>NC_137777.1:34558796-35961296 GCF_963455305.1 Plecotus auritus
GGTTTGCAGGCCAGCCACGCCCCCCGACAACCCAAGCGGAGGCCCTGGTATCTGGGATTTATTTATCGTCTATAATTGAAACTTTGTAGCCTTGAGTAGAGGCCTGGACCCACCAGGGTGTGCAGAAAGCTTGGCTTCCTCCATTGCGGGGGAAACCCAAGCCTTCTGCTCGCTCCGTGGCCACAGCCATCTTGGTTGGGGTTAATTTGCATACTCGCTCCTCATTGGCTGGTGGGCATGGCTTTGGGGTGTAGCGGAGTGGTGGTTAATTTGTATATTACTCTTTTATTAGGTAGGATATATATATTTATATATATATAAATGGTTTTAGAGAGAGAGGAAGGGAGAGGGATAGAAACATCAGTGAGAAACATGGATCAGCTGCCTCCTGCATCCCCCTACTGGGGATGGAGCCTGAAACCCGGGCATTGTGCCTCATCGGGAATCTAACCAGTTGACCTCTTGGTGCATGGGACCACGCTCAGTCCACTCAGTCACACTAGCCAGGCCTCTAGAGTTTTAACTGAAGCAGCTCTTTGTTTTTATCTTAGGCACCTCCTGCCTCCACACATCATTTTTCCCATTTGGGCTTCCTTTCAATGGGGGTGGGATAACTGAGTTAAGAGACAAATATAAGGGATAGGACTTAATATAAAATAGTATGAGAGCTAAGCTGAGAAAAACAGTGCTTAAGGTATTTGAACTCCTGAGTTATCACAAAACCCCGTTATGTGTCAGAGATGAGGTAACTGAGAACCATGAGTGAAAGAGCAGGGATATGAACTCAATTCATCTGCTCTAGAGTCCATGGTCCAAATGTTCCTTTAGGATAAGGCTTCTGCTTTGAGCAGAGAAGGTCTCACCTGACTCCCTCTTCTCTTAGCAGAAGTGCTTCATTGGTCCTACCTTTGAAGATAGGTCTGAAACCTGATGGTGGGTGCTTAGCGAAGTCCACCTCTTTGAGGAAATCAAGTTTATTTGATAACTAACTCCCAGATGCCTTGCAGTGGTTCTTTGCTCCTGCATTTCCAGAAACCAAATCCAGTAGCATTGATAGGTACATTGCTGTGTATCTTTTGGCAGTATCAGGCCAACATAGAGGCTTTGTAAATACAGTGCACAGGAAGTCAGAGGCTACCTGACTTCCTCCTTGGACCACAAAGAAACAGCTACAAATGTGTACACTCAGTATTATACCAATGTATAACAATGTTTATGACACCAGATACTGCTGGCTATCTATACAGTTTAGCGTCAGGGACAAAGTTTCCCTAAGGTAAGTATCAATATTACACCTTTTACATCTGTTTGTACTTCCCTCCTTAAAAGCATTCAAAAACACATAGCTTACCCTGGTCCCATGAATTTCTTCACATCAGTCTTTTTCTCAGCATTGGGGCTGAGGGGTTAGGGAGTCAAAATATCCTTGAAGTTAAACCAAAGGCTACCCTTGTTAGCCTAACCTCATTTCGGAGATTTCTGAGTAAGCTATGATTGAACCCTTTGGTGAAGCAATGTGAAAAGGACCATACAGATAAGACTTAACTAGGACAATGTGTTAAAATACTAATTTAATGGAGCTTTTAAACTGGGCCAGATGTGCCTTTCAGATATTTCCACAAACTTTCTATTGGCTTCACTGGGATTTGCAAGTAAGAACGTGAGGACAAGATTTGTCCTAGTTTTTTTGCGCGTGTGTTGAGCCTTCACAACCTTCAGTCAAATGCTTTCCAAATTAGGTGTTTCTGGACTTACTTATGTCTGCTAGAGCACTGTTTTAAAGCTGCATTTTAACCTGCTTCCTAGAAAATGCTTCTTATTTACATGCAGGCTTCCTGATGTGGAATTGTATTATTGCAAACTAAAAATGAGTATTTCCTCATCCTTGTTTACTGCAATAATGGGAAAAAATGAATTTCAACTGGTCAGGATTTAGTTGTATGTTTTCATTTTACATTAGTGAAATCTGCTGCAATGAAGCTATGCTGTTAAGTACAAGAGCACTTTTAAGACATTCTGTACTCGAAGTGTTCTCATGTGAGTTATTCCCATGTGAGTTATATCGCAACAGGTTAACGAACTGGCTAGTATCTACATTATAAATACATAGAATGCGTTTATATTAGCAGAAGTAATTTTAAATACAGTCAAATATATTATAATTGGAAATATTGTGTTGTAATATTAAAAAATAATCTGAAAACACTAAGAAACCTGTCATTTCTTTTTTCATTTGAATCCTTTACAATTTTTTCTATTAGGATTGGTATGTCTTAGTGCCAAATTTTTCTTTCCTAATAAATAACATTTAAGTAGTGTGTGTGTTTTTTTTTTTATTGGTAGGTCTTAAGTTTTTTAGTACAGGGAACTGATAGAATTGATTCTTTTTAAGTTTCAAACCAGAAAAATGAACAAACTTAAACATGGAGAAAAAGTCAAATAATTATAATAACAACTGATTGTAAGCTTGGCAATTCTGTGGTATATGAAAGGAAATAGTAATGTGATTTAGGAGTCTTTAGAAAGTAATGGAAAAATCAAGAAAGGAAAAAAAAATGGAGGCATCTTAAGGATTCTACTGTTTAAAGGGTAATGATTTTACTTAAATTATATTTACCTCGAGAATCTGTGTGTATATATAATAAAAGTAATTGTTCCCAAGTCATTCTTTTATGGAAATAACCACTCTCCTCAGGTGGAAACAGTTTCCTGATCCAGAGAAAAGTATCCTGAAATTAGTTTGTAGGATCCTCCAATTTCATCAATTCTAAATACTAATCAGGTTACTTGCCTTATAACGAATAGTGTTATAACAATCTGCAAAATTAAATCATTTAGAGGGAAGGCGGGGTGAGTGGGTGGGTGGAAAGAGATCAGACAAAGAACTTATATGCATATATGCATACCCCATGGACACAGACAATAAATAGTGTGGAGAAGGCCTGGGCCCGGGGGGGGGGGGGGCGGGGGGGAGGGTCTACGGGGGCAGGAACAGGCTAAAAGGGGTTAATGGTGGGAAAAGGTGGGGCATATGTAATACTTTCAACAATAAAGATTCTTTTAAAAAGAAAAAAATTAAATCATTTACTCAACTTGATAGTTGATAAGAAATCCCACATACCCATTATAAATTAGTATTGATTTGGTCCTTTTTACACTGTCATCAGTTGACTTGAATCTGTTCTGTAATTTCAGAAGCACATGCAAAACATTACTGAGCCCATACCAGAAAAAAACTTACATATATATATATATATATACACACACACACACACACACACACACACACACACACACACACATATACACACACTAGAGGCCCGGTGCACGAAATTCATGAACGGAGTGGGTGTCCCTCAGCCCAGCCTGAACCGTCTCCAATCTGGGACCCCTCAAGGGATGTCTGACTGCCTGTTTAGGCCCAATCCCAGTAGAATCGGGCCTAAACAGGCAGTTGGACATCCCTCTCACAATCCAGGACTGCTGGCTCCCAACTACTCACCTGCCTGCCTTCCTGATTGCCCCTAACCGCTTCTGCCTGCCAGCCTGATCACCCCCTAACCACTCCCCTGCCAGCCTGATTGATGTCTAACTGCTCCCCTGCCAGCCTGTTTGCCCCCAACTTCCCTCTTCTGCCAGCCTGGTCACCCCTAACTGCCCTCCTCTGCTGGCTTGATCACCCCCAACTGCCCTCCCCTGCAGGCCTGGTCACCCTTAACTGCCCTCCCCTGCAGGCTTGATCTCCCACAACTGCCCTTCCTTACATGCCTGGTCCCCCCCAATTGCTCTCCCCTCCTGGCCTGATGGCCCACAACTGCCCTCCCTTGCAGGCCTGGTCCTTCCCAACTGCCCTCACCTGCAGGCCATCTTGTGGTGGCCATCTTGTGTCCACATGGGGGCAGCCATCTTTGACCACATGGGGGCAGCCATCTTGTGTGTTGGAGTGATGGTCAATTTGCATATTACTCTTTTATTAGATAGGATACTAGAGGCCCAATGCACGAAGATTCATGCAAGAATGGGCCTTCCTTCCCCTGGCTGCTGGCACTGCCTTCGCTCTGGCCCAGAGTCACCTTTCTGCCTTTGCTCAGGCCCCGAGTCGCCTTTCTGTCTTCCCACACTGCCCAGAGGCCTGGAGCGGCTGGGGCAGTGCAGACACAAGCATCTGCCCCTGGCCACTCGGTGCCTGCGTATGCAAATTAACCTTCCATCTTTGTTGGGTTAATTTGCATACTCACCCCTGATTGGCTGGTGGGCATCGCGAAGGTACGCTCAATTTGCATCTTTCTTTTTTATTAGTGTAGATATCCTTAGAGGCTTTGTCAAAGAACTTGCTAGCATGGAAACTAGGGAGGGTCTCCTTGTATCATTGCAACAATATTTTATTAACCTAAAGGCCACTGCTAATATAATTGAAACTCTACACTACTTCTTCACTTTGTGAAGTACAATATTCATTACTTTAAAAGCTTGTTTAGTGTTATGATGTGGCCAATAGTCCCACATATTTTGTAATTCTTCGTGGAACTGCTGACTTCATCATTTGATGAAGTCATCTCTGTGGCTGGGTCCCTCGGAACCAGAGACAGATACCAATACGGAAATGATCATTGAAGGTACTCCTCCAAGCACCAGAGAGAATATTAATCTAGCAAAGCTGTGCAAAACCTTTTCCAAGCAGCTGTCTCACAAATTGTGATCCTATTGTATCTACTTCTTGATGGTATCCATATTGCACTTAGTGTTTCTAGCATCAACACAAAAGGAAGATTGAGAATCTCAGCTGCCAGAAGGTACCTTAAAGAAGCAATTGTGTAAAAACCTAAATGCAGCAGTGTTGGCTGTGTAGACCTAGCCCAAGAGATCATTTTTAAAAATATATATTCATTCTGAGTTCGAGAAACATAAACAGCTTGCTACTATGCTTGGGCTTATCTATATATATAAAAGGCTAATATGCAAAGTGTCCCCTCGGGAGTTCAACTGGGAGACTGGGAGTTTGGGAGTTCGATTGCTTGCGATCACATGTGCTGACCACCAGGGGCAGCACAGAACAAAGGAAGGCCCTGGCCAGCAGCCAGCAGCCAAGAAAGGAAGGCCCCGATCATCCCTGATTGCTGGCCAGGCCTAGGGACCCTACCCATGCACAGATTTTGTGCACCAGGCCTCTAGTGTGAAAATAAATCACAAATAGAAGAAAACAACATGCTGGCTGCCAACAAGGGTGGGGACTGCCAATGGCCCCATCTATGAATCTGTATAGCACGAAGTAGGTATTAATGAACATTTGTACCTCAGGCTCTTTGAACTTGGTCTTCCTCTGTCTGGGAAATGTTTTTGCTAGACTGTCCAGAGGATCACAGGACCCTTATCACCCTCTCAGTTTAGCTCCAAGCCCTCCCATACGTCTCAAATGGAAATGCTTATATTTGTAATGTAAGGGCTTATATCTGATAGTAATGCCAAAAAAAAATTAAAGTAAATGTCTTTTTAACAGGAGACACTTTTTTCAAGTGGCACACAACTTAAAATTTTAATTATTTTCTAAAAAATAGGTAAGAGTACCCCCTTTGAGCATGTATCCTATCATAAAACTGTGAGCAGCCCTGAATAGCTAAAGTAAAATATTAAAGAGCAAGCATAGGGAGACAAGGAACCATTATATGAATGTGTACAGTCATCACTTAGGGAATATGGTACCCTGAGGTAGAGAATGACCTTTAATGCATGCCTGCTTAACACCTGAAATGTGACCAATTACAAACATTAAACTGACAGCTCTCTGCAATTAGAGTTACAAAATAATGATGTGACTTCCAAATCAGACCCGCATGGGACAGAGAAGAGAATCTGTGAATGACACAAAACTAGGATGGGGAGGGGGGAGGTTTATCCCATAGCTAAGTTTGCCTGAGTCTTTTTTTTCTTCTTCTTTCATTCTATTTCCAAGTTAGGAGATGTTGGATCTAACACCAGATTTGTGCTCAATATTATTACTGTAATTGGTTGGACTTGTGTGCTTGTACATTAAGAATCTGGTAAATTTCACATAGGTTATTGTATACTGTCCGTTCAGATTTTCACCTAATCTTTAAAAAAAAAGCAAGTCAAGTCTCCAGTTAAAGGGATCACTTCAAGTACTAAAATATGCAATGAGTCACTGGAATTCAAGTTCTCAGAAGGAGCAGATCTTATAAGCAGGAACTCTCACCGAATTATGCCTATTCAAGACTAATTCCTATCTGTGTTACGCAATATGACCCAGAGCACAGGCTTTTAGAGGAGGGTTGACCATTTCCAGGCACTGTAATGTGCTCCTCACTCTTTTATCATCCTCTGCCTCAAAGCATCAAGAAAGGATGTGTCAGATACCTCTGCCCCTCCCCACTCTGCTATTCTATAGTGACTTTCTCCCTTCAAAACTGCTCCCCACGCCAATCCAATTTTACCCGATATGCGTGTTGAGCACAAAGAAAAGGGGGAGCATGCTGAGTGTGGCTGCGTGCTGGTCCCTTACCTCTCTGGTCTGTCAACAACGCAGGCCGGAATCGTTTCAACCTGGGAGATACTGTGGACTCAGCTAAAAATGTTTTCTATAGCTCAGACTTAGGAAGCAGGTGAAAAGTCCTAGAGTTAATAGGAAGACTCCCCACCAATCAACAGAACACCCTCCTTCGTCCTGTCCTCACATTGAGGGCTCCCAGGAGAAATGCAAGTTGTGAGGAAGGAAGGATGACTGGCAAAAATGTGGCCCGCCTCTGGCCCTGATCCCACAGAGTAACAACTCTGGCAAAGAAAGAAGACACCGTGCCAGAGACACTGGCCAAAACAATTTACTCTGGGGAGTGGGGGAAGGGGAGCTCTTACCAATAGGCAATAGTGCAAGTGAAGCATGACTTGTACAAACCATCTCTCTGGGGCCCACTGCTTTCCCCAAGGCACGCACAATGATCACTCGGAAGTCCTCACTCCAGACCAGGTATCCCTCTTCCCTGCTGTTCCAGCAGGAGAGGACAGGGGTCTTTTGCTACCATCGGCAGGTTATAATTCAAGATAGTGAAGGGAAGAGGTCCATGTTACAGCTTTTGTTGTCCATCCCAGCATTTGCCACTGGGCCCTTCACGTAGTAGCCTGGCATTGGGTCATTGGTGACTAATGGGACAGGTCTTTGCAAAACTTTCTCTAAAAGATTACCTGCCCCCAAAAAATGACCAGTCCCTCTGTGGCTGCTCTGAACACTCTCCAGTTGTTTTACTGGATGCCCCAAAGCCAGGGCAATAAACAAGAGAGGGAAGTGGCATTTCCCCACCTTCCACGGTATGTGTCCTGTGACTGGTGGATGGCTTCCCACATGTCTGACCCTCCCCGGCCATTTGCTTACTTCCTTTTCCCCAACTCATCCCATTCAGACAGCCCCTATTCAGCCGGAAGACCTGTAAGGGAGGTTCCCAGGGGTGTGTGCCTTAGTCTGTGGATCTTTGGGCTGCTGCCACTATCAATCCCTTTCTTCTAAAGAAACAGGGAGCAGAGCCAGAGGACTGCAGAAGCCAGCTCCAGCTCTGCATTCCTAGCCCCCTCGCCCTCTCCCGTGCTCAGGAATCTCAATGTCCAGGGCCTCTCTCTCTGTCTCCCTCTCCGAGCTCCCCCCGGGGCCCACCTGGAAGGCTTTGGAAGTTGTAGGAATGGAGCTTCCTACAACGTGGGGGAACTTTGTTGGCTGCCTGATGGCCAGAGAATGCACTCCTTGTGTCCTCCTTTATTTTGAAGCTGGTGCTTTCTTTCCTCAAATCCACTCTATTTTTCAGAACTGTATGGGCCAGAAAATATTTGGATATTTGCTAATGGGGTGGTAACATGTGCTTTTGGGGTTTTCCCCCCTGTAGTTTTTGAGATTTTGACAGTGTTTGCTGTATAGTTATGACAATTAGGCTGGGCTTTATCTTTCAGTATCACAGAATCATGAACTTTTCCTTGAGAGCTAGTTCTGATTAGGGGGTTGGGGGGGGACAATATATGACAACTGAATGGAGGAGGGAACTAGAATAAAGTGTGACAGAAGAGGTGTAAAATGCTAATTTTTAAAACCAGCTACAACTGCTTCCCTGTTCTTACCTAAATTAGGCATACAATTAATAGCCTTAGATTATATTCTTGCTGATAAGGACTATATTCTTTAAAAAGGACTATTCAGATAATGGAACAAATTCCACATAAAAACTAAGGGAAACCTTATTTCGCATAATTCTACTAACATTTCCTATCTTCTCACTTGTAACTTTGGCGTTGTTGCCTTTGAAACATTTTGCTCTTGACATTTACATGATTATAATTAGCTTTTTCAGCATCTTTACCTCTGCTTCTTATATATGAGTTAAGGCTGTTCAGGCTACAAATGAGATTTGCTCCCAGGTTCTTAATTCTTAAATAATAGCTTCTGCCTTCACCATTTTCAAGGTATCAATGTAATCAGTTCTATTTGAATTTTAATACACAACCACCAGATTTTCACCTGGTGAAATGACTCATTTTCTGTACTCTTTATTGCTGAGGTTGTAGAATTAAGGCAATGTTCACTAATCTCAATGAAATGCTCAAACCTCAAGATAAATGCTTGTGCAAGACTCATTTATATTCAAATTTCAGAAACACATAGCTCTAACGATTCCCTAATTGGCTCAAAAATGAATGGCTCCTGAAGGCACTTGACGGACAGGGGAACACAGCACTTACATGGGAGTGTCACAAGTCAAATTCTGGCTCTAACTAGTTGTGCTGTGGAACCCCAAGATATTCATTGGGCCTCTCCAGGCTCAGTTATATCAGATGTAAATGGTGGGCTGTCACCATGGAGACCACCTGCCTTCACCATCAGATGAAAGCTATGGACCGTCATGGGAGATATTCTCATAACCATAAAGTTTTCTAGTCAGTTTTAGGGATTCATGTACCAGAAAATAAATTTCTTTCTACCCTTTGCATTCTATGATGTTAAGTCTTGGTAGCTGCCAATGGAAATTGTGTCTTATATTTTCTTAGTTTATTGACAGGTTTGGTGGCAGAAGATGAGAAATAGCAACTGGGTTATATAGCTGCCTTGTATCCATGGCAACTTTGAATACTATTAACTAGTCTGTAAAGAGAATGCTTAAGAATCACATAAGATATCAGTGTGGTTGGCAAAGGAATGATCCTATACTGGTTCAGTGGGTTTACTTAGCTTGACTGTCTTCTGCACTATATGAAACTTTTCTGGACCCTGCAATGAGATAATTCGTGACAAAGTCCTTTGGAAATTAGAAAGTGCTTTACAAATGTGGCCAATTAGTCCCTTCTTAATTTTTATGACAGATTAATACTATAAAGAGCATAAAATGTTTTAGTGGCAATATCCCTTCATGCCCAATTTTGACCAAGCTGATTAACTAACCTGCTGGATTTGGGGCAGAACAATCTGCCATATATAGTTAAAGGTACTGGGCATTTTCGAAGAAATGTAACATTGGCAATAATATGACTTCTCTGCTTTTTCCCTCACTTACTCTCAAATTTCCTTCCTTCCTTAAATGTTTTTTGACCTCTTAACATGTCAGACACTGGCCTGTGAGGTACAGTACAAATTTCCTTCCTTCCTTAAATGTTTTTTGACCTGTTAACATGTCAGACACTGCCCTGAGCTACACCAGGTCATTTGATTCCAGGGTGCCTGAGTTAGCTTACATATTTGATAGTAGAAGGGTCTAGCATGGGCAATTTCATCTAGTTTAACCTGCAAGTACTCTGTGTGTGGCCCATTCTCAAAGGTCAACTGAGTGCTTGCTTCCTGCCAGGTACTATTACCAAATACATGAGGACTTTGTCTTCAAGGAGCTCATGTCATTCTGGAGAGACTGGCACACAAACTAGCAATCACAATACAGGTGCTACCTTCACCTTCTGCCTGCAAAGGCGGGTGGACAAGGGGTAGGGAGGCCCAGAGGACTCAGCTACAGTGGGCCCATGCATATACCTCATAAAAGTCATAGGGCTCCAGGGCCGCGAAGGAGTCTTCAAGAGCGTGTTGTTCAACCTCTTCATTTCACAAATGAGAAAATTGAGTCTCAAAGAGTGAGAAGGACTTGCAAAAAGTTGTGTAATCAGTTAATACAGAACTAGCAATGCCTTCTCACCAAGGGCAATGCTGCCCACATTGAAGTAAAAATTGGTTCTTGGGGAAAAAAATAATTTTAGATACTACACTGGTCACCTCCAAAGGGCCATCTACATAGATAAAAGCCAAGTGACTGGAATGACTAGAATGACTGGAATGGTAGGTCACTATGATATGCACTGTGGTTGGCTGGCCAGCCCGATGGGGGCGGGGCCAGCCAGCCAACCTCCCACAGCCCCTCCCCCTAGCTGTCTGGCCCTGATCAGCCTCAATTGGGGCCAGCTGGACCCCACCTGTGCATGAATTCGTGCACTGGACTTCTAATCCTACCTAATAAAAGGGTAATATGCAAATTAACCATTACTCTGTCACAAAGATGGCAGCTCCTATAGCCACAAGATGGCAGCGCCCAGTCCTCTTAGCCCAGCCAGAGTCTCCCAGTCCTGGGGGGGCAGCCACTGAGAGCAGGCAGCGTGAGCAGCCTGGTGGAATGCTTGCTTTGCTGCTGTGGCGACGAGGCAAGTGTTCCACCCCAGCTGAGGAGGGCCTCTGGGCAGCAGGCATGAAGCAGCTGTGTGTGGTGGGGAGGATGCTTGCCTCGTCGCCCCAGCGATGAGGCAAGCGTTCTGCACCCGCGGAGCCGCGGAGAGCCTCTGGGCAGCGGGTGCAGAGTGGCCAGGCCCCGCAGAGAGCTACTGGTGCACGGATTTGTGCACAGGGCTACTAGTAGTATATAAATAGATATGTAGGTCTGTGGTGTTAAATTTTCATGGGGTGGAGGGATGATTACAGAAAAATAAATATCTAAAAAGGCCCCTTACAAGCTGAGTGATATTAATCTTTAAAAAAAGTTTGACTTGATTGTAATTTTATGGGTATATGTTCAAACTCATCAAATTGTACACATTAAATAAGGGCAGTTAAAAAATATATCTCATAGACTTTAGTAAAGCTGTTTAAAAATGTTAAAAACACTCCCCTGTAGTTAGATCACTGTTCTGTCTACTACTCTACTTCACAAATTCAGAAATAAAACACCCTTCACTGATACCTTGTCTTTACTCTGTGGTCCTAAATGTTACTTTATTTATTGTCTAGCTCTCTTTCTTCCCTTCTCTTCTCCATTCTTTTCCTTGTCCCTTTTCCTTAATTTTTTTCTTCCTTCCATCCAACCATTAAAATCTAGGAAGGCTAATTTGTTTTCAATGGACTACTTATGTCCAGGCATTATGATAAGGCTTAACTGTTACTGTGAAACTTGTGTAAATTAATAGATCTAGGACACACAATCCCTTAACTTTAATTTTATTCTCCAAAAAAAATCATACTTTAAAACCAAATTTATAAGGGCATCCTAATTTACTGGAAAAATATTTATGGCCATATACCTATATCAGCTGCCTCCTACACGACCCCTACCAGAGGTCAGAGATGGAGCCCACAACCGTGGTATGTGCCCTGACTAGGAATTGAACCAGCAAACTTTTGGTGCACGGTACGAGACCCAACCAACTGAGCCACACCAGCCAGGGCCTCAACAAATTCTTAAAAGTAGGCAGGGGAAGCTTTGCATTACCGTAGGGCAGACAGTGAGGTGTCTCAAAATACCAAACTTGAAACTTCACTGACAGCATTTAGGATATAAAACTAATTAGCAGAATCCGGATGTGATCCATTCGAACAAATCAATAACATTCTTGGATTTAACATTCAAGGTTTTAACCAACTGTGAGACTGTCTGGCTCATAATTTGAAAAAAATTTCAAATTTTACTGATTACTATTTGATATTCCTGAATGATCTACTCAGTTACTGAGAGATGCTCAGAGCTCACTTAGCAATCTTGTCTTGACTTGCTTTCTTATTCTGAGTCATTGTCCCATATTCAGAAACACCCCTGAAATAAAGCCAATTCTATTTCTTTTTGTGAAATGACCAAAAAGGAATTCAATTCCAGAAAGAATCCTTAGCTAACAATTCAAAGTTCTGGGTAAACTAGAGTGAAATGTCAAATTTATCTGTGATAGGTACACTATGTGGTCCTACAGAGCAATCAAGAAAAAAGGCATCTCTGATACCATTGCAAAGAAAATGACCAGGGTACAGAGAGAACAGTAACTATAGAAAGGCCAACCCACCAGGAAGAGCGAGCAATAGATCTCCTGGCCATTTATCTCAAAGGAAGTAGAAATGATGGAATAGTTTTGTATCTTAATTGTAGTTATGGTTACATGAATTACACACGTGATAAAAAAATGGCATAGAACTACACACACACACACACACACACACACACACACACACACACACACTGTACCGATGTCAATTTCCTGGATTTGATAACGGACTATAGTTACACAGATGAAAGTAACAGGGAAACCTGAGTGAAAGGTACATGGGAACTCTATTATCTTTGCAATTTCCTGTAAGTCTGTAATTATTTCCAAAGCAAAAGTGGAAAGAAAAGAGATGATGCTGGTTGAGAAAGGGTTTTGTTTGTTTGTTTTTTTAAAAAAAGTACAGTGTATGTCATCTAAGTTGATTTCCCCTCTGGCTGTCCTGCCAGCTGCTGCTTCTAGATCCCTGATGAACTTCCTTAAAGTGGCCCTCTGTAAGCTCTGCCAGCTGCTGCTTGGGTTTCTGGTGGCTCTCATCACGGCACTCCTCTAGCACCTTGCCGGCTGTGGCTGTGTGCACACCTCTAACATGTTAAAGCAGCCCTCTACATGAGGTTGCAGGTGGGACTTTTCCATTGCAGGTGTTTCTTTCCTTAGAACCTTAGGCATCTATGTTTCTCTCTCTTTTTTAGTTGGTTTCTTTACTGAAGTTTCCCAAAGGAGAGACAAAAAGGCAGGCACTGAGGACAGGTGTCTCGGGGTTCTACCAGTGGGTGATGAGCGGGGAATCAAAGAACCATGTATTCAGGGTGGCTGAGACATCAAAGGTGACAGGAATGTCAGCCAAGAGACTGTCTTGATTTTCGCAGAACAAAGGAGCCGGTCTCCAAAATTTCCATTTTGATTTAACCGAGTTGATTATGTAGAATGCTGGCAACTTTAAAAATCAGCTTGGGGCTTTAAAAAAATAGCCATGCTCCCATCTTACCCCAGACCAGGTAAATCAGAACTTCTGATACGTGAACACATGTGTGGATATGTATTATATAAGACTTCACTTGTAGCAGTGGAATAAATAGTATGTTACTAAGTGCTATGGAGGAAAATAAGATCAAAAGTGGAATAGGAAATGTTTGTGTGTTTGCTGAAGAAGTTGCAAGTTAAAAATGAATAGTTAGAGATGGCCTTCTCTGCCCATCTTTTTCTTGTTCTCCTTTGTAAAGCTCTTTTAATACAATGCATAATTCTTAGAGAAGGAAGTCTTCTAATATATCAGTGTCAACTTGCATTTTTAAGTCAACATTATAGACATAAGGAACTTGTCTTAAGAGTAAATATTTAGAGATCTAAATAATTAGGCCTGATTGCCACCTCATAATTTAAAATGAGCCGGAAAGAAAGTGACTCATTGAAATTACTGTTTGCATTTGGAACTCTGTACTAACACATATGTTCTGAAGGTTAGAATATTACTTCCTTTCCATGCTAAGATATCCTAAAGGAGCAAAGTTCGTTTGGGGTAAACGATTTTCTTTTAAAATATAAATGTATTGCCTTTTAAGATTAGTGAAATACTATTTGACTGTTGTACATTTGGAAAAGAGAAAAGGGAAAAATTAACCGTGATTTCACTGTTAATATTTTGGTTTATGTTTACCTAATTCTTTTTATTCATGTACACATATGTGGTGTTTATTTTTTCCTTCCTTTCATGTTTCAAAAACACGCTGATATGCTAGGCAAACTCTAGTTATAATTATGCATTATATGTAGTGTATATTTTATATACTGTTTATAGTATAATTATATACTATAGTTATACATTTTAATAAGACAATTAAAATATGTGGGGAAGTGGGTATTCTAGAAAATGGGATATTCTGATGCTTTTTCTCCTATTATACCTTAGCTGAACACCTTTGGTCCCACCAAGACCTGGTGGTCATCCAGCTCTCTCCACAACCGAAGACTCAAATTCTAACAGCTGCTCTCAGATTACAACATTCTAATCTTCCCCTTTTATTATTCAGGTTCTCTGGCTACATAACTTTTCCACCTCATTGATCCTTCCAATCTCTTGAACTGTTTATTTTCTTTCCACCAATTTTGTCTCTATCTTGCCCAGATTCTGCAATCCACATTTATAACTCCCTTTTGTTGTTGCTAATCCTTACCTGAAGATATTTTTTCCATTGATTTTTAGAGAGAGTGGAAGGGAGGAATAGAGGAGGGGGAGAAAGAGATAGAGATAGAGATAGAGATAGAGATAGAGATAGAGATAGAGAGAGAGAGAGAGAGATTGGTTGCTTCCCACATACACTCCAACCAGCCCTGAGAGCCAACTTTTAACCCACATATTTGCTGTTGACCAGGAATAAAACCAGATGAGACCCTTTGGTGCATGGGCCAATGCTCTAACCACTGAGGAACACCAGCCAGGGCTATAACTCCCTTTATTGGCAGGTGTTTTTTTTTGTGTGTGTCCCTTGGACTCCCAATCATCAACTGATATGACTATAAATGTCAGCTTTGCCAGTCGGAGTCTTACTGCAGGGGAGTCTGCTAAGGACATAGACTGGTTCCACCAGCCTCAAGTGGGTCCCCAACAATGTCAGAAAGTCTGTGTTTCATGGTGCTGTTACAGCAACCATGCCAACCCTCTGTCCTTAACTTTCCTCCAAGACCCTTGGCAAATGGCTTTTCTTCCTACGTCACAGAGAAAATGCAGTGACTCCTCCACTTCCTTCCACATCTGGGCACATGTACCCTTGCCTACACCCATCCTTTCCTCCCTTTCTCTTCCCAGCAGAAGAAATGTCCGTGCTGCTTAAAACCAAGTCCTCTGTTCCTTCTTGAACCCCTTTTACTTCAATATTATCTTTTTTCTCTCTCTCGCTTCTCTCCCGGATTCCCCTTAGGCCAGGGGCTCCACATGGAGCTGTGCGTTAGACTTCCCTAGGGAGCATCCAAAACAGTGCTGATTGCCTGGGCTTCCCTCGAGAGTAATTTAATCAGAATATCCAGGGGAAGAGTCCAGCCACAGGTATCTTTTAAAGCTTCCCAGGTAGCATGACTTGGTGGCCATGGTTGAGATCTATGAGATTAACCATTTAACATGCTTGAGTCTTTAACACACAAAACCCCTCTCATTAGTCCCCCATCTCCTCCACTTTACAACCAAATTTCTTGAATTGGTTACCCATACTCTCTGCCTCCCTCACTATCCATTTATGCCTGATTCAATTTTGCTTTCTGCTTCCAGCACTCCGCATTCCATAAACTCCTTGTTCCCAAAGTCAAGGACACTTCATGCGTGTTGTACTTGAGCGGACCAGCATGTTGACACTACGGGTGCTCTTTCCCCCATGAGACCCTTCATTTCCCTGCATCTCTACTCCCTCTGCTCGTCGAGGTTTTGCTTCCTCTTCTTGATGCTTCCCACTCCACACCTCACCTTTGATGGTGGGGTCCTTTGCTGTTCCAGCCTCATCTTCTCTTCCTCTAACCATGGGGACTTCTCTTCGGAATTTCATCTGTCGCCATGGCTCTCACTGCCCTTCCTAACCTGAGGTGGGACCCAAGCATCCCTGAAGCTAGCTGCAGACCTGTAGTTACAATTGCCTTCTGAACATCAGCTTTACTTAAAAAACAAACAAACAAATGGAAGAAAAGCACTCCTGAAATCCTGAAGTAAGGAAGTGTCCCTAGTAAGTATTTACAGAAAGGAAGTTAAATGTCTCAAGGCAGTGATAAGGCCCTTAACATTTTACTGGGCAAACACTGACCCCTTTTTCGTGTATATTCTCAGCACCCCACTCAATCAGCTCCTTATTGAAGTTTGCAATCTCATACCTGAAAAGTATCATTGCCTGTCCCCATTGAGAACTCCCTTCCCTGCTCCACCCTCTTCTGCTGTCCCCAGACAAGCCAGGGGAGGGTGTTACCTTGTGCTTGTGTGTAAAGGAAAGCTTTTCGTTTGGCTGTGTGAAGGGACTAGACTGATCAATTTCTAGTTTCTACCACAGGCTGATTTTGCTTTTTCCCCTAAAGACATCAACCCTGGAGGAATAATGGAAGGAAAACACCATCAAAAAACTAAGACACCACAAGGGTGGGGAAGAACTAGGGTGTGTGTGAGTGAGGGGCAGCTGTGGTGAGGGGTTGGAGGTAGCAGTGACACTGAAGTGGTGGGAGTATAAAATGGGAAGATGCTGTAGATTTCTGCTTTTGCTCGTCTTGCTTGGCCTTGGGCCAGACAATACCTGTGTGAACATCTGCAGAAACCAAGAGGGGGCTGGGGAGGAGAGAGAGAGAGAGAGAGAGAGAGGGAGAGAATAGTAAATGAGGATGAAATAAATGAATATGTCATTGTTATACTATTTTTCAACTTATTGTGGTTTGAAACCTTTCAAAATAAAAATGTGAAAGAAAATAAACAAAAGGACAGTGATCCATGACAACTGAAAAGATATAGTAGTTCCCACCTCCTAAATCACTTTCTAGCCTGAATCACTTCTGGAGATATTTGTAAATATGCTTGTTCAATACCAGTATTATTACACTGTGCCCGATAACTAGGTCAAAAAGCTTCTTTGCCAGTTGAATAAAAGTTACAATTCAAAGGTGATTTACTAGTCTCAATCCCAATGGGAAAGCAAAAGTCACTCAATTCTATGGGAATATGAATGAGCTGGTGCAATTTGACTATCGCTAGAGCCAGTCCATTTACTTAATACCACACTTAAAATTAATATAAGCATTGTGGCCAAGAATGATTTTAAAATATTTTACATATTTATGTTGGCAAACAAAAGGTAAAAGAAAATCCAATTCAAACTAACAAGTTTTAAACAAAATGTTTCTGTTCACATTTTCTAGTCAGAACTGAAGTTGACATTTTATTCTGCGTATAACTGCTTTTATTTTCCCCAAAGCATTTCATCAATCCATGTGGTTCTAGTGACAGCCACCCATCCTGGTCCACCACCTCATGTACAGTAATTGGACTAGAGAGTATCCCATGACCAAAATCAGCTCCATCAGAATACTCCCCAGGGAGATTTTTCACAGTAGATCTGGGGAAAGAGCGCTCTTTCCTCCCTGGTTGCAGAACTATTAGAGTGTGTGCTGTGAGTAGCTGACAGCCGCGCCCTATAATGTGAAGAAACCTACCTGCAGCTACAGAGAACTTGCAGAAAGAATCAGAAACAAGAGGCAGAGATAACTACCTGATAAATTTTTAGTCCTTAGTTCTCCTCAGACCTCAAATCATATGTCATGTGGTTTAGGCATGTGAGCCAACAAAACGCTGCTGAAATTAATTTAAGCTGGGTTTCTGTTATTTGTAATCATGAGAGTCCCAAATAATTTAGTAATGGAGTTTATATATGGTATAACTTTTCTGGGTAGAATTTTCCTAAGAATAAAACTTTATCTAACTTATGAAGTCAAGATGAAATGAAAATAAGATGCGATTTTTAAAAGGGAAAATAATGGTTATGAATGACAGTAATAAGCATATAGCATTGGAACTCATTTAAAGTCTATTTTAAAATATAACAACTCTTCAAAAAACTATGCAAGAAAAAAAGTGTAAATTAGTTTCAGGTTTCAAAAGTGGGAGTTTTATTTTAAGTCGCGTTTGGGGCTTACTACTCTCATCTCCAAGTACTAGATTCTATTTTTACAGTGTTAAGTAATTCAATTTCAAACATTGGTCCTTTTAAAAATACTTTATAGCTGAAGCAAAAACAGATGTATAAAAAAGACATGTTAAATTAGCAATCCCTCATCCTGAATTAATTTTACAAGCCTGTGTTAAATATTATATTGTGCTAAAATAAAAACGGAAGTGAATTTTGGTAGATATGCTTTATAGACAGCAAATGAAAGAACATCAAGTTCTGATGCTGAGTGACAGCTGCTGCAGCTTTTAAAATATAAATTGTTTCCCTATTCTCTTCTGCTTTCTGCTTCCATTGTCTTCTTTGTTGACATCCTAATGTACATGTTCTCTTTGGCTCCGATTTCTAGAATGGCCAGTCATTCTATACGCATCCTTCAATTCTATCTTCAAAATGTTCCCAATTCTTTCCCCAGAGCCCTCACCTATGTGAGCTTCCTTGGCCATCTTCCACTAGGCAACACAGGTTTGTACATTAGAAATTCCAGGTTGTCCTGGCCAGTGTGGCTCAGTTGGTTAGAGCTGTGGTCGGCAAACTGCGGCTTGCGAGCCACATGCGGCTCTTTGGCCCCTTGAGTGTGGCTCTTCCACAAAATACCATGGCCTGGGTGAGTCTATTTTGAAGAAGTGGCGTTAGAATAAGTTTAAGTTTAAAAAATTTGGCTCTTGTTTCTGGCTTGCGTGGACACCAAAGGAAGGGACTATCACTACTTGCTCCTGGGAGAGGTGCAGAAAATGTAACTAAGACCTTGTCTATACAAAAAGAAATTGACAACCAGTTTGAAATGGAATTGCCATGGCCTAGAGCAAAGAATATCCTTACATGATATTATTCTACAATGTCATTATAATTTTTCCCAGATTTGTACTACCCCCATTACCTATAATAGTACCTCGCACCCTTTGGAATCAATAAAAAATCATCTTTTTGATGCTTGGAGACAAAGGTAACACATCTCTTGATATTTTAGAATTACAACAGCATAATGTACAATTATCCCAAACAAACTTACAAACTAATTCTTTGAATGTATGGCAGCAATTTAAAAAGGACATGAAAGGATTTAATCCTTCCACTGTGTAGAGGGCCCCCTGGGAAGGCACCTGAGCATTCTGTATTGGCCCCTCTTCTCACAATCCAATTGCCCACAGCTGTTGCCTGTGCTTTCTGTTCATGCCGAGGTTGAAGCCTCGTGGTGGCTGGTACCATGGATCTGTCTCTCGCCCAGTGGGATGAGCTGGGCCCTCCCTGGAGAAGAAACCTGGGTTCCCCAAGATATGTGACTAGTGCCGGGGCCCTGCCAGCAGGCGAGGGGATCCCAAGGCAGGTGCTGGGCATGGAGGCCATGGGTGCATAGGCTACCAAGGAGACAGAACTGAACCTCACATCACCCTGCTTGGCCCCAGAGGATGGCTGGTTAGCCAGAGATGGGTAAGATTCCTCAGGGAAAAAACAACCTAAGACAGGCACAGTCGCAGAGGGACCATCAGAAGAGAACTTGGGGGTCAACAGAGGTGGGGCACAGACCCTCACCCCCCCAACTTTGCAGGGGCCTGAACCCTCACCCCTTCTGAGGGAGGTCTCCTGCTCCCATGGCTGCTTCGCTTCCCATGCCCAGCACAAATCGGGACCCAGGTAACAGACAGAGACGGCCGACAGCAGCTGCCCTCTCACTGCAACAAGACTTGTTTGAGTTGTCTTGTACCCATGGTATGGGGAAGTGGGTTTTTGATATCTAAATCAACCTAGCAGCAGGAATGCTCAGGGCCTACTCAAGAAGGCAAATAATCCTTTTCACTAATATTTACAGGGTAAAATAAGATTTTTGTTAGAGTATTAAATTTGGCAGTAAAATAGTAGTCAAGTTCTCAGACTAATTTAAATTGGCTAAGTGAAATAAGCGAATATTCTAGAAAAATTAATGGTACTGGACAAAAAGCTGTTCCTAAAGTGTTAACTAAAATTTTTATTGGTAGTTCATCTCAAGGTATAATTGCGTAACATGTAATGAACCTAAAGCAGTCATATTTTAGTGCAAAAAATTAAAATTTAAAAGCTATCAAGACTACATTATAAAATTTCCAAAAGCCTCCTAATATTTAAATTAAAAAAGGGGGGATAGTAGAAGATTATCATGTAAGGAAAAATATCCTGTAAGTAAATTACATCTAGAAAATTTTTACTTTAGAAAATTAACTTTCATTTGTAATGCTAATAGCAAGACACCCATGAAAAACACACATGGTGTCTAAACAAGCCAAAGGAAAATTGTTTGGGCAAAAAAGGAAAAAAGGATCCCAAGTCAAATTTATAGAAAGATTCCTTTATTAACTTTTGGTCAAGAATATGTTTGTATATTTTCAGAAAACACCTCCAAGAGCATGTGGATTCCTGCGAGAGAGAGGAATTGACAGTACTGCTCCAGCCATGAAGACAGAAGAGAAACATTCCAGAGATGGAAGACGCTGACAACGCCTTGCCATACTAGCAGTCAGCAGCTGTGCGTCGCGGCAGGTTGCCCAGGACCAAACCAGAGAGGGTCGGACCTGCATTACCACCATTTGTCCACCATCCAGAACTGAAATATCATTGCTGACATGTACACATAAGGAACTCTTTGACATTGAAATTGGGACTCAAAAGAACTGTTGGCCCAGAAAGAAACTCACTACAGACTGATTCATTTGCCTCCCATAATAACCATTATTGCTTGTCTCATTTTCGGTTCTTATAAGTGTATTTCTAGTATCACATGATCTCACTCATCTAGGGGAAATAATGAACAACATAAAATGATGAACAAAAACAGACCCGGAGACAGGGAAGCATCGATGAGACTGTCAAATCTCAGAGGGAAGGTAGGGGATGGTGGGGGTAAGGGGGAGAGATCAACCAAAGGACTTGTATGCATGCATATAAGTCTAACCAGTGGTCACGGACAACAGGGGGGTGGGGGAGGCATGCGTGGGGAGGGGTTTGGGATGGGAATAGGGGGATGAGGACAAATATGTGATACCTTAATCAATAAAGAAATTAATTTAAAAAAATAAAAAAAAATTGGCTCTCAAAAGAAATTTCAATCATTGTACTGTTGATATTTGGCTCTGTTGACTACTAATGCGTTTGCCGACCACTGGGTTAGAATGTCGTCTTGTGCACCAGCTCAGGGAGCATACAGGAGGCAACCGGTTGATGTTTCTCTCCTACATAGATGTCTCTCTCTCTCGATTTCTCCCTCTCCCTCTCCTTTCCTCTTTTTCTAGAATCAGTGAACAACCTATCCTCTGGTGAGGATTTAAAAAAAAGAGAAAGAAATTCCAGGTCAATTAGTATAACAAGATATCAATTACTTTTTTGCATTTCCCCATTTTTTTCATGTTTCTTAGCCATTTGAACTTGGTTTTCTGTAAGTTTTATTTCATAGCCTTTTAAAATTTTTGTAGTATGTCACTTGGAATTTTCTTGTAAAATTTTAAGTGTCTTATATTAATTATTAACCTGGATGTACAGAAATAATGGACAAGACTTCCTTAAGGCAAGATAAGCCTTTTATTAAAGACGAGAGGCCCAGTGCATGAATTCGTGCATGGGTGGGGTCCCTCAGCCTGGCCAGTGATCAGGGCTGATTGGGGCAGACTGGCCAGAGGGAGGGACCGTAGGAGAATGGCTGGCCACGAGAGGTTGGCTGTGGGAGCATACTGACCACCAAGGGCAGCTTCTGCATTGAGCATCTGCCCCTGGTGGTCAGTGTGCATCATAGCTACCGGCCAGTCATCCAGTCCTAACAGTTGCTTAGGCTTTTTTTTTTTTTTTAAATTTAATAAGTCTTTATTGTTCAGATTATTACAATTGTTTCTCCTTTTTCCCCCCATAGCTCCCCTCCGCCCGGTTCCCACTCCACCCTCTGCCCTTACTCCCCCCTCACTGTCCTCATCCATAGGTGTATGATTTTTGTCCAGTCTCTTCCTGAGCCCCCCAACACCCCTTCCCCCCTGAGAATTATCAATCCACTCCCATTCTATGCCCCTGATTCTATTATATTCACCAGTTTATTCTGTTCATCAGATCTTTAATTCACTTGATTTTTAGATTCACTTGTTGATAGATATGTATTTGTTGTTCATAATTTTTATCTTTACCTTTTTCTTCTTCTTCCTCTTCTTAAAGAATACCTTTCAGCATTTCATATAATACTGGTTTGGTGGTGATGAACTCTTTTAGCTTTTTCTTGTCTGTGAAGCTCTTTATCTGACCTTCAATTCTGAATGATAGCTTTGCTAGGTAGAGTAGTCTTGGTTGTAGGTTCTTGCTATTCATCACTTTGAATATTTCTTGCCACTCCCATCTGGCCTACATAGTTTCTGTTGAGAAATCAGCTGACAATCGTATGGGTGCTCCCTTGTAGATAATTAACTGTTTTTCTCTTGCTGCTTTTAATATTCTCTCTTTGTCTTTTGCTCTTGGCATTTTAATTATGATGTGTCTTGGTGTGGTCCTCTTTGGATTCCTTTTGTTTGGGGTTCTGTGTGCTTCCTGGACTTGTAAGTCTATTTCTTTCACCAGGTGGGGGAAGTTTTCGGTCATTATTTCTTCAAATAGGTTTTCAGTATCTTGCTCTCTCTCTTCTTCTGGCACCCCAATAATTCTGATGTTGGTACGCTTGAAGTTGTCCCAGAGGCTTCTTACTCTATCTTCAAATTTTTGGATTCTTTTTTCTTTTTGCTTTCCTGGTTGAGTGTTTTTTGCTTCTTTGTATTTCAAATCTTTGACTTGATTCTTGTGTTCCTCTAGTCTGCTGTTGGGTCTCTGTATAATATTTTTTATTTCAGTCAGTGTATGTTTAATTTCTAGTTGGTCCTTTTTCATATCCTTGAGGGTCTTGCTAAATTTATCGGCCTTTTCTAGGAAATTCTTGAACAACATTATAACCGTGGTTTTGAATTCTGTATCCAGTCGTTTGTTTTCCTCCATTTCTTTCATTTGTCATCTGTTTCTTTGTCTCTGCATTTTTGCTGCGTCCCTGAGTTCGTAGGGTGGCTTTGTGTGCTAGGTGTCCTATATGGGCCAGTGGGTCGGCCTCCCCAGTTAACCTGAGGTGGATACTCTTGGTGGACCCCTTTGTGGACTGTGTGTACAGCCTTGTTGTAGTTAAGTCTTGATTGTTGTTGGTGTTACTGGGAGGAATTGACCTCCAGGCCAATTGGCTGTGAGGATCAGCTGTGACTATAATGGAAGAACTGCTGTGCTGGAGACACGCTTATGGGGCAGGACTTGCTTCAGTGGGGCTTTGGTGCTCACTGAGTCTGCCTCTTGAATGTGTCACTTATGGATGTGAGTATTTGAAATCTGGTGTGGTCTCACTGACTACTAGATACACTAGCTTCTGGATCTCCAATGGGGTGCAGGTCAGCTACTGTCTGAGGACATCCAGCAGGAGCTACAGCGAGAACTATAGTTTTCTCCTCTTTGCTTGGGGTTTGGAGGTTTTGGAGCTGTCTGACCAGAGCTGCAGTTTGTTTGGTTAAGCTGCAATAGGACAGGCCATTTATATGCAAAAGCTGCTGCGCGGAGCTTGGGTGGGTTTGTAGATTGTGTGGGGCAGGGTCTTAGGGAGTCACTAGGCTAGGGCGTGGCAAACAGCGATGGCTGCCAGTTAGCCGTCTCTGCGTCTCCGCATTTCCAAGTCCCCGCATCTCACGCCCCAGCGCAGTAAACAATGATTGCTGGGTGCACCTCTGCAAGAAAGCCACCCTCACTTTCCGACCCGATGGCAGACAGTCCAGCTTCTCCCTGTAGGAGTTTGGGTCCCCAGCGTCTCCCCAGAAACTGGAGTTCAGAGTAATGGGGAGCTTGTCTTCCTACAGGTTGAAAGAAGCAGCGCACCCAGACACCCACCACCAGCCCGGATCGCATGCCTCCGTACCTCAGCTTTTCAGCGCTTGTGCACGTCTCAATGCTCTTTTCTCTTTTCTTCTAGTTGTAGAACTTCCACTCAGCCAGCTTTCCCGTGGTTCTGGGTGATAGACATTTCTTCTTTTAGTTGTAGTTTTGAAATTGTTGTGTGAGGCAGCAGTTTAGGTGTTTACCTATGCCGCCATCTTGGTTTCTCTCCGCTTAGGCTTTTATGTATAAGAAGTTATATTCCTGGAGAGTGACTATCCACCCTGACCTGCCCCGTTAGGAATGTATGATCAGATCACCCTGTGAGGTTACTTTGCATAGGACCCCTTTTTTCCCTCTACACTGGACTGAACTGAAAGTTTCTCCACCTGATCAGTTCAGTAGCCACCTGAGATGGGAATAATTAGATGTATCTTAGTTGTCCACTCGTCTCAAACAAATCCAAAGTCATCAGGTAAGACGCTTCCCAGGAGTTGCATATCCCAGGCTGGGTTGTGGGGTGGTTTTAGCTGTCAGCTGCTTCTCAGAGACAGGGACCACATCTGTTCCCTCCCTCCCTCCCTCCCTCCCTCCCTCCCTCTCTCCCTCCCTTCCTTCCTTCCTTCCTTCCTTCCTTCCTTCCTCCCTCCATCCCTCCCTCCCTCCCCCTTTCTCTCTCTCTTTCTTTTCTTTCTTTCTTTGAACAAACAAGTACTGCTTGTTTTGAAAGGGACTTGGAAGTCTGACACTTATTTATCTCATATTGGAGAGTAAAGAAAAGGGGAGAGAAGGGGAGGAACTGGGAGTAAATTTCCTTTAGTGCCTGGAGGAAAGGTAGAAAGTCCAGGTCAGAGGGAGGTCAGGAGGTGGGGTGCAGTCTTTAGAACTGACCCAGAATGCAGGAATTGCCGCTTATGGGCTGTCAGTTTGTATTAAGTTTCGAAAAGTAAAATAAAGGCCACTTTGATCTCTCTTGTCATGCATGATAATAGGGCTCAAAATCCTTGTCCCAGTTCAGGGACACACTAGCTCCCAGATCAAATGATTCATACGCACAAACAAGAGAGACCATGCCATGAGTCACATGAAACAGTTTGAAACGAAACTACCCATATTGTACATGCAGCTAAAGATTTCTAGTAAAGCTTTGGTATTGTCCAAAGTTCAGATGTGTCTGAAAGTGATAATTCAAAGTTAAAATCACTTGACGTAGAAAGACTTTGTTAGTATTTCATAAAACCAGCCTGTGTAGCAGGGGTCCTCAAACTATGGCCTGCGGGCCTCATGCGGCCCGCCGAGGACATTTATCTGGCCCGCCAGGTGCCGCTGCCTGTCCTGCTTAGCAGCCAACTCGTCCCGGGCCTGCAGTGCGTATAGGAATTTGTTCACAGGTTTTTTTTTTTTAAACTATAGTCCGGCCCTCCAATGGTCTGAGGGACAGTGAACTGGCCGGCCCCCTGTTTAAAAAGTTTGAGGACCCCTGCTGTGTAGTAAGCATTGTAAGGTAATTATTTTATCTTCACAATAGCACTAAAAGGTACATTGTATTATCCTTATTGTATAGCTAAGGTAACTGAGGGTCAGATAGGTTAAGTGCTTTGCTCAGTGTCACGTAGCTGAGTGGCTAGCAGGTCAGAAAAAGTTGTGCCCCGTTTTTAGAGCTTTTCCTGCATCTGCGCGTTCTCAATGGTCTTTAGCTCAAAATAATCCATATACCAAAGAGGAATATTGTGGGTGGTGTATTCTAGTACAGAGAGAATCTGGATGACCTTGGGTATGGTGATGATTTTTTAGATATAACCTCAAAGGCATAATGTATTAAAAAAATAATTGGCAAGCTAGATTTCATTAAAATTAATTACTTCTGCTGTGGATAAGACATTGTCAAGAGAATGAAAAGACAAGCCACAGATTGGGGAAGAGAAAATATTTGCAAATATACATCGGATAACAGATTGTTTTCCAAAATATATAGAAAACTCTTAAACTTAACAATAAGAAAACAAACAACCCAATTAAAAAATGGGCCAGAGACCTAGACAGACACTTCACCAAGGCAAATATACAGGTCACAAATGAGCATATGACAAGATGCTTGGCATCGTGTGTCTCAGGGAACTGCAGGATGAAACAATGAGGTCCCGCTACGCACCATTAGAACAGCCACAGCCTGGAATACTGACAACAGCAGATGCCGGTGAGGATGCGAAGCAACAAGAACTTCCGTTTGTTGCTGGTGGGAATGCAAAATGGTACAGCCGCTTTGGAAGACTGGCAGTTTCTTGAAAAACTAAACATACTCTTTCCCCATGATCCACTGGTATCGCTCCTTTTTATTTACCCAAAGGAACCAAAAACTTGTGCCCACACGAAAACCTGCCCATGGATGTTTATAGCAGCTTTACTCATAGCTGCACTAACTTGGAAGCAACCAAGATGTGCTTCCGTAGGTGAAGGGATGGATACACTGTGGTACATCCAGACAATCAAATGCTCTTCAGTGCTGTAAAGAAATGAGCCAGCCCTGACCGGTTTGGCTCAGTGGATAGAGCGTCGGCCTGCGAACTGAAGGGTCCCAGGTTCAATTCCGGTCAAGGGCATGTACCTTGGTTGCAGACACATCCCCAGTAGGGGGTGTGCAGGAGGCCATTGATCGATGTTTCTCACTCATCGATGTTTCTGACTCTCTATCCCTCTCCATTCCTCTCTGTAAAAAAATCAATAAAATAAATTTTTTAAAAAAAGAAATGAGCCATCAAGCCACAAAATGACATGGAGGGAACTGAAATGCATATTACTGGCTGGAAGAAGCCAATCTGAAAGGCTGCGTAGTGTCTGATTTCAACTATATGACAATAAAAAGATAATACTGCTGGCTGCCAGGAGTTAGAAGGTGAGGTAAATAGGCAGAGCACAGAGGATTTTTAGGGCAGTGGGACTATTCTGTATGACACTATAATGGTAGATTATACATAATGGTCATTATATGCTTGCTCAAACCCATAGAATGTACACCAACAGTGGTACAACAGTGTACAGCCCAAATGTACACTATGGACTTTGGGTGATAATGGTGTGTTAATCAATGTAGATTCATCAATTGTAGCAATTGTGACTCTAAACAAGAGCTGCTCTACTGTGCCCCCACTTTTTTTAAAACCAGGATATCACAAAAGTTAAGAGCAAAAATTTGGGAAGGACCTAGATTTGAATCCTATATTATAAATAAAGCTGCTGCAAGCATCCTTGTGCAAGTTTTTTTTTTTCTCTTGGGCAGGATTTCTGGAGTGGAATTACTGGGCCATAAGAATTTGTTTAAGTTTATATAAAACTGTCAAGCTGTTTCCAAAGTGGTTGCTTCATTTTGTATCCTGTATTTGATTTTGGAAAAGTTATTTTAACCTCTTGGTGTTAGTTTTCTCTCCCTCGGATAATGGGGGTAGTAATACTCACCACTCATGACTTCAAGAGGATCTATAATAATAAAAGGGTAATATGCTAATTAGACCGGACGTCCTTCCGGGCATCATTCCTTCTTGACAAAGCCGCATCGGGTAGGGGCCACAGCAGAGGCAGCAGAGGCCCCCAGCCACGGCAGCGGGGGGCAGGGGCCTGGGGCCAAGGCCCTTGCACCAATTTTGTGCATCAGGCCTCTAGTTAAAATATAAGGTATTATAGTGATAACAGAGCATGGCACAAAGTAATTTCTGAATAAAAGCAGCTATTCTGTTTTGGTTGTCATTCCTGATTTTTAAAAACATTATATTATGAAAAATTTCAAACCTAACAAAAAGATGAAAGAACATGAGCACCCATATACCAACTCCTAGATCCTACAATTCACATTTTCTCACACTTTCTTTATCATCTCTTTATCCACACATTAATCCATTTTTAATGCATTTCATAGTGAGTCATGAACATTAGTACATTTCCCACTAAGAAAATTAGTACATTTCACTAAATACTTTATTATATGTATCGTTAATTAGAGTTCAATATTTGTTTATAGCTCTCTCTTTTCCTTTGAGGTAAAATTTATGTAGAATAAAATACACAAATCTTAAATGTATTATTCTACAATTTTGGGCAGATGCGTAAAGCTGTGTAACTCAAAACCCCCCAAGATACAAAACTTCCTCTTCATGCCAGAAAATTCTCTTACCCTTTTCCAATCAATCATTATCCTTACCCCCAAAGGGCAACCATTCTTTTTCATTTTTTCAATTCTATAGATTAGCTTTGTGTATTCTAGGCCTTCCTATAAATGGAATACAAATACACTATGCTCTTTTTTTGTATGACTCCTTTTGCTCAGCATATTTTCATATTCATGCATTATTACTTTATATAAACATGCTAGCATTTGTTTATTCTCTTAGTGATGGACACCTGGGTGGCTTCCATTCTTGTCAAACATGACAAAGGTGCTATGAACATCTTTGTATATATTCATAGGCCCTTTTTGAAGGCCATAGGTTTTCATCTCTTTGGGGCAAGTTTTCTTAAGCAGAATTCCTGGACCATAGGTATTTGTTTAGTTTTACATAGAACTGCCAAACTGTTTTCCAAAGAGATAGAACCATTTTATGTTTCCACCAATAGTTGGTCTCTGTGCAGATCAGAATTTGATGCTCTTCTTCCTTTTAATTTTAGCCAATTGAATAGTGTAGTTTCTCCTTGTGGTGTTAACTTTCATTTCCCTGATGACTAATGATGCTGGGAATTTTTATGTGCTCCTTGGCAATTTGCATACCTTCCTTGGTGAAGCATCTATTCAAATCTGTGTGTGTGTGTGTGTGTATGTGTGGTTAGCAGAAACAAGCAAATGGATGCCTTGTAGGGAAGGATATCCCATATAATCAATCAATTAAGTAATTAATTAATCTGCTTGTTTATGTATTTATTTTTGTCAATCCTCACACGAGGGTATTTTCCCCACTGATTTTTAGAGAGATTGGAATGGAGAAAGGGTGGGAGGGGGAAGAGGGGAGATAGAGAAATGTCGATGTGAGAGAGACACATAGATTGATTGCCTCCCACAGGTGCCCCAACCATGGCCAGAGATTTAATCTGCAACCCAGGTACATGCCTTTGACTATGAATCAAACCGTGACACTTTAGTGGTTGGGCCAACACTCTAACTACTTAGCAACACTGGTCAGGGCCTTTCTTTCTCTTTTAAAAAAGATTTTATTGATTTTTAGAGAGAGAGGAAGGGAGAGGGAAAGAGAGAAACTTTGATGTGAGAGCAAAACATCCATTGGCTGCATCCTGCATGCCCCCCACCAGGGATTTAGTCAGCAATCTGGGCGTGTGCCCTGACCTGGATTCGAACTGGCAACCTTTCAGTGCACAGGATAATGCCCAATCAACCAAGCCACACCGGCCAGGGTTTTTTGCCTGTCTTTTACTTGGACTGTTGCACAGTTAGTATCATTCCTAGCAGGTCACTGAAAAAGGCAGCCAGATACTCTGATGGAAAGATAAAGAGAATGAAAGAAAGGGAGGTGGGGTCAGCAGGAGGCACTAATCTTTGACAGCAAGTCCTAGGCAGCCGTGGGCAAACTACGGCCCGCGGGCCGGATCCGGCTGTTCTATCCAGTTCTCTTGCTCTCCCCTCCGCTCCTTTACTTTGAATTTATATTAGTTCACACAAACACTCCATCCATGCTTTTGTTCCGGCCCTCCGGTCCAGTTTAAGAACCCGTTGTGGCCCTCGAGTCAAAAAGTTTGCCCACCCCTGTCTAGAGCCACTCAGCCATCACTCTCCCTTGGTCCACGAAACTCTGCATGTAGGCAGGCACTTTCTAGCTGCTCTTCGTCAGGCTGAACTGAGGACACAGTGCCCTGCTCTTGATGTCTTCACATTTCAGTCACACAAACACAAGGGACACTGTCTTCGTTTTGGGTTCTCCCCAAAGCACATTGAGAGATTTTAGTGCAGGGAGCTCATTTGGGTGAGGACCTCAGAATGAGGGAATAGGAATGTGAGAGACAAAAGGAAGAAAAGTCAAATGGTGTGCAGACAGCAGAGCTCCATTCTGGCAGGTCTCCTGCGAAGCAGAGTGCCTCCAAGAACTGTTCACAATAGCACAGTCATCGCTGGCTCTCAGAGGCACACATCGCCCTGCACTTCCAGTTCCCACACTGGCTGGGTCCATTACGGACCTGGCTGTGATCCGAGGGGTCCAGCCATGTGACTTGAGCACCAAAAGGGCCTGTTAGTGAGCAGGAGGCCTCCTGTGAAGTCACTGCTGGCTTTGGCTAGGAAGGCTCCCTTCTGCCTCCTCCCCCAGCCCTTATCCTCCCCCACCTTCTCTCCTCCCTCCTACCCTCTGGATTCCACACCAAAGTCAGGTTCCTCTCCCCTCCCCGGGGCAGAGTGGCTTCCTTCCTGACCTGAAGCCTGGGTTCCAGCTGGCACTCAGGCCCTGGGGCTCAGCTTCTACCCCAAGTAGGTTTATGCTCACATCTCCTCAAAAAGGGCAGCAGTCAATAACATTCCTTCTCATTATTATAGCAGATTTTCACCAGCCTGTCCCACCAAGGTCTTGGATGACTTCTTCAGCTCACTCGAGCTGTTATGACTGTCACAGTCCTGCCTGCTCTATGCTCTGCTGAAATACATCTGTCACCATGTTAGAGACAGGAGCTATTTTTTTTAAATCAGGTAAACAATTAGGTCATTTGATGATGAAATTCCCACTAAGAGCAGTGTTTTAACGCCGCTCATCACCAATCAATCAGCTCATGTTTACCCCATGCCAGCTTGTGCCGATGCCCTTTCACTGTGATTTATCTCTGCCTTTACCTCCACAAGGTCAAAATTTTGCCTTTTAATTTTCCCTACATCCCTTTAAATCTGCTTTGATCCCTGCCCTGCTTTTTCCTCTTAGCTGGCAGCAAACCCCTTCTATATTTAACTGAATATATACTACTTAAGAAGCATCACCAAGTGTAATTATAATGGTGTTTCTTTCCTTCCTTTCTGCTAGCATCTATTTCAAATCATTCTCACTCCCAACTATAGGCTTCTCGTTAGGACACCATGGCTTTCCTATTCTTGGACCAAGCAGAATCAGACTCCTTGCTTTTTTGGCTGATCTACATAAGACAAAGCTGATGGGAACTTGGCTCTTTCTCTCCCTCCCTCCTCCTTCTTTCCCTTCCCTCCTTTTCAAATTGATGGAGGTCATTCTATTTTGATAAAAAGTACAAGATGCACCATCCACATAAGGATCAGGGAATATACACATGCAATGACTAACATGTCATTGACATATACAACAAAATACTTTTGTACAAAGTACACAGCAAGACAAAGTTTTCAAGTCCAGAAGAAGAGAAAAACTTAGCACAGTTTTCTACACCTCTAAAAGATCAAGCAGACAAAACTAAGTGAGATGATAGAGACTCTGGATAATAACATCCTAAGTGTAATTAAACAGGCCAAATGGAACTCAGCTTCCTTGGGAGTAGCGCACAGAGCCACAGTAGCTGGAAGTAGCTGAAGCGCCAGGTTCCCACGGCAGCCTTGCAAAGGTGTTATGAGCTCAAACTTTGGAGCCAAGCCTCCTGGGGCCAAATGCTGGATCTGTGACTTAGCTGTGTGACTCAGGGCAAGCACTCAACCTCCCCATACCTCAGTTTATTCGTCTTCACGGTGGGTGCAGGAATAGTACCTCTCAGGCCTGAGTGGGTGTGAAACTAGTTAATAGATACAAAGCCCTCCCGAGGGTGCTTTAGATAGCAAGCCCTCAACAGTGTTACTGCCCCGTTGCTCCATCAGGGAGGCGCAGACACCATCCACAGGGCAATTGGGCTCCTTCTGCCTTGACAGGAAGCTGCCTCTAGCCAGCAGGATTTTTAGACTTCCCAGGAAAGGTGGATTAGAACTAAATGTGAAAGACGAAGAGAAAATACTGATGCATCCCACAGGAATGCGCTGTCCTCTATTCCAACTTGGAACACTGGCCCTTCTCCATCTCTGGGGGTGGGGGCAAGACTGAGTCTCTGCAAGTGTTATGACCCCTGACCTTCTGGTACAGTGAAAAGGACTGTAATGTATCGTATGCTATCCGTTTTTATTTTATAGAAGTTTTTTCTTCTCCTTTTACAAAACAGCCATGATTTTTACAGTTTGCACTTTCAGAAATCTTCTCAAAACACAGAGCAATGCCCACATTCAGTTTTCTTCCACTGAGTTTTTACTTTAATAGTTTAGTAGTAGCGGCTAACATTTAGCCATCATTTGTCACATGCCAGGGACTATTTTACATGGATTTTCTCATTCGCTCCACCTGTAGGGGGCAGCATAGCAAAGAACTGTGACATCTCTGTAGTCATCCTGGGGCCAAACCGTGGCTCCTCCACTTTCCTGTGTGACACTATGGGAAAGTCATTGAACTCTCTGTTTTGTTGCCTCATCTGGCAAAAGTGCTCAATTTGTCTCCCTCATTGAACTGTTGTAAATTATTAAATAAGATACATAAACCAGTGCCCAGAACACGATAGAAATAAGTTAATAAATATAAGTTATATCTATGCAGAGGAGAAACTGAGACAAGGAGCTAGAATTTGAAAAGAGGCAGAACAACTCCAGAGCACATACTCGTTTATCTCTGTGATGTTGCATATTATGAAAACCGACAGAGTTTTTGTGCCTCTGCTAAACAATTCTGGGAGGAAGCATACTAGACAATACTAGACCAGGGGAAAATAACCTTCATCTAGAAAATAATTGCACGTGGAAGACTAGGCTGCAACAACAATTGCTTATAGACCAATTCCAATTGCTTATTTATCAAGACAAACAACTTATTCGTCAAAGGCCACTATCAGACCTTTCCTCACTATGCTCACTCATTCAAAAATACTGTAACATCAACTCTGCCCAATCCCAACTAGCTTGTTGCTTTGGCCCTTCAAATGCTATAAATATTCCCCTAACTTCTCCCTCACTGCAATAAGCCTTAATAAACGTGGCTTTACTTGAGCAACAGATATATCTGGTGGTATTTTGGGGGGGGGGTCAATAATCAACAATCTTGGAAGGTCCACTGTGATCTGCCAAAGACACCCCCTCCTTGCTGTGAGGCCCAAGACCCTCCGCCCAGGAGTGGGACTCCTCTGAGGTCCCCTGAGCACCCAGGAGTCTCACTATTGTGAGTTGGCAGAACCAAACTCCTGATTTTTTCATTTGCCGTTGCTGGCCAGGGCAATGGATCATAAATTTTGTTATATATTATAGAGGTTCATTTATATTAAAAAGAGGAGTCTTTCACCAGAGAAGAATAATTTAATTTTAGTTTACAATAAGTCTATAGATTTTTCTCTGATCTTATTACCACACAAAAAAAATGTTAGTCTAATATTTAGGTACGATAAAATTTGGATACAATTTCTCATGATTAAAATTTGATAAAAAGTCTATATTAGTCTATAGGCTCAATAAGTTATTACTATAACCACAAATTATTCAATGTTAAAAATATAAGATTAGCCCTAACCGGTTTGGCTCAGTGGATAGAGTGTCGGCCTGCAGAATGAAGGGTCCCAGGTTCGATTCCGGTCAAGGGCATGTAGCTTGGTTGCGGGCACATCCCCAGTAGGGGGTGTGCAGGAGGCAGCTGATCAATGTTTCTAACTCTCTATCCCTCTCCTTTCCTCTCTGTAAAAAATCAATAAAATATATTAAAAAAATATATAAGATTATGCTTAGTCCAATTAAATTATGATTCTTTTAGAGATTTAATCTTGTGAGCCTTGTAAAATCATAAGGGCTTAGTGTATTGGTAAATTATATAATTTTCAGATCTTTAGTTAACTTTAAGACCATAAACTAATATTAAATTAAGCTAATCCTATCTAATAAAAGAGTAATATGCAAATTGACTGTCACTCCAACACACAAGATGGCTGCCCCCATGTGGACACAAGATGGCTACCACAAGATGGCCTGCAGGGGAGGGCAGTTGGGGGCGATCAGGCCTGCAGGGGAAGGCAGTTGGGGATGACCAGGCTGGTAGGGGAGGGCAGTTAGGGGTGACCAGGCCTGCAAGGGAGGACAGTTAGGGACAACCAGGCTGGCAGGCGAGGGCAGTTAGGGGTCACCGGGCCAGCAGGGAAGGGCAGTTGGGGGCGACCAGGCCTGCAAGGGAGGACAGTTAGGGGTGAATAGGCCGGCAGGGGAGGGCAGTTAGGGGTGACCAGGCCAGCAGGGGAGGGCAGTTGGGGGGGACCAGGCCTGCAAGGGAGGACAGTTAGGCGTGACCAGGCCAGCAGGGGAGGGCAGTTAGGGGCGACCAGGCCAGCAGGAGAGGGCAGTTAGGGGTGACCAGGCCAGCAGGGGAGGGCAGTTGGGGGTGACCAGGCCTGCAAGGGAGGACAGTAAGGGGTGACCAGGCTGGCAGGGGAAAGCAGTTAGGGGCAATCGAGCCGGCAGGGGAGCAGTTAGGCATTGATCAGACTGGCAGGGGAGTGATTATGGGGTGATCAGGCTGGCAGGCAGAAACGGTTAGGGGCAATCAGGCAGGCAGGCAGGTGAGCAGTTGGGAGCCAGCAGTCCTGGATTGTGAGAGGGATGTCCGACTGCCCGTTTAGTCCTGATCCCACTGGGATTGGGCCTAAACAGGCAGTTGGACATCCTTCAAGGGGTCCCAGATTGGAGAGGGTGTAGGCTGGGCTAAGGGACACTCAACCCCTCCCCACCCCATGCACGAATTTAGTGCACCGGGCCTCTAGTCCTATATAATAAAAGGCTAATATGCAAATTGTACCCTTGACTAGGAGTTCGACCAGCAGGCAGGCCGGCCAACTGCTCATGTCCCCTCCCCCTGGCCAGGCTGGCCGGACCCTAGCAATGCACGAATTCATGCACTGTGCCTCATATATATATACACACACACACACACACATACACACACACACATATATATATATATATTTGTGTATATATATATTTGTGTATATATATGTGTGTGTATATATATATATGTATGTGTATATATATATATATGCATATATATATATGTATGTGTATATATATATATATATATATATATATATATATATACACACATACACACACACACACACACACACACTGAGTGGCCAGATTATTATGCGTTCAGAGATCATAATAATCTGGCTACTCAGTGTATAAATATATATATTTAAATGCATAAATATAAAAATATCTTTAGATTTCTTTAAAAGTTTATAAATAAAGAGTAAGATAATAGCCCAGCTGGCATGGCTTAGTGGTTGAGTGTTGACCTATGAACAAGGAGGTCATGGTTCGATTCTTGGTCAGGGCATATGCCTAGTTTGTGGGCTCAATCCCCAGTGTGGGGCATGCAGGAGGCAGCTGATCAATGTTTCTATCTCTCTTTTCCTTTTCCTTCCTCTTGAAATCAATAAAAATATTTTTTTAAAAAGAATAAAATAATAGACAAGTCTGAGGACATGCTGTAAGTGTAAAATATCTAAAGGAGATGATGATAAAGGTTTCTAAGACCAAAGATGATCAGTGAAGAAAACAATAAATTGTGTTCAACATTTTTGTGTGTTTTATTTTGTGTTTTGTCAAATTTGGCTCAGTGTTAATAGATTTATTCATAAAGAGAAGGGTTTATGTATACTTTATTATAGATTGTAAAATGGATGATATATAAAAAGTAAAATTAGAATATGAGGACTTTTTTCCCCTGTTAAATAACCAAGTTATTTTCTGCCCAGATAACAGAGATTCCTTTTCACAAAATAGTCTGAGAACACTCCAATGTATTGCCATGCTCCTGATTATTTTGACAAAAGTTCTTTAACTTAGAAAAAAGTTAAGTTTATAAGGATCATTGCTACTTTTTGTTCTGTGGTTTCAAAATCTTTCAATTTACATTTATATTTTGTCTCCTTTGACAACTCTTCTCGATTTTGGCTTTCCCAAATTTAGTCCCTAAATTCAAATTGTTAAGATACCTTTAAACCTGAATTATCTTTTCATTTTCTGGAATGGTCACCAGGTATCATAAAAATTAACGCCTTTGTCTTATAATACAAAACATAATAAAGAGGATTTTGGGGGCATTCTCCAAATTTTAATGGACTCAGTAATATTGTGAGAGTTCTTCTGTCTCCCAAATTTAAGATTACAATGAAGAAAAATTTTATCTTTCTTTGTTAATCATGCATAAACAAGAAATATCAATCTGATTCAATAATTATATGCTTCTCAGGAATATTAATGTTTTCTATGTAAAAATGATAAACTATCCATAAAGATAATTTTGTTTCTAAGGTATCATGTTTCAATACCCTGCCAACCAGAGACAATGACAGTACTCATTATGGTATAAATCAAAAGGCCCCGGGGATGTGCTGATGTTCTCTCTATTTAAAATGTGTTCTTATTCCTGAGGTAATCACTTATTACACCCTTATAAATTAATTGTGTGTTAACTGTGAAAGATGATTTCATTCTTTTTTTCCATTCTGATAATGTTTCAGAGATTTGTTTTTTTAGAAAAGACACAGGAAAATTGCTCTTAAGCCTCATTGAGCAGGACCTCATCAGGTACTGTTAACAACAAACACAGCAATGAAAATTGGGGGTGATCATCCTTAGGTCCCTGGCTCTCAATCAAAGAGACACAAACCATTCTGAGCTCAGAAGCACACAAACCCATAACTGTGGTTGTATAGAGGAAAACATAAAACATTTGGGTGCTGAATTTATTGGACTGAAGTACCTTATTAAAATGTAGGGTTTTAAACAATACACTCAAGTATTCAAATGCCAGTTTTTAATGGGGGAAAAGAATGATAAGTATCATATTAATCAAGCATTTAAATATTTCAGATGGCTGATTTGATATGCAACTTGGTTGCTTAATCTTCCTATAAATATTGAAAACAAAAATAATTACACTGAGGAATCTATAAAAACTTTTATGAATTTAGCATTTTCCAGTGGAGCTAGCATTATAAATATCCAATGAAAATACTAGGATCATTAGAATGGACTCCACTCCAGGAGAAATGGCTAATAAATCAGCTTTTGGACAGTACAGACAGAGGCAATAAAGAACATTTTTTGACTAATGCAGATAAAGAGTCTTTAATCTTTGTAGCCACAGATAGCATCAATGAGATAGTAAACTCTAAAACAAAAAAGTGCTTACTTGTTCTACCATTATGATGAGTAGCTAATGCCTGTCCTTCTGTTAGAACAGAAGTTCCATGAGGATGATGATCTTGTGTTGTCTTCTTTTCTATTTTATCCCCAGACTTTAGTAGCATTACACAAAGTAGATGATCAATATTAGTGGAAGGAAGGAAGGGAGGGAGGAAGGGAGGGAGGGAGGAAGGAAAGAAAGAAGAAAAGAAGGAAAGAGGAAGGAAGGAAGGAAGGAAGGAAGGAAGGAAGGAAGGAAGGAAGGAAGGAAGGAAGGAAGGAAGGAAGGAAGGGGGAGGCCTCCTCATTTGGACCCACTGTGAAAATCAGGTGACCTCAGACTACCTTAAAGTAAGTCAGGTACATTCTTAATGGCGGGTCCTCACTCTCTTCATTCTGTATTTTAAAGAGGAGGAAGAAAGAACGTTCTAATTCCTTGGAAGCATTTTCTCTTGGCCTGGAATTATCAGGGAGCTATGTTTAGCTTGCTTTATTTTTTTTTTTTTTTTTTTTTTTTTTTTTGAGAGTGGAAGGGAAGGGGAGAGACAGGGAGAAAAACATTGGTGTGGGAGAGACACATTGATTGGTTGCCTCCTGCAAGTGCCCTGCCGTCGACCATCACCAGGGATCGACCCTGCAACCCAGGTACGAGGTAGGAGCCTTTGACCGGAATCAGACCTTTCAGTCTGCGGACAGATGCTCTATCTACTGAGCCAAACCAGCCAGGGCTAGCCTGCTCTTTTGATGATAGCTTCCCAAGAATTATTTTCAAACTTATGAAATCAGCCTCTTCACATTTTTTAAGCATTTGATCAAAGTTCTCATTTATTTTTCCACTCTATCACAAATTATCACAGTTATGAAGATACTTAAAGGTCTAAAAATTTTCTTAGCAGAGCAAAAGATGGGTTACATGCCATATTGTGTTTATTTTAGAAAGATAAGAATGTTCCATCTTTAGTATTTTGAAACTAACTTGGTGAAAACTTTCCTCAATTTTCAGAGCAATTTTTATATAAACGTTAATTTTTAAAAATATGTAGCTATTCACAAAGTACTTTTAAGTATGTTTTCCCAACACTCATGTGTGAAAATAGAAATCCCATTTTACAGATGAGAAAATAGAGGCTCAGAAATATTTAATTACAGACTTAAATATTTCATTACAGAGCTATGAAGGGGGAACAGACGTAAGAACTTTGATCATTCTGCTTCTTCCCACCAGCTAGCTGATTCTTAGAGTAGGGGGTAGGGGTGGGGAGAAGAAATTTGTAGTTATTAGTATTTAATTTGTAAACCAAAGCAAGCATGTTTTCACTAGACCTCACTTCCTAATCTCTCACTAGGTTATTTTGAAGGTAAAACTATGTAGGAATGGATTAAATTCTCACTGGAGAGATTCCCTGATGCGGTTAAAAACTACACAAACCATCAGCGCTTCTGCTTTGAATCACCTGAGCACACAGGATTCCTGTGTTTCCAAAAGCACAGTTGTTGAACTGCTCCATTCATTTTATTTGTTTTGAGATGAACACTTGTGTACCTTTCCATGGCTGCTGCCTCCCAGTGACATTTTAGACTGATGTTGCCTTTAAATAACTAGAAAAACGGGCTGCTGACCGCATTGGTCAGTGAAGCAAGGACACCTCACCGACCCCTGCCCACCACGGCTTTTCCTTCACTCCAGCTGGACTGAGCTATCGCACACAAATATCTTGGGTAAGTGCATATGAATGGTTGACAGAAGCTCAGGTGATGGAGACGTTTCAAGTCTTTAATAACCACTGATGATATAAGTTTCAGGACGCTCTGCCTTGTGTTCTGATTGTGTCTTTATATGCCTCACACTGGCAACAGTGGGTCCTGTCATGTTTTATGACTTTCTTTTATACACTAGCTCCCTTCTTGAGAATAAATTCTGAAGTTAGTTTCTAAATATTGTAGGTAGCTACTGCTTTTAATTTTCATATTCCTTTGGATTTGGAGTTGGGGATGCTGTTATGATTTCTTTATGTTTAACAAAAGCACTTGTATCCACAGAGACATGGATTTACTTGTAGCTTATTAATTCAGTAGTAATTCATTATATCAACAAATCCTCTATTGCATTGTTTACTTCTCCTGGGAGGAAATTATTTAGTGGTAAATGAGAGTGCATGAAATCAATACTGCTTTCTAGTTCTAAAGGCAAATATACATTTTTATATTGAGTAAGGATATCTCTCTTTACACACACACACACACACACACACACACACACACAGTGTTCTTAATAATTTTCAGCAGACAGTTCTGTTCTGATTTTCTGCCTCAGTAGCATTTCAACATGGTCTACACACGGACTATGCTCCTGTTAAAGAGCCTACCATCCCTGCTTCATTTCTACCAACTAATATGTTCCAGAAGATTTTCTTTTCTATTACAAAACAAGCTGGAATACATTCAGAGCATTTACCAAGAAATATCCCTTGATCATCTTTTTCCCTGAGGAGGGTAGAAGTGGATTACAGCACTAAAAACAGGAAATACTTTGGAAAACGCTGAAAATCAGTGTGGGAAAAAACAACACAAACTATGACTCTTACATTTTTTTTCTGCAGATCATGCTTTAGGAAAGGAAATGAGAAAAATAACTTTAATCTTGAATTTAATTATTGTATTATTCTTTTAGAATGAAAACTAACTCTCCTAACTGGTATAAGGAAAGATCAGGCATAAAATGATACAATGTGTAATGAAAGAGAGTTTTTCCTGTTAGACCTGAGCCACATGAGGTATTGAAGATGCACAAATGCCTGATAGCACTGCTGCACACACCTATGGACTCCTTCCCCTGTACATCGGGGAACTCCGGCCTGCGCTTGCCTGGACATGAAATGTTTATCTTGCTCCCTTCACCATTTTCCAAGCAACTGCTCTCCTGCCCAGATGCACCAGCCAACAAGCTCCTTTTCCTAAAGTTCGGCTTTGCGCATTAAATGAATTTATATACTAGGCCCTGCACAGATTGAGAAAAGCCAGGGCCAGTTTCTTGGGAATTCTCATAAGCCGTGTTTCTCCGATTTCCAGCACGTGGAGAGCTCAGACCCAGCCACCGCGGAGCTCCCGGCCAGGCCTGCGGCCCACACAGTCTGTGTCAGATAGGGAACCACAAAGCTTACTACTTCAGCCCATTGTCAGCAGTCCTGTGCAACTGCACTGGAGCAGTGTAGAGTTAAAATGCATGGAAATACACTGAGTGGCCAGATTATTATGCATTCAGAGATCATAATAATCTGGCCACTCAGTGTATTTGTATCTAAAATGGGTACCAAAAGTATTCTAGACTTTTGCTAGAGATCAACCACCTATTTGCCCTGAGCTTTCTATCATCCAGTGCAAAGGGGAAAACTGATCAGATGCATGATTTATAGTATCTTTGATATCAAATAAATGAGGTACTCAAGAGAAGTACACTGAGTGGCCAGATTATTATGCATTCAGAGATCATAATAATCTGGCCACTCAGTGTACATGAAAAGGAGTATATAGCCATGTCAATAAAAAAAGACGCCTTTCCACTCTCCAGGGCCTTCTGTCTTCTGTTTGGCACATGGAGGGGAACATTGATCGCGGTGACAGTGTGGCCAGACCCTTCCTGCTCTCCCATCCAGAGTGGGGCTGAGTTCCTTCCCCTTCTCGACTGGGCAGCCTCAGCCCAGGCACCACTTCCCTCTGGGTCAATAACTTCGTCCCACGCCACTCCTCATGTGGCTACTGAAGCGGCGCCTGCACTCATCATTTTTCTCCTTTTACCAATGTCCCTTCCTTTCCTGTCCCTCCCCTTACACCGTGGGGTCTCTGTGACTCTCATTCCTCACTCATTTCCCCAGAGGGCTGCACACCGCTACCTTACACAGAAAAGGGGACTTTGCAGGTGTGTTTCAGTTAAGGATCTTGAGATGGGATGATTATCCTAGATTTTCTGGTTTAGCCCAATGGGTCCTTATAAAACAGAGGTAAGCGTGTCCGAATGGGAGAAGGGAGTGTGACGAGAAAGGAGCGGTGGGTGTGATGTGTTTTGAAGATGTAGAAAGGGGCCACACACCTGAGGGCCTCTAGAAGCTGCAAAAGGCAAAGAAACAGATTCTCCCCTGGACCTTCTGAATAGAAATATGGTCCTGCCAACATGTGGATATTAGCCCCATAAAACTCATTTCTGACCTCTGATCTCCACAACCGTAAGATTATAAATTAGTCTTGTCTTGAGCCACTATGTTTGTGGTAATTTTTTTTTAAATATATTTTATTGATATTTCACAGAGAGGAAGGGAGAGGGATAGAGAGCTAGAAACATCGATGAGAGAGAAACATCGATCAGCTGCCTCCTGCACACCTCCCACTGAGGATGTGCCCGCAACCAAGGTACATGCCCTTGACCGGAATCGAACCCGGGACCTTTCAGTCCGCAGGCCGACGCTCTATCCACTGAGCCAAACCGGTTTCGGCTGTTTGTGGTAATTTTTACAATAGCAATAGAAAACTAATTCCGATTTAGTATTTTTAAGATAAGATATATATATTAAAAGTACAATAAAAATGTTAAAGCTTTTTGGAAAGAGGTGAGAAATTATTTCAATAAACTATACTCCAAGGCAAGTGGATTTTAAGTCCATTAAGCATCTCCAATGGACATGATTATCCTGACCCTGCAGATTGCTCTACTAGCCATCCTAGTAGAAATATATTATTTAGATGCAAAAGTCTTAATAAGCATATATATGTGTAGAGAAACAATAGCTGGTATGGAGAAAACCTATTACGATAGTGACTTCTAAATTTTCTTGTAAAATCTACTTAATGCTCAGTAGAGGTCAGTCATGGAGCATGGCAGAAAAAGGGAAATACATATAAACAATTAATATAAAGAATTTGGAGATATGTTAAGGTTTTTTTTTAAATATATTTTATTGATTTTTTACAGAGAGGAAGGGGGAGGGATAGAGAGTTAGAAACATCGATAAGAGAGAAACATCGATCAGCTGCCTCCTGCACACCTCCCACTGAGGATGTGCCCGCAACCAAGGTACATGCCCTTGACCGGAATCGAACCTGGGACCCTTCAGTCCGCAGGCCGACACTCTATCCACTGAGCCAAACTGGTCAGGGCCGTGTTTAGGTTTTTATGTATGATTCTCAAAATTAAGTTAGAGATATACCTTGGTTAAAAATACTATATTTAGTATTTGAAATACTGTGTGTTGCTTTTTGTTTTTATTTGTGCACATTTTTTGTCATCTTAATAATTTTGTAAATTATGGAAGCATAATTTACAGTCAATGAAACGTATCCCTCTGAAGTGAATGATTCAGTGGGTTTTGAAAAATGTGGGCACCCATGAAACTACCAGCACAACCAAGATATAGAACATATTCATCACCCTTAAAAGTTCATTTGGGCCCCTCGTCCATTATGCCCTACCCAGTGCCCCAGCCCAAGCAACCAGCACTGTAGATCAGATTTGTTCTTTCTAGAGTTCATGTGGATGCAACTGTATTTTACCTCCAACTTGGTATCTTGAAGAATATTTTTAATGTGATAGGAAACCCATCCAATAAAATCCCACATGAAATGTTGAGTAATATTTTGCTAGGAATAATTTCCCTTTGAATTTTCACTTTAGGGTTCTACTAAATTATTTTTTTAATAGGTATATTTGTGTTATTAAAAGTTCTTTTACTGTAAAGCATATTTTTTTTCCATCCTATATGATAAAGATGTAATATGCAAATGGTCGTTACACCTTGAAGCATAATGACCGGATCACAGATCAGCAGGAGGGTGGAGCAGCGAGCGGGTGGCAGAGAGCTACAGGAGGGGGCGGGGCAGCAAGCTATGGGAGGGGGGTGGGAGGGTGGGGGGGTGAGAGAGTGTGCGGGGGAGCTACAGGAGGGCGAGACAGCAGGCGGAGAGATACTGGAGGGCGGAAGCGAGCTGCTGGAGAGCTATTGGCTCACTGATTCATGCATAGGGCTACTAGTAATAAAATTTTAAAGAATTCTGCTAGTATTTTAATAGGGTTGATATTTCTCTTCCCATTTTCTGTTTCCTGATGAAGAAATCACTTGGTTACTTTAGAGTCCTTATTTTTCAAGCGAGCAGTCATGGTTGTTTACAGAGAAGATGTGTATTATAGGTAAGCAGAGCGGAACAGTTTGGAAGGCTTCCCAGCTAGGGTACCTGAAAAAGATTACTAAACAAGCCCTGCATTTCCTAAAATATATTGCTTAAAGGTAAGAAAAATACTCTAGTAACGAGCCAGATGTATGCTCTGTCTTAGACGTGTACAACACTGATCACGAGGTAGGATATTGAAGTTTGTGCACCTCGTGTGTGCACGTATCTCCTCTGGACATCTTGCAGCTTCAATGCATCTGGAACATTGGCTGCTGTTGCTTTCAGCAGTGTTGGGGCAATTGAATCTTGAGAAGGAGGTCACAATGTTTGTCTCACATGGGGCATAATTGTGAACTCATTGTAAATTTCTCAGCAAAGTTGTACATCTTTTACCTCTGTTTTGTTTGGGTCACCTTAATAAATAAATTATAGAAAAAATATAAAAAGTGTGCCCACACCCTGGCCAGGGTGGTTCAGAGGGTAGAGCATCGTCCTGTGCACCAAAGGGTCATGGACACATACCCTGGTCAGGACACATACCCAGGTTGTGGGTTCAGTCCCCACTCAGGTCAAGTATGTGAGGCAACTAATGATGTTTTTCTCTCACATCAATGTTCTCTCTCTCTCTCTCTCTCTCTCTCACACACACACACACACACACACACACACTCTCTCTCTCTCTCTCTCTCTCTCTCTTCTCCCCCTCTCCCTTTCTTTCCCTGGAATCAATGAGAAAAAGCATATCCGCGGGTGAGGATTAATATGATTAATATATATATATATATATATATATATATATATATATATATATATATATATCATAGACATGAACTCTTATATATTATACCATTTCATCACTACTTGCCATAGGCTGCTCTTCAGGGGACAGGATGGCATACAGGATGGCGGGTCAGTAGCCTCCCTAAGCTAAGAACTACCAATGCCAACACAGTTCCGGAAAGTAATCACCAAAACATATCTAATTAACAGACCATAGAGAAGGGCCTTTTCTGTGTTCGTGAAATAAACAGAGCTAACTCTTCTGGGCCCTCACTGAGAATAAAGCCTCTTTCAGTAAACTGACAGTTCTCAGAGGCGGTCTGAAAATTCCAGCTTCTGAAAAAAAAAAAAAATGACCATTTCCTACATGAAATGTCAAAAATGCTGAAGTTGAGAAAAGCAGTGAAAATGGAAAGAGAGGTTGAAACAGACCGCTGAGACACACATGACAGAAATGTCCAGTAACAAGTTGGCAATGCCCAAGCTGGTTGGCCTGAATCAAGGCAGTATAAGGTTATTGCTCCAGATGAGGGCCTCAGACCAGACACCTGCAAACCAGCAGTAACTCAGGTGACAGCTACATGCATAGCCCCACTGTCTGCCTGGTGGCCACATGGTGTCAAACCATCACAGGACCCCATGGGTATATAGATAGCCTAAGCCAGTGGTTGGCAAACTCATTAGTCAACAGAGCCAAATATCAACAGTACAACGATAGAAATTTCTTTTGAGAGCCAAATTTTTTAAACTTAAACTTCTCCTAACGCCACTTCTTCAAAATAGACTCGCCCAGGCCGTGGTATTTTGTGGAAGAGCCACACTCAAGGGGCCAAAGAGCCTCATGTGGCTCGCGAGCCGCAGTTTGCCGACCACTGGTTTAACTCATCGAAGCTTCAAATTCTCTGTCTGAAAAGTAAGGGTAATAATACCGCATAGGGTCACTGGGGGATAAAAGTTGATGATGAACATAACACCTTTACTGCAATGCCTGACACATGGTCAGCACTCAATATGCAATGGTGGTTGTTAATACCATCGTCATTATTTCAGCTCTAGCACTTTAGAAAGGCTCTGGAATGGCCTTCAGCATTCGGAGGTCATAGTGACCCTGGGATGAAGCTTTAGCACAGAGCACAGCATTGTGCTCCGCATCCCCTCCTTCTGGGAAGTTTGAGCAAATATCGGCTTCAGAGAGGTACAGATTGCAGCATCTTCTCTGGTTCAGTCTTGGGACAGTGAGAGGGAGAGAAACTGATCCTCTCATTTTCTCTCATTTATTCCTCTTCTACATGGCCCTCATTTAGAATTTAATCAGAAATACTATCTTTACAGAGAACCCAAAGTTCTAGAGCAAAGAATGTACTTGAACCATGCCTGTAGCATACCCCTGTTAGTGTCTATCTCAGTATTGTTTTTATATTAATATCTATAATAATAAAAGCATAATATACTAATTAGACTGGACAGCCAAACGACCTTCTGGATGTCCTTCCGGATGTCCTCTCAGATGACCTTCCAGACGAAGCTGGGGTTGCGAGGGCCGAGCCCCTTGTACGAATTTCATGCATTGGGCCTCTAGTCATGATATGAAATGCAAAAATTTAAATTAAAAGGGGAATATGCATCCCACCAGATGCACTTTGATTTGGTGGGCATTGAGTCATGCCCTTGCCTTTGTTGTTGACACAGAAACACGATGTATCTCCAGGAAAATGATGGCCACTGAGTGACTCATTTTTTTCTAGGAAAACTTTCAGCCTTTATCACTTTTATGGAGAGTGACAGTCGATAGATAAGACTAAATGGAAAGGTTAGTGCTCAGTTCGAAGCCTAAATCCTGATCTTGGTTTGCAAGTGAATATTTGGGAGGGAGCCCATGGCCTGGAGACAGAGCTAGTGACCAGGGAAGAGCAGGAGACATTTCCTTTGTCCCCTGCCATGATGGGCTGCCACAGGCACCACAGCTGACTCCACACATGCAGTGATTGTGACTGTGAAGAAACACAGCCCTGCATGGCAGCAGCAGTCACACTAACTCGGGAACTCTGGGATTCTGGAAGGCTTTTGTGGTCATTTTCAGCGGGGACCCCAGCCAGCTAATTAATGTTTTCACTAAAAAGAACTTGAAATGAGTATTAGTTCCAAATATCTAGAAAATGAACGAGAGAAGAAGGTTTCCATAGGAGAATACTCTAGGACCAGGTCAAAGGATATTTGGCCTGTAAAGAGCATACAGAACTAAGGAACACACAAGTGTATCCTGGGATAATAAAAATCAGTGAAATCAAAGATGGGCATCACACAGGTTATAGACTAAGCTCTGTTAAGGGGTAGTAGTTTCATGAGGAAGAATTTCAAATAAAAATGAAGTAGACCATCCAGCCAATTTATTTGTCGGAGAGAGATAGAATTGAGGAATGAGGTAAAGGCACAGAATCTAGGAAAATGGATGAAAGCAAGTGAATTCAGAGCAGTGACTGAATCTCCAAGGAATACCCTGAACCCGAGAAAGTAGCCGCAGCCTTGTTATGGAGGACCAGCACTGCTGGTGGGAGGAGCGGACCTGGATAGGGTGGAGTGTCTCCCTGATGCAGTGCTGGGCAACTGACCTCCAACAAGGCAGCAGTGATTGGTTACATCTCATGGTTCTGCTGACTTTCTCCTTTGCTACTTTCAAGATTTTCTGCCCCCCTCTGGGTTTAGATAGTTTGACTATGATGTGTCCATGCATGGATTTCTTTGAGATTATCCTCCCAGGAGTCCATTAAGTTCTTGGATTTATAGATAAAACATAGTCATCAAATTTGCTAAGTCTTTAGCCATTATTTTTTCTATCCCCTTTTCTCTTTTTCTCCTTCGGGGACTCCCATTGTGCATATGTTGAAATGCTCTGTTCATTTTTTAAAAAATTATTTTTTTATGTTCTCCAGAAAGGATCTATATTAAAGCTCACTTGATTTTTTCTTTGCCAGCTTACATATACTCTTGTGATTCTCCTGGTAAATTTCTCATTTCAGTTATTGTACTTTTCATCTCTAGAATTGCTATTTGTTTCTTTTTTAAAAATAATTTCCATGTCTTTATTGATATTTGCTATATGATGAGACATCATTCTTATACATTCCTTTAATTCCTTACACATAATCCCCTTTAGTCTTTAACTATATTTATAATAGCTGTTACACATATTTGCCTAATAAGCCTAACATTTGGGTTCCCCAGCAGAATATTTCTATTGACTGTGTCTTTTCCCCTGTGCAAGGGCTATACTTTCCTGTTTCTTTGCATGTCTCATAATATTTTGTTAAAAAAACAGACATTTTATTTATTTTAAAATTTATTTGATATATACAAGAAACCTAAAAGTCTATGTTGTTTATTACATAAAGAGGTTACACTGTTTGCTCAGCTGTACGAGTAGAAATTGTGAAATATGATTATGTTCATTCTGGATTTATTCTCTTTGGAAGTTAAAGTAGATTTCTCAAAGTTTGTTGTGTTTTAAGTATTTTTAAATTTAATTAATTGGGTGACATTGGGTCACACAACCCTACAGGTTTCACATATACGACTCAATAAAACATCATCTGCATCATGTGCCCATTGCCTCCCCTCCAAATCTCTTTCTGTCCTCATTTTCCTCCCCTTTGCCCACCTCCACTTACCCTCCAACCCCCTTTCACTCTGGCTATCACCACACTGTAATCTGTGTCTATGTTATGTATGTATGAAAAACTGGATATTTTACATAATATTATGTGGCAGTTCTGGAAATCAGATCCCTCTGCTACCATTACTTTTTTTTTCTTTTTAAAATATGTTTTTATTGATTTTAGAGACAGAGGAAGGGAGAAGGATAGAGAGATAGAAACTTTGATGGGAGAGAAACATCATCAGTCGGCTGCCTCTCTAACACCCCCTACTGGAGATTGAGCTCAAAACCCAGGCATGTGCCCTGACCGGGAATTGAACCGGTGACCTCTTGGTGCATGGGATGACACTCTACCAACTGAGCCACACCAGGTGGGCTTACCACTACTTTTTTATCATTGCTGTTTGTTTAGTGACTTTTCTTGGATAATTCTGTAATGTCTGTAACCTCTCTGCTTGGTTAACTTAGTGGTCAGCTAATGATTGAACAAAAAGGCCCTTAAATGCTTTGAAGCAGTAAGTTTCCTACACTTTGTCTAGGGACTCTGTGTGTTAGGAAATGCCTTAAATGACAGTTTACAACTGTGCCTTAACTTTTACTCCTGTTTTTAAAGAATCTCAAGATCAGCCAGAGGGGAAGTATTAGGGCTTTTCATGTCTTTTTTTTTTTAGCATGCACACAGCCTTACACACGTATGTGGCTTTCTAACTTCTCAGGAATACTAGTATGTCAGAGCTTTTCAAAGACCTCTTGGGACACTGCATTTCTAAGACTTCTTTTATGGCATTAGCCCACCACTTTTTAATCTTACCTTTCTGAGCTATAATTTTAAAAGAATTTTTCTATAATACAAAATAAAAAGCAGTTCTTTTGGGGAGTTTTTCCCAGACAGAAGCCATGTTCTTTTGGGGAGTTTTTCCCAGACAGAAATAATATGTTGATATTTTTGTAGACATATTTAATTACACTGTGTATGTATAGATGCTTAAAATAATATACATATTAGCTCTTTACGTATTTGTCTCGACTGACAAGTCTTTAGAGGCAGAGACTGTATTTTGTTTGCCATTCCATGTACAGTAAGCTAGCATAGTGGTTGGCACATAGCATTCAGTGAATAAATACATAAAGGCAAATTGGAGGACAGGACAATTTATTTAAGGAAATATGATAAATGACTGTCTCTAAGAAATGCCTAAACATCTTAATTCTTTCATGCTTAGTGATAACAACAATGAGAGAAAAACAGATTTATTTCTATAAAAATAAATCTCAGCTAAAACACATAGTGGTATATGTGATATTTCAAACTACTACTGACATATCCTTTATATTTTAGCATCCATTGTTATTATAATGTACTTCTGTGCACCTGGGAAGAAATTGCTCCTTGGCCAGCTGTATTCAATTCAAAATCTTCAACTGTCAGAGGATTAAATGTTTATGGAACTTACCTGGTGTACAAACGTTTCCTGTTGCCTTTGCCAAGGACATGTCTCATGCCTTCAGGTATAAATGCTTTAAAACTTGCATTTTATGCTTTTATTTTTTTCAAATAAAATATATGATATGAAAAACAATAATATACTTTTGTTACAGTATATAGTCCATGTCTAAGGATGCTCTTCAAATGAAATGAGTGGACTTTTCAGATCATCTTTTTTTAACCCCCAAATTTACTTTTTTTTTTCTAGTTCAAAATCTGTATCTGTGTTATATTCATGATGGATGTAAAAAAGTTACAGAATAGCCTGTGCACCAACTTCAGAAAAGAGTGACATACAGTTTCATACTTTTCTTCTTCTCAAGTGACTACTTAAACTTTAGGGGGGGGATAAAATGGGAATTTGCATGGAAGGCATTTCTCATTTTGGAAAACTCTGGGAAGACATACTTTCTTTGGTGCTAATATATTTGAAAAAGATTTTTGCATCTAGTTTTTGAATACACACATATATACAATATAAAACTAAACATCTCTCTTAGGTCCATGGTAGAAGTAATCAGTCCTATTTTAGTGGAAATATCATGGGGAAAAAAAAACACCCTGAATTCTCTAAATGTTCTCCACTTCCTCAAAGTCTTCCAGACTTAGAAGTTGAAGTCATGGAATTCCTTTAATATGACCCAAATTCAGAGTTTTCTGTTAATTTTGTGAGATAGAAGCCAGAATGTCCTCCTAATGTATTGAAGGTGTGTGATGGTTGGTTCTAGAGAGTATAAAATAAGAGGAAGCATCAAAAGGAAGCATAATATCAGCAGTATCATGCTAGCATTTGTTTCTGGATAATACTTTATCTACCTAATAAAAGAATAACATGCTAATTGACCGTACCTTCGCTATGCCCACCAGCCAATCAGAAGTGAGTATGCCAATTAACCCAGCGGTGTACAAACGTTTCCTGTTGCCTTTGCCAAGGACATGCCAAGGACCAGCGGGTTAATTTGCATATGCAGGTGCTGAGCGGCCGGGGGCGGAATGGGACACTTGCGTTCCACACCCACCCCAGCCACTCCAGGCCTCTGGGTAGTGTGGGAAGGCGGAAAGGTGGCTCCGGGCTGAAGCAGAAAGGTGGCTCCGGCCAGAGTGAAGGTACTGCCGGCAGCCAGGGCAAGGAAGGCCCATTCTTGCACGAATCTTCGTGCATCGGGCTTTTAGTACCATTATAAAAGCAAACTTAATAGCACTCAGAGTAGATGGCTATTTACAGAGGAAAAACAAATAGTTGTTTAACCTAATTAAAAAACAATTGGTTGATAGTTTATTTTTTCTTTAATTTTTTTCAGTTGATTGCTATGAAATTATGTCATCTGAGCATGATTATCAAAAGCCACTAGGAAAATACCCTAGGAAAGAAAACAAGTCAGTGTCTTAATTTACCAAATGATATAACAAGTTGGTAGGAAAATGCCTTGGATAGAGAATTGATTTCTTTTTTTTTTTTTCAGTTCCCTTATTTAATGGCTTCTGTGGTGAAGGTTAAACTTCTTACCAGAAAACACAGAAGTCTGGCACATAGACTTGGGAGCCACATTACCTGGATTTAAAACCCCGCTTGGCTGCTAACTAGTTGTATAATGTTGGGCAAGTCACTCAACATTTTTTCTCTTAGTTCCTTCATCTCTAAAATAATGATAATAGTGGTTACTTTATTGAGTTGGTATGAAAGTTAAATGAAATGATATATGTCAAACACTTTGAACAGTGTTTGGCATATAATACAAGTTATATGTGTTTGCCTATATTATTAGTAGTAAATCATTTTACAGGAAACAACATATTAGAGGCTTTAAGAATAATTTATGTTATAATTGCTAAAGAATGTCCTTAAGTATTGCTTTAATTTCGGTTATCTGTTCACCATTAATTTAGAAAAGAAATACCTTTATTATCATTATTTACATTTTTACCTCTTCGGAGCCTTTTGCAGAATGGAAGCATCTGGGACATTTTCACTAAATCACTCATCAGAAGGGCCATTACCATTAGTTGAACTAATGACTACTTGCATCATTAGCTAAAATCAACTAATGGGCAGCAGCAATTTCCTCTGCCTTTATTTTTTCCTGCTTGGACACTTATTTTGGTTTAAGTCTAGATGAGTCACTGTGGATTTCTTTCTTTACTTATATATTTTTAAAATATCTTGACAAACACCTATACATTTCTCTCACTAGATTCGGTGCATACCCTTTATTTGTTTTTTAATTAAAAATTTTTAATGTTGACATTATTGCAGGTGTCCCCCATCTCCCCGGCCCCCTTTGCCCACCTCCACCCATCCCCATCTCCCCCTCATTTGGCCTTCCCCAAACTGTTGTCCCTGTCTGAGGAGTAAAAGCCTCAAAGCCACTTCTCAAAAACAGAAGAAAGAAAGCCAATGATCAAAGGTGGGGGCAGATGGAAAGGGGATATGAGCAGTGCTTTTCTGATATCCTGTGGTGAGGTACCAGCTTTTGTTTTTAAACTTCCATCTTGGTGCCGACCAATCCTATCTAATAAAAGAGTAATATGCAAATTAACCATCACTCCGCTACACCCACAAGCCATGCCCAAAAGCCAATCAGGAGCGAATATGCAAATAAACCCAACCAAGATGGCTACAGCCACAGAAAGCAGGAGGGAGGCTTGGGTTTCCCTGGTGATGGAGAAAGCCAAGCTTTCCACACACCCTGGCTGGCCCAGGCCTCCGTTTAAGGTTACAAAGTTTCAATTATAGAAGATACATAAATCCCAATAGAAATGGCTGCCGCCACGGAGCAAGCAGAAGGCTTGGCTCTGCTCCAGGCTACAAAGTTTCAATTGTAGAAGATAAATAAACCCCAGATACCAGGGCCTCCGCTTGGGTCACCAGGGGGCATGGCCGGCCTGCAAACCACCACAGACCCCTCGCCCAGGCCGCCCCACGCCCCAAGGGAACCTCCACCCTGATCCGGGACACCCTTCAGGGAAAACCAGCTGGCCCCCACCCATCCACCAGGCCTCTATCCTATCTAATAAAAGAGTAATATGCAAATTGACCATTACTCCAATACACAATTTGGCTGCCCCCATGTGGTCAAAGATCCTGCCCCCATGTGGACACAAGATGGCCACCACAAAATGGCCAGCAGGAGAGGGCATTTGGGAGGGACCAGGCCTTCAAGGGAGGGCAGTTGTGGGCGATCAGGCCAGCAGGGAAGGGCAGTTGGGAGGGACCAGACCTGCAGGGGAGGGCAGTTACGGGTGACCAGGCCGGCAGAGGAGGGAAGTTGGGGGCAAACAGGCTGGCAGGGGAGCAGTTAGGCATCAATCAGGCTGGCAGGGGAGTGGTTAGGGGGTGATCAGGCTGGCAGGCAGAAGCGGTTAGGGGCAATCAGGAAGGCAGGCAGGCGAGCAGTTGGGAGCCAGCAATCCTGGATTGTGAGAGGGCAGTCAGACATTCCTTGAGGGGTCCCAGATTGGAGAGGGTGCAGGCTGGGCTGAGGGATACGCGCCCCCCCCCCCCCATGCATGAATTTCGTGCACCGGGCCTCTAGTCCTATCTAATAAAAGAGTAATATGCAGCTTGACCATCACTCCAACACACAAGATGGCTGCCCCCATGTGGTCAAAGAGGGCTGCCCCCATGTGGACACAAGATGGCCACCACAATATGGCCAGCAGGGGACGGCAGTTGGGAGGGACCAGGCCTGCAAGGGAGGGCAGTTAGGGGTGACCAAGCCGGCAGAGGAGGGAAGTTGGGGGTGACCAGGCCTGCAGGGAAAGGCAGTTGGGAGGGACCCAGGCCTGCAGGGGAGAGCAGTTGGGGGGGACCAGGCTTGCAGGGGAGGGCAGTTAGGGGTGACCAGGCCTGCAGGGAGGGCAGTTGGGGGGGACCCAGACCTGCAGGGGAGGGCTGTTAGGGGTGACCAGGCCTGCAGAGGAGGGCAGTTAGGGGTGACCAGACCTGCAGGGGATGGCAGTTAGGGGCAAACAGGCTGGCAGGAGAGCAGTTAGGCATCAATCAGGCTGGCAGGGGAGTGGTTAGGGGGTGATCAGGCTGGCAGGCAGAAGCTGATAGGGGCAATCAGGAAGGCAGGCAGGGAGCAGTTGGGAGCCAGCAGTCCTGGATTGTGAGAGGGATGTCCAACTGCCCGGGCAGTCGAACATCCCTCAAGGGGTCCCAGATTGGAGAGGGTGCAGGCTGGGCTGAGGGACACCCCCTTCCCCCGTGCACAATTTTCATGCACTGGGCCTCTAGTACTTTTATAAAATACAGTAAAATGCAAGTTCCAAGAAAAATGGTCAGGTAGTTGGATGACACAGTAATCTCAAACTGCTATAAAAGTTTCTAAGCTCCTACTCATAAATCCTGTGTATGTGTTGAAACGGAGTGGCAACAAATGTTTTGTGGGCTGGCACTTGGAGTAGAAGAACTGTTAATAGCGTATACTCAGACAGGCAGGTTTATGAGAGTTATTTTAGGATATTGGACTTCATTTCTCAAGTGAGTGGCAACAAATTTCCATCCTCGTTTACAGAGCTGGCTTTATAAAATTACTTATTTCTTATTCAGTACTTAAAGCCTAATTTGATATCTAATATGTAGTAACAAAAAATAGGTCAGTATTTGCCTGCAGCCTGGTATGAGAGGGTATTGATTGCAAAAGGTCGTGAGAAACTTTTGGAGTGCTGGAAATGTTCAATTTCTTGTTGGTGCTGGTGGAAAACCAGACATATGCATTTCTGGAACTCTGAATTGTATGCTTATAATGAGTGCATATTATGAAATGTAAGCTACATCTCAATAAAGGCGGCAAAGAATGCAGATTTTTGAAAGTATGTTTTTTACTTTAGGAGGAGTGAAGCTTGAGGGATGTACCTAGTTCTCTCCTGACCTTAACATAAGGTATTGTGGACACACATCCTATTCACTCTGTTCCACACCATAATCCCATCAGCCACCCTGCACGAAGAGGCAGTGGTTGCTGACAACTTCTTGGGGCTGGGAGATGCTACACATGATAACCGTGGACTTTGTGCTCATTGGCTCATCTTTCTTGGTAAGCCTGGGAAGTCTTTTCCATTTTCACAGAGATCGTCTCTTTAAAAGAAAAAAATCCTTCCCTGGCCAGGTGGCTCTGTTGGAGCATTGTCCCTGATACCAAAAGGTTGCAGATTTGATTCCTGATCAGGACACATAGTTAGGTTGTGTGTTCAATCCCTGGTCAGGGCACATACAGGAGGCAGCAGATCATTGTTTCTCTCTCACATTGATGTTTCTCTCTTTCTCTCTCTCACTCTCTAAAAATCAATAAAAACATATCCTTGAATGAGAATTTAAAAAAAGAAAAACTTTTAAAAAAAGGAAAAAAATCCTAAATTAATTTCCAAGAAACTTTAGACTTCCTTTAGAACTTATTTTATTGGTCAAAGGTGAAATAAACTTGGTTTTCTCAAAAAGTACATTTTAAATTAAAATGTTAAATCATTCAAAGAAGGTTTTAGCAAGTTACACAGCATATACATATTTTTGGTGAAGGAATAAACCATGTAAAGTTGAAATTTATTTACATAAGAAAATTACAGAATAAATATAGAAAGTCCCTTCACAGTCTTTATATTATCCACATCATGATTTCATTTCTAGCAATAAAACTTCTAAATCCAAATTGAGAATAATTCTATTTTCTCAAGGAAGCCTAAGAATAATTAAATGGAAAAGTCATTTTCTCCCAAATATCTTATGTGAGTGAACATTTGAAGTTGTCAAGATTTCTTATCTCTCTATCTCTATCTGCCTGTATATGCATTTATCTATCTTTCTATCTTCTTGTCATCTATAAAGGCATTACAGAATAATTTTCTTTTTACCTTTGGGGTTGTTTCATAGTTGCAACAATCGTGATTCATATAAAAATAATGTTTACTTTTTCTGATTATGTTTATTCCATATAAAAGTAAGAGAAAAAATAAATTTATTCTTAATCCATAATACAGAGATAACTACTGCTAATGTTATATTGTGTATCTTTTCATTTTTCCCCATTGACCACATATACATAGGTAAAGCAAATATTTGATGCTATAACACTTCTCAGGTGTGGATGTCATTGGCTTGAACATTCATCCAATTCACACTATTATATTATTGATAATGAACTTTTAATATAACATATTACCTATTTTGTATGACTTGATATTTAAAATAATATTAAGATATAAAGTTTTGTTTTCCTCACAAAGAACTTTAAATTAAACATGAAAGGAAAATAAAGATGAGATTACAGAATGACCAACTACATACAGTATACAATAACAGAGTAAAAAGGTAGAGAAAGGTGTATTTCTACTTTGAACTAACCCATCTAGAACAACCCCTATAAAAGTAAAAGAAATATGAAAAAATATCTACTCATAGTATTGTAGGAGATAATCAGGTTGAGAGAAATGACTGGAGAAAATGAGAGCCCAGAAAGAAGCTCAATACTCAAAGCTACTTTCCTTTGCTGATACAGAAGTTTGCAGAGCTATGATTTTGACAGCAAAATAAATGGAAATCAACTACAGTGTTCTTATGGTGGGGCGTCACATAACCTCCTTTTCTCCTTCCCACTGTAAACACATACATATTAAGCTGTAATTCTGAAGGCTACACCCACAGTATAACAGTGAACCAAACATAAAACAGCCCTCCTCTAAACTGTAGACCTTGTTTTCATTATAAGAACTTCAATCTTTGAACTTAAATAAAGCGACTCCTGAAGTGTAATGCCACTTGATTCCTAAGGCGGGGGGTGGGGGGGGGTGGGGAGGGAATAAACTTCCTGGAGGAAAACATCTTAGCATTCCAATTATTTACAAAAATAAAATAAGCCATGTTATGACAGAAAGATATCCAGTTATACATAGAATCAAGACACTGTGAATAATAATAGGCATAAACAAAGTTACAGGTAATTATTACAGACTGTAAAACAATAATGCTTTCTATGCTTAGATATATAGAAGCACAACTTGAAAATATCCATGAACAGAAAACTCTGAACAGTGACATAGCAGATTTAAAGAAGAGATCAAAGCTTAAAGGACAGGTTACCAACAGATTAGGCAGAAGTGAAGAGAGAATTAATAGACTGGAAAATAGATCCAAAAAAGTTATCCAGAATAAAGATTAAAACACGGTTAAAAATACAGAAAGATCACAAAAAGCATAGAGGATGGAGTGCAAAAGTTTAAACATGAGTCCCTGAAAGAAAGAAAAGGATGGGTAGAAACAGTATTTGAAAAGATAATAGGTGACAACTTAAAAAAATAAATCCATGAATAAATAAAAAATTAATTAGGATAAATCATAATAAATACACACCAAGACATATTATAATAAAATCTTAAAAAGGAAAAGAAAAAAATTTAAAATATTTAAAGCATCCTGAAAAAAGAGTACCCCAGTAGAACTGCACTAAATGAAAATGATCCCGGATGAAACTCTGAGATACAAGAAATAGCCATTGATCAAGGAATCAATGTAGGAACTCTGACAATATTTAGGGCTCTCTATTCTAAACATATAACACTCAGTGGATTTACTGTACAGTTCTTCTAGAAGAGTGCCCGATCTTTTCTTTATTCAAGGACCTCTTTGTCTATGAGCTAATTAGCATTAGGGGTTGAACAAGGATTACAATTCTCTACTGTGGTAGCTGAAGAGAGGCTTCTGTTTCGCAGTTAGGGAAATAAAACAGAACCTTATTGGGCCACTTATATATGTTGGTTCCGGGAAACCCATGCTCATTGAACCATCACTAATAATACTGTGCGCAGACCATGTGATTACCAGGAGGCTACCATAACCATGCTCACTTCACCTCTTTTATTTCAATGATGCTGCTTGACTTCGGACAGTCTGAGGTCCTTACACTCTTTATACTTTTTTTCATGTCAGCAGCAGTGCAGCCACTCAAAGACTTATCCTCAAAAAATTTTGATTTTGAGTGACAGGAGGTGGGTTTCTTATGGGGAATTTCACTGCCTTCTGCTTTATCTCAGACAGATGACTAGTTTCAAATTGTCCCTATTTCCTTGAGAGCCTGTTGTCTACAACTAACTTTTTAGAAATAATTTCTGTGTCATGTAGGGTTTTGGATACAATCAACAGCAATCATTAGGAAAAAAGAGGGATTTGTTGGGACACAGTTGATGAGTGACTGGACCACAGGCTTGGAAAACAGGCTGGGATCAGAAAGCTCTGGAGGGCTGAGCAGAAGGGGTAACAGTTGTGTTGACACAGGGACAGAAATGTCATAGTCCTCTATGGTCCCAGTTAGAGAAGTAAGTCCATTCTTACAAATGATTTTAGCATGTATTTACTGCTTTTGATCCTAGCAGACTTCTAAACACAGCACATAAACTTCAATGTACATATACCCTGTACAAACTTTTGCAAAGTATTTGAAGAGTTTTATTAAAAGTAGTTTCCATTATCTTTAAAAAGAGCTTTTTATTTCAAATAGTCTAGTAGACAGATTCACAAGAGAGCAGGGATTAATAATTATCCTGTCTCCAAGCATGGCCCTCTTTGAAGCATTTAGCAACATTCCTAATGAAAGCACTGAGTGTAATTGGGACACTAGTTATGTAGACTTCTGCTAAGCAACCAATCTGAAAGGTCATGTGTTATCTAAGGTGTCTTAAAACACCTGAGGGACAATTTTCTGCTTCAGAATCAGATAAATTAATTAGGACAAATGTTCTTACTAATTTGGCACCAAAGCTGAGTTATTTGAAGATCTAAAATTAGACACACACATTTGGGAAAACATTTATGAACTGGATGAGTTAAGTATCCAGTAAAGAGGATGAATATTGAATTAAAAAGTATTTTAAGATGTGGGGAATTAAATTGAGGATGTATGAAGTATGAAGGTGCAAAGAAACTAAAAGTAATGTGTGCTACATGTCATATGGAAAAACCAACGAAGAACCACAAATAAAAAATAAGCATAATCAATGGAATGTGTTCTTTTTTTCCTGTTTGAAGCCATAGAGAAAAATATAGGCCAACGGTTAATAGTTTCACATGGTGTGACATTCCATGCACAGTCTCAGGGGATTTCCATCTACAAAAGATTATTCACAGGCACAGAAAATGACGAAGAAGACATAATTGGTTGAATTGCAAGAAGTTCCATCTCAAAGAGGAAAGCCACATCAATTGTAGTTAGAGTGGACAATTACTAAGCAATTACTTCAGCTCTCCATAAGGAAAGCAGAAAAGCTTGAACTAAATTTGGGCTAAGAAAGAGAAAGAAAAGAGAGTTCTGTGCCTGTCCCTGCCTTTCACTTTACTTGGAATAGGCTCTCAAGGAAATAGGGGGTAACTTTGAACTAGTCATCTGTCTAAGATAAAGCAGAAGGCAGTGAAATTCTCAATAAGAAATCCACATCTGTTTGTTCGCCCAGCCTCAGGGAGGAGAGAGCATCCCTGTCTTGGAAAGGGGGTGGTCCTGGTGGATGTCAATGTTTGTGGTGGTTGGGTAGTGATGCTGGTTGTGGTTGGTGGTGGTGGAAGGGTTTGACAATCCTATTATCTTCCCCGACTTGTAGAGGGAGACCAGTGGCGTGAGGGACGAAAGTAGGGCCCCAAGAACCAATTCAAACTGTGCTTCATGGTCATGCAGTCTTTCTCAGATTTCCCTTCTATCAGATGCAAAGGCTGAATTGAAAACATCTAAGGTTCCTTCTAAGTGTGTGTTTCTCTGGTAAGAATATAGTTTAGTAAGGGTGAGTTATTTTTCTGGAACATGTTTTTTGTTTCTTGTTTTAATTAAAAAAAAAAATTTAAAAAGCAGTTTCGTAAAAGAAACTGCCAAGTTTTTCCTTTGGTATTTTGGGCTCTACACTTGCTTGCTTCGATCAGTAGGGGTCAGACAAAGAATAGCTGTATTTTTCCAGTCCAGCTCAGACTGTAGCTGGTGTTGCCTGACCTGGTGTGTAGATTCTAAATAAGCCATATGCTATGTACTGTGGATATTTAGATATGTTTTTAGATGAAGTCTTTTGAATTCCCATTTTTATTGCTATAACAAGCATTCATAATTTGTTCATAATGAAAACTCTTTCTCCAGAGGTTAAAGATTAAAGTGGTATAAATATACTTTTAATATTTATGCCAAAGCTTTTCCCTGAAAACATCATAAAATACAAGTAATAGTTTAAAGAAGATTTAAATAGAAATCTTAGAATCAAATAATCATTAGCAATGTAACTCTTCTTATGCTAAATGCCCCAATTCCTTTTCCCTTGCCTTTTCATGTTATTAATGATAAAATCACAAGTATAGCAGGAATAGTAACTATGACCCCCCACACTCTCAGAAAACCCTTGAAAACCAAAAGAAATAAATTGTAATGAGGTAGAATTAACAAAATTCTTATTAAAGTTATTTTCTAACTGATTTTAACACCTAGGTTGTGGCATATTTACATGGCCGTTTTTATTTATTGAATGCTAGTAGTAAGAGGCTTGCTTACTTATTCTAGTGTACAGTACACCTGACCACACTCACACACTTGTGCACACTGGAATCAATAAATGCTGCATTAAGTTCTTAACTGTTCCATTGTTGACCAAGATGAATTAATCCATTACTGGTTAAACTAGTTAATCAAGAATAGCGGCAGCAGATGAATATTAAAAGAGAATAAAAGTGCAGTATATAGCAATTTAAAAAAAAATAAAACTAAGGTTGGGTTTATTCCAAAGAGCAAATGGGCACATTCCATATTCCTGTGACCCTCCATGGACAATAAGCTAACAGGGGTCAATTTCCAGTGGAAAAAAGTTTCTCTCCAGATAAAATGTACTTCTTACCTTCCATGAAAATAAATTTATAGATTGAACAAAGTAATTTTAAAGTATCTTTTCCCTTTAAAAACGCATATTGTTTCACTCAATTAAATCAGATTATAATTATAAAATTACTTCTCGAGAGCAGCTAATGCCATTTTATATTTTGCTGATGTAACACCACACGTACGTGGATCCTTACGATGCCTGCCCTCCTCTAAAAGAGAAGATTAACCGAGAAGATCTTCCGTTTCCAATGATATCGCTGGACTCGTATCATCCACCAGCTCTAGATTTAGAGGGTCCTGACCTGAAGAATCATGTGATAAAGAAGTGCCGAGGCACCGTGCAGGGGGACTTTCCTAAGGAGGTTCTTGGTGCTGTCACAGTGTGAGCCAGGGAAGGACGATTTTCCCGCCAGTCATCACAAACTGCACTGACCAGCCAGCGACTGGTCACTGCAGCCACACCTGGCTGCTGAGGGGCTGCAGGCTCTGGCTGCAAGGCTGTTCTGATCAATGGACCTTTAGTCGTTTTATTGTTTAGTACACTGCCCTTTAAATTAGCCATCATCATCTTTAAAAAAACACACAAAACTCTAGTCTAGGAATCTTTTCCGATTTAGGCAGGATGCCTCTTCATCTATGGAAAAGGACGGCTCTTCTCAGAGTACAGAGGTGAGGATGAGAGTCCTGGGTAGGGAGGAGGAACAGGAAGAACAGTCCCTCCCCTCCCTCCTTCTGAGACAGCTGATACAGAAGGAAAACCTCTACATGTTTTTTGCTTTGGGGTAGATGTCTGGTGTTTTTATCCCAAACAGCAAGGTCATAATATATATGTTCTCCCTTCTTAGTGGTTTTGCTTTGTGGTTTATCTATGGTCAACCATGGTCAACTGTGGTCTAAAATATTACATGGGAAATTCCAAAAATAAACATTTCGTAAGTTTTGAATTGCATTACATTCTGAGTAGTGTGATGAAATCTGCCATCCAGCTCCATGCCACTCAGGACACGAATCATCCCTTTGTAGGCACTTCCTGCCATGAATCACTTACTAATCCACAGTCTCAGTATCGCAGTGCCCCTGTTCAAGTCTCCCTTATTTTATTTACTAATGACCCCAAAGTGCAGGAATAGTGATGCTGGGAAAGTGAGTATACTAAAGAGGAACTGTAAAGTACAATAAAATAATCTGAGAGAGAGACCACATTTGCATAACTTTCATTACAATATATTGTTCTAATTATTCTATTTTATTATTAGTTATTTTTATTAATGTATTATGTTATTAATATCTATTAAATGCCTAATTTATAAATTAAACTTTACCATAGGTATGCATGCATAGAAAAAACCCATAGCATAAATATGGTTCATTATTATCTCCTTACTTAAAATATGATAATGAGATGAGAACCTTTATTTTACTCTTGTTTCTGAGCAGTCCTTCCACAGGGCCTCTGAGTCTTAGTGGGGAATGTTGTTCTCCTAAATCTCTGGGGGCCAGGCCTGTGGTCATTGTGTCACAACAAAGAACCCAAGCTTCTGGGAAGTGGAAATCAGAACTAAGTCTTATTTAAGATTGTTCTCCAGCACATCTTGCATTCTTGCAACCTTGAAAAATATCAAGCGGGGACTATTGATCTCAATGCTGTATTTAATATGAGAAAATATATGACAAGGGGATGACAAGTGTCATAAATCCTGGTCTCATTCCTTTTCTTAACCCTCAGCTCCCCTCAAGAAAGGATGGACTCCTGAATGGAGAGAACAGATTTCTTTCTTTTTAGGTTTTAATGTTCCTGAATTATATACCAAATAGCATCCAGTACACAATTCTTAGTGTCCAAGTTATGAACATCTAACACATTTGATCTTCTATTTATTTCATTCTGAGGGCACCCTTCAGGGGAAATGTCTTTCTATCTGTCATTCTCCCAAATTCTCCATCCAACTATCTGAACATATTTTCCATTCTGCCTCCCAGCTTAATTCTCTTGCTCCAATTTCTCCTTTCCTGAGTTCTTAGAGACCCTTAAGTTCTTCAATGCTCACTTTCACTACCCCCAAATATGAGGGCTGCATACAATAAATTACTCCCCAATCAAGGAGGCACCTCCAAATACAACCTAGTCTGAAAGGCTCACAACTTTTTTTTAAAAAAAATATTTTATTGATTTTTTACAGAGAGAAAGGGAGAGAGATAGAGAGTTAGAAACATCGATGAGAGAGAGACATCGATCAGCTGCCTCCTGCACACCCCCTACTGGGGATGTGCCCACAACCAAGGTACATGCCCTTGACCGGAATCGAACCTGGGACCCTTCAGTCCGCAGGCTGACGCTCTATCCACTGAGCCAAACCGGTTAGGGCTCTGTGATTTTTCTTAAAGGCAATTACTCTGGGCCTTAACAAACAAATATAGCTAGATTAATGTAACTAATAGGGATGCTCTCTTTCTATTGTACCATCTGTGTCCCTGACAACAGACCTAATTGTTTCTAGAGACCAGAATATCAAGATTGTCATGCCATTACCAATGCCTATGCATGCCCGATCTGGATGGGGAAGATTGCTCTCCTAAGGATAACTCTCCTTTGGATAGTGCTGTGACTTTAAGTGGTACACACTTGACCAAATTATTTAATTAAATTTAGGCATAGCAGAGTTTTTTATGCTCATTGTTGCATTACTTGTGCCCTCTTTCATCAGCATGAATACATTTTAGCTCTTTGAACAACCATGTAATGTATTTTGTACTCTTTGTCTCCTTCATAGCACCTAATATGATATCTTGCAGACAGCAAGTGTTTACCAGAAGTGGGTGTGACATGCCTCAGGACCATCCTCTTCAGTATGAAGCATCCCCAAGTTATAACAAGCACACAAATATTGTAAAGGAATCAAGAGGCTGATGAGACAAAGATAAAAAATGGTTTGGGGACTGAATTTATAGTGTCGTGTAACTATGTTGGTGATAATAAATGTTAAACATTCTAAATAATGAATAAGAAATGCTAATCATTAGTTAATACCCCGTGGAAATGACATGAAGTAGTGCTTAATAGCTGTGGCCAAATACCTCTACGCAATAAGCAATGTTAAAGATGAGATGGATAGTGCAGTTTTAGGATGTAAAACGGGGAGTATAAATTTTTCTCATCTTACTCATCCTTTGTGTGAGTGATGCTAAATGAAAGTCAAAGAGAATTGGAGTAATAAAGCATCACAAGGTACACTCTATTTATCACCATGGGAACTCCAACATGCAGGAGCATAGCAGGCAGGCAAGTGTCCAACAGCCTCGCAAGATGAGAACTCTGTATTAGGAAACATTTGGAACTGGGAGCAAGTCAGCAGAGATTCAGGACACAGTGACTTTGTGGGAGGACAGGGACTGGATGAAAACAAGAGGGCAGGAGTAAAGGCAAGTGCAGCACTGGCCCAGGGCTTCAACAGCAGATCGTATCTATTGTAACATCATGGACAAATTCTATCCAGCCCATGGGTCAGTACCCTGCTATTACAACAGGAGTTCTATTGAACCTGGGTAGTGACATCATTTCGACAGCAATGAGATTGTTGATGCCCATCTGATGCTCCTGCTCTAATGTCAGGTAGCCCTCTAATTTTCCAAATGGAATCATTTGGCTCTCACTTGCAGTCCCTTCCAAATGCAGGCATGAATACCTACCTGACTTAGAATAGGGCTCACACAGAACCAGTCTTTTGCCAATATAGCACCTAGAACTTTGTATAACATTGTTTTTCCTTGCTACACCATTTCTTGCTTCTTAAATCTCAGCAAGACCCTTTACCTAGATTCCTACCACATACCTGTTGGAAATATTTTCACCCAGTTTGCTATGACTTACATATTTTTGCATTGCCGAAGTTATTTTAAAATATGTATTATTTTACTTAATTATACACATTTTTTATATAAATATACATAACACATAGTTATATAGTCAAATTTATTGAACTTCTTTTATTGCATCTGGATTTGATTCATGAATAGTGCCTTTGGACTATGGAAGAATGTGTTGTACCCATGAATTCTTTTAGTACTTGCATAGTTTCATTTTTAACATTTATTTTTTATATTAGTTGGAATTTATTATTATGTATAGTGTGAGGAAAGGACACAATTTTATGTTTTTTAAAAAAACTTAAAAATTTTTGCTTCAGTGATTTGAGACACCATCTTTATAATTTATTAAATTTCCATTTGTTCTTGCATCATTTTTTTTAATTTCCTTTATTGATTAAGGTATTACATAAGTGTCCTTATCCCTCTCTTCCCCCCCTCACCCCCCCTACTCATGCCCTCAACCCCTGGTGTCTGTGTCCATTGGTTATGCTTATATGCATGCATACAAGTCCTTTGGTTGATCTCTCCCCCTTACCCCACCCTCCCCTACCTTCCCTCTGAGGTTTAATGGTCTGGTTGATGCTTCTCTGTCCCTGGATCTGTTTTTGTTCATCAGTTTATGTTGTTGATTATATTCCACAAATGAGTGAGATCATGTGATATTTATCTTTCTCTGACTGACTTATTTCACTTAGCATAATGCTCTCCAGGTCCATCCATGCTGTTGCAAATGGTAGGAGTTCCTTCCTTTTTACAGCAGTGTAATATTGTGTAGATGTACCACAGTTTTTTAATCCACTTATCTGCTGATGAGCACTTAGGCTGTTTTCAAATCTTAGCTATGGTAAATTGTACTGCTATGAACATAGGGGTGCATATATCCTTTCTGACTGGTGTTTCGAGTTTCTTGGGATATATTCCTAGAAGTGTGATCACTGGGTCAAATGGGAGTTCCATTTTTAATTTTTTGAGGAAACTCCATACTGTTCTCCACAGTGGCTGCACCAGTCTGCATTCCCGCCAGCAGTGCACGAGGGTTCATTTTTCTCTGCATCCTCTCCAGCAATGGTCCTTTGTTGATTTGTTGATGATAGCCATTCTGACAGGTGTGAGATGGTACCTCATTGTCATTTTGATTGGCATCTCTGGGATGATTAGTGACTTTGAGCATGTCTCATATGTCTCTTGGCCTTCCTTAGGTCCTCCTTTGAAAAGTATCTATTTAGGTCTGTTGCCCATTTTTTGACTTGCATCAATTTTTAAACACTATTCTATTCTGCTGGTCTGTCAGTCTATTCAGGTGTCAGTGCCATACTGTTTTGTTTTTTTGTTTGTTTGTTTTTAAAATATATTTTATTGATATTTCACAGAGAGGAAGGGAGAGGGATAGAGAGCTAGAAACATTGATGAGAGAGAAACATCAATCAGCTGCCTCCCGCACACCTCCCACTGGGGATATGCCCGCAACCAAGGTACATGCCCTTGACTGGAATCGAACCTGGGACCCTTCAGTCCGCAGGCCCACACTCTATCCACTGTGCCAAACCAGTTTCAGCGCCATACTGTTTTAATTACGGGGGATTTAAAGTATGTTTTGGTATCTTATAGGGTTACAGTCCCTCACAGTTTTTCTTTTTAATGTCATCATGGCTATTCTTGCATTTTGTTTTTCATTATGCACCTTGATATTTAATTGTATAGCTCCTGAAAAAAGACCTATGTATTTTTGATCACCTTAAATATATAAATCAATTGAGGGAAAATGACATTTTAATGATGAATTAAGTAATCCTATCTCAAGAACAAAAGGTATCTGTTTTTCAAGTCTTCTTTTGTCTCTTTCAGGAGCTTTTTAAAGTTTTCCATACATAGGTTTCACAATTTTCTTGTTAAGTTTATTGCTAAGTATTTTAAAACGTATTTTGCTTTTGGAAATGGGGCTCTCTCCAATATTATATCTTCTAACTGGTTATTGTTTGTGGACATAAAGCTATTGATCCCCCTATTGTTAATTTGACATTCTGCTTTATCACAGAGTTATTTTATGGAGTCTAATTTAATTTTGTTGAAAAAATAAGGTTAAAGAATTTCTTCCATTGTACTATATTTCTATATTATTATGAGTTAAATAAATTTTTGGAGGTAAAATGCATTTTTGCTTCCTAACAGCCAAATTACAAAGAAACTTTTAGAACATAACTATGTTTAAATGCGTCACTGCTTGAATATTTTAACTGTGAATATAAAAAATTAGAAAGTAATGTTATTCAAAAAATATAGCATGATATTTATCAGTCTAGTTGTATAGTCATTTTTTATGGTATGAATTTAGTGCTATTCCCTTGAATAAATTTTTAACTATAGTTTTGTGTTGAAAAGTTTAGAACTGCACATGGAATTTGATATAATTTCCCCACCTTTGCCACATTCAATATTATACTAAATGCTCTGTGTACTTAAACTTTATTCTGAGTGTGTTGCCTTTCTGCAATCTTTGCAATCAAAGAAACTGGGCGAATCTTTGCTAAGGCAGCAACACTTGTTTAATGTGCAATAAATATAATCTAGAATATTTTAGACTTATTTCTTCACAGACCAGTAAGATGTAATTTTCCTCAACTTAGTGCATTGATTTTATAGCCCTTATCATAAAATCTCAGGCCTGGGAAGCCCCTTGAGAAGTAACTATTCAGTACCTCTGGCTCCATAGAGAACCAAAGAACTTGGCACCCTGCAATTTTCTTCAGAAACACATTTTAGTGTTTAATAATCCATAAGATTCTCGGAAAATTTTTCTTGTACCCATATTAAAATGCCAATGGTGCATAGATTTTGAGTTTCAATCCTAAGTGACTGGAATAAATTATCTTTTCTAGGCAAGCAGACATCCACCTTGGAGCTGAATAAGTGCTGTCTGTGTGAAATAAAGTGAGAATATTGCCTTTCTGGGCTGGAGCAAGAGATTTTCAATCAAGGGTCCAACTCCACAGAGTGTTTGTGCTGCAGGAAGCTGGGCAATTGTCATCAAATAATCTTAGTGGCAACCCTCTTGGACTCTCATGAGTAATATTAGCCCTGGGACTGAAACTGACAATACAGATGAACTCTGATACCGCGTCAAACAAATTGTGGTTGTACTGTGTGTGACGAGTTATGCACACAGGCAGGCATGTCAACTGATCTCAGCAGGCACATTGCATCTGAGCAGAGGTGGATGGGCTGAGCCATGCTTCCTGTTGGTGCTTCTGTCATCTGAGCAGAGATCCCTTACCATCAGTTCCCGTTAACACTGTGAGACCCCTTACCATTAATGCCTAGCCCATTAACACTGTGAGACCCCTTACCATTAATGCCTATCCCATTAGCACTGTGAGATATCTTACCATTAATGCCTATCCCATTAGTACTGTGAGATATCTTACCATTAATGCCTATCCCATTAGCACTGTGAGATATCTTACCATTAATGCCTATCCCATTAGCACTGTGAGATATCTTACCATTAATGCCTATCCCATTAGCACTGTGAGTCATTTCTAAGGTAAGACCTTCTTTTTTTAAAAAAAAAACAACAACTTGTTCTTCAAAGGCTGGTTTGCCAGATACTTGACCTTGATGATTTCTGGTTGTGGATAGGAGCATCCTTTGATTAAGGACTTGTGGTTTTCATCTTTATGTCCACTGCCTAGCACATTTAAGAGCTCAATCAAAATGTGTTGGAGTTAATGATTGATTAAATGAATGAAATAACAAACTTATACTTTCAGAAAGTAATGGCAGTGCCTTCATACACTAAAATAACTTTATTTGATGTTTAATAGTAACTCTTAAAAAATAAGATTCCCAAATTATCTGTGTGCTTGCATTGCTATATTTACAGGTTTCTAAATAATGATATGGGAAGTTGTATGCAAATTCAAAGTCATCAATTTTTCAAATATAAATATCAATTTATCTGTAAGCAGGCATAGCATTCTTCAAGAATAATTATTATAAAATATGGGCATTTTTAAAGGTTTTGTACTGATGCTAGAGTTCAGGAGATTGGGGAAGTGGGTAATTATCTACTAATGCTTCCTACTGCCTGGTAAGTTTTAATAGGATAATTACGAATATGCTCCCTTATTATTCTTAATGATAAGCCATAATGGACAAGAAATTTCTAGCCAATTATTCTTCTCTGGTCTGGTTAGAAGGTAGTAGGCAGATAAAGGAACCATTTAATCATGCAAAAAAGCACCCACTTACTGAAAGAAAAATCTGTTGGATTTTTATTACAAATATGAGGCACTTTAAATGGATAAGAGATGCTACTGCACACAATCGACATTGCTGCAGAGATGGCAAAGTGAAGGAATTTCTGCTCAGTCATTTGTTATAAAGGCTCAAGACAAACAGAAGTTTCTACTAAAATTTCTCCCTATTGCTTGCTCATCTTCTTTGACTTGCTAAATTCACATTTAAATCAGTTCCACATGTTCTCAGTTTAAACTACAACCAGATTTCTAATCTCACCCACTTCCCAGATAGAAAAATGACTCTACATGATGTTCAATGTTTCCTTTTCTGTTCATGCTTGATAGGGAATACACACTTACAATATGTGTGGAACAGAAAAAGCTTCAAATGGCAGGACACACTCACAGTTATGTTCCAGTGGCGGGTGGAAATGATAGCATCCTCAGACTCTAAAACTAGACAGACCTGGGCTGGAATCCTGGTTCAGACAACCACTGTGTGCGCTTGAAGAACCTGTTCCAACTCTGGGCTACAATTGGGAGTAACAATAGTAGCAATTTTAAAGGGCTGTGGTGAGGATGAAATGAGATAACACATAGTAGTACCAATAACAAGTCAAGTGCCACACAGCATGCCACTTCATCCTCACAATAGCTCTGGACGATCAGTATTCTTATAAGAAGCACTGATGATCAACTGAGACATAGTAAGATCTTACTAAATATTAGTATTTTTGTTGGTATACATGGAAGACATGTATTACTTGAATACAAATATACTAACACTTGCAGTCAACGAATATTGCATTAACCTTGGAACTAGGCTGAATGCTTTACATGATTTTCTAAATTAATCCTCATGCTCTCTCTCTATAATACTAATTAATCCCCATGCTCTTTCTCTATAATACTAATTTGCAAATAAACAAATTGAGGTTTAAAGAGTTTAAGTTATATGAGGTCCTAAAGCTACAAAGCAGAAAAGGCCAAGATACAAACCCAGCAGCCTGATTTTATAGACTGGGAAAGTAACCTGTGTTCCTCTGTACTAACTTTAATCCTTTTTCTAATATCCAGGTTATTAAATAGGCAACAGGAAATGGATTCAACAAAGAAGCAAGTTGTGGAACAAGACAAAAGAGCATCTAGAGTAACTTTAATTCAATTTAGCATGTTCATATTAATCTTCCAATAACACTAAGCCAAGCACGTGGGAAATACAAAGTAATACACTTAACTGACTCGAAGATGCCACCGTTTGTCATAGGGATCATTTTATTTTCAATTACGGAAAAGATTGTCCAATATGACCGAGGTGTAACTGGAGACCCTACATTAAGTTGAGACAAGGGCTGTATACTTAGCATGAGAGTGAACAAGAAATGAGCCTGACAAGGAGAAAAGGACAAGGAAACCTAAGTGTCCCAATCTCATTACTGGCAAGAGAGAGAAAACAAATTTCTCCTGGAAATTTAGAGCTGGTACTCACTCATCCTTGGGGTCTACACATACACTACCAGTTTAACCTGAAACGGTTTCAGGATAGTAGTTTCTAACAGAAGCAAACTCAGCCACTCTCTACAAGCACTCATTGCAATTCAGTGATTTGAACTGCCAATGACTGTAAAATGCATTCTGACTTCAGAGATGTTACAATGTGAAAAATGCATCTCAGCACGGATGAAAGAATATGAGCTGCACTTTCTGCCATAAAAGACCTTAGAAATGTCTAATCTCATTATGATTAACAAGAGAAAACACAAACATTGACACAAGTTATTACATCCAAGCGCAAAACGAGTGTTGCAGATGTGTAGGGAAATGAGAATTCAAAATGGACAAACTTCTGGGAATATGAGTGAGTGAGGCAGGAAGTCCTCATGGGAAGGTAAGACTCAGTCTTGATACTGGGGTTGGGATTTGGTGAGAAAAAGAGGAAGAATGACATAGGTAACAAGGTTAAATTACAGTGTTTTCAGTCAGAGGAAAAGAGGAGACCACTCTAGCGGGAGTGGAGACTTGTATTGGTAGGTAAGTTTAAAAAGTCCTATTGAGTAGATATTACTGAAGACTTTTAAGAGGAGACCAAGGTAAAGAATTGGGAATGAAAATGATATTATTCATTTATTCCGTTAGCCACTTGATCAATCAACTACCCAACCAACAACCATTAAGCAACTGCTACATACCCGGTACTATGCTGGAAGCTAAGTATATAATGGTGAAAAATACACTTACCTTGGCCTAGAAGTTACCTTAGTAAGTGGAACAGTCAAGTAAACAATGGAATTATACCAGTGTATGTCCTCTCATAATATCTGCAATTTATTGAGCAACTATATTTCCCCAGGTAAAAAAATAAAAGGAAAAACAAACAAACTATATTTCTCTAGGTACTGCAGGAATGAAACAAACAATGTAGGATTAGCCAAGCACTACACCTCATTATTCTGGCTACAGTGATTGATTCAGGGGTAGACATGTGATTTAATTCAATTCAACAGGAGTGAATCTCAAAATTTTACTTAAAATTGTGGGATGATACAGGCATTTTACTCTCGTCCAGATGATATGGGGTACAGAGGCCTGCGACTGTAGCTGCCATTTTTAGAAACACCAACAGAAAGAAAGAAAGAACCAAAGAATTATAAAGACACAGAGACAAAGTCCCAATGACATCATAATCCTAAGGGTCAGGCAAATACATTATTTTTTTAATACATTTTTATGGATTTAAGAGAGAAAGGGAGAGGGAGAGAGAGAAACATCAATGATGCGAGAGAAGCATTGATCAGCTACCTCCTTTATGCCTCCCACTGGGGATCGAGCCACAACCCGGGCATGTACCCTGACTGGGAATTGAACCATGATGTCCTGGTTCATAGGTCAACAACTCAACATCTGAGCCATGCTAGCTGGGCTAAGCTAATACATTCTTATTTATTGTTTAGGTCAGGTGAGTTAATTTTTCTGTTTGTGTGCAACATAACATATTTATACTAATACAGAAACATACTATATTCTGTGCTTAAAAAGCACTTTATTATGAATTGATATTTATTTTTCTCTAATCTATATTTATAAAACACTAATATGCAAATAGACCAAACGGTGGAACAACCGAACAACCAGTTGCTATGACGTGTGCTGACCACCAGGGGTGTGTGCGAAACATGGCAGGAATCGGCCGCGGCGGGATGGTAGAGCAGGTGAGCAGGGGCACCAGACCAAGGCAGGGCATCAGTTGCTGTCATCTGGACAAGCCTCTGCTGGTTACTGAAAATTCTTTGCTTCCTCGCGCCACGGTCCCACCCGAAGCTCGCACCTGCTGCCAGTGCCCAGCACCATTCCCAATCGCTCGGCACCATCAGCGAGTGTGAGCGGTGGCTGCTGGCCCCCATTGCCCCTCAGGGCTTCTCCACCTCCCCCTGCTCCCGAGGGGCGATCGGGGCTGGCAGCTGCCGCTTGCACCTGCTGCTGGCACCAGAGCCACCGCTCACACCCACTGCAGGTGCCTGGCGCCAGTCCCAATTGCTCGGCGCCATCAGCAGGTGTGAGCAGAGGCTACTGTCTTTGATTGCCCCTGAGGGCTTCTCCACCTCCCCCTGCTCCTGAGGGGTGAACACGGCAGCAGCCACTTGTACCCACTGACAGCGCCAGCCCCGCTCCCACCCACTGCTGGCACCGGCCCCAATTGCTCCAGGCTGTCAGTGGGTGGGAGCGGGGCCGGCGCCGTCAGCATGTGGGAGTGGCAGTGGCAGGAGCAGGGCTGCCAGCAGACAGAGGACCGGGGGCTGTGGCAGGAGGGGCCAGGCGGGAGCGGGGAGGATGGGCCAAAACCTGCCCCTGTGCCTACTGCAGCCTCGAGGCCCAAAGTTCCTTTCAAGGGGCACAAATTCGTGTACTGGGCCCCTAGTTTTTAAATAAAAACACTTGAGGTAAATAGACATTTTTAAGCCCACATCATTTTTTAGTGTTATAATATTACTGTAAGCAGTGTGTCTAGAAAAGATTCTAACACAGTCTGAATAATCTTCTACTATATCAAGTGCTTACTTATCTATACCATTAAATCAATATATTCTTGGCACTAAAATTTCAGTTTTACACAGTTTAATGTTAAACCTGTGAAGAGCACTTGAAGGAAGTTAAGAATGTCTTGAGCATAAACAGATTTCTTAAAACTACAAAGTTGCCAGATAAGTGCTCTCTCTCTCTCAAAAAAGAAAAAGGAAAAAGAAAAAGAAAAGGGAAAAAACCCTAAAAAACTCAATTCCTCAGGGAAATTAGGATAAGAGGAAGCCTAATTGCATTTGGTGTTATGCAAATTTGGTTGAGCCCCTTTTTACATTTCCCATGTAGATTTGGCATTTAAAATCTTTGAGAATGAAGGCAGCACACTGAACATTTTTATATAAGGTGAAAATGTCAACAAAACATAATAGTAACCTAAGATGCTCCCTCAACTATTTTACTCTATAACACGAATAATACCACATTTTCATTATTCACAAACTTAATTATGAACGTTTAATTTTTGAGGACTGAATCAAGTATGTATCCCCTAGGATTTTGATTACCTACTTTTACATAAGATTCAGAATCATGACATCAATATCAATTAGGGTTCTTTGTCACAAACAACAGAAATTCGTTCTAACTTGAGCAAAAGGGATTTGTTTATAAGAAAGAATATTAGGATGTGCGTGTGTCTGTGTGTCTAATCCTATGTGTGAGGACTCACAGCATTGACAGGCAGCTAACATAGCAAGCTTGGAAACAGGAAGAAGCAAAGGGAGAAACCCAGGGACACGTGCATGCGTACATCTTTAAACAGTAACAACCTACTTCCCCCTCTTCCTACCTCACTTGGTCAAGATGCAAGCGCCCAGGAGATATGGATCATGTTGAGGCAGGATAGTAAGAAGGTAGAAAAATTCCTTGGCAAGTGGAATGGGAAAACTGAGACAGATAATTAAATGGCCAAGCCACTGACTGCCAGATAACTCTCAAGGTCTTATCTTCCCTAACCAAGGACACTTTGGAGCAAATAGTCTACACATTCCAGACCATACTGGGGCAGACCCACCTCAGTCTGGTCCCTCTTTGGTGACATTGTTTGAAGGTGAGGCTGACCAGAGAATGACCCTGAACCTTCTATATGCTCGTTATTGTGCATTAGCAATTAAAAGACACACTTGGGCCGAAACCGGTTTGGCTCAGTGGATAGAGCGTCGGCCTGCGGACTGAAGGGTCCTGGGTTCGATTCCGGTCAAGGGCACGTACCTTGGTTGCGGGCACATCCCCGGTGGGGGGTATGCAGGAGGCAGCTGATCGATGTTTCTAACTCTCTATCCCTCTCCCTTCCTCTCTGTAAAAAATCAATAAAATATATTAAAAAAAAAAAAAAAGACACACTTGGAAAGCTGATGAATATTCTATTGAGATCCTCCTTGGAGACCTTCCCTAAAATTCCTACATTTAGAAAAGAAATAAAAACCCTTAAGACAAAGGACCCAGTACATGCTCTCCCTGGAGCATTCCCTACCTTACCACCCCCCCCCCTTTTTTTTTTAACTCAGGAATACATCTTTTCTTTCTTTCTCCTAATCTCCAAAGGTTCCCAGGAGACTTCCAACCAGGGGAACAGTGGGCAGTAGCGGAACCCCCTGAACCTGTCTCCAAGGGGGCCCCCTTTTGCATCTGTAACTTGTTTCCTGATCACAGCATGGCTCACTTCTGCCTCTGTGACGTTCTTTCTAAAGGGCCAAGGCAGTCTTGCCTAAGCTCAACTCTTCCTCAATTTCCAAAGGGCCAAAGCAGCTCCATCTAGGCTCACTCCTGTTGCTGTGAGCGTGCCTCTTTTATCTTAAGCCCTTCTTGGTTTCACGGTCCCCAGATTTCATAAATATACTCTCAGAATCACCTGGGCTTGTGTTGTGAGATCTTTCCTGCATGAAGTCAAGAACCCCCATATTCCAGGCCATGCTGGGGCTGACCCGTCTAGGTCCAAATCCCTTTCCAGTGACTGTGAAGCATGGTGATCCCTCCTTTGGAAAACTGCTATTTGAAACTGCTGTTTGAACTACTCCATTATTCTTAGACAGTCTCTTATTCTGTAAAATATAACTTTGTTTTTTAACTTAAATAATAGAAAAGATAAACTTAATTGTCTGACCTTGCAAGCTAGCCATCTAACATAGGGGACTGATACGCTGATACTGATACCAGGTGTCTTGTATAGATATATACTCAAGGTTACAGGTATCTGTATAGATATGATACGTACTCAAGGTTACAAGTTGTCTGTATAGATATGACAGGTGTTTGTTAGATATGATATATACTCAAGGTTACAAATTGTCTGTAAAAATAACTTCCACAAGGACCTGAAAAGATATATAAAGAGAATGCGTCCTCCTTTGGGTGTTCAGAATTTGACAGAGGTAATCTGCTCTGGACCTGTGCGCAATAAAGATGACTCCTAACTAATTGGCTCATGAAGCCGTCTTGTCCAGCTCGCTGATTTGCGATACAACAACTGTATGGCCAAATGGAGGCAACATGCAGGAAATAGAGAAACTGGTCTCTTTGGCTTGTACTTCTGTTATGAGAAGTGGACACCTGGAGTCACTCTCCCCCAGAGAAACTGGGGTACCAGTAGGAAGGAGCCTGGGCTCTATCTAAACAAAATGGTTCAATTGGCAACTGAACTATCCACTAGTATAAACAGGGATTCAGATAACCAGGATACTAAAGGAATAAACAGCATTGTCGCTGTCATTTTGTTTTGCTATTTTAAGCTGGTCAGAAAATGAAAGTGTTTCTAGAAACATACATCTCAAAGGTAAAATGCTACTACTCTGGTAGGACAATTGTGGAAAAGGAATAACGTGGAGGTAATATTTGTGATCATGCGGTGTGCCTCTTTGAAATGTTGTAGGAGGGAAAAGCCTCGAGGTTGCAAACCTGCAAGCTATGTTCTGGCACTTAAAGAGCTTTGCCCCCTTCAGTCCCTTGCAAATAATAAGGAGCAAGCTTCCTACGAGAAGTGGGCTGACACCTCAAGTTCACCTTTACAAAGGGAAAAGAAGATGAAGTGAGTTAATTCACACAAAAAAATGCTTTTATTGGCAATATCACACTGAGCAAGAAAATAAGGGAGTGCGTTAATTTCAAGTCTTTGTTCTCTAGATTTCTAGTAAACAAGGTAGTTTATTCTTCTGATTTATGTAATCTCTATGGTGCTCCCGTAGGTATGTAATTAAGTTTGTTTTTCTCCTATTAGTCTGTCTTACATCAGTTTAATTGTTAGATCAGCCAAAGAACCTAGAAGGAATGAAAGGAAAACATTTCGCCCCTGTTTTTCCTAGTGCCCTGCCTTTGCTAAATTGGATTATTTGAAGCTAGCTGAGGAAGAGAGAGTTCATCCTTAGACTAAGAGCCTGGGGATAAAAGCCTTCGGCTTTCTTTGCTTCAGCTGTAGCTAAGCAACACAAAAGAAATGGCAACACAAGGAAAGGGGAAATGCATCGTTGTTCCTTAACAACCAGCCCGTTTCCTAAACACTCAGAAGAAGAGTGGTGGAAGAGCAATCGCACTTTCCCCGTAACAGTGCCCTTTGTACATCTGATTCACTAGTGCAATATCTAAATCCTCAGTGAGTCCTGACAGTTCCACCCATCACAGGTCAGCCCTCAGAGGAATAGATACAAAACGACAGTCATTCAGCTGGCCAAATGGAAGGACCCAGGGAAAGTACAATGTGAAGTCACTTTGTCCCTTGGATATAGCTTTGCACTGTGTATCTTCCCCCTTATTCCTTATTATGTGTGTGTGCATGTGTACGTGTGTGCGTGTGTGCGTGTGCGTGTGTGTGTGTGCAAGCCAGCATGATTAGACACGTTGCACCAATTTATTCAACAAAACTCATTTCCCCAAAACAGAAAAAAATGTAAATTTAGAAAAGGCTTTAGCTATATTAAATTTGATTAACATTCTGACATAAGCAAGATTAGTTTGAGAGTAGTAAGGAGGACCCTCTAGTACAAAAGCATCGCTAAGGTTCTGCTATGTCAGCTTTGCTCCTGTCTCATTTGTCTAAGAAAGTCATAGTCCAGCCCACGTTCAAGGGGAGTAGAGAAAGCTCTTGTCCATCATTCGTCATCTCCTGTTACCTGTAGCCCAAGCATATCAAACTCAAAGGCTAACACGGGCCAAATAAATGAGCATGCAGCCCGCGGGCCGCGAGTTTGACATGCTTGCTGTAGTCCATGAGTGTCTCTTTCTCTTTTTTGTTTTCACTTTATTAGCCATGGCCTTTTAAGAAATGGTGATTTTTGGAGAACTTTTCTTGTTTGAAAATATCCTTATTTTACTCTGGCTTGATATATAGATTGGTTTAGAATATAACCAAAGTAAAAAATACGTTTCCAGCCAAATTTTGAAGGTATCCCTCCCTCTACTGTCTTCTACTGTAACTGCCAAGAAATCTGAAGAGAGTCTAAATTTTGATCCTTTGTATTGGACTTGACTCTCTTAACTTAAGAAACTGTGACTCAGTTTCCCTCTCTGAAAAAGGTACAATAATCCTACATTTTGATGTGCAGTGTGTAATCACATAAGAAGGTATTGTGTGGAAAGTGCTTGGCAGAATGGTAGTGTAATTCACATTGACCTTCCTCCACCAACATAATTAAAAATGAGACCAAAAAAACAACAAAGCACACACACAAAAGAGGAACAAGGGCTTGGCATGTTCCAGACTGAAGTATCGTAGTAACCACGCTTGGGTAAAAATTGCTGTTTAATATTTTAACCCTGCTGATTTGGCTTCTGTACTTATTTGCTTGCTAAAATAATAGAAAAGTTATTTTGATTTTCTGAACTTATATAAGGTATCCCATTCGATTGAATACTCCATTGATTGTGGTTTGAATATCCCATTGATTGTGATCTTACTGGTCTTTCCAAACACATTCCTCTGCACCTGGAGACCAGGACAGCACAATTACTCTAAATTGCCTCAGTGGCTCCAGATAATGTGTTTCCATTGACTCAGTAGTCCCAAGACCTGAAACTATAATTAATCTTTGTAGATAACTAACTTGCTCAATTTAGCTTCTGTAACTGCTTTTTGCAAACCAGGTTCCTCATTCCAAACCTAAAGATGTAATCGATACCTTTGTAATATTTGCTTATATAAGTCTGATGTTTCGGCCAAGGAGGCACTACAAGATTTGAAGAGAATATGCCCCCTCGTAGTCACCGGCTAATGAAATAAATGTGGCTCCTTAATTCGATTTCTTGAGGCGTCCTTGTGTGATTCGAGGGGTACATTACAACAAGACCATTCCTCATTACCCAACATAAACAACCTCTTCAAAATACCCTAAGAAATATTTTGCAAATTAACAGGATGAAAATGAAAAAAGATAGCAAAAAAGATAGCTCTGGGGATTGATTTTTGTCTTACCAGTCTTGGAAGGGAATTTTTCTCACCCTGCTGAAAAGCCTTTATCCCTCTTGACCAACAGTGGTGGTTCGGCAGATACCTGGCAATGATTACAGAAGCTCCAGGATTAAATGTTCTAGGAGAGCTTTTGGATCACTGCCAGCCAAGCTCATACTTACTCTGTTAGGAGAAAATTCGGATGATCATTCCTATCATTGAAAGTCCAAACTTTCATTACAGAGAGAAGGCTAAAAGGGGCTAATTCCAATGTAACCCTGATATTTGGGAGCTAGCAATTGGAATCCATGCCAGCAAGCTCAGTGTACATTCTTGATAACCTATCCTTCCCAGATACTGGTCTTGCAGAACCTGTTACAGAGGCCATAAAACTGTGAACAATGCACTGCCCAGGAGGGAGGGTTATTAATGCTAGCACCAGGCCAAACCATCAGATATGGCCTGGAGACCCCCAACACCTGGGGGCCTTCTTTCAAGGCCTGCAAAAAGGACCGGAAGCATAATCCATATTTGTGGGACAAAGACCACAGGGAGATATAAAGAGAAGCCCCCTGCATGTTTCTTCACTCAGATTTGGAAAGCTATTCCCTGAGTCGGCCGGCGTAAATAAAAAGTGTCCCTCCTTTTCTTTAAAGTGTCGCTTGGTTTTCTTTGGTCTTCTGCAACTACAGAGGTGATACAGATTAAAGAGAGGATGCGATGACATGATGGAGCTGCCATGAAAATCTGAAAATTGGGGTAAAATATTCATTCCAAACCTCCCTCAAGGAAGGTTGTCTCCCACTACTAATTAGTGGTGAATATTAGAGGATTAGGGAAGTTGATCCAATATGAGATTTAAAAATTTGTACTCTATTTTATCCCTGAGCATTCTCCCTCAGCAATTCAGATGATAAAGAAGTGTTTAAAAATGATGTAGTGTCTCTTTATCATGCAAATATGAAGTGTGAATACAAATTAAATCACAAGTTATACATTAAAGAAAAATAAAAACATAACGTTATTCTGAAAAAAATCTCACTTTTCCCGGAGGAAATTAACCTTGCAAATGTGTTCCCTTTTCCTTTCAGAAAAAAATTTATTTTTTGCAGGTGCAGATGGAAAATCAGGAAATATGATCAGAAAACATCTTATTGTTTACCATGGGTATTCTGTGACTTTGAAGAGTGTAGTCTCCGTCAAGATTCTACACAAATACAAAGCAGGAAGAGACATGGCAAAGTGTTTCAGTCAATCATCACTGTTACTTATGCTCACGGCAATTTTTCCTAATTTAAACACATGGTTATTGAATTTATTAAAAACACAGGACTAGAACTGACATTGTGTTCCTCTTGACCAGGTCCATGAAATAAAATGATAAGCAAAACCATGTCAGGTCTCAGATCACACTTTCAATCGCTAATTTAGAATTCAATCTCTACCTGCCACATAACAGTCTTCAAGGAAGTCTTTTTGCATGTAATTGTTTTGTGGTTTTATAAGTGAACTGAGACCTGCTGAATCGTACTCCAACTTCAAAAAATAAAAGTCACCTATCATAAATGCGATAATAGTTGTAGGGTCATTCCGTGCTTCTGCTTTAACTAAGGCTCAGACATTTGATAAAATTATGACATTAAATACCTGGTAATAAGATGTATAACGATGCACAAGAGCAAATAGTGACTGGAGGCACAGGGACCAATTAGGATGTTGGTCCTCTATTCTAGGCCAGAGGAAATGATCACCGGAATCTGGGAATCTAGTTTGAATGAGAAAGGAGAAGATGAGTGATGTGCTGAGAGAAAACTGCAGTTTGAATAACAGATTTGTTACCTCAGGCAAATTACTGAGGTGAAGAAAAGGATCATAAAATGGATCTAAAAACTCTACACAGTCTTTAGTCTTAAGAGTGATCAGACTTTGGAAATCTGAACAAAGTATAATCTTGTTCAGCTCTAATGAGGGCCCATCTTCTGCGAAAAGTTCAGGTTGAGTGACTGCTGTAGGCCACTCCTTGCTCACGTAGGTCTGGTGCCTCAAAGGAACCTATCTTTAAAGTGGCCTACAGGCCTTTAAAAACATTTCTAAAAAATTCTTTTTTTTTTTTAACTTAAACAAGTCACCAGGCTCTTTTTAACCACATGCATGACACTATTATCACACATATTTAAAAAAAATCCAGCGCATAACTACTGAGTGTGTTGTATAACACACAGCTTAACACTAAGATTAATTTCCTTCTAATAATATGTGAATATAGATTATTAATTTGCAGGGGCATCAAAAATTATTTAAATTTGACTAATATAAGCTGAATATTTGAGATAAAGCATAATTCAACTCTAAAAGTGGTTTTAGATTTGGTTTCCTAAAGAGAGTAAAATTTCTTATACAAATCTGTGCTAAAATTTCTATTTCAATTTTGGTATATAAGCATAATTCAATTTTTTTAATTAAGAGAGGCTATATTTGGCAAAAAAATGAAACTACTGCTTGTCTCCCCCCCCCCCTTTCCTTAAGTCTATTTCTAAAGGAAAGCTCACTCTAAAATCAAAGACAAAGATAAATGATGCAAATGAGTTTTCTTTTTCTTTTTTTGAGAGAGAAGGGAGGCGGGAGGAAAGACTCTTAACTTTATTTTTTGATAATTGTGTACCTAAAATTAGTTTAAAATGTTACTTTCAAACTAGGGCAAGCATCCTAATGGCTAGCAGGTGCATCTATCCACATTACTTCCAATCTCATAGGAAAAGCTAAAGTTCATGATTCAAAGTTATCAATAAGTCATAAAAATTCTAATATCACTAACAAAGCACCCAAATTAACTTTGTGAAGGCATCATTAACAGTAGCTAGGAAAATGGAAGTTAATTCTGATGGAAATAAAGGGCCTGTAAACAAAGAAATTTTAATAGTCCAAGAAAGAGTCTAATGAACCAAAAACTTAAATGAAGAAGAAAAGCTAGCCATGAACAATCTAGTAACTCAAGTTAGAGATTCTTCTATTTACATCTGTGCCACACTTGGTATAAATAAAGCTTGGTAGGCCCAAGGGAATGAAAAAATAATACCCAAACAGTTATGAAATAACCATTTAGGATATTTAATGCTGAAGTTTATAATATTTTAAAAATATTAAATATTGTTCACTGATTTATATTTTAATATTATCACAGTTACAGAATCTCCTCTGGAATTTAGGGCATTTGGTAGTAAATAAGAAAGTAGGTCGATAACTATGGAGGAAATTGAAGCAGTCATCAAAAAGCTTCCAGCAAACAAAAGCCTGAGGCCAGACGGCCTCACAGGGGAGTTTTACCAAACACTCAAAGAACTAAAACCTATTCTCCTCATACTATTCCATAAAATTCAAGAGGAAGGAATACTTCCAAGCTCATTCTTGAAGCCAGCATTACTCTAATAGCAAAACCAGATAAAGACAACACAATGAAAGAGAATCTAGTCTAATATCCCTCATGAACATAGATTCCAAAATTCTCAACAAAATTCTAGCAAATCGGATCCAGCAGTACATCAGAAAGATCATACACCATGACCAAGTAGGACTTATGCCAGGGATGCAAGGATGGTACAATATCCACAAATCAATAACGTGATACATCACGTAAACAAATTGAGAGATAAAAATCACATAGTCATATCAATTGATGCAGAAAAAGCATTTGACAAAATCCAACACCCTTTCTTGATAAAAACCCTCAGCAAAATGGGAATAGAGGGATCATACCTTAACATAATAAAAGCCTTAAATGACAAACCTACAGCCAACATCATACTCAATGGGCAAAAACTAAAACCATTTCACCTAAGAACAGGAACAAGACAGGGATGCCCACTCTCAGCACTCCTGTTCGACATAGTACTGGAAGTGCTAGCCATAGCAATTAGACAAGAAGAAGAAATAAAAGGTATCCAAATTGGAAAAGAAGACATAAAACTGTCATTATTCACAGATGACATGATACTGTACTTAGAAAACCCTAAAGACTACATCAAAAAATTATTAGATTTAATAAATGAATCCGGCAATGTAGCAGGATATAAAATTAACACCAAGGAATCTATGGCATTTCTATACACCAATAGCGAACTTACAGAAAGAGAGACTAAAAAAGCAATCCCATTTACCACTGCACCAAAAAAATTAAGATACCTAGGAATAAACTTAACCAAGGAGGTAAAAGACCTATACGCAGAAAACTACAGGACACTGAAAAAAGAGATAGCAGAAGACATAAACAGATGGAAGAACATACCATGTTCATGGATTGGTAGAATCAACATCATTAAAATGTCCATACTACCCAAAGCAATCTATAGATTCAATGCAATCCCCATTAAAATACCAACGGCATATTTCACAGACTTAGAATGAACTCTCCAAAAATTCATCTGGAATAAATAAAGACCCCAAATAGCTGCAGCAATCCTGAGAAAGAAGAACAAAGTAGGAGGGATCTCAATACCAGATACTAAGCTGTATTCTCAAAACTGCCTCATACTGGCATAAGAACAGACATTTAGACCAATGGAATAGAATAGAGAACCTAGAAATCGACCCAAACCACTATGCTCAATTAATATCTGACAAAGGAGGCAAGAGCATACAATAGAGTCAAGACAGTCTCTTTAATAAATGGTGTTGGGAAAATTGGACAGATACATGCAAAAAAAAGTGAAACTAGACCACCAACTTATACCATACACAAAAATAAACTCAAAATGGATAAAGGATTTAAATGTAAGACAGGAAACCATAAAAATATTAGAGGAATCCACAGGCAGCAAAATAGCAGACATATGTTGTAGCAGTATCTTTACAGACACAGCTCCTAGGGCAATGGAAACTAAGGAGGAAATAAGCAAATAGGACGACATCAAAATAAAAAGCTTTTTCACAGCAAAAGAAACCATCAATAAAACAACAAGAAAGCCCACTGCATGGGAGAATATATTTGCCAATGATATTTCAGATAAGGGTTTAATCTCCAACATTTACAGAGAACTCATACAACTTAACAAAAGGAAGTAAAGAACCCAATCAAAAAATGGGCAACGGACCTAAATAGATAATGTTTGAAAGAGGACATAAGGAAGGCCAAGAGACATAAGAAAACATGCTCAGAATCACTAATCATCTGAGAGATGCAAATCAAAACGACAATGTGGTACCATCTCACACCTGTCAGAATGGCTATCATCAACAAATCAACAAATGACAAGTGCTGGCGAGGATGCAGAGAAAAATGAACCCTCGTGCACTGCTGGTGGGAATGCACACTGATGCAGCAACTGTGGAGAACAGTGTGGAGTTTCCTCAAAAAACTAAAAATGGAACTCCCATTTGACCCAGTGATCCCACTTCTAGGAATATATCCCAAGAAACTAGAAACACCAAACAGAAAGGATATATATACACCCCTATGTTCATAGCAGCACAATTCACCATAGCTAAGATTTGGAAACAGCCTAAGTGCTCATCCGCAGATGAGTGGATTAAAAAACTGTGGTATGCCTGCACAATGGAATGCTACGCTGCTGTAAAAAAGAAGGAATGCTTACCATTTCCAACAGCATGGATGGACCTGGAGAGCATTATGCTAAGCAAAACAAGCCCATCAGAGAAAGATAAATATCACATGATCTCATTCATTTGTGGAATATAATGAATAACATAATCTGATGAACAAAAACAGATCCAGAGACAGAGAAGCATTGATCAGACCGTCAAACCTCAGAGGGAAGGCAGGGGAGGGTGGGGGTAAGGGGGAGAGATCAACCAAAGGACTTGTATGCATGCATATCAGCCTAACCAATGGACACAGACACCAGTGGGGTGAGGGTATGAGTGGGGGGATGGGGGACAATGGGGAAATAAGAACACATATGTAATATCTTAATCAATAAAGAAAAAAATATATCCAGACACAAAAAAAAGAAGAAGAAAGTAGGCCCATGTGTTTTCCGAAGTGTGGTTCCCTCAGCAGCATCGGTAGCCCTGGAAACATGTTAATCTTGCAGGGAGTCTATAAGTTATTCTGTTACGATGTATTGGATACTATTGCTAAATCCAGTGGGAATAAAATTTTTGACTCCCCACCCCATGCCCGAAATTTTAAACAGAGGATCACTAAAATTAGAATGCAACATTTGAGAGTGTATTTTGGAAGACTATCTTGAATGAGTATCCAAATGTTTTCTTTTCCATTTGCAAAAGTTAATATTCAAACACAGTAAAAATTAGCAAACTTCAGTCTATTATGTTTAAATGATTTGTTCTTTTAATTTCTGATTTGTAAAGATTATTTAAGTGTTCAACATTTTCTAATGCTTTTAATAAATTTTTATCAAAACCTTGCATTCAATCTATTTTGTGAATATACCTAATGGTCACTAAAAAGGATTTTAAAACTGCTTTACACAAGTCACCAAAGACACAGTAAGTTCTTACCTCTCAATATGTTGAAAATAAAAAGAACTATAATTATGTAGTCGGAAGGAGTTGAAAATGATCCATTATAAATCTCATTTAGGAATTTCTGAGAGTAGCACTGATATATGAAAAGCATTGAAATGAACTCATGTAAGAAATAGCATCAAATGTACTATTTTATTCACTCATAGCTAACAATAGGTAAATTTGGGACAATACATTTTAAAAAGCCTGTTTATAAAGTACTATTAATATTTGAGTAAATAAGTATTAGTAGCGGAGAATGAACCTCACGAAGTATTAAACGTATTTAGAAAAGAGATCACAGGGACCAAGTGAACAACATTCACCTCAGGAAAAGATGATCCAGTAGGTAGAACTAAGTGTGTGACATAGCCAAGACCCATGATCATTTCAAAATGTGATTTATGAGCACATTTCAGGACAAGTGGCATTCTTATTCCACCCTTTTCTGTAAGAAATACTGCTAATTATTTTTAAAAATCACAATAAAATTTTTATTAGATATAAACTGTGTGTTAAGTTCTGTTCAGTTATTTTGTGTCATTGAAATTCAAACACATCTGGAGTTTAAAAACATGCTGACATCGATATTTCCTTCTAGAATTTTCACTACGGCAGATCTGTGTAGCATCATGTACGTTTTATTGAACTCGGAGAGTGTAGTTTTAGTGAGTTTGACTGCTTTATTTCCTCCGTGGCACAAATATCTGGCAGGAAACAGGCAACAAAATCTCTCATTGGACCACTGTTTAAACCATTTCTTTTTCCTTTTTTTTTTTTTTTTTAAACTGAAACCAGCTCACCCATTTATTTGAGTGAGAGCATGAAGGCGGACAACAAAGTTATACCATCTTTAATGAAATTCCCTTCAAAAACTCAGTCACATGCCATTGAGGATTGAGAGAGCCCAACCGTCTTTGGAGAATAAGTAGTAGTTTTGCTGGTTGTTGCCAGTCCTCAGAGAGAGCATCCATTTGCACATCCAAACCAGTAGTTCCTGTTGCACATATTAGCATTATTTTTATCTAGCATCCTAAATATACAGCACCTCAACAAACAGAGAATTCCATATGGCATGGAACCATTTCAATGTGAACTAATAGCCTTTAAAAATCACATTATTATAAGTTTTAATAAATATAGAAAGAACAGCTGGCATTTTACTAAAATACTGAATTTTAGGTCTGAACGTTTATTCCATAAACAGTTTCTTTTTCATTTGCTTTCTGTCTTGGGTGCATTTGCTCAAGTATTATGGCCTATGATGTGAACTCTTTCATAGATGCCATGTAGAAGCAGTACAGAAGCAGCTGGAAGAACTGGATTGCATACTTAACTAAAAAGTAACTTGGGAAAATGCTCTGCTTTTTGTAAAACAGAGGCCGAAGCAAACCAAAGAAACATCTTTTTATATAGGACTCCCACTAGAAATTTTATAAATATATTTGTAGCCAATCTATATATATATATAAAAGCCTAAGAGACCATTATGACCAAACTACCAGAACGACTGGAACGACCGGTCGATCAGTTGCTGTGATGCTCACTGACCACTGGGGGCAGATGCTCAATGCAAGAGCTACCTCCTGGTGGTCAGTTTGCTCCCACAGCCAACCTCCCATGGCCCCTCCCCTGGCTGGCCAGCCCCCCAATAGGCCTTGATCGATGGCCAGGCCAAGGGACCCCACCCATGCATGAATTCGTGCACTGGGCCTCTAGTTTATTATAGTTGCCTCACCAGTAGATTTTCAGCAAGTCTGGTTGGGATGATGCTATTAATAGATAAATATCAACTAAAAAATTAACGTTTCCACAGAATTAAAAGGTTTCTTTTGAAAAATAATCATCATTTCCAATTATATTATAACTAGAGGCCTGGTGCATGAAATTAGTACACAGGTGGGGGTCCCTAGGCCTGGCTGGCAATAAGGGCTGATCGGACCCAGGCTGATCAGAGCTGGGCTGGAGAGGAGGTGACGGTCACCAGGCCAGGCATGAAAGGAACGGACGCCAAACGCCAATATTGCCATCGTCAGCTCTCTGCCACCACATGGTTCCCCACCTCCCCCCTTCTCCTTCCCTTGCCACTGCGCCACCACTGTGGTGGGCAGATGACGGGCCAATTGGGAACTGCCAGCCAGGGAGAGGGACGGAGCATGGGAGGTTGGCTGCTGGCCCCAATAAGGGAGCTGGCCTTTGGCCCCTTTGGGAAAGGGGCTACATCCGCCATCACCCACCCCTGATTCCCTGTTCCAGCCTGGAGCCCAGCCCCAATCAGGCGATCGGGGCCTGCCGGCCCAGGGGAAGGACTGCAAGAGGTTGGCTCGCTGTGGGGCGGGGGAGGACTGTGGGTGGTTGGCCGGCTGGGAGAGGTTGGCTGTGGAAGCGCACTGACCACCAGGGGGCAGCTCCTGCATTGAGCATCTGCCCCCTGGTGGTCAGTGCGCATCATAGCGACTGGTCATTCTGGTTGTTCTAGTCCAGTGGTCGGCAAACTCATTAGTCAACAGAGCCAAATATCAACAGTACAATGATTGAAATTTCTTTTGAGGGCCAAATTTTTTAAACTTAAACTTCTTCTAACGCCACTTCTTCAAAATAGACTCGCCCAGGCCGTGGTATTTTGTGGAAGAGCCACACTCAAGGGGCCAAAGAGCCGCATGTGGCTTGCGAGCCGCAGTTTGCCAACCACGGTTCTAGTCGTTCCGGTTGTTTCGGTTGCTTAGGCTTTTATGTATATAGATTCATAGTTTACACAATTTAAAAAGGAAGAAGGATTCCTTTTTTTTAAAGTCTCATTTGGAAATTAAGAACAGCCACCAGTCCTCAGGTGTGAATAAATTGGCTGAGTGATAATATTTGGTCAGAATTCAAAACAGAAGTACTTACACCTGGAATGTTCACTTAGGATTACTCACTGGGACCCCAATGTTGTCTTCAAAGATGCAGAAATGCTCCTTCAGTGCAACTTTAGACTCTCCACTTCTTCTCTTTCATGGGTTTCTTTCAAGGGTTTCCTAAGTTTGCTTTTGGATCTCTATTTTTGTTTGCTTTGCTTATTCCCTTTAGTAGACTGTTGGGTTGAAACCAGACAACCAATGGGTCTGGGCTGCCTGTCACTATTTGAGCCAATTAAGCAAAGACAGGGTTGAATCATATATGAGAGCTTATTCCAATAGTGCTAGAAGTATGGGAGAGCAGCTGGTCCTCCACAAAAATCTGCTCTACCCCTCCCCATAAGCCAGCTGCTTATATTGGGTAGAAGGACAAGATTACATGGCAAAGTAGCAATTACAGGCATGGGGAAGTAGGCAAGGTATAATGGTTACAGGTTATAGGCAAATGGCGGGCATCTCCAGGACCAGGTTGTTTTAGCAACAGGGCTGTTAATGTTTCCATGATGATAGGCAGTTTTTGGAAAAGTATAATAGACTTACTGCACTCCTATGTTAGCTCCTATGTCCTGGGGCTTACAGCTCTCAGTCAAGTTAGAATGTCCTTTCTCTAAGCAAAACAGGACAATCCCAGTTAACATAGCATGATTAATATTCTTATGATTATAGCTAGTCCCCACTAATCTATTTCTGGCCCTAACAGGGTGAGGCAGGTTGATATATATGTAAAAAACCGTGTGGATGAAGTTGTCTAACTCACACAGAGCTGTAGCATTAGCATAGTGAAAGGAAACTACAAAGTCAGTACAGCAACCCAGACCCCCTACAAGAGGATAATAGCTACATGTCCAGTACCAAAGGGTTCTGGTTACAGAACCTTGTATTATTTTGGAAAAAGATACAGTGGGATATCAGCGTTTAGGATTTCCACACATCTACCCAACACTGTCTTCAGAGGTGGAAACAGGAGTTCAGGTGTTCATTTTAATCACATCAACAAATCAGGTTGCTTTGCTCAGGGCATGTCCTGCTCCTACTTCACATAGTCCCCTTCACATGAGGCTCACATTTTCTCCCAGGGACATGGGTTCCTCAGGATCATGGTTTACAAAAGCCAACTCAAGGCGTCCAGGACATTTGCATGATCATTTGCTTTTATAAGCTAATCAGCATATTATATATAACTAGTGGGCCAGTGCACGGAATTGGTGCATGGGGGGGGGGGGGGTGTGTGTTCCTCAGCCAGGCCTGCACCCTCCCCAATCTGGGACCCCTCAAGGGATGTCTGACTGCCAGTTTAGGCCCGATCCCTGTGGACATCGCTCTCGCAATCCAGGACCACTGGCTCCTAATCGCTCACCTGCCTGCCTGCCTGATTGCCCCCAACTGCCCCCTCTGCTGGCCTGCTCACCCCTAACTGGCCCCCCCTGCCAGCCTACTCGCCCCCAACTGCCCTCCCTGCTGGCCTGATCACCCCCAACTGCCCTCCCCTCCTGGCCTGATCACCCCTAACCGCCTCTGCCTCGGCCCCGCCACCATGGCTTTGTCTGGAAGGTCTCCTGGTCTAATTAGCATATTACCCTTTTATTAGTATAGATGGTCATGCATATACTGAAAGGCTTTAACTGTTTTCCAGTGTAATGGGTCTCTTCCTTCTTTGGTTTAATCCCAGAGTTAGGAGGTCTTTATTGTCTTCTGAGCTCACAGACAATGCTTTATTACAACATAGCTCTGAAGTATTTCTTCATTTATTCTAGATTTTGAGGTCCTGTCATAACCGAGCAAAGAATTTCACCTTCTGAGAGAGGGTTTCAGTGACATCTGTGTTTTCATATTAATGATGATTGGCATCTGTATTCAACTTCAGCTGCCCTTGTGGATGATTCCATCCAGCATCATCTAAATGCCCCGCATGAGGATGTCTATCTATAATAATAAAAACTTAATACACTAATTAGACCGGACGTCCTTCCAGACCTCCTTCCAGGACAAAGCCAGGGCTGCGAGGGAGGATCGAGGCAGCTGCCGCAGCTGTGAAGGCCTACTCTTGCACGAATTTCTTGCATCAGGCCTCTAGTTAAGAATATTAGGCTGATGTCACCCTGTTTTTCCAACAAAATACTAAATAGCTGAGAACATAAAAAAAAATAATAATAATCTGACTGCTGATCCAGAAAGGAAGGTTAAACAATGTAGCCAAGAATCTGAGGCCATTTCCTGAAGCATATTTCTGACATCAGTAGTGGTTCCCTCTTGCTCCACAGGGGGACATGGGGCTGGGCTGCTGCAGGCTCAGCCCAGTGGTCCTGGCATGGTGGTGCACAGCCCAGCGCGCTCCTGCTGGCTGCTCCGCTCCCTGGCATTATTTTTAATGATCTGTATGTGAGATTCTGTGTTAAACATTATTTCCATTATGTTTCTTGCTCTGCAACAACTGTAAAAACTATCAAGCTCATCATCTGTTGAATCAAAGTTGATGATGGCAATTTTTAGGGTTATTAAACATAATATGAGCTCAGATCATAAATGAGAATTTAAAAAATGGAATAGATTTCTCAAAAAATCAAGTTAAAAACACAGATAAGTCTATTAAGAATGGATAATACAATGAATTTTAATAAATGTTAGAAATATGTAAATTAACTTTTCTTTGCAGTTATGACAGGCTTAATAAGAGCATTTTTGTGTTGATGCATATTATCTTCTAACCTGATATTTTTTGGATTACATCTCTGAAAATTACTTCTAAGTCTTCAAGTTATTTAAATGGCAAACTGAGTTGATTATGAGGGTGGGGATGGGCAAAGGGAATAAAAGTTAAAGGCCTTCCTTGTAAATAGCATTTACCTTATAGTCTGTTTCTGGGTGTTATGTTCATCCAGCTAAGGAGACAATGCAGAAAGGTCCCATTTTTCAGAGGTCACAGAGGTCAAGAAGGCCTAACTGCGTATGCAACCATAGAACTGATTGTAGACAACTGTGTAAAAAGTAATTATGCCAACAAATCAATCAGCCAGCAGTTACTAATCACCTGTTCTGTTCCTGGCAGTGTGTTAGGTGGTGTCAATGATGCAAAATAATGGCCGTCCAGATGCATATTATTGTCTTAGAAGGTATTTTTTGGGAAAAAATAACAAAAGCTATTTAGAATAAAAGGCAAATTGATATTTAAAACCAATGTGTAGCTATTATTTAGTTTTCAGCCATGAACAAAAATAGTGACCCTATAGTTGCCTTTCCACTGACTTTATGAGGTGAACGTCTCGTTCACTCAACTTTACAAAAATTCCTACCAATCACACTCATGACTCTAGTAACTCATCACCTTAGAGAAGTTTTTAAGATGGGTTTCACTGCAAGTGAGTGAGTGAAGCACTTGGCATGGCTTGCCTTCCAGGGTGTGGGGGCGCGCGCGCGCGCGCGCACACACACACACACACACACACACACACACCCCGGCAGACAATGCAGTCGTTGCCAGGAGACGCACTGCATTCACTGCTGCGTTTGATCATGGTCCTCTTTGGGTTTTTACTTTTATTATTGAAATGGAGAGGCTTATTCTACTACTGTTTTTTTCTGAGGGGTTTTTGAGTGTCATTATTTTTGCTGATCTTGTTTGTGTGCTTCTTTGCTGCTTAATGTGAGCATATACAATCTTTACATTTTGTATTTTGCTGTATTCACAATTTACCATCCTTTGAACAGAAATTAATGATAGTAATTTATAGGGTTATGAAATGAATTGCAGGTTTATCAAAAGTGAGAATTTTTAAAATGTAATAAACTTCCAAAGGGATCAAACTTAATAAAATCTAAGTATGTTGAAATGATAGTGTTGTATAAACAGTATAGTGTAATTTCAAATGATAAATATTAGAAATATATACATTCACCTTCAGCTTGGTGTACAACTTGGGGGGCAGGGGCAGGGCTGGTATAGAGTCTTTCCAGATGAGAACTTTCACCTTCAGTTCTAGGTCTGGAGCCAGCACTGTATTCTCAGCAAGGACTTTTTGATATCTAAGCATATTATCTCCTAGAATTGCTTTCTCTTTCATATTTAAATGCCTCTGTTGGCAATTTTGGAAGTGAATTGGGGGGTGAGGGTTGGGGGGGGGGGTAAGGCACAGTAAGACCAATACAGAATACTATTCTGTGCACTGTTTTGCAGTTTTAAATGTAAATGGGTGTCTCATATATTATGAAGAGAGTTGGTTCCAGTCTCTAAAAATCATCCTTTAAGCTCCATTTTATTTATTCCTCTAAGTTAAGCTGGGCTGCAGAAATTAAACTGTCTTGGAGACATATGACCAAAAAAAATATCTGTCAGCCAACAATTTCTACATCTATTTCCCTACAGGATGAGAAAAATGACTCTGAATAGCCATTGCATCTACAAATAACTCTGTTGATACAGCGTTCTATGAAGAATAATTCAAATCTGTGTCCTCTTCATCCCCAAGATTAACTCCACCTTCTAGGACGGGGTCTCTGTGAGTCTGTCCTCGCTTCTCCCCAGGCAGGTCTACTCCAGCGAGCTGCTCCTGTGGCTCTTGGAAACTTGGTTATAGCTTCCCACACCTCTCTTCCCCATTTAAAGCTGGAATGCTTCACGGGGAGGGGATTGTATTTTGTTCTTCTTTGTAGCCCTGGGTCGAGAACAGTCAGGCACTTTATAGATAATATATGCAGAGTGCTAGATGATAATTAAAAAGGCCACCCCCCCGGGGGGGGGCAATGGTAAGATATGTACACATATAATACCTTAATAAAAAAATTAAAAAAAATAAAAATAAAAAGGCCACCCCTAGACACTGTTTACTTGAAATCACTAGGATGCTATAATAACATTTATTTTAAAATATAAATTACTATTAATCCCTGGCTCCATTATTTTATCCATGTTGTAGTTAGTTTTATTTGAAATATATCTAACAGGTGAAACAGAAATTTTGGGGGTAAAATAGGAACAGGTTTAGGAAATTTTAGAAATTAAGGGGACCATGGAAGAAGCACAGGGCTGCAGAGCAGCAGAAGGTATATTTCCACAGAATAGGGGAGCTGAAAAGCTGCAACAGGTACATTTCCATAGAATGAGGGAGTTGGAAACAGCAGAAGGTCTATATTTACAAAAGGGAAGGAAGCCCCTCATTCAGAGGAAGAAGAAGAACGCCCAAAGGGAATAAGAACAATAAGGAAGGAGGGAGGAAAACTCTCCCATGTGAGGTTCATTTTTGAGCTCAGGAGTTACTATAGTAACCAGTGAAGGGAATAGTGACCAATCAGAGGAGACAACAAGGCACAGGGACTTGCAGCCTTTATGAACTGTGGAAACAGGAAGTTGGTGGGACCCTTTCCCCCTCCCCATGAGGGAATTTGTGCTGTGAGATTCTTTCCCCTTCCCCACGTGGGAGTCTGTACTTGTTCTTCAATAAATTTCCACCTTTGCTATACCATCTTCCGGCTGTGGATTCATTCTTCGACTCCAAAGGACCAAGAGCCCGGGAACCATTCTGGCCTTTGTGTTCCAGTCCAAAAATTCCTTTTCACAGGTAAAATGATTCATCCCACAAGATCTTCCCATTCGTGTTAAAGTAATAATTTTCAGGAATTAAAAAACAAGGAAAAGCTTTAGAGAAGAGTAACATCTTGCTAAAGTATAATGTTGATTTATTGGGTATATATAAATGGATTTTAGATTAGATAAGAACTGTGATTTTTGTAAGTTGTTTTGGTATAACTTTGCATTTAAAGTCTCAATTAAAGATGATCTGTATCACAAAATTGGTTTTATGGGCCCAAAATAGAAGTGTAGAGTGGAAGTCCCAACAGGCTAGGTGCTTTTGACAATGCAGAATGAAGACCTTTAAATTTTATACTGAGTTTGGGAGAAGTATTTTAATAAACATCATAAAATCATTCAGAAAAAAAGGAGGATTGTTATTTAAAATCAATACATAGCCATTATTTTGCTTTTAGTAATGACCGACATTGCTACTTTCCAAAGTAGTTGCTCTTCCCAGAGTCCTATGATTTACTTAATCTTTCAAAGGCCCTATGAGCCATAAACCTGAATGTCTAGCACCTGGAACAGAGTCAGAGAAATAGATGCCTGTCTGGGAATGCCATTAAGGAGGATCTAGCTGTTGAAAAGCCCACATTCCAAACAAACAAAACATTTCTATGTCCTACCTAAACAATGATAAGCCTCAGTTTTCCCTAACAAAGATAATGTTATAAAACATTGACATTTATATCAAGAGGAAATAGATGGCACACTGAAATTAAGAGATGTTTGAAAATGATTCATTAAAAAAGGAAATAATTACCAAGGTACAAGGTTCCATAGGGAACCACACAGGTTAGTGCAGGAATATGGAATAGTAGTGAACATGTTGCCCTTGCTAAGTATGAGAGCGAGAGACCATTGACATATAGAAGGGAAGAAGGTCAGACAGAGAGGAGCAGTGACCTTTGGGGGACATTCAGCCAGCGGGAAGTGAACTATCAAGAACTAGGCAGGAAGATAAATCCTCTCTCCTCGCTCTCCTTCTTCTCCTTGATTTATTGCAAGCTCCCCACTGGTCAAATCTAACCTGAAGCCTGAGAACAAATGGGCTCTTTTGTGTTCTTAAAATTTGGGTTGGACGTTTATGGGTGGATAAATGTGGAGAGTGGACCTGGAAGGGCAAATGGAGGATACTCAGCACAAGTTCTAAACAAATTGCTCTTCGATGTCATATGGCTATTCAATTGAACAAGAAGAGATCTAGTGACTTCATACCTTGTATGACAGGAATAATTCTGTCTCAGTAGATGGGGGTATGTAGTGAATGTTTGGAATGTTGAATGGGAATGTTCCCATGAGGGGTGGGTGTCAAGCTATAAAGGCAACAGGGCAGACAATGGGCCTTATTTGAGTGGGTTTACAGGATCTTTTTTTTTTTTTTTAAACATATTTTATTGATTTTTCACAGAGAGGAAGGGAGAGGGATAGAGAGTTAGAAACATCAATGAGAAAGAAACATTGACCAGCTGCCTCTTGGACACCCCCCACTGGGGATATGCCTGCAACCAAGGTACATGCCCTTGACCGGAATCGAACCTGGGACCTCTCAGTCTGCAGGCTGATGCTCTATCCGCTGAGCCAAACCAGTTAGGGTGGATCCTTTTTTTTTTTTAAACTTTGCTTTTAGTTTCTTTCCTTTTTTAAAAATACAACAACAAAAAACCACACCTTTCTATTGATTTCAGAGAGGAAGGGAGGAGAGAGAGATAGAAACATCAATGATGAGAGAGAATCATCAATCCGCTGCCTCCTGCGTGTCCCCTACTGGGGACCGAGCCCACAACCCAGGTATGTGCCCTCAATGGAAATCAAACATGGGACCCTTCAGTCCGTAGGCTGATGCTCCGTCCACTGAGCAAAACCGACCAGGGCTACAGGATTCTTTTTGTACAATGCTCTCTGGATGGTACATGGGGACCTAACCTATGAGGAAACCCCAGCTTTTGGCAATGTGGCTCTGAAGCTCTATGGCTAAAGCTGCACCAACCTGACAATGGCATGATTGGGGACGGGGTCTAAGCCTTGTGGCTTCAGCTGGTATTACTTGGTCCTGTGAAGCATACTGTCTCTGTTTTCTAAAAGCTTAATTGCATCAAAGGCTTGGACATGGACAACCTCCTAGAAGACCAGCCACAGAGATATGGCCTTGGACAAATGAGGCCTTACCTCTGGGAGGAAAGTTTTGTGTACTAACTTCCCATACGGTCAGTATCCTCTCCTCTTTTTACTACCAAACCAAGAGTTCTTTAAGCAGGCTTTAAGTTTTCTTAAATAAAGTAAAAGTTGGAAAGCAGGGAGAGCAATGGGTCAGGTTAGATCAAATGATTCTGTACTAAGGTCTTGTGGTTGTACCTGACATCATTGCTATCAATATCCATTCTTTATCTCTAGACCATAGAAGAATGCTCTTAAAATTATGACTTGAAAAAATTCTGGAGCTGATACTTTGTAAATGGTAGATAGTACTGAGAGAACATTGAATGTATTATATGTTATAGGAAATGTATGCCTTCCCTTGTGTTTACTACCATAACTTGTGTTTAGAACTGATTTCCTTATGAACTAATTTTTAAAAAATGGTAATAGCAGGACTTGTAAATCAGTTCCTGATATCGGGCAGGGTAAACAGGAGGGATATACATGTATAGAGAAAGCTCATTCTAGTTGATCTGAATTTAACATGATCTTTTATGAAATAATTTGTCAGCTTCCTCTGTATTTAAAGAGAATAAACCACAAAGAAGCTAAAAGACAAAACAGAATAACAAAATTCATTTAGATATTTTTTAAGCTATAAGTCATCCAAATAATAATGATAACTAGTTTCAATATCAACAGATTAAACCTATTTCTTTCTGAGGAATCATCATTTACATGACTTCCCTATGTCCCCTGCACACATTCTCTTCCCTCTCTCTTTGCAAATATCCCTGTATGTAGGTCCAATCCCTCAACTTGTGCTTCAGACTTCATACACTGTGTGAATTTAAAAATAATATACTTATTCTATCACACAGTCTTTTGTAGTGGAACTTACATCATGGCAGAGTTTCCTCTTATTTAGAAAATCAATGCACTGAAAAAGGTCTAAATAATTTATTTCTTTAGCGCTTGTCAACCACACTGTTATAAGAGCAGTCTAGTATATGAGAAAGATTCTGCAGGATTCAGTCAGTGTCAATGAGGTTACTGGACACTAACCAAAATGCTGTCACGTAGGCAGCTATAATTTACATGTACTCAATTTATATTGAACATTTATATATATTCAATTTACATATACTTAAATTAAATCTTACAGAGAGGATTCAGGGCAAGACATTTTCTTAGAAATGCTAAGGACATGACTTTTCAAAATTTCTGAGAGGTTTATATTTTCAAAGCTAGTCTTCCCTAACGCATATTTCATCTTAGCAATGGCTAAGACGGTAAGTGGCTGCACATGTGTGTCTATGTGTGTGTGCCAGTGTGAGAGCATGGGTATTCTTGTGTCACTGTAGACTCTAAATTATTTGAGTCTTTGGAATTTTTGAAATCTGTAAATCCTATATTTCTATTTCTTGTGATTATTTCAAGAAACCCTCATGATGATACACTGATATAAAATATTTAAAGGTAACTATGCCACAGATTGAGAAATGGGTACTGAAGATTAATTAGTAATAGAATAATTGTTTAATTACTAATTAATTACTAATTAATTATAAACTTGGGATTCCCTTCCCAGTCTCCCAGCCCCGAACTATATTTTTGGTTAAAGAGGAGAAGAATGAATAGTACCTTTTATCATTACTTTTCTCATCTTACTATTTTCACTGTAGTATAATTGGAAAAAAACTCTTTGTTTTTCAATCATTCGTTTACTCATTTATTTGATGACTATTTATGGACCATCTACCACATGTGCTCAGTCCATACCGATAGAGATAAAAAATGACAGCGTTCAGCCCTGCTGGTGTGGCTCAGTGGTTGAACGCCGACCTACGAACCAAGAGGTCACAGTTCAATTCCCCATCAGGGTACATGCTGGGTTACAGGCTCCATCCCCGGTGTGGGACATGTGGAAGGCAGATCAATGATTCTCTCTCATCATTGATGTTTCTATCTCTCTCCTTCATTTCTTCTCTGAAATCAATAAAATATATTTTCTAAAAACGACAGAGTTTATATTCCCCAAATCTCACCACTGGTTCAAATTGTTCAAACTTAGAGGGGCAAATAACAGAACTGGAGATGCAAGTGTCCACGTAGTTTTCACTGAGGACAAGAAATCCAAGCATTGTTTCTTTTCCCATTGTAGGAAATACGGGACTTCAGTGACAAGTCAGGACTACAAACGTAAGTTTGATATTCTCATGCTTAGAGTGAGGTTTCCAAGGTAGAAGGCCTAGTGTTGATTAGGGAGTTCATGTCCCCCAAATGGAGATAAATAGAGTTGATATTACAAACACAGAAGAAAAGATATCAAAGAGGTCATTACATGGAGAATAAGAAGAGTAGGAACGTATATCCCTGGAAGTGATTTCACTTTTTAATTTCTAAAATATTAAAATAAGAATAACACAGATTTACTATTAATAAACTTTATCCTTCATTTATGCCCACAGCAGCCCTGTGAGGTATGACCCAATTTTTACAGAAGCAGAAACTAGAGTCAGCGAAGTTAGGTGACTTGCTCAGTCACCCAGCCAGCAGGCAGCAGAGCAAGGACCAGGTTGGGAGAAGCAGGCTCCCTGGCAGAGCCGTGCTCTGACCCTGCACTCTGCAGCCTCCATGCGTATCATCTGGGAGTTCTTTGGAGCCCCCTTCTGCCTCAGGTGCTGGGCCTCTCATGGCAGAACGAGATAGAACATTTCCCCTCTGGATAGGAAAAACCTGACAGGGGTGAGTTTTAATTAAATTTGAGTAAAATTTCCATTCCAATAAGGGTGTGAATTTATTCTCTCTCTCATAATCCTTCAGGGCCATTTAAGTCCTAGCTCTGAATTAAAGATTTTGTACTGCAATTGTATCTGTGGATACTTTTCTCTTCAGACTCCCAATCTAGCAGAACGTTTTCAACCCCACAGAACTGAGAAGAGTAAAGTGCTTTCGAATGCACATTGATATACCTGAAAGGAAGGCTAGTGCTTTTGTTGTAAACCCTGGCTCAGCATTCACAATGTATTGGGGGGGGGACATGGTGTTTCTTCAAGTTCATTGGCGATAGGAACTTCATTAGGAAACAAATACACTGATAATATATTATTATCTACCCACATACTTACACAGCCTATAAAATGCAAAAAAAAAAAAAAATGCTGAACTAATTTACATTTTAAGTAATTTATGTGATGACTTGCTTTTAAGAAAAGGAGCATCACCTGATAAAAAAGTCCCTGGTTGCGAAGTATAAGCAGCCTTTCTAGAACGTTCTATGAGTGGCACCATGCTGTCTCTTCAGTGTTCTGTGCTTTCATATCCATGATATTTAACTATGTATACAGTATATCTTATGTATAATTTAAAGATACAATTGTGACTCTATCTGCTTTTTTCTCTGTGCCAACCACTTCATATGTCCCAGGATTCTAAAGACACATATGATGTTGCATTTGCCCACAGTGGCCTGGCAGCTGGTCAGAGCCAGCGAGCCAGCCTGCACTAGAGCATACAGGTGGGTACAGGAAAGTGATGCTTGAGTAGGATGTAGACAGTTAAGAATTAGGTATGAATGAGGTGCAAACTCTCTAAATAAGCCAGCATTTCCCTGCTAAAATTACATACTTTTTACATTGTGGTTACTCTAAATTAAAAAAAAAAGAATAAACAATAAAAGCAGGTGATTTAATCAATCACTCGCCAAAGTCAAGTTTGTATAAAGCCATTTAAAATACATTTTATTTCCAATAATTTTAAAGATAGTTGGTCTTTTTAAGGATGAAGGTTTGAGGTAATGGAAATCCAGGCTTTGTTAGCTATCATTGTAGATGCTTGGTGTTATTAAGTTTATTTGGAAATGGAATGGCATTGCCAGTTACTATCTGAAAACCATGCTGAGTTTTTACCTAATGTAACTCGAATATGCCAGTAACATACAACTTGAAATCTGTTGTGATAGAAAGCCCTACATGGAAAAATAAAAATGACAGCTGAGACAATTTAGAGCTGAATTTGTCAGTCTTCAAAATAGTGTTTTAAACGTAGACTAAAAATCCCCAGCCCAATTAGATGCATCTTATATTTTTGTGTTGTCTGCCCACTTACCTGGGTATATAAGTCATCTTATACAGTATAATGTCAACTCTGATGATTTGTTTTAAACAAATAGTTGTATCTTTTTGCAATAGTAAAAAAAAATCCCAAGTAGAGTCAGGATAATGGTCTTATAATCATTCCTATTCACAAAGCACTTTAGTGTATGACTTCTACCATCAAAGCCACCTTTTAACATACTCTTTTTTAAAATATGTTTTTATTGATTTCGGAGAGGAAGGGAGAAGGAGAGAGAGAGAGAGAAATATCAATGATGAGAGAGAATCATTGATCTGCTGCCTCCTACACTCTCCCTACCGGGGATTGAGCCCACAACCTGGGCATGTGCTCTGACAGGGAATTGAACTATGACCTCCTAGTTCACAGGTCAATGCTCAACCACTGAGAAACACCTGCCGGACTACATTCTACTTTTGAAAATTAAGTTCAAAGATAAAAAGAAATTTATTAAACAGTCTTTCTATTCCTTTTCATTAACAAATTTAGAAGAAAAGAATGATTAAAATAAACAATCAGAATTGACAAACTGTATAACACATAAAAAGCTATAAGTATTACCCTTCAGATAAGATATAATTTATTGCTAATCAAAAAGAACATGTTGCCTTGTTTGTCACGTAGGAAACAAAGTCAACTGGTATTTTAAATGATGACTATTGGTATGTTCAATTTCAGTGTAGGAATCATACTCTAAGTGTGATTTTTATCACATGAATTAAAGAGGCAAATCTGTATTGCAATTCAATGACTTTTTTTTAAGTAGATAAAGCATCTCAGAAGGTAGTGTTGCATAATCAAAGTGTAAGCTCTGTGCTTGCAAGGCTCTTTAGCTAAATGTTCACCATTTACCATTTAATCTTGCAGTAGTATTCTTTGCTATTGTATAAAACATCTCAAAGGCATACATTGCTATTCTGCTAAGACAAACAATCAGTGATATGCAAAAAACATGTTTATCAGTGTCTCTTTTATAATCTTACTAGAGTCCCGGTGCACAAAATTCGTGCATGGGGTCGGGGGGGTGTCCCTCAGCCCAGCCTGCACCCTCTCCAATCTGGGACCCCTTAAGGGATATCCGACTGCCCACTGGGATCGGGCCTAAACGGGCAGTCGGACATCCCTCTCACAATCCAGGACTGCTGGCTCCCAACTGCTCGCCTGCTTGCCTTCCTGATTGCCCCTAACCGCTTCTGCCTGCCAGCCTGATCACCCCCTAAACAATCCCCTGCCAGCCTGATTGATGCCTAACTGCTCCCCTGCCAGCCTGTTTGCCCCTAACTGCCTTTCCCTGCAGGCCTGGTCCCCCCAACTGCTCTCCCCTGCAGGCCTGGGTCCCCCCTCAACTGCCCTTCCCTGCAGACCCAGTCACCCCCAACTTCCCTCCTCTGCCGGCCGGGTCACCCCTAACTGCCCTCCCCAGCAGGCTTGATAGCCCCCAACTGCCCTCCCTTGCAGGCCTGGTTCCTCCCAACTGCCCTCCCCTGCTGGCCATCTTGTGGTGGCCATCTTGTGTCCACATGGGGGCAGCCATCTTGTGTGTTGGAGTAATGGTCAATCTGCATATTACTCTTTTATTAGATAGGATAGAGGTCTGGTGCACAGGTGGGGGCCAGCTGGTTTGCCCTGAAGGGTGTCCCGGATCAGGGTGGGGGTTCCCTTGGGGCGTGGGGTGGCCTGGGCGAGGGGCTTGTGGCAGTTTGCAGGCCGGCCATACCCCCCAGTGACCCAAGCAGAGGCCCTGGGATCTGGGATTTATTTATCTTCTACAATTGAAACTTTGTAGCCTGGAGTGGAGCCAAGCCTCCTGCTTGCTCCATGGTGGCAGCCATTTCTGTTGGGATTTATGTATCTTCTATAATTGAAACTTTGTAGCCTTAAGCAGAGGCCAAAGCAGGCCAGGGCTGCAGAAGCTTGGCTTCCTCCATCGCCGCGGGCAACCCTAGCCTCCCTCCTGCTCTCTCCATGGCTGCAGCCATCTTGGTTGGGTTAATTTGCATACTCTCTCATGATTGGCTAGTGGGCATGGCTTGTGGGTGTAGCAGAGTGGTGGTTAATTTGCATATTACTCTTTTATTGGATAGGACTAGAGGCCTGGGGCATGACATTCTTGTACTGGGGTGTGTGGGGTCCCTCAGCCTAGTAACATGCCCTTTAGCAGTCCAGGAGCCCTCAGGGGATGTCTGACTGGCAACTTAGGAGCAAGCCTAAGCTGCCAGTTGGACATCCTTAGCGCTGCCGTGGAGGTGGGAGAGGCTCAAGCCAGGCTTGTGGCTGAGAAGTGCTCCCCCTGTGGGAGTGCACTGACCACCAGGGGGCAGCTCCTGCATTGAGTGTCTTCCCCCTGGTGGTCAGTGCACGTCATAGCGACTGGTCATTCCGCCTTTTGGTCAATTTGCATATTACCCTTTTATTATATAGGATGAACCATTGCAAATGTCACCTAACATTCTTCATTTGGATTTTCTTCTTAATTGAAGTTTCTCAACCATGAGATTGTATCCATTAAATACACGAATTAACATCAGAGCAAGAGAACCCACAACCTTAATGGCATTTACTGGTGTTCTATTTGTTCTACAGACATTTGTGCTACAATGAACTTATGTTCAGTATGCTCCACCAAGAGTTCCACCCATATTGCTAAAATTTCCTTTTAAAAAGCCAACAACTCATTGCACTAGATGCTATAAAAGTTGCGCTTTTTGTGTGTTTTTTTTCTGGAGCACTATACTGCTTTCATTGAAGTTTAGAGCCATAACCTACACTCGGTGGTTTATTTTTTACAAACCCTGGCCTAAGTAACTCATATATTGAAATAATTAAAGATTTATTTAAAAAGAAAAATTTTTTTTATTAATGCATGGAAGAGAAGTAAATAACTTTGGAGCCCCAGGGCCATCAGAGAGATGAGTGAGAGTAGGATCACCTTTCAATCTCCCTCCAGCTTCGGGCTGGCTGGGTAAGATGACCACCTGTTCCATCCTGTCCCTGCCCAGGCAGCAGAGTCTGGGAGAGGAAGGGTGAGGAAACCCTCCAGCCACAAGCCCGCAGTGTGGTTTGTTTGGCCAGGGGAGGAGACATGAGACCGAGCTTTAACAACTAAGTTGAACAGCTAAAGGTGGGGCAGAATCTATGCATGATGTAGTAAGAACTTGGAAAGGAGGATTTGACACAGAAGAGTTAGGAAGGAGATATTGGAGAAAATATAATCATATATCTATACTCTTAAACTCAAACTATGAAATAAATTATACAGGAAAACATTTACTTTTAGTAAAAAATTATTTATTATCCTATGTTGATTGGAGGGAGAATATAGTATAAAATAAAACTGGCAGAGACAATATATTTTAGTGTGGTTATTTAATGAGGTTTGCACAGATCTGTTCAGTACAATGACTTTGACATACAGCAAAAATGTAGCTACTGTTGATAAAAAATGACCCAACTGCTTTTTTAAAAATATATTTTTTTATTGATTTTAGAGAGAGAGAAAGGGAGAGGGGGAGGGAGAGGGAGAGAGGAACATTGATCTGTTGCCTCTCATACACATCCTGACTGGGGATCAAAACTGAAACCTGGGTATGTGCCCAGACTGGGAGTTGAACCCTTGACCTTTGTGTCCATGGGATGATGCTCAAGCAACTGAGCCAGACTGTCCATGGCCCAGCTGCTTAAAAGAAAAATAAAACCTACTTGCAACCACTGAGGAGAGACATAATCACTGCATGGATTCTGATTAACAGCAACTAATACAGCAGAGGCCACAGTGATCACTTAAAAGTTTAGATTGCTTCTGTTTGTCATTAGACTGTGTAACCTAGCAGAAAATTAAATTTCAATGTTGTTTCTTGAGAAAAGATTCCAAAACTTTGTATTTGCATTCAGTATCGCAATAAAATACAATACAGACTTCAACTTGCATATAGCTTTTCTTTATTGTGGAAATAAGAGTATATATCAGATCTACATAAAATAATTTTTATCTAAAAGCATTAATGAATTATTTTAAATGCCTACTTGATAATTAATGTTCGAATATTAAAGAAAACATGATTCTTATAGTTCACAAAGAAAGCATAGCCTTTGCTGGATTTCTAGAATTCCATTTATATAAAGGATTCTAGGTTGTTTCCTTGAGTTATTATTGTTGAACTAGAGGCCCATTGCACAAAGATTTGTGCAATAGGCCTTCCTTCCCCTGGCTGCCGGCACCGGTTTTCCTCCAGCACCCAGGACCCAGGCCTTCGCTCTGGCTGCCACCTTCCGTCTTTGCTCCAGCTGGAGCCTTCTGTCTTCACTCCAGCTGGAGCTCTGCTCCTGTAGCTCCCTCTGCCCCCTGCCCTCCCCGCCATAGCAGGCATCCCACCCTGCCCGGCACTCTGGGCCTACATGCATGCTGCCCAAAGGCCCAGAGCAGCTAGGGGGCAGGGCCACTGCCATCTTTGTCAGGTTATTTTGCATACTCACTCCTGATTGGCTGACGGGTGTCACGAAGTGATGGTCAATGTGCATATTTCTCTTTTATTAGTGTAGATAACATCATATTTCAAGATTTCTTTTGTTAGTTGACTAAGTTGAGAAAAAAATCACTCATAGGAAAAGATAAAGTAAGTTTAAAGTTTATTACTAAATTAAATAAGTTATATATATTTAAATAAAAATCAGAGTTGGCTAAGTTCAGTTGACTGAACATAAACCAGAACCTATGAAGCATCAAAATATTTAGAAGGTTTATTAAATACAATAGATGGATTGGGGCCACTTGGAGGAAACTGGAATTTTTGCTTCCTATGTTTAGAACTCTTATTGGCTCTCAAATATTTTCAATTCAAAATATCATGCCCAACAGTAAGAAGAGCCAAAGCTTGAGAGCTAGGAAGCAACTGAATCTTGAGAAAAACTACAGTGTTTTCCCTGCACTGTTTAGAGGCAGAATTTAAATTAGGTAAAAAGAAGATTTAGTTCATTGATTTTGCCTGGCTCCTTGGTTGAAATATACAGATGAAATGTTTCATGAGAAAAGAGAGATCTCACGGGCAATGAGGTCAAGTTAAAACAGGAAAATATGGGTTCTATTGCTGCCACATTGAAAGGTTGGTTAAATTTCTTAAAGAATCAAAATGTTAGTGGATCAGGTCACTATGGGAAGAGATCACTAACACTGTATATAACTAAAAAAGATACGTCCACACTTAAGAACCCGTATTTGATGAAATGTGTCCTTTATGGACTAAATCTGAGTGGATGCCTATGTGGTATAGGAGGCACAAATCTTTTGGTTGCAAGAACTGGAGAGAAAGCTCACCTCCCTCATTTACTACATGTGTCTTCTTGGCACCTTACTTAGCTGCTGTAATTAAAGTTCCTCATAGAATAAGGAAAACAGTATTTGCTCTTCAGGTTGTTGTAAAGATATAATACAAATGTAAAAGAATGTGTATAGATCAGTCAATGTCAGCCATCTCTCTTATTGTTGCTTTTACAGATTTATGATAAAAGTTTATGACTAATATAAGACAAATTTACATAATTTCTTCACATTGACCTGTCTCATATCTATGTCTGAATACTTTGTATAATTATACTTTGAGAACTTGACACATGAAAGTGGTCAAGAGTCACGAAGTTCCACATCTCTCAGGAAAAACAAATAGGAAAATGAGCCAATAATTTTAGTTATCATCAGGATGGAACTATAGTGTCAGGCTCATTCCTTTGGGAAATAAAAGTAAGAGTTAAATTTTCAACATATTTCTTGGTATCTTAAAAGTGTCAAACAGAATAAGATTTCATATCTACATGCTCTGGGCATTACCGGGAAAGAAAATGATTCCAAGTCATGTAATTTCCAAGAAAGCAGCAATAACTTGGTTGCGCCCTTGTTGATCTTAAAGTGGAGCATAAATAACAGCCTTGGTGATTCCCAAAGATGCCTGAAATACTCCTGGCAAAGCAACTCCTAGGGACACCAGGAGAATGTGGCTCTAAATGTGTTAATCAAAAAAGCTATCTACATGTTACGTGACAGGATTTAATTACCGGTAGTTAATAGTGTTACAGCTATGAAGCTAGAAGCAAGTCAGTAAGTCCAGCCAACAATCAAGGAAACATGTCAAAGACTTTGTGGACATATTTTTAAACAATCACACTATTATTTTAGAGGATTTAGTAAAAATATATCAGGCTATAACCGGTTTGGCTCAGTGGATAGAGCGTTGGCCTGCAGACTGAAAGGTCCCAGGTTCGATTCCGGTCAAGGGCATGTACCTTGGTTGCAGGCACAACCCTAGTAGGAGGTGTGCAGGAGGCAGCTGATCGATGTTTCTCTCTCATCGATGTTTCTAACTCTCTATCCCTCTCCCTTCCTCTCTGTAAAAAATCAATAAAATATATTTAAAAATATATATATACATATATATATATATAAGGAACCTTTCAATACACATTCTGTATAAGTTCATACTTTCAGTTCTGGAATTCTAATAGATAAAATAAACTTAAAGAAAACTAATAATTTTAATAATATCATTATAATAGTAACAGTGGAAGCAATGTAATTCTTGGAAAATACTGAAGTAGTTAAGAAAATTATATACATTTAATTAATATTAGGTGATTATTAAACATATTTTAAGAATTTATAACATGAGGAATATTCACATTACATATATAAAATGAAGCACTTCAGTATGTAAACTTTATCTACAGTATGATTACAGTAATCTAAAAATATGATATGCACACTTTGGGCCATGCCATGTTAACTGGTGTTGGAATTGTCCTTTTGATGAAAATAACAGCAAAACTGGAAGAATATATATGAATTAACTGTTTTTAGACATTAACCATCATGCAGCTCAGAAATATGATTCTTGAAGGAAAATATACAATATGATATCCAAAAATAGATCACCTTGGTTAAGCTCTCCCCACTCACCCACCCCCACCTTCCCTCTGAAATTCCTCAGTCTGTTCCATGATTCTATGTCTCTGCATCTATTTTGTTTGTTAGTTTATTTTGTTCATTAGATTCCACATATGAGTGAAATCATAAGATACTTTCTCTCTCTGACTGGTTTATTTCACTTAGCATAATGTTCTCCAGGTCCATTCATGCTATTGTAAAAGGTAAGATTTCCTTCTTTCTTTCTTTCTTTTTTCTTTTTTTTTTTTTTTTTTACAGCTGATTAGTATTCTATTTTGTAAATGTATCAAAGCTTTTTTTACCCACTCATCTACTGATGGCACTTGGGTTGCTTTCAAATCTTGGCTATTGTAAATAATGTTGCAATGAACATAGGGTGCATATATTCTTTTGAATTAGTGTTGCGGGTTTCTTTGGATATATTCTCAGATGAAGTGGAATCACTGGGTCATAAGGCAGTTCCATTTTTAATTTTTTGAGGAAATTCCATACTGGGTACCACAGTGGCTGCACCAATTTGCATTCCCACCCACAGTGCATGAGCGTTCGCTTTACTCCACATCCTGGCCAACACTTGCTTGTTGATTTATTGATGACAGCCATTCTGACAAGCAGGAGGTGATATTTCTTTGTGGTTTTAATTTGCATTTCTCTGATGATTATGACATTCATATATTTATTGACCATCTGTATGTCCTCTTTGGAGAAGTGTCTATTCAGGTCCTTTGCCCAGTTTTTAATTGGATTGTTCTGTTTGTTTTTTTGGTGTTGAGTTTTTTAAGTTCTTTCTTTATAATATTATCTTGCTATATTATAATAATGTGTGTTATAATAATTTGCAAGTGTACTTTTTCATACCAACAGTATGATAAACAGCATAGTGAACTTATCATAGAGGTACTACATACTTCCAGATCCAAATAGATAACAAAAATATTCTGGGTGATTCAGAGGGCAGTTCACACTGTACACAAAATAAAAAGGAAATAAAAAGAGAGAGAACAAAAATGTGGGACTGAAAGGCATTACATAGGTCAATAATAAAAATGTCAATAAGTTTAAATCTTCTGGGAGAAAAGACAGGGAGCACTCAGAACGTGTGCTCTTTCTAAGGTCCACTAAGATTTTTCAAACATCAAAGTCCAATACTGTCTACCACTTTCAGTTCCTGCTGGTAAAATTAAATTATTTCTAAAGTGTGCTGCTAGCCTGAAAATAAAACTTTATCATGAATACCGACTTGATTACTGTTTTGTGAGTATTCTCTTATTGTAACAAATAACATTATGCAAAGTTTCTGCAAGGCCACCCATACTATCGAAATAAATTATAGTAATAAACTGTCAGGACTAGAGATAGTAAAGGACAGCACTTCCAGAGTCCTGATAGAAAGCTAGTTCTAAAAAAGATATTTGGACTCAAGTAAAGTTTATTTTCTACTTTATAAATGCAGATAATGTGCTTTCTGTGGATCTTGTGGTGAAAAATATTAACTAAAATGGCTGTGGGACTTTAATGAATAGGATTAAGATGAATAAATTATAAGCAGGTTTCCATAATAAAGGAAAGCCTTTCAATCAAACCCAGCAGCCTGTAAATCTGTTGACATCACAGATTAAGTGGTTTTTTATTAATGGCCCTTTTTGTAGTTGAACATACCTTAATTACTAAAGAGCCTTGGTTATCTTTAACTCAACTGGTTAGCCCTAGATAGCGACCTTAAAGCTCACCAGCTACTTTTAGATTCAGATAAAGAAACTATGCTCCAGAGAACTTAAACATAGAGCAGCTTGGATCACTGAGAATGACAATTTCCTTGGGAAAAAGTCATCACGGTAAATACAATAGTTTTCCCATGAATTTCATCAGCGGAGTCCATGAATTTTTGATTTCCTTAATTTTCACTATAGGCAGACTAGTTATATTATTGTTTTCTATCAGTTACGATAAGAAATGACTTTTAAGTAATGTAAAATTACAAAGAATATTATATCTGTTTTATTATATTTATTTATTTTAGTTATTTTATACTCTACTCATTTTTAGAATTATGGATTGTGGGTAGTGTCTATTAATAGTTACAGTTATTATTAGAAGTCTCATAGGCTCATCATAGGCACCCCAAGAACTCCACTCATACTGATAACATGTCCATATCCTATATAATAAAAGCCTAATATGTAAATCGACCGAATGGTGGAATGACAAGTCGCTATGATGTGCACTGACCACCAGGGGACAGGCGCTCAATGCAGGAGCTGTCCCCAGCCCACAGACCCAGGCCAGCCAAGGTGGGTGCCAGCGGGCCTCCCCTGCCCCCCCAACCCCAATCGCCCCGCTGGTCACCCCACAGATCAGCCCTTATAGCCGGCCAGGCCTAGGGACCCTACCTGTGCATGAATTTTGTGTACCGGGTCTCTAGTGTACAAATAGAAAAACTGGAAAAATTGAAAATCAAGACTGTTAAGGACTCAGAACTGAGGTTTCAGTGCAAACTGCCAGCCTGGAATTTGGATGGACAGATACGCCTGGAAATGTTGAGCCAAGATCCCCCCAGCTGGAGAAAAGCTGCCAGTACCATAAATGGTTAGGAACACTTAAATGGTGATTTTGATTAGTTGTTGGAGGCTAAGTGTGAACCAGCTTAAAAATTCTATAGGGCAAGAGTTTTAGGGGGTTCCTGCACTTCCATGGACTTTTACTTCAGGAAATCCAGGAGGTTGTCATGTGGAGATCTGTGAATGAGCCCCCTGGAGGGTGGGAGTGGGGAGGAGGAACCACTGTGAAATATACCCAGCGCCTTCTCCATAACAAAACCTGCTCTAGGGGAAAAGACTCGTCAGACTCTTACTCTAGTTTAGGGAACATTCTAGCCCTCTCCAGACTTCCAGTTTTAACAAAGGGCAAAAAACAGCTGAGGTCAGGGATTAAAAAAAAAAAAAAAGATGGAAAGGAAGGAGGGGAGCAGGCAATAGGGAGAGGTGGGGTGGGCTGTACAACTGAAGAAATACTTGGGAGGTCAGCCCTGAGTCACAGGCTCACTAAGAGATTGAAGCTTAATTGGAAGATTCTGGAGCACTTCCCCTCCCCCACACTTGACAGTGGATTTCAGCTGAAAGAGACACTGGATTGCAGATAAATTACAAAGAGAGGAGACACAAAGACACTAAAGGAATTCGAAGCCTCTGGTAGCTATAGCTACAACAAACATTAAACAGCTCCCCCAGGTTAATACAAATCCTCACATCAAAGGCCTATTGACTTCAGTTCTTATTCCTAAAAGCAACCTGTTTAGCTTTCAATAAATAAATAAACACATAAATAAATAAATAAATAAATCACAAGGCATGCAACAGTGAAGAAAAACTACTCTCTGACGAGACAGTAATCATCAGAACCAGATTCAGACATGACATATAGATGTGGGAATTATCAAACAGATAATAAAAATAAAGCATCAAAATTTGTGGGACACAGTAAAACCAGTGCTTAGAAGGAAATTTATAACATTAAATGCAATATACTGGAAAAGAAGAAAGATCAAATTTCCCCCCTTGGGAAAGTAGGAAAAGAAGAACAAATAAAACCTAATGCAAGCAGAAGAAAGGAAACAATAATTTTAAAAATACAGCATGAATCAACAAAACTGAGGGGGGAAAAACAATACAGAAAAATCGATGAAACCAAAAACTGGTTTGTTGGAAAGATCAATACAGATCAATCTCCTGTCAGGCTTACAAATTAAAAAGAGAGAGGACAAATTTATGAGCTGTTACCTGGCTTCCTTCTGAGGCATTCCAGCCCCAGCTCAGGTGTCACTCTCACCACCTCCAGGAGAGCTCTCCACCAGCTCCCGCCTCCCTAATTTGCATTATTAACTACAATACAGAAAGTATACAGTAAAATCTTCCTGCCCAGATCCCTTTTGCTTAGGTCAAACTCCCCCACTGTATATTCTTTTTGCACAATGTGCTGCTTTGTAGCCACGTATCATGGTTGCAATTTAACATTTATGGTAACGGTTATTGGGTGGAAGCAGGTTTCCACCTCCCTGTCCCTCCCTACCCCCAGTCTATTTGCCTAACAAAACAGTGCTCTTTTATTTTTCACTCATAAGTGTATTCTAAAGCCTATATAGTGTTTAGCATGTAGCAGGATCTCAACACATATTTCTAGAATGAATAAATAAAAGAAGGGAGAGTGGAAGAGGAGAGGGAGGAGGAAGGTAAGGGGAAAAAAGGATGGAGAATGGTGTGAGAAGAGTTTGGTCATGCAGGTGGGCCAGGAAAGAGTATTGTAGTTTTTTTTTTACTTTATCCTGTTGACAGCAAGGAGTCAATATAGAATTTTAGGCAAAGGACAGTATCGTTTAGGAAACAAAAAGGATTGTGGCTGGGGGGTAGCTGAAGGCAAACAGCAGATTATAGTCTAGGAAAGAATAGTCAGAAGCAAAAATCAAGGCAATAGTTGTGTAAATATTGTGAAGGGCTGGAGGGTAAAAGCAACGGGGCTTGAAAACCGTACTGTGTGTGCATTCTCTGTCCAAGAGAAGCAATTGGTTTCAGAGCCAGCTGGCATTGGGGGACTGAGCAGAATACCTGCATCATGAAATAATCACTGATAAGTACACGTGCTTCATGTTCCTGGTAACAAACTACAACTTATTCAGAATTTAATAACAGTTTGATATTCTGCAAGGCACCAACATGCTGGCAACTGTAATACTATGGGACATCTGTGCAGGAGGTGAATATTATAAAAGAGAGCTTTTGTAAGGCAGAACTGAAAATAAGGCAGAGCCTGCTTAACCAGGAAACAAGCCAGCTGATGTCTAAGTCCCCAGTGTGCCCCATGGTGGGTGTTTGTGCACGAAGACTATTCTGTCGTCCTGCTTATCTTTCCCTCTGTGATGTGATAGAAAAGAAGGTTTATTTTGAGTTTTGGAGAATGAAGTTGTTGCTCTGGGGGAATTATTTGTACCTTTATTTTCCAGACAGAGATAAATTTAAATCAGTAGTGAACACTGGCATGTTTGGGGGAGAAAAAGTATTCTATAAAACTGTGGCCCTGCAGAGAAAAAACCTCTAACTCTATTACCAAGCTGAGGACTACATGTTTAAATAGTTTCACTGAGAATTTTATTATTTATATTTACCTAAACATTTGCTATTTCACAGATTTTTTGCACAAGTAATCTTATAGAAAAGAAAGTAAGTACTATACCTTATTAGATTGTGGCTCATAGTGTATGATCTTTATGTTGGCCTAGAGTACAATATATATCAATCATATTTGGGAGAGTTAGAATGTGGAGTTTTTGTATTTTATTTTTCCCTCAAAATTAACTTAATAATTTAGAAAAATGTTCAATAATATGAGGAGATTTATTATGGATGTGTCAAAAGTAAATTTAGTATATATATTTGTAATTTATTAAATCAATTATAATTTGAAATACATTGTTGTTTTCTATCTTCAAATGAGAATGATTTTATTTTATTTTTTAAAATATGTTTTACTGATTTAAGAGAAAGAGGAATGGGGCAGGGGAGAGAGAAACATTGATGTGAGAGAGAAATGTAAATTAGCTGCCTCCTGCATGCCCCCTACGGGGATCGAGCCTGCAACCTGGGCATGTGTCCTGACCAGGAACCAAACCAGCAACCTCTGGGTGCACAGGATGACACCCAACCAACTGAGCCACCCTGGCCAGGGAAAACAGGAATGATTTTAAATGTTTTCAGGGTTTTAACATGATCAACACCATGTTTCTATCCTTTTGCACAACCAGAATCTGCCCTCTAAGTCTGCTCAGAGTCCCTTTTAATTCCCTGGGCACAACTGCAGCTTAGACATGTGTTGTTGGGACACTTTAGGTTTGGTGTCCTGTTGTTTTGATCTTTCTGTAAAATATTTGATATGTGTAATACATTATCATCCTTCTGGCAGGCACTCTTTTCTTAATAGAATTTAATATTCAACCTCTGAAGCAATAACTTTGTAATAATAGGTCAAAGTGAATAATACATGATTTCATTCATCCTCTTACAAGACATGATAAGCCCTAGCTGGTTTGGCTGAGTGGATAGAGCGTTGGCCTATAGACCGAAGGGTCCCAGGTTAGATTCCAGTCAAGGGCACATGCCCGGGTTGTGGGCTCCATCATCAGTGTGGGGTGTGCAGGAGGCAGCTGATCAGTGATTCTTTCTCATCATTGATGTTTCTCTCTCTCCCTCTCCCTTCCTCTCTGAAATCAGTAATAAAAAAAAAGACATGATAAAAATAAGACACTTCCAATCACTATGTGCTGAGAACTATCCTCAATGGTTGTAAATAAACCCATTGGCAATTATTAAATGTAGAAAATTATCAATAATAGGAGTCCAGTGAAAGTCCTGGGAATCAAATATATGTCTCTTAAAAGGACTGAAAGTTTCAACTAAAAAAAAAAAAAACACACCACAAAAAGACTAAACAAAACAAAACAAAACAAACAAACAAAAAAAACACTCCCAGGACAATCTAGTAGTGTTTAATTAAGTATACTCATGCTATTTTGATATTTCTTTCATAGTTAACGTGTCAGATTACAGTTCCCCAATATGACCACAGAGTATTTCTTTTCTTACATGCTCTTCCAGAACCTTGCCACTCCCCCATCAAGAAGTGGAGTCAATGCCAAAACCGGTTTGGCTCAGTGGATAGAGCATCAGCCTGCGGACTGAAAGGTCCTAGGTTCGATTCCAGTCAAGGGCACGTAACTTGGTTGCGGGCACATCCCCAGTAGGAGGTGTGCAGGAGGCAGCTGATCGATGTTTCTCTCTCATCGATGTTTCTAACTCTCTATCCCTCTTCCTTCCTCTCTGTAAAAAATCAATAAAATATATTAAAAAAAAAAAAAGAAGTGGAGTCAATTTCCCATCCCCTTGAAATTAGACTGGGTTGTGGCTGCCTGGACAAGAAGAATATGACAGAATTGGTGATTCAAAAACTCTGAGGCTAGATCACAGTATATTCCATGACTTCCTTCTGGCTCCTCCCAATCTCTGGATACTCTTCCATGGACGCAGACATAGTGATGTGAAGAAGTCCAGGCCACATGGTGAGGCTTATTATAGGAGTTCTGATGGACAGTACCAGCTAAGGTCCAGCCAACGAGGTGGCATCAGCTGCCGGCTGTGTGTGTTAATGAGCCCTCGGATGCCCTGTTTTCCTGCCTCTGAGTCTTCCAGCTGAGGCCCCAGACATCATGGAGCAGAGGTAAGCCATCTCCATGGTGTCCCCACTAAATGTCTTACAACCAAATTTGTGAGCATAATACATGGTTGATCGAGCCTAAATTTACAACCCAAATAACTGGAACAGCTAGTGAGGTCTGCATATCTAGTTTTATATTATGGCATAATAATAATAATAGACATTTGTTACCAGTTGCATATACTCTTTTATGCAACTTCTCTCAGAAGGTGCCAAAGAGCTTGTGAAGATTATAATTTCAAGTATGTGATAGATGTTTTAGCTACATGGAGAAATATAAAGTTATTGTCCGTATTAGCCAAATCTGGGAAGACATGATTTAAATTCACTACTATCTTGATAAATAATGGCTTATTATACTTTTTGAACAATAACTTCAGGCTCACAATATCAGAACTAACACTAGGTGGAGGAAATTATTTCACATTATTGTCTCCCTATGTGCAAATACATACTCTGTTTTTCTTTTTTTCCTTAAAAGAATGACAAATTTGATGATAAGTAACCACTTATTAAAAACAAAGCTTCCTTATTTCTCACTGTGTCCTCAAGGAAAGCAATTCTTTTAAAGCACATTTGCGGGGACGAAACGCTTAGAAGAAAATTTTTCTTAAATCAAGTAATACTCTTCCGGAATAGTCAAAGGAAAGTGACAGGGCCATGAGAGCCTTGAGGTATGTGAGTGTCCATTTTCATTATATAAGCAACCTTGTTAAGCAATTACGAAATGTACTAACATATGCATTTACATAATTAATGATGCTGCAACTGAATTTTATCAAGTTCAATGAGTATCAAGATCATTATTATGTACAAATGTGTTTTACATTCTATAATGTTTACCATTTTCTTCTGTATTAGGATATCCCCCCAGATTTACACTGATGAAATAATCCTATCTAATAAGAGTAATATGCAAATTGGCTGTCACTCCAACACACAAGATGGCTGCCCCATGTGGTCAAAGATGGTTGCCCCCATGTGGACACAAGATGGCTGCCACAAGATGGCCAGCAGGGGAGGGCAGTTGTTGGAGGAGGGGAACCAGACCAGCAGGGGAGAGCAGTTAGGGGCGATGAGGCCAGCAGGGGAGGGCAGTTACAGGTGACCAGGCCTGCAGGGGAGGGCAGTTAGGGGCAAACAGGCTGGCAGGGGAGCAGTTAGGCATCAATCAGGCTGGCAGAGGAGTGGTTAGGGGGTGATCAGGCTGGCAGGCAGAAGCGGTTAGGGGCAATCAGGAAGGCAGGCAGGTGAGCGGTTGGGAGCCAGCAGTCCTGGATTGTGAGAGGGATATCCCAGATTGGAGAGGGTGCAGGCTGGGCTGAGAGACACACACCCCCATGCGTGAATTTCATACACCGGGCCTCTAGTAATTCCAATAAAACGAACCAATGATTCGTTATGCTGAAAGAGCTGGAAGCAACAGATTAGAAAGGAAAATGGAACCTGAAGTATTTTGCTAGATATGTATGGCAAGTGTTTGAACTGAGTCGCTTTCATCTCCTTCCACAAAAAGAAATGTCCTCATCTAGTAAGCTGAATGCACCAAGCTTTCCCTTCAGTAAACTGTGGAGGAGAAGAGAGATAGCAAATGCCTGCGGAAGCCGCACCAGAGCCTCATTCATCTCGTGGGCATTTCCTAGTTTTTAAGTGACTTGCCACCATCTCCTGCTCCCACAGCATTCATATACATAAAGATGTATAGAAATGACCAAAGGGCGGAGTGATCAGAGTAATGTCAATGAAAAGGCAGCCTTCCAATTCCCTGTGTATCTCTGCTTGTGGTCCTAATGAGTTGCCTGAAACAGTCCATGAAAGACGCAGCCATTTGTTTCTGGACCCACGAGTGGCCTGAAGGTGCAAACCTGAGTGCTGTGCTCAGAAAGATCCCCTAAGAGCAGCAGCGCAGGCAATACGGTCTGAAAAGCAATGTTATTGTGCAGCTGTCACATAGGACAAAACATTCGAGGTAAACTTTTCAAACATAAAAACACAATTTCCTGTCTGTCAGAATATGCATGGGTAACTTCCCTTTTTATGATATTAGACAAAAGAGGCTATAAATAATGACACTTATTAGGAGATCAGTATTATTTACTGAGGAATATTATCTCTCACTCTCTCTCTTTTATCTATCAATTTATTCCAGGAATACTGCAAGAATACATTTGAGATGGCTTGCAATAAGAACAAAAAATAAAATGTCATGCATAATAAGAGATAAAACAATAGAAAATGAACGAAGCAAATTATCAAGAAGCAGCCTCACCAAGAAAAACCTATTAAAAGAGATGCTATAAGGTCTATTAAAAGTATATTTGGGTACTTTTAATAGATTTATAGCATCTCTTTTTTGGGGGTACCACATTTTAAGAAGCAAGCACCACCAACAAAAAGGAAACAAGCAAAATAAATTTGAAAATCCTTTGGGTCATTTAGTCAACTAATTTTCCAGAAAGGTATCTCTATACTTCAAAACCTGCCTAAAACACCATTTTATTATATTGGAGTAAACAAAAAATTCTGTTTCTCTACTGAATGGAGAGTAGTCTGAATAAAAATGACCATTATGTAGGCACATCATTATTTTATTTCAAAACTCCTACAGTAAAAAGATTATAACATTTTCCAAGACAAAAAAGAAACATATTACACAAAAGACCTAAATTTAGACCAACATTAGACTTCTCTTTAGCACTATGAGTATCAGAATAAAATGGAGCAATGTTGTCAGCATTCTGAGGAAAAATTATATTCCATCTAGAATTTGAATTTGATAATTAGCTAAATTGCCAATCAAATGATGAATACAGAATAAAGATATTTCAAACAAGTGAGGAATCAGACAAAACAGTAATACCCTCTTATAGGTTTATTACTTGATGATATAGCAAAATGAGGGATTCAATCAAGAAAGGTGAAGATAATGAGCTTTAAAATTAGGAGAGCAATAAAAGTTAGTCACTGGTGAATAGTAATTAAACCTAGTAGGAAGCAACCAGCCCAGATTAGAGAAGCAGAATGGAGGGATTTAGAGGGAAGACACTAGATTCCATACAAATAGAGAATAAAGTGACCATTGGCCAAACCTGGCCCACCATCATTTTTTATACAGTTTTATTGAAACACAGCCACACCCAGTAATTTACATACTGCCTATGGCTGCTTTTGTGCTATAATGGCCAAGTTGAGTAGTTGCAACAGAGACTGAATGGCTTACATAATCTAAAATTATTTACTCTTTGCCCTTCTTACAGAAAAAAATTGCTATCCTCTGATGTATACAATTCAAAAATTTGAGGATATAAGAAGTATTTTAATAACTTGGAAATTATTTACTTGGAGATGTTGATGTGGGTCCAAATTTGGAGAACCTTCTATGTAACGGTTTACATAGATTTCTTTATGTATCCAGGAACTCCATTTGGACTGCTTAGCTATTTTTCTCATACAACAGTTAGTGATGGTGATAACCTGGTTAGCCATTGTAATAACCTGGTTATTATTTAATAGAAAAGGAAAAAGGGAAGACCAAACAATTTAGGCATGTCATTTATACAGCTTTGCCCAAAAGCTGCATTTAACATTCTCCAAGCCTGTTCCCCACTGATTTATGGGGGAAAGAACTAGAAAGGCAGTTTAGACACATGGCCAGTGAGGTCTGGGTGACATGGAAAGGTGCCTACCTGCCTGCCTGTCAATCACTCCTGCAAATGCGTCAGTGGCCAGAAAAGGCATGACCACTGCAGGTGTGAGAAACCTGAATAGATAAACTTCCAAACCAAGGAAGTTCCCTCTGCTCTTGGCTCCAGGGTGCGTGGCTCCTGTGATGCCTGTGTCAGGGGCATGCTCCCCTGTGCCCACATGGCGCATGGCCATGTTGAACTCCACACATGGACTAACAGACTGTAGCTTGAATGCTGAACCACACCTGGCTGCAATGTGGAATGGAAACTCTGGACACTGGTCTTGCTTCTGGCTCTGCTGAACTCCCCACTGCCCCTCTTTCAGGACTGGCTCAAGGGGCAGGGGACTTTGGAACCTGAGAAATGTAACTCCACACCAATAAAGCCTTCTTCCACATCCCACCCTCTCCTGGGAATCTTAGAAAATTCATTTTCTAAAGATATCGCAAGAACCTCATTCCCACTCATGTCTGGGAAATCTTGCCCATTAATTCCTCCAGCATCAGTGGTATTCGGGACCTCACAGAATCCACGATTTTATATTCTTTTGCTTTGATCTAACTGCAAAAGTTATGTCACTAAAATAGGAACCAAACGTTGGGTGAAAGTTAATAAGGAAAATAAAGGGCAAAATAATTTAATGTATTACCTCTTTTTCCTGTTCTGTGACTTTTAGTATTAGCTTCAGTGTTGTGTTTATGAGTGAGTGACTAAATGGAGGAGGTAATTTTTTTTTAAATACCAAATATAATCATATAATCACATAAATTGTCCTTCAAAATAGCATTACTGGGTGAAGTACTTATCATAGAATATTTGAGATAGGTTCCTGTAAGTTCTCTCTAAACATTGAGTTCACATACCTTAAGGGAGTTTGGGCCCAGCCTGCTCATGGAATTTGATCAATGACTAATAACAAATGTGTGAAGGACATGTTCCTGGTAACAATCTTGGAAGCTGGAAAAAAGTGACATAAAATGTTGGAAATTATCTCTCTATGGAAATAGGAGTTGGGAAGCAGTTGTCCTTTTGAGAGGAGATACTTGATTTTGAATGGACAAATTTATGGAGGCTGAGGGGCTCAAAGAGCACATGGGAATGGCATCGACGCATTACAAATGCATTCAGAAAGTTCCTTTACAGCAGTGGTTCTCAACCTTTCTAATGCCGCGACCCTTTAATACAGTTCCTCATGTTGTGGTGACCCCCAACCATAAAATTATTTTCGTTGCTAGTTCATAACTATGATTTTGCTACTGTTATGAATTGTAATGTAAATATCTGTGTTTTCCAATGGTCTTAGGCTCTACAAGAGTGGTTCTCAATCTGTGGGTCGCGTACAGGTTGAGAACCGCTAGCGGGTCGCCTAAGACCATCGGAAAACACAGATATTTACATTACGACTCATAACAGTAGCAAAATTAGTTATGAAGTAGCAACGAAAATAATTTTATGGTTGGGGGTCACCACAACATGAGGAACTGTATTAAAGGGTTGCGGCATTAGAAAGGTTGAGAACCACTGTTCTAGAGCCTGTAAGAATAGCAAGACTATGGATAAGAAATGACTTAACACTTTAATTTTTCCTCATCTGTTCATCTCAAATGATGCTAATAAAAGTATAGGCTATATTATTATCTCTATTGGATCTCTGAGAAACAAGAACAATCAGCTAATTAGCAACAGAGCTAAGAATAGAAATTCCCTCTTTGGATCCTATTTTATTTCTATCATGCCACCTGAAATCAGGCAGAAAAAGCTCTTGTTTAATGAAAGTGAATTCCAAAATAAACTTTGTCAGTAGAGATAGAAATAACACAGGGAACATAATGAAGCTTTTCCTCATTCGATCCTCTCCACTTCCCCATCCATTAGCACCTCTGTAGGGCAGTGCAAATCTCCCTGTCGTTCAGAAGAGCAATGTGGCACTTTTTAGAAACTTACTACATGTGTGAGCGTGGTCAAGTAACAACCCCTGAGCTGTAGTTCCTTTGTCAAATATCCTTGCCTTGCTGGTCATTATTAGCAATCAAATGCCTGTCAGGTGAAGTCAATCAGGGAAGATGTTATTTACTGCCTGCTCAACCTAGAGATCCCCCTTGGATGAGGAAGCAGGACCGGGAATCTCTCCTTCTCCATTGCTGACCCTCCATCCCACACCGGCCAATCTTCTCTAGGTGAGTGACATTCCACAATTTCCTCTTCACCCTTCCTCTCTCATGGGCCATGCTACACTTCCTCTGCCTAAACACCTCTTTTTTTTTTTTTTTTTTAAACACTGTTTGGCCACAATATAAACTAGATTAGAGGCCCGGTGCGTGAAATTTGTAGACAGATAGGGTCCCTAGGCCTGGCCAGTGATTAGGGCTGATCAGAGCCTTCCGGCTGCTGGCCAGGGCCTCCCTCCCCCAGCTGCCAACTGCAGGCTGCTGGACGCGGCCTTTCTTTGTTCTGCGCCACCCCCTGGTAGTCAGCACACATCATAGTGAGCGATCAAACTCCCAGTCAGTTGAACTCCCAAGAGGACACTTTAAGTGTCCAGTCAACTGGTTGGCAGTTCAACCAATCAAAGTGTAATATGCTAATGATATGCTAAGGCCACTCAGCTGTTCCCTATGATGTGCACTGAACACCGGGGGGCAGATGCTCTGACCAGTAGGTTAGCTTGCTGCTGGGGTCTGGCCAATTGGGACTGAGTAAAACAGGCCGGATATGCCCTGGAGCCCTCCTGCGGTCCCTCCCTGGCTGGCCAACATCCTGCATCCCTCCCCGGCTCCAGTTGTGCACTGGTGGGTCCCTCAGCCTGGCCTGTGCCCTTTCACAATCCAGAACTCTTTGGGGGATGTTGGAGAGCTGGTTTTGGCCTGATCCTGCAGGCCAGGCCAAGGGACCCCACTGGTACATGAATTCATGCACTGGGCCTCTAGTAGATAATACGTTTCAATGGCCTGAAAATGGCACTTTCAATTGTAACATTGTACAATTTAGACAATTACTGTCACCACAATGAAAAATGGACAGAGATTCCCTATGTCCAGGCCTTTTGCACCCTTTGGTCTCAACTCTCTCACTGTCAGTCCTGCCCTACTCATCAGATCCTTCTCCTTCACACAAAAGTCATATCCCTAACCCTAACACTTCGGATTCTGAGTCACTTTTGACCCAGCAGACCACCAACCTCCACCCCCTTACGCAGCCCCTCCCTCACCTGCAGTAGATTCCCAAAACCCAGACTCTCCTAATGAGTAACCACCTTCTCTCCAGCCCCTGAGAGCCCAAATCCTGAGAACTTGAGCTCCAATACAAACATTTCCCACCTAACACTCACTCTTAGGCCACCCAAAGACCACCTTCCTCGACAGCCACTTCTATTCCTGCACCCATTCTATCCCTGAGGGAGGTAGCAGGAACTGAAGGTATTGTCTGGATACACATTCCACTTTTCACGCCTGACCTCACACAGATGGAGAGGTGTCTCAGGTCTTTTTCCACTGACCCAACCACCTTTACTAAGGAATTTGAGTTCCTGACCCAGTCCTATGACCTGACCTGGCACAACATCTATGTCATCCGGTCCTCCTTTCTCACTCCAGAGGAGAAGGAGTGCATTTGGCTAGCAGTTCAGGACCATGCAGATGCCCTCCATAGAAAGGATGCGGCAGCCAACATGGTTGGCACTGACCCAGTCCCCCAAACTGACCCGAGATGGAACTATCAGGCTAATTCTCCAGAGCACTGGCTCCATAGCTATAGGATCATCCGTCTCATTGCTGGACTCAAAAAGGCTGCCCATAAAGTAGTTAACTATGACAAACAATAAAACACTCAAGGGCCCTGATGAAAACCCAGCTCTCTTCCTCTTCTGCCTCAGGGAGGCCTTACAGAAATTTACCACCTTAGACCCCACCACCCCAGAGGAAACCCTTCTTCTGAACACCCATTTTATATCTCAATCAGCCCCTGCCATATGCTGAAAATTTAGAAAAATAGACACAGGTCCACAAACCCTTCAAAAAGACCTCATTAACTTGGCCTTTAAGTTCTTTGATAATAGAGATGAGGGGACCCAAGTCCCAAAACAAAAGCCAGATCAGGCCAAGCTGAGGCCCAGGAGGCCTTCCAGCTCCTAGCCACCACTCTCATGAACCCCAACCGACGTGCTGGTCCTCCAACCAAGGGCAAGTCAGGGGCTAAGCCTTCTGGCACATCCTTCAAATGCAACAAGGAAGGACACTGGGCCAAGTTCTGCTCAAACTGGAGCCCCCACCTGGGCCCTGCCCAAGGGAAGGCCACTGGAAATCAGACTGCAGTCTGGCCCCTGCAGGTCAGACCTCAGCCAGTCCGGCAAGGCTGCCCTCAGAGATCTAAAGTAACCACAGAGGATGGTCTGACATGAACGCTTTAACTAAAAGCAGTTTATGCTGGGTAGTCATGTCCTAGGCTGGTAACTTCTCTGACAAAGATCAACTTTGATCTTAACTGAGTCTATTGTCTTTTTGAATCTAAAATATCTAAAATAGATTTTTTTGGAATGTCAGGGTAACTTGTAACTTCCCTTTTTCTGGACAACCTCTCCTTCCCCCTCCGCCAGGGCACAACCAATGCACCAGAGTGGAGACAACAAATTCCCTAATTGTTATTGCGATCCTGTTAATTGTTGACTGTTAACTATCGAGTACCCACCTATGTAAAAGAAGCATGTATCTATCATTTTACTTTTTATCCAATCCCAGAGGTCCTCCCCATTTGCTTTCTCCTATCTCCCTAATCTATCACCATGTAACCCACTTATGTCTCCTCTTTGGATTGTAATTTATAAAACAAGGTGAAAAACTGCGATACTCCAAAGCATTATCTTAATCTGTTGAGATTCTGTTTCCCAGTAATTGTCGACAGTTTGGCTCACATACACTCATAAAAATTCTTTACAGTTTTGAATGTTTCTTACGTTACCAAAGTCCTTGCCCTTTGCTTAGAGAAAACTGCTTTCGTGCCAATAATGAAGAGAATCACTTGTGATATGTCCAGTGATTTTTAATGATCAATAACAATTCTTAGCACTTAGGTAGTCGTTTTCATCTTCAAACCACTTTACTGGCACTAAACAAATTTAGATGCTGTTATTTTCTCACAAGAAAATCCATGGGATGAAAAGTTATCATTCCAGATTCCAGGATGTCAGTGGCTGAGGCGTGTATTTCACACAAATCACGTGATGATGGATCATTTTAGGCAGCTAATGGCAATTATATTGATTGTAAATCTTATTGTTTGTATAAAAGTAGCTGGTGTTTTTACTGTCAAAAATGTGAGAATACAAAGAGGTGTCAATAAGAAAGTAAAACTCACATAAACTACTTCCAAGTCCATTATACAGAGAGATGATTATTATGGTAATACAACTTCATCCCATATTTCAGAGGATATGTATCAGATGTTTATGGCATATAAGTTTATGACACATAGTCTGTATATTCTTTGTAAATATGATCACAATAAGTATCTAGTTGTTGTCTTGTTTTTTCATTAATAGGGATGAACATTAAAAAAAAACACATTTTCAGCCCAGCTGGTGTGGCTCCATGGTTGAGCGTCGACCTATATGACCCAGGAGGTCATGGTTGGATTCCCAGTCAGGGCACATGCCTGGGTTGTGGACTCAATCCCCAGTGTGGGGCGTGCAGGAGACAGCCAATCAATGATTCTCTCTCATCACTGAAGTGTCTATCTCTCTCCCTTTCTCTCTGAAGTCAATAAAAAAATATATTTGAAAAAAAAAACTTTTCAGAGAGCTGGTTGACAGCTGTGGGAAGGGGTTGGATGGAGGTGGGAGGGATTAAACAAAAAAGGGGAAAAAGAGAATAAACTCATGGACACTGACAACAGTGTGGTGATTGCTGTTGGGGGTGATGGGAGGAGGTGGAGGAGGGTGTAGGAGGGATAAATGGTGATGGCCAGAGACCATCACCATTGACTTGCGATAGTGAACACAATACAGATGATGTGTTATAGAACTGTATACCTGAACCCTGTATAATTTTGTTAACCAATGTCACCCTAATAAATTCAGTAAAAATAAAAAATTAAAAAAAATACAAAAAAAAATCATACTGTATAATCCAGCCAGATTATAAACAGCTCTTATATGATCACTCCTTATATCCCTATCACAGTATAGATCAGTGGTCGGCAAACTCATTAGTCAACAGAGCCAAATAGCAACAGTACAATGATTGAAATTTCTTTTGAAAGCCAAATTTTTTAAACTTAAACTTCTTCTAATGCCACTTCTTCAAAATAGACTCGCCCAGGCTGTGGTATTTTGTGGAAGAGCCACACTCAAGGGGCCAAAGAGCCACATGTGGCTCACAAGCCATGGTTTGCCAACCACTGGTATAGATAAACACATATCTGGCCTTCTTTTTACAAAGCTGAATACCTGGATACTTCCCTGGAGAAAGTCTGATTTACTTCTTACCCCCTTAGGAATTTCAAGGAAGGCCACCTATGTTACTCTTCTGCACTACAATTCTTTTTTTTTTTTTTTAAATATATTTTTACTAGTGGCCTGGTGCATGAAATTCGTGCACATTAAAAGGGAATTAATTAGAGGAAATAATTTAATATTACTATTTGCCCTTTCTCTATAATAGAAGTGTCAGAGATGAAAGAAAATTAGTAAAATGTATATGAAAACCTTCCTTCTGTCAGAGTCTGGGGTGCACCATGGGACCCAGAGTCAAGTCCTCACCCAACCACACATGCCTCAAAATCACATGAGACCCAGACCCAGCTGGCCCACCTGCATTGGGCTAGATCAGCCGTGGACAAACTACGGCCTGCGGGCTGGATCCGGCCCGTTCGGCTGTTCTATCCGGCCCGCGGAGCCGAAAGAGTGGAGGGTTCTCTTGCTCTCCCCTCCGCTCCTTTACTTTGAATTTATATTAGTTCGCACAAACACTCCATCCATGCTTTTGTTCCGGCCCTCCGGTCCAGTTTAAGAACCCATTGTGGCCCTCGAGTCAAAAAGTTTGCCCACCCCTGGGCTAGATCCAGACCTGGCCAGTCCCACCCTTGTCAAACCCCTCTGGGCAGGGGACGTAGCCTCAGGTCCCCTGGCCTGGTGGGAGGATGGGGGGGGGCATGGCCTGAGGTACCCCGTCAAGACCTGCTGGGTGGGGGGTGCAGCCTGAGGTCCCCTGGCCTGGTGCTGGGGTGGGGGGCACAGCCTGAAGTCCCTTGTCAAGCCCCACCTGGTGGGGGGGCATGGCCTGAGGTCCCCCGGCCTGGTGCTGGGGCAGGGGGAGCAGACTGAGGTCCCCCAGCCCAGCCCCAGGACGAGAAGCGCACCTTGAGGTCACCCATCAAGCCCTGCCGGGCGGGGGGCGTGGCCTCAGGTCCCCTGTCAAGACCTGCCAGGTGGGGGGCGTGGCCTGAGATCCCGTCAAGCCCTGCCAGGTGGGGAACATTGCCTGAGGTCCACTGTCAAGCCCCACAGGGGCAGGGGAGGGCGTAGCCTCGGGTCCCTGCTGATTGCTCGTTAAGGCTCCTTATGGAACTTGGCCTCAGCTGTGGGTGCAGCCATCTTTGTGATGGAGTGATGGTCAATTAGCATATTCCCTCTTTATTAGATAGGATTGCTTTCAGAGAGGAAGGGAGAGGGAGGGAGAGACAGAAACATCAATGATGAGAGAAAATCATTGATTGGCAGCCTCCTGCATGCCCCACACTGGAAATCGAGCTGCAATCAGGCATGTTACCTGACCAGGAATTAAACCATGACCTCCTGGTTCATAGGTCAACGCTCAACTACTGAGCCACACTGGCTGCGCATGCCATTAACATAAAGTTATAAACATTGCTTTCTACAGTTATCTTTTAACTCAAATAGGAAAATAAAGAAGTTACAAACAAAAACATAAATTAATACTGTACCTTATATTTATCAATGACCTTTATTGGAGTTCTTTATTACTTTGTGTAGTTTGCATTGTTGTGTTGTGAACTTTCATGTTAGCCTAAAGCATTGGTCGGCAAACTCATTAGTCAACAGAGCCAAATATCAACAGTATAATGATTGAAATTTCTTTTGAGAGCCAAAAACCGACTTCTGTGCATGGGCCATGAAGTTTCAATCGCACTGTATGTGTGTGCCGGCACGTGGTATTTTGTGGAAGAGCCACACTCAAGGGGTCAAAGAGCTGCATGTGGCTCGCAAGTCACAGTTTGCTGACCACTGGCCTAAAGGGATCTCTTTAAGCATTTCTTGTAGAGCAGGTCTGCTAACAAATAATTCTTTGTTCCTTTTTATGTAAAAATGTCTGAATTTTTCCTTCATCTTTAAAGGATACTTTTGCAGTATATAGAATTCTTGATTGGCATTTCCCTTCTAGCACTATGAATATGTCATCTTACTGCCTTCTGGCTTCCATGATTTCTGATAAAATATCAACTGTTAATCTTATTGAGCATCCTTTGGCTGTGATGAGTTGCTTCTCTTTTGCTGCTTTCAAGATTCTTTTTTCTTCTTGGCTTTTATATTTTAACTAGTGGCCCGGTGCACAAATTCATGCACATTAAATTAAATTAATTAGAAGAAATGTTTTAATATCGCTATTCACCCTTTCTCTATAATAGAAGTGTCAACCAAATTCATGATCAACAATGACAGATCAAAACACACGCGTGCAACTGGTGCCAGCGAGTGCTTTATATGTATCAGGCATGAGCGAGTCAACTTAGCCTTTTATATATATACTAGAGGTCCGGTGCATGAAATTCGTGCATGGGGGGGTGGTGTCCCTCAGCCCACCCTGCACCCTCGCCAATCTGGAACCCCTTGAGGGATGTCCAACTGCCCGTTTAGGCCTGATCCTGGGGATCGGGCCTAAACTGGCAGTCAGACATCCCTCTCACAATCCAGGACTGCTGGCTCCCAACCGCTCGCCTGCCTGCCTTCCTGATTGCCCCTAACCGCTTCTGCCTGCCAGCCTGATCACCCCCTAACCACTCCCCTGCCAGCCTGATTGATGCCTAACTGCTCCCCTGCCAGCCTGTTTGCCCCTAACTGCCCTCCCCTGCAGGCCCGGTCACCCCCAACTTCCCTCCTCTGCTGGCCTGGTACCCCCCAACTGCCCTCCCCTGTAGACTTGATCACCCCCAACTGTCCTCCCTTGCAGGCCTGGTCCCTCCCAACTGCCCTCCCCTGCTGACCATCTTGTGGTGGCCATCTTGTGTCCACATGGGGGCAGCCATCTTGTGTGTTGGAGTGATGGTCAATCTGCATATTACTCTTTTATTAGATAGGATAGAGGTCTGGTGCATGGGTGGGGGGCCAGCTGGTTTGCCCTGAGGGTGTCCCGGATCAGGGTGGGGGTTCCCTTGGGGCGTGGGGCGGCCTGGGCGAGGGCCCTGTGGTGGTTTTCAGGCTGGCCACGTCCCACCCCCTGGGCGACCCAAGCGGAGGACCTGGTATCTGGGATTTATTTATCTTCTACAATTGAAACTTTGTAGCCTGGAGCAGAGCCAAGCCTTCTGCTCACTCTGTGGCTGCAGCCATTTCTGTTGGGATTTATCTTCTATAATTGAAACTTTGTAGCCTTAAGCAGAGGCCAGAACAGGCCAGGGCTGCAGAAGCTTGGCTTCCTCCATCGCCGGGGGCAACCCTAGCCTCCCTCCTGCTCTCTGTGGCCCCAGCCATCATGGTTGGGTTTATTTGCATATTTGTTCCTGATTGGCTGGTGGGCGTGGCTTGTGGGTGTAGTGGAGGTACGGTCAATTTGCATATTGCTCTTTTATTAGATAGAATATATAGAATAAACTTGCTTAATTAGACCTGCTTTCTGATTTAGCTAAACCTTTTCCAGCCCAGTGAAGCACCCCAACTTCTCTTTCAGGTAATTGTTAGCAACACAGCAGTAAATGACAACATGGAGCAGATGGTTATTGTAGATCACTCAGGGAGAACAAGGGGTAAAATATTTAACTGCAGCAGTATTTGACTATATTCTGCGCAGTGAGAAAACCTGAAGTCATTTTCAAGGTCCACCATTTCTTTCTTCTTTTCAGTCAGGTCAAGTTTCTAAGCTTTCTAAGTCTCCATTTTTTGGCTAACAAAAAGAAAATAGGATTCCACTGAGTCTCCTATCTACCTACTCCAGGACTTCTGTTGAGGATCAAATGATATGAGACACAGGAAAACAGTTCACAGACATTTGGTTAAAGTGTAAAATGTTTCCACCTGGCTGTAAAACAAGTCATGTTCCTGGGCTGAAGAAACTGCAGGGAGGCTAGTTGCTATGGAGAGGAAGCTGGGCATTGGTACATGGTGTCATTACCTGGCACCCACAAGCCACCATTTCTGGGCTCGGCTGGGCTGTGGGCCACATTTTGTGCCATGGGGTCTTGGCAGCATTGGCTGCGATTTGGTGGAGTGTCGCTCTGGGGTGGTGGTGGGGCCTGTGTCCCACTGGGGGATGCTGAATGTTGCTTTGTGGGTGCCAGGTCCGTGGTGCTGTTTCTCTGTAAATGGCCAGTACGTGTCACAGCAGCTCCTGCATTGAGCGTCTGCCCCCTGGTGGTCAGTGTGCATCATAGCGACCGGTCAGACAGTCGAACACTTAGCATGTTAGCCTTTTATATACAGACAGTCCTTGGGTTACGTTAGACTCGACGTACGTCATTTCGTGGTTACATTGCCATCTCCCATTTATTTATTTAAAAAAATTCCATCATTTCGACGTATGTACATATGTGCTTTATGTTTTTTATTATTTACTTACCACAAGTAAAGGTCAGGAATTGTTATCTTTCTTTAAAATTTTTTTTTTTTACTGTTTTACTTCATTACTGCTATGTATATGCTCCATGTGAGTGATGTAGGTGCTTATGTAGGTGGGTTCACGCTGTAGGAACCATAACCCGAGGACCTACTGTATATAGATTATAATGTGTCTTGGTGTATATTTTTGAATTTATCCTAATCGGAGTTCATTAAACCTTTTTGACATATATATTAACTTTGATAAATTTTCAGCCATTATTTCTTCAAATAGTCTTTCACTCCTTTCTCTGTCATCTCCTTCTGGAACACCCATTATGCTTATGTTGGTCTAATACAGTGGTCGGCAAACTCATTAGTCAACAGAGCCAAATATCAACAGTATGATTGAAATTTCTTTTGAGAGCCAATTTTTTAAACTTAAACTTCTTCTAACACCACTTCTTCAAAATAGACACGCCCAGGCCGTGGTATTTTGTGGAAGAGCCACACTCAAGGGGCCAAAGAGCTGCATGTGGCTCGCGAGCTGTAGTTTGCCGACCACGGCATCTGGGCCATTGGTTCCAAATGGCATTGCTACTCTAATTGTGGGTTGTAACCCAGCAACATAAGCATCACCTGGGAGCTTGTTAGAACTGAAAATTTGGACTCTATCTCAGACTTACTGAATAAGAATTGGCATTTTTACGGGATCCCAGGTGATTTCTATGCATATTAAAATTTGAAAAACACCTTTATTCTCATTTCATACCACATTGTAAGGCAATTAATGAAGCAACTCCTGACTTACTCTGCAGTCTGAAGCCTGATAGAGCTGAGGCCACCACAGGATTTTGTTTTCTGATAATTGGAGAAGCAATTTTATTTCAGTTTAAATCATCATTGAGCTAGTGCTCAGGGGCCAATTTAAATAACCCTCATATATATATATGTGTGTGTGTGTGTGTGTGTGTGTGTGTGTGTGTGTGTGTGTGTGTATAGATACACACACATACTAGAGACCTGATGCACAAAATTCATGCAAGGGCCTTGGTCCTCGCAGCCCTGGCTTCGTCCGGAAGGTCATTCGGCTGTCTTGTCTAATTAGCATATTATGCTTTTAACATATATATGTACATCTATCTATCTATCTATCTATCTATCTATCTATCTATCTATCTATCTGTTTATCTGTTTTTATGGATTTCAGAGAGAGGAAGGAAGAGGGAGAGAGACAGAAAGATCAATGATGAGAGAGAATCATTGAGCAGCTGCCTCCTTGCATGACCCCTACGGGGGATTGAGCCCACAACCTGGCATGTGCCCTGACTGGGAATTGAACCGCGACGTCCTGGTTCATAGGACAACCCTCAAACACTGAGCCACACCAGCCAGGCATCTTCATATATTTTAAAACAGAAACATTAGAATGTTTTAGTCATTAAGGCCAAAGGACATAGCCTTGAGTTTCTCCTCATGATTAGAGGACCAGACTGAGTTTTCCTTTTTGACTGTATATAGGCTACATCCATGACTGGGAATGAGTGAGCAGGCATTGGTAAGAAGGCTCTGATAGTCCACTGAAGCACCCTAAGTTGAAACATTATTTTTACTAAATGTGAATGATATTCTTCTTTGAACAAATATTCTTTTCATTTAATTGGAATTTTGCTTTTGAGAAACTCATGAAGGAGAAATGTGTCTGTATTCATATATATACTAGTGGCCTGGTGCATAAAATTTGTGCTGGGGGGGTGGTTCCCTTAGCCCAGCTTGCACTCTCTCCAATTGGGGATATCCCTCTTGCAATCTGGAACCACTGGCTCCTAACCGCTCACCTGCCTGCATGGTGGATTGCCCCTAACTGCCTCTGCCTGCCTGCCTGATTGCCCCTATCCCTCTGCCTGCCTACCTGATCACCTCTAACTGCTCTCCCCTGCCGGCCTGATATCACCACCAACTGCCCTCCCCTGCTGGCCTGGTTGCCCCCAACTGCCCTCCCCTGCCAGCCTGATCTTGGCCCCAACGGCCCTCCCCTGCTGGCCTGATTGCCCCTAACTGCCTCTGCCTTGACCCCCACAACCATGGCTTTGTCTGGAAGGAAGTCAGACATCCGGAAGATGGCTGGTCAACCCGATCTAATTAGCATATTACCCTTTTATTAGTATAGATAGATTATATAGGATAGGACTGCTTAAATGGGGGGGGGGGGGAAGCCTTTTTCATCGGGAGGAGATGCTCTTGGCAGACAAAAATACATAATCCCTATATCTGGACTGATAGCCAGCCATATGCACTATACTGCCAAAATGGTCATTAAAAAATCGAACCGCTTTCTTACACCTTACACCAAACAGCTGTTGCCCTTAAAACCCCTCCTCAGTCCCCACCTTAGGTTCTGCCTTCGCAGTTCACCCAGATTAGGTTCTGATTGGTTGGTTTCTATGCCAGTCAGTGTCAAAAGCTCCACCTCCTAGGCAGCCATTGGCTCCACATAGTTCACCCAGATTTGGTTCTGGTTGGTTGGTTTCTATGCCAGTCAGCATCTCTGGGCCTATCTCTGGACCTGATCAGAGAGCCGGGGCTGATCAGAAGTCCCCGCGGCTGCTAGTGAAGCCCGGAGAGAAAGAGAGGCAAGGGCTGATCAACAGCTGCCATGGAGGCTGCTGATCAGATCCTGCTTCTCTCTCTGGCCCTCTCTCTGGGCCTGATCCGCAGCCCCCTCAGCAGTCAGTGCTGGGTCACCGCGACGCCTGCAGCACAGCAGTCAGTGCTGGGTCACTGACTGACTTTCGGTGTTCGGTCATCCATTTGGTTGTTTTGGACGTTAAGGACCCTGGCGCGCGCGCGCTCTCTCTCTCTCTCTCTCTCTCTCTCTCTCTCTCTCTCTCTCTCTCTATATATATATATATATATATATATGTATATGTATTAATTTATATTTACATACATACACATCCTATATAATAAAAGCGTAGCATGAAAATAGTCCCCTTGACTGGAGTTCTTCCGGGAGTTCGACCAGGGGGCAGGCTGGCTGGGGGAAGGGAGGGAGGCCCTGGCCCGTGGAGGCAGCAGGTGGCCGGGGGAGGGAGGCCCCAGCCAGCAGCTGGCAGCTGCTAGGGAACCTACCAGTGCATGAATTTTATGCACTGGGCCTCTAGTAACATATATACAGGGTGTCCCCAAAAATGTATACACACTTTAACAGTTGATAGCTCAATTTTGAAAATGAAATGTATTTTAATAAACACTCCCTTTATTGTTATCCAAAGTATGTGTGCCTATTTTTGGGGACACCCTATGTATTATATGTCCTATATGCTAGAAAGATGGGGTAGCTTAATCCTTTCAGAACTGATCAGACGGTAGAATGAAACATTTATAACAGAGATCTCTCTAGGGGCAGGAATTAAAACACCATGCTACTAACGTTTAAAAATCCAGGCTTCCAAATAGCTCAGGTAAAGTGCAGATCCCTAGAGACACTAGAAAGTCATTCAAAATGTATTTGTTTGTAGCAATTGCTGGTGACATTTTGGGGCACAGCTGTAACTCATTAACAACCTCACTCACGTCTGCCTTCCTCAAGTGAGTCCCTGGATTCAGCCTTAGACCTTAGACACCAACGATGACAAAGGGTTGTCTCGATGTAGGCTCAGCTGCCCCAGGTCTCTACAAACCCACTTTCTCCCTGGCATCACACACCAGATAATACAATATTCATTGTTCCCATAAAACCATATGCTGCATTGGCACAAATCCCATTATTCAATATTTACAGCTGTACTGGCTCCTGCACAGAATTCTGGAGATGGAATGCTAAGTAGCCCTCAACATCTGAATTGCTATTTTCCTCTCTTATTGTTTCCTAACATGTTTTAAACTTATACTTAAATGGAATGAAAATGACAAATATTTCCCTGCAATACACAACTCAGAGAAGTCTGGTCTCTGATGGCAACAGACTTGGGGTTATGCAACTAGATGAAAAACACAAGTGGTGACCTCGCATGGGTTTGCAGCTCAAGACAAGCCAGGCATGAAGATGGGAAAGCAGTTTAGAGAGCCCAACCCTACCTGCTCCACTTGCTGCTCCTGAGTTCAACTGTACATGGACTTTGCTTTTTGGAGGCAGCCCGTGTTCTGTGCCAGTGTCTTCCAGCCCACTTCTGTTCAGATGCAATGGCCAGGAAACCTGGGATGGAGAGTGGACTGAGAGGAATTTCTTGAATTTTATTTGTGCATTATAAGGCCTCGCAACTAATGTATTAATGGGAGAGGTATGGCCAAGGCAAGTTCTAGAAGCAATGCATATTGAGGTATATATTTTCCATACACTACCCACATGCCAGACAACCAGATAGTGGGTTTATATTAGAGATGAGCAGAATATGGCTTATGGGCCAAATGCAATTTACTGACTGTTTTGTTTTGTAAATATTGTTTTCTTTGAGCACAGCTATGCCCATTCACTTATATGTTGTCTGTAGCTGCTTTGAGCTATGATTGAGCTATGATGCAGAGTTGAGTCCTTGTAACAGAGACTCATATGTATGCAAATAAAACATGATAAACAGCACCTAAAGTGCTTATTGAGCACTTTGATTTATTTAGATTCCTGCTTGAAACTCCACTAAAATAAAAATATTGTAGGGATTAATTAAGGCATAAATTCATCAAAACAAAGAAAATATAAGTGGAACACCCAAACTTCATGAGCTGGAAAGCAGGACAAGCAGGAACTTATATAATGGACTCAAGAAACGTGGAATGAAAGCAGTGAGTGGAGAAAGACACGAGCAACTTGGTTTGCATTGCAGAACCCTGGGAAGAGGGCTTCTCCAGTATCTCTGGGGAGGCGGGGTGTGGTGGAGCACCAGAATGGTTGTAAAGAACATTGGAGAATCTTCTGACATCACCCAAAGTTTTCAAGGATTTGAAGCAAAGGGACATTTATCTACTGTTAGTGAAAGGATACATCCATACCACTACTTTGGAGAACCATTGGTCAACCCCTAGTAAGGGTGAAGATGCTTATACTTTTCGACCCAGAAATTTCATTCCTAAGTATATAATGCAGAAGCATTGTAAAACAGACACACCTGAAGACATAATTAGGAATATTTACAGCGGCGCTGTTTGTAAAGAAAAAACAAAAATACAACTGAAATGCCGATCAAAAGCAAAGTGGGTAAATGCATGCGATGTTACACAAAAGGATAATATGAATTAACCAGAGGAAGAAGAGTGAACTAAAATGAAAGCAAGAAATACAAGGAAATGAAGATTGGAGCATAAACAAACAGAATAAGAACAGAAAATCAATCACTCTAAAAAATAATGTTGATTAAAGAGTTCCATGTTTAAACAGGAAGCAGACATTTTGTGTGGCTTAGACACACAGGTGCAGGAAAATATGAAGTGCAATTATGTAGAGTTGCCAGTGTGCAGGTAAACAAGGGAAAAGTCAGAAATTTCCTAAGTTGTTTCTTATGGAAAGCGAGAATTAGGAGTGCATGTGGGCAGGAGAGGGCTTTTTGTCACAGCATTGTTCAAGTGGTCATTTCTAAGGTACATAAATGAAATTCCTGGCTAAAAATACTAGAAATTAATTAAATACCACAAACTCCTCAAGAGGATATTATTACTCCTCTCAAGGCAAACCTGATTCAATATTCATAAACAGGAAATGCAGCAATTCAGCGACCTTGAGTGTCTTTATTTTGACTGACTACACAGCACACATGGGAATGAATGCAATCTCCTGGGAGAAGTGGGAAGAAGGACATTTGCCCAGACCCCTCGTGTCATTCAGTCAGAAGTCACTCCTGCTTGTCATCAGTGGTGCAGCAGGTGTCTCAGATCTTGGGGATTTTCAGCCAGTCTATGACAGATGGCCAGTTTCACATTGCAGGGACCTGAAATCAATCACTACCCTTGTTCCCTGCCAGTTTTACAGTTCACCCTTCCAGCTGTGTAAGGTATATCTGTTTCAACACTAAAATCTTGACTTCCTTGCTTTGATTCTAAATCAAGTATCTAATATTTATATTGTACAGTTCCTGCAAATTTCCTCTTGTTTATTCAATTATTCAAACAAGCCATTCATCTTCATAATGTCATTTTGTCGTATGGTGCTGCTCATTTTCCTTCCAGCCTAAAAGGAGTTGCTGATCAGTTAGGATAGTTCAAAAGCCATTGTGAGAATAACACACATTTAAAGTCAGAGAGTGAAGTTATTGTGTAGAGTATGTCAGATTTAAAAGCCAGGAGAACTAGAAGCCATATCAATCTTGCTCACTTCTTCAACAAACATTTATTAAATGCCTCATCTGCCTCTGGGGAGGGTGATTAAAAATCCCCATTTTAGTGGAGATTATAGTAAGTGGGTAGTATTTCAGGTGGAATAAAGTGTAATAAGGGGGGCGGGGAGAGAGCTAGCTTATCTTTCCTGACCCCTTAAACCCATTTGAATAAGCTCTTCTTCCCCCTCCTTCTTCTCGTTCTCCTTCTTTCTTGCTTATCCTTGGTTCAGATTCTAAAAACTGGAAAATGTAGAATTTCACTAGGGAGCAAGAGTTGGTACAGAAGAATCTTGATGGAAAGGATAGAGAAATCATTAACTAGAGCTGGATGCCCAGGGTTGAAATCATAGTCCGAGTTATAAGTTATTTGAAATCAGCCAGTAGCAGAGAAACCCGATGCTGAACAAAAGTAATAGATCACATGGGTGTTGGTATGAGAGCCTGGTAGGTATCAGAAGTTGGGCTAAATGATTTTTGTTTGCATTTCAGGTAACAAAGTTTCTTGAACCAAGGCCTGATGCCATCATGGCTAACATCAATTTAAAGAGAAGTTGGGCAAGTTGCCTGATTGAAATTTAACTGCCTCCTTTGCTGAAGGGACACAATTCAGTTGACAAAAAGGAGAGGGTAAAGGGGGGATAAAAAAAAAAGAAGCCTGGCCAGCATGGGTCAGTGGTTGAGTGTCAGCCCATGAACCAGGAGGTCACCATTTGATTCCCAGCCAGGGCATGTGCCCAGGTTGCAGGCTCCATCCCCAGTGTGGGGCGTGCAGGAGGCAGCCGATTCTCTCTCATCATTGCCGTTTCTCTCTCTCTCTCCCTCTCCCTTCCTCTCTGAAATACATAAAAATATATTATAAAATAAAGAAAAAAAGAAGTAGGAAATGTTTCCAGAGAGTTCGATATATTGTTCTGGAGAGATCTTTATGCCACAGAAGCTTTTTTGGATACATGTTTTTCCAGGCCTCTCTAGAAGGACTTGTTTCCACAGCTCCATAGAAGCCAAAACACTGGGGAGAAAATCCAGAGCAAAGACCTCTTTTACTATTGCTACACACAATTAAAAAAAAAATACAGTCCGCCGAAACCGGTTTGGCTCAGTGGATAGAGCGTCGCCCTGCGGACTGAAGGGTCCCAGGTTCGATTCCAGTCAGGGGCACGTACCTTGGTTGCGGGCACATCCCCAGTGGGGGGTGTGCAGGAGGCAGCTGATCGATGTTTCTCTCTCATCGATGTTTCTAGCTCTCTATCCCTCTCCTCTCTCTTCCTCTCTGTAAAAAATTAATAAAATATATTAAAAAAAAATACAGTCCAAGCAAATATTACCCCGTAAGTTCTCTTAGCTAGGTTCCAACTCTCAAAATGTACTAGAGAGAGCTGTTTGAAAGAAGGAGCTGTGCATAACCCCGAATTTAAGTCCGTGCCTAGCAGGGCGCCTGCACACAGTGTTTAATAAGTGTTGCTGGAAGTGATACCCCTGATATGTTTTCCTAAAACTGAGACAGAAAGCCGTGCGGGTATGCTGCCCCTCTCTACTCGGGCTAATGGCCTGTTATCATGACAGCATGTCAGGTCTAATTTTTTAAGATAATAAAACCAAAATTTTAGCTTTAAATGAGTCTCATCTTTAGAAATTAGTTTTTTTTTCATTGTATAAACTAGTTTCATGAACTTTAATCCTTACACAAGAAAACTTAAATATTAAAAAATGGTAGAGATACCACATGTACTTCGAAGACTATGGATTCAACTCAGTGCTTATCTGTCAGTGCTACCAATTTTGAATGCAACAGAGAAATCAGTGCCTATCTGAATACTGAGAATGACTTCATGAAGGGGTCCTGTTCACTACCTTCTAAATAATGCTACTCATCAGCAAAGTATGCACACAAATGAAATAGAAACCTTTGTGTATATGTATGAATGCATAGAGCTGTTTCACCTTCCTTAGTTTGACAAGTAGGTGCTTATTAACTCTTCCTTTGGAAGCTTCTATGTTATTTTCAGATAATGATAAAATCCATGAAGAGAGAAAACCAATTGGGATGTTAATTAAAATCTTCCATGAAGAAAAGTGCCCTATTCCAGTTCAGATTTCTATTTGGAAAGGAGACATGGATGATTGGCAGTTACAATTTGATGTTTAAAAAGGTAGAGAATTCCTTCCATCAAAAGTCATTATGTAAGGAGTGCTCTGAGTCACCAAGAATGCCCTTTGAGGTCAAGGCTTTCCATTCCCATACAGTACAAATGCGACTCATTGATGGCTTCATAATTTGTAACTTCATATCCTGCTCTATTAATTGTGACATATTCATCAGCTGTAAGATGTATTTTATTTCTAATACTTTTTAAAGTTGTGAAAGCTTGATATCTAGTAGAGCAAATTCAAGATTGTATCTGCCATGATATCACTGTTTATCACTTGTGTTTCTATGTACTCTTTCGAGTTGTAAATGGAATGGTGTGGAGCTACAGTTACATGTCAGGGGTTGATGACCTCCCCCAAAAGGCAGTGTGTTGCATGTTAAAATAATCTTCCATGAATATTGTTATAGTGAAAATAGTGGGAACTGACCTAACTTACAAAAGATCAATTTACTCAGAGGATCTTAAAATTGGCTAGTCATTCAGCTTAAATTGAATGATAAACAAGATTAAATTATTAATAGATAAGACATGGGCTGAACGAATAATTAAGACAAAAAGCTTTTGCAGTGCCTCACATGCCAAATGACCATAGGAACACTGTCTAATTTTAAAAGCTTGTGATATAATAACTCAAATTAACTCCAGAGCCTTTTGCTCTCTCGAGAGGAGCAAGAAACTAGTGTACAATACAGAGGAGACATTGATTCCTGCCCATGGATCGCCTTCCCAGGTTTATCAGGGACAAGGGCTCTGATGAAATCCTGTCCTCTAGTTATGAAACTGCCTCTTTTACTGTCTCCTCCTCTACCTTCTTCTACTCCTCAATTATTTTGTAATTTCAATTTTGAAAGGTTATAATTCAACATTAAGTATGTCTCCTTGAATAAGCATTTGAAAAAAATGTAATCAGCTCTAATTAGGAGGTTCTGTGGCAGGATTTGTGGTACACAACTCCCGTTAAAGCTAATCTGAGTACAGTTGATGGCTCATGAATGGAATAATAAAGTTGTTGCTGATTTTTAAAAATGCATGTGAATTTATTTATCCCTTATTGGTTGATTCCCCCTTTCAACCTCCCAAGAGGAGCTCTGCAAAGGAGAAGGTGACAGCACAATAAGTGATTATGTGTGGGCTCTTTCTAATAGACCCTTCAGTCAGAGTTCCTCCTGAAGTGCAATTAATACATCTTTAATATGACCATATATGTCACCGAATGAGAGCAGCTGTTAAACCCGAGTAAATTGCTCTTGAGGCCTGTATTCATTCTCAAAATGTCAAGATGTACTCAGTTGTGAGCACATCAAATGAGTTAGAGTGCTTCTGAGAATAAAGAGTTTAAATAAAAAAAAAAAAGAGTTGAAATATCACAGTTGTCTTGATTAAAACCTTTGCAAAGAAAAAAAAAAACAAACTTGAAAAATTCTGGATAACTATATAAAGTTATTAACTGAAGAGTGACATTAAAATTATTAATGTAATGGGATAAAGTTGGTGAATTGAAGGCAAATCATATTTTTCTTTTATTCCTGTTTGATCATCAATACAGACTTAATTATCATTGACAATTTCTCTTTGGGAATGTTCAATTTGTTAAACTAATCTCTAAATGAATCAAATAATTAATTCACTATTAGACCAAGTGACAGCATCTATATATATAAAAGCCTAAGCGACCATTATGACCGAACTACCTAAATGACTGGAACAACCGTTCGACCAGTCACTATGACACACACTGACCACCAGGGGGCAGACACTCAATGCAGAAGCTACCCCCTGGTGGTCAGTGTGCTCCCACAGCCAACCTCCTCTAGCCCCTCCCCCTAGCCGGCTGGCTCCCTGATAGGCCCAGATGGCCAGCCAGGCCAAGGGACCCTACCCATGCACGAATTCGTGCACCAGGCCTCTAGTAATAGAAAACCTTGGAGATGACACTGGAAATATTTAAGAGTAAGAAGATATAGCATGTTTGCCTTTATAAACAAAATACCATATTTCCAATATAGCATCAAATCTTAATTGTCCTTAAGTCATTCTGTGGTGAAAGTAAATTGACTAGAATTTTATTAGGATAAATGCAGAATGAGAAATTTAATGCTTTTTCTTTTTTTAAAAATTATTTATTTTCTTTATTGATTAAGGTATTACATATGTGTCCTTATCTCCCCTTTGTCCCCCTACCCCACCCCCACTCATGCCCTCACCCCACTGGTGTCTGTGTCCATTGGTTAGGCTGATATGCATGCATACAAGTCCTTTGGTTGATCTCTCTGCCTTCCTCCCACCCTCCCCTGCCTTCCCTCTGAGGTTTGATGATCTGATTGATGCTTCTCTGTCTCTGGATCTGTTTTTGTTCATCCATTTATGTTGTTCATTATATACCACAAATGAGTAAGATCATGTGATATTTATCTTTCTCTGACTGACTTATTTCATTTAGAATAATGCTCTCCAGGTCCATCCATGCTGTTGCAAATGGTAGGAGTTTCTTCCTTTTTACAGCAGTGTAGTATTCCATTGTGTAGATGTGCCACAGTTTTTTAATCCACTCATCTGCTGATCAGCATTTAGGCTGTTTCCAAATCTTAGCTATGGTGAATTGTGCTGCTATGAACATAGGGGTGCATATATCCTTTCTAATTGGTGTTTCTAGTTTCTTGGGATATATTCCTAGAAGTGGGATCACTGGGTCAAATGAGAGTTCCAAATTTAGTTTTTTGAGGAAACTCCATACTGTTCTCCACAGTGGCTGCACCAGTCTGCATTCCCATTAGCAGTGCACCAGGGTTCCTTTTTCTCCACATCCTCGCCATTACTTGTCATTTGTTGATGATAACCATTTTTTTGTGTATATGCATAGTACTATGAAAGAATAGTGGGTATTTTCAATATTGGTAATATAAAACGTCTTAATTCAGATATGTTATACCAAGTTTCAAAAAAAAAATCTGTGAACTTAAAAGTTTAAAATAAACCTTTAAGGCTCTATCATCATTCTTGATTATCAAAGCTACACACAAGATTTTCCTCAGACAGCAGCTGGGAAAGTACGCAGTCACCAGCTTCATTGAGTTAGAAGTCACAGATCACATAATTCACCCATTTGAAGTATACAGTTTAATGGTTTTTAGTATATGAAGAGTTATACAACAATCACCAGTCAATTTTACATTTTTATCCTTCCATAAAAAAACCATATATCTTTTAGTTTTACTCTCCTATCTTTCCATCTTCCCCATACATAACCACTAATCTACTTTTTGTCTGTATAGATTTGCATGTTCTGAATAGTTCAGTCAGTAAATCACAAAAACTTATATTTTGTGACTAGCTTCTTTTACCAAGCACATAACTTCTAAATGTTATATTTTTGTGATAGCTTATGTTTTTATAAGCAAATAATGTTCCATTGTATGAATATACTGATACCGTTGTAATTAGGTAGTTAATAATAATAGGAAAGGAGCAAAGGGGAAAGCCAGACATTATCTGCATGTCATTTGGGCGAAGCTGCAACTTTGCACTCCCCAGGGAACCACGGGCCCATCCCCTGCAGATTACTGGGGGAAGGGACTGGACAAAAGGGAGGATGGGCACATATGCAATGAGCTGGGGTAACCTAGTGAAGGTAGTTGTCCATCAAGCCTGGGAACATAAACCATTGGCTAGAAGAGGTATAACTGCTGAAACCCAGGGAAATTTGGGGATACATAATCCCCCAAACAAAGGAGTTCACTCTCTCTTGGCTCTTGGCTTGTGGCTCTCTAGCCAGTGGTGGGCAAACTTTTTGACTCAAGGGCCACAATGGGTTCTTAAACTGGACCGGAGGGCCGGAACAAAAGCATGGATGGAGTGTTTGTGTGAACTAATATAAATTCAAAGTAAAGGAGTGGAGGGGAGAGCAAGAGAACCGGATAGAACAGCTGGATCCGGCCCGTGGGCCATAGTTTGCCCAAGGCTGCTCTAGGCTCTCTGGTTCCTCTGACTTTGCTCCTGCCTGTGTTCCCTTCATAGCGGCATGGCCATGTGGCCATGCACACCCTACATGCAAGGGACGGATAGACTGTAGCAGGAAATACAAACTAACCTAGCTTAATGCTGGATTAGACTATCCCCTAACATGGAATGAAAACTCTGGACACTGGCTTTTGTTTTAGCCCTGATGAAGCCACAGCTACATTTCTTTCTTGGCGGGACAAAGGGAAATATGACCATGGAGACTCAGGGGTGTAATACCACAGAAATAAGGCTTTCTATAATATTTCATCCTCCTGTGCGAGTCTCAGAAAATTCTTTATCTCGGGATATCACAAGAATTCCACTCTCATAAGCAACAGGTGGGGACGTGAAACCCGCCCCACTGGTAACAATACCACTTTTTGTTTACCCATTAATCAGTTGATAGACCTTTGGATTGTTTCACCTTTTGGCTATCATGAAAAATACTGCTATAGTTTTTGTGTGGGCATATGTTTTCATTGCTCTTAAATATATTCCTAGGGGTGGAATTGTTGGGTCATATTTCATTCTATGTTTGCAATTTGAAAACCACCAGACTATTTTTCAAGGGCTGTACTATTTTACATTCTGACCAACAGGGTATTACAGTTCTATTTTCTTCACATCCTCAGAAAAATTTGCAATTACCATTTTTTAATTTATTATAGCCATCCTACTATTTGAAATCCTTTATCTCATTGTAATTGTGATTTGCATTTTTATTTGTAAGAGTTTCTTTAAATATTCAAGATACAAATCCTTCACCAGATATGTGATTTGCAAGTCTTTTCTCCTGTGTTGTTGGTTGGCTTTTCATTTTCTTGTTTGTGTCCTTTGAAGCACAAAGGTCATAAATTTTGGTTGGTGGCATATCTAAGTCTCTATTGCCTAATCTGAGAGCATGAAGACTTAATCCTATGCTTTCTTCTAAGAGTTTGATAGTTTCATCTGTTACATTTAGGTATTTTATCTAAGTTAATTTTTTTGTATGTGGTGAGATAAGAGTCCAACGTCATTATTTCATATGTGGATATTCATGTTTCAGGCCCATTTGTAGAAAAAGTCAGAAATTCTTATTATATGTAATAATAAATAGATATGATCTGCTAATATTTTGTTATAGAATTTTGCATCTATGTTGTTGAGAAATACTGTCTACAATATTATTTACTTAAAATTTCCTCATCAATGAGCATTAAGATGTATATCTTTCTAATATTCTTTTATTTAAGTTGTTGAATTTAATGAAATAAAATATAGTTCTTAGCATTTCTTTATTATCCTTTTGAATTTTGGGATGTGTGGTGATATCCTCTCTTTCACTCCTGATATTAATAAATTTTATTTTCTTTCCAGGTGACCTAATTTTAATAGGACCTATATGAGGAACATTGACTTCATGGCCAATGCAGATTTAAAAGTTTTTGTTTTATTTTACTATTTGTTTATACTTATGTGTGCCACATGGAGACCTCAGATTAAGGTAAGTAATTAGGGCAATCACTTACTTATGTTCTTACTGAGGTCCAAAATTAAAATCTCTTTTCTGGTGGAACTTTAACAAAAGCACAACCTTAGTGATCTCCTTTACATAACTGGGTCTGTACATAGCACAATCTCAGAGCTCTAAGAAGCACCTCTCCCAGCACAATGCTTCCTACATCTACACGTTCAGCTCTGAAATGAGACATGCTAGCATCTGTTAGATTGTGAGAACTGGGGAGGGAAGATGTGTAATGAGTTAGACCACTGGCCAATGGATATATGAAAAAATGCTCAACTTCACTAACTACTAGGGAAATGCAACTCAAAACTACAATGAAATACCACCTCCAATGTGTTACAATAGCTATTCTCAACAAGATAAGTAATAAGTATTGGAGAGGTTGTGGAGGGAAAGGAACCCTCATTCACTGCTGGTGGGAATGTAAATTGGTACAGCCACTATGGAAAACAGTATGGAGGCTCTCAAAAATTTAAGAATAGAGTTACATATGACCCAGCAACCCTTCTTCTGGGTATCTACCTGAAAAATTAGAATAATCTATTATTGAGACTACTAGTGGCCCGGTGCATGAAATTCATGCACATTAAAAGGGGATTAATTAGAGGAAATAATTTAATATTGCTATTTGCCCTTTCTCTATAATAAAAGTGTCAGAGATGAAAGAAAGTTAGTAAAATATATATGAAAACCTTCCTCCTGTCAGAGTCTGGGGTGCACCATGGGACCCAGAGTCAAGTTCCTGCCCACCCACATTCGCCTCAAAATCGAGTGAGATCCAGACCCAGCAGCCCACCCCCCCACTGGGCTAGATCCAGACCCGGCCATTCCCACCCTTGTCAATCCCCGCTGGGCAGGGGACGTAGCCTCAGGTTCCCTGGCCTGGTGCCAGGACAGGGGGCGTGACCTGAGGTCCCCCGTCCAGACCAGGGAGGGGGGCGTGCCTTGAGGTCTCCCATCAAGCCCTGCCAGGTGGGGGACATGGCCTGAGATCCCCTGTCAAGCCCCACCAGATGGGGGTGTGTAGCCTCAGATCCCCGGCACAGCATCGGGAGGGGGGCACAGCCTCAGGTCCCCTGGCTTGGTGCTGGGGTGGGGAGTGTGGCCTGAGGTCCCCCAGCCTGGTGCCGGGGTGGGGGGTGCGGCCTGAAGTCCCCTGTCAAGCCCCACCTGGTGGGGAGCACGGCCTGAGGTCACTGGCCTGGCGCTGGGGTGGGGGGAGCAGCCTGAGGTCCCCTAGCCCAGCACCAGGACGGGAAGCACACCTTGAGGTCCCCCATCAAGCCCCACCGGGCGGGGGGTGTGGTCTCAGGTCCCCTGGCCTGGTGCCAAGGCGGTAGGCACGGCCTGAGGTCCCAATCAAGCCCCACCGGGTAGGGGTCGCGGCCTGAGGTCCCCCAGCCTGGTGCCAAGGCGGTAGGCACGGCCTGAGGTCCCCTGTCAAGTCCTGCTGGGTGGGGGGTGCAGTCTGAGGTCCCCTAGCCCAGCACCAGGACAGGAAGCGTACCTTGAGGTCCCTGTCAAGTCCTGCTGGGGGGGGGGACATGGCCTGAGGTCCCCTGTCAAGCCCCATTGGAGGTGGGGGAGGGCATAGCCTCAGGTCCCTGCTGATTGCTCATTAAAGCTCCTTATGGGAACTTGGCCTCAGCTGTGGGTGTAGCCATCTTTGTGATGGAGTGATGGTTAATTAGCATATTCCCTCTTTATTAGATAGGATTTTCACTTAGTAACTTGTTAAATTTCATTTTTCTCTCTAAGCTATGTCATTAGATATCTGCACTGTGTGTGTGTGTGTGCATTTTAAAATAGAATTCCATCTATTAATAGAGTATTTAATGTTTTTATTTACTTACCTTATTTGTTTTATGCTAATTATGTATTTCAATTCCAAGGCATCTCTCACATGAAAGATGGAATGCATTGCACAATTAAGGGGATGATTTTATTTAGGCTCATGCAATAGGAAAAATATTCATTAATTCAGAATGCCTCAAAGAAAAAGAAGAAAACTTGGGTCTTGTGGGGGCAACTATATAATGCAATCATGAAGAAGGGTGAGCAATGAGTCTTATGAGAGTCACCAGATGGGGTGCAGGTGGGTCCTTTCTCTAAATAAAGAGGGCAAGACGGTCCTTTGTAGTTAGTTGTTTTCAGGAACATAAAGTGATAGAGAAATTTCTTAACCATTCCAGGGACACAGGGCTCAGTTCAATATTTCACATGCAAGATGGTATATTTCAGAGAACAGGGATTGCAGCATTGTCAGTAACTCATTAGCAAAGAGTGGAAAACAATACAATTGATTACTATGTTAGAGTAAAAGAAACACAACTGATGTTTGTTAATGCTGCCAGACCTTCTAACTCTATTTTACCTCAATTTACTCAATAAAAATATTTAAGCACAATTAAAAAGCAGCCTAATTGTTGTTCACAATGAATTAAAATATAGCAGTCAATCAATACTGACCATTTTCATTAATTAAATTTTTATTAAATTCTTATTTGGAGCCTAATCATGTAAGATACTCAGACATTTCTCCTCCAAGAGATCATATTTTAATGGATATACTTTCCAAATAATTTAATATGCTATTGCAGGTGGATCTACGAGACAGAATGGGATATAAGTTATTACCTAATTGAATAGACCTGGCTCTACTTCTCATCAAAATACAAATAAATTATTTGAGAGATCTCTAGAAAGCTATGTGTACTCTTAGCTATGTTCTAAAAGAGAAAAAGTGGTATTTTAAAAACACAGAAAAGAGAAATTCAAGTGGATGTACAGCCACAAGTGCACTAAAGATAATTCACTTTACATGTAAATATACTCAACTCCTCCTTCTGGTAAGTTTGATGCTATCTGAGCTGATGTGAGAGAAAGGAATTTTGTAGAAGATGTGCAAAAGAAATCTGCATTACAATTGGTTGCAACAAATTGCTTAGTTTTTTTCTCTTAGGATGGTATGAGGCTTCTATTTATCATAATGCATTGTAGTTATTTATACAGGGATAAACGGTAATGCTCTTATCCATGCGTACCAATACTTTGACAAGAAAAGATTATTCCCCCTGCCCCCCATTAACTGTGTTGGAAAGGACCAATGTTATCTAAATCAATTTAATTTAACATTTTGTATTTTTCCCTAATGGCTTTTATGGTGTCAATGGGAACTAATGGTGTGATAAAGTCATTTTCACAATGATATTTTATATACCATGCTGCCACAGTTTAAAAAAATTTACTTATTTCTATAATTGCTGATAATGTACTAAGTGTTCAGAGAAAGTAAAACTAAACATGATGATAAATAAAAGTTTTTTGGTGAGAAAAAGAAAGTCAGGATAAGGTTACACAAATAGATTCTGCAGGTGAGAGCCACATTTGGAATTGAATCAGTAGCTCAAATACAAAAATTATGACTGCATGCACAGGCTGTTAACTGCAAAGTAAAGATTTTTTTTTTGTAGAAACAACTCTGGCATACTCTTGCAGTTTAGGATCTAAGCCCATAGTACTACTGAAAAACGCCTCCATGCTTCGGTCGTATTTTGTTGGTCAGTTCATTTTGTTCATTATATTCCACATATAAGTGAGATCGTGAGGTATTTTTCTTTCTCAGTTTGGCTTATTTCTCTTAGCATAATATTTTCCATTTTTGTTTATGACAGCAATTCTAAGTATTTGGAGATAGTAGCACCCAATGCAGGCTGGGTACATGAAAAGACATACATTGTCTCATCCCTTGTGGTAGATTGAATTATTGGGCCACATTCTTCTCACTTTGCCTTGTAACTTGGCAGTCTGCCTATATATATCTTCAACTTTGACTTGGCCATGTGACTTAGTTTGGACAATGTGTTATTTGCAGTTGTGATACAAGCAGAAGCTTGAAAATGAGCTTGCACAGTGTACTTCCTAGTACTTTTTTTGTTTTATGAGAAAATATGCCAGATAACCTGATGGTCCCAGGGCCAGGATAAGAGATGGTGAAAATGACCAATACTATTTATTGTGGCCTGAAGTTCATTCCTGTCAACCCATTGCCTCAGGAGGGAAAAGCAAATGCTTATCATTGTGTTCTGGAAGTTTTGAGGTTATTTGTTATGTAGCAGTAACTGACAGATTCCATACATGATAAAAGATAGGTTGACTGTGACAACTACTGATATATTTAGGAGAAGGAATATAATGAAGTCAAAGAACTTCGATATTTTGTGTGTGTGTGTGTGTGTGTGTGTGTGTGTGTATGCTCGTGTGCGTGCGTGTGTGTTGGAGAGTTCAGGATGGGGCAAGGACAGAGCAATTGAGAAGACCAAGTGGAAAAATTTATATTTCAATGGGGAATCTGTGGGTGAAAAGAATAAAATGATAGAAATACTTCATTTAAAATAGAGTTGAGTAACATGAGGTCAGAAACTAGAGGCTGCAAAAATAAAATATTTTAAAAGAATACTGTAATGCTCAAGAAAAATAATTATAGTTCAATTTATTTTGAAAAACCCAAGGATCTTACATTATGACATGTACTCCATGTATGATTCTACAAATGACCTTGACTAAATGTTTCATTCAGGTGAATCCCAAAGCTTAATAACTATCTAACATCCCTTAATAATGATGGTAGTTACAATCATCATCAATACATATTTATTAAATTGAGTGTCTGGCACAATTCTAAAAACGAAATAAAAGTAACCCAGCAACAATAGAGCATTTAAATGGACTGTGCCAAGTAGAAGGCTTTAGCCCTTTATCATGTTAATCACAGAACCACTTGAGGCAGTTTGTGCTGAGAGTTACCAAGGTTAATATTAAACCTTTTGTTGATAATAAGCCCAAGCTGACTGAAAACCTGGGCAGAACAGAAGCCCAAGGATGTCAGCGTAAAGTCCCGAGTCCACTGTGGAGCTGGACTTCACTCAAACGCAAATTCATCTCCCAGAGTATCTTGATAGGAATGACATTTTCCTGGGCTGGATGTTTAGGTTACCCACCAATTAGAAAAGGCCTCTTATGGATAGGAAGACAATTCCTGAAGATAGGACTTGCCATTGGACGTGTGCTTGGAGGTAGGAAGTGACTCTAGGATTAGCAGACAGGATTTTTCCCATACTGAGAGTCTGTTCTAATCAGGCTGATTGAAGGGCTGGAGACAGACCTTTGCAATCTCTGTGGGGTGCTTGAGAAGAAATTCAGAGAAATCTCATGGTGACTGCCCGAGTACCATGCATTCCACCGAACATACTTTGGAAAAGATTGATTTTATTCTCTTTAATTCTCAAATAGAAAATAAACATAATGTTTTTTCACTATTACTAATATGCCAGTCTACATTGAAAAGAGAATTCCTATTGATTCAGACTTTAAAAACTGTGACTTTTTCTTCCTCAAATTACATGTTATTAATAGTTTAAAATTATATACATTGATATGTACCTATACCTACAGCCTAGTAGATATAGGTGCTATCCTATATAATAAAAGGCTAACATGCGGAGAAACCAAGATGGTGGCATAAGTAAACACCTGAAATTGCTGCCTCACACAACCACTTCAAAACTACAACTAAAAGACAAAATGGACATCATCCAGAACCACAGGAAGGCTGGCTGAGTGGAAATTCTACAACTAGAAGGAAAGAGAAAAGCACACTGAGACTCAGAGGAGGTGCGGAAGTAAAGTGAAGAGGTATGGAGGCATGCACACAGAAAGGGCTGGGAACTGAGTACCCGGTTGTCTTTTTCAATCGGGAGGGAGACACAAGCTCCCGACTGCTCTGAACTCCAGTTCCAGGCAAGACTCTGGGGATCCAGACTCATGCAGAAAGAAACTGGACAGTCTGGCTTCGGGCGGAACTCAAGGGCAGCTTTCTCCCAGAGGTGCTTGCAGCAATTACTGAGAGACACTGAGACCCGGGGGCCTCTTAGGGCAGGGCTGAGGATCAGCCATAGCTGTTTGCTCCACCCTGTTGATTCTCTGATTCCCCACCCCACCCAAGCTGTACACAGAGGTTTTTGCATATGAATGGCCTGGCCCTTTGCAATCTAAAATTACCTAACAAACTGCAGCTGAGTCAGAGAGCCCCAGAACTTCCAAAAGAAGGCCCAAGGCCCCACAGCAGCTTGCATTGCTTCACAGCTGGGCCTCATCTGGGCACTTCCAAAACCCAAACAAAGAAGAGGAATCTGCAGATCTCTCCGTAGCTCCTTCTGGGTGGCCTCAGGCAGAGGCTAAATTAGCACCTCCTTGGAGATCCAAGAGCCAGTGTACCCAGTGGTCAGAGTGGGACCATCAAGATTACAACTCCTCAGATCCATAAGGGACACACTCAAGGGAAAGACTCAGTGAGCCCTAAAGCCCCACTGAAGCAAGTCTTGCCTCATAAGGGTGTCTCCAGCACAGAAGTTCTCCCATCGTAGACACAGGTGACCATCACAGCCAATTGGCCTGGAGGTCAATTCCTCCCAGGGATACCAACAACAATCAAGGCTTAACTACAACAAGACTGTGCACACAGCCCACAAAGGGGTGCACCAAGAGTGTCCACCTCAGGTAATTGGGGAGGCTGAGCCACTGGGCCCTACAGGACACCTAGCACACAAAGCCACTCTATCAACACAGGGAAGCAGCCAAAATGCGGAGACAAAGAAAAAGGTCACAAATGACAGAAATGGAGGAAAGCAAACTACTGGATATAGAGTTCAAAACCATGGTTATAAGGTTTTTCAATAATCTTCTAGAAACCGCTGATAAATTTAGTGAGACCCTCGAGGATATGAAAAAGGACCAACTAGAAATTAAACATACACTGACTGAAATTAAAAAAATAATATACAGAGATCCAACAGCAGACTAGAGGATCGCAAGAATCAAGTCAAAGATTTGAAATATGAAGAAGCAAAAAACACCCAACCGGAAAAGCAAAAAGAAAAAAGAATCCAAAAATATGAAGATAGTGTTAGGAGCCTCTGGGAAAACTTCAAGCATACCAACATCAGAATTATGACGGTGCCAGAAGAAGAGAGAGAGCAAGATACTGAAAACCTATCTGAAGAAATAATGACTGAAAACTTCCCCCACCTGGTGAAAGAAATAGACTTACAAGTTCAGGAAGCACACAGAACCCCAAACAAAAGGAATCCAAAGAGGACCACACCAAGACACATCATAATTAAAATGCCAAGAGCAAAAGACAAAGAGAGAATATTAAAAGCAACAAGAGAAAAACAGTTAATTACCTACAAGGAAGCACCCATACGATTGTCAGCTGATTTCTCAACAGAAACTATGCAGGCCAGACAGGAGTGGCAAGAAATATTCAAAGTGATGAATAGCAAGAACCTACAACCAAGACTGCTCTACCCAGCAAAGTTATCATTCAGAATTGAAGGTCAGATAAAGAGCTTCACAGACAAGAAAAAGCTAAAGGAGTTCATCACCACCAAACCAATATTATATGAAATGCTGAAAGGTATTCTTTAAGAAGAGGAAGAAGAAGAAAAAGGTAAATATAAAAACTGTGAACAACAAATACATATCTATCAACAAATGAATCTAAAAATCAAGTGAATAAAAAATCTGATGAACAGAATAAACTGGTGAATATAATAGAATCAGGGGCATAGAAAGGGAGTGGACTGACAAATCTTGGGGGGAAAGGGATGTGGGGGGTGCAGGAAGAGATTGGACAAAAATTGTACACCTATGGATGAGGACAGTGGTGGGGGGGTAAGGGCAGAGGGTGGGGTGGGAACCGGGTGGAGGGGAGCTATGGGGGGAAAAATGAGGAACAACTGTAATAATCTAAACAATTAAGATTTATTTTTAAAAAAGGCTAATATGCAAACTGTCCCCTCGACCAGGAGTTTAACCAGGAAGTGGGGCCGGCCCACCAACCACCCACGGCCCTCTCCCCCGGCCGTCTCTGCCCCCAATCGGCCCCCCAATAACAATTGGGGGCAGGGCTGACCAGCCAACTGCCCGTAGCCTCTCCCCCCTGGCCGTGCATGAATTCATGCACCAGACCTCTAGTATTATATAATAGTATATAGAATAGTAGATACAGATATATTATCTTATGACTGACATAGTAATATGTAAAGTGGTTGTTTAACAATCATTACACAAACTACTATAAATGTATATATACTGTATATACTAGAGGCCCCGTGCACGACATTCGTCCCTCAGCCCGGCCTGCACCCTCTCACAGTCCGGGACCCCTAGGGGAATGTCCGCCAGCAGGGACTGGACCTAAGCCAGTGGGCAGACATCCCCCGAGGGGTCCTTAGTGCTGCCGTGGAGGTGGGAGAGTCTGCTGCCACTGCCGCTGTGCTCACCAGCCATGAGCCCAGCTTCTGGCTGAGTGGTGCTCCCCCTGTGGGAGCACACTGACCACCAGGGGGCAGCTCCTGCATTGAGTTGTTTGGTTGTTCAGTTGATTTGCATATTAGCCTTTTATTATATAGGATATATCTAAATATAAATACAGTTTACTATATCTGTATCATGTATATTATGCTATACCATGCTCATTCCTTTATATAGATAGATATGCACACACATATGCATATATTCACATACATAGTTTTCTGTGACATTAGTCAAACAGCATTTCATGTTTTGAATTATCTCAAGGCCAAGAAGAAATAGGAATAAATTAATGTCTTTGAGTCCTACACTAGAAGAAAAATACTACTTGAATTACTAACTCAGATGGCAATGTTATGATTAGAACAATGTCTTTTTTTAAAAAAAAAGACTTCATTGCCTTCTTAACTGTGAAACTTGTGTTTGGAAATGACATTATTGTCTAAAGCTCATGTGCAATAAGCAAAGTATAGTCACTGCACTGTCCTTGTTAAGATACTGGGAAATTCTGTCCTGGAAAAGAGGCAGGAAAGGAGAGACTATTGAACAGAAATAAAATATTTCTGGCCAGGAAACTAATTACCTAAGACAATGTAGAAAATGAGGCTTCTGCCTCTAGAAAGAGGAGGAGCTAATTAGTCTAACCTACTCTAACTATGTTACTCACCATATTTTAACTCTGCTTCATTGAAAGGGCATCATTTTAAAATTTATTTTTAATTGCCGAAACTGGTTTGGCTCAGTGGATAGAGCGTCGGCCTGCAGACTGAAAGGTCCCAGGTTCGATTCCGGTCAAGGGTATGTACCTTGGTTGTGGGCACATCCCCAGTAGAAGGTGTGCAGGTGGCAGCTGATCAATGTTTCTCTTTCATCGATGTTTCTAGCTCTCTATCCCTCTCCTCTCTCTTCCTCTCTGTAAAAAATTAATAAAATATATTAAAAAAAATAAAATAAAATAAAAATTTATTTTTAATTATAGTTGACACAATATTATATGAGTTTCAGGGCACATCACAGTGATTCAACATTTAAACATCTTACACAGTGGTCACTACAATAAGTCCAGTAACCATACGTCACTGTACATGGTTATTACGATACTATTGACTCTATTCCCCATGCTGTACATTACAGCCCCGTGACTAAATTTCATAGCTAGAAGTTTGGACTTCTTAATTCCCCTCCTCCTTATCAACCCCACCCCCACCCCATTTTCCTCTAGCAAGTATCAGTTTGAGTTCCCATTCTGTTTGTTTGCTCATCGTTTTGTTTTGTAGATTCCTCACGTAAGTGAAATCATACAGTATTAATAGTCTTTCAGAACTGTTTCCATATTCCTGGCCGCAATTTCAACCTACCAATCAAATGGGCTTAATCATGTTAAAGTGATAAATAGTTCTAGCTTTGAATGTGAAACAGTACAGAGGCCTACTGCTGGACTAATAGCAGACATTTTATGCATTAACCAGAATCAGTGAGTAAGATGACAGGGAATGGCACTCCTTCCCATGCAGTTCTGGCTCTTTTTGCGAGAGTCTAGTCAATCTCTCTGACCTCATAAGGATACTCTGTCCATGACTCGATACTCAGTGCTCTCAACATGATTTAGATAGACACAGAAAGGAATTATTAATTATGATATCCTCTGTCCCCACCCCCACCCCAACCAGGTTATGCTACATTAGGAATGTCAGTTGTTTTTCATTCTGATTAGAATGCAATTTAGTATTATAGCTTAAAATAGCTTATTTCATTAGATACAGTTTCATGATTTTCTGTCATTTCATTTATGTTTACATTTGTAAACAGCATATTATTAAAGCTGTTAAATTAATAGGGCATGATAATCTTATTAAAAGCATAGAATCATATAATCATACATTACAATCTACACATCAGGGACACCTAACCCTCTCTGCCCAATTCCTGAGCTCCAAATTCCCTGTTTATTTTAGTTAGTTTAAAGGTCCAGGTGCTGGCTGCCAGTGCTGTAGTGTTAGCATTAGTGAGAACCAATAGTGCTGAGCCCCATTGCTGGTTAAAAGCACTGCTCTATGACCTTGGTCAAGTTACTTAACCTCGTTGAATTTCAGTAATCTGATCCATAAATTGGGACATGTATTTAATAGAATTATTGAGATCATTAAATAAGATAAGGTTCAGAAATAATTAAAGATAACAGAATATGTGATTAATAGATGCTATTAAAATAGTATGGATTAGTTGAATTTCTCCATAGTTCAATCTTTTCATTTATAAAATGAACAAGTTAGACTGAAAAATAAATTTAATTCCTTCTAATCCTACACGTCTATAAATTGGATATACTTCTTACTAGATTGTACACCAAGAGTAGAAAAAATTACTTCTGTACTTTTATTAGGGATAGTATTGACTGAATGAATTTTATTATAAAGAAAAACTATAAAAACAAATGTTGATTGTTCACTGTCCAGAATATGTGCCTGAGTGATTCTCCAAACTCAGAACCAAATCACATAAATCCCAAGACAGTGGTATTTCTAATATGCAGCTCATAGTGTATTGTCCCACCTTTTTCTAAATATCAGATATGCATTTCCTCTTATTTCCATGGAATCATGTCCATGTGACTATTGTATATAGTAACCAGTCTCTTGTGCTCATGTAATAGTAATTGCCTTTCATAATTTAATTTTTTTTCAATGTTTAATTCAACAAACATTTCATGAAAATCCCAATAACTTAGATGTAAGTGAGCACAGGAGAGTTAAGAAGCAAAATCCCAGTGTAGCATCAAGCAGACAATTTCAGCTACAGATGCTATAGCTGGAGGGCATTTTATACCAAGAGAAAAATAAAATAAGAAAGAGTAAAGGGTTTCTGAGAAGTGGAGAAAAGATGTTTTTCTCTTCCTTCCAAAATTCCTACCAAAAAAAGTAAATGAAAGTATTTTCTGGCACTAAGTACAATTTCAAAATGCATAATTGCAAAGTAGTAGAATATTCTATTTAGGACATTTTCACAGATCTGTGAAATAACAAATCAGAATGTTTGAACACTTAGAGCAAAATAATTATAGTTGGTGTGTATTGTGTATTTATTTATTTAGCCCCATGGCCCAGCTTTGCTGGCACCACTGCTGCAGAAATGGGCTGTCCAGCTGAGCCCTGATCAAATTGCCACTTTATGGAATCATATTATTTTGTGGGACCTGAAATTAAGCAGCCACCTTGGGAGCATGGGAGGAGGTGGCTACAGAAGATCAGTCCACACCCTCTGAATATGGAGATACAACAGAAAGATTCTTGGTCTTTAGTGACATAATTGAGCCACTGGATTACTGAACCTGGGCAATCAGATGAATTGGCTTCAATTGTGTTTTCTGATATTGGCATTATTTTATCCATGCTTCAAAATCACAGGAGACAGGGTCCAAATGGTTTGCTTTAGGCCACATGTTAATGCCTAGGAAGAAGGCAGGCCATCTCAACATTAACACCACTCTGTGTCATTTTTTTTTCTCTTTACAAAGATTAATTCCTCAGAAAGAAAATGATAATAGAGATGCTGTAGCACAAGACAGGAGGAGTACAGATGTTTAGTAGTCACAAAACCAAGTGTTTGCTATACGAAGAGAAAAGTCTAGTTTTCCCCCAATATATAGCTTATCTTAACTATGCATTTTGCAGTAACCTTCAAAATTTAACTTTAAATTAAATCAAAGTTACATTTTATGCAAGGATTTCAGGTATGCAAATAGCATACCCCAAAATTACATAGGTTCTATCTAGATTTCTTAATTGAATTTATTGAGGTGACATTGCTTAATATATAGGTTTCAGGTGTACAATTCTATAATATATCAACTGTATATTGTATTGTGTGTTCATCATCCCAAGTCAAGTCTACTTCCATCACCATATATGCTCCTATACCCTCTTTTTTTTCAACATACATTATTATTTTAATGCAAATCTCAACTTCAAAATATGAGTTTAATTTTCATAAGTTACATAAAATACGATCTGTAAAACTCTTCTATCCTGTTAAGGGGTGATGTTTTGGAATGGTATTCCTAATATTATCAGAAATATATTCCAATTAAAGTAAGCTCACAATATACTCTGCTAAGAACATATAAAAGCGAAGTTTTCAGATTTAAAGTCACTAGTTTGAGAGAAAGGGGGTTGTAGAGCTTCCTTTCTTCCATTATTTCCAATAAATTTTTCTAATAATAGAGAGTAGCTGGAAAGTGGTGAAAGATACAAGCAATAATAATGATCAAGTCTAGATGGTCAGGGAATAGGTCAGTAGATTTATAATACTATTCTACCAATTTGAGAAACTTATTCTGTAATACTATTCCTCAGACATTTAACATACCTTCTTTTTTTTGTGTGGCAAATAGGCGGGAATAGGTAACTGAAAAGAACAGAAAATGACAAGCTCTACTAAAGAAGCTTGGTGATCTTCCTAGTAAGGATGGTAAGGACACAATCAATGATGAAAAGGGCAGTGCACTAAAATGCCCAGTTCCAAGGGATGAACAATTAGCTATAGAGAGCTCACTGTAGGTTAAGTTCTCTACATGCATTATCTCCTGTGATTCTCACAACTTCCCATAAGTTAAATTTTATTATCCCCAAGTTACTTAAAAAGATGTTAACACTTGCAAAGACAGACAGTTAATAGCAATTCACTGAAGCAGGATTCCACCCTAGGCCCGCCTGCCTTCAAGCCCTGTTCTTTCCATGACAATGTACGCCTCTACCCTGACACCAGCATTGTGATTTGACTGGCAGACTGAGCCTTCCTTCAGCTTCTAGGATCACCTCATAAACATTTATGAATGTCTGCTATTCAGTGATTAGCCCAGCACCACACAACTAAACTGCTGACTGTTGCTTGTTGTATTATCTTCCCTTGCAATCCCTCGCACTTGAAGTTCTCAGGGAGGTTTCCATTAGTAACCCTTTATCTCATGGTTGTGTCTGGATTTTCCATCATTACATTCTCTACAAAGAAGACAGATGTGTAAAATTCTATTATTATCGTTATTAATCCCTAAAACAACTCTGAGGTAATAGAAATAAGGTTGTTTACCCCCAATTAATGATGATCTGATGATGTAGATATCTAGTCACCAAGTTAGACAACAGGGGAGTTAGTACTTGATCTCATATCTGCTTTAGCTGCCACCTCTTGATGGAGGTCACCGCTTTAATTATCCACTCAAGGTGCTATTCATAAAGGGGTAATGTTAAAGCTCCAATTTGTAGTTTGTCTCAGACCATAATTTTGGGCCTATTTTAAATTCAGCGAGTTCTATCCATAGTTTATTGATTGCCTTTTGCTCTCCTTTGGGAAACGAACACAATTAAAACTTGATACCACCTTGCAACACTTTAAAGACTAAGTACTTCATATTATTCTTCCTACTTGATATTTCTTATAATCTATCTGTGGTATTTTGTTATTCCAGTCAAATGGACTAAGCCCCCCAAATTTAGAAGGTTGGTATTAAAAAAGAAGCAAATGAGATTTAGAGAGGTTAAAACTTAGCTTTGCTTGTACATGGCAAAGCCACATTTTAAGGAAAGCATTGCATTGAGTAAAAGGCCAATGTTCTCAGCCTTACTGACTATACTACCTCTCTGATTAATGCTAACTTACTAGTACATACTCCTCTAAAAACTTGAGTACTACTATTTGTGGAAATTTTACCTTGATTCTTGATTTCATCTTGCTTATAGTAACCTGCTGTTCTTGCATCTGCTGGTAGCAGTCTTTCCAGCTATTCTTGTATCTTTTATCTGTTCCATTCTTCCATGTTAAGATAGGTTTGTATTCTAAGAACTTTCCCCAAAGGCTTTCTATGAAATTTCAAAAAGAACACGACTCCCAATAAATAGCATTCTTAAGTCATCAACTCACACATTAATTCACTTATAACAAACATTATTGGCTTAATGTGACACACTCAAATAAGCACTGGCAATACAGAGATGAGCAAAAAAGAATCTACTCTCAAAGAACTTGACGTCAGCTGAGTGTGTGCTGGGTAGTAGGCAATTATGCACAAGGATTATCAAGTGTTATTATAAACACACACATTATAGGAGATTGGAGGCAGGTGCTAGAAAATAATGAGGGAATCTACAAAGGCTTATTTTCTGGAAAGGTGTCATTCGAGCTTATCTTTTCTTGTTTCATTTGGCAATGACTTTCTACTTATTAATTTTATTTTTTTATTTTTCAGTTACAGTTGACATTGGATGTTATATTAGTTTCAGAAGTACAGTATAGTGCTTAGACATTTTTTAACGTAAAAGGAGACCTCCCTGATAAGTCTAGTACCCAACTGACACCACACACAGTTATCACAATATTATTTACTATGTTCCCTACGCTGCATTTAAGTTTATATTTGAAGGGTAGAATAGAATTAGACAGAATAATGAAGGAATAACTTCAAAGCACATAAAGGAGAATGTATTCTCAACAGTAGATGCTCTCGAGAGATGAGGGGAATAATGGCGGCGGAATAGACAGACGTGTTCTGAGCCTTGTCCCGGAGCAGAAAGAAAGAACAGCTGAGGGACGCACAAGGAGTGTTTGTTGGCTGTTGGGAGACAGCTGAATTCCAGAAGGAGGTGGGGGACTGCTGAACGGGGTTCCCCTGACCTGGCAGCTCCCACTGCGGCTGGGTCCCCTCCCGGAGCTGCGGGCTTGGACGCGGAGTCTGCGCCATCTTGATCCGGAAAGTGGAGCTTATCTGAAGCCTGAGAATCCACAACTGCGGCACCCCAGGAACAGCTGCGAGCCCCAGAACAACGCTCCCCAACTGGCGCAAGCACACGGGTTCAGAGGAGCTCTACACTCCACCACGGAAAGGTCAGATTTCGCCTGGGATAAGGAGAGAGAGAACTACATAACCAGACACCCAGAGAAGAGAGACCATGGGGAGACAAAGAAGCAGCCCGCATATGAAAGAAAAGCAGGCATCACCAGAAAAGGAAGTAAACGAAATGGAGGCAAGCAACCTTCCAGAAAAAGAATTCAGAGAAATGGTCATAAGGTGGCTGAAAAGAATGGAAGACAAATTCGACAATATGAGCAAGAACCAAGAGGAAATGAAGAAGAACCAAGAAGAAATGAAAAATGACATCGCTGCTGTAAAGAACTCAATAGAAAGCATCAAGAGTAGACTAGAAGAAGCAGAGGACCGCATCAGTGAGCTAGAAGACAAGATGGGAAAAAATACCCAAGTAGAGCAACTTCTAGAAAAAAAAATTAAAAGGCAGGAGGAGAGTCTAAGGGAACTTTGGGACAACACGAAACAAAACAACATCCGCATAATAGGGGTTCCAGAAGGAAAGGAAGCTGAGCAAGGAATAGAAAACCTCTTTGAAGAAATAATGACAGAAAATTTCCCAGATATAGGGAAGAAAAAACCCACACAAATCCAAGAAGCTCACAGAGTCCCAAGCAAAATGAACCCCAAAAGACCGACGCCAAGGCACATTATAATTAAATTGGCAAACACCAACGACAAAGTAAGAATCTTAAAAGCAGCAAGAGAGAGACAGAAAGTTACATACAAAGGAACCCCCATCAGACTAGCAACTGATTTCTCAACAGAAACTCATCAGGCCAGAAGGGAATGGAATGAAATATACAAAGTCATGCAAAGGAAGGGTCTGAATCCAAGAATACTGTACCCAGCAAGGCTGTCAATCAAAATTGAAGGTGAAATCAGGAGCTTCACAGACAAAAAAGGACTAAGGGAATTTATTACCACCAAACCAGCAATGCAAGAAATGCTAAAGGGTCTACTGTAAAAAAAAAAAAAAAAGAAAGAAAGAAACAGGAAGCGAAGAAGTAACACAGGGGTAAAGAATAGGAATGGCGACAAATAAGTACCTATCAATAATAACTTTAAATGTAAATGGATTAAATGCCCCAATCAAAAGACATAGGGTAACAGATTGGATAAGAAAACACGACCCATATATCTGCTGTCTACAAGAAACCCACCTCAGAAAAAAAGACGCACACAGACTGAGGGTGAAGGGATGGAAAAAGGTTTTCCAGGCAAATGGAACTGAAAAAAAAGCTGGGGTAGCAATACTTATTTCTGACAAATTAGATCTCAAACTGAAGGACATAACAAGAGATAAGGAAGGCCATTTCATAATACTAAAGGGAGCAATCCAACAAGAAGAAATAACTCTGGTAAACATATATGCACCCAATACAGGAGCACCCAAATACATAAAAAAACTCCTGGAAGATATCAAGGGAGACATTGACAGCAATACAATCATAGTAGGAGACTTTAATACCCCACTATCACCATTGGACAAATCCTCTAAACAAAACATCAGCAAAGAAACATCAATCCTAAATGACTCACTAGACCAGATGGAATTAATTGACATCTTCAGAACATTTCACCCCAAAGCCACAGAATATACATTCTTCTCAAGCGCACATGGGTCATTTTCAAAGATAGACCATATGTTGGGACATAGGCAAAGTCTCTTCAAATTCAAGAAGATAGAAATCATATCAAGCATCGTCTCAGACCACAGTGGCATAAAACTGGAAATCAACTACAATAAAAACAACCCAAAGAAATCAAACACATGGAGACTAAACAGCATGCTATTAAACCATGACTGGGTTACCAGAGAGATCAAAGAAGAAATAAAAAACATCATGACAACAAATGACAATGAAAACACTACAATCCAAAATCTATGGGACACAGCGAAAGCAGTCTTGAGAGGGAAGTTCATAGCTCTACAAGCCTACTGCAAAAAACAAGAAACAGGGGTAATAAATTACCTAACCCAACAACTCAAAGAGTTAGAAAAAGAGCAACAAGAAAAGCCCAGTGTAAGCAGAAGGAAGGAAATAATAAAGATCAGAGCACAGATAAACGACATAGAGACCAAAGAAACAATACAAAAGATCAACAAAACCAAGAGCTGGTTCTTTGAAAGGATAAACAAGATTGATGAACCTCTAGCCAGGCTCACCAAGAAGCAAAGGGAGAGGACCCAAATAAACAAGATCAGAAATGAAAGAGGTGAAATAACAACAGATCCCGCCGAAATACAAAGGATTGTTAAAAAATACTACGAACAACTCTATTCCAACAAACTGGACAACCTGGAGGAAATGGACATATTCCTAGAAAAATATAACCTTCCAAAACTCAATCAGGAAGAATCTAAACAGCTCAACATGCCAGTAACTATGGAAGAAATTGAAGCAGTCATCAAAGAGCTTCCGGCAAACAAAAGCCCGGGGCCAGACGGCTTCACAGGAGAGTTCTACCAAACATTCAAGGAAGAACTAAAACCTATCCTCCTCAGACTATTCCAAAAAATTCAAGAGGAAGGAACACTTCCCAGCTCCTTCTATGAAGCCAGCATCACCCTAATACCAAAACCAGATAAAGACAACACAATGAAAGAGAATTACAGGCCAATATCCCTCATGAATGTAGATGCCAAAATCCTCAACAAAATTCTAGCAAATAGGATCCAGCAGTACATCAGAAAGATCATACACCATGACCAAGTAGGGTTTATCCCAGGAATGCAAGGATGGTTCAATATCCGCAAATCAATAAATGTGATACATCACATAAACAAATTGAGAGATAAAAATCACATAGTCATATCAATTGATGCAGAAAAAGCATTTGACAAAATCCAACACCCTTTCTTGATAAAAACTCTCAACAAGGTGGGAATAGAAGGATCATACCTCAACATCATAAAAGCTATATATGATAAACCCACAGCTAACATCATACTCAATGGGCAAAAACTAAAACCATTTCCCCTAAGAACAGGAACAAGACAGGGATGCCCACTCTCACCACTCCTGTTTGACATAGTACTGGAAGTATTAGCCACTGCAATTAGACAAGAAGAAGAAATAAAAGGCATCCAAATTGGAAAAGAAGAAGTAAAGCTGTCCTTATTTGCAGATGACATGATATTGTACATAAAAAACCCGAAAGACTCCATCAAAAAACTAACCAACTTAATAAATGAATTCGGCAATGTAGCAGGATACAAAATTAACACCAAGAAATCTATGGCATTTCTATACACCAACAATGAACTTACAGAAAGAGAGACTAAAAAAGCAATCCCATTTTCCATCGCACCAAAAAAATTAAGATACTTAGGAATAAACCTAACCAAGGAGGTAAAAGACCTATATGCGGAAAACTACAGGACACTGAAAAAAGAGATAGAGGAAGATGTAAACAGATGGAAGAACATACCATGTTCATGGATTGGTAGAATCAACATCATCAAAATGTCCATACTACCCAAAGCAATCTATAGATTCAATGCACTCCCCATTAAAATACCAACGGTGTATTTCACAGACCTAGAAAGAACTCTCCAAAAATTCATCTGGAATAAAAAAAGACCCCGAATAGCCACAGCAATCTTGAGAAAGAAGAATAAAGTAGGAGGGATCTCAATACCAGATTTCAAGCTGTATTACAAAGCCACTGTCATCAAAACAGCCTGGTACTGGCACAAGAACAGACATATAGATCAATGGAACAGAATAGAGAATCCAGATATCGACCCAAACCAATATGCGCATTTAATATTTGACAAAGGAGGCATGAGCATACAATGGAGTCAAGACAGTCTCTTTAATAAATGGTGTTGGGAAAATTGGACAGATACATGCAAAAAAATGAAACTAGATCACCAACTTACACCATACACAAAAATAAACTCAAAATGGGTACAGGACTTAAATATAAGACGGGAAACCATAAAAATACTAGAGGAATCCACAGGCAGCAAAATCTCAGACATATGCCAAAAGAACTTTTTCAGTGATACTGCCCCTAGGGTAATGGAAGCCAAACAGAAAATAAACAAATGGGACTACATCAAAATAAAAAGCTTTTGCACAGCAAAAGAAACCATCAACAAAACAACAAGAAACCCCACTGTATGGGAGAACATATTTGCAAATGGTATCACTGATAAAGGTTTAATTTCCAACATCTACAGGCAGCTTATACAACTTAATAAAAGGAAGATAAATGATCCAATAAAAAAATGGGCAACGGACCTAAATAGAAGCTTTTCGAAAGAAGACAGAAGGAAGGCCAAGAGACACATGAAAACATGCTCAAAGTCACTAATTATCCGAGAGATGCAAATCAAAACAACAATGCGATACCATCTCACACCTGTCAGAATGGCTATCATCAACAAATCAACAAACGACAAGTGTTGGCGAGGATGCGGAGAAAAAGGAACCCTCGTGCACTGCTGGTGGGAATGCAGACTGGTGCAGCCACTGTGGAGAACAGTATGGAGTTTCCTCAAAAAACTGAAAATGGAACTCCCATTTGACCCAGTAATCCCACTCCTAGGAATATATCCTAAGAAACCAGAAACACCAATCAGAAAGGATATATGCACCCCTATGTTCATAGCAGCACAATTTACAATAGCTAAGATTTGGAAACAGCCTAAATGCCCATCAGCAGATGACTGGATCAGAAAACTATGGTACATCTACACAATGGAATACTATGCTGCCGTAAAAAAGAAGGAATTACTACCATTTGTAGGCACTTGGATGGAATTAGAGAACATTATGCTAAGTGAAATAAGCCAGTCAATGAAAGAAAAATACCACATGATCCCACTCATTTGGGGATAATGAAAAACATTATAAACTGATGAACAAAAAGATAGTTACAGAGGCAGTAAAGCATCAAACAGACTGTCAAATTACAGTGGTAAGGTTAGGGAGAGGTGGGGGAAATAAGAGATCAACTGAAGGACTTATATGCATGTATATAAGAGTAACCAACGGATGCAAAACATTGGGGGGTGAGGGCATATATGGGAGTGGGGTGGGGGTGGGGGGCAATGATAAGATATGTACACATATAATACCTTAATAAAAATTTGAAAAAAAAAAAAAAAAAAAAAAAAAAACAGTAGATGCTCTCTGTATATGAATGAAAGAGAACGAGGTTTGGGATGACTTTAGAGATGATGTCTTTGGACACTGGAGAGGTTGGACTTACACATGGCTGGGCTGTTGCCAAATAATGACATCACTGTATTCTATTCCAGTGAAAATGCATTAAGTTTTATAAAGTTCCAATTTAAAGATGCAATACTTAGTCATAAAAATAAATGAAAATTATCATGAAACATTGCCAAGAATGAAATTAACATATATATATATATATATATATATATATATCCTTCAGTGACCCAGTTGTCTTCCTAGAACTTTAATAAGTTATAGAAGTAAAATTCTCACATTTATTAATATTACCAAGACCCTTCAAAAATTTACTGTTATTATTCATTTGTTTGTTTCCTTCTTTGCTTGTTGTTTTGTCATTCTCCTGTTTACCGCCCCCTCCCAACTCTATCTCTTAGGTAGTCTGTGGCTGGTGATCAAGAAGTGTATATGAATCACAAGCAAATTTTACAGAGAGTTATGTGCTACACATATCAAGAGAATGTGATGGGTTTATACGGTAATAATAAGTCTGAGAATGGTACACATATTAATAGTTTGAGAATAAACCACATCTCTCTAGCTTTTTGTAAATTAGTGAATTATAAATGTATTTGTTGGTCATCACATTTGAAAATGCAGATATTCAATCTTTTGGGGAAAAAGTCAAGTTTAATGAGGCTGGTAGCAAAATAATCAAGTGGTAATATAGTCACTGAGCCATGTGGAAATTTTACCTTGATTCTTTGTATTTGTAACAGGTTTTTTAATTTTTAAATTGCTTTTTTTAAAAGAGAGAGAGAGAGCCAAAACCGGTTTGGCTCAGTGGATAGAGCGTCGGCCTGCGGACTCAAGGGTCCCAGGTTCGATTCCGGTCAAGGGCATGTACCTTGGTTGCGGGCACATCCCCAGTAGGGGGCGTGCAGGAGGCAGCTGATCGATGTTTCTCTCTCATCGATGTTTCTGACTCTCTATCCCTCTCCCTTCCTCTCTTCCTCTCTTTAAAAAATCAATAAAATATATTTAAAAAAAAAAAAAGAGAGAGAGAGAGGTAAACGTTGATTTGTGGTTCCACTTATTCATGCCTTTATGGTTTGATTCTTGTATGTGCCTGACCAGAGATCAAAGCTGCAACCTTGGCATATGGAACAATGCACTCTAACCAACTGTGCTACCCAGCCAGGGCCAAGCAGTATTTTTAGTTAAATAATAACTAAATAGTAAATACCATCTTAAAAGTCGTTTTTAAAAGATGGATTTAGCTAATATAAATGCCCCTTAAAGAAATTAATAGAACCATTGTACATCACATTTGTTGCCTCAATGTGTAACACCTCATTCAGTCTTTTCCCACCTTGTCATTCCTAATGGCCCACTGCTGTTCTTCATCTCCTGGAGTGACCCCCATAGCATTGTGCTGTTTAAAAAAGAAGCATAGGCCTTTTCAATGCCTTAGCACATTCTGTGTCAGCTTGCTAACTAAATGTATATGTCAGAAATTTCACTCTCCAATCTCAAGCTCATCAAATGCTATACAACCCTTCCCCAGTTACACCACCCATCGCCAAGTACTTGTCTGAAATGTGAGTCCTCAGTGCAATGAGGATAATTACTACCTTTTAAAATGTTTTAAATGGTTAGGCTCTTATTATAATTAATTACAGGGAATTCTCTTATCTGGCAGGGCCAGGGAGAGGGGTAGTCTGGATAATGGTTCAACTGAAAGGAAGAGAAAATAAAAGACGTGAGTGCTCCCGAGATTCAGCCTAGATTGAATGAGATGATTGGGTTTGACCAGAGTGCTCTCCCTCATTTGGCAGACCATTACATTGCATCATCAGACATCTAAATAGCAGCAGAGCATTTTCAGAATTGTTATCAACCCTGGCTTAAAGGCTCCTCCACATTCTTTCCCTCTTCCAATTTACAACCTTTCCTTAGAGAAAGGATATGGAAATGAACTTGTGGCAGTAGCAGTTTACTGAGCCTCCAGACAAGGTGAAGCAGTAATAGGAATAGCAGTGGAACTACCCCGGGAAGATGAACAATGTCTTTCTCACTTCCCCAGTCATGCGGTCTAGGAAGTTTTCTCTTTGTGTAGTTGCTAAGCTATAATAAACAATGTTGCTTTCTTTCATTGCTTTAGGTCAGTATTCTATGTCAAAAATCAAATATAAGTGATCAAGATGTCCCATTCTGGTAAGTAGTATAAGAGGTAAAACTTGCTCCAGAGTTTAATTTGAACATTATTTCAAGTTTCCCTGGTACCCTGTTCCAAATACATAATAAATTTTTTGAACATCATTTCTTTTTAGATTTTTTAAAATGTCGTTTAAAAAACACGGGACCCTGAGCTAAGAGCACTGACTTGCCTTGCCTCCCTTACATGACTGTGTCATTGAGCAAGGTTCCAGCTCAGGGAAGCCCACTAGTACTTTCCTCTGGACTCTGCTGTCCATCTCCATTTCTTGAAACTCCTCCTGTAGCCTCCACTACACCAATCTCACTTACTTGTCTGCCTGTCTGGCTTTCTCGACCTTCTTTGCTTGCTCATTTTCATCATCTTGCCTCTTAAATATTGTTATCTGGGACTTTGTCTTAAGCTCTTTCTTATTTATATTCTGCTGTCTACTTGAGTGACATACTTCTTTCATACAGCTTCAATTAGACACTAAAAAGTTCTCAAATCTAATTTGATCTCCCTTTCTGACCTCTCTCCTTAGCAAGAGCCTCAAATGTAAATACATACGTTAGCTAAGTAGCATAAATGTGGGGTTATTGTCACCGCTCCACCCTGTACCTCTATTTATATTTCATAAATCAATTAATGCATTATAATCACCAGGTCATTCAAGTTAGAAACATCCCCATATACTTTAAAACTGATTTGTTACTAAATCTTGTCAGAGCATCCTCCAAATTTATTTTTAACTCATTTCCTCTCTTACTTTCCAGTGATCATGGCCCTAGCTTAAGTTTTGGTTTCATCCCCGAGAGTTTTTGCTAATTCTAAAAGCTAAAACACGAACTGATTTCCTTGATTCCTATCTGCTCTCTGATTCCTACCCACCCTAAATGCTGCTTCTGGAATGATCTTTTTGATACATCATGTGTCTGTCTCCTGAGATAATGGTTCTCCAGTCTCACAGAATAAGTCCAATTTTTTTGGTTCAATATGAAAAGTCCTTAAAAATCTGAGCCTAACCTTTATCTCTCCTATGGTAAAAATAGATTACAAAAACTAACCCATCTATAATAATAAAAGCATAATATGCTAATTAGACCAGATGTCCTTCCGGACATCCTTCCAGATGACCTTCCAGATGAAGCCAGGGCTGTGAGGGAAGCCGGGGTCCCAGGTGCCTGCCGGCAGCCAGAGAGAAGCCTGGATCCCAGGTGCCAGAGGGAAGCTGGTGCTGGCAGCCAGGGTGAGGAAGGCCTACTCTTGCACAAATTTTGCACATCGGGCCTCTAGTTTGTTAATAATTCATATCTATAGACTATGCAGCTTCTCAACGTCTTCTAAAAAATAAACTTCAAGAGATTGTGGCTTAGAGTTAATTCTTGAGTCCTTACTACCAATAGCTGTCTCCAGGGTTTTGTCTATAGCTCTAAACATGTGATCACAGAACAAACAACAAAGAGGGACCTGGTTGCCCACACTCCACAGACAAATGATTCAACCCAGGCATAGTCACAGCTTTTTGCCTATCCTTCAAATATCCTTCAAAGTTGGTGGTGAAATAAAGACATTCTCAGATAGACAAACGCTGAGACGATTGATAGCCCACAGATTGCCATGCAAGAAATGCTAAAAGAATATCTTTAGGTTGAAGAGAAATAATGTCGTATGGAACCCTGTATCTATAAGGAACAGAAGAAAGGGGACAAATTAAATAAACATAAGAGGCCTATTTGTAATTCCCTAATTTTCTTCATTTTCTATAATTTACTTAAAAGATTTACCCCCCTGCTCCCAAATCACCAATTTACCAGCCACCCACAGATGAAAACAGCTTTATGAGAACTGAGGGATTCCAATGAGAGATTACAACACCCTAGTGGAGCACAGAAAAGAGAAAAGAGAAATTGAGATAGGTAAGAAGAACAGTTTCACTCTACTTACATCATCATCTGACACAGTGCTGAGCTGATTCGTATCATATTGGGCAGAGATTTCTCCCATGCCTTTACATGAGGGGAGGAGAGCTCCTTTTTATGGCTGGGTAGAATTCCATGGTTTGAATGTATCACTGTTTTGTTAAACATTTACCCTCTGAAGGACATCAGGGTTCTTTCCGGTTTGGGGCTATTATGAATGAAGCTGCTATGAACGTTTGTGTACAGGTATTTGTGTGAACATACGTTTTCAATTCTGTGAAATAAATGCCCAAGAGTGCACCTTATAGATCCTATGGTAGTTGTATGTTAATCTTATAAGAAAGGGCAAAGCCACAAACAGGAACGTCCCAGCCCACGATTGGGCAAAGCAAAACGGAGTGCTCAGGGCACATCTACCAGAGCCTAATTGATGGGAACTGTGAAAATAACAGCCTGGCTGCTCTTTCCCTCAATTGCCTCTGCAGTGGCCTGGACAGAGACAATCCACGGCTCCCCATTCATCCATTCACCAGGTTAACCTTGTCACTGCGAGGGGAGCATGGATATGCTGGGGATGCTGTCCTTGTGGGAATGTCTCTCTCTGTGTGTGTGGGGGGGGGGGTGTGTAAATCTCCATCAATCCTTGCTCTCATTCAAGCCCTGACGAGGAGCCTGTACTCTTACCTGGCTCAGCTTCCTGTGTTTCTCCCCATGATTGATACCCTAACATTTTAACCAGCTGTTTCCTCTGCAGGAACATTTCTTCCACTGAGTTTTCCCTCTGCCCAGGAGACCTGTAATAGCTTCCACTGATTGTTCTTGAACCTTCCTCATGTTTCACCTCAGTCAAAGCTGCCTCTACATTTGCAGTTCAACCACATATCTTTCCGTCCTCAAGTCACAGTGTATTCCCTGGCTTCTCATTTCCTCCTTTACAGCCATATCAATTTAGTTTAAAGTCCCCATGACCCCTTTAGAATGTCAGAGAGGAGCTACATATTATTTATGAAGGAGGTGAAAGGAGACAGGGACAAAGAGAGGAAAGTAACATATAAATTACCAAAAAGAAAAAAGCAGGGAAATGTTTTATGTATTTTTAGAGCTCCTGGAGAAACATACACCCACTATACAATGTGCACACTCATAGCCATGTTTGAACAATACAAGTACAGGAGTTGCTCACTTCTTCCACCACACGAGCCTTCAAATGCGCAGACTGAGTTCTAAATCCCACCTATAAGAAAAGCTATGTTAATCTCTCTATACTTCCTTATGTTTTCATGAATCCATTTCTCCGTGTCCCAATAGTCATGTGAAAGAAGTGTCATTGTACTGGTTCTAAACATTTAAGCCTTCTCATTTGATCCTGGGCCGGAGCAGCAACAAGCTTCAAGTTGGTGCTAGTAGAAGTCTAACTGGCAGATTCATAACTGTAATCTACAATGATAACAATAACAAATGCTTGTAGGTGCTTACCATGTGCCAGGCACACTTCTAAGCACATTACTTGTTTTGCTTCATTGAGGTATCTTTCAGCTTTGTGAGTATGTATTGTTAGAGTTGAGTGAATTGAGACACAGAGAGTTTGAGTAATTTGTCTAAGTTCTGCAATAAAACACAGGGTAATCCCATGATTTGCCTGCCAGGAATCAAACCACAGAGCTATTGCTCTTGACCACACCTTTATGCAAACCTTAATAAACTACACTATCTTTGATATTCTTTACCATGACATTTCTATTTAAATCAACCAGAGCTTACCCAGAACAAATATATTGTACAACACTAGGGGGCACCACACACATCAACCCAATGCAAATTGTGTGCCAAGAAGATAGATGGCAATAAGGCAGAGGTTTTCAACAGGTGTGCCACAAGAATTTTTTTCTTAAATCTTCACAGGAGGACATGCTTAGAGAGAGTAAAGGAGAGAGAGAGAGAGAGAGAGAGAGAGAGAGAGAGAGAGAGAGAGAGAGAAACATCGATGGTTGCCTTCCATGTTGAAAGGGTTAAAGAGAACAAAACGGGGCAGAGGAAACTTATTGTGCTTAGCAGATACCCTGCAGAAAGCTTGCAGCCTTGAGCTCGGCATAGCCTAGATAACCACTAGACATCTGGCGTGGGAGGAACCAAGGACAGCCTGGACAAGTCAAGCTCTGTTCATCAGCAGAACTGTTTGCAGCCAGCAGAAGTTAATAACAGTTTGCCTCCCGCTTCAGTCACTGCTGATTCCTTTTTCAGACTCAGCCCACCTGCACCCAGGTGCCTGAAATAAAAGTGCTTTTGATACATTATGGCCTCGTGTCGTAGGTGTGTAACCCGGGCCCACTCCGAACCTTTCACATATGTGCCCTGACTGGGGATAGAACCTGAAACCCAGGTATGTGCCCTGACCCGGAATTGAACTGGCAACCTTTAGTGCACAAGACGACGCTCAACAAGTGAGCCACTCCAGCAGGCCTCAAGAATTTTTAGTCAGGTGCACTGACCTCTTTTCCCCTTACTGTCAAATAAAAAGATGGCAACAGCCAACACAACAATAGCTGTCTGGTATGAATGAATTGAAATTATGCCTTGTGTGTGTGTGTGTGTGTGTGTGTGTGTGTGTGTGTGTCAAGTTGCAAAAAATATTTTTTGGTGTGCTGCAGAATTTTAGTGATTAGTTTATGTGTGCCATGAGATGAAAAAGGTTGAAAATCGCTGCAATAGGGTCTTCAGTGTGCCATGAAATTCCCATGGAAATTGTTCTCTTCATCATCGTACACCTGAGCTTCTAAAGTCCAGTAAACAGGTAAAGGGAAATTCAATTTTTGTTAGATGACAAGAGTTCGTGCAGTGCTTCTCCAACTCTAGTCAAACGTTCAGCTTTCAGGGTCCCACGCCCAGCATTCAGTGACAGTGGGGAGGTTAACAGGGATTTATAATACTATCGACACAGGCAGTCCCCTGAATGAATAAGAAACACTGTGGTTTGTGGGGGAGGGGACAAGAAAGGAGAACAGTTAGCAGGGGCGGTATTGTCGTTTCTAGTATTAGTTCCCCCTTCCCTGTCTACTCTATCATTCTGAAGCTAAATAATGTGCCCCACTTCCCACCCTTGCTCTCCCAAGGTCACTTACTGCTGTAGTCTGGGCAGAAAGCAAATCAACCGATTTACCCCCATCAATTTAACCAGTTTCATGTTTGGCCGCTCAGGTGGGCTCCAGGGTTTACTGTTTCCTTAATGTTTCAGGGTTGGTCCATGCCACAGGACTGGGCGGTGGCATTCATTTCCTCCTAGCCAGCGTTCTTTTATTCTCCCCCCACTGCTCTGGGGTCATGTTAGTTTCCAGCCTACATGGAAGCCTGACCAGTGGCTGACAGCTGATGTGCTTGTTTCCCCCATCTACTCCCTATCTATTGCAGGAGACCTTCCTTATCAAGGCAGCTCCCAGTGATTCTGTTGTGTCTGTGCTTTGCCCAATATATCAGGTTCACTATCTATCCTTTCTAACACCATCTCTCCCCCTGGTGCCTTGCCTGGTTTTTCTATGAGGTGGGCAGCCTCTAGAGCTAGTATCTCTACCAACGAGTGTTCCAGGAAAAGACAACACAGAGAAGTAAAATATAATTTTACTTTAGATTCCAATTTGCCATATGTTTTCTATGGATAGATGCAGATTCCAAGGACATATTAAAGGACTTGGGGAAAAACATCTTAAAGACACTGTTTTTGACAATGTTGACTGACTTTAGAGGAAAGATGACTTTTAGGAAAAAAAATTGTTTTCTTACTCACCTATGAAGAATAAAACAGCATATCCCAAAAAGAAGACAAAAGGCATAATTTCTGTTCTCAATAAGCTGATAAGACTGATTGCAGCTGTAACACCAAATTTGCTTGAAAATAAGAGGTGACAAGTACAGATGCTACGCATCACAGAATTTCAAAGGATCTGGGAGAAACAAAACAGTGGTAAGTCCCAAAAGGGTTCAGAAAGGAGACAAAAATGGAGTTGAGTGCTGAAGGATGAAAATAATTTGGAAAAAGAATCCCAAGATATTCTATTTCATTGTCATCTAATGAATACATAGGAAAGTAGAAAAAATGATCAGAGAAATCTACCTGCCAAGTTAAAAAACTAACAAGGTTCTTAAATGCCAGTATAAATATAAAAATTATAAACTTTATTTTACTGTCAAAGGGCAATAAGAAGGCTTTTTTTAAAGCAAATCCTTCAAATTTGACCCCTTTGAAGATGTCAGTAGCACTAAGAATAAATTTATGCCATGGACTTCCTTAGAGAAGTCCTTTTCAGATTCTATAGAGCTGTTTTCTTTTGTCATATTCAATTTTTATTTTCCTTTTATGCAGCTAAAAATCGATGGTGTTGCCTCCATCAGGAATATGAAACAAAGTTTTCTGTTTTCTATCAGATAACTGAATATCTACATGGTGCAGGAAGTGTAATTGCGATGGAAAGATGGTTAAGCAATCTGTATTTCAGTAGCAATTAGAAATGATTCTCATATTTAGACCTTCCAGGAGCTAATTAACTGCTTGGGATGTGGGGAGATGTGGCAACATCATCACAGTTTCTGAATGGCTGCAAGGTATTTTATTTGAACAATAGAAGAATTAAATGGCAGCCCTTAGCAAGAGTATCAGCAGATAGAGTATGCTGCCTAAATGGTTCTTATTCAATTTCAAAATGAATTGCTTGAAGATTTATGTTGAGATTTTTTTTTTTTAATTAAGAAAACCTTATATTGCAAATACCAGCAAGGGAAGCCACCACTCTGTAATTCTGCATTTGAAAAGCTAATAGTGTTTCTAGCCTGTAGCAACCCAAGAATGGGGATGCGTGATTTATGGTAACAAGATAAGAACAGCCTGGCTGTGCTACGTCCATGCAAGGAACGAAATGACAGTACCTGCCCATCTACAAACAATTATCTTTAAAAATTGAAGACTCTATTCAGAATCTATTAATAGGCACTACAGAAGACTTTTTCATTGCCTCTTTCTGCTTTCTGGTGTTTGCTAGCAATCCCAAATGGCCTTCCTAGACTATAGCTGGCACTTCAATCTCTGCCTCTTATCTTCATATTCCGTGTGTGTGTGTGTGTGTGTGTGTGTGTGTGTGTGTGTGTGTGTGTCTGTGTGTGTGTGTCCTCTCCTCTTTTAAGGACACCAGTCATTGGATTTAGGATCCATTCTAATCCAGTATGACCTTGGCTGAATTTAACTAATTATATCTACAAAGATCCTTTTTCCAAATAAGGTCACATTCTGAGGTTCTAGGTTGACATAAATTTGGAAGGATACTCTTCAACTCAATACAGAATTGTTTAGTTTCTTAACTATGTGGATCTTACTGTTAGGCCATTTTCTTCATGGCTGTTTTTTTTTTTAATATTATAGCTAAGTTCTTTCAAATGAGGCCATTAGATATGTGATGTAATAGATCCTTTTTTTCTGTGACTCCAATGCACTTAGGACATATATAAGATTTTCTTGTTTTAAAGAGCATTAAGAACCAGTTCACAGAGTTTAAGATTATTTTGTAAACTATGAAATATTTCAAACATATAGAAAAGTATGAGAAACAATAAAACATACATCTATATAATGATCACTACAACTAAACAGACATTATCACTTTTTCTTTTTTTAATTAGTTTTAAAGAAGAAAAGGTAAAGATACTGCTAAGCCTGGCCTCTCACTCTTTTACTTTCCTTCCCTTCCCAAAGGGAACTGTTAGGGAGGATAGATAGCTGCTAGAGCAGGAGAAAGGGAAGGGGGTTGGGGGGAGGGTGAGAAAGGGAGTTTATCTCACCCACTAAACAAAGAAAGCAGCAATCTTGGGACTTGCCAAGATAAAATCACCAGGAATTCTTCTAAATTTCAGGAAAAGCCACAATAATGTGAAAGGGGGACCTTGAAATCTAGTCTGTAGCCCAAGATATCTGTCAGGGAAACTTGAAACCCATAGGGAAAAAAGTATAAAACCCTTGAACCCCCAGCAGATGGGGCACTCAGACTAGTTGAGTTGTCTGCTTGTGCTTTATGCTTGTGCTTTATGCCAAGTATATTCTTAATAAACTAGAGGCCTGGTGCATGAAATTCGTGCACAGTGTGTGTGTGTGTGTGTGTGGGGGGGTGTCCCTCAGCCTGGTCTGCACCCTCTCCAATCTGGGACCCCTTGGAGGATGCCCGACTGCCTGTTTAGGCCCAATCCTGCAGTTGGACATCCCTCTCGCAATCTGGGACCACTGGCTCCTAACCGCTCGCCTGCCTGCTTGATCGCCCCTAACCACTCTCCTTGCCTGCCTGATTACCCCTAACCACTCTGCCTGCTGGCCTGATTGCCCCTAACTGCCCTCCCCTGCCAGCCTGATTGCCCCAAACTGCCCCCCCTGCTGGCCTGATCGCCCCCAACTGCCCCCCCTGCTGGCCTGACCGCCTCTAACTGCCCCTGCCTCGGCCCAGCCACCATGGCTTTGTCAGGAAGGTCTCCTGGTCTAATTAGCATATTACTCTTTTATTAGTATAGATTCACTTGCTTTGCTTCAACACTGCTTTCTGTCACTGGTCTTGTAAGCATGACAAGAACCGAGGTGGGGAGAGCCCTCTTCAACTAGGGTGGCTCTCCAGTAACAGAACTACCATCCTGAAGCTAGAATAAATCATTCCTATGCAATTTGGTGCCTCTCTTTAATAAAAATTCTATTTATAAAAAATTTAGTTATAAAAATGTATATCAATTGTGTCCTACCAAGCCCATTCTTCTGCATATATTTTTTTTCTGATTTTTCCTTTCTGTTTGCTCTAGAGAATCTAGTTGTGTACAATATCTATAACAATAATTTTTACTACAGCACTTTATGTACTAGTAACAGTGGAAAATTTGTAAACAAGCTAAATATCCCACATTATGGTTAACATAAATAAAAATGATTTATCAACCAAATTGAATACTATCCAGCATTTAAAATAATTAGATAAGAGAATAGAATTTAGAATTTAAAAAATGAAAGAGAGGTGTATGTGAAATGATTTCTTAAAATTTTTCTATTTTTTAAATATACCACTTCCTTGATAGTATAAAATATTGCATAACTTTATTTTAAAAAATTCTTGGTGCTATCACTATTTTCTCCATTTAAATCCTTCAAGATTCAGTTGAATCTTGTATTAAAATCAGGTGAAGGATGCAGGGTTTCAATATTACAATAAGTCAACTGTTAGCAAAACCTCCCTCATCCAGCCCTTATCATTGACTCTACCAAGAAAAGTAAAGATAAAAGAGCCTTTGTTTGTAATTTTCAAGAACCATGCTATAGCTTCAAATAATAATCAGATCAGTGATGCTTTTTAGAAGCTTGGTCTCTTTCAGCATCTTGTTTGATATGTCAACTTAGTTCTGCAAAAGCTTTAGATAACTTATTGTATACATTTCCAAATTGTCATTTCTAACTATTACAGCTCTAAACTGCCACACATAAGCCACAGTACATTATATTCTCCATTATCTTCAGACTAGTAATGCCATAGTGGTATGATAGTAATGCATGTGTGCATATTGCTGCTCTCAATAGGTCCGCAATCAATCAAACAGCATTGCTTCAATAGAGCAGAGACTTGATATGGTGATGGTAGCTTGAAACATGTTAATGAATAAATATACAGTAAACTTCACATGTGGAAGCAAGTACCTGTGTGAGTCAGAGAATAAGTAGTGTGGCCTCCAATTTAGGGGCTGAGACACTGCAGCATCCTCAGACCCGCCAGCACAGCCAGGTCTGCCTCACGGTGCGCTATGCTCTCCCTTGATAGATCTCATCACAAAGCGATTACATAGTTATTGGTGTAATTACTTGATTAAAGTTTTTCTTGCCTACTGGTCACTCAGCTGGATGAGGTCAGGGACCATGCTCAGGATTTCCCAAATGTCAGAAAAGGGAAGCAAGGGGAATTATTTACTAAAAGAATTCAAATCAATGGTGTCCATGAATATGCATAACAAATCAGATTTTTTTTTTTGGTTACTTGCAAAAGATAAAATGAGAAATTATGCAGAAAGAGGGAAGACACTTGCATCGCTGATAACCATACTCTTGTCCAGAAATGGCCAATACCCAGCACCTGTACTGCCACTGCCCAGTGCTGTGACTCTGACAGATCTAACTGAGTGATCTGGGCATTCTGCCCGGCAAGCCCAGCAGGGGCCTCTAGCACATCCTCTTCACAGTGCAGCGGCCCCTCCCAACCAAGGCTTGGCACACAGGAGAGGACCCACTTGCCACCCCCAGTCCAATCAACCACTCACGTTTGAATGACAAAAGCAAGTCAAACCTCTTTCCCCCTAAAATCTCAGAGCCAGCTCTCCCACCTCTCTCAGTAAGGACAACATCTCCCTTCTCTTTTTTGTGACTGTCATGTCCAGCTCTGTGTTTATTTGGTGAACTTGATTGTTAGAAGCTATCTCAAATTTCTGTAGGAAAAATGTCAGTGTATAACAATGATAAATATAACAATTCTCCTAAAGTCACCTAACTAGCTGTTGGTAAAGACTAGTCAAACTCTAAGTAGCTGTGCTTGTGATTTTGAATAAATTAACTGTGAAAGCAACTCTGCAATGGAATATGTTGGGTTAGTTTCTTTTTAAACACTTCTAAATTGGAGAAACATGACATTTGAGAATTTTCACTATCTCTTATTGAGGCCAAGAAAGTTACCAAGTAGAAAGACCTAAGTGCAAGCTACCATTAGCAGCTTTTAAGAGAGATCTGAACATTCCAAATCAATTATTGCCAAACTCTTGTAAATATGAAGCAATAATAATAATAATAATAATAATAATAATAAGAAGAAGAAGAAGAAGAAGAAGAAGAAGTAATTAAAGTTAAATGCTGAGTTTAGCTTCCTGGTTGAATTTGGATGAAATTTATTACAGAGAAAATTATAGTTTTAATCTGGCCTGAATAAACTAAAAGGCTCAGTAAAAAAATTCTTTCTCTGTTACACTGTCTTTGATGTAGGACATTGATTTTTCTCCTGCCTTTGGACTTGAACGAGGACTAAAACCTACACTATTGGCTCTCTCGGTTCTAGATCTTCAGGAATTCTATCATTGACTCTTCTGAGTGTGGACTTAGTCTCCATAATCACATTGGCCAGTTCCATATTTTTATACACACACATACCTTTGGCTCCCCTCCACACACACCCTATTGGTGCTGTTACTCTGGAGATCCCTAATACACTACTTACAACAGAATTTGACCAAGAGTGAACATTCATTGAATGTATGAAAGAATGAATAATGAATGCAGTACTAAATAAATAAGTGAATATGAGAACAGAAGTATTAATTTGGATAGGACTAAAAACACATATTGGACCAATTCTGGCTACCCCTAAAATCTAAATGGGAAGGAATAGGTCTTTAATAGGCATTTATGATTTATTGTAGAAGATATAATTAGTACCTGAAATTATTTTTCTCAAGAAGTTTGTTTATATTCTATTTCTTATGTTAATTGTCTTGTTATATTTAAATAATCTCTTGATGATTAGCATGAATGTAAATAGCCAGGATAATTTGTTAAATTACATCTGTATAGAGAGGTTAAATAATTCTATTTACATATTTATAACATACAATTATAAAATAAATATGTTTATGTTATACAAGTAAAAAAGGATAGTGGCAATTTAATAAGGTGTTATAAACTTGGACTAAGAACTATTGACTTGAGCTTAAATATTTTCAAAAATAGAAGCTGTAGAGTAGAAAATTCTTATTCAATTCTTCGAATACACTGTATTTTATCCTTCTAAATGTTTATCAAAAGGGTAATAATGTAATTTAAATAATTTAAAAAACCCAAATTTTCTTTAAATGATGAAATCAGTATGTTAATATATCCTCATTGCATTTCCAAATGTAAATGTTAACCTCAGATATTTTTGCAAATTTTGATTTTCACTGTTCAATAGTGTTATGATAAATAACTCTCAAATGTATCTCTTACCTGTGGCAATAAGTAACTTGTGTAGTTAGGCATGGAAACTGTAGCTGAGTGCATTTCCCAAAGGTGGATTCACCCCATGTGCTCTTCTGCATGTGGCCTGGCCATGCCCTGTCAGGAGGTAGACTCTATTCTTCCCTCCCCTTCACAGGGAGGCCTGTGCCTGCTTAGACCAGCAGAGTATGAAGGAAGCGTGCTGTGCATCAGGAAAGGGCACTGACCTTTCCCAGCCTGGCCACTTCTGCTTCCTGCTTCTCGGAACACTCAACTTTGGAATCTATTCTCTTATTTTGAGTTACTTCTTCCTTAGCATGTATGATTGCCTTACAGATGACATAATGTAAGCAATCATATATTTATTTAATGTTTGGCTCCCTCCGAAAGAATGTAATATGCTTTTCACTGCCAAATCCCTGGTACATGGCAGGTACCAATAAATATTTGTTGAATCAATAAAGTAATGCCTGGAAAGAGAGAGTCCCACCTAGGATTTCATGAAATCCCAAGTCTACCTAGTCAGAAGGACCAGAATCGGTGAAGCTTCAGGGCCAGGTTAAACCACTGGTTTCCTGCAGCATGACCCTCTGATAATAGATGAGATTAAGGGTTTCAAAGACCAACTAACTTTCCAAAGATGGAGTCAGTTAGATTCAACTTTTTTCCCCTTTTACATTCAATAGAGGGAAGGAGCTGAGCCTCAGAAATAAGAATCTGATTTTCTCTTCTGCTTGATATGCATGACATCCTTACAGATACGAGCAATGTAACATTAATGAGAGGAAGGACTTGTCAGTTTCTACGAAAATGCAAACTTACCTACATAGTTAACTTGACTATAAGTTTATCACCATTAAGATAATGAAATCTACTTTTTTAACAGGGGATACACTGTTAAAATATTTTGTATATACAACAGAAGAGTCAACTTGCATTTTGGCCAGAATGGAGTAACTGGGATCAGACTTCCTTCCCACTGTAAGCAACTATCAAACGCTACTAAAGATATGACACATCTATGCTCAGCATTGGACCACCGTCAATGTGAGTGTGTGAGAGAAGGGAACTCACCAGGGACGTGTTCCATTTGCCGCCGCTTTCTGCCTGGGAGTGCTGTGTGGGTACCTGGGTTGGAAAATGGAATCTATCGGGGGAAATGGTCCCACTGAACTGATGCAGCAGAGATTCAAGTTTAGGGGTGTCCAGGAGGCTGTGATGTGGGCATTAAGTCTGGGGAAGAGGGAGTTGTAGCCTGTTTATGACCTAGCCTGGGAGTCACTTTTCGTGTCATTTCTGCCCTCGTCAGAGGCCCACAAGATCTTAGGGAAGGGAACCTGGGACCACACTTGGCGGGAGAAATGCTTGTGGGATGAGGGAGCTTGGTGTAGCCTTATGGAAAATACATTTCTCCGTAATATTAGAAATTAGTTTACATGAACATGGACTAAGCATTTTGTCTTAGGTCTGGTTCCCCAGGAAATTCTGCACAAAAATCAAAGAACAGTTAATAGACATTTGCTGTATGTAGGACATTAATGTCACCCTTAGAGTTCCCAGAGTTTATTGAGAAAGACAGAAAGCAATAGAAAGCAATGGGACTTCTCTTCCACAGTCCTGGGTGCCCTTTGTGAGTGGGGCCAACAGTACATAATACATGGGAGAAGCCACGGGTCTTCATCTAAATTGAAAAATGTTGGCTTTTGCTCTCCTCATATTCCAGCAACCACATGAATTATACTCCTATGTTTAAAGTAGGACTGTGAGAAGCCCATATTGTTGCTAACCCTCATTGAAAAAAATCTTAGTTGGCAATTTCTAATTTTATAATCATTCATTACCATGACATTCATTTCTTTTCTTAAAATATATATATATATTTATTGATTTCAGAGAGGAAGTGGGGGGGGAGAGAAATAGAAACATCAATGATGAGAGAGAAACATTGATCGGCTGCCTCCTGCACACCCCACACTGGGGATCAAGCCCTGGCATGAGCCCTGACCGGGAATCGAACCGTGACCTGAAAGGCAAGATTCTTTACTTGCATTAGGCTTGTCATCTATTCTCTTTAGCCACTACACCTAACCTTCAGTGACAGGGCTCTTTAAGAATCACATTTAATCTTCAGAGAGTTGTATTTTCCATGTTCTTGGAGAAAAGCCACGTGAAAGGGAAAGTGCCAGCATTACTTGAGTCATAAAGGGCTTTGTTAATTCATTTGTGCACACCTTCCCATATCATTTACATTCCCTGAATATTTAACTATAAAGGCCAGAAAGTACAGATACTGTAAATATCATAAAGCTGATAGTTTAATATTTAAATAGTAATATTATATACAAAGAGGACAAGAGCAGAGGACATACTATTTGGACTTTAGCTTCACACTTAGTAGCGATGAGACTCTGGGAAGGTCACACCACCTCCCTGAGCTGACAGCTATTTACACATAATACACCTGTGTCAGAACAGATCATCTGTAATATCTGCATTTCTAATGACAAGCTGTAGAATACCTTAATCCTTTTAAGAATTTCATTAGTTTGAATTTTATGGGACTTCAAATACTTTAAAAAATACATATTAGGTTTTTTTTTTCAGTTTACAAACAGATTCTCCATAAAAATCTAACTTTTGCCTGGCCGGTGTGGCTCAGTGGTTGAGCATTGACCCATGAACCACAAGGTAACGATTCAATACCTGTCAGGGCACATGCCCCGGTTGCAGGCTCATTCCAAATGGGGGGCATGCAGGAGGCAGCCAATCAGTAATTCTCTCTACCATTGATGTTTCTATCTCTCTTTCTCCCCCTTCCTCTCTGAAATCAATAAAAATATATTTTAAAAAATAAGTAACTTTTGTTCTGATTGGCACAACTTTGATTTAATTGTACTTTAAAGGAATGTATTAATGTACAAAGGAGTGATCTGTAAGCCAAATCCACCTGGCTTCCTGTTTTTGTCAATAAAGTTTTGTTGGCACACAGTCACACTCATTTGTTTACGTACTATCTGTGTCTGCTTTTGCACTACAATGGCAAGGATGAGTGGTTGAGATAGAAACTGTATGCTACAAAGTCTAAATTATTTGCTTTCTGGCCCTGTAAGTTTGCACGTCCCTGCTCTAGGACAAAAAAGTTATATATAAAAATCAAAGTCAGAATCTTTAGAAGTTCTTAGCCTTAGTTTGAAATATCTCTGGTTAAATCTGGGAATCAAAGGAGGTTCCCTAAATTCTTAAGCAGTTTTCAAAAAAAATACCTTAAATTTACATTAATATATATTTTAAAAATATGTCATGGTAATGGGAATGAGTATGGAGCCCTGGGAGAGATAGTCCCTAACTTACAATGGCACTTTCTGGTGACTACTGAGGTTACCCAGACGTTTTGTCTTTTTCATATCACTTTTCTTATGCCCCTGCTAATCTATACACTCCTCTTTCATGCAGGGTAAAAACTAGCTAGGGCTTTCAATGCCCAATGATACCATCATTAGCTCACCTTAATCACTGTAACAAAAAAAAAAGAACTCTCTTCAAATGGAGGACAGTAACGCTGCGTTACCTAACTTCTCTGGTTACTTTGATTCATTAACAAAGTGACTTTACAGATTTAATAAAAATTTTATAGTACAAATGACTACATTATTATAATATCTTTTCATAGCTTTCATTTTTTATTTGAAAAACGTTCTGTATGAATTACCAAATTGTATAGGGGCAGGGTCTGGGGGTGGGGGGAAGGATGAGACACAACTATATAAATGAAGGACTGAAAAATATAGATAACCATGGTAGGATATAATTGCTACATAAAACACCCTATAGACTTAAGAACGCACCAGGAATCTAAATGCAAAGAACATTGAAATTAAAATTATGTTAATTAGGATGTCCCAGAGATCCTGTTTTAAGACGCTCTGATACCCATTCATTTCCTTTTTCAGCCGAAGTCATGTGAAAGCGTTCTTGACAGATGGTGGTCCCAGCATGGGAGGACCACATGGGCAGTGTCGATAGCTTGACGCATGATCCATGAAGAAAATGAGTAACCTTAATGTGGCTCATTAGAAGTTCAAATAAACAGAAGTTGAGTTCATCCTCACAACACAGCAAGGCACAACATCAGCAGAAATTAAATGGGCTTGGAGGTGGGGGTAATGTGAGGGTAATTTTCTAACTTAAACTATACATGTCTTTTTCTAGGTGTTTTTGATACTTCAACATCACTCAGAACACTAACAGCCACTATAAATCACTTCACATGACCTGAAGGATGGAAAAGTAAAATGAACTTTAATATGTATCAAAGGGTATTGTTACTTTTATCATATAACTGTCTGAGAAAGCAGCACTGTAGCTACAGCTACCTAAATGGGCAATTCTGACCTAAAAGCCATAGCATAGGGCTGTGTGTGTGAATAGATCATTCCGATGGTTCTAAGTGCTCCACGGCATCAAATACTTCACACCTGCCCTATTTGTTAATCTTACCAGTCAAGCACAGACAGCAATGGGAGCACAGCAGGTGGACTGGAGCGATGCCTCAGGCAATCGGGCATGGAGTTAATGGGTTACAGATAAAGCAAACTTCGTTTCTAAACTGGCTTTCATTCACCTATTTCTCAAATATATTCTTTTTTGGACACTTTTAATACCTTTATTGTTTTGTTCTAAATCTATCTTCATTATAGAAATTCAAACATGACAGAAAAATATAAAATATATAAAGTAGAAAGGGTAAGATATCCCTTTGATTACCCACCCCTTACTCCCAGCCAGAAAAACAACTGGTAACAATTTGATATATACTAATTTTTTAGGCATATACTAATATAAACATATATGTAAAGAATATGTATGTACTTATATATTTCTATGCATAGCCTAGTGAGGTGAAGACCTGGGGGAGAGGGGGTGAGTAGGGACTGGAAGGAGGGGGCTAAGGGCAGGGGGAATGGGAGACATCTGTAATACTATCATCAATATATATATATATATATATGTATATATATATATATATACATACATATATATATTTAAAAAATTAAAAAAGAATGCATATGTACAAATATGTAAATAAATGTGAATGTATACATATATGTATTTTGTTTAATAATAGACTATTTTTAGAGTAGTTTTAGGTTCACAGCAAAATTGAGTGGAAGGTGCCGAGTTCCCATATACCTGTTAGTCCCTACCCCTGCACATGCATAGCTTCTCCCATTATCAACATTCCCCACCAGAGTGGTACATTTGCTACAACTGATTATCATCCAGAGCTCATACTTCACACTAGGGTTCACTCATGGTGTCCTACAGTCTAAGGATTTATATAAATGTTTAATGACACGTCTCCACCATAGCAGTACATACCCAGTAGTTTCATTGCCCTAGAAATCCTCCATGCTCTGCCTCTCTACCCCTTCCTCCCTCCTAGTCCCTGGCAACCACTGATGTGCTTAGTCCCCACAGTTATGCCTTTTCCAGAATGCCATGTAATTGGAATTATACTATATGTAGCATTTTCAGATCAGCTTCTTTCACTTAGCAACATGCATTTAAGTTTCGTCCATATCTTTTCGTGGCTTGATAGCTCATTCCTTTTCAACACTGAATAATATTCAATTGTTCGGATGTACCATGGCAATGTGTGTGTGTGTGTGTGTGTGTGTGTGTGTGTGTGTGTGTGTTTAAAGTAATCATATTATAAATTCTACTTTGGAAATTGTTTGGCTTTCATTTAATTATCTTTTTATTTAATTTATTATATAGCTTTCTATGTTAGGGCCAACAGATCTGTCGCTCATATTTTCAGATTTTATTTTGAAATAGTTGACTTACATCAAAGTTGCAAAATAGCACAGAAAAGTCCATGTATACCCTTTATCCAGTTTCCTCTCATGTTATCTACTTACACAGTCAGAGTCCAATTACCAAAACTGAGGAATTAATGTTGGTACGATATTATTAACTACTCTGAGCTATAGGCAGTTTACATTTAATTCATTTCCCCCCTAATGACCCTGAGTCCAATCCAGGATTCCAGAATGGATTAAATTGTTATGTCTCTTTAGTCTCTTCCAATCTGTTATAGTTCCTCATTCTTTCCTTGACCTTGACATTTTTAATGTTACTGGTTATATATTTTATATAATTTTTCCTCAGTTTAGATTTTTTTCATTCCATTCATGTATTTCAGAATATAATCTGGATGCTACATTGCATTTAATCATCATATCTCCTTAGTTTACTCCTATGTCAATTTCTCCATTTTTTTGTCATTATACTTTCTTTTACTTTTTAAAAATATACCTTACTTTGGTTCTTACAAAATATCAATAATAGGTGCTTTGAAGTCTTTGTCTACTAAATCCAACATCTGAGATCGCTTACATTTTCTACTTAATGTTTCTCTCTCTCAGCCATACTTCCTTTTCCTTTTTTTTGTACATCTCATTATTTTTTTGTTGAGAATCAGACATAGAATTTAGATAATGTATTGGGGCGACACTGGGTTCTTCTGAGCCCACTACTGCAACTTTATTTGTGTTGACTTTGTTTGTTACCCTTTGTTTAAAAACTTGCCTGGACTAGAGTCTGTCTCTATAGTCATGTCTCTACTAAGTTATTTTTTGTTGTTGTTTCTATTTTTAAACCTTGATTGCTACACATTACCCTTAGGGTTAATAGGGCTTAGTGATTAGCTAATGACTGATCAGAGTTTTCACCTTAACACCTTTAATTAGTAAGAAGTCCACCCTTTGCTTGTGGCTTTGGATTAGAGAACACATTGAAAGTCTGGGCAGTTGACAAGTCTGTTCCAGCTTCTGTGTGCTTCTTATGCAAGGCCCGGGGTTCATGGTGAGTCGACACCGGGGTTTTTCTCTGGTCTCTCCTGACATGCACACAGCATTCCTGACCATCAGCTACACCATGATGCTGACCCAGTCTCACTGCAGCTGTCTTATTCCTGCATTTCCCTACTACATTTCTGACTGATGTGTTCCTTGCCTTAACCAATATTAAGCTTTGGGCTGCGGTCATGCTGGCCTTCCTCAGTTGTTGCCGTGAAAATTGTGATTGTTTTTGGCAACATCGCTGCTGCGTATGTAGCTTTGCTCATTCCTCTTCAATTAAGTTGACCCCTTCTGCGGCAGAACTGCCCTTTCTCCCAGCTTGTTCTGCTCCAGAGCTCAGAGGATGGAACGGGCCCAGGGCAGTCCACCTCAGATCCTGTTATACATGCAGTTTAGTTTTTCTTGAATAAACAGGTCTCAAATTGTTCTTCAGCCTTTTTCAGGGCCCCAGAATGGTTGATGTTGACTAAAAGTTTTTTCTTTATTATTGCTTTTTGGGGGAGAGAATTTTCAAAGCTCCACACTCTGAAACTCTGTCCTGCTTCTGTGGGTTCTTAAAAAATGTCTCATTAGTTTTGGTTCTCTACAGCTTGATTTGTTAAGGTATGATTTTCTTTATATTTATTTGGCTTGTGTTTTGCTGAACTTCTGGGGTATCAGTGTTATTGTTCTTCACCAGTTTTAGCCATTACATCTATAATAATTAAAGGGTAATATGCTAATTAGACCAGACAGCTGAACGACCTTCCAGATGTCATTCTGGACGTCCTTCCGAATGAAGCTGCGGTGGTGGTGGCCGAAGCAGAGGCTGTTTGGGGCATCGTGCAGGCAGGTGAGCAGTTAGGGGCGATCAGGCAGGCAGAGTGGTTAGGGGCGATCAGGCAGGCAGACAGGCAAGCGGTTAGGAGCCAGTGGTCCCAGACTGCAAGAGGGTTGTCTGACTGCAGGGTCCCGGATTGTGAGAGGGTGCAGGCCAGGCTGAGGGACCCCCCCCCCCCCCAGGGTGCACAAATTTTGTGCACTAGGCCTCCAGTTTTTATATAATTATTCTGCCCTTTTTTTCTTTTTAGATCTTCTTTTGGGATTTAAAATTCAAGCACGATTGATCACATGATATTGTATCACATATCTCTGGTGTTCTGCTACTTCTTTTATTTAAAAAATCTTTTTTGTTAATCCTCATTGGAGGATATTTTTCCCATTGATTTTTAGAGAAAGAGTGGAAAGGAGGGAGTGAAGGAGGGGAAGAGAGGGAGGAGAAAGAGAGAGAGAGAGATACATTGATTGGTTGTTTTCTGCATGTACCCCAACCAGGGCTGCAACCCAGGTACATGCCCTCGACCGGAAATAGAACCCCCGACCCTTTGGTGCTCCAACCACTAAGAAACACTAGCCAGGGCTGTTCTGCTGTTTATTGCAGTCATTTGATTTTCCTCTTTGCTTCTCTTTTTATGTGTTTGGATAATTTGCCTTCAAGTTTATAGGTGTGTTTTTTTCTATGTCCAGTATGTTGGTAAGTCCATTGGAGAAAATCTTCATTTCAGATATTATCTTTTTCAGTGCTATGATTTTTCTGCTGAAATTTCAACTTATTTCATACTCTCAACATCTTTCTTTAACATACTTTGAAGTAGTTACTTACATGTTCTTTTATGTTAAAACCAAGATGTGGGTTGTACTCTTTGTAACAATTTTTTCCTTGATTTTTAATCATACTTTTTCTAATTTTTGTGTCTTGTTTTGTTTTTTGCAATCTGGGTAATGCCTTATTGTATGCTGAATCTTCTTCATTAAAAAATAGTAGGCGGGAAATCAGTGATGCTTCATTCCAGAGCAGATCTGAGCTAAGCTCTTATTGAAGTAGACTTGTTATGGGTTGGAGCTTTTGTTCATATGAGTGTGCTCCTGGCTTCAAGTACTTGTTTTGGGGATAAGATCAGGACTGTGCATTTCAGAAGGACTTGGGATCTAAGGGTTGTGAGACTCTCAAGATCCTTTTATGCTTTGCAGGCAGCTTTGGGGCTGCTGGGGGTCTCCAGCCACACCCTGTGCTGCAGGATGTCCTCAGGAGATGGCACCCTGACTTCTTGCTTTAGTCCCAGCGTTCAGGATGTTTCCATACATGTGGAGCCCGCAGGAAAGACTTTTTGGGTGGCTGAACAAATACTTTACTTCTGGAACTTTTTGGAATTTAATCTTTCTTGCCATTCCACATGCTCTATTAGGAATATGGGTGATTTCTTCTTACCTGTGGGACATCCTATAGAAGAAAGTTTTATCTTCTGTCCACTCTTCCCCCAGGCATAAAAGTAACCAAGAACTTGTTTTTTTCCTAGGAACTACTCATTTCTCTCTGGAGTTTAATTCATTCAGAATTCTGTGCATCTTCAGATTTCTAATGGCTTTAAAAAAACTATGACTTTTAAAAAAACTTATCCAAATACGTATTTTTTCTTATTATAGTAAGAGTTAAAGCTTCTTGTAACCCTTTAAATACTAACCAAAAGTAGAAGTTTGATCCCAGCTCTCTTGATGGGAAAAGGATAGAGAGGAATTGGTGGCATCAAGGGGGGAAATATGTGTATATATACTTAATCTGATAAACTGAAAAGTAGGTATATATTAAAGTACAGGTATATATAGTATATACTTTATGTATATACTAGAGGCCAGGTGTACAAATTCATGCACAGGTGGGATCCCTCAACCTGGCTGGCGATCAGGGCCATCTCGCCCAGTCCCAATCGGGGCCAATCGGGGCCAGCTGGCCAGGGGGAGGGACCACAAGAGGTTGGCCGGCCGTGGGAGGTTGGCTGTGGAAGTGCACTGACCACCAGGGGACAGCTCCTGTGTTGAGTGTCTGCCCCCAGGTGGTCAGTGCGCATCATAGCGACCGGTCGATCGAGCAAATGGTCGACTGGTCATAATGGTCGCTTAGGCCTGATGCACAAAATTCGTGCAAGAGTAGGCCTTCCTTTCTCCCGGCTGCCGGCACCAGCTTCCCTCTGGCACCTGGGACCCGGGCTTCCCTCTGGCCTCCAGCAGGCACCCAGGACCCAGGCTTCCCTTCAGCTGCCAGCAGGCACCTGGGGCCTGGGCTTCCCTCTGGCCTCCAGCAGGCACCCAGGACCCAGGCTTCCCTCCAGCTGCCAGCAGGCACCTGGGATCTGGGCTTCCCTTGAAGCCCTGGCTTTGTCCAGAAGGTCGTCCGGAAGTTATATCAAGTCTAATTAGCATATTATACTTTTATTATTATAGATAATATATACTTTTAATCTGATATACACATATATCATATTAAAGGTAAAATGTTGGAACAAAAGTGTTTTCAGTGCAGTAAAGGAAATATCCTTACACAGTACAGGTATATTCCCAGATGTCAATGACAAACACTAATTGTTTCTCTGTTGATTGCACCTCATTCCAGTGGCAATGGTTGTTCTATGCAAATTTACTGAGAACACGGTGCTAAGAAAATGTTTGATAACATCTGTCTGAAAATGTTAGGAGCATTCAACATTTGAATCGCTGTGGGGAAGAACAAGTGTGAAGGTCTGAGTTACGCTGATGGAGCATGGAGCCTGCTGCGTCCGACATGGTGGGTATAATATGAGGGAGATACAATCTGCGTACTGAATATTTCCCCCCGGGATGAATGCAGCATGCAAAGACCTTTGCGAGAAAGGTTTGTTAGCCGTGCAGTGGTGCTTGTGCTTTGATGTGGACTTTTTATTTTGTGTAGAAACACTGTTAAGTTTGGTCTTTCTAAGAACTGGAGAGAAGGGCTGAGTTGGAGTCAAAATAATATTAACAGAGGAGTCGCAGCTGCATGTTAATTGTCTGAACAATCTTTCAAAATGCACCACCTGTGTTATGACTAGGTTTATGAAGAGTACACTGTACATGTGTGAGTCTTCTCTGTGGAAAGAGAATACATCTTAGAAAACAGTGGGCCTTGGAAAACGCACCTGTATATCCTCTGCCAGCTAGGAGAGTTGACTATATGCACAGTCGAAGGTATTTTAAACTTAAAACCAGTCTAGAACCTCCCAGTGAGTTTCTTAACATGTTCTGCAAGATTGTGTCCCTCTCCAGTCTAATTTGGGCTATTCAACAGTTTAATTTTTACAGCACAGCGATATCACTCTTCTTTCAATTCCCCAAACTGATAGGGGCAGACATAGAATGTTGGGGAACCAGCTAAAATTTGTAAGAAATATTAATCATGCTCTGTTAGCTGTGATTGTTTTATTCTGATTAACGAGGGCACGTTCTAACCTGGCTGGAAGTTACACAGGGGACCTGGGAGCTCACCAGGAAACACAGCCCATTTTTTCATCAGGGAGGTGCCTATTATCATGGAAAGATTAACAACTTTGCTGCAGAAACCAGAATCACCAGCTCTTTGAAGATCCCAGCCCTTGCATATCTCTAAGCCCTTTGAAGATACCCAGTCTGCTGCTCATCTGTTAACTGCCCATTTGGCATACCCTCTGGCCATTTCCCCTGGTAATCTTTGTCCTTTTACCCAATATAAGCAGCTGGCTTGTGGTGGGGTGCAGAGCAGATTTTTGTGGGTGACCTGCTGTTCTCCCATTTTGCTGGCAGTATTGGAATAAATGCTCATAATGATCCCACCCTGTCTCTGCTTAATTGGCTGGAATAGTGACGGGCAGCATGGACCCATTGCTTGTCCGGTTACAATTCTATCCAATATAACTCTATTACTAATACCTGATCGAGACATTCTAAAAAAGAAAACCTTCAGAATCAATATCTCTCATGAATATAGATGTAAAAATCTTCAACAAAACATTAGCAAATTGATTCCAACAGTATATGAAAATAATTACACATTATAACCCATTGGGATTTATTCCAGTGATGTGAGACTGATTCAACATTTGAAAATTAATCTATGGAATCCACCTATTGACAGGCTCAAAAGAAAAATCATCTGACCATATATTTGATACAGGAAAAGATATGACAAAATTTAACACCCTTTTGAGATAAAAGGTCTGAGGATTAGAGGGGAACTTCCTCAGCTTGATAAAGAGTATCTATAAAATAACCCACAGCTTACATCATACCCAAAGGTGGGAAATTGAACATTTCCCTCTGTCATGATGCACAAAACAAAGATGTTCTCTCTCCCCACTCCTAGTCAACACTGTCCTGAAGTACAAGCTACTTCACTATGACAAGACAAGTAAAGTACTTACACTGGGAAAAAGAAATAAAACTGTCTTTATCCACTGATACATGATTCTTAAAATCTCAACGAAGGGGGAGAGATCAACCAAAGGACTTGTATACGTGCATATAAGCATAACCAATGGACACAGACACCAGGGGGGTGAGGGCATGAGTATAGGGGTGGGAGGGTACAGGGGGTGGGGTGGGGAATAAGGACATATATGTAATACCTTAATCAATAAAGAAAAAAAAAATAAAGAGAAAAAAAATCCCAACGAATAGACCAAAATAAATAAATAAACCATTCCTAGCTCAAATAACAAGTATAGCAATATTATTTCTCCAAATATATTTTGGCTTTCCTCTATTTTGGAGACTCTAATTAAACATATGTTAGATTGCTTTATATTTCCCACAGGTTAATGAGTCCTTTAATTTTTAATGTTGTTTTTCTCTCTGTGCTTATCTGTCCATTGCCTTTTTGCCTTGACTTCCAGTCTACTGAATATTTTTATAAATATCTAATAGCTTCTTAAATCTGTAAAGGATTTTTTAATTCTCATATTTTATTTTTCTTGTCTAGAACAAATATTTGGTTCATTTTTATAAATTCTACTTCTCTTGCCTTTAGGTTTACTTTTACTTTAAACTCTTTGTAATTGTGTTAAAGTCCTGTTCTAATGACTCCATCAGCTCTGTCACATTTGGTTGTTCCTATAGTAATATTTTTCTTATGATGCTGGGTAAGATTTTCCTGCTCTTTCCTATTCTAGTAAATTTTAATCGGGTGCTGGACATTTTACTTGTTGTATTTTTGTCTGGAGTGTTTTGTCTTTCTTTAAACATGTTGAAGTCTGTTTTAATAGTTAAACCATTTGTGGAGCAGCTTAATCCTTTGAGGCTTCTTTTGAAAGCCTTTCCAGGTGGGTCTGGACTAGGTACGCTGTAGGAATAGATTAGCCTTATTGCTGAGACAGCATCCTCCTGGTTCCCTGCTGAACACCTGGTTATTCAGTGAGGCACCCTGCTATGGCAGGTTGTAACTGGAGCATCTTGTAGCGCCGAGTGCTCTCTGGGACTTGTTTATCTTACAATAGAGAGCATGTCTTTGCCTGGCTTCAGGGTGTTTATGTTACACATAAACAAGTTAATGCCCGGAACAAACTCCTGTTTATGCAGATTCCTGGAGCTTTTTCTCTGCATGGGATGCTAGGGCCTCATCAAAATGCAACTCCTGTCTCTTCAATTCAGCAAAATCCTCAGAGCCTGCTCATGTACTCCAGCTCTGAAAGTGCCTCCATGAAAAACCCCAGGTGACTGATCAGCTTCTTTATTTTAATTTTCTCAGGGATCACAACTTGTACTGCCTGTTGTCTAACGGATAAAACAAACTGTTTTTAGATAATGCACCCAGTTGCTTTTCTAGTTGTTTATACCAGGAGGCAAACGTTGATACTGGTTACTCCAAGGTGGCTTACTGTGGTTTTACATCTTTTCTGGCGTATTCTCATTGTTCCAATCAGAAAAGTAGTCTTCTGAGTCCCTTTGCCTTCTAGCTAGCTGTAGAAGTCAGGACTACAGCATTTGTATACTCTTGCAAATATGAAAGCTTTTAGGAGATCATAAATTAAGTACTTTTCCACTTGGGCCTCTGCCACTCTGCTGGAAGGGTGGTGAGTGGTCTCTTGCATGTCTCTTGGTGAGATTTAATTCTCCAGCTCAACATGGACCAAGTCATCTAATGAGACTTAAGGCGTAGCATGGCGGTTAGTACTGATCAAATGTGAAAACCCGAGGAGAAGGAGTGCTACGGAAGTCTACAACACACTGCAGTCTCCTAGATAACAATGTTAAAGGGATTTAACACATTATTTCTTAGAATCATTGCTGCGTGCTCTCATTGAGACAACATCTAATCCTTGGGCATGATATAAAAAAAACATTCAAATCAAAACAGCATGCTAATGTATGAGTCTTTCCCACTTCACTCTAAAGCAAACGCCCTTAATTCACATCACTGTCACAGATAGTATTTTGGGTGGTAACCCTTTCTTTTTACATAGCTATTCATTCACTAAAATAATTCTATGGAAATGAGTAACTAAAAATATACTCCCCAATTTTTTTGTTTAAGGATTTTAAAATGATTTAAAAACAACACACCAAAATCCTTGGCTGAGTTTTCCTCTACTAAGTAGACTGAATTAGAAAATGAAATAAAATGGCTAGAGGGCTACATATCCAGTAGTTGGTGATGATTTCAGTCTTTCAAGTAACCATCCTAATGATCCCGTGTCCCCCGAGCACCTCTGGCCTTTTCTGTGCATCACTATGGCTTATTGTGGGCCATTTGGCTATCTTTTAAGGTGAAATAACTTAATGGGAAAATAAAGAGGAATTATCAAATTAAGAGAACATACTTTTAAGGGAACCAGTAAAGTAACATAACTGGTTTTAAAATGTTTTGTATTGCTTATTTCTTTCTCTTCCATAAATTACATGTTATATATCAAACAACCTATGGTAAGTTAGCAATATTTTATTTATACTTTAATTGGATGGGTATAGTCCTTGGGACAAGTTAATTAACTTTCCTTTTTTATAAGCCTCTCTTTCATTTGTTCTCAGAGGATCTCAGAAAGATAATTAAGGATTCTCTAAGGCACTTTCACAGTCTTTATTACCATTGATTGCTAATAAGATAGCAGAAAGTAATTCACTTTCTTTTCAGGTTAATAGAATATTTTTTGAAAAGTCTTCGTTATTTTGGGGTATGATAAAATCAATTACTACATCAATAATCCTTTCAGACTCGAACTGGAGTTAGAGCAAACACAGAGAAGTCATTCGTTCCCTTTTTGTTACACTTGAATGTACCTGTCAACAGGCTTATATACACAGGGTGTGGCAAAAGTAGGTTTATAGTTGTGAGTATGCAAAACACAGAGTTTATTCTTGTATTATTGTTTATCAATTATTGTATTCAAAAGTGAATACAACTATAAACCTGCCTTTGTCTCACCCTATATATGAAATCAAGATGTTTCTCTACCACCATTCACATTTCAGATCTCACTAGATCAAATATAATACTACTTACTGTAAGTTTATGTCTCAATAAATTCAGCCCAAATCAGTTCAGCTTGAGCTCCAAGCATATAAAAGAATATGGTTGTCACAGAAAAAAAGGTGTTATTAATATTTTTATTTTGAGTTTTATACAAGCTACATTTAACTGCAGGAGTGGACTATTCGATTCATGATCCTGTTTTGAATAAGCATCCTAGCTGATTGAATAAAAATGTCAGCATATTTAAAAGAAAGTTTTATAATCAGGAACCACAAAAACATTTAAAGTAGAAAATGCCCTTTAGCTATTTCCAAACCAAATCAAGAAGAGCCTATAAATTCCCCATTTTTTTCTTACTTAACCTGGCAATTCCCATTATTTAACAGATTCTTGTCTAAGTAATCTGTTCCTCCCAGGAATTTGCACTTTTAGAAATATGTCTTGATAAAATCACCAATCATGTAGGCAAATATATATGAAAGCATATTAGAGCTTTATTTGTATAAAGAAAGAAGTAACACTATACAATGTCAAACAATAAGTGTTAGGTCGAGGCAGGGGGGAAGTCCAGAGCAGATGCGTGCATCTGCAAGGTAGATGGTGACAGAGATAACTGGCACCTTCCTAGACCCCTGGCCCGAGGCGGAATTCCACACCTCTCATGCCCTCCCCCCTCCCCCCACTAAACAGCTGTATAAAAGAAGTACCTATGCCCCCTTTTTGGCGCGAACTTCCCTGGCCCACCCTCGGACCAGCGGATTTCACCCGGGAGCACAAGATTAAAACCTCCCCCTTTTTAATCGCCTGGACTCTCTGTGTTTTGTCTCCTGCGTCACAAACCTCTCATCTGGTGCCGAAACCCGGGAGGGGGTGCGAGTATCCCATTTGACTGTTCGTGGTCCGGGGTGCACACCCCCCTCTTGTCTCAGGTTTCTCCCCGGCTCGGCAGCGTCAGCGGGTAAGTCCCAGCCCTTATTGATTCCTAGCGGTCGTTCTTCCGGTGTGTGGGATCTCAGGACTGCCCTCTGGTCAGATGCCAGGCGGAGATTCTGATTGCTGTCGACCTCCAGGCCGACCATATGCTTGTTTTGCTTATGACCAGCGGAACTCAGACAAGTGTAATCAAGACGTCAACACCTATGGGGGTTGCTGCTGGTCAGGCTGTGTCATCCATGATGCCTAAAATGAGGTCAGGTCTGGCCCCTTTTTCTGGAAGGATGGGACCTTCAACATCAGGGTCCAGGACCCCTGGGACCAGCGATGGGTTGCGGGCGTTATGGGAAAACTATATGGGGGTGGTTGGAGCTCGACTCCTTCAGGGACCATCTACATCTCCCGGGAATATGTCATGGCCCAGGAGGCCCAAATCCAGGTCTCCAACAGCATCCTACAGGCTGAACATTCCCTTAAAGGGAAGCTGCCTCATTCCCTCGGGTAGAAGTCCTGTCTTCTTGGCTCCAACTTATCCAACACACTCTACTATTCCTCAACGAGACCCGCACCCTGCCCAATGTCTCGCACTGCTTTCTATGTGTCTCTCTCCAAAGACCTTTGCTGGCTGCTGTCCCACTCATGACTCCTCCAGGAACCCAGGGACATGGTGAATGTCAGCCTCCCCTGGCTGGCATCCCCCTCTGGGAACCCGAAACTCCAGAACCCACCTTGCCCCCGCGGGTATGCTACCAGACCAGCAACCCGGTAACTGTGGGACGGGTCACTTGGAACTGTACCCAAAACCACACTGCAGCCGGTCCCACCAAGGCCAGCCCGGGTACCTTCTTTTGGTGCAATGGCACCTTAAGCAACTGCAACTCCTCTGACCCCGGGCCTTGCTTCGTGGTCACAGTAGTTCCCCAACTAACCTTGTATGGAGAGTCGGAACTCGCCTGGTTGCTCCCTTCATCCCACCCCCGGGCCCACCAGACCGCCTTCCTCCCTGTCATGTTGGGGGTAAGTATTGCTGCCTCAGTAGGCCTCGCCGGAGGGGCGGGGGGTGGCCTCGGGAACAGCATAATCTCTGCTCAGGATCAATGACAAACTCCAGATAGCCCTGGAATCTGCTACCGCCCCCTTAGCCTCCCTGCAGCGGCCAGTAACATCGGTAGCCCAAATAGCCCTGCAGAACCGACAGGCCCTAGACCTTCTCACTGCGGAAAAAGGGGGAACCTGCATGTTCCTTCAAGAAGAATGCTGCTGCTACATCAACGAGTCCGAAGTGGTGGAGCAGAACGTGCAGACCCTGACTGAGCTGAGTGAAGAATTACATGCAAGACACTCCCGGGACAACTCTCTTTTCGGCTGGCTCCAAAGCCCTTTAGCTACCTGGATCCTAACCCTGATAGGGGCCCTAATTCTCATCTGTGTCTTTTTTCCCTAGCCCCCTGCCTCCTCAAATTCATCCACTCCCGGATCGCGGAAATGTCTCCGGTGACTATAAACCAGCTCCTGCTCCACCCCTACACTTGCTGCCCTCCGACCCGCCTCTGCCTGACCCTGGCCTTTAACACCCCCCACCCGCTTCGCCCATGGTCAGCAGGAAGTAGCCAGGATGATTTCGGCGCCCCCTATCACCAAAAGGCCGGGATGTTAGGTCGAGGCAGGGGGGAAGTCCAGAGCCGATGCGTGCATCTGCAAGGTAGATGGTGACAGAGATAACTGGCGCCTTCCTAGACCCCTGGCCCGAGGCGGAATTCCACACCTCTCATGCCCTCCCCCCTCCCCCCGCTATACAGCTGTATAAAAGTACCTATGCCCCCTTTTTGGCGCGAACTTCCCTGGCCCACCCTCGGACCATCGAATTTCGCCCAGGAGCGCAAGATTAAAACCTCCCCCTTTTTAATCACCTGGACTCTCTGAGTTTTGTCTCCTGCATTGCAAACCTCTCAATAAGGTCAATATGTAAATTTTCTAACAAGAGGGATATTTTATTTCCATAAAAAAGAACGTTACATAATAAAATCATAAAAATAACATAAAAATAACAAAGATGTTTATGAAGTATTATGGTATAGTCATATTTATATTTATTTTGTATACATAAAGTGAAAAAGAATTACACATTTGTTTATCTAGATCATAAATTTACACACACACACACACACACACACACATTTCCAAGGGGTTTGGATGAATCTATACTAAACACGATTATTGATAATAGTTATCAGAGGTAGTCATTATGTTTATCTTTATTTTCTACAATGAATTTCTATGACTTTTGTGAGAAAAACAGTTGAGTAACACTTGGAATATGACCTGTGCTTCCGTTTTTTCCCAGTAATGCTGTGTAAATCAGGCTCCTAATACTTTTAAAGAAGCACACCATTTATCCCTCAATCCTCACTAAGGGAGTCATCCTGGCTTTGCTAGGAAGGGGATTTAATTTTTTAAATGAGATTTCCTTTTGTATGAGTCCTTTGTGGAACAGGAGTCAAAGATTCTGAGGGAGTTAGCCTTACAAGAATAGCCACCTCTCCTCTTGTAAGTACTAACCTGGCTAAGTGGATGCCAGCTGAGTGCATATAGGCACAAACAACTTGACAATGTCCTGCTGGGATTAGGGAGCTGGGAGAAAAGGTTCACTTTGGAGGAGAGATGACTCTTGGCCACCTGGCTGTTTTGGGTCTGACCTCTACCACTCATTGGTAAGTTTGTTAGCCATGTAGACAGGAAGGATACCTAAACATGCAAGGTGGACCATTTGCCATGTTTTGAGCCTACTGTCAGAAGTGAATTATTGTAAAAAGTATTTAACTCTGGGTATAAAACAAAGAGAATGTCAGCATTTTTTCTGCATACGATAATAGGAAAACTTTCTACTCTAAAAAGTCTCACATCTATAAAACTCTATAGGTAAATAAGACCCAACTTATTCACCTGATGAAATAATAAAATCTGCCCTTTGAATTTTATGCTATAGTCTCTTACCTCTGTGGAAACAAAAGAAAAGGTCACTGTACAAAATAATGTCATAGCAGATTTTTATTAAAGACTTCACTGTAAATTATATCAATTACAATGTAAAACTATTAATGATGAATATCAGATTAACTATCATTTATTGCTTAGCTACTTGTGTCAGATACTTTATATGATATCCATTCATTTATCCTACAGGTATATATTGAGCATCTACTGAGGTGATGCCATTAACAACACGGAAATGACCCCTGCTCTCATAAGCAGATTAATAAGGGAGAGAAACATTAAATAAGAATCAATTAACTTCCATTGTGGTCAGAACTGTAAAGAATAAGTTCAGGTGATCAGGAAAGACTTTGTTGAAGAAGTGATATTAGAACTATAAACTATTGGATTCCAGGAGAAAGATAGAGAGAGATCCCAGGTAAACAATATGGCACATGGTACATTACCCATACTTTTGCATTCCATTTTCTCCATTAATTCAGGCAAGTCTTTGAATCTCAGCATCTTTAAAGGTAGACCATCTCTGAGTCCAAGTTTTAGTTATATAATCATGTAATCTGTTAAGTGCACTAATACATTAAATCCAAAATTGCTAGTAAGTGCACCCATATCAATTTGGTCTGATTCACTCTTATATTGTATTACCCTTTGTCTAATACCTTGAAATCAATTTCCAGGCATATTTTCCCATGTTTTTGCAATGCTTTTGTTGGATTATCCACTTCCTCCTGATTTAGACTTTGTACTCATTCTCCATGCTGACATAGACACCAGCATCAGCCCAGCATGATCCCCTCTTTAGTCATAAGAATAAAAAACTTCTTTGAGCTCAGAAACACCAGAACCAGTTGAACAGAATCAACAGCCCTCTCAGAGGTCTGAGTTTCAGCTTGGTGGGGTTAATTTCCCAAGCATATACGATTTAATGATAACTTTCCTTTGATTTACCGTTTCCTGTAACAGTAGAAACTTTCTGTTATAGATGGGACTAGATATATAATATACCTAATATAATACTTTAATGTAATTTTTTTGTATTTTGTTACCTATTTAAATATATTCTAGCTAACAATTCTTCATATTAAATTCTCTGTTAAAAAACTGTTGTGATTTCTGTTTCCTGAATAGATACTACTGATATAGAAGTTTATATCAGGAGTGGTCCTAAGAAATGGTCCCCCAACGATGGGGTTTGGGCATTAGCTTGCTCATTCTAAGAGCTTGAGCACAATCCCAGATTCCTTTCAAGTGGAAAATGGGATGCTAGTTAGTTAAGAATACTGTAGAATTATGAGTAACCACTGGTGGTTGATTTTGATCAAGTGCCTTCTCAAGCAAGTGTCCTGGGGACCATGAGTTTCTGCACTCAATCTTGTAGTAATATTAATTACAAAAACAGTGACATGGAACTAGTGTTGGGTTGTTAAATGTTTAACAAGTAATTCTCAAAATCTTATTTGTAAATCATGGCCGATATCAAACTATCAATGTGGTGTCACTGAACATGGAGCTGAGAAGAGATGAACACATCTGCTAGCTGGTATGAGCCAGTTTCAACACATGGCTGCATCGGATGGATTTTTCTGGGGTTCTTACAAAAACAATGACAAACTCAAGTCTGTAAACTCTCAGATCAAGTCATAATCAGAGAATCAAAGAGCTTCTAAAGTACCTAGAAGAATTTCCTATTTAGAAAGCCACAGGGAAATTAAAAAAAAAAATAAGCACAAAACTTCAGTTATGAAGGTTGCAGAACTACAATATAAGTTGAACTCACAGTCTTGTCAAGTGAGTTATCTATAAAAGTGAGCGTTATCATTGGGCAAGTTTGGGAACTTGAGACATGGCATGGGGTCATTTGGGTTAACCTAGATCAGTGGTCGGCAAACTGCGGCTCGTGAGCCACATTCGGCTCTTTGGCCCCTTGAGTGTGGCTCTTCCACAAACTACCACGGCCTGGGCGGGTCTATTTTGAAGAAGTGGTGTTAGAAGAAGTTTAAGTTTAAAAAATTTGGCTCTCAAAAGAAATGTCAATCGTTGTACTGTTGATATTTGGCTCTGTTGACTAATGAGTTTGCCGACCACTGACCTAGATGAAGCTGAGGCCCCCTGGTCACTTTAATACTCCTTTGCCAGTGAGAACAACCTGCCCTCTTATTTCTGAGAAAAGGAATCTCCCCTGGTATGAATATCTTGTCTTAATAAAATAATCATTGATATTATCTCCTTCGACTGTTCTGTCTTCCCTTATTATGCTTCTTGAAACATGGTGGTGGTATAACTGAAATAGCTGGTTTTTCTCCTTAGGAAAAAGAATACTTTCCACAGTGATTCTCAAAGTATGTTTGTAGGAATAGCAGTATCTGCATCACCTAAATACTTGTTTGCAATTAAAATTATTAGGTCCCACCCTAGGTCTATTGAATCAGAAACTCTAGGGGTGGGTTCAGCAATTGTTTTAACCTCTCCAGGAGATTCTGATTCATGTCAAAATTTAAGAACCACTGCTTAAACTCTGCCTGAGCAACTTACATTTTTATTTTCCTAGATTAGGAAAAAAAGTCTTTCGCATCAATTAAATGTTGTTTTAAAAAAATTATATAATATATGAACACATACACTATTTATATATTACAGTCAAATGTGATCTTTAGTGAGTATTATTCTCTTTTGTTATTAAAATGCATAATAAAATTATTTATATATTTATCATATTAAGTCAACAAGTATTATTAGATACTTAGTATAAACCCACTCAACTGTCAGGCACTAGGAGACAGAACATAACTTTTCTAAGAAAGACATCAAAATGATATTTCATTTACCATTCATGATGATTAAGATAAATTATTTTAGTTTTACTCTAGCAAGCTCTGTTGATTGATTGAACATCTCACAATCTTATTGAGGAAATGAGGCATATAAAGTAGGAATAATTAGTAATTCATACAAAATAATTTTTAGTCAAGTGACAACTTGTATAGTATAAATTATCAATGCTTCATTTATTAGAATAGAGGAATTACTATGAATTAAAGGAGTAGAAAGGCTTTATTGGAAACACTTGAAATGAGCCTTAAACATGAACAAAATTGTGTTAGGTAGAGAGGAGAAGAGAGTTTAGATAAGGAAGAGAATGTAAGTACAATGGAATGAAGATGCAGATGAGCATATGCGCAAGGCAACAAGATGGATATTTAGTTGAAGAAATACTGTGTAAAAATAGTTTAATTATGTTAAATATTAATATAATTTAGGTACTTATATTAGCAATTTAATTGCATTAACACTCTATAGCCCATCAATCATGAAGGATTTGCAAAGGTGATCTGAAATGATGGGACATATCCTAATTATTCTGAGGCCAGTGAGGAGTGGAGACTGACCAGGAAATTGGAACAAAACAAAGGAAAATCTTGGGGACATAGTACACAAATGTATCACTTGACCCTTGATTAGGCCCACAAGAAGTAAATCTAAACCATCAGAATAGGTTTAGAAAAGAAGAAAGCAGTGTGGCAAAATCTCATACTCTGGGACCAGAACATATATATCAATTTACCATCACCCCATACTTTTTTTGCCATCTGACCATCAAGAGTAGGCTAGCCTTACCTGCCTTGTTTTCTTTTCACTTTACCTATCATATCCATCCTTTTGAAGATTGAAGATGAGATGGGGGTAGTAGGAGAGAGATGGTGAGATTGGACTGGGGAACAAATTTGGAGGTAATAAGCCATTTTATATTTAAAAAAGGCTAATATGCAAATTGTCCCCTTGACCGGGAGTTCGACCAGGAGGTGGGGCCAGCCCGCCAACCTCCTGCATCCCCTCCCCCGAGCCGGCCTGGCCCAATCAGCCCCAATAGGGACGGGCTGGCCAGACCCCAACTGTGCATGAATTCGTGCACTGGGCCTCTAGTGAGGTATAAGAGATTTATATGAATAAGAAAAGGAAGAAAACTAAGTACTGTCATCAACCACGTATACTCAGCCAGCAAATGGCATAAGTAGGATTTACCATAAGGCTATCTACTACAGATTGCTTGCTCTAAATATTAAAATAAATATTAACTGATGAATGATACATCTTAAAATATTCTCAGACACTGCTGGTTGTCAAAATCAAGACTGGCTACTGGCATCTAATGGATTGGAGTCAGAAATGTTGCTAAATATCTACAAACCATTGGAAGGTCCCCCACAACAAGGAATTATCCAGATTAAATGTCCATAGTGCCGAGAGTAAAAAACCATGATGTAATCTAAAGCTGTTCTCTTCTCATTATTCTTGTAATTAAGTGATGAAATTAGTTTCATTGATTATTTACCGATTCCTCGTTCCCTTTCTACATTTAAACTATCACTGGGCTCAGGACTCTGTTTCTCAAATTAGATGCTGAATCTTACCAATTATCCCTGTAAACATTAGGTCAAGCCATCATCATTTTTGCTTCCATTCTCACTCTTCCGACATTTCATTAGCAGCAGTGCAATTTTTCTAAAGCCTAAAAACGAACATTGCCTTCCTCTGCTCCAAATCCTCCCGTGGCTCCCTTTAAGATTTTAAATCAAATCCAAACTTCAAACTATGACCTGCAACATGCTGCAGAATCTGCTCCACCCACATCACCCTTGATGCTTTATTTTTCACTCTTTCCCGGGTTCACTCGGCCTTACATTGTCCCATGGGCATGCCCAGCTCATGCTCAGCTCAGGGCTCTGCGCTTGAATTCCCTCTGACTAGAATGCTTTCTCCTCAGTTTGGCCTGGCTTTTCTTTTTCATTCTCTAGGACCCAGCTCCAAGAAGCCTTATTCCTGACCCATGATTGACTTTCCTGATAGGATTTATCACTTTCTGAAATAATTTTGCATCTTTATGTCTCAATTGTCTATGATAATTACAGGAGAGCAAGCCTAGGAGGAAGGGACTTTGTCTTACATTGGTATTGCACCCCCCCATATCTAGAACAATGGTTGACATGGAATAGATGATCAATCAATATTTGTTGAACCATTAGTGAAAATTGAAAGAACGAATGAAACCTAAAGATTAGGAATTTGCTTAATGCCATGGATTCCCTAAGGCAGTGGTTGGCAAATGGAGGCTGCCAAGCCGCATGTGGCTCTTTGGCCCCTTGAGTGTACCTCAATCAGATTGAGGATGTTTTTAGCAAAGGCCAGCTGAGGAGTACCCTAATTAAGTTAATAACAATGTACCTACTTATATAGTTTAAGTTTAAAAAATTTGGCTCTCAAAAGAAATTTCAATCGTTGTACTGTTGATATTTGGCTCTGTTGACCAATGAGTTTGCCGACCACTGCCCTAAGGTAAACATCCTCCAATCTTAGGATCTGGTCACTTTCTCCTCAAGGAACTGAAGTGTAAAATGACACTCAGCCTAGCTGACATGGCTCAATAGTTGAGTGTAGACCTATGAACCAGGAGGTAACAGTTCAATTCCCAATCAGGTCACATGCCCAGGTTTAGGGCTTGATTCCCAGTCAGGGGCATGCAGGAGGCAGCCAGTCAATGATTTTCTCCAGTCATTGATGTTTTCTCTCTCTGCCTCTCCCTTCCTCTCTGAAATAAAGAATATATACAGCCAAAACCGGTTTGGCTCAGTGGATAGAGCGTCAGCCTGCGGACGGAGGGGTCCCAGGTTCGATTCCGGTCAAGGGCATGTAACTTGGTTGTGGGCACATCCCCAGTGGGAGGTGTGCAGGAGGCAGCTGATCGATGTTTCTCTCTCATCGATGTTTCTGACTATCTATCCCTCTTCCTTCCTCTCTGTAAAAAATCAATAAAATATATTTTAAAAAAAAGAATATATACATATATTTAAAATTACACTCAAAGAAGAAATTATCCAGGTGGGGAGTGAGAAAAAGAGCTTTCCATATTGATGCACTGCAAACCACTGAGGCTCAGAGTTAAGAGGGAGCTGAGGCTGTTGCAGGCACTGAAAAGGAGCAGCAGGGCTGTTCTGAAGACAGGCAAGGAGGGACCAGAGGGGGAACAGCAGAACACAAGGGCCATACAGAATTTGTTAAGAGCATAGAGTTTATCATGAGAGACTGGAGGGTGCCAGAAGGGTTTTAAATCAATAGGTAATTTGATCACATTACATACAGTTCAACCCATGGAACCTGAATTAATCAAGACTGTAACTAAACCAAGTTTGCATAATTTGGGTAAATAGAAGAGTTGTTGGTGAATGGAAGGCTCCTGCTAATGTTTATGATCTAACATTCAGGCCTCACACTGGGTGAATGACAAAATGGCTGTGTGCCAGGCGGAGAAGAGAATCCTGGGTCGAATGACAGTCTCTTCTGCAATATATTGAACATTTCACTAATTGCAAAAGACATTTTTTGACTAGTGAGATTACTTCAGTTGTGAACTCTTCCAGAGTTTTTTCATTTTAAATAAATGGATTTAATTTTTCCTCTTCTATTCATGTGCAGAAATGCTAAATTATGTTTCACACAAAGAAAAATGATCAGATTCAATCAGACCATTCATTCTTACACGCCAGGGCTCTCAGTAATTACTTTTTACCTGAGATCATTTTAATTTGCCTTCCATTTACAAAATGAAATCATTTTGTACCACTTTACCAAGCTCTCAGGAGGAATATTTTACAATTCCATGTTCAGTATTCATTAATTGTTTATTTCATTTGTATGACAGTACTTAAATATATTCTACTATGTGCAAGGTACTGTTGCTATAGGCACATTAGCAGAAAGATCATAATTGTTTATAAAACAAACTAAACAGTGATTCTGATGTCTGTGAACAAATAATACAGATACTTCAGGGACAATGTAAATGTTTTGGGAATGTGTAAAAAAGCAGGTTTTACTACCTCCAGAATAATAATTTCATTCTCATGGTTTAATTTGTAGGCCAAAATTAATAAAAAAATATTTGTATATAAATGTGGTTTTAAAAATTATTTAAACTTAGTACATGCATTCCTCTAGGTACAATTATTTTATAATCAGAAATTGAATCTTACCTTTATTTTTTTCTGTATCTAGCACAGTGCTGGGCACAGAGTAGATGCAAAATATTTTTTGAATGGCATTTTTTTTTTTTTTACTGCAAGTCATTTGTGCTTAAATTTGATCATTGAGCTATTTACTTAAATGTCTATGAAATCTCATATTGAAAACTGATTTCACTTTAATTATGTCCTCATGCCAGTTAGCAACACTTGGTACTTACAAAGCCAAATGTACTGTCATTTTTCCCATTGCACATGTGCCCCATTCAGCCATTTTCATTGCACGAACACCTTGATTCCCCGAAGACTAGCTTTTGCAAAGCATGAATGCTTTGCTTGTACATGTATAATTATATGCTCACATCTTGTTCCATCTATCAACTTTACTGACATTGAAATGTGGACAATTTAAGGCATGTCATTATTAATATTAAAACAATGTGAAGCTAAGATAAAAGTTTATTTTGCATCAGTGAAGCCCTTATGCAAGCTATTTTTCCACGAAACAGTAATGCAGGAATATAAATATTGTTTTACAAGGATTCGTGAACTTGAACATATGGTAATGTCAGCCTTTAGTAGCTGATAAACTTTTGCTGAAAGTATATACTTAACAAATTTTTAAACACTGATGTAAGATTTACATTTTAGTTTAAGCAGATGTGAGAAATAAATCAGTCAGGTTAAAAGAGAAAAAAATAAAATGAAATCTTCCAAAATTTCAAACTCAGCAAAATGCTTATCTATTTCCTTCATTCATTTCTCCAAATAATGGAATAAGAAATAATTCATTTGAAGCTGTATTTAAAGAATTATAGATATGTAACATTACATTCTACATTGTAATATGTTACTTACTCTTTAAGATTGTTATTGAGTTTCATAAGAATATTTACAAAAGTAATGAGTCAGAGCCAGCTTCCGGGGCATGTGACCAGTAAGCTGGTTGTTAATGCAGAGAGAACAAGACCAGTATCAGTAACTCCACCACAGCCAGAACAGAAACTCTGATACTGTTTAGTGTCTTCTATATTGAAAACACTTCTCACTTTTCACTTACCTAAACACTCACCATCATCTCAGTCCAGTAAAATCAGGGGTTCAAATATCAGAAATAATTCATAAAACTTAATAAAAATTTCTTATTATCCACTTTGATTTACCAGCAAGTCCTGTTGAATATGCTTCCAGAAATGTTTCTAATTTTTCTCCTTTCCATCTCAAATTCATGGCCAACTCATTATCATCTCTTACATGGCAATGGCTTCCAATCTCTAATTTCAATCTTGCTCAGTTCTTCACAAACTAGACAGGAGAGCTATTTAGTAGATTCGGTTCAATGCACCCCTCTGGCTAACACATTCCAATGGCTTCCTTATCTCATTTTTATCTATTTATTTATTTTTATTACATTTATGGGGATGATATTGATCAGGTGTGGGTTTCTATGTTACAAGATCTGTACATTGCACCATTAGCTTGACTGTGGATCATTTCACAATGTTACAAGTATCAAAACATTATGTTATATACCTTAAGGCCATATAATTATTATTTGTTAATTATATCTCAATAAAGCTGAAAAATTTTAAAGAAAAACAAGAATGAAGGTCACTATGGCCAGAGTGTCCTTTATAAAGGAAAAGGAGAGGCAGTCAGAGAGGTGGCAATCAGATGAATTTTCTCACCTCATTTAGAATAAAATGCAAACCTGGTCTTACACAACCTCATCTCTGCCCTTTGGTTTGAGGGCTGACAGTTCAACCACTGAGTGACACTGGCCAGGGCTTAGAACATTTTCATTACCCCAACAGAAACTTCATACCCAATAACAGTCACTGCCCATTCTTCTCTAAGTATCTGCTTGAGGCAACAATTAATCCACTTTATAGATTGGCCTATTCTGGATATTTTATACAAATGAAATAATGTATGTGGTGTTTGTGACTGGCTTCTTTCACTTAGCAAAGTGTTTTAAAGGCTAATTCATGTTTATCATGTATCAATACTTTATTTCTTTAATTGCTGAATAATATTTTACTGTTGGCTATAACACATTTTATTTATCCATTCATTGGTTGATAGACATTTTGGTTACTTCCCCATTTTAGAATCATATATATATATATATATATATATATATATATATATATATATATTTGCATGAGTTTTTATTTCTCTTGGATATATATCTAGGAGAGGAATTACTGGGTCATATGGTAGCTAGTTTTATAATTTTTTAAATATATTTTTTTATTGATTTCAGAGAGGAAGGGAGAGAGAGAGAAAGTAAGAGAGAGAGAGAGAGAGAGAGAGAGAGAGAGAGAGAAAGAGAGATGGAAACATCAATAATGAGAGAGAATTTATCAGCTGCCTCCTGTATGCCCCCCATCAGGGATTGAACCCACAACCCGGGCATGTGCTCTTGACAGGAATCAAACCCAGGACCCTTAGTCCACAGGCCAACACTCTGTCCACTGAACCAAACCGGCTAGGACTATGGTAGCTGGTCTTAAAACTTAGAGTTTATTTCTGGATTCTCAATTCTATTTTATTGGTCTTTATGTCTATATTTATGCCAGGACCACACTGTCTTGACTACTGTAGCTCTGTAGTAACAATTAAAACCAAGAAGTATGAGTTGAACTTGAAATTATAAGATCAATTCAGTACAACTTGCTTCTTTTTAAAAATTGTTTTGTCTAATCTGAGTCCCCTGCATTTTCATATGAATCTTAGGGTCAGGCTAACTTGTTTCTTCAAAGAAGAAACTGTGTTTTTGATAGGTATAGTGTATCGCTATATCAATTCGGGAGTATTGCCATCTTAAGCTTTTTGATCCGCGAATAAATCACACTCTCAGTCTTTCCACCAATAGGAACTAACTTTGATAAACGTGATTCTTCTGTCTTCAGTCACAAGAAACCTAGGACATCAGTCACCCTCCAATGTCTTATCACCAAAAGGCTCTGTCCTTTCCTTTTCCATTCCCCATCTTCCACCTCTTTCCAACTTCTGAAAACCATCCAGTGCTCCTTTTATGTTCTTGGTGTAACCAGATCAAAGTTGTACTGAATTGATCGTATAATTTCCCCCAGAATACGAAGAATTCCTCAAGTTCTTTAATGGTCTATACCTCAAACACAGTATTTGAAATATAAGAAACCTAATAAATATTCAAATCCAATCCTCTTCATTTTACAAAGAGAAAATTGAGACTGAAACAAATTAGGTACCTTGGGTTAGCACCTTGCTGAAAGTTAATGGATGAATCAGAATGATCACTCAGAAATCTTAATTCCGAATCTTTCACTTTTAATGTTGAAGAGCCCTCTCTTGGCTTCTAAATTATTCTAGCTTTAATCACTTTAAAATATTTTTAGGTAAGAAACTATATAGATTATTTAATTCATGAACTAAAATTTTACAAGTTGTGTTTTTATATTGGGAATATAGAATATATCCATATTTCAAGTATTTTTTACAACATTATTAATGCTCTTGCAGGTACAATATTAACGTGTGGACAAGATGATGTTTTGCAGGATGTAAAGGCTAAATAAGGAGTGTAAAATTGGGGTTACTATAGGAACTGTTTATGAAGAAAATTTCCTGAATTCTCTCTTCCAATCTCCTGCCAGTTTGGAACACACTAGAGAATCATCATCCTGCATTGGTGATTGCATCTCTTTCGTAGGGAGGTTTTGAACTTCCTTTATAAAAGATTTTTCTCAGGATGACATTGGGCACCAACCCATATTTTTAAATGACTAACATAAAGCCCTTGGCTGCTATTGATCATATGCCTGGGGCATCCAGGTGACTGCATTATTAAAGTTCACCATTTGTTGTGGTTTCCTGGTGGCAGAAATTCCAGCTCACAATTCTCCTTTATCTGTGGAGAACATCTCACCTGAAATCAGGGACAAAAGTTAATCCCCATCGAATAATTTCACATGGTGAGACATTGTTCAAAGCTTCAGAGGGCTTCTCCCAGAGAAAAGAGGGAAACACTTGAGTTGGTTGAAGTATAAGGAGCTATATTTAGAAATGTCTTGTAAATGGTGGAAAATTACTAAGATTGTTTCTGTTGACTGGAGAGTCAGACAACTCTAAACTCAGACTGGATTCATAAAGAATAAATTCGTTCTCTGGCCCTTCCTGCTGTGCCCTTTGAGTAACTTGAATTTGCTCGCCAACTTCAGAGTGGTGATGACAGGTGTTAAAAGCCAGAGATTGTCTTCCCATAGTTGTAAAATAGACTTGTGGCCAGTGGAGTTGATGCGAGGATTGAAACTGAGCTCCATAAATGAATTCAGACTAATTCTGTGTCCTGAAAGCAGGCCGGCTCAGGTTTCCCTTCTACCAAGTGAAGGTGTTGATCTCTGAGCCCCGGCTGGACTGATGCTTCTGAGCTCAGTATTTACTCACTGAGGATGACATATCTTACAATAAAAAATGATTGTCGTGTATTTCTTTTAAACCATTTATTTTTGTCCAATATTGTCAGACTCCACACTTATTTGCTGCTAACACTAGGGGTCAGGCTAAGAATAGTCCTATTTTCTCTGCTAGTATGAGTCCTCCAGGTATTCTAGGTACCTTAGCTATTTAGATTTTTAAAATTACGTCTTCTGAATTTCCATTATACTCTGTTTATAGATTAGTCATTCACATTTTTCTTTTTTTTTTTAAATATATTTTATTGATTTTTTACAGAGAGGAAGGAAGAGGGATAGAGAGTTAGAAACATCGATGAGAGAGAAACATCGATCAGCTGCCTCCTGCACACCTCCTACTGGGGATGTGCCCACAACCAAGTTATGTGCCCTTGACCGGAATCGAACCTGGGACCCTTCAGTCCGAAGGCCGACGCTCTATCCATTGAGCCAAACCGGTTTTGGCAGTCATTCACATTTTTCAACAATAAAAATAATAAATAAAGCAAATAAGAGATTTTCCCTACAAACCAAAATATTAAGGAATTAAAAAATACATCAAATGTTTCTAATTCCTATATTACACATTGAAGTCTAACAGGTGTTTTGAAAGTAACCAATCCAATCATAACAGTTAGCAATCTACACCTTTACCCAACTTTACCATTGTTATGTGCATTTTCCTAACCTTCCCACTTCTTTCTCCTTTTCATTTTTCTCCCCTGTGGAATTACAAGCACTGTCACAAAAAAAACGATTTGTCATAAACTCTAAAGAACCTTGAAAATCAAACAAATGCAATAATAAAGATGAGAAATGAACACTTATACACAACCAGTGCAACAGGTATGTACAGAAATAGACTCCATATGATTTTACATAAAATTAGTAAGTTTTTTCAGCTTATACCAGTATTCCAAAATAGAGCAGGAAAAGGTGTAAAGATGTGGTTAAACCTCGAAAGAGCAGGTCAGAAAACATTAGCTAGGGCAGTGGTCGGCAAACTGTGGCTCGCGAGCCACATGCGGCTTTTTGGCCCCTTGAGTGTGGCTCTTCCACAAAATACTACGGTCTGGGCGAGTGTATTTTGAAGAAGTGGCATTAGAAGAAGTTTAAGTTTAAAAAATTTGGCTCTCAAAAGAAATTCAATTGTTGAACTGTTGATATTTGGCTCTGTTGACTAATGAGTTTGCCGACCACTGAGCTAGGGCTTCATGTGCTATAAAAAATAGAACCGGTCCCTAAGAAAATATAAACAGATAAATTGTATTCATGAATAGAACCTCTAGCCTACAGGGGAAAAGGCATCCTCTGTGTGTGTGTGTGTGTGTGTGTGTGTGTGTGTGTGTGTGTGTACGCTCTGTGTCCCATTCGTTCATTTAGCTCATATGTACCTAGAACATGGCAACTATCTTTTTATATTTTCCAGTTTAAGAGCCTGCCTGTGGATCTGTAAGACATTTATATCCCATGAAAGAAGAGGTTTTTCAATAAATTATTCTCTCTTCAAAAAGTCAAGGCAATCAACTGCCTCCATGTGACAGTTTTCACCTAAAGGACTTGGTAAAAAGTCAAAACACTGTGTAGAGGACAGGGAAGCTAGGGAAGATCTGCCAAAGTGAGGTTCTTGTGGTTGAGGCAAATACACTGAGCTCGAGGCAGATGGACCGTTTCCCTGTCAGTCATTTCAAGTGTGTCATGACCCAGAGCGCTTTGTAATGGCCTCTGCCCTCTCCCAACGCTCAGGGCTGGAAGCTCTGGCTGCCAGATTGTTTGGATCAATTGACCTTTTATGTTTTTTTATTGTTTCAGCTGTCCTCTAAATACCCCATCAATGTTTTGTTGTCTCCAAATCATATTTTATCAGACCTAGGTAGAAAGTCTGCCTCCTCCTCTACAGAAAATGATGCCTCCTCACAGACACAGCTGGGAGAAGGGCTAAGAACAGAGAAACATTCCCTCTCTCTTCTTGGTACTGCCTATAGAACAGGGAGAACCTTTACATTCATCCTCAAGGCAATGTTACAATAGTTAACATTAAAGAGGATATATGGGATCCCTGTAATTCACTTTGGCACCTTCCTTAAAATTAGTTTAAAATAAGTAGTTAAAAATAGCATATGCAGCAGCTCAGCCGGTGTGGCTCAGTGGTTGAGCTTTGACCTATGAACCAGGAGGTCATGGTTCGATTTCCAATCAGGGCACATACCCAGGTTGTGGGCTCGGCCTCCAGTGGCAGGTGTGCAGGAGGCAGCCAATCGATGGTTATCTCTCATTGTTGTTGTTTCTATCTCCCTCTCCCTCTCCTTTCTCTCTGAAATCAATAAAAATATATTTTACAAAAACCAAAACCCATTTTTCCTTGGTAGTTAAATGACAATTTTTTTTATTATAAAATCTTTGATTCACTTTTTTTTCATTGAAAATGCTGCTCTACTGTTTTAAATTTTATGTTGCTTTTAAGAAATCTGATATCAGTGTAATCATCTTGTCCTTTTAATTTATTGATATTTTTGTCTCTAATTCAAAAGGATTTGCCTGTAAGTCCTAAAGATTTTTTAATCATTAAAGTCTTATAGATTAATTAACATACTTTTTTGGAGTTCACTGCTGTTGAGGTCCAACCTAGCCAACTCTCTTGCCTATAGAGGTATCATATGTCAAAACACACCTCTCACCACAGCGCACAGGTGCAAGTAAGTCAAAGGTTCCTTATTCAGGCAGAAGCAAAGACAGGCAAGTCCCTGAGCTGGGACCTTCTAATCTGCAGGCCCAGGGAAGTAGACCAGAGCCCTGATTACATGTGTGACAGGAGCCCACCAGGCATCCTATATAATAAAAAGGTAATATGCAAATCAACCCAATGGCGGAATGACTGGTTGCTATGATGTGCACTGACCACCAGGTGAAGATGCTTAACGCAGGAGCTGCCCCCTGGTGGTCAGTGCGCTCCCACAGGGTGTGCACTACCCTGCCAGAAGCTGGGCTCACGGCTGGCGAGTGCAGCAGCGGTGGCGGGAGCCTCTCCTGCCTCCATGGCAGCGCTAAGGACCCCTCAGGGGATGTCTGACTGCCAACTTAGGCCCACTCCAGGCCTAAGCCGGCAGTCGGACATCCTCCGAGGGGTCCTGGACTGCAAGATGGTGCAGGCCAGGCTGAGGGACCGTCCCCCACCCAGTGCATGAATGTCGTGCACCGGGCCTCTAGTTTTTTAATAACGCTGAGAGTGGACCAATTTCTAGCAGTAATTTTAGTGTTGGTGGGGTGGGGGAGGGGAGAAGGCAGATAAGAAAGCAGAGCCATATTATGTTGGGCTGAGAGGTCTGATGCTTAACCCAGTAGGTGTTAACAATTTAGCCATCATTTTGCTGAGAGTAACTTATTGCTCCAACTTTATTTCTACAGTCATGTCAAGAAAAGTTCTTGGGTACCTACTGGGTGTCTTCTATATTTAGAAACACTTCTTATTTTATCCCTGAGAATTTTTCTTTAAAGAATTAAATACTAGTTCTATGTTATTACTTTGTTTACATTTTCAGAGACTCCATATTATATGATTTAAATATATAATATCTATTTTCCATTTTAACCACTTTTCTTCTAGCCCTTTTCAGTTATGTTAACTCATTTCTTTCAATTATTTTCCTACCTTTCTCCAAAGTCCCTTATTAAAATTTTAAGGCTCTTTTCCTGTGGTACCTTGTCATTCAGTCCTTACTTCTATTACAATTTTCTCCTCTTCCTCCTCCTTCTTCTTTGCTGAGTTCAATCAACTTTCATTTCATTTTTTACCTTAATATGTACATTTTTAATTCTGGCTATATGTCTGTAAATGCTTGACTGAGGATGTATAATTCAGTTTGGAATTGTCTTAGAGTTTTCTTCTGCTTTGTGGTTGGTTTCTCAAGAGAGTGTCTGCACCAGTTAAAATGTCTGATTATTGCTCTGTTTTCCTTTGCAGCAATGGTGTAGAGGGAGAAAACTTATGTCAATGCAATTTGTGGACAGGGTGCCAGTGAGATGGGTTATAAGTTGCCTATTCCAAGAATAGGACATTCTTGCTTTGTTTGGTTTGTTTATTTGTTTACTGTGAGGGCATCTTGTATGCCCCTTGTTTCGTATTTTATTCTATTATTTTCTGGCAGAAACATAATTTTAACCCTTGGCTTCTTTACCCCTTCACTTCCCATCCCCAGAGGATGACACTCTTTCCTGTGCCCTCACCGCTTCTCAGTCTTGTCACTGTGAATCCCACACTGCTATGTCCCTTCTCTGCTCTGATTTATCTGAAGCAGTTTTCAGTATTTCCACAATTTCAGGGACTTTGTCTATCTGGGAGGACTTGACTAGTAGATCACCATGGCCCTTTTTAAAAATTTCTTTATTGATTAAAGTATTACATATGTGTCCTTATCCCCCCATGATCCCCCATCCCCCCACTCATGACCTCACCCCGCTGTTGTTTGTGTCCATTGGTTAGGCTTATATGACACAATGGAATACTACGCTGTGGTAAAAAAGGAGTTATTCCCATTTTCAATAGCATGGACAGAACTGGAGAGCATTATGCTAAGTGAAATAAGCCAGGCAGAGAAAGATAAATATCACATGATCTCACTCATTTATGGAATACAATGAACAACATAAACTGATGAACAAAGACCATGGCCCTTTTTTTGCTTCCACTCCCTCCTCCTCAGCAGTTTTTCCAAGCTCTCAGCCCCTTACCACAGCTCTCTTCCCCACCAGAGCTGTCTACAATGTCCAGACAAGGCTCTGCTGAATGTTGGTGTTTACTTTTGCACTTGCAGGTCATTTGAAGTTTATAGTGTTCTGTGAATTTTAGTTATGTCATCCTCCTGGTTTTATTTGTTACAGTAAATGAGAGATACTAAAAAGGAGTGGCCAGGAGGGAGAACATAGTGACACAAAACCAAAGGATAAACATTTTTTCAGGAACAATGGAGTTATCAACATGGCAGGTGCTGCTGGGAATTGAGTAAGGGATGAAGACTGAAAACCACCCATTCGTTTAGGGTCACTGTGGCTTTGAAAAGAGTCTTAGTATTGAGCAGTGGTACAAAGACCAATTGAAATGGATTCTACAGAGAAAACAGCATGAGGAAATGAGCACAGTAAATGCAGCAGGTATAAAACACTTACTGAGAAGGCTTATTATAAAAGATATTCCTACATGTGTGTGGTAGTTGAGGGCACGATGGGGTCAAGTTTGGTTTTTATTAACTTTTAATTTAAGCATATACTACAAAAAGAGCACATATATTAAATAGACTCTACTCAGCAGCCTTCACGATCAAAGAACAGAATAGAACCACCTTCTCAGAAGTCCCCAGTGCTGCATGCAGTCAGTATCTCCGAAAGGGCAATCCCTAGACCAATGTTCCACACTGCAGTGCTGGCTACTTTATTGTGTCTGGCTTCCCTTGCTGTGCATTATGTTTCTGAGAATTATTCACCTTGTTAGTTGCAAGGTTTTCATTTTCATTGCTGTTTCATTTCTATTATCTGAATATACTACAACTTATTTACGACAGTGTTGAAGGGGATTTGGGTAGTTTACCATTTTGGAATTTTATAAATATTACTGCTGTGTACTAGTCTTAATCTTCTAGTTTCTAGTTTCTAGTTATGTATTTTCTAGTAATGACTCTTGGTGCACATATGTATAAATTTACCTAGGAATGTAATTGCTGAATCATATAAAACACTCATATTAAGTAATAATAGCCAAACAGTTCTACACAGTGGTTTTTCTTAAAGCAGCACAAATTAGTTCCAGTTGCTGATTAATTTTGCCAGTACTTGCTTTAAAAAAGTTAATTTTGTCAATCATAAAATGGTTTTTAATTTGCATTTCACTGAAGATCAATGAGGTTATAAGTTTATTAGCCGATTGGACATTGCCTTTGAGAAGGGTCAGTACAAGCATTTTGCCCATTTTTCTGTTTGGTTAGCTCCCTTTTCCTCATTGATTTGTAGACATTTTTATATTTTGGATATCAGTGTTATATTTATTGGTTGAAGGCTATTTTTAGATATGGGAAATATTAAAGTATGTTTGTATATGACAAAAATTAATTTAGTGAATCAAAGTACAAAATAAAAATTGTAAGAGGAGTAGGGAATTGAATTCATCTAGTAGAGGTTGGCTTATTGTGGCTATATCATGCACAACTTAAACTTTGTTTATAGTTAAATGTTTCTGATGTTTTACTATTGTAAAGGTGATGACTATTTTAATTAAAGAAAATTGCCTCCATATATTTGATAATTTTTTACTTTCTAAAAATAGAACATCTTAATAAAAAAATAAGAAAGCAAAGTTCTTTGCATATATATAAAGGAAAAGCATTTTGTGCTTTGTGCTCATTGGCTTTCTGTTATGCGGACATATGCCATGGTGCTCTGGTACTAAATCTTAGAATATTATTATTCAACCTTTCCATTTTGCTCTATTTGCTTTTATTCTTGAATCTAATCCTTTTGAGTAATATTCATTTTACATTATTTTTAATTATATTGCCTCTTTTTAAACTGTCAGTACTTTAATTTTTTTTTCAAATGTATATTATCAACAACTCATTTGAAATTGTAATTGTCTTGGGTGGTTTTTTTTTTTTTTACATTTTATTTCTTGTGTTTATTTTTGAAAGGTTTAAGTTCTTTTGAATTTTTAAATGTCTCACCTTTTTATTTTAATTATTGTCTTTAATTTCTTTCATATTTTTATTTGTGCTATATTTATTTTTAACTTTCCTTAATTTGATGAGTAGAAAATGTATTAGGAGTGGGTATTTCAACAATTCATGCCCTAGCTTGAACATCAGTATTCCTTCATTTGGCCTTCAATGGATTTTTGGTCCTTTATAATGCTTTTTGCAGCAAAACACAGAATCTAAAATCCATGGTCTTTGCTTATGCAATTGTGAGTCATAGGACAAGTCCTGCAATGTCTGACTGTTTAACACAAGAGAGAGGTCAGCTGATAATTCTATTCTAGAAAGGTACCACCCTCCTCCATTAATTTAATCAAATATGTATTCATGAGATTCCGGGGATTTCTTTAACACTGCTATATACTAAGGAGAGGTCGGCTAGGGTCAAGATTTCTCATTATATAATTTTAGAATAAAGATAATTTCTTCTTTGTGAGAGCACCTAATACCAGCCTTTCCCACTCCCCTACCATCCCCCTCCCTGCCCCCCTGCAAAACACACACAACAGGCAGCATGACCTTGTCTGATATTTCAGAGCAAAAGGAATCCTGGGCTCATCTCTTCAACAGGACTATCTTTCTGATAGTCCTAAAAGAAGGGTAGATGTCTTCAGAGTTATGCTTGTGACTTTAGAAAAAAAAAAAACACAACTTTTTTTTTTTTTAAAGACTTTTATCTTTTGCAAAGTCAGCCAAATGGCATGCAGGAGGTAGGTGTCTGTGACCTGGCATTGATAACGTATTATCATCTCAGTCTGGGTCCTGCTCTAAGGGAAATCTCTTCCCTCAGTCAGTTCTGCCAGCGTTCTCCCTCATTGCAGGATATTTTCCACTCTGTCTCACAGTATAATTGCCCCTCTAAATACCCCCCTTCAGGATTATAAACCCTTAGTTATCGGCATTGTTCTTTATCAGTCACCTGAGTATGAAAGCCATACATGATACTTCTCAGCCGGTTTCCTTCTCAGTTTGCCATGCACCTCCACACAAAACCTAGTCTAGGGGCTAGGTTCTTTTCCACCCAAAAGAACTGGTCAAGCATGAGATATTTTAACTTGCATTAGGCCTGCGGTACTCAGTGAGCAGTGATGTCTGTCAGCAATAGTTATATACTCTCACTTCCCAGATATCTCTAAAGGGAGGGATAGGTTATTTTTATACTGGAGACTCCCAGATTATACTTCCCAAAGTCTAACATTATAATTACAACTAGAGGCTCGGTGCACGAAATTCGTGCACGGGGAGGGGGGCGTTGTCCCTCAACCCAGCCTGCACCCTCTCTAATCTGGGACCCCTTGAGGGATGTCTGACTGCCCAATTAGGCTGATCCCACTGGCAGTCGGACATCCCTATCACAATCCAGGACTGCTGGCTCCCAACTGCTCGCCTGCCTGCCTTCCTGATTGCCCCTAACCGCTTCTGCCTGCCAGCCTGATCACCCCCTAACCACTTCCCTGCCAGCCTGATTGATGCCTAACTGCTCCCCTGCCAGCCTGTTTGCCCTTAACTGCCCTCCCCTGCAGGCCTGGTCCCCCCCAACTGCTCTCCCCTGCAGGCCTGGGTCCCCCCCAACTGCCCTCCCCTGCAGGCCTGGTCACACCTAACTGCCCTCCCCTGCAGGCCTGGTCCCCCCCAACTGTTCTCCCCTGTAGGCCTGGGACCCTCCCAACTGCCTTTCCCTGCAGGCCTGGTCACCCCCAACTTCCCTCCTCTGCTGGCTTGGTCACCCCTAACTGCCCTCCCCTGCAGGCTTGATCGCCCCCAACTGCCCTCCTTTGAAGGCTTGGTCCCTCCCAACTGCCCTCCCTTGCTGGCCATCCTGTGGTGGCCATCTTATGTCCACATGGGGGCAGGATCTTTGACCACATGGGGGCAGCCATCTTGTGTGTTGGAGTGACAGTCAATTTGCATATTACTCTTTTATTAGATAGGATAGAGACCTGGTGCATGGGTGGGGGGCCAGCTGGTTTGCCCTGAGGGTGTCCCAGATCAGGGTGGGGGTTCCCTTGGGGCGTGGGGCGGCCTGGGCGAGGGGCCTGTGGTGGTTTGCAGGTCAGCCACACCCCCGGCGACCCAAGCGGAGGCCCCGGTATCTGGGGTTTATTTATCTTCTACAATTGAAACTTTGTAGCCTTAAGCAGGGCCAAGCCTTCTGCTTGCTCTGAGGCGGCAGCCATTTCTGTTGGGATGTATGTATCTTCTATAATTGAAACTTTGTAGCCTTGAGTGGAAGCCTAGGCCAGCAAGGGCAGGTGGAAAGCATGGCTTCCTCCATTGCCAGGGAAACCCAAGCCTCCCTCCTGCTCTCTGTGGCCATAGCCATCTTGATTTGGTTTATTTGCATATTGGCTCCTGATGGGCTGGTGGGCGTGGCTTGTGGGTGTAGTGGAGGTACGGTCAATTTGCATATCACTCTTTTATTAGATAGGATAATTCAGATCTTTAACTTTCTTCCTTGACTCTAATATTTTTACCCCCTAATATGCCTATATTTTTAAAAAATAAATTTCCTTTCTTTAAGGCTTATGGCTCTTTCCTCTCTGGCTAAAAAGGAAAGAAAAATGTAGTAAAGATAAGATGTCTGGCAATCTTAAACTTAATTGCAGGTGTGTATGTGGGGGGGGGGGTGCAGATTCTCATTGATTTCATGAGCTCAGGTGAACATTTACATCCCCCCTGTTAGATTCTGACCCTCTACTGTGAGAGAGAGCATGCCTTTTCATTTATAGCACCCCTGCCCCAGTTGTCCAGTATCTTGCTTTTACATGGAAAGCGCTGTCCATGGTATCATCTATATCCTAACAAGTGGCATAAGCATTTCCCAAGATCAGAGCCCCAGACTTGGTAAAGGCATTATTACAGCCTTATGATTGGTCAGTTTATACCTAGAAAGTTATTTCCCATGGGCTGCTCTCTTCCTGATAGTTTGATAGCTTGTGACTCCAGGAGAAACACACCTGACCAAATAGACCCATGGAGTTTAATAAACGATGTCAAAGAAAAAAGTCGTCACTCAAAATCTAAGACAGAAAAGTAAATTTGTTGCTTTTAAAACAATGAAAAATCGTGCTTGCAGGATGCAGTCTCCCTGTATAAAGCAAACTACTGCTCTTATATAGGATTTGGAGAAGCCTGGAGTTCAGGATTGGTGATATACAGAAGCAAGACATTTTAGGGACTCATTGATGTTTAGCTGTGGAGGTTTGGTTATTGGAGTGTAGAAGTATTAGGCTGTCACAAAATGCCTGTCATTTGGAAGTGTAATTACTATTCAAATTTTTCATTGATCCATTGGGATCGTTTAATACCAGATCTGAGAGTTAGTTGTTACTATGACCAAAAAACAATCAGACTTTTTCTATGGAAATTAAAATGTTTTTGTATTCATAGAATATTGTTACATATTGCTTTGTACTAGAGTTTTTGTCCTGGTGTTTCAGCTACTTGACCATATTTTAGCTGCTTGAGGGACCTTGTCTTATAAAATTATTTCTCCATTCCCCATAGCAACCTGCTTAAAAACTTACAATAGCAAGTCCTCAGTGGATTGAGAGATGCTGCAGGGCCTCTTCAGGAACTTAGCAGTAGTGCTATCAGAGCCAATTATTTCAAAGAAATATGAATGAGGAAATAAACAAAATTCAGACAGAGGTTTCTATAGTCACACCAGACAATAAATTCCCTAGTAAATAGAAAGAAAAGGAAGAACTGGGACGAAGTCAAAAGCAGAACCAAAGACACACTTTTCCAGGCCCTTTCATACCTCTCTGGCTTATCAAACCTACCTCCCCTGTGATCTCACCTGCAAGTCCAGGCCTGGCCTAGCTCCTCAGCCAATACTGACCCTCCTCAGTTTTCCCTGGCCCCACTTCCCCCCAGTTCAGCAGTGACTCAACATAATGAAGACTTAAAACCTAGATGAAAGTGCCAAATCCCCGCCACTAGACAACCAGGAATAAAACCTAGTTAAGATGTAATATTTTCTAGAACACAGGGCCCTCTGTTCCTCTCCACCCATCACAGAGGGTTGAGCACTGTATCTCACACTTGTTGCTCTTGAGTCAAGCACACCTTGTCTGCCCACTGATGCTACTTTAAAAGATTAGGTATCTGCCAGGGCTCCAGGCTGACTTCAGGGACCAGAGACTCCTCTTAAGATTCTAGACTCTTGGTCTAGAGCTTAAGCTCCAGAAATAAGGCTGGAGTTGTTGAGGCCTCATTAATACCTGATAATGCCCAGTTGTCTGCTCTGAGACCGGCCAGAAAAACCAAATCAGTTCTCTTCAGTTCTCCTCAGATCTTGCTTCAATTCTAGGAAGATCTCTTAGGGGTCCCAGGGTTTCTTTATTCACACTGACTGTATTTCTGAGCACTCACAAGATAACTATGCAACTCAAGCACTCACAAGATAACTACGCAACTAACATTTAAATATTAAAAAGGTTGACTGGTGAGAAAAGGATACAAAAGCAGTTTTGGGTGTTAGGAGGCTTGCTATGACAACACAACTTATAGTGCTATATAACCACATGGGCATTGCTATTGAGAACATCTGTTATAAATCGAACAATGGATAAGTTTGGAAATTAACACAATCATTGGTTAATGTTAAAATGAAAACAAATGAAAAAAGTAGATACTGTCAAATATTTATATTTCATATGAAATATATACAAATGGTGATATTCACAGTATGGTTCTAGACTAGAGTGTAAGAAGTAGGCATACATTTTCCTCAGGGCTCACTCACATCTTGTGGCAGATGATGAGTAAAGAAAAAACAAAACAAAACAACCAAGGTGGATGGGAACAATAACACATCACTGCTTACACACTAACAACCCCTGGGATCCCTCAGCAATTTCAAGCAGTAGGAACACAACAGAGAGACAGGATGCCAGCAACTTTCTAGGGCTCAATACAATGAAAATCTATTTTTTGGATGAACAAAAGAATGAATGAAATATATTCTAAGACATGTTTCTTTTTGACAGTGCAAGAAGAAAATGGCAAGCTGTTGTCATGATGCAGAACAGGTTAATACCAGGGAAGTTTTCCAAGTGGAAGAGAAATTAATAGGAAAAGGTTACTTTACTTGTTTGTTTATTTGTTTTTATTGGGGTGACATTGGTTAATAGGATCATATAGGTTTCAAGTGTACATTTCTATGATACATCATCTGTATATTGCATTTGGTGCCCACCATCCAAAGCCAAGCCATCTTCTGTCACCATATCTTTGGCAGGGAGCAAAGGGCAATGTGGTCAAAACAACGATTTCCACATATAAGCCTGTTTCTAAAATTCAGATTTCTGGGGTTTACTTTTACCAATATCTCCACTTGTATAATGGACATTTATTAAGCCATACCTTTATACTAGCTTTGTATGGCAGCACCTCACTCCTGGAAACAAATTACTGTTCCAGTTACCTATTGCTCTGTGACAAAGTACACAAACTTGATGGCTTGAAACATCCTTCACAATTTTCTGGATCAGAGATATGGACAGGGCTCAACTGGGTGATTCTTCTGCTCTATGGGGCATCAGCTGGGACCACTCAGTGGTATTTAACTAGGGTGGAGGCTTATCTGGAGGGTCCAGGTCAGCTTCACTTACATACCAAGCACCTTGGAGGGGATATTGGGAACATTGGGCTCACTTGGTCCCCTCTTCCTCTTCTTTAGCCTCAGAGCCTCCCACACATTTTTTTTTTATATCAAGGTAGTTAGATTTCTTAATATGATGGCTTAGGAATCTAAAGAAAAAGGCATACGTGACCAGTTTTCTTAAAGCATTACACCAAACTGTCATAGCATCGTTTCTACTTTATTTTATTGGTCAAATAGTCACAGGTCAGCCCAGATTCAAAAAGGAAGGAAATAGAGCTGATGGGAGGAGTGTGAATGATTTTACAGCCCCTGATTTTATTCTTCTTGCAATGTTTATTTGCATAATCTGATGTCATGTTGTGAGTCAGGCCTATGAATTTCCAAAAGGCTTGCACCTCAAGGTCCTGGCAGCCTCAAATTTAGAAATTTGAACATCCAGCATTTTTACATGTACTAGTAATAAATGTCATACTGTCTCATGCTCTTCTCTCTCCCATAATCAGTTCATCTTTTTTTTTCTTCATTTATAACTCATTTCCTTCTTTTCCTCTTCCCATTTTCCCCAGCTAATTTAAGAAAATCTATCCAACTATCTCTCCCTCTTTTACTCCCTTTTCTTTCTTCCCCTTTTATCTATATGATAAATAAAATATTCTCCTAAATACTCTTCAATGTGTCTTCACTACTTCTAGTGCTTGTATTCCATCCCCATCCCATGCAACTTCCCTTTTGCTCTCTGAATTCCTGCCACACCTTTTTGCACTTCAAAGGCTCTTCCAGCCTCGTATGTGTGCACATTTGAAACTGTCTGTTATGATTAACTTGTCACCATGTCTCTTCTACATTGTAAGATACATGAAGACAAGGGCCTCATCTTCTTGATCACTATTATAAGCCAGCAGCCAGCACAGTGCCTGATACATATTTGCTTAATAAATAAATGGAAATATGAATGCCATCAAACTTAAGTGAAAATTAGACAATAATTATATACTTATCAGATTGGAAAATAAGACAAAATGTTAATGAATTACAAATGGTACTCAGTGTCATACCCAGTACCAAAGCCTATAAAAGTGCACAGACATTCTTTGTGGTATTTCTACATAAATATCCTCCAATCTCCTCCAATTCCAATAATCAAGATGGAGAAATTGAACACAAGACACCTATTTCCAATTCATTCATTTTTTATTGTTAAGAATAAAGCAGTATTACTTTTATTCATTGGGCTAAATAACTCTTTGGGAAGCTAAACAGACAGATAAATCAATGTTGTTCATCAACAAAAATGCTTTCTTATTTCCCAAAGCACAAATATTTGAGGCATATCCACACTAAATGGAACACTGCCTAAATAATCTATGAGTATGGAAAAATAAATAGTTTAAATGCCTTTTAAAACTAGCATGGTACAATCTTTGGGAGCTATTTATATCTTCAGTGTATTTTATAATATGAATATAGAAACAGCATTTTGGAAGGTTTCAAACCCCGTTTCTGTTAACTGAATGTAGACAGTAAATGAATGTATTTCTGTTTGTGTTTTTACTGCATGAATTTAAGTGCTACATTAAAAAAACTGTAGCCTTCCTCCCCCAAGATTGTAGTATGACTGCCATGTCTACAATCAATGAAACTTGGTATATCTCTTCTAAGCCACCAGTTTTGGTTTAGTACACTATAAAAGGCAGTGCCTCTAGAATAGTTTATATCTGCTTTCTTTACATACTGATATAACTTTTCTCAACAAAGATAGTTGATTTTAAAGCATGAATTATAGAATGCCAGGCCTTTAAAGGACTTTGAGAAATCATCTATTCCATATCTTCACCTTCATGTAAGTTCACTCTAGCCCACACTGGATAATGTTCATTGATCCCATGTTTAAAGACCTTTTCAGGAAAAGGGTTCTTCAGTTGTCTTCTGTAGCACATGTCAGTGTTTAATGACCCATAAGACTCTCAGGAAATTCCTCCTTATATCCATCCTAAATAACCAATGGCACATGGATTTAGAATTCAATCTTAAGTAACTGCAATGAATTACCTGTGCTATGGAAGCAGACGTCCAGTCTGAATTTGAAAAAGTATTGTCTGTGTGAAATAAACTAAAAACATTACCTCTCAGGGATGGACTAAGTAATTATCAATCAAGTGTCCCCCAACTCCACAAAATACTTAAGCTGCAGTAAGCTGGGTGATTGTCACCAAATGGTCTTGGCAAAGCCCCATGGGATACTTTGAGCCTTGTAAGCACCAGGGCCAAAATTGAAATCAAAAGATGAACCATGACAAGGAGTCAAATTGTGGTTAAGCTGGATGGGTGATGGGTTATGCATACAGACAAGCATTCCAGGCTGATCTCAGCAGACAAACTATGTCTGAGCAGACAAGGACTAACTGAGCCAAGGTTCCTGTGCAAGTTGGTGTCTTGTGAGCCAAGGGGACTTCAACAGAGACTCTCTTTCCAGGAGTTTGATATTTTTCTCATAATAACACAGTATTATTTGTGATTGCTCAACTTAAGTATTCCCAGTTGGTCTTCCCTTTTTTGCTTGACCTCTAAATTCTTTTTGTTTAATGTTTGACCTTGGTATTTCTCAAAAGTTCTGATGCTGGAAGGTCAAGAGTTTATGTGAACAGGAAGCATATTTAATGGACTGAAGACAATGGTGGGTAAAGCAATTAACTACTAGAGCTGGCTAGTTATAGATCAGAGTCCTTATTAACTTTAAGTAAATTATTTAACCTTCTTAAAGCTAATTCTTCAACACGTTTTGTATCTACAAGTTTGCGTGAGGATTAAGTGACATAAATTATGAGAAAAGCTTAGTACTTTTAGCTGTTATCTCTGTTAATTATTGTATGTAAGCATGAATATGCTAACATTAAAGTAACTTCATTTGTTTTTAATTTATTAAGTATTTGCCTATCATTTACATAAGTATAAGACCCCTTGATGGAATAAAAAATAAATTGGAGAAAGTTCTTAATTTCAGTTATTTTAAGAAGAGATGCAAGGCCTATCTAGTACAAGGTAGGTACCCAATAAATAAATCAATATTTATATAAAAAATGAAATCAAAGTAATTATAATGCAATATATATTATAATTATTTTGATTTCATTTTGAAAAAAGGTCATGTAGTTTTTGGGGAAGTAGAAAATTTCCAGATGTGTAGATCATGAAGGTATGATGAAAGTGAACATTGAAAATTTATGTGGTCAACAATTGAAGAAAGCTTAATTTTTGGTAGGCATTATAGTAGGAGTTATGCATTCATTAAATCATTTAATATTTCTAACAATATAATGAGATAGATGCAATTATTATTCTTATTTTACCAATGAGGAAATTGAAGAACAAAGAGATTAAGTAACTTGCTCCAACTAGAAGGTATAAGAACTGGGATAAAAAAAATCAAGGTAATCATGTTCCAGAATGCATGCTCTCAACCACTATGTTGCACTGACTGTCAGGCTAAATTAGGAAATATTTTAATAAAAATCTTAAATAATATCAGCTCAAGTCATGGATCTCTGACCAACTGGGTAGGTTGGGAACAGATCAATGCATTCTCATTTATACTTACAGCCTATAGATCAATGCTGATCAAACTCAGTAAAATAAACAAACAAACAAACAAACAAACAAATAAATATTAAAGCAGGAATCTTAAAGACACATTTTCAATCTGATTAAAAAATGGTAATGTCTCGTAATTGTCTAGCAATATATGCCATCTCACTTAACTTTCACAAATATACTAGCTTCAAACAGGAATTATTATACCCATTTACAGATGAAAAACAAAAAGTACATTTCAGCAAAGTTAGAATTTACAAAGGGAGATTATTTCTAGAAAGCAAAGGAGAAGATCTCAACAATCGGTCTTTCATCAAGTCATGTTCTCTTTCAATGAGTCATGTTGAACATTAACATCTGTTATAAAAATATCAATGAGCCTACATGGAATTTCCTAAATCTGAGTTAATGTAATGACTATAACTATGAAAGCCATTGGTAATAAGAAATCATGGAGTTGACTCCTTCCCAGAGTTGTTTCTTCCTACTTGCTTTCCTGGGACTAGTTTTCCCTGTGGAGCAGTAGAGACTTAGCATTACTGGTGACATAATTTCATTGGCTTTCTGATTTCCTAACTCTCTGGTCCACAAAAGTTAAAAATAAAAGAAAGTGGGACTCCTGAGTTTCCCCCAATCTCTTCTTTTTCTATCAAAATCCCCTGGCTCTTTTGGAATACATTTATTATCCTGTGATTTCAGGAGTGGTATTTAACATTTTGAATAAGAAGTATGGCTCTGATACCCATACAGGCTGGTTATTGGGTTGTGGTTGGAAACGTACCAGGAATCCTTGGGGTAAATGGGTTGGAGAGGAGAGGCCTTGAATAGCTTTGGACAATGGATGCTTAATTCCTGGGGAAATTTTTCAATGTTTTAACACCAGTATGGGTCTAATAGTATGAATTAGCTGGATAGTAATACTTATTGGATTCATTGAGAAAGAAACTCTGTTCCATTTTTTATTAAATACCACAGGTCCACAAGCCTCTTTTTATAATTCTGAAATCCAAAAAGCTGTAAAACATAAAAATTGTCTCTGTAATGCTTTTGGCTGCAAAACCTTGTCCATCTTGATGTAAAACTTATAAACTTCATTATTCCTAAGTAAATAGTCATGTTTTCACTTCTTACTCATTAATGTGCTTGATTATAGGAAATTGCTGGGGGTTCCCCTGGGAGCATTTTTTAATAGAAGATGCATGCACCATTTTACTTTCCTGAAATTTGAAAACTTCTGCATTTGGAAGCACATCTGGTCCTAAGGGCTTGAATAAGGGCTGTGCACAGATACTATCTAGCATGACATATGCTCGGGGATAGAGTGGCATTCAAGAACAAGTTCTACATGACTGAATCAATACATCTATGTGGCTTTCAAAAATCTCACTTTGATGAAGAAAAAATGGTAAAGGGAGTAGAAAAGCCAGTTTCCTTTCAGAATTAGTTTGTACACCTCATTTACCTGAAGGCGAAGCCAATAATATCAATGGGATTTTTTACCACCCCACTGTTTTCTTCAGAAAGGCAGGACTGATCATGTACAGATGGACCATTTCCAAATGTAGATCCTAAACATCAGGTCAACATGACTAAGTCCACACTTATATAACTTCCCATGGCCATATCTGGAATCTCACCTATAGAAGGTATTCATAACACTTACATTAGTGATGATTTTTAAAGGAACATCCATGTCAATTTATGGGGACTATACACTTCACTTTGACTAGAAATGTTTCCAGTGTTCAAAATACGCTGACAGTACATTGTGAATAGTTTAATTGCCTTTTACATACTTAAAGTGATTAAAAATATGCAACATTTTAGCCTTTAAAAGTACCAGAAATGGTCTCATTGGAATAATGTGAAAGAAATATCACCCACAATTTAAGACAGAAATAAGAGACATTCCAGTATTTTAAAACAAATTGACATGAATATTTCTGCCAAAGGAATTAGCTTGAATCCACTGAAACTTATCAAGTTTTTAAATGAAGGGTTCTCATCAAATCACAATCTCATAACTTAGACAGGAAACAAGATAAAAATGCAGAAGAGTGGGGATGATGGAAAAGACAAAGGAAGCCAAACCAGATGGCCTTGAAATCTAGAGAGACTGAGGGCAGAATAAGGGGCTGAGGATATCCCCTGTAAACTGGGGGAGGAGTGGCAGGGCGGTAGAATAGGTCAACAACCCAAAAGGTCTGGAAACCCTGGGCAGTGAGAGAGAGCAGAGTGCAGCCTGAAGTACTACTATCTGGAACATGTGAAGAAGGGATTCAGAGGCAAGGCAGGCAAATCAGCTGGAAGACCATCGCCGTAAATCAGGTCAGGCACGGTAAGAAAGTGAAACTGAACAAGATAGTGAGGATGAAAAAGTATAAAAAGGAAATATAGAATAGGTTCAATTTATCAGATTGCCCTTTTTGCGCTAATGGGTTAACAACTCTGGGTTGATGGGCTAGAGGCTGGTAGACCTCACCTCTTTCAGCGTATCTCTACATTTTTACACAGAGGAAAAACTGAAGATCAATGAGTATTCACATGGCAATGGTTAGAAACCTGAATGTTTCATGAGGAACTGAAGACATATAGCAGTCCTTGCACAACTGTCATAACCTGATGTATTCTACCATTGCTCTCTGTTATGTTTATGAGAAAAAGGGTAAAAGAAAGATGTGCAGGCCTGCCCTTGGTGAGTTCTGACTACAGTAGGTGATATTCCTTTTTTAATCAAAGCATCATTTTTCTTCATGATACACTCAGAGAGTAATGAAAACCAAATTGAGGAAGGGAGACTGCTATTCTATGACTCACTTTTTTGCTGTGCTGAAAACAAGTAAAAGATAATGTTTCATAGAAATCACTTGCACTGTACCATAAGCCATTAGGTTATTAAACATTTCTTTGAGGATAAAATTCTAAGGGTATTAATTTATATAAAACCAATTTCTTCAGCCTTGAGGAAAGCTGAAAAAATTTCCCAAGGGATTCTTTACACTTGTCTTAAGCCTGAGGAAAGGAACCAATTCAGATTTCTGTCAATCAACTTTTAAATAAGATAGTGAGCATTTTTTAAAAGTGAAATGCTAGTTCAGTGGGTCCCTCCAAAGCATCAGCCCACCTCCCAACACCTGTTGTGTGGCCCCAGGGTAGCAGTGGAGCTCACCCCAAAACAGCAACCTGCTAGGGGAAGCCAATCTCACAAACCTGCCCACGCACAGTTTCACTGCTGGGCCTCAGAACCAGCCAGGCTGGGAGCCAGCCCATCCCACCAGCACACCCTCCATGGCTGTGGCCTAACTACAACAGGAGGGTGCACACAGCCCACAAAGGGACACCCCTGGTGCACCTGGCTCTGGTGACCAGCGTGGATTCTACCACTGGGACCCACAAGGCCACTCTTTCAACATTTCAGCATTATTTACAATAGCCATGTTATAGAAGCAACCTAAATGTCCACTGATAGACAAATGGATAAAGAAGAAGTGGATTATACACAATGGAATATTACTCAGCCATAAATAAAAATTAAATCTTGTTATTTGTTACAACATTGATTAACCTAGAAGGTATTATGCTAGGTTTTAATATGTCAGTCACAGAAAGACAAATACCATATAATATCACTTATACGTTGAATCTAAAAACAAGGCAAGTGAATAAATAAACAAAACAGAAACAGACTCCTAGATATAGAGAACAAACTGATGGTTGCCAAAGGAAAGGAAGGTGAGGTATGGTCAAAAAAAGGTGAAGTGGAATAAGAGGTACAAATGTCCAGTTATAAAATAAATAAGTCATGGGGATGTAAAGTTCAGCCCAGGGAACATGGTCATTAATAATGTAATAACTTATAGTGACAGATGGTTACTAGATTTGTCATGGTAACCACTTTGTAAGGTATACAAATATCGAATAACTACGTTGTACATCTGAAACTAATATAATATTGCATATAAACTATATTTTAATACAAAAAATTAAATTTAAAAATACAAAATAGTTTCTCACATGCACAAACTCAGATATACACACACACAAAATAAATGAAATGTCCCTTCAACTAGGTTACTTTATGCTATTTCTTCTGGGGAGTACTTATTAGCGTTGTTGTCACTTGAATAATTCAATGAAATATCAAGAACTGAATAAGTAGCTGTCCACCTTGCCACCTAAAATTCCAATTATTATTTAGAATAAAGTATTAATATTGAGGTATTGCTCCATTATATTTTATAGTGAGTCTTATAAATACCTTAATATAGCTAACTTGTTTACTATTATTGATGATGTAAAAATAAAAACCATTATAAATTGACATATACTTTGTGAAAAATGAGTTTTCATATCTGAATACTGGATGAATTTATTGCTTGGAGTGGTATGGGAGCAGCTTGTTCTGTGATTTTGGACACCTCTTTATATCTAGGCCTCAATTTTTTTATTTGAATAAAGTTAAAAACAAATAGCAGCAATTCTACAATCAAGGTATATAACATACATTCTTGGAAAATGAATTTTTTCCACCATAACTAAAATATCTATACTAATAAAAGAGAAACATGCAAATTGACCATCACTCCGCTACGCCCACCAGCCAATCAGAGCAAGTATGCAAATTAACCCAACAAAGATGGAGGTTAATTTGCATACGCTGATGCGGAGTGAAGAATGAAGACAGCATAGAAGGAGGGAAAGCAGGAAGCGGAGTGGTGGTGGCAGCGGGAGGGAAAGCACGGGGCAGCAGCAGTGGCGGCATCAGTTGCACGAGGGAAAGTGCGGCGGGGGGCGGGTGGTGGCGGCGGCTGTGGGAGGGAAGCCCACCTGGGTGGGCTTTGCTCAGGTTGTAGGAAGCCCTGTTTTTGTAGGAATCTTTCTCCAACGGGCCTCTAGTCTATATATATAAAAGCCTAAGTGAACGTTACGACCAGTCAACCAAACAACCGGTCGCTATGATGTGCACTGACCACCAGGGAGCAGATGCTCAAGGCAGGAGCTGCCCCCTGGTGGTCAGTGCACTCCCACATCCAACCTCCCCCAGCTGGCCAACCTCCTGCAGTCCCTCCCCCCCGCTGGCCTCGATTGGGACAGGGTGAGACAGCCCCGATCGGCCCTGATCGCCGGCCAGGCCGAGGGACCCCACCCATGCACGAATCCATGCACCGGTCCTCTAGTCAATAATAAAGCCTATTGTTAGGAATACTGAGGCATCCATTTATGATATGTTATAGCAATTAATAAATACGTTTTAAAGAGTGTTCTTTTATTAACTTTTCTGGGGTTTACCCACAATAAACTGCCTATGTGCTATTACTTAACTCCTCTTGGACAAGGACAATGGACAACACCATTGTGTTGATGATATCGTCTACAGTTGGGAAATTCAGCAACACAGGCTGGTTTTTGTTAGATTTCTTTCAGAGTTTCTATTAGCAATTCCTCTGAGCCTCTGATTCAGTGATGAAAATGCAAACTCAAGATTTCACTGTCAACATGAACTCATGAAATTCTGACCACTGGGCTGCTTCTGGAGAAGCTTATCTAAGGGAGAACTAGTTCAGCAATGAACTGCAGAAGATCATCTTCACCTGTCCTTTGTTACAGTGACTTGACTCATTTGAAGGTGATGGAATATAAATATGTCATTGAAATGCTTCCTTAATATCTGCCCTTAATCTTTTGAGGTGAAAGACACTTATGAGTTATGTAAGTGTGAACAGACCCACTGCCCTATACTTGCCTCAGTTTTAAGTTAGAGAAATCACATACTGAGCTTTCTCTGATATGTCTCTTCTTAACTCTAATCTTCATCACTACTGGGATTTCTTGAAAAAATACAGACTATTGCCTCCCAGTCAGCCTATTCATTCTTATCCCTTTAGTATTTGTTGAGCTATGTTACTGTCTTGTCCTGTAAGCTACCCCAATCTAAAGTCATTTATTCACCCTTACATATTTGAGGATCCTACTTCCTATTTCCTGAAGCATGTAGGATGTTTCAGAACTTAAAACATCTTTTTGAGGTCCCTGAGTCTTATAACATTTTGGCTTTTCAAGCAAGAATATTCTAGCTTAAATGTAGGACTACCTTTATCCTGGGTTAGTGCCAATTCAATCCAATGTTTATTTAGTGAGAATCTTCTCTAAATCCAGTACTGTGTTAGGTTCTTGGATGAGACCAAAAAAGAAGAAAAAACTTGAGCCTCATCACAAATCTTAGTCTGGGGTATATTCCTTTTGCCCACCTGAATTCAAAGAAGTCCTCCATCTTCATCTTCTCTCCTGCCCCGATTCCCAAGTCAAATTTCACATTTGCAGCAAAAGTATCAATAATTGCACAAGGAACCTATGCTTACTATTAAACTGTGATCCTCAAAGGTCAGATTCAGTAGTCTGATCCCAATGAAGTGAGTAGTCACATTCAGTAGTCTGTTCCCTCCTGCACTGAACCAAATACAGGTTACTACTAATCAGAGGCAAGAACTGGAGCAGAAGTGGTACCACCTGTAGTCTTTGAATTCAAACACCAGCTCCTTCCCAGGCTGGCCAATTACACCTGGTAAACAACTACACAAATAAATTGTCCAGTACAATGAGTCCCCTTGCCTTTACCATGTGTGTAAGCTCCTGCCTGATAAGCTCACATCAGTCTTCCATTTGGTTTGGCTAGAGTTTCAATTTTCCAGGTAATATTCTTCTGATTCCAGCCATCAATCTCTGACCAGTTGTGCTGAGGTAAGCCATAGAAATTATTTTATCTTATTCCTGGGACTGGAACTTCTCTCCTCAATGATCCTTGGAACCAGGCTCTTTGAATACCATACATTGAGCCATCTGCTGGTTCTTAGTGGAGATTTATGACTTTAGGTTTTTCTGTACCATAGGGAGAAAAATTACTTCCCAAGCTGAAATCAAACCCACCCAGGAGAGCTGATTTCTGAAATGGTGGTGTGATGGTGACCTTTCAAACATCATCTTCCTTTATAAATCAGTCTGCTTTCCCCACAAACATCAACCTTTAATAATATTATCATTCTTCCAGTTGCCAGACTTCTAAGTCACCTTTGGCTCATCTTACTCTTTTTTTGTCATGTATCCACTTACTTTCCAAGATCTAATTTTCTATTCTTGTCATTTTCACTGTATAATTATTGTGTAGCATCCCTCACTTACATGTCATATTTCATTCTTCTGTTAATCTAAACTCCAGGTTTCCTGCTCCAATCTATCCTGTACTCTACAGCCAATCTTTATTAAGCATTGTTTTAATTATACTAATTTTCTGTATAAATGTTTCCAATGGTTTTATTTTTTTCTGACAAAATTAAGATTAACCCAGTTTTCAATGTTTGGACCTTGCTGATCATAGCCTCACTCTATATACTTTACCTTATTTCTCAGTTATTCAAATTTACCTTCTTTTCCAGTTAAGCTGGCCTCTTCACTGTCTCAAGACTATGCTAGATTCATTCTCATGAGTCTTCACTCACTATATTAGTTAGGGACTGTGCATGAAATTGATGGCAAATTCAGATTAGATAATGTGAGAGATTTTAATATAGGAATCTTACAAAAGTATGGACACAAGTAAGGAAAACACCCAATAGTGTAATTTCCTCTGGGCTATAGTATCAGTGGGAATTGTCACCATCTCTAAATCAAAAGGGAGGGAGAAGTAAGTGTTGAAAAGTACAAGGGGAGATTCATGTTGATAGAGGCTTCCTGGTGATGGTTGGAAAATCACAGCCAGCCTGAGGCAGTCCCCCTACAGGGAAGGAGCGAGGATCAAGACCTTAACTTTGCCTTCCTCTCTCCTTTAATCTCATGATGAGGGTGCCCCATGTGGCCAAGCCCCACAAAACACTAATAATAAGGGAACATATTGGAGTAGCCTTGAAAGGTCAGCCTGGTGGCACAAGAAGAAACATATTTATTTTTTTTGAATTTTTTAACTTTATACCTTCCTACCCACTTCATTTATATTTTTATATTTATGTGCAATGAATACACTCTTATTGGTGTATGGTTTTACAATTGCATGGAGTTGTGCAACTATTATCACAATCAAGGTACAGAACATTCTAGAAGCTCCTCAGAATTTTCTTATGCACTCATTGTACAGACAGCCCTCTCCCAGTCCTCCAACCTGGCTACCAATGATATATTCTCCTTCCTTGTACTTTTATCTCTTCCAGAGTATCATATAAATGCCATCAGACAATACATAGCCTTTTAAGTGTGGCTTCCTCTACTTACTGTGAATCTCACCAAGGAATGAGATTGCTGGGTTATATGATAAGTGATGTTTGCCTTTTCGTTCTCTTAATAGTGTCTTATAAAGAGCAGAGAGCAAAAAGTTTATAATAGTGAAAGATAAAAGGGAAATTAACTATAAAATAGAGGAAAATTTTTAAATCACAAAAAAACAATGTTTTACAATAATGCTGTTTGTATCTGTTTGAAATACTAGATCAAATACATGATTTTCTAGAAGAAAATCCAATTCATCAAAATTGACCTGAGTAAAAAATCAGAATAATTACCAAAGAAAAAATAGAAAACATAGCTAACAACAACAAAAAACTGCACTAGCCCCAGATGATTCCGAGGGGGAATTTTGACAAACTTTGAAGATTAGACAAACCCAATGCTACTTATACTATTTGAGAGCATAAAAAAAGAAATTTTTTAAATTTCATTTTAAGATATGCTTTAAAGTAATGCAGGAGAAGCAGGTGAAGGGCTTGTGGGCATGATGGAACAAAACCGGTCTCCAGTGGAGAATTTTTTAATAATAGGTTTTTATTGGTATTTAGAGAGAAAGGAAAAGAGATAGAGATAGAAACATCATCAATTGATTGCTTCCTGCACACCCATTACTGGAGATTGAGCCTGCAACCTAGGCATGTGCCCTGACTGGGAATTGAACCAGTGACTTCTTGGTTCATTCGTTCGAAGTTTAACCACTGAGCCACACCAGCTGGGCTCAAGTGGAGAATTATTAAAGCCAAATGATAGGTACCTGAGGGTTAATTATAACTTCTCGGTAGTTTTGAATTGTCTGAAATGTTGCAGAATAATGTTTTTTAGTAAATAAGGCCATAATTTTGCAATGGATATAAAAACACTATGAATATAAATAAATATGGCAGAGTAATAATTTTCATAAAGCTATACTAAATAAACTTTAAAAAACCCAGAATCCTACCAATAATATGAGATTTGAACAAAAGTTTTGTGAGCTAAGATAAGTAACTGGAACAAAAATTTACAAATAAGGGTATGTTTCAACATATAAAATAGAATAAATCCTAATAAATTTCATTAAAAGGAAATCATGCAACAGCATTCTCTAGTCATGATACACTGAGATAGAACTTAATTTTTAAAGAGGGTGAAAGTCTCTACAAGCAGAATTTTAAAACTTCCTTATAAACATCTTTTGAATCAAAGGGAAAAATAAATCAAAATTAGAGAATTTCTTTTAAAAATTATTTAAAATATACAAAAGAGAATATGTAGAATAAATTAAAACAATGTTCAGAGAAAAATTCATGGTTCTTAATACAAATAATAAAAATGGAAGGAGAATACACATCATAAAGTGAAAGAACAAAATAAATATGAAGAAAGCAGACAAGAATAAAATAAAGATAAAAGCAGAAATTAACAAATTAGAAAACACGAAAATATAACTAATCCATAAATTCACAAACTGGTGATTTGAAATTATCAACCTACTAGACAAACGAGTAGCTAACATAATCAAGAAAAAAAAACACAAAAAAGAAAACACAAAAATACAAAATAAAAAATGACAGAGAAAATACCTTTTGAAATTATAGGATTTTAAAAACATTCCTAAGAGAAGGCTTTACACAATTCTTTGTAAATAAGTTTGAAAACAGGTAAAAAGGGTAAATTTCAAGGAAAACCTTTTTTTTTCAAAATCAACCCTAAGAAGAAGAAAAAATTTGAATTTCAATGTCAAACAGAGAACTATATCAAAGTGCTACACCCCCAAAAGAATCCACTCACATGTTTTCATAGGGATTTCCAGCAAACCTTCAAAGCACAAAATAATGCTACTGCTATTTAAACTGGTCCAGGGCTTATAAAATAAGGAAAACTTCCAAATTAATTTCATGAAGAGAATATAACAGTGAACCCCAATGACTAAACCAATTTCAACCACACTGAGGACCAAAGTACAGACTAATCTCACAGATATTGATGAAAAGTTATAAATAAATAATTAGCTAATAAAACCCAACAATACCATAAAAAAGATGAATCATGACTAAGTGGCATTTATTCCAGGAAAATAAAGACAAATCAACAACATCATTTTAATTAACAAGGCAACATCTTTCCCATTCTCACTAAAATCATGAACAAGTCACGAATTACTATAATATCCATTACTACCTATTATTATTAGACAATCCTTCAGACAAGATCAATAATTTGAGGCATAACAGTTAAAAAGAAGAAAGAAAAATTATTTTTATTTATATACCTTGAAAGCCAAAGGCAATTAGTGAAAAAATTAATATAAGCAAGAAGAGAATCAGTAATTTATCAAGCTATGAAGTTAAAATGCAAAAATCAATAGCTTTTTATAGACCAAAAATAACAATGTATAAAATATGTTGGAAGAGAAAACCACCACTCATTATAGTAACAACAATAGCAACAAATATCTAGAAATACTTTTAACAAGACACATGTAAAATCTAAATGAAGAAAAATCTAAAATACCACTAAAAAGCTGAGAAAGTAGACTCAATCAAATGGGCAGATTTTCTATGATTTTAAAAAGTACAACTTAATCAAAATATATCAGTACTTCCCAAGTTAATGTATAAATTTAAAATGATAACACAGTCCAACAAATTTAATTTTATTTCTCAGATCTGGAGCTGTGCAGGTTGATTGTAAAATTAAAAAATAAATAAACAAAAACTGTCCAGAAAATCCTAAAATATAGAGAATGATTGAGTTACAAAAAGCAAACCATTGCAAAACATAATATAAAGTCTCTATAATTAAGAGTATAGTAGTAGCTCATAAATACATTGATATACCAATAAAACAGAATGGAGTCTGAAAACAACTAAAATATAATTTGTGGGAAACTTTTAAATTGATAACAGTGCAAACTCAAGTACCTGACAAGAAGATGTAATTTTTAATCATTACTTTGCAACACCTAAATAGCCATTTAGAACAAGATACTTTAGAAATTATACTTCACACAAACCACTTTACTAAATTAAAACATGATTGGAGATCTAAATAAAAAAAAATTACACAAGTATGAGGGAGATAAAGAGTGAATTATTTTATAACATGGGACTGAATAATGCTTTCCCAACTAAGATTCAAAATTCAATAAGGGCAAAATCATTAAGTAAGCTACATGCCATTGTATTTTAAAATTTCATGCCAAAACACCGCAAGGAATGTAAAAAGACAAATGACAAAGTGGGAGAAAACACTTGCACCTAATATCGCAGATAGAAATATCAATTCTGCAATCTGCTAGCAGGACTAAAACATCCAGAAAAGCTACACCTTCCCGCAGGCAGTGTGAGGAGCTCCACAGACCCATTCTCCAGCCATAACTGGGGAATATTAAATACTAATTTTTTAAAAATTGTGCTAAGAAAATAAACTTTTTTTTCTTCAAAAAAAAAAAAATATCTTCTACATCTTGTTTAGAACAGAGTGTGTCACTTGACCACAACCTGCTCCTTCCCCACCCAACTCCTCAGGTGGATATGGTTAAGAAAAAAGGGCTCTGTTTCCTCACAGCCCCTAGTCCAGTGGTCAGCAAACTCATTAGTCAACAGAGCCAAATATCAACAGTACAACGATTGAAATTTGAGAGCCAAATTTTTTAAACTTAAACTATATAGGTAGGTACATTGTTACTAACTTAATTTGGGTACTCCTAAGCTGGCCTTTGCTAAAAACTCAAGGGGCCAAAGAGCCGCATGTGGCTCGCGAGCCACAGTTTGCCGACCACTGCCCTAGTCAATGGCCCTGGTATATTTTTGGAAGGAACAGGCTGCTAGGATTTCTTCTTGTCTCCCAGCTCCAATTGCTGAGGCTGAATTCCAAGTGAGCCTAAGATGTCGGGCTCTTCCTCACAGCCCCCACTTAAGGGCAAAGTGTCTACACTGGGTAATGCAGGTCCTAATCTCCTTCCCCCTAGGCCTAGGTCACTCATACACAGAGGTTCAAACCTGTAGGTATATCCAAGCCCATGTTTGCTTGCAAAAGCAACTGGCTTTTCTTGAAAAGCCGTCAAGCGGAGGTTGATAACTCCAGGAGAACAACTAGCTAAATGGAAGGCCAGCTACTTTGCCAGAGACAACCAAAGAGAAAGAAAGAAAGAAAGAAAGAAAGAAAGAAAGGCTTCCGGACCAGAACAAAACTCATACACTCACCTCATCCGATTCCAGGCCTTTGAGAAGTGGATGTCCCAGGGCAAAACAACAGAGCAATCAGATAGCTATCAGAGCCACCTGAAAGCTATAGATGACCAGTGGGAGGGAGGCAGCCTAACAGAGGAGACACAGCCAAAGAGAAACCTGCTAATGTAACTGTCATCCCTGGATGACATGTGCGTGTGCCAGGCTGCACCCTCTGAGGAGTGACACAGGGCCTTTAAATGTGAGTGGGGCAATATTTTCTGGTGTCAGGTGACAGTCATGAGGAAGAGGCCAAGGGGGCCTGCAGACACTGGCCCTGGCATCACAGGGCTGATGGAGCAAAGCCTGCAGGCGCCTGCATGCAGAGTTCTTGAGTTACTAGGGGTTAGTAAGTGAGAAAAACAAACCCCAACTCGATTGTTCTGTTATAATCAGACTGCGGGCTGAATATCACAGAACAATGGAAATCAGGAATGCATTGCGCAGAGTGTTGTTTCTAGAAACTTCCTAGGACTTATAAGTCAGGTTGTTTGAGGGAAAGAGGGGGTAGAATTTGTTTAAAGTATAAATACCCTGCCCTGGCCATAGTGGCTCAATTGGTTGGAGCATTGTCCCCTACACGGAAAGGTTGTGGGTTTGATTCCCCGTCAGGGTACATGCCTGGGTTGTGGGTTTGGGGTACATCCTCTGTCTCTAAAATCAATAAACATATCCTTTGACTGGCCAGTGTTGTTCAGTGGTTAAGTTTCTGCCTATAAACTAGGAAGTCATGGTTAGGTTTCCAGTCAGGGCACATGCCTGGATTGCAGGCTCGATCCTCAGTAGGGGGTGTGCAGGAGGCAACGATCATTGATGTTTCTCTCTCTCCCTCTTCCTTTCTCTCTCTCTATAAAAATCAATAAACTATTTTTTCAAAAAATAAAAATTTTTCCTATTAAGAAATGAATTTCTTATACTCAAATTCTGCAATGAGTACCCTGAATGAAAAGCTATGCAACTCAGCATAATAAAGGAATGGTACCTTAAATTTGGATTACTAGTGGACACACTAGTCAATTCCACTCCCTGCCCCTATCTGTCAGTCACTCCTGGTTTGCACATCCTCTTTTGTCTATTCAAAATAAGTAAGGATCACTAAGTATTCTTTTACTTCTTCAACAATGTTTTTAGAGTTCTTTGTAACCTCTATTGAGTGCAACAAACATCTTTTACTCTCCAGAGCTAGAAACCCAAGCCTTCCATTCAAATAACTCATTGATGTCCTTTGCTTCTGGAACACGGCTAGAAATAACACCCAGAAAAAATTAGCTTCTTGGATGACACACCAGTGCATTTTGAATTCTTCACACTTAAACAGCCAAACAAAATATTCCTGAACTCAGGAACTACTGAGTTCCAATTTTTTATTTTTGACCACTACATTATTAAATAAGCCACTTTTAATCTATTTTTTTTTCTGTTTAGAAAAACGAGGGTAATATCACATATTTCAAAAACATGGCTATGGAATATATAAGATTTCAATAAGTGACTTGGGACTGGAAACTGCTAAGAGCTAAGTGTTATTTTAACTGCTGTGCCTCGGAGAGCATCCGTCAGCATCCCCCAGGCTTGCACTTTGGGATCGGGGAGTTCGGTGAAGGCTAGTCATCCCATTTAGCTTCTTCATGACTCATTGATCTAAGCTTTTAGACACTGCTTGAACTTCATGTTTCTTGGAAAGTGGTTAGAGCTAGTAGCAGACTGCTCTCTGGGGACAATTCGGAATGCCCCAAAGCAATATTAATGATAGCTTGAACTGGATATGTAAGGGAATCTGAAAGGTGAAAAATTATAGGCCTATAAGGTATACTTCCTCCAATGCTTCCAATTTTGCTCTGGGGTGGATTTTCTCTAAAAATATGTTATGTGAGTCACTTAAAAATTCCGGCAGCAATAACTCATCTGGCTGTGACTGTGGGTTTTCAGCATCTGTACTAAGTTTTATGGTGAAAATTCTGCAAGGCATTAGAAATGTGCAATCTGGCACATACCCCATACTCATCCTGCTTTGGGGCTCTAAATAATAAATATTCCATATCCAATATTCAGTCCAACCACCCTGGCAAGAGAGAGCCTAATCTTTCATAAAGCAGAAGACATGAAGTTTTTGGAGACATTGTGTGTGTTTTAGTTTGGTTTCCTCTGAAAGTAGAGCTTGAGAAGGGGCTTCAGGGCAGGTGATTTGTCTGAGAAATGAGCTCAGAAAGCAGAAGTGAGGGAGGGAAGGAGACAGAAAGACAGAGAAAGAGGTGAAGTCCATGTGAGTGAGCATTATTATTTCCAGGTGCTGCAGGCATGCTGTGGGAAGTGATTGAGAGCCAGGCAATCCTACTTACACCTTTGTTTGACACAGACGTCTAACAGTCCCATCCCAGGCCTCAAGGTGCCATTATTTCCTAGGAGGGCCCTTAATTTAGCAGAGGATGCCTTTCAAGGTTACACATGCAGTCTCTGTTGAGCTTTTGTCCTTAAAGTTTAATTCTGGGTTGCATTTTTAGCACATTAGGAGATATTTAACTGTTGCCATGAATCCTTCTGGTTGTCACAGCATGCCCTGGGTTGATAGTTGACTAACTCCCTAGATTCTCTTTCAAGGCTCCTAAGGCAGTTAGCAAAAATCAGCAGCTCCGTATCCTTTGTATTTACCATTACCCATACTGTTCAAGGGCAGAACTACAGCATAACCCAAGGCCTACCCTTCCCTCCTAGTCTTCATCCCAGTCATCATGAATGATTTAATTGTTGCAATGTTAGGCACACAAGGGATCATTGCCCCTCTCTAATCATCAGAAATGGGGTGATGATCTCTCATAGGCCCAATTCCAGAATCCCATCCTGAGTACTTTATTTAAAAAAAAAAATGTTTTTATTGATTTCAGTGAATTAAATGGAGAGGGAGAGAGAATTAGAAACATCAGTGATGAGAGAGAATCATCGTTTGGCTGCTTCCTGCATGTGCCCTGACCGAGAATTGAACCATGACCTCCTGGTTTGTGGGTCAATGCTCAACCACTGAGCCACACCATCTGGGCCTGGGTACTTTCTATAATCACTTCCTGTACCAACTGTCTTAGTTTAAGTTCCCCTATTGGAGAACCTGTGACAACGATTGGAATGCAGTTATTTTATTTTAATTTTTTGAAAGGCGATCACAGGGGAATGAGGAAGCAGGAAAATTGAGATGAGGAAAGATGAAAAGCCAATATCAGGACACACTATTGAGGATGCCACTCTAATCAACAGTAGCTCCATTCTGCTGTGACTGATAAGAGGCAGAGTGAATCCTCCCAGAATTATCCAACAACTTCCTTCCCTTAATGGACCTGTTAAATTTTCTGCACTTCTAGGTTGCATATGAGCATAGGCTGAAATGAGACCCTATGAAGTTGAATAAGGTTTTAATGAGAGAATGGCAAAAGATGCAAGATACTTAATTAGTTGGGATGCTGGCAGCATAAAAGCAGGCTGCGCTTCTTTGGCACTGCCCACTCTAGTTAAAACTGAAATCAGAGGTGGGCCAGGCTTGTGAAAGGAGCATGTGATGCATCTACTATGATGTGGCATTACGAGCAAAGAGTAATCTCATCACCTGACTTAACCCACACCCACCCCATGCTGAACCTTGTCCTGTTGGCCACTCTGGCCAAATGCCACCCCATCAACGAGGTGTCTGTTAGTGCTGGAGAGCAGCCAGAGACCCTCAGCATATTCTTCTGCACTCTTATGGACCACCCTTCAGATGACACTGGCTGAACATAAGATCTCAGAGGGGAGGGGATGGGCAGACGGGAAGAGATTAACCAAAGAATTTATATACATCGGGGGGGCAGATGCTCTATGCAGGAGCTTCCCCCTGGTGGGCAGTGTGCTCCCACAGGGTGAGCTCTGCTCAGCCACAAGTGGGGCTGATGGCTGTGAGGGCAGTGGCGGTGGCGGGAGCCTCTCCCGGCAGCACTAAGGATGTCCAACTGAGGCTTAGGCCCACTCCCCAAGCTGCAGGCCTCAGCTGTAAGTCAGACATCCCCCGAGGGCTCCCAGGCTGCCAGGAGGATATCTGACTGCCAGCTTAGGCCCAGTCCCCCAGGGAGCGGGCCTAAGCCGGCAGATGGACATCCCCCAAGAGTTCCCAGACTGCAAGAAGGTGTAGGCCGGGCTGAGGGACACCCCCACCCTACCCCCGAGTGCATGAATTTTCATGCACTGGGCCTCTAGTAAAAAATAAAAATAAAGGCCTGCAGGTCTTTTTGCAAACAGTGACCTTGCATTGTATAGTAGAGACTTTTGTCTCCCACCAGTCTTCAGAGTGTATCAAAGTCTGGCTACACTGAACTTGAAATTCTTCCCTTAAAGACAGGGGGCTGGGGTTAGCACAGGGCTTGAGGGTGATAGACCTGTGCTTAGATCCTGGCCCTTAACCAAGGATGCATTCTTCGTTAAGTTAAAGTGCTCCTGTTTTGGCTTCCTCACCCTGAACAAGGGGAGATCATCTCTTTCACAGACTTATCTGAAGGATTGCATTGTGTTTTTGTTGTTGTTGTTGTTGTTGTTTTTTAATTTCTTTATTGATTAAGGTATCACATATTTGGCCTCATCCCCCTGCATTGTGGTTTTATGTGCTTATGCACATGTGGTATGCCATGTACTTCATACAGTGCCTGGTGCACAGTAATGCTCTGGAAGTATTCTAGTGGGTGGTAGCTTTTAGACTCCTGGGTCTCTGCCCAGTCTTCCCTACCTTCCCTCTGAAGTGTTCTTTGATTGACTTAGTCAGAGTTGGTCACAGTAGTGCAGGGTGAAATTCATAGAACAAATGTAGCCCTATGTGAGATAAGATGCCTCCTGAAAATACAAATGTTTTTGGCACTCCCTCCCCCACACCTTGTATCACTCCAGCAACCCTACTGAAAGAAAAATCACTTAAATATTACATGACTTATAGTTAGAAAACCCATGTTATACTTTTGTAACTCTGAACGCACATTTTGATAAAACCCTCAAGTCTCTTTCACAAATCCCTATAGAATCTGAGTTTTTATTTTATTTATTTATTTATCCTCAGTGAGGATATGTTTTTCATTGATTCTGGAGAAAGTGGAGGAGGGTGGGGAAGAAAGAAAGAGAGAGGGAGAAACATCCATGTGAGAGAGAAAGAAACATTGATCAGTATGCACCCCTACCTACTGGGGATGAAATCTCCAACCTGGGTATGTGCCCTGACAGGGAATCAAACCAGTGACCCTTCGGTGCATGGGATAACTGCACTAACCAACTGAGCCACACTGGCCAGAGCTAGAATCTGTTGTTATTAGAACCAAAGGCTGGCCATCTATAGTGTATTGATATAAGCTTATGGCAAGTTAAAGGAGCAGTTACCCAGGCAGGGTTAGCCACACAGGCGGTTTATTGGGGAAATGCCGTGAAGGATAAAGAGGGAGAGAATAGGAATAGGAGAAAGGAGCCTTTAGACTGTCATGCAGGGGTGGCACCTGTGAGAGAAGAAGGGAATTAAAGGATTGGATAGGGAGGGCCTTAGACCACTGTGCAGTCCTGAGATAGTGTCACCAAGCTGTCAGGACATCCCCAAGCAAAGCTCGCCTGTTAGAGGAGACCCACACCAGGCATATGTGGTCTGCTCTGCGAGTCCCGCTGTGCTCAGTCAATGCTGGGAGCAGCAGGGAGGCAGGCACTCAGCATGTGTACCTGTGCACTCAGAGTGCAGAGCCGGAGGCTGTTAATCCTCTCTGTGGTGGTCACAAACCTATCCCTTTTCAAAGCAGCACCATCCCATTTTTAATCTCCCGGCATATATGATTTCTGACCCAAATTCTCTCAATAGCTTGGACTAAAATGTGTCAAGACCAGCAGGCTGGGACTCATGTAGAGCGAAGTGTGTAAGCTAACACATCTAGATCGCAGGCGAAGTCCCAAATGCTCGGAACAAGGCTTAATCTGCAAGGACATGGGAAGTCAGGCAGGAAGGGATGGTTGTTCTGATACTCAGTGCTCATGATCTTGCCCATGAATGTCATTTGGCTCAGTCGTTCAGTCTTACCCTGCCCCAGATGTGCAGGATTTTAAATGAGTCGTTAACTAAGTTTTGGGTGTGCTCAATGTTGATCCCTTCTGAGCAGTTGATTGTAAAATTTTTTGCTGCATCATTGGGCTTTGGCATCTAACCAACTCCAGGCATTTCAGGCAACGCCTTTGACTGATCTGGAGCTTTCTGCCTCGTTCAGCGCATGGCTTCTTCATTTTCGCACCCCCTGTACATTTCGTGTTAAGAGATGTTCATGCTAGCTGCAGTTGGCAGGTTGAGTGGAGAGCCCCATACTGCTCTTCTAACAAAGAGCTTTGTCTTTGTCCTGTGGTTTATCAAACAGCTTCACTGGCACTATAATGAGTTTGCCAAGCTCATCTTTTGTCTCTATTGATGAGTGTTTGGCTGCAATTTTTTTCCAGGAGGAAGTCTTTCTCTGTCTACAGATCAATTTGGATTTGACGTTTAAAGCTAAGACTTAAGATTTTTTTCCTCTTCTATTTCTGAGCAGTGTTGTTGATACCACTTTCTACACTCTGTCAGTTCCAATGCTATATCTTTCTAATTTAGCATTAAGAGCACTGCAGAAAATATAAACAACCTGGCCCTTCTGAGACTTCTGAGGCGCCAGTACTAGTCAGTGGCTATTTATCTGTTTGTCCTTTTCGATAACCAAGGAGCCAGACAGGTTTTTATCTCTCCAACATCCTAGACCATGACAAATGCCATGAGTTTTCTCTTCCAGGTGGAGTGACATAGTTAACTAATTTTCAATTTTTGGCGTGAGGAAGCACAAATGACCCTTAATTCTATCTCCCAAGAGTCAGCGGAGGGTGGCAGCTTTGCTCTGATAGGGAGCAAGGCACTCCGTGTCTGAGAGATTCTGTAGTTAACTCTGCTTCCCAAGAGATGCATCGCAGTCCAGGCAGCCGAAGTCTTAGAGAGGATGTCACTGTATAAAACCTGTGCCGCTCTGAAAAGAATACTTCCTCCATTGACCTCATCTGCCTTCTTATTACAGTCTTTATTTAGGGATGTAAGTGCTTCACAAACAGCAGTTCATTCTTTGTCAAGTCAATTTGTGAGGCAGAAAAGGAAATGGAAGCTTAAAGGCATAGTCTCGACAATGTCTGAGATGGCGATTTAAAGCAATCCTTGGCGCCCTTGGACTTCCACCAAGTAGTTTGATCATTCTACTTAAAATTTGTCTTCACCTTTCTTCTTATAAACGCTCTTATTTTTAATTAGATACCAATTGTCTGGCGCACAGAGTCAAAGAGAAGGTGTTTCACTGACAAAAATATGTGGATGATAAGTCACACATTACAGAATGCTTTCCATTGTGTGTGCACGTTTCTTCTGCTGGCACTTTTATTCTATTCATGACCAGAGAAAGGAGCTTTCTTTCCTGTCCTTTGGATACATTTTATATTTGTTCTAGTGCATGTTCTGCCTGCTTTTTCCTGGGATGTCTGCTGTTTTATATCTTTGTTTCTTGCCTTCCATGGGGGTGGCCACTCAGCACACTGCCACGTTTCAAGACAGGAGGTAACACAAAGGCAGTCTTTCTCCTCCCTTGACCTTGAGACCTGGTTTTTAAGGAAGCTTCTTGTGCTGTGTCTCCGCTTGACAACGAAAATGCTATGAATGCCTCAGAACCACTTTCAGTGCAATCCCATTAAGTAAGAATTTATGGAAAGTAGTTCCATGGAGTTACTAGCATAGGGACACACTTTTATGATGATGATTATTGATTGCATTAGGTTTCAGTTCCATTCTAAACCTGGCATCCAGTCCAGGGTCCATGGTGAGGAAGGAGCAGGCACCTGTGACCTTGGACGGGGCTATTTGTTTTCTTATCATTTGTCCTTGAAGTGAGAGCTGAGGGAAGTCTATTCTAACTATTTTTCATACCCTGCAGTGAATTTTAACTTTCTGGGTGGTTTTGCTTCCTAAAATTATAATTTTTAGAATTAATCTTCTTTAGATTATTGTCTCAATGCACTAGAGATTGAACTGAGAGCAGGTTTGAAAGGTGTTCACCAAATTCTGACATCACAAATACTGGCTCAGACAAAGTGCTTCAGGGAAAGGATGATCAGGCTGAAGGTTTTTAGAAAAATATTCCAGAAGAAGAGAGGAAATAATCAGAGTTTATTTATGGGCATTTATTCTTTATTCTCCTTTCCAGTTTGATATAAAATACTTATTGTTAGATAAAAAAACAAAGATTGCAATAATGATGTGGGGAAGGGAAACCCTTGCAATAGAATAAAACACTGAATGGGAATAGTAAACAAACAATAGCTGATGTCCCACAATATCCCCAAAGAGGAAAATTAGTGTGACTAGGTTCTTTAATGGACACATTACACTAATGAGAATACCTGTGGCCAGGGCCACTCGGGCTGTCAGCAGTAGTTTCAAGCAGTGGGAGGTAGAAGAGTGTAGCAACAGCACAGCAGGAAATAAACCTGGGAGGGCAGTGCCAAGCCATGGAACAGGTCGTCTGGGTCTCCACCTGTTTGGGGGGCAGTTGACAGAACTGATGGATGTGTGGAGGAGCAGGTCCCTGCACCGGGTGACCTGGACAGCGTGGAAAACCCTAGGGTGCAAAAGAGCATCTTGGCTGGGCTGCTGAGGTTCAGGAAAATGTCAAAATGGAGGAATCACCTCCACTAGCTCCATTGTCCTTGTTGCTAGTGGTCTGGGACCGGAGACCCCACTGTGATTCCAGGACAGAGGCAGCCCAATTCGCCAGAGTGCTTATGTTACTTGTTTTGCAGGTGGTACTGGATAAAAGCAGCTGGGAACTCCACAAGGTGAAGGGAGAGCATCACACCTCCACGCCGCCCCCCTCGACCCCTTAGTGCACCTGCACCGAATCTGGTAGATCTTCTCCATTTCCACGGCGGTGCGCCACTCAGCCTGCCCTTCCCATCCATCTCCAAACCACCTCACCTGGAGGGAGGGAATAAGTGAGAGGACGCCAGGTTTCCTCCTCAAGGAAAGGAGAGAGGCACAGGGGTGCAGAGAAGTGACCATGACTCTAAAAGTAATGACAGACCCCTGTTTTTCCTGCTCTTGACTTGCAGGAGCCTCTCCATGAGGATATGTGTATTGTTTATATGTGTTTTTATTTTATAATGTTTGAGCATCTTAAAACCTTTCTGGCTGGGGACAGACTGCCCCTCCTGGAGCCTTTGCTATGCAAACTAACCAACCCTGAGCCTGACTTCCTCTGTCTAGCTGTGAACCACAAGGGCCTATACCCTTCTGCCTTAATGTTCCAAAGCCAGGCACCAGGCAACTAGGGACCACCCCTGTAGCTAGCAGCAGTCTGAAATTATTCCAATTAGCCAGTCCTAACCTGTCTACCTGCCCTGCCTTGCCTTTCCTTAGAACCCCCAATAGAGGGTCTAGTCTCAGCTTTCCCCTTGCCCCTTCTCACCACCTGAGTCTTCCCCAGGTCTCCCTCCCTGCACCTCCCCTCCCCCCCATATGCCAGGACCTGTGAGTATAATAAACTTTGTTTTTCCCAATCTCTCTTGTGTCCCCTTTTGTGGCCACACCTGACTGACTTTCACATAAAAGAACACAAGAGTATGAAATGTTCTAAATGTGCTCTGGACTATTCAGAAATCTCTAGAGATTCAATGACAAGGGATACAAAAGGGGATTTTCTTTTAATATAAAGGTTTTTAAACTCTTCTTTCCATTTTATTGACTCAGATATCAGGCACTGTGCTTGGTCCTGGGGGATATAGGGAAAGACAAGTCATGGCTTTATCCCTCCAAGAGGCACAGTCAATGGATCAGATACATAGAAACAAAGAAAGGGGATTCAAGAAGGGAGGGGTTGTGTCCCCTTGAATATCAAAAGAAAGTTGTCAGGAAGAAGGGATCCTTGTTTCCCCACCAAATACTTCCCCCCCCTTTTTTTAAACCCATTGTATAGATGTTGTATTGAGGGAGGTCCAAGATAAGAGATTATATGTATGAATTTCCAGGAAAAGTCCAGCATTTTGAAAAAATTTCTTGAAGAAACAATTTTTTTATTAATTTCTTTATTGATTAAGGTATCACATATTTGTCCTCATCCTTCCATTCCCATCCCAATTCCCTCCCCACTCATGCCCCGACCCCCCTGTTGTCCGTGACCACTGGTTAGGCTTATATGCATGCATACAAGTCCTTTGGTTGATCTCTCTCCCTTACCCCCACCCTCCCCTACCTTCCCTCTGAGGTTTGACAGTCTGATCGATGCTTCCCTGTCTCTGGGTCTGTTTTTATTCATCAGTTTATGTTGTTCATTATTTCCCCCAAATGAGTGAGATCATGTGATACTAGAAATACACTTATAAGAACTGAAAATGGGACAAGCAATAATGGTTATGCTGAGAGGCAAAAGAATCAGTCTGTAGTGAGTTTCTTTCTGGGCCAACAGTCCTTTTGAGTCTCAATTTCAATGTCAAACAGTTCCATGGTAAAATTGCGTAACATGTAATGAACCTAAAGCAGTCATATTTTAGTGCAAAAAAATTAAAATTTAAAAGCTATCAAGACTACATTATAAAATTTCCAAAAGCCTCCTAATATTTAAATCAAAAAAGGGGGGATAGTAGAAGAATATCATGCAAGAAAAAAATATCCTGTAAGTAAATTACATCTAGAAAATTTTTGCTTTAGAAAATTAACTTTCATTTGTAATGCTAACAGCAAGACACCCATGAAAAACACACATGGTGTCAAAACAAGCCAAAGGAAAATCATTTGGGCAAAAAATGAAAAAGGATCCCAAGTCAAATTTACAGAAAAGATTCCTTTATTAACTTTTGGTCGAGAATATGTTTGTATATTTTCAGAAAACAACTCCAAGACCATGTGGATTCCTGCAACAGAGAGGAATTGACAGGACTGCTCCAGCCATGAAGACAGAAGAGAAACAGTCCAGAGATGGAAGACGCTGACGTCGCCTTGCCATACTAGCAGTCAGCAGCTGTGCGTCACTGCAGATTGCCCAGGACCAAACCAGAGAGGGTCGGACCTGCATTACCACCATTTGTCCACCATCCAGAACTGAAATATCATTGCTGACATGTACACATAAAGAAACAATTTTTTTTTTAGCTAAGACTGATGGTGCTTGAGTAGTAAATCTGGGTGCTAAATAAAAGCCTTAAACCCTACATACTCATTGGACATAAAGCTTAAAAAATTCCAGATGTTAAATTACAGATCATTTCTTTAAGCTTTACTCTATTCCTATAGAAAACATTCAACTTAATGAAGGAAAGTTAATTATTGTCCTCATGTTTACATAATAATTTCATTCAATTTATATTATAAATTCTGCTTAACATTTGTATGGTCAAAAATGAGACAGAGGAAGAGAAAGTAAGAACCCATATTATAATGAAAAATTTTAGCAAATACACTTTTGATCATGGAGTCCATAGTAATGTCAAAGCATTATTAATCTTGTAATTTTTAGAAATGTAATAGATGCAGAATCTGAGACTATTTTTTATTACGTGATTCATGAAAACTAAGCTCGTAGCCTTGTAATCCACCGGCATACACAAAGAATAAGGTGATGAGTCTTTTCTAATTCCATCCCCTAGCAAAGAGCTTTCTGAATGGCATGGACCTAAACTCATGTTGCAAAGAACACGGAATGTGTGTGCCATCTGGATGGAGAGACAGGGCACAGCCTGGCTAAGCAGTGCCTCCAGTTCATTCTCTTCCCTTTTCATCTGTCTGCAACACAATAAAGGAAATTAAAATCAGTGATCGATTGTGTTTCAGTACATTATCATCAAGGCTGAATTCACAAACAATGCACCAAATGAGAAGCTATTTAATTACATTCTTTTTTTTTTTTTTTTCTATCTAGCTTGGTATAGCATGGACCAAATAACTGACATTTATTTTATTCAAAAGAGGAAAAGGAATTCATTTATTCCATTTGAGTGTTTGTCCTATGTTAATAAAAACATTATATTTTCCTTGACAAATTTATTTTTAGGAAAATATACAAAAATCTTCATTAAATGGAAATCATTATTTTATAACCCCTTTGATAGCATGACCATTTCTGTTTTTCTCCCTTAATTCTTTGTTATTAGTTTATTTTAGTTCATAAAAATCTTGGGTATGAATTCTGACATTATTAACATGCCAGGTAATTAATTTTCTTCATTAGAAAGGGCAAAGGGGTGCTTTCCTTTTATTGAATCAGATTAAGCTGGTGCCTTTATTCAGGAATTTGTTTGATACTCCTAAAATAGAAAAACGTGATTCCTGCATGTGCATCTATATGCATATACTTTTTACATACATTCACATATATCTTATACATTTTCAAGTTTACCAACTATTGCCAAGTTCTCTCTAATGTACTGATTTAACTCCTGTCAGTAAATGAGTTCTTGCCATAGTTTTGTAGTTGCATAATGGTAAAAATTACAGTCTTATTAAATTGTATCTTGCTGTTTTAAATTGCATTTTCATAGACATTCTTCATTAATTTTTATCATCTTTTGGGAAATATTCTCTTAATCTTTAACCATTTTTTCTATTGAATTATTTATCTTATCTCATTTATTTAGGGATCCTCTATATATAACGGATCGCATACTTTTTAGTTGTCTATTTGTAAATATTTTATTCAGTTTTCTGCCTTGCATTTAATCTTTATTTAGGGTACCTGGAAATTTTATTTTTCATGTAGTCCAATTTATCATTCTTTTCCTTTGTATTTCATGTTTTGTGTATTTGATCACTAAAACCTTCCTTAGAACAAAATCATTACTTTCATGTATGTACTTTTAAATGGTTTGAAGATTTGCTATTCACATAAAAGTATTTAATCCAACTAGATTTTTGTGATATGGTGTTAGATACAGATTTTATTGATATACTAGAGGCCCGGTGCATGAAATTCGTGCATGGGCGGGGGTTGTCCCTCAGCTCAGCCTGCACCCTCTCCAATCTGGGACCCCTTGAGGGATGTCCGACTGCCCATTTAGGCCCGATCCCACTGGGATCGGGCCTAAATGGGCAGTCGGACATCCCTCTCACAATCCAGGACTGCTGGCTCCCAACTGCTCACCTGCTTGCCTTCCTGATTGCCCCTAACCGCTTCTGCTTGCCAGCCTGATCACCCCCTAACCACTCCCCTGCCAGCCTGATTGATGCCTAACTGCTCCCCTGCCAGCCTGTTTGCCCCTAACTGCCTTCCTCTGCAGGCCTGGCCACCCCTACCTGCCCTCCCCTGCAGGCCTGGTCACCCCTAACTACCCTCCCCTGCAGGCCTGGTACCCCCCAACTGCCCTTCCCTGCAGACCCAGTCACCCCCAACTTCCCTCCTCTGCTGGCCGGGTCACCCCTAACTGCCCTCCCCAGCAGGCTTGATTGCCTCCAACTGCCCTCCCTTGCAGACCTGGTCCCTCCCAACTACCCTCCCCTGCTGGCTTGATTGCCCACAACTGCCCTCCCTTGCAGGCCTGGTTCCTCCCAACTGCTCACCCCTGCTGGCCATCTTGTGGTGGCCATCTTGTGTCCACATGGGGGCAGGATCTTTGACCACATGGGGACAGCCATCTTGTGTGTTGAAGTGATGGTCAATCTGCATATTACTCTTTTATTAGATAGGGTAGAGGCCTGGTGCATGGGTGGAGGCCAGCTGGTTTGCCCTGAAGGGTGTCCCGGATCAGGGTGGGGGTTCCCTTGGGGTGTGGGGTGGCCTGGGAGAGGGGCCTGTGGTGGTTTGCAGGCCAGACACGCCCCCTGGCGACCCAAGCAGAGGCCCTGGTATCTGGGATTTATTTATCTTCTACAATTGAAACTTTGTAGCCTGGAGTGGAGCCAAGCCTTCTGCTCACTCTGTGGCGGTAGCCATTTCTGTTGGGATTTATGTATCTTCTATAATTGAAACTTTGTAGCCTTAAGCTGAGGCCAAAGCAGGCCAGGGCTTCAGAAGCTTGGCTTCCTCCATCGCCGGGGGCAACCCTAGACTCCTGCTCTCTCCAGCTCCGTGGCTGCCGCCATTTCTGTTGGGATTTATTTTACCTTCTATAATTGAAACTTTGTAGCATTCAGTGGAGGCCTGAGCTGGCCAGGGTGTGTGGAAAGCTTGGCTTCCCCCATTGCCAGGGAAACCCAAGCCTCCCTCCTGCTCTCTGTGGCTGCAGCCATCTTGGTTGGGTTTATTTGCATATTCCCTCCTAATTGGCTGGTGGGCGTGGCTTGTGGTGTAGCGGAGGTACGGTCAATTTGTACATTACTCTTTTATTAGATAGGATGGATTGCCAATGATCTTAGAATCACTTATTAAATAACATGATATTTTCACTGATTTGTCATTTCACATGTCTCATACTTGTCCAAATATTCAGCATATCCATGAATCTATTTCTTAAAATTTTTTAATTTATTGGTATGACATTGGTTAATAAAATTACATAAGTTTCAAGTGTATAATTCTATAATACATCATCTGTATATTGTATTATGTTCACCACTCCAAGTCAAGTCTTCTTCCATCACCATTTATACCCCCTTTACCCTCTTCTACCTGCCCTCATGCCCCTTTTCTTCTGGTAATTATCATACTGTTGTCTGTGTCTATGAGGGGTTTTTCTTAATTCATTTACCTTTTTACTCAGTCCCCCAATGTCCCTCCCCTATGACACCTATCAATGTGTTTTCTGTATTTATGAGTCTGTTTCAATTTTGTTTGTTTATTTTGTTCATTAGATTCCACATATTAGTGAAATTATATGGTATTTACCTTTCTCTGATTGGCTTATTTCACTTAGCATAATACTCACCAGGTCCATCAATGCTATTGCAAAAAGGTAAGGCTTCCTTATTTTTCATAGTCAAGTAGTATTTCATCATATAAATGTACCACCACTTTTTCATCAACTCATCTACTGATAGGCACTTGGGCTGCTTCCAAGTCTCAGCTATCTACACTAATAAAAGAGAAATATGCAGATTGACTTTACCTCTGTGACGCCCACCAGCCAATCAGGAGTGAGTATGCAAATTAACCCAACAAAGATAGCAAGGGGAAAACAGTCCCCTGCAGTGAGCAAGCAGACAGCAGGGCCCTGCTTGCCCCTGGCCCCGGCGGCGAAGGGCAAGCAGGCCCCCACAGAGAGCAGACACCAGGGCCTATGGTGGCGTCAAGTAGGCAGGTCTACAGAGAGCAGAGAACCACGGGGAGCAGGCCTAAGCCATCAGTAGGACATCCCCTTTGGGCTCCCAGATTGGAAAGGGTGCAGGTTGGGCTGAGGAACCCCTGACGCCCCCATGCACGAATTTCATGCACCAGTCCCCTAGTTGTAAATAATGTTGCAATGAACACAAGGGAGCATATGTTCTTTTAATTTAGTGTTCCAAGTTTCTTCAGATATAAGCAGTTCCATTTTTAATTTTTTGAGGAAACTCCATATAGTTTTCCTCAGTGGCTGCATTAATCTACATTCCCACCAACAGTGCATAAGGGTTCCCTTTTCTCCACATCCTCATCAATACTTGTTTGTTGATTTATTGATGGTAGCCATTTTGGCAGGTGTGAGGTAATATCTCACTATGGTTTTAATTTGCATTTCTATGATGATTGGTGATGTTGAGCATCCTTGCATATGTCTGTTGGCCATCTGTATGTCTTCTTTGAAGAAGTGTCTATTCATATAACTTGCCCATTTTTTTAAACTGGATTATTTGTTTTTTTTTGGTGTTGCATTGCATGAGTTGTTTATAAATTTTGCATATTAACCCCTCAATAGATGTATCATTCATGATTATATTCTCCCATTCAGTGGGTGTTGTCTTTTCATTTTATTGATGGTTTAATTTGCTGTGCAAAAACTTTCTAGTTTGATGTAGTCCCATTGGTTTATTTTTTATTTTGTTTCCCTTGCCCAAGGAGATATATCAGGAAAAATATTGCTATGAGAAATATCCAAGATTTTACTGCCTATGCTTTTGTCAAGAATTTTTATTATTTTGAGGCCTACATTTAAGTCTTTAATCCATTTTGAGTTTATTCTTGTGCATGGTATAAGAAGATGGTCTTGTGCCATTTTTTTTGCATGTATCTGTCAAGTGTTTCCAACACCATGTATTGAATAGATTGTCTCTACCCCATTGTATGTTCTTGCCTTCTTTGTGAAATATTAATTGACCATAGGCATGGGTTTATGTCTGAGCTCTCTCTTCTGCTCCATTGATCAATAAGTCTATTTTTATGCCAATACAATGCTGTTTTGATTACTATGGCCTTGAGGTATAGTAGTTGATACCAGGTAGCATGATTTCTCCAACTTTGTTCTTTCTGAAGACTGCTGTGGCTATTTGGGGTCTTTTGTGGTTCCATAACATTTTTGATGTATTTTTTTCTAGTTCTGTAAAATACACCATTGGTATCTTCATAGGAGCCTTTTTTTTTGCTTTTTGTTTTAAGCTTTAAGTAAAACATGACATTATGTGTGCTAGATTCTCAACTCTTTGTAGCTCTGGATTTTTTTTTCTTCCAAGCATATGAATTTTTGAAGTTAACCAGGGCTGACTGCAGAGGACCCTTGGTGCAATCCAATCATGCTAATTTCAATTTTAAGTGCAGGAGACCCACATGCTTTTCATCACCTCCTTTGTGAAGCTATGACGGATTGGCTAGTGTTGAGTTAGTAAGATTTCCAGGAAATGACAGTGCAAATGCTGCCCTAAGCAGCCTGTTAATAAATAGACCACAAATCTTAAAATCTTCCACTTGCTATTTTATTTTAAGAGTGGAGTAAAGCTCCATTATAGTGCAGAATATATTTCCCATTGCATTTTCATCTGAGAAGCTAACAGTATTTACATTCCCACATAATTCTAGTAAGAAGTATAGGTAAGCAATCCCTGTTTAAAATAATGCACAGACTTGAAAGAGCATGAACTGGCAAGTAAAAGAAGCAGAGTTTCATGCTATTTTAAATATATTATCTAAACATATTCCTATTTTGCCTTAACCATTTAAAAATTCTTTATAGAAATATCTTTCTCAAGGATAAGGGATAGGATATAATGAGATAAGCTCTTAAATAACGAATTAAAATTGTATTTAAATGATTATCGTGTATGTTTGTGTGTGCGTTCTTAAGTATAAAAAAATCACATCATGATTTGAAAAGCATGAGGTGTATGAAGCTTAGGGAAAATTAAAGTGTTTCCTAATCTTTTTCTTTAATTTACTTTTTATTGCTTGAATTCTCCCAAAAGAAAATCAAAAGTATAAAATAATGAACAAAAGCAAAGGAAAGCTAACACCGAGTATGCAACCAAATTTAACAACAATTTTCAATTAAAATCACGAGAATTTTAAACATTGTACTAATCAAAATAATACCAAGCTATTACTGAGCATTCACCATACGTCTGGGCAGTGCCAACAGCTTTATATTAATTTACTCATTTAATTCCCCTAACATTTCTGTGTTAATACCTTTATGAAGCTCCTCATTTTACGGAGAAGAAAATGGAAGTAATGGAAGTTTCTCAGTGCTATGGAGCTAATCCCTGGCAGAAGAGGATTGGCACCCAGGTTGTCCAGGTCTGGAGATTCAGCCCAATACATTGCTGGCTCTAATTTGCCAGATACATATGCTTACATGTTGATTTACAATCAAACTTGGTTAATGCTTTCTCCACTAAACATGTGCATTGGACATGTCTTTAGGGGTCTCAGGGCATACCAGTTCTATTTAATTCCATCTAATTCTGCCCCTCCAGGTCATCTTCAGTTTGATGGAAGTGCTCTGGGAACTTCTGGCCTGAAGGAGCAGCTTAGTAAAGTTTGGAGAAAGGAGGAGCAGTTGGGTAAGACTTCCTGCAGTAGTGAACATTTGAATTAATGCTTGAATTTGATTATAAATTCTCCAGGTAGAGGTGGAGAGGACATGTGCATTGTGCCCATGTGGGGTTCAGTTGTGGAGGGGTAGAATGTTGTTGGACATTTAGTCATGCCAGGAAGAAACAGAAGATGAATATGGATAATAAAGAGCTTTGCAAACCATCCTTAGCACCTCACCCCACAGCCATGCTGGAAGCAGATCTTTCCACATGGTATGGGACACTTAGGGAAGTCCTGCATAGACCAGTCCCTGATAGCAGCTGAAACATACAGCCAATTCTAGCAATAAGATCATGTTAATATCAAATTTAGGAGATTTTTCTGGGTGGTAAATCCTTCCATTCTTCCCATCTTGACAATTATTGGGCCCAAACCAAAAGTCAGGTCTCTCTGTTCTTTATCCTTATTCTTACTCCAACATTAATGTGAACAAGTCCTATATTTTCATCATCTTCCTAGTATTCTCCTATCATATCCTTGTACTTTTCTACATTTAGAAAGAACTTTAGTGCTTGGTTCATTGATATCCCGCCCCCATCCCAATTCCTGCCATTTTCAGGGAGGCAGAATTCTTTGATCACTTGATGTCTATTTCATTTCCAATCAACATTTTTCTATTCCCACGATTGTGATCTGGATCTTTACATCAGTCAGCATTCCTTCATTTTTGATATCTCAAACTCCTATAAGCCACCCTCTGAAGCAATAGAAACAGATCTTGTTAAGGATGCTCTCTGGTCTGCTTCAGACTGAAATATTGGCTGTTCTGTCTCATTTTGCCACCATATCCCTCATTTCTGAAAGTCTCCTTCTGGGAGCTCTCCAGCTCCATTTCTTGATGATTGCAGTCTTGTTTTCCATAGAGACTCCAGCAGGCAGCAAGGGGTTTCATAAAGCAATACTAATAGAAATTGCACACCAGAGGATAAATACCTAATAAAATTGCCAATAGGATAACAGCTTAAGATGGTGACTTTGTAAAGCATGTATTATGGAAGTAACAGCTGGGGGAATTCCAGGGTCCTGCTCTGGTTAGCCTATGTTTAATTTTTAAATTAAACATAGATATGTTTATTTCAACCGAACATGAAAAAAACAAAACAAAACATTGAATTGTCTACACAACTCATTATAATCTATCCTTCTGTGCTTAGCTGATAAAAGTTTTACTGACAAAACAAGGTTTTGTTTTATGTGTATGTGTTTTAAAGACACTTTATTGAACATATATTGTTGATTCCTTAACCACAGTCAACAGCACTGTAACTCATGTCTGAACAAACTTATTTAACACACACATACTTCCTCCATAAGGCACATCGCAGCCTTCTGTGCTGAGGAACACCAGACAGAACTTTAGCACTATGCTTGGGGGTATTTCAAACAGCAAAATCACCAAGATAAATTACAAAGAATGTGGAAAACAATGGCACAAAATAGTCTGCAAAAGAATACTTGTTTACAGTAAGACAACCTGGTTTGACATCAGTGGGGAACCTGCACTTCAGGCACTCAAATTTTTTACCTACTCTGCACTTGTCCCCAAATGACTGCAAAAGTGCTGTGAGTGTTGATTTGGATGTTACAAATGAATTTTATCTAGTAGGTGAATTTATGCAGATTCTGTAAATAATGAGGATTGAATGTCTATGTTGTGTGTGTATGTGTATTCATTGGTATACTCTCTCTTTTTTTTATTGATAATGTTACCTAACAAAACAAGTTTAGATAGAACTGACCTATATAGTAAAGCTTAAACTATTCATGCAAGTTCATTCCAGAACTTTAATAATCTAGCCTGTAATTGCTAGTCATCTACTGTTATTACTATGTTGTGAGGTTTGCAATCATTTCTTTGTAACCTTATTTCTCTCTCCAGACAGTAGGCTCTTTAAGGGCAGGGACAAGGGTTTTATCCCCAACACTTACTATAGTGCTTGGGTCATTGTAGAGTCTCTATAAGTATTACACCTACTGTTGTTTTCATTACATTATTTTTATTGTGACCACATTGTATCACATGAGAAAATAATGTTCTGACAGGTAGGAGAAGAAACCAGTGAAGGAGAGTACGATTAACAGTGGATTCAGAAGAAACTGGAACTAAGGAAAAGCAATAGGATTTGAAAATGGCTATGGCTATCATTCAGGGGCAGTCTCATAGCCAGTCAGATGTGTCTGCAAAACTCATGGTCTTTCCCCTTAAGTCATATCATCTCCATTTCAGAAGGAGGCATGGAAGGAGAGGAAGCCTGATTTGCGGTAGCTTTGGGTGTTTTATATTAGGAAAGAGTGATAGTTATGCTTGGATAAGTGTCCTGAATGGCCTTGGATCTCAAAGGAGATCCCTAAGATAATACTGTTTCTAATTTCCTAGAGGGAAGGCAAAATTCAACCAGGCCTGCTCTAGGGAAACTTGCATCCCCGGGGTTGAGAACTCTATGGCCACTTTGGAATAGCAAATAAAATCCAGGCTCTCTTTAGCCAAATGTTTTAGAAATAGACCATCTCCTGGGAAGAGATGCTGGACACCATTAGTCAGGCTTTTGCTCTAGGCATTAATATCCTGGCTTAGAGCACCCAGAGTTTTCCTTTCTCATTTAAGATCAAAATTAGTATCACTATGTGTGTTCGAATATGAAGACTAAGCCATATGCACTTCCTTTTAATGATCACCTATTGGTGTTTATGATTAAAATGATGGTGATGTGCTGTAGAATAGTTGTCATATTTACTTTTATCCTTATCTTGTGACTTAGACTCAGGGAGAGGAAATTTTTCCTGAATTCCTGTGCCTTACACCAAGTAAAAAAGGGAGAAAATATTGACTGTCTTCTTTTGGTTAAGTTCAGAGGATTCACTCTTTTTTTTTTTTTTCCTGCAGAATAAGTTAAATTTACACAGATTAATAGCAAGGTCATATGTTGGTTATGATAAGAAGACTGTGCTTTCTCCCACACTATCCCTTTGCAGAGAATTTAGATAAAATTCTTCCTCTTAGTTTGCTTATAAATACTTGCAGTCACTTAGTCATTTGACATAAACTGCTTCAATTTCAATGAAGAATGCTATTTCCTAGCATGAGATATATGAATTTAAAATTAACTCATCTTTATGTCTGTCTTTTCAAGGATATACTGAAAATAGAATTTGCTAAAAATATCCATGATACTATAAAATATTCAATGGCATCCATACAAAAGAAAACAGTAGACGAATTCTTCTGAAGCGCTAGTATCAGAAATATGGTCAGCCAGCATTTGGAAGTGACAGGCTGACCTCGAAGGCTTATTGCATGAACATTTCAACAAGCTCCAGGCAGTCAGATGGAGCACGAAACCCTCCTTGGACAGGGACACAGGGCAAAAGTTCTGGAAGCAAGTGTTTGTTTAACCACATGCATAGCTTTTTGGATTAGCCTTCTCAGTGATTCCCATTTTTGCTCAGCACATCTCCTCTTCCCATCACTGTCCATCTGCCCATGCAATTATTCAACAAGCATGTATAAAAGAGCAGAGCAAGCAGGAGCAGAGCAAGCGCACAGAATGCCCAGGACTGCTGCATGACAAACTCGCAAGGACTCCTGAAAGATTCTAACATAAAATGCCTGTCCTTTGGGGTTATAATTCTGTATTTGAAATAAATATTGTAAACTATTTTAAAACGTATTTTAATCTCCCTATCTAATGTGATTCATAGATGTGACAAATTTCCCAGAGTTCTTGTGAGTAGCTCCTTTTCCTTTTCTACAGGAATAGAAGGAAACAAGACATGGTATTTATAGAGTTAAATAGTATATTTCTTCTCACAGCTTCAAAGAAATACCGGTAGCAAAAGTTAAATTCTTTGTTACATAACCTATAAAATAAAAGACTAATATGCAAATAGACCAAACAGTGGAACAAAAGAACAACCAAACAACTGGTCGCTATGACATGCGCTGACCACCAGGAGGGGCGCGCGGGACATGGTGGCATCAGCAGGAGGTGGCAGAGCATGGAACATGGTGGGTGTTGGCCATGGTGGGATGGTGGAGCAGGTGAGCAGGGGCGCCAGACCAAGGTAGGGCGCCGGTAGCTGTCATCAGGCGCAAGCCTCTGGTGGTTACTGAAAATTCTTTGCTCCCACGTGCCGTGATTCCACCTGGCACTCGCACCCGCTGCTGGCGCCCAGCACTGACCCTGATTGCTTGGTGCTGTCAGCAGGTGTGAGTGGCAGCTGCCAGCCCCAATCACCCCTCAGGGCTTCTCCACCTCCCCCTGCTCCTGAGGGGCAATTAGGGCAGCAGCTGCCACTCACACCTGCTGCTAGCACTGGCCCCAATTGCTCCGCTTCGTCGGACAGTGAGAGCAGGGCTGGCACCGTCAGTGTGTGGGAGCAGTGGCAGGAATGGGGCTGCCAGCAGACAGGGGACCAGGGGCCGCGGCAGGAGGGGCTGGGCAGGGGTGTGGAGGATGTGCTGAGACCCTCCCCTGTGCCCACCACAGCCTCATGGCCCACAGTTCCTTTCAAGCTGCATGAATTCGTGCACTGGACCCCTAGTTAAGCCATAATATGTAAGAACAGCTATCATGGAGTCAGGTTCTTTTATGCCTATTGAAAATCTCAATTCATAAGCAGAGAACTTACGTCACTAGAGAAATAGTATATGGTGATATTAGTAGGGTTAAAAAAAGGTATAAAAAGCACTTCAACATCTTTAAAAAAATAGCCAACAATGACATGTACATGCCAGACATGTAGAAAAAAAAAAGCCGTTTAGACATATGAAATAGTAACTATACTATTCAAAGTTAACCTTGACTCTCATTGCTGTACCAGGGGTCCTCAAACTTTTTAAACAGGGGGCCAGTTCACTGTCCCTTAGACCGTTGGAGGGCCAGATTATAGTTTAAAAAAAACCAACTATGAACAAATTCCTATGCACACTGCGGGCCCGGGACGAGTCGGCTGCTAAGCAGGCGAGGCAGCAGCACCTGGCGGGCCGGATAAATGTCCTCGGCGGGCCACATGTGGCCCGTGGGCTGTAGTTTGAGGACACCTGCTAGACTATATGTAGAATATAATTATTTAAGCTTTAAATTATATTAGCTAATGACTAGAAAGAATAAACTGGTCATATAATACTTGATAATCTGGCCCATTTTAATTTAATAATGTGATGAAACAATAAATTCTGGTTGAAAGAAAAAATAATCAAGCAATCTGCCTCCTACATAGACTCCTACAGCCTACATTGATGTTGGAAGAGTACCGAGTACTCATGTTTCAGCATCTGCCTCCCAATGCCCCCTGCAGCAAGTCTCATGTTCATCTGTCCCTTGAGAGATGCTGGGAATCTATACAAAGTCATATCTCTTGGAATGTGATAGGGGAAATGACTGATTTGTTCCATGCACTTAATCATTAGGTTTTCCTCTATTGAGTAGAGGACTAGTATACACCATTGTTTCCTTTGGAACATCCAAAAAATACAGATGTCTAGGCACTAAAAGGATCAGGGTGGGAGGGTTTTGTTTCTGTAATGCTGTGTAACAAACACTGCTGAAAAGCTCAGTGGCTTACAAACATTTATTTCTTTCTCACAAGTGTACAAGCTGGTGGTGGCTCAGCTGGGCTGGGCTGGGCTTAGGTTCAGGTCTGCTCCTCAAGTCTCTCATTCTAGGACACAGAAAGAAGGAACAGCAGCCACCTGGGGCCTCCTCTTTTCATGGCAAATGGATGCCCCTTAAAGCCCCTGTTTCAAAGCAACCCACCCTCACTTCTGCCCACATTCCATTGGTCAAAGCATGTCACATGACGGAGGGCACGGTCAGTGAGGTTCTGATGTATGCTCTGCCTCAGGAAACAGGATCACTTGGGGGTTGGTGCTGAGGGACTCACTAGACTAAGTGTAGCAAACTCTACAGGTGATTCTTATGAAGTCAGTCCTGCACCTGTTGGAGGATTGCCATTTTGGTGCCACTAGAAAACATAAGAGGAAGATGGGCTCCATTCTTTTGGTAGCTCCACAAATATGTACTGTCACTACGATACACTGTCCAAAGATGGGAAATGTTAGTAGGCTCCCGTAATTCACTAACAGACTAAAAGGAAGAGTGGAGGGAAACAAGAAAAGGGGCACCTTATGCAAACTGAGGATGAACACATCAGGGAAGGCTTCTCAAAGGAGGCGATATCTGAGCTCAGCTGCCATGACGGGTGGATGTTTTCTAGAGAAGGGAAATGCATGCAGGAGAGGAAATACGCTAGGTGGAGGAGATTATAGGACAAAACAAGGTGTTTAGAAGCAGCACATTTCATTTGACAGAGTGCTGTCCAAACCCTCTTCTTTTTCCTCTTGGTCCTAGAGCTAGATCCCTTTTTCTTGCACTTGGGTGTGGTCATGTGGCAGAGTATGGGCCAAACAATAAGCCAGAATGATGTCATCTTTTCAGGTCTGGCTCTTCAAAACCTCCCACAGGCACACCTAAATTCTCTCACCCTTTCCTCTTCAATCGACCAAATGTGAGGAGGGAGGAGCTAAGTCCCCGGATGATCACGTGGCATCTTTCCCCATCCTCAGAATGTTTGTGTGAGGGAGACATAAAGTCTTATTGCATAAAGCCACTGAGATTTAGGATTTGTCTGTTATAGCAGCTAATGTAATTACTTGCCTTAACGAATATAGTTTACATGTGTTTTGCCAATGGTAAGCAATGGCAATGAGGCAGAAAAAGAGACAACAGTCCCTGACAGGCTGAGTGAGTCACGTATTCCAGACACCTCTGTGGTTATACTGAGAACCAAGTGAATTAAAAGATATTCTTGCAAATTAGAGCTATAAATCTGGGCCAAGCATTAATGGTAAGGTGTGGTGTATGCAGCAAAGCCTGCCCGCCAAGCAGTCATGGACAGCATGAATTAATGGCACAGGAACTGTGACAGCATTGTTCTCCTGGCAGCTTTTTTGTTTCTAATGTGCTTTGACATGTGCTCCCAAAGGTTCAAGTTTAACTGGAGGTGGGACGGGCCTCTCTCTCCGACTTTCAACCTTGGAAGTGTCTGTCATCCAAGGAGAGCTAAGGAAGAAAACGCAGCTCATTAATCAGTGTGTCATCACATGACTGGAATTAGCAGTAAAGCAGTCAGGCCTCTGAGTTGACTGGATAGCAAGTATCACAGGTGTCGGGTTCTGCTTCCATTTCAAAGTAAGACACCATCTGGAAGCTGTTCTTCCTGCCAAAGGGAGTAGAGACATGAGGGCTCCCCTTTCCTTTTCAAAATGAGGACCCAGACAGAGCACTGAGCTCTGCAAACAGAGAAATAGGCCGTCATTGGCCATAGGAGGGGCTGATGAGAGGCAAGCTGGAGATAACCCTTATCAGGAGCAACTTTTTCTGAATATAGGAATGATAACTTGGTACTGAAAATAGATTTTGAGCTACATACAAGTAGACACTGAGAATATTTTGCATATGAGTAGAGTCTTGACTCATACTGGAAGAGAAAGACAGATGCCACCAAAACAGAGTTAGTGCTTCTTCCCGTCACCTCTTGCTAGGAGTTCTCCTCGTCCTTAGTGAGCTCAAAATGGGAAATGCATGCCAGTCCTCCCACTGTATAAAATCTCTCCTACGTAGCATGATACTTGGGTTAGAGATCATGAGTTACCAGTATATGCAGTTTTGATCCTATGTTGTGGGCTAAGTCACATCCGCTACTCTTTTTTGACATGTTTATAAAATCTGGATTTAAAGACTCCTTCAAGTTGTTTTCAGGCATAAAAAATGGGACGAAATCCTATTGATTGTTTCTTCAAGATGCTGGTGCCAAGAATAGAAGACCTGGTGAGAATGACCATGTCTTAGTTTGGACTTTTACGGACGCAGACCCAGAGACAAGAATTCAATTGAGCAGTTTGTTTGGGAGGTGATCCCTGGAAACCACCGTAGAGGAGTGTGGACATGAAACCAGGAAGGGGAATGGCCAATAAAAGGTGGATTATGGGACAAATGACCCTGGTAGGCCACCAAAGTTGGGGAACTCCAGAAGTGGTATGTTATATGCACCTCTAAGTCATCTTCCCCAGGATCCAGGCAGCTGGGGACACTTATAGTATACCAACTCCTCTCAGGGGGGATTCCATAGTTGCTCCTGGGAAGTGGCTAATTCTCCAGAACAGCAGCCTGACCTGCATGTGAAACACAGGTGCTGCCAGGAGGAAGCTGGTCCACATGCACTGAAATGATACAGGCAAAGGGATGTGAGTGGGAGAGCCAGAGCAGTGACTACAACCCCCTGTTGGATGCTGTCTTAACAAGGCTTCTTCTAGACTGGAGGTGCTGCTTGGAAAACCACTCTGTCCCACTCTGACTACACACACGAGGGCCTGTTTGCAGGTACTCAGAGTTGTGCATAACCCAAAATTGGATTTCTATGCCTTTTACTTGTTATTTTAATCAATTTATTTATTTGTTAGTATTTTTCGCCTTTTATTGATTTTTTTTTGGTGACACTGGTTAACAAAATTATCCAGGTTTCAGGTGCACCTTATCTGTACACTGTATTTTATGTTCACCATCCCTAGTCAAGTCTTCCATCACCATTCATCCCTCCTGTATCCCTCTCCTCTAGTTCCTCCCAACCACCTTCCCCCAGCAATCACCACCCTGTTGTCCTTGTCCATGAGTTTTTTTCTTTTTTGCTCAATCCCTCCACCCCATCCCCAACCTGGCCCCCTAACCTCCCTCCTCACCTCTGCCTAATGGCTTAGCTAGACCCCTAACAATTGGCAGCAACGAAGAAAGAAAGAGCAGCTGTCAGCCTGCTCTCTATCTATGAGTCTGTCTCTGCTTTGCTTGTTAAATATGACATACGAAAAACTGAGCTATATTTACAACTGTATTCCAAATCTGTCAGTTCCCTACCATTGTTCAGCATATGAACCCTACGGAGGTAATACAGGCAACCTAAGAGGAAAGGACACTGCCTAATGCCATGTGCTCTCCTGTGGTGAGTTGCCTCTTTTTCAGGCGATTCCATGGCCTTACTGAGGGCACATGTGGGATCTAGTAAATGCAAAGGGAATCGATGGCTTTGGCCTCTAGTGCCGCTTCTAATTTTCAAGACTGCCTCAGAATATCACAGTCATGTTTACAAATGACGACTCATCTTCTCTCACGAGCAATTCATTTCCTTTTTTTCCCATTCAGAAATATAAAAGGAAATGATACAGTTAATGGTTGTTTAAACTTCTCTAGATTTCTGGAATAAAATGCATGGGAAAAGGGAGAGGCATGTTCATTGTGAAATGTAAGCTTGTGTCACTGGTTTTAAAAATGAATATTTCTGCCGAAACCGGTTTGGCTCAGTGGATAGAGCGTCGGCCTGCGGACTGAAAGGTCCCGGGTTCGATTCCGGTCAAGGGCATGTACCTTGGTTGCGGGCACATCCTCAGTGGGAGGTGTGCAAGAGGCAGCTGATCGATGTTTCTCTCTCATCGATGTTTCTAACTCTCTATCCCTCTCCCTTCCTCTCTGTGAAATATCAATAAAATATATTAAAAAAAAAATGAATATTTCTGTGCGTTGGTATAATTTGGGAGGATTTTCTATGCATATTAAGATAACACTGACGAATAAAAAAAATCCATTATGCGTATAGGACAAAAATAGTTTGCTCCATATCATCCTGAGCTAATGTACTCTGTGAGTGTTTATGTTTCCTACAGCCAAGGGGATGGCCAGCGATACGCTAGGGAGGAAAGTCTACCCTGGGGCAAGGTCCTTGTTTTCCCAGTTTTGCCTGTTGGTAGGCACCCTGGTCCTTGCTCTGCTCAAGTCTGTCTCACTGCCTACCACACAACCAGACATCTGATTGGCTATTCTAGTTAGATTATCATTTCCTCCTTTATCAACCTTTCCAAACCCTTCCCGGACCCCATTCTTTCCATTGCTCTGTCATGTTCTACGCTTTCTCACCAAAAGACAGGCAGTCCTCTTTTAAACATTCCCTTCCCCTCACAGGAAGATGAATCAATGACAGCACTTGGTGCCAACCTCTTTCAGAGTGGGTTCTACCTCATTGGTGCCTCTGCTCTCCCTTCCCACCTCCAAGCCCTTGAAGGGAGGGGAGGAAGTAATTAATTTACTTTCAAACCTGGCAACCAGCAAAGCCCTTAACATAACAAAGAAATGAAGCAAGTAAGAGACTCCTGAGGGCAAGATGGAGAAAGGAAGGAAACAAAGAAGGAAGGGGTGAAGATTTTTAGTTCAGGATGCAGTTTGATTTAGAAAATGAGAATAAGAAATTGCAGAGACAAAAAAAAAAAAAAAAAAGGTAGCTTCGTACAATGTCCAGGCTTGCTACTAGTATTGTGTTATCCTTGCTTCTTCCTTCTTCCTCTTTTTGAAAGCCAAATGCATTTGCAACTGACAAATTATACAAGGAAGAAGCTGCAAACTGGGTCTATCAATAGAGGGGCAGTGGGAAAGAGACAGGTTCAGGAGGACCTTCCTCTGTCCCAGAAATCACAACACTGACTCTGGAGGAGGGATGGAGGCAGATTACTACCCACTTCCCATGGAGCAGTTGGGTGGGAGCAGAGGTGTTACTGGTGTCCTGACCTGCAGAGGCAGCTGGGTGGATGTGTCAATCAAGGAGCTCTTGAGTCAGGTTACCTGCCTTTGCATTCCTCTTCACCCACTGACTAGCCTTGGTGTCCCTGTTCCCATTTCCACATTTTTTGGCTGAGGATGCTCACAGCACCCAGTTTACAGGCTGTTGTGAGAATTAAATAAAGTGAATACACATGAAGCAGGTAGACTAGTTTCTGGCAAGGACTCAATGCATGTTAGCTGCAAAAATTGGTACTTCTTAAATAAATAAATTAATTAAATGATGAAAGGCAAGTATATTGGGGTAAACATATACACTGAGTGGCCAGATTATTATGATCTCTGAACGCATAATAATCGGGCCACTCAGTGAATATATATATATATATATATATATATATATATATATATTCACTGAGTGGCCCAATTTTATATATATTAGAGGCCCAGTGCATGAATTTGTGCATGGGTGGGGTCCGGCCAGCCTGGCCAGGGGAGGGGACATGGACAGTTGGCCGGCCTGCCTGCTGGTCGAACTCCTGGTCTTGGGGACAATTTGCATATTAGCCTTTTATTATATAATATATACACTGAGTGGCCAGATTATTATGCATTCAGAGATCATAATAACCTGGCCACTCAGTGTATAATATAAAGGGAAGGAAGGGTCATCATGTTATTATCATAATTCATCACCGTCTCTGGAGATGAGGCTGCACTAATCTCTGGAAGTTGTACATAGTCTTGTTCATGCCCTCTCCCTCTTCTGCTGTCAGAGAGGTCCAAGATCTCAAGCTTCCTGCACTGTCCTTTTCTACATGCTCAATTATTTATTTGTCCGGGTCTATGGTTTTCTATTGTTTTCACCCATCCTGAAGGCTATGGTTATGTTCTTGTGTGGAAAAGCATGCCTCCATAAACCCTTGCTCACTGATTCCTTAAAGGCTGCGGGGTGGGGGGAGGGGGGGGGAAGGCGGGGGTGAGGGGTGTGGGGAGATTCTGACTCCATTTTCCCCCCTCTCCCAGGCCATAGATAGAGGTGGAGCCTAACCAGTGAATGTTCCTGACACAAATCCTGAGATTATTTGTGTCCTACCAGTATTTCAAAGAGATCATGCAAGGGTTTTTCTGAGAACTCTGTTTTAAGTTATAATAAACATATGTTCTGGGGGAAAAAAAAAACACAGTTCAGAAAAAGCCAGTTAATTGCCAAACAAATAAAACCAGAACTCCCTTTCATGCCTGAAGGATGGCTGGAGCAGACTTTCCAAGTATGGAGAGTATGTTTTAAAAAACGCAAACGCTGTTGCCTTTTCTTACTAACCTACCACTAGGACCCAGGAGGGCAGCAGTGGGTTAGAAACGGGGTTTCTGTGCTAAGTTCGGAGACAAATGGCCAGAAGGCTTGTCCCTGCTCCTAGCGTGCTGAGCTACTTGCTGAGTTCCACCCAGGACAACGAATGAACCCAGGGAATCTGACATTGAGCCCTGATAAAATGCCATAGTCTGCACATCTCCTCCGCTCTGTTCTTCACTATCCGAGACCAGGTCTTATGTCCAAGCTCTTTCCAAACAATTAAATTCCCTCTAGGAAGAAGTCTTATTTATCCTCATCCCGGAAATATTTTCCATTCGTTGAAAAGCCACGAATCCTCTTCTTTCTCGCCTTTTCTTCTTTCACGCCTGGTGGCAATTTCAAAGGGCCTTTAGTAAAGAACCCAAGCCAGGTCCCGCCGCGGCATCCCAGTCCCCCTGCTCTCCCCCACTCCGAGCCGGCGCATCTTTGCCGCATCGCCTGTCTCCAAACCAACTCTGTCCAACTTTCCCTCCCAGACGGCAGCCGGGCGCCCTCTGGGAAACTGACCCCGGCCCCGAGCCCCCAGAGCTGCGCGTCCGGCGCCGGGAGGAGCGGACTCGCCGGCCAGACGCCCGCCGCCCTTCTGCGGCCGCCGGCGCACGCAGCCCCGCGATCTCGGAGCTCCGCTGCGCTCGCCGGCCCTCCGCTGCTCGCCTTGGGGTCCTCCGTCCCCGGACACCAAGATCTCAACTGCCACCCTCTCCGCCGCTGGGGCAGCTCAGCAAAACCGCGTCCCCTCCTTTGCATGTTCCTCCGACCACCCTCCCAACACCCAGAAACACCCCCCGCGGGAAAACCCAGCTGGGGTCTGCCCAGTTACGCCGGCGGCCGGGGGTCACCACCAGGCACCCTACTTCACTCATTCATATTCACTTACTATTTTTATTGAATTTATTGGGGGTGACATTGGTTAATAAAATTTTGTAGGCTTCAGGTGTACAATTCTACAATACATCATCTGTAAACTGTATTGTGTGTTCACCACAAGTCTCCTTCCATCACCATTTATCCCCCGCCCCCCTCCCCCTTTACCCTCTTCTACCTCCCTCCACTCCCGTCCCCTCCGGGAACCACCATCCCGTTCGTCTGTGTCTCAGTTGTTTTTTCTTAATCCCTTCATTCTCATTCTCTCTCTCCCTCCTCTCTCCCAAGACTCCTACCCAGACAGGCCGATCCTCTTCAGTGGCACTCCCTTTCATTCATACACACACACACACACACACACACACACACACACACGCACACGCACACGCGCGCACACACACACGCACACACACACACACGCACACACACACGCGCTCCCCAACGCAGACAGCCCACTCCACTTTTCTGACGCCCACCGCCTACACACTCCCCTCCCCTAAACAGACTTCCACCCACTCACCATCTGTACCCTCCCTTCCGCCCCCTGCCAGGCTCCCCCTCCCCAAGAACCGACCCGCACAGAGGGACGCAGGGACTCCCGCCAGACGCTCGGGTCGCGCACGCCGTCCCGACCTCTGCCCGCCGGGAAACTAACAAAGGCGGCGCGCGAGCCCAGACCCCGGCGCGGCGCGCGGCGGCCGCGGGGAGGGAGCCTGCGCCCGGCCGGCCCGCGAGCCCCGGCGGGGGCTGCTCAGGAGTCGGAAGGCGGCGGCGCCGGAAGCCGCGGATCTCGGAGCGCGCCCCGCTCGGACGCCGCGGGCACCATGGGCTGCTGCACCGGGCGCTGCTCGCTCATCTGCCTCTGCGCGCTGCAGCTGGTGAGTGCCCCGCGCCCCAACCCTGCCCGGGCTCCCCGCTCCTTCTGAGGAGCCGCAGCTCCCGGAGCTCCCGCCGGGCTCCCGCCCTCCCCGCCACTCCGACTGGCACTGCCCTGCCGTCGCGGGCACTCACGGTGTCGCGCCCGCCCGGAGGGAGGGCTCGGTTGTCCTTTAGGTCCCGTGCGCTGGGGTTCACCGCGCCCCCGCCGGGTGTCGCCACGAGATCCGGTGGCTCGTGTCGAGGCGCTGGGTGGGATGGGGGTGGGGGGTGAGCGGTTTCCCGCTCCTGGGTTGCACCACTGGCGTGAGCACCCGCCGCATCCCTGCTGAAGTTTCTCGGGGCTCGGGGCTCTTTCTTTTGGGGTTATTCGCAGTACCGTTGTTTAATGGGGAGGTGCCTGGGAATGTCCACGTTCTGAAGCTTCAACTCCTGGCTCAGAGTGAGGTGGTTCTGACCTTCGGTTGGAAAGTGGTGCCTGAGGACTCTTGGATCTCCGGGAAGGAGGGCTGGCTGTGTGTGTTTTAAACAAAGTATTTCAGCCCCTGCCCTTCCTCTTTCGCCTTAGATTTTGCTGAAATGCTGCACGTTTAGAAAGCGACAGACTGACAGCTGTCACTAGAGAGAGACGAGAGTGAAAGGCTCCGGTGGCGCGGTGGGAAGAGGAGAGTAAAAAGGGCTTTCATTGTGGAGCGAATGCTATTCTTAACATGTGTTCTAGTGGGACCTAGGCTGGCCCTGTGGTCTGTTCCGTTGTCACTTGAGGTCAAGGCCACAGACCTTTTGTGTCAGACTTTCGTGTGTGAGAGATTAATAGACATCTCCCTTTCATTACCCTTAAGACAGACTCTGTAGATGCTCTGCCAAGCTTTCTTCAAAGTGTCGTTTGTTTTTTAAAGTCACAAGCATTTTTTTTTTTTTTTGAAGAGCAAGAGGGAAACGCTTTTCAGGGAACGTTAATAAGTAATGCAAGACATAAACCAAGGCATAAAATTATCCTCTTCCTTTAATAGTTAGTCCTTGATCCCATGGATGTTGTAAAAGGTTTCACTTTCCCTGGCCTCAGTGTTCTGCTCGCCCACAAAAGCCTCAAATTAGATGTGCTCTTCACAGTTTACTTAACATGTGCACAATTTATGTATTTATAGATTTGAAATCTGTGGTTACTTTTCTTTAAATCTAAGGGACAGTTCCTTCCGTCCTGTTCAATCGGACATATTCTATAGAGTTCTCTTGAAAAACAATTTTAAGTCTCACTTGAACATAAATGTTTTTCTGTAAAAAGAAAAGGCCAGAGTATAATTTATACTTTGGTTATTAGAAATGGACATGACTTATAAGTGGGACAAAACTGAATAGTCAACCTTTGACTATGCAAGATTGTAGATAGACACATTAGATTGTATAATCTATAATGATGTAATTTTTGCCATTTTATATCATTGGAGAGTAAGAGTTTTTAATACAGTGGGTTTACCAATCCAATTATGATTTCCTTAGTTGGTGTTGTAATGTTTGTGATGATAATGTGTTTGGGGTTTCATCTCTTAGCTTGAAATGCTCCCAGTTTCCACATATACCTTCTTAGTTGCTACCAATGCATCTTACTCTTTAAAGCTTGTCTCAGAATTCCACTTTCTCTATGAAATCGTCCGTGGTGCTCCAGGCAAAATCAATCACTTCTTTTTCTGAAATCACACAGCACTTTGCTTTTTCCTTTGTCAGAATACACTTCATTCCCTTATTTTATTATATACACGTGTCTCTCATCATTAGAATGTAAATAACCTAAGGATCAAATATTATTCATCTTTGCAAATCCTGCCAGTCTTTAGGAGAACTCATATTAGGAGGTGGAACATAGTGGCTGAATTTATGATAGTAATTAACATTTGCAACCCATATAAAGTTTTTGTGTAAACACGGTTTTATTTTACTCCTAAAATTATCCTCTGAGGAAGGCCCCCATTCCATAGTTGGCAGATGAGGAAGGTGATACTCAGAGTTAAAAACTTTTCCAAATCAGTAGTTTTTGTATGGTAGAGAAGTGAGGGGATAGTAAACACTTAATAATTGGATATCAAATAAAACATGTATGCATATATTACATTATTATATAATATATCATATATATACATATATATGATACATAGCACTCATGTGACAAATAATAATAATAAAATATGTAATGTTCTTAACTGTAAATCCTATGTAGCCAGTTAATTCTGGCAGAATCCTTTTGCTGAATTTGATGAACTCCTTGGTTCTGTAGTTCTGACATGAATGCTGATTAATATGTTTATTTACTAAGAAGAGTAACAGGAATGTTAAAAAAGGAAGCTAGCATTCACTCTATCAATGACATGATGATGGTTTGCAACCTTGGAAACGTTCCCTGCTGAAATTGGAAACTGCCCCCTTCATGGAGGGCAAGGTGAGACTGGAGAGAGAGGCAGGCCACTCAGATTGGCAGGTAGCAGGCTCAGTAAGCAAGGGGACTTACATAGAAGCAGCTGTAAGATGAATTGATTTCTGAACCCCTACCCCTGCTAGAATCTTTAAAGTTTATATAGAGGCCTTAATGGGGTTCAGTCCAGAACCATCCAGATGGTCTCAACAACAAATTGTTCTCTCAAGGCTTTGTCCTTGAAATTGCCCCTACTGTGAACACAGTGGGCAGAATGTATATTCCAAGGGCAGGACAGGGTGAGGAGCCTCTGATTGTCCTGGTGCTGCTCCAGGGTCACCTGGAGGTCATGTCCTCTTAATGACCTTTTCCAATACCTGAGCAGATTTTTTGCTGAATTGAGTAAGTTTTCAAATACTGGAAAATTATTTAGTTATTTTTTTGTGTGCTGTTGCCAATAATGGCATGACACATTTTAGGTTTAATATGCATTATTAGAGAGAAACTCTCCATTGCTTTCCTAAGTCTAGACAATCGACAAAATTGTTACACCCTGATTTTTAATATTTGCCAATTTCTTTGGTGTAAATACTCCCATTTTACCAAGTCAAAGTACACCATTACACCTCTGTCTAGTATTTCCATCATACAGATAAAATAGGCGTAAGTAAGCTCAAAAGCATTAAGTAAAACACAGTAAAATAATTAGGAAGGGATATACACTGAGTGGCCAGATTATTATGATCTCTGAACGCATAATAATCTGGCCACTCAGTGTATATGTATATATATTAGAGGCCCGGTGCATGAATTCATGCATGGGTTGGGTCCGGCCAGCCTGACCAGGGGGAGGGGACATGGCCAGTTGGCCGGCCTGCCTGCTGGTCGAACTCCTGGTCGAGGGGACAATTTGCATATTAGCCTTTTATTATATAGTTTATACACTGAGTGGCCAGATTATTATGCATTCAGAGATCATAATAATCTGGCCACTCAGTGTATTTTAAATATTTAGTACATCTGTTTTTAGTATGATTTACTTAAGTTTAAGTTTATAATATTTCTTTTTAAATAATGGATGTGTTTATGAATTGGCTTACAAATTCCTAAAATGTTAACTGACTCCTGGAGCCGGTAGAGCCTGCTCTAGCTTACCACTGGGTAGGCTGGCAGATTTAGTGTTCTCTCCATTGGAGTCATCTGTCTTTCCCCCACCTTTCATCTTTTTTTTTCTGCTCCCACGAACTGTTGGAAGAAGGAGGTTATGAAGGAGTAAATAAGTGTGGGTGTTGAGAGAGGAATGGTTCTCACAGAACACTTTTGCTGAAGAGAGTACATGCTAATGACGAGGAATGACTGTGCAGGTCATTGAAAGATGGCACATCCACCTCTTCTCAGAAACAAAGGAAAAGTTCTTATGATCTCATTTACATTTCATCCAAACAACCCTCCAGGGTGAAGCATCATATTGACAAATATCATTGGAGAAAAGTTATCCTTTTGGGGCTAGTATATTTGGATGAGCTTTGGTTTGCAATTTCAAGTCCTCTTCCCGCATTCTTCAATCCCCTGCTCTGGCCACCTCCCATCACAATGTTTTCTCCATGCTTCTATCCCTGGGCAAATTAGTGTGTTTTCCTCAGATTTTGCATTCATGTTCTGAATTCTGCTAGATGAATTTAAAGAGAAAGAGAAAAGCATGAATGCACGCCCATAGAGAACTGTGCAAAGGAAAGCCTTTGCAATTCCTCACTGTGTAACAGATTCATTGAGTCATCCGAGAACTTTTGAATATATTTTTGTAGGGATACTTTTGTTTTTGAATAATGTGTAATTTTATTATCACATATGTGTGATCTAGAAATAAAAGAAATACCTGATCATATGCTTTTTAGTAAATTAGTTTTAGTTGCCACATTTAAATGAGTCTCAATGCTATGTTTTTAAAGTCTGACATGTACCCCAATGTCCTTGCAGAGTCATTTTCTTACAGTGGTCTCCGTGAAGTGTTGAACTAAGGTTGTTAGAGATTATTCCCATGGAGTTTTAGACATCTTCCTGACACCACAGAGGTCAGACTCTAAGAAGCATTCAACAAAATTTTGTCACTGTTTTCCCAGGGAGCTTTATTTCATCTCGCATCACATTATGGAAAGGTGATAGCCATGTTCCTATTAGAACTAATAATCAGTGCAACAAAGTAAAAAACGTTCACTTCACATTCTGCAGAAACAGAAACCTTTACAAGATTTGTAGAAAACAAGCTGCTTTTAACACATTGATGGGCTGTAAGTTTTATTTGAGAAAACATCCTCTCAAATTAAAGAAAATTAGTAATTGTTTTTTCTCACCGTGAACATCACGGTGCCTTATCTTTCTGTCCATACCATATTCAAACCATCTTGTGACCACCTGTGTCACTATAATGGTGAGATAAAGAGTTGGCAGGTGTGTGAATGATGGTGGTGTACTTGTGGTAACATGTTTTTAAACTAAGTTTTTTGAAATGTACCATTCACCTGTCATAGATAGTTGGCAGTGGATACAGAAATACATTTCCTTTACTGTGTAGATACGTATATTGATACTTTTGCTTTAACATGTTTTGAATTTTAATAGTTCTTACTTTTCTTCTATGCAATATAATTCTTAATAATTTAATTTCCATTTTTTTCTAGTATATTTAAATGTTCTGGTTCATCTCATAAGACTCAGAAAAAGTTAGGGAAATTAAAATTATGGATAATAATGAAACTTTAGTTATGGTGTGACTGGTGTTGAAATCCTTATAATATTTTACAAATACACATCCATTTACAGCTGTCTTTTTACTTAAGTGTACATTCAGAGTATTGAATTTGCCTAGGAATTATTATATTCTCATGGTCTTGTTGCAGATTGAATTGTGTCCCCTTCACCCAGAAGTTCTTATTGGGGGTTAGGACTTCTTATGTTGATGTCTTAGCCCCTAGTAACTCAAAATCTGGCCTTATTTAGAAAAAGGGTCATTGCAGATGTAATTGGTTAGGTTAAGATGAGCTTATACTGGAGTAGGGTGGGCCCTAGTCCAGTATGGTTGGTGTCCTTATATAAAGGGGAGATTTAGATACACAGGTATGTACACAGGAAGGGCACCATGAGAAGATGAAGGCAGAGATCAGGTGATGCTTCTGTAAGCCAAGGAAAACCAAAGATTGCCAGCCAACCACCAGAAGGTGGGTGAGAGACATGGAACAGATTCTCACAGCCCTCGAAGGAACCAACCCTGCCAACACCTTGGTATAGACTTCTGGCCCCCAGAACCATGAGACAATAGATTTCCATGGTTTAAGCTACTCAGTTTGTGGTACATTGTTATGGTAGTCTTGGTGAACTATCACAGATTTGGGTTTTTTATTTTCCCAGTTGACTAATCACACATTGCTAATGTGTTTATTTCTTTGTGTGTGCTATTGATTTCTTTTACTGGATTTTAAGTCCCAAAGGACAAAGTCTCTGATTTGCTCATGGAATCTTCCTCATACCCTTCAAAGGGTAAGCACTCAATGCATATTAGGAGAATAAATTAATGCATAAATGAATAGCTAAACTTTGAGTGATTTTATATGCCAGTCATTGTACAAGGTACTTTATATCTATGAAATCATGTAGTTCTCAGAACCATTCATTTTAGAGATTCAGAAATTGAGCAAAGAGAGTTTTAGTAACATGCCCAAGATCATACAGCTGGGAAATGATGGAATCAGGGTTCATATTTGAGTCTTCATTGTCTTTACTGTGTTCTGTGCTTTCTGTACTTGAGATAACGAACAACATTCAATAAGTATTCATAGAGTCCCTGAGCACTGGGGGTACAGGTGTGAACTACTCAGATGCAGACCTGCTCTTAGGCAGTTTACTAGTATATCTGAAGGCAGAAGGGCTGTCAATAAATGCATAAACAAAAATTATCCAAATACAAATATTGTTAAGTATTACTAAGGAGATGAAATTATCATACACTCAAAGAAGTTGGGAGGAATCTTCTTAGATAGGGTGGTCAGGAAGACTTCCTAGAAATTAGAAGCTGAGTCTGAAAGAATTACCAGGAGTCAGCATGCAAAGAGAGGGGAACCATTCTAAGCAAGAGAAACCAAATGTGCAAAACTTCCAGTTTTAAAAGAGTTTGGGATGTTCTAGAAGTGATAGGAATCTGGGCTGGCCAGGGTGCAGTCGGGGTGAGAGAGAGAGAGAGAGAGAGAGAAAGAGAGAGAGAGAGAGAGAGAGAGAGAGAGAGAATTCAGTGAGATGGTATTGTACATGTGCAGTGGCGCTGGATTTCATTCAAAGAGCAATCTGAACCCACTGGAACATTTAAAGACACTGGAACATTTAAAGAGTCATGGTATCTTCTGTGTTTCAAGATACTCTCATTGCTGAGTAGAGAATAGATGAGAGGGAAATGAGAGGAAATGGGAGCCAGGATGCCCTTCCGTTATTCTGAATGAGAGATAATATGAGTCAGACACATATATAAGAACAGATAGGGGAAAAGGATGTACATGAGACATGATTTAGGAGCAGAAAGTGTAGGACTGGCTGAGGGGTTGACCTACACATCTTGCATAACAGAATGCAATTGTGGTACTTTTTCCTGAAAGAGGGAAAATTGGGTGTTGTGGGTGCAGCAGAAGTGTTTGTTTGGAGATATAAAGGTTCAGTTTTATTTTTATTACTAGAGGCCCGTTGCAGGAAGATTCCTGCAATAGGGCTTCCTGCGGTGGTCTGCTTCCCTCCCTTCTCCACTGGCCTGCGGGCTTCCCTCCCTTCTCCCCTGCCCCGCCTGTTTCCCTCCCTTCTCCGCAGCCCCACTTGCTTGCTTCTCCACAGCTTTGCTCCCTTCTGCAATGCTTGGCTTCCTTCTATGCTGTCTTCAGTCTTCGCTCTACTCTGGATATGCAAATTAACCGCCATCTTGGTTGGGTTAATTTGCATACTCACTCCTGATTGGCTGGTGGGTGTAGTGGAGTGCTGGTTAATTTGCATACTACTCTTTTATTAGATAGGATTATTTTAAAATATATTTTTATTGATTTCAGAGAGGAAGGGAGAGGAAGAGAGAAATACAAACATCAATGATGAGAGAGAATCATTGATCAGCTGCCTCCTGCATGACCCCCACTGGGGATTGAGCCTGAAACCCAGGCATGTGCCCTTGACCAGAATTGAACCTGGGACCCTTCAGTTCACAAGCCTACACTCTGTCCACTAAACCAAACCGGGAAGGGCAAGGTTCTGTTTTAGACACTTTAAGATTCTGATACATTAGGTCAAGTAGCTGTCAGGTATATGTTCTTGGAACTCAGAGGACAAGATTGAATACTCAGAATCAGGAATCATGAGCCATATTAGCATTTAAAGCCATAGACGAGGTCACCTCAAGAGAGAGTGTAAAGGTAGATGAGAACAGTACTGAAAATAGGACTCAAGGTTTTGAATGTCAGTTTTACGGAGACTATTTTGCAAATACTTGGTAAAGTTGAAGTGGACATGCTTTCTGAGGTGCATAAAAAATTCATGCTTTTAACCCAATCAATATTAATTTGTTTTAATGTGTAAATTGTCAAGAGTTTACAACAGAATATAACATTAGACTAAAAGATAACATTTATCAAGGATTAATATTCAAAATGCCAATTAATGGAAGTGCAAGCCAATGACACATAGCACTGTGTCCACAAAATTCTGGTGAAAGCATTGAATCTTACTCAATGACAGAAGTTTGGGAAGATGAAACACTTGAGCTAGTTGTTCGCTGTTCTCTTTGACTTGGTAAGAAAATCACCAGTTCTTTGATTTGGAAGAGAAACATCTGTCTATTGGGAAAGGGAAATGTAGGTGTAGGCTGGTGGACAGTAGAGGTTGGAGGTACTGACAAGGGCTTTTCATACACAAATTAGATGGTCCATTGTAAGGGAAGCAGGGGCATGATCATGTTCTTTTTTTCTAGTTTCTTTGGTCTTTTGTGCATAGAGAACCACTCGTTAGAATGGTTTTTCTGATTAATTGTATTCTTGAATTATTAAGTGGAATTAAATGTTTGAATTTTTTTCTCCACTCTCTCTGCAGGTACTTGCATTATGAATGGTTTCATGCAGATGCCCAGTTCCTTTGTTGACAAGGGCATTGGAATAGAATTTTAGCTGTCACATTCTCATAAGAGATATGAGCTCAGAGGATTTGATGATAAGTTATAAATATATTTCTGACAGTTTCTCCCTATTCCGGTAATTAGAAACATGGCTATACTTTGGTATTGATTAATATGTAGTATAATAAGTGCTCGCATGTGGGAAGCCCCAGGCTGTAGAGGTGACTGGATAAATCAGTTAATTAAGGTACAAAAAGGAATGCTCTACCCTCCAGTTATGTTTTCTGTACTGGTAACTAGTTGTAAGAGATCATAATGAAGATCATGGGAAATATAAAATTCTCGTTGATGACAATTCTTTCTCAATTTGTATTTAAAATAGAAATCCTTGATGAGGGGGCACTTTCAAATTATAGTTTATGAAAGGTAGCATAGCTGAGATTTGAGGGGTCCTCAAGAAATTATCTAGACTCGTCTTTAGTGCTATGGCAGAACTGCATGAATCTCCAATACCAAAGACCCTCCTGTTGATTCATAAATATCTCTGAGAATGGAAATTTTTACTGTTAGCAAATATTTAAATAAAATTTTTGTGCTTCTATTTCTATCTTATTTTCTACACCTTTGTCTTTTATCTGGATGCTGAGTAACAGATGAAGGCAGCAATGTGCTTGAGTCAGCACCTACCATCTGGGGAGACTTCACTGTTACAGTTACAGAAATTCTACAAGCCTGTATTAAAAATTAATTATGTAAATTTTGAATTACATTAAAGACAGGTAATAAGTATCCCAAACTCAACCCTTCCTAATTACTTTTACTTCATTGTACTGTACTTCAACTATGCTCCAGGGGTTATTTTATAAGCATTGCATCTATATGATAGAAATTCTATATAACAGTGTGCTATTGAGCATCTCTTTCCAACTCTGCATCTGGTTACATCACATTGGTAGCTAAGACTCGAATGTAGTGGAAGTATTTACATCATGAAAATACACAAACACTGCTAATCAGGCCCTCCTACCACCCCTCAGAGCCAGTTATTAAACATTTACTGGCATGACACTGGTTTTTATATTCAAAATTCCAACATTAACTCCTTTTATACAGTAGCTATAGGATCTCCCTAAACAGAGTAGTTGGTAACTGATTTGTGACTAAATGATTCAGAAATGACAGTGGTTCATCAGTTTCACTTCTAGGTGACTTATGAGACTCTAGAATCCCTCACTATGAGGGAAGTCATTTCTGGCTAATGGGTGTTGATTGATTCCCATGAAGGAGAGAGGACTTCCTCCAATGCCCAGCTCCTTCACCTGTCTACATTATTGGTCCTAATTAGCTTTTTCCACAGGGATGTCAAATAATCAATGGTGAAAAGATCAAAACACCTTCTTATATCACAGTTGGTTCTTTCAGGCTTCCAAGCTTCAATTTTCCATTGTACCCACATTGAAATACTACATATTTGATCTTGAAGGAAGCTGTGAGAAGGTGATTTACTTGAGAACACATGAAAAGATATTTGGCTCATGAAATGCATTTTATGAATTTTAAAATGTAATAATTGTTATAATGTGCAATGAAATCCTATGGCACCTTGGTTCACTTGTTTCATTCTTATAACACCTCCATGAAGCAGATATTAATATACATATTCCTATTTACTAGTATAGGCAAGGAAACTGAAATGTGGAGAAATTAAGCAGTATATTGAAATCATATGTTATGATATGACTTAAGCTCTCAGAAGTGGAGAAACGTGGATAACAAAATTTTGTGTGCTATCTTATGACTAGAATAAAAAGAGTTTTTTCTCTGGCCTCATGCCAAACCAGTTGGAAAGAGTAATTATTTAAGCAAGCAGTTTCTCATAAAATGTAATTTTAAAATTATGATCCAGGTGATTTGAGTAATAAAAAGAGATAATGTAAGTCTTGAAACAGCTCTTTTTCTGTCCGTTTCTGTTAGAAGATAGCTTTCCTCATGATTGATATCTAATTTTAGCGTCCCTCCGGAAGCACCCCAATTTACCCTGAAACAAAAGAATGAAATGCAAGCATTCTTCAGACCAAATATTCTGCACCTTTTACATGCTCTATTTTCTTCAACCGACGAACCACTACTGACAATGCTTTTACCATCCAGATGTAATCCTCTAATGCCATTGGGACCTCTACTCACAAGTATCCTCTCTCCCCATAAAAGTTTAAACCTCAGATTCTTTTTGCTCTCTAATGGGAAACTCTACCCTGGCCTTGGGGTATATAATTGTTAAAGAACTGAATGTGGCAGCCACACAATTGACTGAGCATCCTAAATGCAGGGCCAATTAGAGGAAAGCATTAGATGAAGCCTCAGAACCGTTAGGAAGCCTGCAAAGACCCCTGGAAGTATTTTCTTCTAAAAGAGCGTTGTGTTTGGAAATACAAAGACAGAGTCATCCTTAGGGACCTGTCCTTCACACATATGGTTCTCTTGAAGTATTTCGCAAGCAGGAGACAATGTTTTGTAACATTTCACGGACTACACCATACAGAGGAGCATTGGTCATGAATTGTTAATGCTTGTTTGACTAGTCCAAGATGGTCTTTATATATACTTCTTTAACTCCTTCACTACTGATGATACTTGTATTGGCAGGCAGAAGTTTTGAGGAGTTTGACTTAAGATATGAGTAATGGCTTGATTTTCTTTCAAGAGAACACCAAAGCTAAAGAGATAATTGTATTTAAAGACATACAAAGTTTATATTTCTTTTGTTTTTAGTTATAAAATTTAATTTGATTTTGAAATGTTAATTAATTGCCATTCTCCCAATGAAAGGTTTAAAGTGCCCTTAGGAGAATGGTACTTAAATATTTATAAACTAGAGGCCCATTGCATGAAGATTCATGCAATAGGCCTTCCTTCCTCTGGCTGCCAGCATTGGTTTTCCTCCGGCACCCGGGACCCAGGCCTTTGCTCTGGCTGTAGCAGAGAAGCCAAGCCTCTTCAGTCTTCAGACTTCAGAATTCGCGCTGCACCTGTGTATGCAAATTAACCCACCATCTTTGTTGGGTTAATTTGCATATTCACTCCTGATTGGCTGGTGGACATTGCTGAGGTATGGTCAGTTTGCATATTTCTCTTTTTTTTTTTAGTGTAGATGGAAATACACTTCTGTAGCCCATATGTGTCTTACTTTATATTTAATTAAGAGGTAATCTGAAATTTAGATTTGGGTCAAGCATCACCTGCAATGGCTATGTGCTTTCCATGACCCAAAACAAAGGAAAAGTGATAGAGAACTGTTATCCCAGAGGCATGAGAATTATGCTGATGGATGGTTAGCTGCTGAGTAGCCACAATTTTTTCCAAAGTGAGTACTGGAGGCTGACTTCATGGGGGGACTGATGACTAGAAGGCACAATTAGTGCTGTAAGGGCAGCATTTCATACGATAAAACTTAACCCAACATAGTAGCAGAAAGTCAGAAATAGATTGTCTGGAATGAACTAAATGTATGTGACAAAGACTGCACAAGAAACCATAGCAAATTTTATAGACTTCATTTATAAGCCTGAGGAATAAGATCATTGAACATTTCTGGGAGTTCCTGATATCTTGAGTTATTTTCTTCTATTACATTCAAGTTGTAGGGGGGAACAATGTTTTCAGCAGGATTAAACTACAGATTCATGTATAAACTACATTATGTGCAATGATAATTTGCAAGAAAGTCCTAGGGATAAAGATTTGAACAGTAATAAACCACAGACAAAAGATGAATCATCAATGTCATGTTCTTTAAGCAGTGAATATTGGAATGCATAAATATGATATGTAGTAATTCACTCTTGTCAGTATTGATCTGATATATTTAAACAAAGGAATGTGACAGTTTCATTTTTTTCTTAGTGAAGTATTTTGTGAAATGTACAATCAAACTTAAAAGGAATTTTGAAATAGTTCAGAAGGAAAAATGAAGGGGTTCAGGTTATTTAGCATTAATGGTAGATTATTAGTATCATAGGAGTTGTCTCAGAATATTGAAAGGAAATATCCTCCCTTCCACCCCACCCTGCTTCTTAATTCCTGCCATCATTGCCCCACTCTGCATGTTCTGACTCACCCCAGTTCCTGAGCCAATACTGACTAAATCAGGAGAGTACGTATATCAGTATCTTCAGCTCTTCAATTGGTTACCACTCAAATTTTAGCTCACATACTTTTGAAGAATGAAAGACAACAATATGTCAAAATGGCTTACTAGAGAAACTTGGGCACCTTACAAAAGAGGTCCCTTGTGACTTCTTATCCACTTGATTCCCAGGCTTTCTTGGTGGTCCCCAAGGTCTGACAACCCCTAACTCATGATTCTACCCTATATTATTGGAGTGGGCCTACCATATATTGAGATGCAATTGACGTCTACTTAGCACCATGTTTAGCTACGTCTGTTACTTGTGCTTCCCACATCAGACTCTTACTACTTGGAAAAGATATAGACTGATTTCATTAGGCAGCACCCTCATCCTGCAAGGTAGTGGTAACGATGCAGTTGCAGCTCCATTTGGTTTGCTGTCCATGGTGATGGTAAAATTCCAACTTAAATGTGCCTGTGCTGATGTTCCTGTAACCACTGCCATCCACCACCTGTGTGACACCGTGTATTCTCACCTCAGTTGTATTTTTGTGAGTGTGATACTCTTATGGAGACTCTCAGAGGCCACCTGGAGCAGTATGTTTTATGATCTGGCCTTTTCCACCCAGATGGCTGCGAAAGGAGCCATGCGACATTCCCAACAGGGCCATTTCCTTGACCTAAGAGTAAAGTGATGTCAGAAACCCGTACCATTTGGCAGCACACAGTGGATAAAACAGGTGCATAAAAGGTGTCATTACAGGAAATGTGTTTGACGTTAATTTAGTTGTATCCATCATCAATTCTTAACTGGCGACTTCTCAGATTATTTTTGAAATTACTACCTGGAGCTTGAGAGTAGATGCATGTTTCCTTCCACTACCTCATTTGCTTTCTCTCCATAGTAAAGTCAGGTCAGCGACTGCTCTGTAATTATTTTCTTCTGCAAAATGGATGGTGTGATCAAATTCCATAAACACTGTATCTGAACAGGATGTGTTGTGAAGTTTATGGAGGAAGATTTTGGAAATTATATCTATGAAGGTTTGAAGAAGAGACCAGATCAGGGCTACTTTTGTCTGAAAGGATAGATACAGCCTGTATTAGCCAGTGTTCTCCAGACAAACAGAATATATATCAGCAGATCATTATAGGAATTGGCTTACATGATAATGGAAGCTGAGAAGTCCTGCCATCTGCAGTCTACAAGCTGGAGAACCAGGAGTGCTGGTGGTGTAATTCAGTCTGCGTCTCAGGGCCTACGAACCAGGAGGGCTGATGCCCAAGGGCAGGGGAAGACGGATGCCCCAGCTCAAACAAAGAGCAAATTCTCCCTTCCTCTGCCCTTCTGTTCTACTCGGGCCATCACCGGATTGATGATGCCACCAGCATTCCTAAAAGTGACCAGTCTATGGACCCAAATGCTAATCTCTTCCCAGAATCACCCTCACAGGCATATTGTAACATTAGAAATAATGTTTTATCAACTAGGCATCTCTTGGCCCAGTCAAGTTGACACAAAAAATTAACCATTGCACAGCATTATTGTAAGCAGGGAAATAAACCATGCAGCTTTCAGTAAACATTTACAGACACACAATAGGTATATGCCGCTTGCAAAGTAAACATTTTTGACACTTGTTTATTTTTTAAATTGTAAATATGATTGTTTAGACCCAGTTTCTCTCTATTATGCTACACAGGCTATTTTTGTTTGGTGCCCATTGGGTGGCCAGATGATATATATGATGTCAGAAACCTGGGAAGGTCAGACCCAGTGAGACTGACTTGAGTGATGCCCTCTTTTAAATAGTTAATGTGAAATATCTTAACATTTTTAAATATAGTTATTGGACTTCTGGCACCCGAGTCTATACTTTTTTTCTTATCTGGTCACTAAAACGTGAGCCCTCTTTGCTACTATCTGAAAGGCACGCCTCTATACAACATTTCCACTGTCATCACTGCCCCAGGGGTCAAAGGCCCCCTTTTCTTGTTACAGGGTGGTACCTAATATGTACACAGGTGTGTGTTTTTTTTCTGTAATCCTGCAATCTAGAAGACTATTGCTCAATAAAACCCCTGTGTATGGTGGATAAGTATTGCTTGAAACTTTACTAATATGGCAACTCTGTGGCTTACTTGAGCTTTTGTGGGCTTCCCCAAACCATTTTGAAACCAAAAGAGTGTCGCGCAACCAACTTTCAAATACTTCTTTGCAACAAAGCTCTTTGATAAACTGAAAATTGCTCAGTTTATGGACTTCTCTCTTGGTTCTATAATTTCTCATATTCCAATTCCCTAGAAAATTGCTTTTGAAAGAAATTAGATGATATATCTCTGAAGCAGTCCATTCCTCCCCCCCGCCCCCCATTCTACTGCTGAGCTGGGCACACTCCTAATTATCTTTGATCATGTTCCTTTCTGCAGGTGATAGTCTGTTCTAGTTAATGTATGTAGCATAGCAAAGTTACAGGACTGTGAAAGTAAGCTTTGGGACATTCAAATTTAATGCCCAAATAAGTAAATTATTGTCACAATTTGGAAATTTAAGCACTTATCAAGCTCTATGGGTCTACTTTAAGATATGCTTTTCCTACCACAGCCATATATTGTCAATTCTACTCAGTTGTAAGTTACTTAAGGTCAGCAACTTTGACCTGTGTGGCATTTCACAATGCTCATTAATGTTGCTGACATTGCCTTTAGATGGAACCCCCAGCATGTAAATTATGCATAATCATACATTCTCATCAGAATCAGCATTTCATGAGAGGTCATAAAAACTTGGGTCAAAACAAGTTCATCTATCTTCTAAAAACTTCCATGTACTTTAGGTTAAGTAAAATAAAAGTAATACTTTATGATGAAGTATGAATACTGCAGAACAATTTAATTAATCTTATTTTAGCTCATGTGGAGGTCTTCATGCTTTTTTTCCCAATTGTTTGGTAATCCAAATACTAGGTATCAAATTTTTACTGTGAGAACATACCACAGCATTGGCATTCCAATATTGATAGGTGGCTACATTGAAGTTTAGAGTGCTTTGTGAAATAATATATTCTTACTGTTCTTTTGAAAATTTGTGAAAAGATTAAAAATTGGCATTAAAACATAACTAATACTTTTAGATGTCATTCATAAGAGCATACATATTCCTCCTATTTTCTTAGTGTCAAACATGAAACACATTCTGAGTATTCTCTCTGGATTTTTTTCCAAAGTATTTTTTAAAATTTTAATTATAATTGACATACACTATTATAACTATTATATTAGTTTCAGGTGTACACCCAGTGACTAGACATTATATAACTTACTAAGGGATCATTCTAATAAATTTTGTATCCATTTGACACAATACATAAATATTTGAATATTATTGACTATATTTCCTATCCTGTACTTTACATACCCATGACTATTTTGTAACTACCAATTTGTTCGTTTTAACCTTTTCATCCATTCCCTGCCCCCCCCCCCCCCCCCCCGCTCCCATCTGGCATCTAACACAAAGTTCTCTGTATCTATGAGTCTGTTTATGTTCTGTTTGTTTGTTTATTTTGTTTCTTGGATTCAATTGTTGGTTCGGATACCTATTTATTCCCATTTTATTGTTTGTATATTTAATCTTTTTTTGTTTGTTTGTTTCTTCTTCATAAAGGAAAAACCTTTAACATTTCATGTAATACTGGTGGTGATGAACTCCTTCAGCTTTTTCTTCTCTGGAACGCTCTTATATGTCCTTCCATTCTAAATGATAGTTTTGCTGGGTAGAGTACTCTTGGTTGTAGGTCCTTGCATTTAATCACTTTGAATATTTCTTGTTACTCCCTACTGGCCTGCAAAATTTCTGTTGAGAAATCAACTGAAAGTCTCATGGGTGCTCACTTGTGGGTAACTAACTGCTTTTCTCTTGCTGCTTTTAAGATTCTTTGTCTTTATCCTTTTGCATTTTAATTATGTTGTGTCTTACTGTAGCCTCTTAGGGTTAATCTTGTTTGGGACTCTCTGTGCTTCCTGTACTACAATATCTATTTCATTCACCAGGTTAGGGAAGCTATCTGTCATTTTTTCCAAATAGGTTTTTATTTCTTGATCTCTCTCTTCTCCTTCTGGCACCCCCATGATTTGAATGTTGGTACACTTGAAGTTGTCACAGAGGCTTTTTACACAATTCTCATTAAAAAAAAATCTTTTTTCTTTTTGCTGTTCTTAGAGTGTTTTTTGCTCTATTATATTCCAATACGCTGTTTTGATTCTCAGCTTTATCTACTCTACTGTTGATTCCCTTTAAATTGTTCTTTATTTCAGTTAGTGTATAATTTATTTCTGACTTGTTCTTTTTATGGTTTCCATGTCCTTTTTTTATGCTGTTGAAGTTCCCTAAATTCATCTACTCTTTTTCTAAGTTCATTGAGCATCCTTATAATCAGTGTTTTGAATTCTGCATCTAATAGATTGCTTGTCTCCATTTTGTTTAGTTCTTTTTCTAGAGTTTTGTTCTGTCATTTCATTTGGGACATGTTTCTTCTTCCCTCCCCCAACCCTTTGTTTGTTTCTATGTATTAGGTAGAGCTGCTGCATCTCCTGGGCTTGGTAGAATGGCCTAATGTAGTAGGTGTAGTAAGGCCCAGTGGCACTGCCTCCTTGTGCACCTGAGCTGGGCACTCCAGTTGCACTCTCCTCCCCGCCCCCCAGGTGGGCTGTGTGTATCTTCCTCTTGTAGTTGAGCTTAGATTGCTGTTGGCAACTCATTCCAGGGATGCAGCCTTGAGCTGTTAGAAACTATGTTAGTGTTCAAGTCTTTATAGACTAAGGTTGATGGGCCTATTCAAGAAGCAGTCTCAGAGGAGCCCGGATAGAGTTTTCAAAGAGACTCTTTGTAATTGCCCTTCACTAATCATTAGTGAGCTTGGGTGCTGTCTGTGATGTGATACCTGTGAGTCTGCTGTGAATTCTACACTGTGATAAAATTCAGTTGGATCTGAGATTTTCTCTGCCATTTTCCCCAAGTTGTAAATCTATTATTGCTTCAATTTTTAAAAATTACATAAATTTTGCCTTTTCCATTTAAAGACCAGTTTGGATGAAGAACTAACAGAGTAAATTTAAATTCTGTGAAACATGGTCAAATATTAGTTATGTTTCAGGTGTAGGAGAATCTTTTGTAATTTATATTTTAAATATTATTTAGTGTAATTTAGTTAATCACAATGTACATTTCAGTAATATACTTTTTCTTAATCCTTACCTGAGGATATGTTTTTATTTTATTTTAGAGAGAGGGTAAGAGGGGATGAAGAGGAGAGAGAGGGGGAGAGAGAGAGAGAGAAGCATCAATGTGAGAGAGAAACTTTGATTGGTTGCCTCTCATATGTGCCCCAAATGAGGACTAAGCCCACAACTTGGGTATGTGCTCTGACCAGGAATCGTTCCTGCCAACATTTGGTGCCCAGGACAATGCTCCAACCAACTGAGCTACACTGGCCAGGGCACTAATAATTCAATTTTGATAATATACTTCTATTATCAGAAAATTATTTCTATTAATATTACCTTAATGTGAGCCTTTTAACTATTTTAATGCTGAAACAAAGAAAATATATTGAACAATATTCACTCTTCTGAATTTGAAACTTACCATTTGTTTTCTTCTTGGAATTTTCCATGACTTTGTAGATGCTTAAGAAAGATACATTTTTTGATGCTATATCTTAGCTTTGTAGAAACTCAGGGTGTCTTTTTCTTGGGCTTAAAGAAGCCCCAATAGGTTGGTAACAAAGGAAAAATGATTCATATTTGAGAGCAAGGTAGGTGACTAGTATAGATCTATTTTGACAGTTCTGATTATTATTTTTTAAATTAGTAATTTGGAACAAATATTTTACAGTGGTAACAAGGTTCTGCATTGCTAGGCAACATCACCAGACTTAAGAAGAGAAACCTAGAAAAAGAAATAATTATTGTACTTCTAATAACTTCAAGCTCTGTCCTAATGACCAGTTATAAAAATGAAAGATGATGTGCTATAAAATATGCATATGCTTCATATTAATTTGGATTTACCTACACCTTCAGTTTTGTCTATTAAAATCACTATTTTGGTATTAGGTTGGCCTTCCCAATTTATTAGTTTATCTGCTTCTTTCAGGCTGTATTCAGTAGAGTGCTTAGAAAGGTTAAGATTAAAAGTCCAGGGATTTATAATTACTAGCAGTCATGCTTAAATTAATGAAAATGGAAATTTTTAATTCTTTTTTTTTCAGTTGAAGCATTTTTAATTTGTGTAAGTCAATCATCACAATAAAATAATTATTTTGATTTTTTTATAATCCAACTAATATTTCTATGCTTTATTTTCAATGGTGAATAAAATGCATATTCTGATTTTTCTGAATTTTATTTTTCCTAGTACTCCATACTTTTGCCATATAAGTTTCTATTCTTTTGATCTTTGAGTTGTATAATTTATTTCTTTTGATATATGTAATTTAATTAATTATTAATAATACTTAAATATTATTGATCACTGAATTTCAATTTTAATAATTATTTGTATAATGCCCTTTTCAGAAAATGTTAAAAAACTAACTACTTTTGAAAGTCAGGCATAGACATTATTAAAAATAAGTTTGCTATTAAAGAACAAGTGTATGTCCACTAAATGTTTAATGAACCTGTCAAAAGGTTTACTAAATAACAATTATAGAAACAAAATATTTTTCTCTTAGGTTATTTTCTGAATCTGTGTAATTACTAGTTTGTAACTAAAGAGAAAGAAGTTTGCATTTTAGAGCATCTGATTTTCCCAAAGGTAGCTTTTTGGGGGATGTGTAGGGATACAAGTAGACAGGATTTATTGATGACAGGATTTATTGATGATTACTTATGTCAGTCACACAATCCTGACCCACCTGGATTCACAATCCTGACCAGTATTGCAAACTCTCCTTTGGACTGTGGGCTGTGGGTGGTAAAAGACCTCTCATATGAAAGGAAGACGAATCACTCTGCTTGAAACAAAGCTTGTGTGGTATTAAAATTTATCATCTTCTCTGAGATATAGTCATCTTTAAAGTTAAGATGAAATTTACTTATATAAAGCTATTTTTTTCCAATTAGAAATCCAAAACAAGGGGATTTAAAACTTTTGTTTTATGAAAAGGATTAAGATAAAATAAAATGGATTTAGAATATGTCCTTGAATAAAGTTCACTTTAATTATATTTAAAATCCTCCTTTAATTACCTGTACACTTCTGCTTCTGACAGATGAAGTAACTGGTATTGAATTTATTCTTTTGACATAAACAACTTGAATACTGGACAAAATAGATGAGGCTTTTTCAGGCATTGGGCAACAGGTAGTGGAAGACTATAACCTTGAAGGAAGACATTAAAAGGTACTTTCTGAATGTGAAGCAGGGGTCTGGAGCTAACCCAGAGACCAGTAGTCTTGCGAAAATGAGGAGGCAGGTATTGGAGGTCAGAACTGAAATTTGTTGAACAAGTAACTAATAGGGAGTTGCACAAAGGAATAAGGAGTAAGTGTGGTTATATTTCAAGTGATTGACTGTGAGCTGGACCATGATGCTCTCAGTGAGACTCTGTGAAGCCCAGCACAGGGAGACTGCTGCAGGACTGAGAGGTGTACATGGAGATGGAGGTCATGCAGTCCTGGGAGCCCCTGGATCTCTGGTGAAGCAGAATTAAAAAGGCCTCACTGAGTACTCAGTTGTTGTACCTCAAAAAGCCATGGTCAGGATTAAGAGTCATTGTACCCCAAAGTAAGGGTCACATGCTAGAGTGAAGTAATAAAACAAAATAGACCTACTATATAAAGCATAAAGCCATGTCTGGCAGTGTATAGAGATCCTGCCATTAGTAGAACTGGCTTCTGGAACAAATACCAATGCCCTTTAAAGGAGGTTAACAGAATTCAGACTCCACATGATTAGACGGCATGATGTCCAGAATAAAATAAAAAAATTATTAGAGACGCAGAGAAGCAATATGTCAAACAAAAAAGTGATCCTTAACTAAAGGAAATGTAGTCAACAGAAACAGACCACAAGATGATTAAGATATCAGAATGATCAGACAAAGATTTAAAAAAGCTCTATTACTAGTATAAACATGTTCAGGGATTTAAGGAAAATATGTAAAGGATATATGAATAGGGAGGGAGATTCAGCAGAGAAATTGAAAGTAAAAAAAGAACCAAACAGAAATTCCAAAACTTAAAAGTACTATACAGAAAATAAAAAATTATTGCAATGGGCTTGCCATCAAATTGAGCATTGAAGAAGAAAGAGCCAGTGAACCTTGAGACAAATCAAAAGTTAAGAGAGAAAACATTCCCTTTCTTTCCTTCTTTCTTCCTTTCTTTCTTTCTTTCTTTCTTTCTTTCTTTCTTTCTTTCTTTCTTTCTTTCTTTCTTTCTTTCTTTCTTTTTTAATGAAGAGAATCTCAGGGATCTATGGAACAATATGACATGGATGGAAAAAAAGAGAATGGAACAGAAAAATATTTGAAAATTTCACAATGTTTTAAAGAAAAATTACCTCATAAATTCAATAAATAACCCAAAGTATGATAAATACAAAACAAAAACAAAAACCACACATATACTTAAACTGCTGATTACTTATGATAAAAGCTTTCTAAGTGTTAGCTAAAAAGGACACATAGACATAATACATATAGGGAAACAATAATATGAATTATGGCTAACATTTCATCAGTAACAATGGAGGCCAGAAATACTAGTACAATGGATGTCATCTTTAAATTTTTGAAAGGAAAAATAATGTCATGTGATAGTTTAGCATGCTATACCAATTTACAAATGTCCTCCAAGCCCTTACTGGGTTGCTCAATTGATTGGTGTGTTCCCATACACTAAAAGGTTGCAGGTTTGATTCTCGGTCAGGGCACATACTTGGGTTGAGGGTTCTATATCCAGTTGAGGTGCATATAGGAGATGGCCAATCAAATATTTCTCTTACATCCATGTTTTTCTCTCTCTCTAATCAGTAAACATATCCTCTGACCAGGAAAAAAAATGTCCTTCAAAAGTTATGATAAGATAAAGACAATTTTCAGATAAAATCTGAAGGAATCTCTTGCTAGCAGAACTACGCCTCAGTAAATGCTAAAGGAAGCTCTTCAAGCTTGAAAGTATGATAATTGAGAGAAAATCAGATCTAGAAATAGCAAAAAATAGTACCAGAAATTATAATTTTTTAAAATTCTTTAAAAGAATAAAAATAAAATAATAGCATTATATTATGAGAATTATATCATATATAGATGTAAATTATATGAAAAAGGATGGCATGAATAAATATTGTTAGAAGATACTTACGTTTTACTTGAACTTGTACAATATTAATTTTTAAGTAGCTTGTGATAAGTAAGGGGTACATATTGTAAATGCTTACAGAAAACATTAAATAGTTTAAAGAGGTATAGCTTTGAAACAATAGAGAAAATTAAAAAAAATTATAATTATAATGGCTCCAAAGAGAACAAGAGAGGTGAGACAGTAATATAAAAATCATAACTGAAAAATTAGAAAATATACTATGATGCTATAGAAAATCCCAAACAAATCAATAAGTGCATCAAATATAAATTGATCACATACTCCAATTAAAAGATATGTATTGTCAGACTGGGAAAAAGTTAAAACTTTGATATATGCTATTAAAAATCAAAGATGGGGATAGATATGCTATGCCAACAACAAGCATAAAAAAGCTAGTGTGTTTATGAACATTAGATGAAATGGAAATGAGAACAAGAGTATTGCCAATTACCAAGAGGCAATTATTTTTAAAATGATAAAAGGGTCAATTAAAAAAATCCTAACATGCCTGCAACTTTTAAAAAGTTTCAAAATATATTAACCTTTACTGACAGAACTAAAGGGAAAACACAGATGAATTCACAATAAGCAATTTTAACAGTTCAGTTGGAAAATTAGACAAAAAGAAAATCTGTAAGGATGTAAAAGACAAACTACACTTTAAACCAAATAGATATAACTGATATTTATAAACAGTACACTCAAGAACTGTAGAATATAGAATTAACACAATCCCAATAAAAAATTTTAAAGTGTGTTATCTATAATAATAAAAGAATAATATGTTAATTAGACCAGGCATCTTTCCGCACACCCTTCTGGAAGAAGCCAGGGCTGTGAGGGAAGCCGGGGTCCCGGATGCCTGCTGATGGCTGGAGGGAAGCCCAGCTCCCAATTGCCAGAGGGAAGCCGGTGCTGGCAGCTGGGGGAAGGAAGGCCTACTCTTGCACTATTTTTGTGCATTGGGCCTCTAGTTTTTAAATAAAATGATAAGTTATTCTAAAATGTATATGAAATGCAAATAACCCAGAATATCCAAAGCAATCTTGGTAAAGAACAAAATTGGAGAACACATACCATGATTTTAAGACTTACTATCTATAATAATAAAAGCATAATATGCTAATTAGACCAGACAGCCGAATGACCTTCCAGACGTCCTTCTGGACAAAGCTGCCATGGCAAGGGCTGAGGCGGAGGCAGATAGGGGCAATTAGGCAGGCAGGCAAGTAGTTTGGGGCGATGAGGCAGGCAAGCGAGTGGTTAGGGACAATGAGGCAGGCAGGCAGGTGAGTGGTTAGGAGCTAGTGGTCCTGAATTGCAAGAGGGATGTCTGACTGCCAGTTTAGGCCCGATCCCACAGGGATCCCTGCAGGATCGTGCCTAAACCCGCAGTTGGACATCCCCTGAGGGGTCCCAGATTGCAAGAGGGTGCAGGCTGGGTTGAGGGGACCCCCCCCCCCATGCACGAATTTCGTGCACTGGGCCTCTAGTAAAACTATAATAATCAAGATGATGTGGCTTGACATAAAGATAGACACATAGATTAAAGAACCATAAAGAGGGCAGCAATAGACCCACATGTAGTCTGTCTATGAACGTTTGACAAAGGCATCAAGACAGTTTGAGGGAGTAAAGAAAATATTTTTACAGAAAGTACTGGAACACTGGATAGACATTTGGGAAAAACATGAATTTTGACCCGTATTTCAGTCCATTCCCAAAAATTAATTTAAGATGGATTATAGACATAAATATAAAAGTTGGACTCATACCTTTTTAGAAGAAAACATGGGATAATAGCATTTCAACCTTGGAACAGGCAAAGACAGTGTATAAAAGCATAATGATAAATAGTACTTCATCAAATGAAAACCTTCTGTTCATCAACAGCCAGACTTAGCAAATGAAAAGACAAGACACACACTGCAGAAAGTATTTGCATGATATTTTCCTGACAAAGGTATTGAGTTTAGAATACTTAAAGAAATACAAATCAATGATTAATGGACACATAACCTGATGAAAATGGACAAAAGACTTGAAGAGACACTGACATAAGAACACGTGTTGGATAGCTGGATGGCTCCGTTGGTTAGAGCACCATCCTTATACACAAAGGTTGTGGGTTTGCTATCTGGTCAGGGCACATACAAGAATCAACCAATGGATGCATAAATAAGTGGAAGAGCAAATTGATGTTTCTCTCTCTCTCCCTTTCACTCTAAAAGCAATCATTAAAGAAATAAAGAAATAAAGATCAGATATAAATGACAGTAAGCATATGAAAAATATTCTCACCATTATTGTTCATCAGGGAAATGCAAGTTGAAATCACAAGGAAAATTTTTTTCTTTCCCTTTAGAGTAGCTAGCATTGAAAGCCTGACGACACAGACAGTGGTGAGGATGTGAAGCAAGTGGAAGACATACATTGTTGGCACAATGTAAAATGAAACAAATAACTTTAAGAAACTTTTTGGCAGTTTCTCAGATATTTAAACATATTCCTTAACCAATCAGAATTCCACTCCCAGACATTTACACAAGAAAAATGAAAATATATGTCAGAACAAAAATTTGTAGACATTTTTTAATAGTAGCTTTATTCATAATACCCCCAATTTGAAAACAACCCAAAAGTCCATCAGTAGAAGAATAAGTAAACAAATTGTGGTTTCTCTCACCAAGGAGAAAGAATGAACTACTACTGATGCATGCAATAACATGAGTGTTATTATATTGACAGAAAAAAAGCCAACATAATTTTCTACAAGAAAATAGGAAGGTTCTTGCTGTAGAATATATTTATTTGAAGTCTGAGACCTTTTATGTGATAGAAGTCAGAACGGTGGTTTCTTATGGGGGAGGAGAAAGCAGAGTGGACTGAAAGGTGGCAAGTGGGAACTTTCTGGAATGGTGGAAGTGTTCTTTATCTCCATGGGGTTGTTGGCTAGTGGAGTTCATGTACATTTGTCAAAACTCACCGAATTTTATAAATAAGATCTTTGCATTTTACTGTGTGCAAATGTTTCTTCAATGAAAAATATTTTGAAGTATTTAGCTGTAAATTCCCTTTCAATACTCTAGTCTTAATTTTTTGTGTTTTTTTGCATTTAATAAAAATTATTTTTCCCCAAAGGGAGGCATACTTTCAACAATAAAGATAAATTTTAAAAAATGAAAAAAATATTTGTAAGTGTTGCAGTTACCTGCTAGTTAGCTTTTTTAGTGTCTCATTTTGATGACTACACACATCGGTTATGCTGCCGGTAATCCTAAGTCAGCTCTGCATTTTGGCCTTTCACTAAAAAGAATGTTAGTGCAGAGACCATTTCTTCCATCTTGTTAACCACAAAGTCCATTCTCTGTAATGACCAATTGATTGTTAATAAATTTCTCACAGACTCCTGAAAAACAGGTAATTAGACTATTTTCCTCTCAAGGTCTGACTTTACTTTTTTTTCCCATGAGGATCCTGCTCTGAGGATTTCTGGCTGCAGGAAACACACACATACAACCACTGTTAGAGTTTCAGATAATTTATTAGCCAAATTATTTAACAGAATAGTCCTGGGCACACACTTGCTTAAGGACAATACCGGGGGTGCCTTAATGGCTCTGTAGATTGCAGGAAAGAGAGGAGACTGGTGATGGAGTACAGACCAATGCTGCTGAAACCACACCAAATAGAAGCCCCACTTATTAAATACCTTCCTAAAACCAATGATCTGCTTTTGTTTACTGAATTTCAAATAAACTGGCAATATTTATGCTTAACAATTGCAAACTTGGTTATAAATTGGAAAGTACTTAATTTCAACCCATCACTTAGAATAGTCATCATTTTAGGTGACATCTGGACAAATACTTTATTTTAAAACTTTTGTATTTTACATACTTTGAAATAAACATAACAAGCCTATGAAACTTTTTGATTTTTTTGGAGATTTATTTCTTATAATGTGTTGATTTGACGAAAAATCATATAACAGGCAGTGCAAAAGTGAAAATGGTTATGAGAGTGATTTGTGAAAATGGTTATGAAAGTGATTAAAGTTTGAAAATACTGTTCCTATTCATAGAAAAACTGGAATGCCCACATATCTGCTCACTACAAACTTCTTCTTCCACTTTTCCTTCCTTAGATCTTGAGACCACACAGCCCAGAATGCCAGCCACCTCCACTGCTTCTTGTTCCACAGAGAACAGGATGTAAGAAGAAAGTCTCTGTGGGGTGGGGTGCACCGAAGGTGCTTGCTGGCTCAGAAAGTTGTGTCTGTGGAACTCTGGGAAGCTGTCTATTTTTAGTCATCATAGCCCCTATGACTTGGACTTCTGGGAAGACAGTGCTGGCCATTCAATCTTGCTTTGGTTTCTCTCTTTTGTTCTGATTAAGATGGGACTGTGGTGTTAGTTTCAGAGAGTAGCGCTCATTCAAGATCCAGCGGTAATAAGCACAGTGGGTAGAATTTCCACAGGAAGCAAGGGGTAAGACATATGTGTGGTATAAAGGAGATGCAAAAATAAACTGTGAAAGTGGAAAATCTCACACATGTAATTGCCTCAATGTGAGCCAATAAGAAATCCTAGTTACGTGCAATACAGATGGCCTCAGTGACATCTGAGTTAAGTGGCTTAGACCTCATGCGTTTGTGAGCAAGCTGCAGGGGACAACCGGCCTGTTGGTGTTCATATTCTTTTCATTGAAAGGCATTATTTTATTTTAATTTTTAAAATATTTTTTCTCAATTGATTAAGGTATTGCATATGTATCCTTATTGCCCCATTGCCCCCCATAATTTTATTTTATTTATTTTTATTTTTTTAAATATATTTTATTGATATTTCACAGAGAGGAAGGGAGAGGGATAGAGAGCTAGAAACATCGATGAGAGAGAAACATCGATCAGCTGCCTCCTGCACACCTCCCACTGAGGATGTGCCCGCAACCAAGGTACATGCCCTTGACCGGAATCGAACCCGGGACCTTTCAGTCCGCAGGCCGACGCTCTATCCACTGAGCCAAACCGGTTTTGGCGCCCCCCATAATTTTAAAGTATCGGACCAGGAATGCACTAGAATGACTATAATTTCAAGTATATTACAATTTCCGGAAAATAAAGAGCACCAGCTTAGGCCCTTCAGTACTCATCATAAAACCTCTCCTTTTTAAATATTTCCCCTGATGTATTCCAGGCTTCACAACCCCCCTCCAAAAAATAGTATTTATTGGAGAAGAAAAATAACTGTAAATTTGAGAATGTTTGCCTTCTATGCCACTGATCTGATTTGCCAGCTATAAAATCTTAGCAAAATAATTCTTCTGCTGAGTTGTAGGTTTTATGATGGAGAAAAGTTGAAAGTGTACACAAATGAATATTGTGCTCACCTACAGATATAGTATCTGCATCTTTGGAAAATCTGGCATTGGTGTATCTCATTATCAGGAGCTATGATGTTCTTTTTAAAGTGTCCTTGGAATGAGAATTACAGTTAAGAGAATGACCCTAAAAGCAGCCAAGACCAGAGCAGGCTGTGTGGAGCAATTCATCAGAGATTCCCTGAGTGCTGTCCTGGGCTTCCTCGACTGCTCTGGTCTGTTCTCACGGGTTCTTGACCTACCTCTGCATTAGGATTTCTATTCTTCTCACAGTGATTCTCAGAGGTCTCTGTGTGGGAACAACTGTTAGTGACCACACCACCCATTCTTGATGCCACCTCCTGAATTTTGGATGAAATTTGACACCCAAGGACCTTCAGATTCAATATCTGTCTATGGCCTTTTTTTCTGGGCTTGACAGTCTAGGGCAGTGGTCGCGGCAAACTGTGGCTCGCGAGCCGCGGTTTGCGCTCTGTTGACTAATGAGTTTGCCGTCCACTAGGATAGGGGCTTAATCATAAGGAACAACAACAGCCTGAAATTATTGGAATCGAGAGTCTAGGGTAATACACATTCCTATGGAAATATCTGGACCAGGAAGCCTTAAACACGTGTAGTTTTTCTTTAGGATTTTACTGACTCTTTACTTGCATGTGGAAAAAAAGGAAAGGCTAAATTAGATACAACTTCTTTCCTAGAAAATTGAATCTGTGTATTCTGCATGTGGGCACTTTATTTGATGTACATGCTTCCATTTATTGGACTTTCACATATTTTTTAAAGTGTAAGATAAGATACTTATATATGCATCCCAAATGTCTAGCCAAGTGCTTGGAATATTATAGATACTCAATAAATGTTTGTTATACCCAATTGAATTTAAAATAGAGCAAGGATGGTTTATAGGAAGGAAGCTTTCATACCAGACATCTGAAAGCAACAGAATATTATCATCAGGCCATTAATTTGACTCTGACCTTCCTGAATTTAGCACACTAGTCTCTTTGTAAAAAAAAATTTCAGGATCTAGTTTCTGACAAAACAGCATATAAACTTTACCTTGAAAGTAAAAGAATTTAAAATTGATGCTAGAAGGCCTTACATAAAAAGGTGGTGAGTATCCTTGACTGTATATTTTTGTTTCTATAAAAGAAGATACAAACAAATGAACAGGTATCATATCCCTACTCTCAAAGGTAGATGGTACAAAATTATACCATAATTTCTATGATGGATTTTTTATGGACCAGAGATAATGCTGTCTAGGAATTCTCTCTTTATATTCCAATTAAATATAATAATACTTGTATAATTTAAATGAATGCATTCTATTTAACAGTTTCAAATACTAGTAATCTTAGCAGGTTCCCAGTACCAGTGAGTTTGTGTTTCTCTAACAAATAACTAAAGCTCAGCTAGTCATTGTTTCTGACTAAAGAAACAATCTGTACTGAAGAGGTCAAGTTGGAGTTCATTGGTCAGTGGGTTAGGAGCCTGACTTTGTTCCGATCTGGACAGAAGGCAGTTTATTTCAGTACAAGATTGACATGCAAGGGAGCTTTCGTGAATGAGCTAATGGAAACAGGACAATTGTCTGCACTTCGAAGTGGAATTGCTGGGTCATAAGGCAATTCCATTTTTCATTGTGTGAAGGAACCTCCATATTGTTTTCCACAGTGGCTGCACCGATCTGCCTCCTTCTGGTTTGCATCTTAATAAATCTTATCCACAGGGAGGGCAGACTAGAGTCCATCTATAGATGTAATTGGTTAAGGAGTGGCAGTCACTCATGTTCACTGGGAGAGGAAGATGTCTGGTATTGTGTGGTTTGGACAATGTTCATATTTTTGTCTGAATTTGGACATAACTATAGTGTGGTCTTGTTTTTGTCGAGGCCACCAAGTGGCCTTCTCTAATGTTGATGTGCTGTGAGATTGTTTCTGTTCAATGGGAGAATGCCAAGGCTGGGAGCTGCTGTCCTCTTTCTGTTCTCCCACCTCTACATCTCTTTTTCCTTTATTTGCTGTTCTTTTAAATTGATTTAAGTCTTTTTCTCCTGTAAATAGCTTGGATGGTGCACTACCTGAATTTTGCATGTTCTCAAACATCTTCCTTTCATTCTGACAGATAAATGCTATGAGATTTTGAGTTTTATTCTCTCCTCTCAGCAGATAGTAGATGGTATTCCACTGAGTTCTAGATTTTTAGTTGAAACTGAAGAAACTTTTGAGCATCTTATTTTGCTGAAAACATACACATTAGAGAGCTATTTAAGGATTCCCCTTTCCTGCCTTTCTCTTAATTAAATGTAGTTTTATGTAAAATAGAATAGAACATTATGAAATTAACCCAGAGAGCTAATATGCTTAGGCCAAGAGATCAGAAGTTGGTTTAATTGTGAAGCATAGGCTATTTGGGAAAAAATGTTGATAATATCCTGAAACATAATTGTATTATTTTTACCTCAAAATAGACAAGAAGAACCCTTTTGAAACAGATGTATAAGCAAAATTAAATTATAGGAGAAGCAACAAATGAAATGTTAATTCTACTGATTTGTCACTTAACTCTATCTGGGGAACATAATTCGATAAAAGTAGGCATGTATCACAATGAGATTATCCATTCAAAGGAAAAGCAAAGATAGACTTCAGTAAAAAGTTTAACTATTTATTATAAAAAATCATGGTCAATTTTAACCTAGTATTGCCATCTTTAACATATATAGTTCTAGTAATTAAAAATAAATCAGTCATGAAATAATATTGCACGTGCGATAAGTAGAAGCAGAGGAACTTAAAAATCATCATCTTCAGTTAAAATAATTATTAGTTTCCCGAGTTTATCTGAAAGTTTAGTGTTTGACGTAAAATGGGAAAAATGCCCAAACACATTTTTAATATGAATAATTTTAAAGATTCAGAAAAGTCACTATCAATTAGCAAGAAACATTTTTGGTGGAGCCGAGAGTGTGCAAAGGGGTCAGAAAGTACTAACATACTCCTTAAAAGTGTATTTTCTTTTCTCCTCAGCCAGATTTTGAAGCTCCTTTAATGTAGGAATTACTATGAAGTATAAATTATGGTGGAAAAGAGAGCATATTATAAGGAAATAAAATATGTATTATAATAGCAGTAAACTCAGCAGAATTGTGTAGGCCTACAAACAGAAGATTGCCAAACATTATGAAGAATAAAGATTTACCCCTGGCCCACTGGTGTGGCTCAGCTGGTTGGAGTGACAGCCCTTACACAAAAAGGTGGCAGTTCAGTTCCCTGTCAGGGCAAATACCCAAGTCTCAGGTTCGATCTCTGATAGGGGGCATGAGGGATGCAAGCGATCTCTCTCTCTCTCTCTCTCTCTCTCTCTCTCTCTCTCTCTCTCTCTCAAAAACAATATAAAAAATAATGATTTAGTACATGAAGAAGCTGAGCATTGATTAAATTAAACAGGAAATTCTGTAAATATAATTTTTTTTCTGAAGTTCACTTGAAGTAAATAGTAGTAAATGAAATAAAATCTTGTCGAAGGGGGAAATCTCTATAGCTAGAATAGGCATATAAACAAGCAAATTAATTTAAAAACAGGTTTTTCTGGATTATCACAAAAATAAAATTCTAAAGCAGAATGGGTTTTCTAGAAATGTTTCTTCATATTTTGGAATTTAGTAAGTATTGGAGGAAACATTACAAAACAGTGAAGGTAAAGGAGGATTACTTAATAAGTGCAGTAACTGATTAAGATTTATGGAAAGATGAACATAAAACCTTACCTTAAGATGTCAGTTTTTGCAGGAGGATAAGTCTCTATTTTTTAAGATTGGGAAATCATGAAAGAATCTATGATTACATAAAGAGTAAAAATTGTGTAGCAAAAGTTAAGGCAAGAAAAAGATTAAATATTTGCAATAATATAATGAAGATTTTTTTTATAATGAGTTCATACAATTAATATGAGAATTATTAAAACCCAATAAGTTAATGCCAAAAGCTATTTATTGTTACATTCCTAAAAAATGGAAACAAGACAACTACTCTACAATAAGAGGGATACTCAAGTAAATTATAGAGTATCTTCTTTTTTAAAAAATATATTTTTATTGAATTCAGAGATGAAGGGAGAGGGAAAGATAGAAATATCAATGATGATGAGAGAGAATCATTGGTTGGCTGCCTTCTGCATGCCCCATACTGGGGATCAAGCCCACAACCTGGGCATATGCCCTGACCAGGAATCGAACAGGTTCATAGGTCGATGCTTAACCACTGAGGCATGCTGGCCAGGCTAGAGTATCTTCTTGATAGAGAAATAGGAAACCTTATAAAATAATGGTAAAGATAATATGGTAGCCACAAAGAAAAATGCTCGAGGCACAGTGACAAATGAAAATGCAAAATACAAATTGTATGCACTGTTGCTATAATGAGGTAAAAAAAAAAATGGTCTGAAGACAAAAGAAGGGAATATACACACATTATAAAAGTTGTATAAAGACAACAGGGTGTTTTATTTTTACTCTATTTGAAAAACTTTCTTTGCCATCATTTTATTTGTTTCTAAAATGAATAAGCTTAGAAAGTTTAAAAATAAGAATTTGAAAAAGTTCATGTACTTTAAAAGTAATAAGCAAAGAAAAAAGTTAATACATTTTTATAATTACTTTTATTCTAGAAGGTTTTACTGTACACATAAATATAATATTTTCCATTTGAATATTATGTCAAATATCAATTTGGAATAGATATTTTTACTGTATAAGAAAATATAAGAGATATCTTTAGGAATGGATGATTAAGTCATTAAATATATATTTAGCAGTAAGAGGATCATTACTCTGTTTTTCATTTGAATTAATTTTCTATTATGATATTACTACAGGCCCGGTGCATGAAATTCATGCACTTGGATGGGGGAGGGGGCGTCCCTCAGCTTAGCCTGTACCCTCTCACAGTCCGGGAGCCCTTGGGGGATGTCTGACTGATGGCTTAGGCCTGCTCCCTTCAGGATGTCAATCGGACATTCTTAGTGCTGCCATGGAGGCGGGAGAGACTCCCGCCACCGCCACTGCACTCGCCAGCCGTGAGCCTGGCTTCTGGCTGAGCAGCGCTCCTACATTGAGCGTCTGCCCCCTGGTGGTCAATGCACATCACAGTGACCGGTCGTTCTGCCATTTGGTTGATTTGCATATTAGCCTTTTATTATATAGGACTAGAGGCCCGATGTATGAAATTCGTGTAAGAGTAGGCCTTCCTTCCCCCGGCTGCTGGCACTGGCTGCAGTCCTCTGGCACCCAGGACCCGGGCTTCCCTCGCAGCCCCAGCTTCATCCAGAAGAACTTCTGGTCTAATTAGCATATTATGATTTTATTATTATAGATATGAATGGATGATTTTATTTAGTGGTATTGGGATAAAAGCTGGTTATTGTAGGTGTTCCTACTTGTCCTTCTTTTTACGTTCCCAGCATGCTCTTCTCAGAGCCAGCTCCTGGTGTAGACCCACAAAGGACCCAGCCCACAAAGGACCCTGCTTTTTTGTCCTGTAGCTTCAGTGTCCTTCAGCTTGTCTGAACAGTAGAGAATCAGAGAAATAAAACCTGGCTCCACCTGTTCTGTATCACTTTCCTCCTCTTCATATTTTCACATGTCCTGGGGTCCTTCTGGGTGCTGGGTGATAGGTACTGGCTGGTGTTCACAGGGCCAAGGAGTTGACATGAGCTTTGCAATACAAATTAATCCAGAAACTAAGTAAGGGAGCCTAAGTCTAGATTCCAGAGTGGCAAGTCAGGGAGAGGCTAAATCCAGGAGGGAGTTTGGACATTAGAGAGGAAGACTGAAGTCAGATCAGGGAGCCAGGAGATAAGATTATATAAAAACAGGTTCTAATAAAATGGGAGGATAGGACTGGAGGGCCCAAGAGGCAGAATAAAGAATAAAGACACTTAACTCAAGTTTGTATTTAGTTCATGCATTTTCTGATTGCCCACTCTAGGCATAGGGAGACAGGACGGGGAAATAGAGTGATGATTCTATAGCAATAGAGTGTGAACGTCTGAAAAGAGTTTGTGCTTTGAATGGAAAAATATTTAAATGAGCTGCTTCAGATATGATGTGTGCCTGAGTGGGCCTGGTTATATGTGTTGTGATTGGCTCTCCCTTTCAAGAAAAGTTAAGAGCACACTAAAAATACTTACCATGGCTTTAGCAATGGAGGGAAAAGCTTTCTTTATGTAAGTGATAATCTGGATCTTGTACTGCTTCGGGAGATACATGCTGGGAATCTATATATGTTAATGATATAATTACCATTATTTTCTGAGAATGTTCAATGTACTAGACTCTAGTGGTCGGCAAACTGCGGCTCGCGAGCCACATGCGGCTCTTTGGCCCCTTGAGTGTGGCTCTTCCACAAAATACCACGGCCTGGGTGAGTCTATTTTGAAGAAGTGGCGTTAGAAGAAGTTTAAGTTTAAAAAATTTGGCTCTCAAAAGAAATTTCAATCGTTGTACTGTTGCTATTTGGCTCTGTTGACTAATGAGTTTGCCGACCACTGTACTAGAGTATGTACATTTATAGATACATGAATGCAAATAGGCCTTTTCAATAGCTAACTTTCAAGGAGTCGTGTTCCCTTCTCTTTGAATAGCCATTTTTCAGGAAAGAAGTGGTGTGTGTCAAAGGTACTTTACTTTAGCATATTTTGCAATGAGATATGCTGATCAAATAGCAAGGAGAACAGTGATTCATGGATATGTGGCCTCAATTACATCTTTGCCCAGTGACAGATTACCCAAAACAATACAGGTTGAAAGGGAAAATGGGAATTCACAGGCTGTCACTGAAATACTAGTTTAAAGAGACGAACTGGATGTTGAGATGGGAAAGAGCTTTGATGTTCCACGTAAATTTGGCTTTTGAGTCAAAAGGAATATGAAATTAGGCTACTGCTCTTCATTTCTGGTGACTCGCCCATTTAGTGCACTTGAGGAATCATTAAGAATTATGGCTTCTTAAATTGCTGCTCACTTTGATACTATCCTCCTTGTCCCACCATAGTTAGTCTGAGCTATCTGACTGCTCAGGATTTATGGTTGTGTGTTTTTTTAACATGTTAACTATAACTCTAGGCTCTAACTAACAATGATGATGGCGACAACAATAACTAGAGCCAACAATAACATTTCTGCAGGACTTACTTCTCCAGTAGGAGCATTTCAGCTTAAGCCTTCCTGTCACTTTCCCACTGAGAATGGGGGAGGACAGATGGCCTGAGGCTTGCTGCTTGGGAACACTGTGTAAATTGCAGAAGAAATGAGTTTGTATTGTTTGATATATATTTGGTAAAATCAGAGCTTACCTACCATGTTTTCCAGGAAGTAAAAGTCAGGATTAGTCTTTAATGTGGAGATTATACTTTATGAGACTATTTTTAACGAGATATAACATAAATTAGTAATAGCATAGTGCACATAGAACAATAAGAGCTTCTATGTGCTTTTGAATTCATCTTATTGAGATGATTCTTACCAAGTCCTGTGGAGAAGATATGAAAGTCTCAAATCAATTGTTATAATTTAAGGTGAGGGAACCAAAGAGTAGGGTGTCTACATAGCTTCCCTGGAGCAGGGAACTAGGCAGGAAGACCTTCATGGAGGGGGCCCCACACTAGCATGTGCAAATCATATAAACAAATAAAACAAAGCCAAACATAAAACAAAAAGAAAAAAGAACAGTTGGTTTTCAAGTTACTTGATCAATTTCCTTTTGTTTCACTGAGTCTTGAATACAGTCTTAATATTTCAGAACTGGTCTCAACAGAGCCAGAGATTATTCAATGAAAAGTTCGGGGCTGTGATGAGTGAAGAGTGCAGAGGCCTATGGCAGCAGAGCCCCTGAGATCCCTACAGGGAAATAAGTGCCAGGGCCATCCGGCTGGCTGTCTGGTCCTCACCACAGTTCTCCTGGTTGGAAACCCTGGGAGGTTCAAGTTTTTATTTTATGAAGGAAGCCAAATATACCCATTCTCCAGGGACTAACTGCACCTTCGATGGTCATCTTGGCTCTTAACCACATTCTGAATGTCATGGGGACCTACCCAACTCCCACCACCCCTGCTTCTTAACCTCACTGAGATATCTATGACATCCATTAGGTATTCCTCATCACCTTCTTCTTCTTTCAATTTATTCACTCATCTTGGAATATTTTCTTTTTCTACATTTCCTGTGAATCCATAGTTCAACTATTCTTTTTTCAGTTATTTCAATGCCATTGATCAGTCTGTTACAGCTCCCAACAAATTATTAACCCCTTATCAGTGTAGGTGGAAGGCTTCTTCACTTGATTCTTTCTAGCTGTTAGTCTATTTTTTTCTTAAAATCTGTCTCCATTTGCCATTCCTATTTTTTTACTCTAATTTTCTTCTTAAATAAATGCAATCTTCTTTTCTGTCTCCCCCCCCACCCTGCCCCATCCATTCATCTAAAGCTGGTCTAGTGACAAATGCCATAATACTTTTAGATTTATTTATTTTTCCTTTTGTTCTGACTTGAACTTCCTGGAGCAGTTTACACTGCTGATGTCTTTGTCCTACTTGACACTCTTTTGTGTCCACTGACTCTCATCTCATGTTTACTGGACATTTATTGAACTGATGTGCATGGAACTTAACCTCATGGAATTTCTGGTCAAGTGGTGAGGATTGATCCTGGGGAAGTGGAATGTGATTCAGGATGCAAAAAAAAAAAAAAAAAAAAAAAAAAGGAAAGCTTTGTGGGAATAAGTAGGTCCCAGATTGGTTTGGAAGGTGGTAGGGGATGAGGAGGGCTTTTCTGTGGAAGGGAGGTTAATGCTGAGCCCTGAAGTGATAACAGCATGGCCACAATCAATCTACCATACTTTATAAGACTACAGTTATAAATTATAAATATGTTTCCTTTTTGGTGATGGGAGCTCATTGAAGGTAAACTTGCTTATTCTCTTTTGTATTCCTCATCCCTAGGGCTATGGCTCACCAATTATGTAAGAGTAAAAATCGATGAATGACCAATTTAATGCATGTGCTGCTTATTTTTAATATTACCATATATATATAAAATGCTTGCCTTTTGAATAATGGACTACATGAAATATCAGATGACCCTAATATTTACAGAATATTTTTGAAGGCGCACAAGCCTAGAGGGCTGCAAATATTCATAAACGCCACCCTCTAATACTTTGGGGCGATCCATTGCAATCTTTTCTGAACAGCATTTGGGTTAATCTTCTCCATGAAAAAGTAATTTAGTAGGTCACTGCCCTTTGGCTCAAGAGCCCAGCCATTTGGTCTGGGCCAGTAATCATCCCAAGGGAGTAACCTCATGCTGCTCACTGGACCATGGAGACTAGCAAACACATTTCCCCTGACATATTTCTCCTCTATTGTCATCAAACATCTTATAAACAATGTCCTTTACACATTAGGTGCCTTCTATGTACTAGACACTGTACAAGGTGTTTTGTTAATGTTACCTATTCTAAAACCTCAAGTAATTCTATAAATAGGCATTTTATGAATTAATAAGATGAGACACAGAGAAGTTAAGTAAATAATTATCAGATCACATGGCTAGTGGTGGTGAGAAATTTGAGCTGCTGTGTTCCTGACTCTACCGTCTTATCACGACACATCTCTTTGCAAACTCTGCTCTGCTCTTCCCTCTACAATGAGCTCAGCCTGGCTTTCTAAGGTTCTGTTTGCTCTTTGGGAGACTAAATGTTCAGGAGGAGCTCAATATGATTTAATCTTTATTATTCATTTATTCACCCCACAAAGTAACTTGTGTATCATGCATGGCCGTGTGTGCACATGTCATGTCATGTATTGAGATTATATAAAGATAAATATCACACAGTCCTCTTCTTCAATAAACTCACAGGTGATAGGAAAGAGACACCAATAACCAAGTTGTTGTGTTCAAGGAGATAAGGACCACCACAAAGACATGTACAGGGTGAGGTGAAACACAGACGTGAGCAGGAATTCTTCTTGGGTCTGTAGGCATTTGGTAGGTTCCTTATAGGTCCATGGAAATCTATTAGAGCCCCCAACATGCTGGAGTATTCAACTGAACTTGTCAGACCAAAAGGCAGCTGGCTTAAGTGCCAAAGAGTTATAATTTGTCCTGCAGTGGTTAGAACTCTTAGGGCCTCACTATGTAGACTCATAATTCTAGCTTCCCCCACTGGTAGGATGAGCAGGGTGGTCAACCTTTGGCTAGAAAGGACTGTTCTGCACACTGCTGTTTGTACTCCCTATCTCTATTCTTTTTCCTAATGTTTGGGCACATGTCCCACAACTAGAGCCGTGCTGTGTGTGGCACGAATGCTGCCCTCATGAGGGGTCACACCACCATCACCTGATGGTTCTGGGTACTTTTCCCAGGAAATTCAGGGCTTCGTGTAATTAACAACCTCTCAATAAATTCCCAGGGAAAGAGCAGAATCAGGATTAATCACCTCATTAGACCGTACCGTACCTCCTCTACACTTGAAATAGAAACAGAGCTGTTCAAGTTGGTCAGGGAAATGGAAGCATACCCAGAATTTTCTATTCCTGACCAATTCTTCTCACTTTCTCTCTCTCTCTCTCTTTCTCTTTCTCTCTCTTTCTTTCTCTCATTTAAGCGCTGTGGTTGCTAGTGGCCTTAATATGGCAAAACAACAACAACAAAAAAACCAAAAATACACACATACATAAAAACACAAAAAACAACTTCAAAATTAGTTTCCAATTTGAGTCACTAGTTTAGGGTAGCACGAAACAGAATAATAGAAGTAAATGTGAGTGTTACCTTGCACGTAACCAAAGTTGAGATCCAACCAGGAGAGTCAATATGGCCTTAAACTTTGGAAAGTCCAACTGAACCTTTGGGAAAATTCTTGGTTTTTCAGGAGTTACCACCACAGGCTATCTTAAAAGCAGCCTGAATGCCACTACTTAATCAATCTCAGTGTTCGCACTTCCCTAATTACCTTACAAGGCTCCCAAGATGAATGAAAACATGTTCATCTAGAACTGCCCCCTTGACATGGTTAGAATGCTCAAATGAAGCTATTCATTGAGGCAGGACTTGGCAGTGTTTTCCAATTCAGGTTTGCCAAAGGGGTAAACCAAGGGCATTCATGTAGGTTACCTATTCATTAGGAAGAAAGCATTTCTCTATTCTGGCTCATTAGTCTCTTCTGCTTCCCCAAAGCACTTGACTGAAAGGCATCTTTTCTTTTTTACCTCAGCTGGGTTCTCAACTTCTTTTATAGTCCCTTTTATCAAAGGGAAATTTATAGTTCAGTATTTCAAAGAGTAGGCATTATTTCTAGGTGCTCTACAGAAAAATAAAGTTTATTACTCAAAAGCTGTTTCTCTTTAGCTTCACTTTAGATGCTGCATCATTAACAAGGAAGCTGTAAACATTAGTTGAAAAATCCTTTTACTCACCCTATGCTTTGTTGAAGACTAGCCCAAGTTAAAGACCATAGGAGTTGTCAATATGCCCATTGGAGGTTCAATAGGGATTTCTGGCTTTTGCTGTAATGCCAGGAACACAGAAGGTACTTAATGGATATTTTCTGCATAAAGATGTAAATCTTATCCTCTTTCAGAGGTGAGAAACGCTAACCATAGATCTCCAGAGAACTTTACAGAGTCTATTTTCTTGGTAATTAAATGCATAAGGGAAAAATAATGATGGTAGAGTTTAATCTGATGACAATAAAATATTATTTAGGGCATTTATGTCACAAGATTCCTGTTTTGTGTGGCTCAGCACCCCTGGGGTTTCTTTTACAATGGTGATATTACATAGGGGTTTAGGCAGTTATCTCCTCCCACTAGTGCCTCTTAAAAATACAGTGACCTCTTGACAAGTTCACATTACAAATAACTTGAGCTGCATGCCTGAACTCTAAATGGGTGAAGTGAGGGTCCAATAAAGAAATTTTGTTCCCTGGACAAGGTATTGGACTCCTTGGGACTCTTAAGAAAAGGCATAGAATTCAAACAAAGCAAAAACCATTTGGGAAAATGTGTTCTCCAATGGTTGATATGCTCTTTCTTTTCAAAACTGTGCTGTGCTCTTTGGTTACTTATTCTGTGACAGTTAAAATGAAATGCGTGAATTGTTGGGTGATCCTTGGGTAAAGCCTAATAACCCTGGAGGTGCTCCACTGTATGAGCAAAGCTCCCTGCTCTAATTTGCTGAACTTATCACAGGACTCTGGAAAAATAGCCAATGACTAGGGATCCAATTTCTAGCCCACTCATTTCCGACCTCATGCATTTTTGATAAGACTTCCCCCTTTGAAAAAGGTGTTTGCTAACACCTAACTATACTTCACATTTCCCAAGTGAGTTCTATCCAGACTAGATAATGCTAATTGCAGAATATATTGCCTTAAAACGAGGACCCTTTTAGAAATTGTAGCTTAATGTGGTGAAGGGATTTGAATACATAATTTGGAAGCTATGAGAAAATATAGTTGAGTTACTAAAGAACAGCATTGACAGGCACACTACTGCGTTTTCTCAAATTGTACATAATACATCTTAAGTAGGAATCAATTATTTTTCAAAAGTTTTAACTGAAAAGTGAAATAACTTCAAACTCTAAATTTTTGGGATTGTAAAATATTTGAAAATACATATTGAAAATATTACCTGAATAATAAAAGAAATACAGTACCTAAAACTCAAAACTTCCTATTTTCATTTTAGTATTATAGGATTATAAACGCATAGAATAAAAGTAACCAAGGTAGATTGTGAAAGTTGTTGCAATTCTGTCAGTTTAATTTCCAAGGAAGTATTTAGTAACTTTCTTATTTCTAATTTCATATTTTTTAATAAAATGTAATTACATCAGTCTTTTTAAGAAGTTGCCAGGAGTAGGGAAGTAGAAAATGGAACAGATTTCCTCTGGTCCCTAACCAGCCGTGGGATCCCGGGCAAGTCAGAGTTTTGTTTATAATTAGAAGATCCAAGTCTAGTCATCTCCAGGAATCCATCCTAGTGGATGGTGTGCAAATACATTGCTAAGGATAGGTGTGTCTGTTCAAAACCATCTGCTTAAGCATGTTGTCCATTCGGAAGGCAACGTGCAGAAAGTTCTCAGGGCTCTGCCAGTCCCAACCAGGGAGCAGAGGGAGGTAGTGCGCTAGATGGAGGTCCAGTTAACTGTGCCTAAGAAGCTGCATTCTGATGCATACTTCAGTCTTCACAGCTGATTTACCTGGCATGGTTGACACGTAACACAAATCTGCTGAAATGTAAATATAAATAGAATGAAGAAGTAACAAGGAATTGTAAGCCAGCAAGTATAAGAGACTACTCTCACTCTGTTGCTAATTGACCTGTGTCCTGGGCTGGTTACTTAAACACTCCAGGACTAACGTTCTAGGATTTGTTTCACATATCAGGATTTTAAGCACCACTGGATGCCATAGAAAAGCGTTCCCTCTGTCCTACTGGACTAGAGCAACAGCTTCCTGCTGCGATCACGTCCCTGGCATGTGGATGTCCAGGGTAAAGTTCTTAGGTCAGAAGAAGCTACTCAGAAATCATGGGAAATCCATTTTTCAGCAGACCAAACTTTTATTTGGAAAGTCTCAGTTAGAATGGAAAGAGCAAGAAATATGGGAGCAAAAAGTAAACTACCTTGGTTACTTTTATTCCATGCGTTTATAATCCTATAATACTAAAATATTCAAATCTCAGTAGAGCCCAGCCGGCATGGGTCAGTGGTTGAGTGTTGACCTTTGAACCAGGAAGTCATGGTTCCATTCCAGGTCAGGGCACATGCCCCAGTGTGGGACATGTAGGAGGCGGCTGATCAATGATTCTCTCTCATCATTGATGTTTCTATCTCTCTCTCCTTCTTCCTTCCTCTCTGAAATCAATAAAAATATATTTTAAAAAAATCTCAGTTGCAAGCCTTCTTAGTCATGCAACCGTGGGTCAGTCAGTTACCTTATCCATAGAGTGAGAATAATTGTGGGCTGTTTCAGGGACCAGAAAGAGATTATGCAAAGAAAACAGCATGTTGCCTGGCATAGAATTGCTTTTTCACAAACAGTGACTTAATATTTACTGTAACACGTGGCTCACCCTTGATTATATAAAACTTAAAGAAATATTTTCTAATCTTTCAAACCTCAGTTACACAGCCATTTTTATTGTTGTTTAAATTGTTGATAACTGTTTTGAAAACAGATATTTCTATTAAATATGACTTTAAAGCTTTAATGGTTACAGGTCATTCAGCAGAAATCGGGTTTTAGGAGAAAATAAAATCTGAGTTAGGGAATTCCATTATATATACAGATATAATTCTGACAAGAGGATATTGCAAAAACTACAACCTTAAAACACTATCTTAATGCAGAATACAGTTATTAGTGTGGATAAACATGTACCAGTAAACACCACAAAGTGCCCACTGACATTTATCACTGACAAATGGACTCCTAGAGGCCACTGTTTTTTAAAAGGCAAGTTTTAATTTCCTTTCTAGAGACTATGGAAGCCAGTCCTTTTCCTATGCCCGTCCAGCATATTATCAATGTCCCCAAGGTCTAAGCATGGTGGTGTTGGCAGGCCCTTGTTCTTGGTCTGTGGACACGCACATGTGCTCATAGGTGAAAAGGTATGACCAACCCTCTCCGTCTGGGTTCTGAGAATTTAATGCCCTCAAATACGTTTTAGGTTGAGAACCTTGGTTCATTCTGACCTGCCGAGTTGGCAAATGGGGAATTCGGCCTCTGATCCCTGAGCTGTGTCCTCTGCTGTCCCAGTCATTTCCCCGAGTTCTAGTGAAGTGGATTGGATGGTGCTCAGAATAGCACATGAGAATGTAATGGGGATGGCAATGCTTTCCAACCTAGCACTTCCTATGTATTTGTCTTTCTCACTCTTAATATTATCTTTTTTGAAATATGGTTTGATATTTTGATTGTCCGTACTTTCCATTGATTAGTTTTAAGTTGTTTCAGTGTTAAAAGATTTAGTTTATACCTACCATTAATTCGATTATGCCAGTACCTTTTCTTTGTGTTTGTTAAATGTTTATTATTTTAAGTGCTGCTAATTGTTTTCTTGCTATTTGCATTGCTGAATTTTAGTATTTGGGGAGAGAACTAAATTAAAGGTTTTTATCAAGGAGGTCTTTTTTTATTGGGATATAATTGACATGTAACATTATATTAGTTTCATGTGTACAACATAATGATTTATGTGTATATTGTGGTATGATAACCACAATAAGATTAGTTAACATCCATCACCACACTTAGTTACAATTTTTTTTTGTCTTGTGATGAGATCTTTTAAGATCTATTCTCTTAGCAACTTTCTAATATATAATACAGTATCATCAACTGTAGTCACCATGCTGGACATCGCACACCCAGGACTTCTTTATTTTATAATTGGAGTTTGGTACCTTTTGATGCCCTTCAAAGTTCTTGAAGGAATTCTTTAAAGGAGAACTTTTTTGCCTTTTACTGTATATGGTGGGTGAGCAGTAATTAGGTATCTCCCAAGGATTTAAGAGCAATAAAGCAGTGCAGAAAGTTAAACCATTAAAGCAGAATGCAATAAGCAAGAGGAGAACTATGAAAACCTTCATGAGAGTTTTTCCCAGCTAGAGAAATACCTGATGGAATATATTCATAAAATAAAGGCTGTGTCAATCATTAGAAGGCAGTGTGGGTGGAGGGAGGGGAGAGGGAACAGAGGGAAGCATCTATCAGCAATAGAACATAGAAAAGGAAGAGTCAGAGTGTCATGTTTTCACACTGATCATTCAATAACTGATAGTTTTAATGGAGTGATAGGTTTGGCCAAGTAGCCAGATAATAGAATTCCATGTTCAGGATGAATGACCACTGAGCAGGTAGACACTGCAAACACCCTAGCCCAGTGGTCGGCAAACTCATTAGTCAACAGAGCCAAATATCAACAGTACAACGATTGAAATTTATTTTGAGAGCCAAATTTTTTAAACTTGAACTTCTTCTAACGCCACTTCTTCAAAGTAGACTCGCCCAGGCCGTGGTATTTTGTGGAAGAGCCACACTCAAGGGGCCAAAGAGCCGCATGTGGCTCGCGAGCCACAGTTTGCCGACCACTGCCCTAGCCTAATGCTATTACCCTTTCAAATCATGTAAGACACTTGCCTGGTTCTGATCCCAGTGCTCACCCAGAAATATCAACCTGAATATTTGACACCCCATGCAGATGTGTTCACAGGGAGCATGTGTGCTGGTCATGACCTCATCAGCTCTGCAGCAGTTTTATTTCTTGGTATACGATGAAAGAGTCAGGTTGCATTCCAGTTCTACCACTTTGATTTTCGTGAGCTTTGTAACTTGAATATACTCCCACGGAATGATTTACTGATGTAGAAGGCTCACGTTTCTGAGCGTGTGGAACTGAGGGCCTGTCCTTGTCAATCTGCTGCCACCCCATGAGGCTTCTCCTGGTGACACACTCACCACCCGCATGTGATTCCATTTTAAATGCCATCTTACCCTATCATGTACAAAGAAATAAACAGCTCTTTTTTCCTTATGGTTTATTTCACTCTCTTCTATTAAAAATGCTGCACAAATAGCTTTATTGTTCTGAAATTCGGTGGAGTTCAACAAGCCAAAATATATATATATTTTCTCGCTTCTTTCTTTCTTTCCTTCTTTCCTTCCTTCCTTCTTTCTTTCTTTCTTTCTTTCTTTCTTTCTTTCTTTCTTTCTTTCTTTCTCTCTCTCTCTCTCTCTCTCTCTCTCTCTCTCTCTCTCTCTCTCTCTCTCTCTCTCTCTCTCTTTCTCCCTCCCTCCCTCCCTCCCTCCCTTCTTTCCTTCCCCCCACTCTCTCTATCTCTCTCTCCCTCTTCCTTTCCTTTCCTTTTCTTTCTTTCTTTCTTTCTTTCTTTCTTTCTTTCTTTCTTTCTTTCTTCTCTCTCTTTTTCTTTCTCTCTCTGTTTTCTTCTTTCCTTCCTTCTACATGCATTTCTGAGCACCACTGTATGCCAGAAACTACTAAGTATTAGGGATGCAAAAACCTTATAATCTTGTAGGAAGAAAGAGGCACTTAATCAAATATGCAGCAAAAGGTTTAATATTTTTTTCATTTGTAGCATGAATTCATCTGTGGAGTCAAGTGTATATTATGCTTCTCTTGTATGAAAGCACTATTTCGGGTTTGGTGGAAGATGCAAAAAGCATAAGGCTTGACCTCAAGTTGCTGTGATATTGAACGTGTAGGAAATGTAAGAAAAACAACTCTAGGCAGAATGTGAGAAATCTTATGTGAATTACAAAGTACTTTTATAGACAAGAAGAGATAACACTTCTAGGTGAAGTATTCTGGGATAAGGTGAGTGCCGTTAGGTTGTGCAGTAAGTAGGACTATAGGAATGCATTTATATTAAACTAGAGGCCCGGTGCATGGATTCATGCACCGTGGGGTCCCTCGGCCTGGCCTGCACCCTCAGGGGATGTCGCAGAGCCAGTTTTGGCCCAATCTCTGCAGGCCAGGCTGAGGGACCCCACCGGTGCATGAATCCATGCACCAGGCCTCTAGTTAGCATATAAGATCTTTGGTTAATCTCTTCCCACCCTCCCCCATTCCCTCTGAGATTCATTAGTCTGTTCCATGTTTCCATGCCTGTGCATTGAGCATCTGGCCCCTGGTGGTCAGTGCATGTCATAGCTACCGGCTGGTCAGACAGTCAGACAGTCAGACAGTTGGCTGGTCACTTAGGCTTTTATATATATAGATGGAAAGTTAAGTCAAGGAACTGGGCTTGCGGTGGGGTTGTGGGGAAGATGGAGTAAGCAAATAGAGCTGGTTATACTGATTTGGGTGCTAGGGCTTAGAGATAATATTCCCTCAAGTGCAGGGCAGTACACATGTGAAGGTCAGGAGGACATAGCACTGAGTTAAGACTGTGGTCTAGGATAAATGAGAAGTCAGGCTTGGCTGGATAGCTAGGTTAAAGCCAGAGCCAAAAGCAATTTCCTCAGATAACTATGAGAGAAGCTGGTTATTTAAAAAATTATTCAAAGAAAGTTATACCTTTTTAAATTTTTTTTTCTGGACATAGCCCTGAGGGATCTAGTCAGCTATACCTCAAAGGCTTGTTAATGTGACAGCATCCTCAGCAATCCAGCTCTCCTCTCTTTCCATGTCTGAGGATATTCTGGTAACTTCAGGAGTTGGTATTTGTGAGGAATTATATGGACTTCATTTAAGTTGATATATGGGGTAAGTGTGGTTGTTAAGATAGCTGATCCAGGGACTAGGGGAAACCTAATTCAAGTTAAGGAATTAGAAGTTAATTCGTATGGCAATGTGAAGAGTTGAAGGTTTGTCGGGGAAGGCCATGATCAAGAGCTGTATTTTAGGAAGATTATTCTTACAAAAGCAAATCTGGATACAGTAAGACATTTGTGGATTTATAGCAACATCTTTGGAAGGGGCATGAGAAAGGTCAACTCGAATAATTGTACTTTACGTGAAAGGTCATTCTCATGGCTCATGGTGGCCATCAGTTCACTGTGGGCAACAAATGGGGAGAAGCAAGAGGCATGTAATTCAAAGAGCTTGAGTCTACAAACTAAACCAACTTCTGTAAAAAGAAGGTGCCATTGGTAGAAGTAGGGAAATAAGCAAGTGCTCGAAGAGGTTTGGAAATAAAATATTTATATTTGAACAGTCTTGCATTTCACAGCTGAAAGTCAACCTGCATAGCCCATTGACCAATGGGAGGAGTTATTTGGTTTATCTTTGTAATAAAATATATATTATTTTCCCTCATTCTTGGAAAAGTGAATCATCTACTCAAGTATATATTGGAATTTGAAAGGGAATTGTTATTTGCCCCAAGTTATCTTGATGACTTAAGGGCCAATGGAGCAAGGAGGCATAAATATAGGAGCCAGGCCTAAAAAGTTCCACTTGTCTAGGTCACCCTTTTATCTATGGCATTTTCCAGAGAGGCTTCAGGCCATCTGAGAGTCTTGGTGCCAGTGAGCTTTCAGCTTAGTGGTTTTCAGATGGGGATGTGTGAGCCACCCAGGGCCCAAGAAGACTGCCCAGGGTGCAACTGTGCATGAAGACTTACAGGAGGATCAGTTTCCAATCCTTGACTTCCATGCAATCTTCCTTAAAATTGATCTGCCTGAAATATGTCTGTGTTTCAAATAGACTATGTTTTCCACATCCCCATTCTTAAATTACATCCTCCCACTCTGCAAAATAAAGATTTACATCTTACCCACCCCTAATTTTACTATCCTATCTAATAAAAGAGTAATATGCAAATTGACCGTACCTCCGCAACACCCACAAGCCATGCCCACCAGCCAATCAGGAGCAAATATGCAAATAAACCAACCAAGATGGCTGCGGCCACAGAGAGCAGGAGGGAGGCTTAGGTTTCCTCAGCAATGAAGGAAGCCAAGCTTTACGCCTGCCCTTGTCGGCCCAGGCCTCCACTCCAGGCTACAAAGTTTCAATTATAGAAGGTAAATAAATCCCAACAGAAATGGTGGCAGCCACAAAGCTGGAGAGAGTAGGAGGCTAGGGTTGCCCCCGGTGATGGAGGAAGCCAAGCTTCTGCAGCCTTGGCCTGCTTTGGTCTCCGCTTAAGGCTACAAAGTTTCAATTATAGAAGATAAATAAATCCCAACAGAAATGGCTGCCGCCACGGAGCAAGCAGAAGGCTTGGCTCCACTCAAGGCTACAAAGTTTCAATTGTAGAAGATAAATAAATCCCAGATACCAAGTCCTCTGCTTGGGTCACCGGGGGGCATGGCTGGCCTGCAAACCACCACAGGCTCCTTGTCCAGGCCGCCCCACGCCCCAAGGGAACCTCCACCCTGATCCAGGACACCCTTCAGGACAAACCAGCTGGCCCCCACCCATGCACCAGACCTCTATCCTATCTAATAAAAGAGTAATATGCAGATTGACCATCACTCCAACACATAAGGTGGCTGCCCCCATGTGGTCAAAGATCCTGCCCCCATGTGGACACAAGATGGCCACCACAAGATGGCCAGCAGGGGAGGGCAGTTGGGAGGGACCAGGCCTGAAAGGGAGGGCAGTTAGGGGTAACTGGGCCTGCAGGGAAGGGCAGTTGGGGGGTACCAGGCCTTCAGGGGAGGGCAGTTAGGGGTGGCCAGGCCTGCAGGGGAGGGCAGTTAGGGGTGACCAGGCTTGTAGGGGAGGGCAGTTAGGGGCAAGCAGGCTGGCAGGGGAGGGCAGTTAGGGGCAAGCAGGCTGGCAGGGGAGCAGTTAGGCATCAATCAGGCTGGCAGGGGAGTGGTTAGGGGGTGATCAGGCTGTCAGGCAGAAGCAGTTAGGGACAATCAGGAATACAGGCAGGCGAACATTTGGGAGCCAGCAGTTCTGGATTGTGAGAGGGGTTCCAGATTGGAGAGGGTGCTGGCTGGGCTGAGGGACACCCACCCTGTGCATGAATTTCATGCACCAGGCCTCTATTGGTATATAATCCTAAGAAGTAAAAACCACTGAAACACCAAAGAAAGGAGAACTCAAAATGCTGATGCTAATATTGAGAGAGGAAATAATATATAATTATGGCAAATAAAAATCTTATGGAAGCATTTTTTGTAAAGTAGTAAGGTAGTTTGAACAAAACTTTTTAAAAAATATATTTTTATTGATTTCAGAGAGGAAGGGAGAAGGAGAGAGAAAGATAGAAACATCAGTGATGAGAGAGAATCATTGATGAGCTGCCTTCTGCACTCTCTACACTGGGGACTGAGCCCACAACTCAGGCATGTACCATGACTGGGAATCAAACCATGACCTCCTGGTTCATAAGTTGACACTCAGCCACTGAGCTATGCTGGCTGGGCTGAACAAAACTTTTCAGAAAATAAAAATATTGATACATAGAATGAAATTCTTTGGGTGATGTAAAATGTCAAAGTGATTTAAAGGAGAGAAAGAAGCTATGTAAAATTCCTGACACTTATGTTGAATCATCCTTGTGCCCCTGATATGAATCCCACTTGATCGTGATGTATTATTTTTTGGATGTACTGTTGTATTCGATTAGCTAGTATTTTGGTTAGGATTTTTGCATCTGTATTCTTCAGGTATATTGGTCTATAGTTTTCTTTTTTTTTGTGTGTGTGTGTGTTATCTTTGCCAGGTTTTGGTATTAGGATTATATTGGCCTCGTAGAATGTGTTAGGAAGTATTGCCTCTTCTTCAATTTTTTGGAAGAGTTTGCAAAGAATGGGCTTTAATTCTTCTTTGAATGTTTGGCAGAATTCACTGGTGAAGCCATCTGGTCCTGGAGTTTTGTTTTTTGGGAGGTTTTTGATGGTTGTTTCAATTTCCTCACTGCTGATTGGTCTATTTCGATTTTCCAGTTCTTCATGATATATAGTCTAGGACAGTGGTCGGCAAACTCATTAGTCAACAGAGCCAAATATCAACAGTACAACGATTGAAATTCCTTTTGAGAGCCAAATTTTTAAAATTAAACTTCTTCTAACGCCACTTCTTCAAAATAGACTCGCCCAGGCTGTGGTATTTTTTGGAAGAACCACACTCAAGGGGCCAAAGAGCCGCATGTGGCTTGCGAGTTGCGGTTTGCCAACCACTCGTCTAGGAAGGTTATATATTTCTAGGAACTTACCCATTTTTTCTATATTATTGAATTAGGTGGCATAAAGGCTTTCATAATATTCTAGTATGATCCTTTGTATATCTGTGATGTCTGTGGTGATTTCTCCTTGCTTATTTCTGATTTTGTTTATATGGGTCTTTTTCCTTTCTTCCTTAGTGAGTCTAGCCAGGGGTTTGCCAATTTTATTAATCTTTTCAAAGAAGCAGCTCTTTAGTTTATGAATTTTTTCTATAGTATTTTTGTTCTCTATTTCATTTAATTCTGCTCGGATTTTTATTATTTCCTTTCTTCTGCTAACTTTGGGTTGCTTTTGTTCTTCTTTCTCTAGTCTTTTTAGGTGCGATGTTAGGTTTACTTGCAATTTCTCTTATATCTTGAGATAGGCCTATAGTGATATAATTTTCCTCTTATTACAGCTTTCGCTGCATCAAAGAGGTTTTGATATGTCGGCTTATCATTCTCATTTGTCTCTATATATCTTTTGATCTCATCTTTTATTTCTTCTTTGACCCAGTCATTTTTTAGTAGTATGTTGTTTAATTTTCACGTGTTTGTAGGGTGTTTTTTTTTTTTTACCTCCTTTTTGCAGTTGATTTCTAATTTCATGGCATCATGGTCAGAAAATATACTTGGAGTAATTTCAATCTTTTTGAATTTGTTGATGCTTGTTCTGTAACCCAACATATGGTCTATCCTTGAGAATGTTACATATGCACTGGAGAAGAATGTATAGTCTGATGTTCTGGGATGAAATGTTCTGTAAATGTCGACCCAACACTTCCACTTCTGTATATACCTGGACAACTCGAAATCATTTATATGCAGAGATATATGCATCCCTGTGTTCATTGCAGCATTATTCACGGTGGCCAAGAGTTGGAAACAGCCAAAGTGCCCTACGATAGAAGACTGGATAAAGAAGATGTGGTATATATACACAATGGAGTACTACATAGCCATAAGAAAGGATAAATTAGTGTCATTTACAACATGGATGGACCTTGAGAACATTATGCAAAGTGAAATACGTCAAACAGAGAAAGCTAAGAGCTATATGATTTAACTCATATGTGGAATATAAAACTGAAACTTATGTACACAAACAGCAGTGTGGTGGTTGCCAGAGGGAGCGGGGTGGGGGAAGAAATGGGTCCTAATATGAGGTGACAGGAGATTTGACTTTGGGTGGTGGGCACATGGTCCTATATACAGATTTTGTAAATTAGTAACCCACACATGTAACCTATATGTTCATGTAGACTAATGTCACCCCAATAAAATTTAAAACAATAATAATAAAAAAATTCTGACAAAGACAAGATTGTTTAAGTCTTTTGAAATAGAAATGTTGGATTCACTATAATAGTATATTCAATGGATATATTTAAAAAGAGTAACGTAGCCATTTTATTTTAAATGCAATTATTTATAGTACAACTAGAGGCCCGGTGCATGAAATTCGTGCACTGGGGGGGGGGTGGTGTCCCTCAGCCCAACCTGCACCCTCTCCAATCTGGGACCCCTCGGGGGATGTCCAACTGCAGTCAGACATTGCTTTCACAATCCAGGACTGCTGGTTCCCAACTGCTCGCCTGCCTGCCTGATTGCCCATAACTGCTTCTGCCTGCCAGCCTGATTACCCCCCTAACCACTCCCCTGCCAGCCTGATTAATGCCTAACTGCTCCCCTGCCAGCCCGATCGTCCCCAACTGCCCTCCCCTGACAACCCGGTCACCCCCAAATGCCCTCCCCTGCATATTCCCTCTTTATTAGATAGGGTTTTTTTCTTTAACATATTGGACAGCCCTAACTGGTTTGGCTAGGTGGATGGAGCATTGGCCTGCAGACTCAAGGGTCACAGGTTCAATCCTGGTCAAGGGCATGTACCTTGGTTGGGGGCACATACCCAGTGGGGAGTGTGCAGGAGGCAGCTGATCGATGTTTCTCTGTCATAGATGTTTCTAGCTCTCTATCCCTTTCCCTTCCTCTCTGTAAAAAATCAATAAAATATATTTTTTAAAAAAGAAACATTTAAGATTCCTCTATATCTGCCTGGCTGGTGTGACTCAGTGGTTGAGACCCCAGGCTACCGTCACTGGGAGGGGATCGTGCAGTGGAGGTGTGCGCCCCTGCTGGGCTGAGACCCCAGCCCAGGCTGCCGCTACTGGGAGGGAGATCGCGCTGTGGGGGTGCGCACTCCAGCCGGGCTGAGACCCCAGCCCAGGCTGCCACTGCTGGGAGGGGATCAGGCCGTGGGGAGTGAATTTGTTTTTGTTTTTTATAAAAGGTCAGGAAGGCCTTTGGGCAGCATTCCTCCAGGCTGCTTACTCCGCAGACTCTCAGTGGCAGCCCTCCCTGAGACTGGGGGACTCCGGAGGGGCTGAGAGGACTGGGCACTGCCATCTTGTGGCTATGGGCGCCTCCATTTTTGTCGTGTAATGACAGTTAATTTGCATATTAATCTTTTATTAGATAGGATGGAAATTACATCTTTTGCAAATACTTGACCTTTGTAGATATTGAAGATATAAAAACGTGTGAGGGTTTGAAGGATAAAACAGAGGTATATAAACAAAAAATGGTGATGAACACTACAAATCTGGATGTCTGTGGATTGAATGAACCATCCCACTGGAATCTTCATCACTAATCTAGATATGATCAACTCTGGGGGAAGAAAGAGGTGGTAAATGTACAAGGATCCCACCCTCCCCACCCACTTCCTCAACAGTTCTTTTGTATATGCACTTTGAAAGGCATGCTGGGATGTGGGAGATGTTTTAGGTTTATAATCACAAGGACTGTGATCCCTCAAGAAATTGCTAGAAGACATCTAAAGATTTGAAGCTGAATATTCAAGTCTTCTTCCCAATGAATTGTCATATATGTTTCTGCCTCCAACAATTGTCAGGAGGAAAGAATAGTTGATAGTTTGCATAAGGAGGGATGTATGAAAAAAATCTCAGGTGAGTAATGAGCTCATATGGGAACCCTGGGAGCTTTAATTAGCTACTACATACTATTCTCCATCTCATTGCCAACTCTTGTTTCCAGCAAAGAAACAAGACTCACTTTTTTCTCTCTCTCCCTTACAAGCTATTTATGTATGTGTGGCTTTGATCCTAGGAAATTGTTGCAAAACACTAATTTGTGTAAACTCAAGTTTTCCCTACTATTGATTGAATAGATAAATGAGACTTTCCTTCAGAAAATCATTTAATGAAGTTAATTCACTGCTCTAAGTCATTTAAACAATGAAAATTAGATATATAGTGATGGAAGAAGATTTGATTTGGGGTAGTAGGTGCACAATGTATATACAGATGATGTTTCGTAGAATCATGCACTTGAAACCTATATAATTTTATTGACCAATATCACCCCAATAAATTTAATTAAAAATATAAATTTAAAAATTAAAAAGTGAAAAAGTTTCTACTTAAAAAAACAAAACAATGGGAGTTGTGTCTTTGAAATACCAATATATTCTCTTTATATCTTTTGCAGAATTTTATTTAGCATTCCGATGTTTCCTTCCTTTATTCTGAAAATAGGAGAAAAATTATAATGCAGCTATTGATACACAACTGGCATATAAACTTCCCTGTGATATAAGTTAAAATGTTTCTTTGGAAGAGCAAGTGCTCAGGGCATAAATGTCAGCAATTTTGAAAAAGCTAGTATTAATTATAAGGTGCTCAAGGGAAAATAGTAGATATTACTGATGGGAATAGTAGACACAAAGGGCTGAATGCATACGAGGGTTTGGTTCTATTTGGGGGAAATTCTACATATTTATATCAGAGCTTCCAAAAAGCATATAAGTCAGTCCTTTCAAATGTTGTGTTATAAGAATTCCAGCATTTTTATAAAAAGATATAGATGTTAGAACAATGATTCACAGTGCACTAAGCCCACATTCAGACCAAATATAGATCTATTTATGGTTCTGATTTCTCATACTCATTTATTCATTTATTTATTGGGGATATTGTGTACAAAGCCCTGGAGACATTGCTGTCAAGGAGATAATCATCATCAGATCACAGGAGGGACATAGCAATATTTTCAGTTGACCAGAACTGCTATAAAATATACCAGTGCCTTTTTATCGGAATTGCTTTAGCTAATTGCCTCTTTAGACCACTTATAAGCATCCTGTAATGTTTGAATCTATCTCTGAATAACTGTCTATCTCTCAAGTTCCTACCCAGCCACTCAGAATAAGGCCATAATAAGTTAAGGAGATATTTAAAACTAGAGGCCCGGTGCATGGATTCGTGCACAGGTGGGGTCCCTCAGCCTGGCCTGCAGGGATCAAGCTGAAACTGGCTCTCCAACATCTGAGGGGTTCCAGATTGGGAGAGGGTGCAGGCCAGGCCAAGGGACCCCACCAGTGCACGATCGGGGCTGGGGAGGGACCGTGGGAGAGCTTCAGGGTGTGTCCGGCTCATCTCGCCCAGTCCCAATCAGCTGGACCGACCCCAGCAGCAAGCTAACCTACTGGTTGGAGCATCTGCCCCCTGGTGGTCAGTGCTCATTATAGCGACTGGTCAAACAGTGGAACAAATGGTCGGACACTTAGCATATTAGGCTTTTATTATATAGGACAGTCTGCATTTATCACAACATTGAATTAAGTATATAAAGCATCCAGTTGGATGAGAAATTTTAAGTTCCTAAGTTACTAGGCAAATTTTGGCTCTTTCAATATTTGATAGCACCCCAGAGAATGTTCCTGCTATATTAAACTGTCATTATGCTGACATAGTCCAGAGTCATAGTGTGACTATGATGGCAGTCGGTATAACTTGGCTGTGCCATTGTCCACGCCTCTAGTTGGGTCTCTCTGTTCCCATCACATTGCGCAAGTGCAAAGGCCCCCTTCTTGCTATAATGAGAACTCCAGGACTTGTGGAAAAGCCACACTCCTGTTGTTGACTTTGGATTGATGGTTCCCTGATAGAGCAGTCTTAACTCTATTAATAGGAAGCCCATCTTCCCTTGTGAAAGGCAGTCTCCATTCAATGGTTCTTACCTGCTCCGATTGCGATGCCAGCCTGCACCACATACTAACTCCTCAGGGAAGTAGATCTAAGCATTACACTCCCTCACTTGTGTTATGTTAGGGTTTGGGACTTTCTTTGGTAAGCCATCTGTAGTTGAAGAGAATCCTGTCCATTTGAGGTGCCCTTAGGATGACTGTGGTTTGCCAAATAATATATTCGCAGAGTCAAAAACACCACTTCCTTTGCAACAGATTTTTTTAAAATAAATTTTACACTGTATTTAATGCTAGCACTCTCTTATGTGACAAGAATTTATGGTCATGAACATTGAACACACAATTCTTTTATGAAGAAAACTCTTTATTTCGGGTTAAATCTTGAGAGCTCTTTCTGGTGTATGTTGCAGGTGAGGTGACTGGCCACCCGTTTTCCCTTGCCCTGCTCGCCTTGTAGGACTTTATTGGGGATAAAATAGCCTATTATTTGGTGTAAATAGATCACAGAGGAAGACTTAATAGAATTTAAAACACAGTCATCATTGTATAGGACACATTTCCTGGTTTTCTGACAAGCATGACACATTATTTTAGCACATGTTATCTCCGATACATTTACATGGCTTAACTATATATTACAGTTGTTTTTAAAAAATAGAACAGAAAATACTGTCAAAGATGGAATTCATATAAAGCTCTTACATAGTCAGTTTCCAGAGTTCAACTCTAAACACAAGGTGTAATGTAAACATAATGCCTTGAATAGTATCATTTCATAGATTTCCGTTAAACTCATTTTAGAGGACTTGCAGCCTAGGACCCATCTATGAAATGTCTTGACCTCAATTTCCAGGGAAGCCTCAAGAATTCTTCAAGATTTGTTGCAAATGCTAAGGATAGGTGATCTTTGATTCCATTGGAGTCACCCAATTGTCCAAAATCCTTTCCTGGGACTGACATAGCAAGGGACTTATTTTTTTAAAGGTTATTTATCTTGCACAATTGGAATGAAAGGGTAACCCTGCTTCTTATATCTGAAATATAAATGTATCTGAAAGAAGCATATATGAGTAGCTTGGGGAGGGCATCAGTCAGCAATGTGGCCATTGTGGTCTAGTAATGAGTTTTCTTACCTGTAATGCAGGTAATGTTTTGTGAAACAAGTGGCAGTCTTCAAAGCTGATTGATATATTTTCATCAAGCTTCTGTCTGGTCTAAGCAAACTCAAATTTTGTTTATGGAGGGTGGATTGGAATATATTAGCATTTATTCTCAATGACTACTGCAGAATCTGCAGAATCTTGAAAATGTGCCTGCACAAAACATTTTTTTTTCATGCAAACACACACTATATTGGGAAAGCACTTTAAATGGGCATCTTCAAGCACTTGCTGAATAAATACTACATGAGGAACCTGTTCTAAGTTTTAAAGGTTCTATAAATGTGAAAAAAGCAAATTTATTAAGCAATTAAAAAAGGATCGTATCATACATGGAGGGAAAATATTTGCAAAAACACACCCTCATATCTGATAAAAGATTGGTATCTAAAATATGCAAAGAAGTCTTCAAATTCAGTACTAAGAAAGCCAAAGGCCCAATTTAAAAATGGGCAAAATATTTGTCCAAATATTTCAGCAAAAATGATATACAGAGGACTAATGATAAACCAGCATATGAAAAGTGTTCAACATATGTCATCAGGAAATTGCAAATTTAGACTACATGCCTGTTAGAATGGGTAATATTCAGAACATTGACAACATGAAATGCTGGTGAGGATGTAGAGCAACCAGATCTCTCATTCATTGCTGGAGAGAATGCAAAATGGTACGGGTACTTTGGCAGTGTCCTAGAAAACGCCTCTTATTACATAACCCAGCACTTGTGCTCCTTGGTATTTACCCAAATAAGTTACGAAAATGTGCACAAAAGGGTTTATAACAGCTTTATTCATAATTGCCAAAACTTGGAAGTAACCAAGGTGTCTTCCAAAAGGTGAGTGGATAAACAAACTATGGTGCATCTATACCATAGAATATTATTCATTACAAAAAATAAATGTGCTATCAAGTCACTAAAAGACATGAAGAAACCTTAGATGCATATTGCGGAGTGAAAGAAGCCAATTTGAAAAGGCTATAAACTATGGGATTTCAACTATGTGACATTTGGACAAGACAGAGCTATGGACACAGATCAGTAGTTGCAAGAGACCAGGGGGTGGAGGGTGAGGGATGGATTGGTGGAACACGGGATTCTTAGGTCAGTGAAACTATTCTGTATGATGCTATAATGAATGTCATTATCAGACTGCATAACAACAAGAGTGAACCCTACTGGAAACTATGGATTTCAGTTAACAGGAAAGCATCAATATAGGCTCATCAATTGCAACAAGATACTACATAAATGCAAGATATTACTAATATGGGAAACTGGGTGGGGGGTGAAGGTGTCTGAGTACTTTGTAATTTCTGCTCATATTTCTGTAAACCTAAAACTGCTCCAAAAATAGTCTATTTTTTAAAAGGGAGCTTAAGCCTCTATTAAACAGGCTCAGCTGGGTCTCTAAGTGGAAATTTGAATGTTCTAAACTTTAGAATCTAAAAAATATACCTGAGAGTAATAAAATTACATTAAAAAACTCATTGCATAATCTCCTTTTCTCACTAATTCTAAATGACCTTTCTACCAGTAATTCAACACTGAGATTGATTTGATAACAGTGTGTTGAATTAACAATAGGTATATTGGAGATGGGTTATTTCATCAATTGTTATATTGTGCATTTTTTCCCCCGGAAAACTTATTAAAAATAGAGATAAAACTGAAGAGCTAGTCTCCTTTAAATAGCCTTAAGTTAAAAAACAATAATGTCAGGAAAAGGAGAAAGAAAGCACTAAATTTCCAAGTCTACAACAGCCAGGCACATTTAAACCATTTTGACTGCTTACGAGAAAAGGAATGGGATCTTGGAAGATTAACAATTTGATAGGTCGCAGCATCCCACTCATGAAAATGAAAAGTAGCTTTCTATTTGCTGATAATCCAAAGTAGTAAATTGGTTATTTTCTCTCTTGGCTGCAAGCTTGGACATTTGGCCCTTTATGTCCTTTACTGGTTCAGAAAAAAAAATGATACAATAGAAAAGGAATTGTCATCTTGCAGTATTTCTCCCCCATTCCAACCTCCTGGTTATTAAAGTATATAGAATATAATAATGGGGTTTTCCAACTTTACCATCAAGATGAATTCATATAGAGTTGGTTCAAAGAAACAAAATGAATGTTTTTTAATATTTAAAAAAAGGTTGTTGTCACATATAATGTAGTATCTAAATAATTTGTCCTCCATTACACATCTGTTTCCTGAATACAGAATGTAGTTTATTAAATATAGCATCTTAGTGTTATTTATGCTCTAACCTCTGTAGGACAGTTGTGGGAATTTTAGTGTTCACCTTATAATAACTACATATAATTCGTTTAAAAAAATAATGTAAGCTCCATGAAAACCAGTACATTGCAGGAGCTAAATAAATGCTTGTTAAATGAACGAGTAAAAATTTAATGAGGTATGTGAATATTAACATTCAATAAACCACTAATTTTAACCACTTTATGTTAATTTAAATTCTTATGTGAGATCATAGACTTACATGCAGTTGGTCCAGTTTCCTCCAGTGGTAACATGTAACAAAACTATAGTATAATAGCACATCCAGGATACTGACATTGATACAGGCACTTCCATAACTACCCATATCTCTCCTTTGCCTTTATTTCTCCCTAGATATTTTTAATTTTTTATAATTTAAAAAATTATAGAAAATACATATAACATGAACTTTGCCATCGTAAATCATTTTAGAGTATATAATTAATTGGTGTCAAATACACTTATATTGCTGTATAACTATCACACAATCTATCTCCAGAACGCTTTCCATCTTGCAAAACTGAAACTCTATACCCATTAAAAAATCACACCCCATTCTCCTCACCACCAGCCTCTCTGGCAACCACCCTTCTACTTTTTGTCTCTATGATTTTGACAATTCTAGGTTAATCTTGTAAGGGCAATAACATTCACCTTTTTGTGATTGGCTTATTTTACTTAGCATAACATCCTAAAGGCTCGTCCATGTAGTAGCATGTATCAGAATTTCCTTTCTTTTAAAGGCTGATTAATATTCCATTGTATGTATATACCATATTTTACTTATCCATTCATCTGTTGTTGGATACATGGGTTGGTTCTGTGCTTTTCTATTGTGAATAATGCTGCTATGAATATAGGTATGCAAATATTTCATTGAGACCTGGCTTTCACTTGTTTAGGGTATATACAAAGAGGTAGAATTGCTGGATCATATATAAACCTGTTTATAATTTTTTAAGTAATGGTCACACTGCTTTCTACAGGGGCTATTCCATTTTACATCCCTGCCCACAGTCCACAGGTTTCCAATTTCTCCACATCCTGGACAACAACTATTATTTTCTTCTTTTTTTATAGTAGTCATCCTAATGGCTATAAAGTGATATCTCATTATGCCTCTGTTTTGCATTTCCATAATTGTTAGTGATGGGCATATTTTCATGTGCTTTGTAAATCTTTGGAGAGATGTCTATTTAAATTATTTGTTTAATTTTGAATTGGATTATTTTTTTGTTGTTGAGTTCATGTTGTTGCGTTCTCTATATATTCTGGATATTAATCCCCTAACAGATATTTGATTTGCAAATATTATCTCCAATTCTATAGATTTCCTTTTCACTCTGTTAATAGTATCCTTCGATGCATAAATGTTTTCAATTTTCCTGAAGCATAATTTTACTCCTTCCCACCCCTGGTTTCCTGTACCTTTGGTGACATATCCAAGAAATAATTGCTAAATCCAATATCATGAAGCTTTTGCCTCATGTTTTCTTTGAAAAGTTTTGTAGTTTTAGCTCTTACATTTAGATTTTTGATCCATTTAGAGTTACATTTTTTGTAGATGGTATAGGAATGAGGGTCTGACTTTATTGTTTTGCATGTGGATATTGTTTTCCCAGCACCATTTCTTGAAGACTCTTTCGTCATTCAGTGGCTTGCCACTTGTATTGAAAATCATTTGACCATGTATGTGGGGGGTTATTTTTGGACTCTATTCTGTCCTTCTATCCTATTGGTCTATATGTCTGTCTTTATATCACACTGTTTTGATTACTATAACTTTGCAGTACATTTTGAAATCAGGACATAAGCATCTTCCAACTTGTTTCTTTTTTGAGATTTTTTTTTTTTTTTTGGCTACTTAAGGTTTCTTGAGATTCCCTATGAATTTTAGTATAGCTTTTCTATTTCTGCAAAAAATGTCATTGGGATTTTGCTAAGGGTTGCATTGAATCTATAGATTGTTTGAGTATTATGGACATTTTAACAATATTAACTCTTTCAATCATGAACATGGGTGCCTTTTCATTTATTTGTCCTTTTAATTTCTTTCAGCAATTTTATATAGTTTTCCTTGTATCACTTTCTTTTTTAAATTTTGTTATTTTAAAGCAATTACCTTAATAACATTTTTTTCTTATTGATTCAGTCCTTAGCACATTACCAGCACATTACAATATTGCATTGTATTGATTCACCTATTATGCCAGCATTTTATCTGTAGGCAGATAGAAAAATGCTTATCAATTTTGCCTATGGACTACAAATTAATTAAAATAGTTAAATGACATTTAATGGAGTATAGCTAGAAAACTGTGTCAGTAGACAAACCTATTATTAAAGTAGTTTAGTCTTTGAATTTTTATCTTATGAAGATTAGCATTATCTGCTACAGAATTTACAAGTCTAATGAAAGGCAAATAGTTTAATATCTTTTGAGTTGTTTATGGTTCTCATTTTCTTGCTTAATGGACCTGCTCTTTCAGGCATTGTTTTCCTTTACCTTTAATTGGCTTAAATGTATCAAAATTCTCATGTAAAGCATGAGAATCTATGGGTAGCCATCTTTTTCAAGATGTAAAGAGATTCAGATATTATTTCATAGAGCTTTCCTGTCCACTCAGCCTTCTGGGAGTAAATAACTATTTACCATGAAACCATTTTTCACTGTACCAGATGTCATCTGCAAAAAGAAGACCCTATCAGAAGGCTATGGTATACTTTTTTTTTTTTTTTTTTTTTTTTTTTTTAGCAAAACTATATTTCAAGGATAGAGAGTTCGTCTTTTCTATTAGCCCAAAACTTTGTATAAACTTAAGTTTTTATTCATTCATTGATTCACTCATTCTAAAATGTGTTAGTACTGTTACGTACCTCTTACAGGCTAATTGTACTGCTATGCATTGGGGACTGTAAGATCCGTTCTCTAAGCTGGGGCCCAATGATTCCTGCCTCCTGCTATTCACACCCTTGTGGAGTTCCCTCCCACGGTGCACAGCAGGAACTATGGCATGTCACTACTGAGGTTAGGTGAAAAATATTGTAGCTTCCGTCCCTCTTGGATCCCTCTTTCTGGGGAAACCAGGTTGACTGCAGCTCTGTGGAGTGGCTCATGGAGGAGGAGCTGTGGCCTCCTGCCAGCAGCCATGTGAGGAGCTGGGAAGGAGGTCCTTTGGACCCTGTCAGGTTTCATCCTCGCTGACACTTTGGCTTCAGCCTCAGGGGATGCCCAGAGGCAGCACCAGCTACAAAAGCTGCTCTAGAATTCCTGACTCTCAAATCTGTGAGATACGTGCTTGTTCTTTTACCCTATATTTCGGGATAACGTTTTTACACAGCAATAGATAAACGAATACAGAGGCACACGGATTAACAAGACATTGTCGCTGCCTTCAAGAACCCTCTAGTTCAGAAAAGGTGACTTACTGTGAGCCCAAAGTAGGTACGATAAGAGCACATAGAAGCAGCATCTGTCAGTTTTGGAGACTAGGAGCAGCTGAAGACATAGTCCCTCATCTGTGGTTCAAAGGATGAGGATGAGGAGCTTGCCAGAGGAAGGCTTAGAGCGGGAGAGGGGCTGTGTTCCAGGTAGAAGGAAGAGGGTGAGCAAAGGCCTAGGACAGGTAGAAGCAAGTACACTAGTTTCCAAGGATGGGACTCATGAGGGCGGTGATGAGTGACGAAAAGTGAGGATGGACAGGGAGCACGTGAGAAGGCACATGGATGCCATAGGAAGCAGTTTGATTTTTATCCTGGAGTTCTAGGACAATCACTGAAGGGCTTTAGGTAGGAACATGGCTACAATCAGAGTACAAGGCAGGTAAATCCAGAGACAAGAAGGTGCTGGCCCAGTAATGGGAAAGAGTGGAGGGAGCATGACAGATGCAGAGGGGCGCGAGGAGGGTAAGTTCCAGGCATGTTAACAGGTTAGAATTAGCAGAATTTGATGCATATTCATCTTTCACTTTCTATACTAAGAACCCAGGAAACCTAACTCATACCTGCTCCTCCTCTAGTATAGCCGTCTGGGTGACAGACAACCTGATGAGGCACTTGCTGAAGATGGAAATGGAAATCACTGGAAATGGCTCTCTTTTCCTTGCAAGTGCACCAATTAGTGACCAGATCGTATTTGTTTCTAGTGAATGAAATATTCATTTTGTCTCTTCTCTTACCTCACTCAGTAAAGTAGTGTTAAGTAAACCTTTATACTTCTTTCCTCAGTTATCATTGGGTTTCCAATGGTTCTACTCTAGTCATACCTACTTTAAGTCTTTGTACTCCTGCTAGGGCCATAAACACACACACATACACACACGCACACACGCACACACGCACACACGCACGCACTCTTCCACCCTGCTCAGATGTTTCACTGGTTCCCAGTATCACTGAGTTCAGAGTCTACCAGCCGTGGGCAAACTACGGCCTGCGGGCCGGATCCGGCTGTTCTATCCGGTTCTCTTGCTCTCCCCTCCGCTCCTTTACTTTGAATTTATATTAGTTCACACAAACACTCCATCCATGCTTTTGTTCCAGCCCTCCGGTCCAGTTTAAGAACCCATTGTGGCCCTCGAGTCAAAAAGTTTGCCCACCCCTGGCTCTAGCCTCTGTTTGGGCACTAATCCCTTTGGTCACTTCTATAGCCTCCTCTTGCCCCCTCTCCATCCCTTTGCAAAGCCCTGCACAGAGCTGTATTACATTTCTGGGGTCCTTTATGCAACTTCAAACCTGTGCAATCCTCCGACTGGACCCCTCTCTGTCCTTTCCCCGGCTCACTCCTACGTGTCTACAAAGACCCAGCTTATGTGTCAGCACCTTCTTCTTGGACACCTAAGCTGGTATCGCTCATTCCCACCTATGCAAACTCTCATCTCACTGTAAAATAATTTCTGATTCACATGGCAGTCTCTCCTGCTGTTGGTCAACTCCTTAAAGGCCGCGGCCACCCCTCTGTGCCTGGTACTGTCAGCACAGTGTCTGGCATAAACTGGACAAGGAATGCATGTGAAACAACGAATGGCTAGAAGGAACACTGCATGCAAAAATCCCACTTTTCTTCTGAATAGTCCAGTTCAGAGAAGAAAGTCCGGAGCGTGAGAAGCTTTTGTTCTTCTCTGAGAGCTGGGGAAGCGTCAATAATTCTTTCTTATCACTTCTAGGAAGGAGCTTGATTTTTATCCTGGATGAACTGGAAAGTGAATTAATGAGCAGAAAGGGCAAACATCTCCCAGCTGAACTTTTAACAACGAACTTATAGCTCTAGCACCAGTAGGTTTTTTGACTACAGTAGTCCCCACTTATCTACGGTTTTGCTTTCCATGGTTTTAGTTACCCATGGTCAACGATGGCCCAAGAATATTAAAAGGGAAATTCCAGAAATAAACAATTGTTAAGTTTTAAATTGCAAGCCATTCTGAGTATCATGATGAAATCTTGCACCTTCCCACTGTCCTGCTAAAGATATGAGTTGTCCCTTTTGTCCCGTCTCCACACTGTGTACACTCCCCACCCCTGAGTCACTTAGTAAGTAGCCATCTTGGCTATGAGATAGTTATCAGAGAGAGAAAGACCACATTCATATAACTTTTATTATAGCATATGCTTATAATTGTTCTACTTTATTATCAGTTATTGTTAATCTCTTACTCTGCCTAATTTATAAATGAAACTTTATCTTAGGTATGTATGTATAGGAAAAAAAACAGTATATAGAGAGTTCAGTACTATCCCCACTTTCAGGCACCCACTGGGGGTTGTGGGACATACCCCCATGGGCAAGGGGGGACCACTGTATCTTGACTGTATTTGTGAAAGCCCAAATAAGCAGTGCTTAGTAAGACTCTGTTTAGAATGATTTAAAAAAATCCTTTCTTTTTTCCGTGTTCAGCTGTGTCTTCAGATATGATTCAGCTGATGTCTCCTCTGAGGGGAGATTTCTTTGAAGTCCTGGGAACTCCCCAGCTGGATGATGGGGCAAGAACATGCTCCCACTGATCCTGATATGAATTTGAAGGGAACAATTAAGGCACTATTTCCATTTTGATTCTAATAGGAAGCCTTTTCACTTGTGTGCCTTTCAACCTGTCTGTATTCCAGCTGAAACTTCAATGAAGCCTTATGTCAGAGCTGTTAAAAGGCCTTTGAAAAAGGAACATGTGCAATCATAAATGCTTCAGAAGTCAGAAAATGTTTCTCAGTCCATTACATTCTTAACCCCTTGTTTCTGCTTAACAGACTTTGTTAAAGGTCAGTAGGAATGTTTTAACTGTCTATGCTTTAATCTTCCAGGGGAAAATATTGTCTCTATTCTAAACATTTACTGTTAATAAGTGACTGGTTTGGTATATTCTGAGTTAATATTTTGAGCAAAAACAAAAACTATCGTTAGAAATAATTAAGCATAAACCAAATTGAAACCCATATGTAACACCTTAACCAATAAAGAAATTAGAAAAATAAATTTCAAAGTTTCAAGTTAGAGAGAACGTACATGAAAATTTGTAAATTGGGGTTACGTTCCCCATTAGGCTAATGAATAGCATAACATCTGCATAATGCTTTATACTTTACAAGGAACATTTCTGTACATGTTTCTCATTTTTCATCACAGTGATTCATTGTCAGGTAATATTATGATTGCACTCTATGTATGGGAAGACTGAGAAGGTTAGGTGACTTAAGTAACCCTGCTAAGCGGTGAATGAGTTGCCATGTGAACTTAGGTCCACAATCATAAACCTCTATTCCTTTTACTTCATATGACACAATGATCCTGTTTGTGTTTTTGTTAGTTTCTTCATAAAATGTTTTTCTAGTGCAATATGCAAGATGGCCTTTGAAAATGCACATGAACTAATACTCTTAAATATACTTTCAGGTTTCCCATTACACTAGTATAGAAATACGTCATTTTACTATCACATTTCTTCTAAGCAATTACATTTTTATTGTATACAAAAGCTGGAGTTACCTGTCTCTAAAGGATATTTCCTTCAAGTACTCATTGGCATTTTTGAACTTGTGGTTCATTTCATCTTTTTATGACTCCAGAAATCAAATGATTTTTGGCTGTACATCAAAAGATTATTATGTAGTTATTATTTATTTTTATAGCTCAGATGAATCTGGTACTAGCTCATTTGAGTGCATGTTCCACTGGCCAAATTAATACAGTCTGGAAATATGAAATGCATTTTTAATAAGGCAATAATTCTGCATTCTACACAGGTGTACTAGGGGCTACCAAGTGAGGTTTAATGTCAATGAAGAAATACTGCAATTTCCTTACTGAAATCCTGTGATCATTTATCTGCTCTTTTCCTGAAGCAGGAATACTGGTAAACAACCACTTTAGAAGAGGATTTACTAAGTATTCACTTGATGTATCACTTTTCTTAACTGTACATATTATCATACAGTAAAAATAAAGCTCATAAACTTTTCTCCTGTTTTTAGAATGATAAGCATTCTGAAGTATTGGTATAGACACAAATGCACATCATTAAATGTTTTACTTATGGATTTGGGCCCAAGCCTCATTATCTGAACGTATTTAGAATGAATAACCAAAAGCCAAATTTCCAAATCCCATTTAAGAGAATAATTATAGTTATCCATCACCGAATTGCCTCATTGGATTTTTATCCCTTTTTACGGTTCTGGCCCTTCCTCAGGTGTGATCCCTAAGCCATTAAGTGGATTTGAAGGGCCAGGAGGCCTGAAGCCTCAGAATGTTCCAGCCCTATGACTTTAAAAAACAGAATGAAAAAGAATATTGGTGCAATATGGAGAAGTAGCTGAAATATTTGAAATCTATATGTGGTAGGCCATGTGAAGATTACTATCCAGTATTAATAATATTCCAAAAGATGTATTGTGTGTTATTAGTAATGCTTATAATAGACTAGAGGCCTGGTGCATGAAAATCCATGCACTGGATGCGGGGGCGGGGGGGTCCTCAGCCCGGCCTGACCCCTCTCACAGTCCGGGAGCCCTCAAGGGTGGGAGGCGACCCAGTGATCAGGGGAAGGTGACACCCCCACACACCTCTGCTGTTGCCACTGCCATCAGCACAAGCCTCGGCCGGTCCTGGTTACTTGAGCCTCAGGTGGCCCTAGGTGGCTGGGCAGCTGACATCCGAGGCTTGCCTGCGCCTTGGGCTGGCCCTGGGCGGCTGGGGGCCTGAGGGTACTGGGGGACTCCTGAGGCAGGTGCGCAGGGTGGCCGGACCCGCCTGGGGGTGGGGCTGAGGGGACTGGGCACTGCCATCTTGTGGCTGTGGGCACCACCATCTTTGAGGGCATGGCAGTCAAGTAGCATATTCACTCCTTATTGGCTGTGGTCACCGCCATCTTTGTGAGGGCATGATGGTCAAATTAGAATATTCCCTCTTTATTAGATAGGGTGTGTAAGTTCTATGCCACCTGCAGTAGGAGACTATATTAGTCACCTAGGGGTGCAGTAACAAAGTGTCACAAACCATGTATCTCAAAATGATAGGCATTTCTTTTCTCACAATTCTGGAGGCTGCAAGTCCAAAATCAACATGCTGGCAGGGCCATGCTCTCTCTGAAGGATCTAGGGGAGGATTTCTTCTTTGCTTCTAGGGGCTGCTGGCAATCCTTGGCGTTTCCTGTTGTAGAGATGCATTGCTCCAGTCTTTGCCTTTGTCTTCACATGGCCTTTTCACTTGTGTGTCTGTGTCCAAATTTCCCCCTTATGAGGACACCAATCATTGGGTTAGGGCCCACCCTAGTCCTATATGACGTCACCTAAATTTGATTGCATCTGCAAAGACCTTATTTCCAAATGAATTCAGATACACAAGTTCTGGGAGTGAGGACTTCAACATACAACCCAACCCATCACAGAGACCACATTTTTCAAACTCATTGACTTTGGAGAGTAGATGTGTTGAAAGTATAATTGTGTATTTTTAATACCAGTATGAAATATATGTTTATTTTCTATTGCTGTATAGCAAATCACTCCAAAACTTAGTGCTTTAAATCAACAACCGTTTCATTATATTTTAGGGTTTTGTGGGTCAAAACTTGGACAGGGTTTGGCTGGGAAATTTTTCTCCATGTGGCATCTGTTATAGAATCCAGCCAGTGGCTCTGCTGGAGAGGGGTGGCAGTGGGGAGTCAATAATGGCTTCATTCACAGCTAGAAACTGTGGGTTCAGAATCTTCACTTGCTCTCTTGAGCAGAGTGGATGGAAGTCCAACATGGCAGTTCAGGGCCCCAAGAGTAAGTAACTGTAGGGAGCGGTTATAGGGTTAAGCCTTGGACTGACCTGCTGGCAAAGCCGCAAACAAGTCCCAGCTTAGAGGGCACAGCCCTCTTAGCATAATTAAGCTTGATCTTGTGACTGCTCCCTAGATCTTTCCTGGGTAGCTAATGGGCTGTGGGAAGTGCAGTAAGTGCTGCCAAAACAAGTGAAACTTACAAGAACATTGTAAATTACCTTGTTTACCTCTGACTATAAAATAAAGCATCAGCTTGCAGTCTGGATCTGTTCTGTGGTCTCAGTCATGCACAGAAGTTCCACCTAGACCCAGCTTATTCTCTTTTCGTCATCCTTCGCCCACCCTCCCTCAGGCTCGCCGAACCCTTGGCTGTGCTGTCGCGGCACAAGTAACCTAAGAGTCAGGAACTAGAAACTTCCAGTCTCTTAAGGGCCAGGATAAAAAATTGGTACACTATAGCTTCCACCAGATTCTAGTGGTCAGTATAGTCACAGAGCACCCACAAATTTGAGGAGAGACAAATGGTTCTCTATGAAAGAGCTGTCATCTGCCTTCTGGCAACAGGGTATTGACATTTTTTCCACATTCCAAAACCCTTGGATTGAACATTCCAACATTGCCTTGAATTGAAAAAGCTGATAATGTAAATCAAGCCCATGTATGGACGAGGGTCCTTGAGTGTAGTTCCATCTCGACCTGAAGACCTGTAAACTATTGGGAGAATTTATCTGCTCTCCTCTCAAATAGGGATTAGACCATCCTCCTCAAAAGGAAAAAATGGGAGGAGGGAGCAGTTCCTGTTCTACATTGATTCAGAAACACACCAGACACTTGTCACTACTTCCCTGATTAGGATCTAGTCATGTTCCCTAGAAATGCCTGCAGTGGCTCCTAGTTATGCTCCCTGAGTCATCTCTCCTTTTCCATAAAAATCTTTATAGGGCTTCTGTGTACCAATGATAAGCCAGTCCACCAAATAAAAGCCACACACACATTTGTTTCTGACCTGTCCTTCCCTCCCCCCGCCCCCAACTCTTTGGACTGAGATTCAGGGTATTCTGGAAAGAAACCTGTTTAGTTGAAATGGTTTACCAAGCATATTTCAAGATTCATAGAGGCCCCGTTTTCTGGCAGAGAAGGTTTGAGATGTACTAGTACAGTGGTCGGCAAACCGTGGCTCGTGAGCCACATGTGGCTCGCGAGCCGCGGTTTGCCGCTCTGTTGACTAATGAGTTTGCTGACCACTGGATAGGGGCTTAATCACAAGGAACAACAACAGCCTGTAATTATTGGAATTGAGAATCTAGGTCAGTGGTTGGCAAACACATGTGGCTCGCGAGCCGTAGTTTGCTGACCCACTGTACTAGTACAACCCTTAAGATTCTCAGAAGCCCTATTAGGCTTGCCCTGGAATCTTTTTGAGGTCTCAGCAAAGGAATTGAGATTATTTACCCCATGGACAGTGTTATAGGCGGTATCCCAGATTTAACCTTTGTCCTAAGATCATTTCTGATTTTGCAATCATTCCTAGGAGAGGCTGGAATGGGAAAGTTTGATATTCATACCCACCCTGCCCTAGGTGCTTTGTATTTCCAGTAAATCCTGCTCACAAACTCAACCGTTTTTTTCTCTAGTTCATCTCTCTTCTCATATTTTACCCTCAGCAGCTAGAAGCCAGTTGGTGCTTTCTCTATTCTGCCATTAACCTTTTTTTGGTTTGTTTGTTTTTGTTGCCAGATTCATACATTCATTACATTCCTTTTCCATTTTCTTCATTATCCCAGGCAACAATAATGTCAAAATGTTTGCCAACACAACAAGACTATGTTCCTCAGCCTCCAATAACATTTTCACTGTTCCTCAAAGCTTCACCAACAGTCTTTTCAAAGTTCTTGCTGCTTTTGCTAACAGTCTCTTTAAAGACCTTCTTTCCACTAATGGTCACGATGAGGCCCTTTCAGTTCCTGTCCAAGGCCTGATCCCAAAGCCATTGATACATGTCACAGGTTTTATACACCACCACCACACCTCCAGGTAATTAATTACCTGCCTGTTTCCTACTATTGCATAACAATCTACCCTAAAACAAGTAGCTTAAAACAATAACCATTGTATTATACATCACAATTTTCATAGATTAGAAATATGGGCAGAACTTGGATGAGAGATTCTTCTGCTCCATGTGCTGTCATCTGTGGTCATTTGGAGGTGTCTGGGATGGTCCAGAACAGGTGTCACAAACTTTCTCTGTGAAGGGTCAGATCGTAAATGTTTCAGGCTTTGTGGGACATAGTGTCCATCACTGCTGCTCAGCCCTCCTGGTTTAATGTGAAGATAGTTACTGGCAATCCTATATAATAAAAGCCTAATATGCTAAGTGTCTGGTTGACTGGTCGGCCGTTCAACCAATCAAAGCATAATATGCTAATGATATGCTAAGGCTGTTAAACTGCTCACTATGACATGCACTGACCACCAGGGGGCAGACAGGTGACTGGTGGACCAGTCGCTATGATATGCACTGACCACTAGGGAGCAGATGCTCTGACTGGTAGATTAGCTTGCTCCTGGGGTCCGGCCAATTGGGACTGAGTGAGACAGGCCAGACATGCCCTGGAGCCCTCCCCGGTGGGCCAACCTCTCTCGTCTCTCCCCAGCTCCAGTCGTGCACTGGTGGGGTCCCTCAGCCTAGCCTGCACCCTCTCGCAATCCAGGACCCCCCGGGGGATGTTGGAGAGCTGGTTTCTGCCTGATGCTGCAGGCCAGGCTGAGGGACCTCACTGGTGCACAAATTCGTGCACCAGGCCTCTAGTATGTAAATAAATGACGGTGTTTGTATTTTAATAAAATTTTATTTACAAAATCAGGCAGCTGCCCTGTGGGCCACAGTTTGCTGGTGCCTGGCTTATAAGACCCAAGAAGGTCTCACACACATGCCTTTGACTTTCAATGTGATGCTAGAAGGGTGGGCTCAACAGAGCTCCCCTCCCTGTCTAGGTTGTCACAGGGCCTTTCTCCATGGTTTTCCCAGCAAGCTACCCAGCTTCCCACATGAAAGCTCAGGCTCCAAATGTGTTCCAAGAGACAGGAGGGGAAGCGTCCAGCTTTGTGAAGTTTAGGCCTGGTAACACGTGTCACATCATCCTTTCTGTCATTTTCGTTGGTCAGTCTTATCACAGAACTCCCCTCCCATATTGAGAAAGAAAAGATATGGCCCTTATTGGACACTCTGAATAGCGAGGGTATCAGATAACTGGTGGCCATCTTTAATCCAACACAATGCACGCCCTTAATCCAAGTCATTGATGAATGAGACATTTTTCTACCCTCAAGGACTTTACATTATGTTAGAACCAGATATGAGAGCAATTATCTAAAATACAAGGGAATGTATTAAAGACAGGGTATACTATGGGAAAGATGATCAATAATTTGATTATAGTGTTACCATAATGATTACAAAATGTGCAGTTATTCTTTAGTTATTCACTAAACATGGTTTACTTAGTGATTGAAAAGCAGCAGTAAACAAGACAACACAAATCTGCTATCATGGAATTTATATTGTGTAAGGACAGACAGGGGGAAACAAGTCAACAGAATTATTGTGAGTTTTGAGGGATGCTGTGAAAGGAACAAACACGAGCTGAAATAGACAATATTGGGATCAGCTCTTGACCTAAAGTGGTCCGCGAGGGCCTCTCTGAACAGATGGCAATTGAGATGAAAGGATGACAAGGAAAGGAGCAGCCTGAGATTAGACCAGTGTGAAGAGCATACCTGAGAGTGCATGAGAGGCTCCAGGGTCAGGATGTGGTGGCTGTGTTTGGGGAACAGAAACCCCAGAGTGAGTAAAGCCCAGAGAGTTAGGCTAGGAAGTTGTATGAGTTGAGGGAACAGAAAGGTGGACAGGAATCCTTCTAGCAAGGCCTCAGAGAACATAGGAAGTTGTGCAAGAAGCTATGCAAGGGAGATACATAACCGCTTAAAAATTCATGTTTTAAGAAGCCCAGTTTGATTACTGTGCATAAACTGAACTGGAGTGGAACAAAATTGAAGTGAGAACATAACCTTATTCCTTGAGAACCTTCTAGGTTCTCAATTGACAACCCCCCAGTAGTAAAAGGCAAGTTAACAGGAGAAAAACAAATAAAAGTTTAATAACATGCATACCTCTTGTATATGTGGGAGATACCCAGGAAAATGGAAAAAACCCTGGAAATGGCCCAAACTGTCAGCATAAATATCATCTTTAAATAAAGATAAAAGAAAAATGTTGGGGGTGGGGACAGCCCGTTATGGGAAGTTTTCATGCAAAGCACAGTACTGGCATACCTTGGAGATTTTAGGGGTTTGGTTCCAGAACACCACAATAAAGTGAATATTGCAATAAAGCAAGTCACACTAATTTTTTGGTTTCCTGGTGCTTGTAAAATTTATACTAGACTGAAGTCTAATAAGTCTGCAATAACATTATGTCTGAAAAATCAATGTATATATCTTAATTAAAAATATTTTATTGCTATAAAAGAACTAACCATCATTTGAGACTTTAGCAAATTCTAATCTTTTTGCTGGTGGAGGATCTTACCTTTAATTGGGGGGCGGGCGGGAAGCAATATCTATGAAGTGCAATAAAGCGAAGCATTATGCCTGTGAACAAGGGTATGGTTGTTATGCAGATTTAAGTTGGTGTCTTCTCAGTTGATAAGAGGCTTTAGAGATTTAGTCACCTCCTCTTCCTTGGAGAGAGAAAGAGTGAGAGAGAGAAAGAGAGACCCTTATAGATGGAGGTTTCCCTTAACAATATAAGTGTCTTTTACAAAAGGTTGACATCTCAGTTTTCAGAGCTGTTTCTTAAAAATAACTGTCTTCAAAATAATCAATATGCCAAAGAGGCATATTTTAGGATGGCTTATTCTGCTCCCCTTCACTACCCATTAAAGTAATTATATTTTTATTTAGATTTTTATGCTGGAAATTATAGCATCTACTTTGGTGCTATTAGATTACCCCTGGAACTGCTATTGGCTACAAAATATTTCTGTGTTGTTTATTTTAGAATCATAGGATACACAGACAACTCAATTAAGCTGAGCCTTTTAAACATAAGGCATAAAAGTGGCAGAGGGCCTTCCAAATATTTATATTCACTTGTTAATTCAACTTGCATTGTTCTTCAGGTACTGTGGAAAACCCTGTTTCTTGAAGTACATAATTTGGTGTCAGACATATTTATAATGTTAATTTCATGAAAAAAAAATTTTGATGAGAGTCTGTACACTGTGAGCATGTGGGCCTGGATGGCATGTTAACAATAATAAAAAGTCTAAATGAAATTAATCCTAGAAATAATGTCACTTTTGAGTTGGAAGGAACTTTGGAGTCTCTTAATCAAAATCACTATTTTACCGTCTAAGAGGCAAGAGGTCATGGAGCTACTTGGTGACTCCTTCTGTCAAGTAGAGCAACAAAGGCAATTTACTTGAAATACAGTGGATTGACTCTCCAAAGAAATTAGCTTCACTCAAGTACAATTCAAAAAGATACCATTAACTTTTATTCAGAAATTTTCCATTTCTTAAGAGTTGCCTAACTTGATGCCTTTTTATTTAATGGTCCAGAAGAAAAGGGAGGGTGGGTGGGAGGGAAGAGATCAACCAAAGAACTTGTATGCATATATGCATAACCCAGGGTCAGAGACAACAGGGTGGTGAAGGCCTGGGCAGAGTGGGGTGGGGGTGGGGGATGGGGTAGAAAATGTCAATGGCAGGGGGGTGCGGAGAAAATATATGTAATACTTTCAACAATAAAGATTAAAAACAATAAATCCTATCTAATAAAGAGGGAATATGCTAATTGATCATCCCGCCTTTGCAAAGATGGAGGTGCCCACAGCCAATAAGGAGGGAGTATGCTAATTGACTGCCTTGTCCTCAAAGATGGTGGTGCCCACAGCCAATAAGGAGAGAATATGCTAATTGACTGCCACACCCTCAAAGATGGCAGCACCCACAGCCACAAGATGGTGGTGCCCAGTCCCCTTAGCCCCGCCAGGGTGGCAGGTGCATGGCAAGGCCGGGCCCACCCCCAGGCAGGCCTGGCCTTGTCACGCGCCTGCCTCTGGAGTCCCCTAGTCCCCTCAGTCCCCCAGATGCCCAGGGCTGGCCCAAGGCGCAGGCAAGCATTGAATGTTGGCTGCCCAGTGGCCCAGGGCCGCCCAAAGCTCAGGTAACCAGGGCCGGCTGAGGCTTGCGCTGCTGGCAGTGGCAGCAGCAGAGGTGTGATGGGGCGTTGCCTTCCCCTGATCGCAGGGTCGCCTCCTGCCCAAGGGCTCCTGGACTGTGAGAGAGGGCAGGCCGGGCTGAAGAACGCCCCCCTTCAGTGCATGAATTTTCATCACCGGGCCTCTAGTAAATAAAATAAAATTTAGAGCCAGGAAATGAAACAAAACAGAAACTACTTCTTTTATTAAGAATGAGTGGGTTTTCCTTTAACAATAGTGAAACCTATGAGCTTTATCATTTTCCTTTTTCCCTTTGTGTTCAGGCTCCTCAGAGTTAGATGAAATGGGTGAAGGAAATGTTCTCCCTTTACTCTATGTTGTTTCTGATTTTCTGTTTAATTCTCTTATGTTCTTTTGTGTGCAAGAGTTTATTGCAAGTCACTGTAAATTTCTTTGGAAAGCTATTGAACTATAAACTATTCAGAAAGAAATGATTAGGGACTAAGGCAATACTACAATTCAGGTCTTTCAGCTCTCAGTTCAAATTTCAGTTCATTCTGTTGTTATTGGGAAACCATTTATGTCTCTATTTTTTCCCTTTAGAGAAAAATCATTGTTTTTAATATTTGTATAAAAGGGGGATATGAAGCAAAAAAGGTATTTACCCCTCCATAGCTTTGGTTCAAATTTAAAAACTTAATCACACCTCTCAACTCTTAAGAAAAAAAAAAGTCTGTTTGCATTGGAAATTTGGAAGTATATTATTTTATTGGCATTCAGAACTGTTCACAGTATTATACGAATGCCTACATATTCACAATGAAGTTTGAGACAGATTTGGGTATTCTTTTGAATTCAGACTATATCCACAAAGACCAGTGCAGGAGAAACCTTTTAAATCCCGCTTTACCTCTGTAGCAGTGTTTGATTTCTTGCTTCCTGACTGTCACCTGGCCACATACTGCTGGGCATCAGGTTGCCTCCCCAGTGGGAAGCCTGAGACTTCTGCATAAAGGAACTCAGAACTCTTGGTGTTTCTCATCTGGTGACACGGGATTACAGGGCTGCTCTTTCATTGATGTGCTAAATGGAGGGAGGTTATCACAGCAGCCCTAGCCAGCAGGGCACAGCTGCCCACACTCTTTAGAATGTTCTCTGAAAAGAATATATTAGTAATGTCAAAAGTTGGTTAGGCCATCATTCACAGAAAGAACTGCCCTTGAAAGGTTTGCTTCCTTAGAATCTACTGGGAGTCATGGTAGATGTTAAGGCTAGACACTGAGAATACATTTATTGGAAGCACATCTGATGAGAAGGACTCAGTCAAAAATAGAAGCACAGAATGCTAGTTTCGATTTCTAGCTGTTATATATCAGATTTCCTTTATCGTCATTATTATTGAAGAGTACAAGCAAATAACATTAGTTGTTATTTTCATTAACGCTTTAGAAAATCACTTTGCAGCCTGCATAAGAGTACATAGTCCGGAGATCGACGGCCTACATCCAAATCCTGTTTTTGTGACATAACTCCTGGACTACACTGGGCAGCTTAACCTCAATTTGCCTCACCTTTTCGTCCACAAAATGGGGACAAAAACAGTGCTGCTGTATTGGATTGATGTGAGGATTGATGGAGCTAATATTTATAAATTACATAGAACACTGCCCAGCATAGAGTCAGTATTATTTGAATAGTTATTATTTTTACATAAATTATTCTGTTTAATCAGGTGACAAATTATTTTCCCAATAAAACATTATTCTCTCACTTATATATGTGTAACTACTATCACAAAACTTGTTTTCCTCCTGGGACCTAAGTCCTTCCTGCTCTATCCTCTGTCCTGGGAGCCAGGGTCAGTCTGGAGACCACCCAGGAACAAACTGCAGCCCTAATGGGTGCTAAAAGGTCCAGACACTTGGGGTCTAGCACCTCCCAGAGAATCTTCTCATTTTTGACCAAAACCCTTTCCACTCAGAGGGTAAGAGTCTCCGCAGCTATCTGCTTCCTTCCACACCATCTAACCAGTTTCTTGACCTTTGTTGACCAAGGACTGCATTGGCAACTTATGGAAGCCAATTAATTCTTTTTCAAAATATTATTTTAAAATGCATAGAATAAATCACAGTGGATTAAAAGAATCAAAGATACTGAAATGCAATGATCAAAGTGTATTTATAAAATGTGAAATAGGAATATGTGTGCTTTATTGTTGTATTAAACAAGATTAGTAGAAGGTCTGATAACTTACACATAATATAGTCATGCGCCACATTAACAATGTTTTGGTAAAAAAATGGACCATATATACGACGGTGGTATATAATATAGCCTAAATGTGTAGTAGGCTATACCATCTAGTTTGTGTAAGTGCACTCTCTATATTATGTTCACAAAATGACAAAGTTGCCTAATGTTACATTTCTCAGGATGTGTTCTAGTCATTAAGTGGCACACGATTGTACCGGCATTTATCACTATAAACTTTTCTTTAAGAACTACTTTTGCAGCACCCCATATGTTTTGATATGTTGTGTTTTTAATTTTCATTTATTTCAAAAAGTTTTTAATTTTCATTTTGATTTCTTTTTTGAGCCAATGGTTGTTCAGGAGTGTTTTGTTTTTAATTCTATATGTTTATTCATTTTCTAGCTTTTCTCATGTTAATTTTTAGCTTTATACCAGTGTGGTCAGAAAAGATTTTTGGTGTGATTTCAAACTTTTTAAATTTGTTAGACTTGTTTGGTAGCATATCATATGATCTATCCTTTGGAATGTTCCATGTGGACTTGAGAAGAATGTGTATCCTGTTGCTGTTGATTAGAATGTTCAATATGTCTCGTAAGTCCATTTGATGTAAAGTATGGTTCAAGTCCAACATTCTCTTGTTATTTTTTTATCTGGATGATCTATCTCATGCCAAAATTCCAAACTATTGTGTTTTTGTCCATTTATCCCTTTAGATCTTTTAGTATTTGCTTAACATATTTAGGTGTTCCAATGTTGGGTGCATACATATTTACAATAGTTATATCTGCTTGATGAATGGACCCATTTTTCACTATATAATGACCTTTTCTTATGTTACCATTTTTGGTTTAAGTCTATTTAGTCTGATAAAGCTACCTACCTCCACTGTATTTTGGTTTCCATTTGCATGGAATATCTTTTTTCATTCCTTTGCTTTGACATACAGTTGGGCCTTTTTTTTTTTTTTTTTTTTTCCCATCCAGCCACTCTGTGACTTTTAAAAAAAAATTTCTTTATTGATTATGGTATTACATATATGTCCTTATTCCCCCATTACCCCCTAACCCCCCCATTTATGCCCTTACCCCCCTGTTGTCTATGTCCATTGATTGGACTTATATGCATGCATATAAGTCCTTTGGTTGATCTTTCCCCCTTAGCCCCACCCTCCCCTACCTTCCCTGAGGTTTGACATTCTGATCAATGTTTCTCTGTCTCTTGATCTGTTTTTGTTCATCAGTTTATGTTGTTCATTATATTCCATAAATGAGTGTGACTTTTGATTGGAGAATTCATTGCATTTACAGTTAGAGTAATTACTTATATGTGAGGACTTACTGATGCCATATTCTTAATTGCTTTCTGGCTGCTATGTAGTTTCATTGTTGACTTTTCTCTTGTTGCATATTATTGTGGGTTGGTGATTTTCCATGGTCTGATTCCCTTTTTATCTTTTCACAAAACTTGCATAATTACCTCTGGTGTCAGTTGGACATTCCCTTTTTAAACAAATGTTATAAAACCAATATTTAGTGTGCTGTTTATAGGAACTATCCTTTTGAAGGTGAATACAAAATTGCTGTAGTATAGAGACATTTTGATTCTTTATAGATGATCATGGGAGTCATTGTGGTCAATGTATAATTAGTATCAAGTATAGCTTAATATTTTTAAAGTTAATGTTATAAATTTGCAGAATTATAACAATAAGTTTAAGGAAAGAAAAATAACTTATAAAGACTTTTCATCTTGACATTGAAAGTGTGGATTTATTGTTGAAATTCAGAAATACATTTGACCACCAGATTGGTGGGCAGAGTCTGTAGTAATGGCTTCTGGGGCATCATTGTCCTTGAGCTAGAACTTGATATATTCCTCTGAAAACCAAATAAATAAAGCACATTTTTGAGATGAGCTTATAGAAACATTTAACATCAAGTCATGCAGTCTCTATGACTTCTATTTAGAACAGTTGATGCAAATGGCAAATATAATGAACATAAAAACATTAGGCACTTACGCACATTATGTACATGTATTATACAAAATGTGCGTGTGTACTATATTTCTAGATGTCTGTATTTTGAATTAATATTATCACAACAGTACTTATGTTTGTGGCATTTCAAAGTTGTAATCACAAGTGGGAAGAACCACTAAAAAGCATTTTAAAATGAGAACATTAGATGACCCTCTGCTTTGGAAATTTTTTTCAAACAGAAAGTTTAACATTTACACATAGGCTTTTAATTGAGAATGGTGCATTATATTTTCTCTTCTCTATATTTTGCTTTTCATTATGAATTGGCAGTGGGAAGGCATGAGCCAGATGATCTAATAAGCATTTTATAGCTTTAATTGCTATATTTTTTATCCTGCAACCCAGTTGCCTATATGTGCTGACTGAAGTCAGTTTTCCATTTTGCTAGACAGGCGATATTCTACTGTCAAAACTAAGAAATTTGGAATTGTGTAGTATGCCATATTAGGCAATAAAATCATTTTAATGATTTTAAATGCTATTCAACTATTAAACTAAACAAGTCCTATCTTCTTTCATTAAAATGGTATTTAAAATAATCACATGTACATTCCAAAGGCTTTAAAATTACACACATACAGAAGAAGTGAATCAGTCTTGTGTGAAGGGAATGATTAGTCTTTTTATTGTGAGAGTCTCAAGTCAGTCCCCATAGAAGGTAAGGAAATGACAAGACTTAGCTATTGTTGGGTCTGCCAAAGGCTTCTACTTTGACGTCCCATGTTCTGCATGCCGTTAGAAATGTGGACCTGAGCCATGTTCCCTGTGGAATCATCAGGACCACTGCAGACCATGAGACTTAACTTGAATTCTCCATGATTCAGGGAAATCATAGGATGCAATAGTTCAGTGACCACTCACACAGTATTTCAAATTGCCACAGTAACTGTTCATAGCTTTATTCCAGGAGCAAATGGATGATATAACATCCCAATTTATGTATCATTTATTGTGGTCAAGCTAAACATTCTAACAATGAGTGATAATATACAATAGGAGAACCAGGGACATTTAAACAAGTGACAGTGGCATCCATTCTTGAACCAAATAATATCTGTGGACAGATATAGTTACAAGTGATGTTTTCCATTACAAATGTAAGTTGGTTCTGGAGGGTAGAGTAGTAATCGAGGATTTTATGTGAACACATTTACTGTAAATTTAGTTCACTAAAAGCAGAGTACTTGGCTTATCTGTCCTGCATAACTTGAAATGACATTTCTATGAAGGAAGATAGGAGCTTTTGTTGAATTAATTCTGTCCGAAGGGGAAAACATATTGGTGCTTTAGATCTTGTAGGATGGTTGGGAACCCCTGATACTATCTATCAACTTAGAAGTCACAGTGGAGAGAAAAGGCAATGTTGAGCATCTCCAGATATGAGTCCTGCCTTTTCTAAAGTAGATATGAGAAAAGTTTAGAAAACATAGACTCATTTTCATGTTCAAGGATTCTAAAAAGAGAAGTTATCTGAGAATGGTTAGGAGAATTTCAAAACACAAATCCTGACTGTATAATTACAAATGATGCCAATAAAGATAAAAAAAAGTTAAAAAAAAGTGGGAACATAAGTTTATCCTTAATCAACTCTTTGAAAGGAGATGTGCATAAAAAGATTAAACAAAAGATGCATAACTAAGATTCCGAAAAAAGAATAAACATTTAAAAATAATGGCTGTCAAAAGCCTAGGATTGGGTGGTGCTTTGAAAAATGCTACAGAATTTAAGAAGTATTTTTGGCAAAGCTGGATGGAACAAGATTAACATGAAGGTTGTCATTTCTGGGATAGATAAGCATGAGTTTACAGAATAACAGTGAGAAAGCATGAGTTGAAGAGGATGTGATCTCAGAAGATAACTGTCCAATCTGATCCTGTCTCAAAGAGTAAAGCCTTATCTATCAGAGCCCTTTCCAGGCGAATCTCTATCCCATGCCTATCTCCCACTTCTCCCAGGACCCGAAGAGAAACTCTAAATGTTCCTACCCCCCTGAGCTTTGGAATTGTGTTCTGGCAAGGGATCTACTTTTCTTGACACATTAATATTTACATTTAATTTGGTGTGGCCAAAATATGTTGCCTTGTGGAACTCTTGTGTATAGCTGGTGGATATGTCAAATGGGATAGCCACTGTGGAAAACAATATGGCAGTTCATCAAAAAACTTAAACACTGAATTGCTGTATAGCAATTTCACTGCTGGATATATAACAAAAGAACCAAAAGCATGATATTGGAGAGGTATTTATATACTTACGTTCATAGCAACTTAATTCATACAAGTCAAAAGAAGGGAACAACCCAAATGTCCACTGATTGGTGAATAAAAAATGTGGCATACAAATATAATGGACTATTATTAAATGCTTTAAAAAGAAGAATGAAATTCTGACACATGCTACAACATGGATGAACCTTGAAAACATTATGCTAAATTAAATAAGTCATACACAAAAGGACAAATACCATATGATTCAACTTATATATGAGGTATCTAGAATAGTCAAATTCATAGAGACAGAAAGAAAAAATGGAATGTTCATTTCTAGGAGTTTATTGGAGAGGAGAGACTGGGAAGTTATTGTTTAATGTGGTCAGAATTTGGGAAAATGGGAAAGTTCTGGAGATGGAGAGTGGTAATAGTGGCACAACCATGTGAGTATACTTATTGACATTTGCATATGTAAATGGTTAATTTTATGCCATGTATATGCCATGTATATGCCATGTATATTTTTTGTTTGTTTTATTTAAATACTTTATTTTGGGGGAGCAGTTTTATATTTACAACAAAATTGAGAGGAGTGCATAGAGATTTCCCATATATCCCCTGCCCCCACACATGCAGAGCCTCACCTATTGTCAACATTACTCATCAGAATTGTACATTTTTTTGCCAAGGATAAACCTACATTAGCACATCATTATCACCCCAAGTCTATAGTTTACCTGAGGGTTCACTCTGGGTGTTGCATACATGTATCCGTTATTATGATATACAAAGTATTTATGCTCTAAATACCCTATCTGCTCTGCCTATTCCCCCACTCCCATCCCCACCCTGGGAAACCACGAATATTTTTATTGTCTCCAGTTTTGACTTTTCCAGAATGTCATATAATTGGAATAATACAATATGTATCAAACTTTTTCAGGTTGGTTTTATTTTTCACTTAGTAATATGCATATAAGGTTTCTCTGTGTCTTTTTATGGATTGATAGCTCATTTCTTTCTAGCACTTCATATATCATATATTTTGATCATAATAAAAATATCAAAATATGTTGCTTGAGAGAATAGAGCTGTTCATCACTGACAGTGAGGAAGCAGAGGAAAGATTGTATAGATAAATAGAGATTTAGAGGCAGAGGTAGAGGTTTTTGAGAAATATTTAGAGAGACTAGAAATGAAATCCTGGCTCAGTCACTTACTAATTATATGACTTTGGGCAAATGATAACTTTTCCCTTCTGTGGTATCTGACTTATAAAGTATAGTTCCTAAATTGAAGAGATGTTAGAATAACCAAATAATGTGATAAATATGAATTTTTCTAGAATAGTTTTTGTAGTTCACTAAATGCCTATTAAGTCTTCATTTCTATTGGACTTAACATAGTGAAAAAGTACCTTTCAATTCTTCAGAATTTTGTGGTTCCAGAAGATAGCATCACCAAAAATCATGATCTATCTATGTATCTATCTATCTATCTATAAAAGCCTAAGCAACTGTTACGACCACATGAAGGGAATGATTGGTTGACCAGTTGCTATGACACGCACTGACCACCAGGGGAAGATGCTCAACGCAGGAGCTGCCCCTTGCTGGTCAGTGCGCTCTCACAGCCAACCTCCTGTGGCCCCTCCCCCCGCTTGGCCAACCTCCTGCAGCCCCGCCCCCCAGCCGGCCGCCCCCCCCCCCCATAGCCCCCCCCCATACACGAATTCGTGCACTGGACTTCTAGTTGTGAGATATTATGCAGGTATCCTGGACAACCATAGAAGAAGCAGGGTTGCAGAAGTCATGTTGCAGAATAGAGACAGAGATATTCCTCCTGGGCTGGGTCAGTACCTGTGATGGATGAATAAATAAGGATGAAGTTGGTGGGTTGGTCAAAGACCAGCTATGGAGACTGGAGACACTTACCAGACATGGAGATGGACTGAAAAAATAGAATAATCTAAGAGTGGGAGAGAGGACATATTAGGAAGAGAGGATTATGCTACTGGGACAAGTTAGACTTCCTATCAGAGGAGGAATGTTTAGGGAAGTTAGGTTAAGGGTGGGGCCATACGTGCTGAGATACCCCTATTGCATGCCCTCATGTTGCCAAACTTTAGCTCAGGTTTCTCATCTCCTTGTCTGCACAGCGAGCACCTTCTCTTCTCTCATTGCTCTGTCCAGGATCTTCTCGAAAGCCTTTTCAACAGCCCCTGATAGAAGTGTCACCTCCCTTCGACAATTTCATACATTTCTCTCATAACACTTAGACCATTTGTGCACATATGCTGATTCCAACCTACTTATTAAACTTTAAGGGCATTGTGGGAGGAGACAATGTCTTCTCTGCCCCCCAGGAGTTAGGGAGTAAATGAATTAGCTTACAAAGATGAGCAGAAAAGGAGGTTGAAAAATGGTTGAGCTAGTCAGAAGCTCTGGAGGAGGCTCTAAAGGGAAATAATTAAACTGAATATCATATTCTGAAATGGCCTTCTCCCTCACCTCAACCCCACAGTTACAGAAAACTGACATTTGACCTCGGTCTTGAAGAAGCAGAAAACAGTTGCTTTTTCTCTCATACTGTCTAACTCTTAATCCTAGCCACCATGAGGACATTGCACGTTACCCTCTTGGTGACCACGCCTTTCTCCCTTCTGCACCGTAGATCAGTCAGGTCCACAAAGAATCCATTCATCCTTGCTACCCTCCTACCACTTTCCTTCCAAGGCAGTGGCTCTCATAGTATAAGAACCATGTTAGTAATTGAGGACTGGGTGAATTAATGATAAAAATCTCAAGGATTTAGACCATTACCAACACCTAGTGCATAATAATAACTTGGTTCTAGCTTCAAGGACCCAGACTTCCCATTCTCAGAACAGTGAGGCAGATTGATGACTTGGGGTTGTGTGCCATGAGGAAGAACAAAAGCCCATCTGCCTTCTTATTACTTGATCAGCAATCAAATCAGATCAACAGCCTAATTCATGGAAGTAGTATAGTCTGTGTCTTTAGAATCAAAACCTACAAAGCCACCCACCTCAGTGTGCAGTCCAGTCCAGGTAGGCCTGTGGCATCAGTCTAGTTTTGGACGAGGATTAATTGTGCATTGGCATAGATCCTCATGTGAAGGCCTGCTTTAAAGTAGGGAAAAAAATACCAAGTCTATGACAGGATTAGTCTAAGTATAGTTTAATAGTTTCTATGGCATTCTTAGTAAGAAGTAATGGCCCAGGGATTTTAATGCAATTAGAATTTAAATTCTACTTTCTGCAAAGAAATGAGTTTTCATTAGCACTACTGATCTGAACTGGTTTCAGAAATCCCCAGGCTGCCAAAGCATATATTTGATGCACAGCCAGGATTCTCCAGTTTGCAGACTTGTGTTTATTCATTCAATATCATGTATTCATTCATTCAGCTGTTATTCAAAAATTTTTGTTAATGTCTGAATGGTACATTATCTGTTTTCCAAGAAGTTAAGGCCATATATATTTATATATACATAACTAGATTATAGACTACTCTTTTATTTGGCACTTTCTGTAGATAATATTTTATTATTACTATCATTATTTTAAAATATGTTTTTATTGCTTTTTAGAGAGAGAGGGTGGGAGAAGGATAGAAAGATAGAAACATTGATGAGAGATAAACTTCATTGACCAGCTGCCTCCTGCAGCCCCCTACTGGGGATCAAGGCCACAAACCAGGCATGTGCCCTGACCAGTAATCGAACCAGCGACCTGTTGGTTCCTAGGTCAATGCTTAACCACTGAGCAACACCATCCGGGCATTTCATTAATTTTTATATCAAACATCAATCACAGTTTCAATTGTAGGAATTCAATAATTATTTATTAGCAAATGAATCAATTTCCTACTCTTATAGAAAATTGTTGTCAAATATGAGTGAATACCTTTTCTTATCAAATGTGAAGAGTAACATTTTCTTGTGGCTAACATCATTGGAATTGAAACAGCCACAAAGACAAACTTTAGATATACAAATTGCCAGCTGGTTTAAGATTTCATAGGAATGGTGTTAGCAGACATTTTCAGGTGCTGTGAGAACCTTCAAAACTAAAGCTACAATTGAATGACTTCTTGAAGGAAGTGAGTGTGCATGTCTGAGAGGAGATTGATTGCAGCTCAATCCAATACGATTAAGAGCTGGACTTTTCACTGAATAATGCAAGTTGCTCAGGTCCTTGTTTTTTGTATATTTGTTTTTTGTTTTTTGTTTTTGAAAGGGGAAACGTATAAAACTCAAAGCCTTTGATGTGGAATTCTTTTGGAAAAACAACTTTAAGAGTTTTTAAATAATAAAAACATAAAACATAAGCATCATTTTGCCAAGGCTTTTTATATTCCTCAGATAAATTATATGTACTCATCAAGCTGGAAAAAGAACTAAGATCATGTAGCCCCAGTTCTTTTTTTCCAGACAAGTAAAGGAGGGAATGTAGAAAACTGCAGGAATTCTAAAGGGTCTGAGATTTCACCCCACTTGCAAATTAGGAAGCTAGCTTGTCACAGTGTCGTGGATGCTGCTGGGAGACCCAGCATTCCTGGGTCAGAGGTTAAATAAAGGCAGCTTATTACACACAACGATGACAGTGGCCAATGTGTTAGCATCGGTGCACCCAGGCCCCCTGCCTCACTTCCCACCAGGGCACGCAGAGACTGCTATCTGACACATACACACACAGTGGGTTGCACAACAGGAGAAGAGCCCAGAGCTCAGTGACTCTGAATCTTTTCAAGTGGGCAGGAAGCATGCCTGACCTTCCCTCTGCAAGGAGATTTATCTTTATTATTCTGGCCAATAAATACACCTCACCTTTTCTCTGGAGGGAGACACCGTCTGCATCTTCCTAGGCTATTTGCCATCAAACATCTTTGAAGACATAGTCGAGAATAAATGGCAGTCAGTGCCTCACTCCCAGGATGTGCAGAAATGTGAGTGATCCATGAAGACTTGTCTCCCTGTAGGAACGAGTCACTTGTAGAAGACCACACAGTTGTCTGTGAGCCTATGGCTCTTTTCACACTTCCATACTATTTCCCTGCAAACACCCAAGTTGCAGCAACATTGTTATGACATATAGCTTTTCATTTCCTGGAAACCTTGTTCCTCCCGACGGCAGAAGCAAGCTTTGGAAACTTCATGACAAGATTTAGAGTCAGTGCTGTATAATTCTACATTAATTCACTGCCTCCCTTGCTTCCAAGGTCGTCCTCAGCTTCCCAATTTGAGAGGATTTGATCAGGCTTCTCCCGAGTCAATGGAAACAGTGGTAGCGATGAAAAATAGGACGGGAGCCAGATGTCAAGTAAACATGAAAGAGGATTCTCCCACTTTCTCAATGAGAAGAACTAGTATTTTGCTCAGTCTAAACATGGAATTCAGAGATATAGATGAAAGTCTATGGCTTATTTATAATACTAATTTGTAATTGTAATTACTCATGTATACTCCAGATCACATATGCAGTTTTATGGTATATTAGTAAAATTGCTTCTTCTCACATTTTCTGAAACAACGTATTTCACGTTCTTTATATGTATCGTCAACATCTGGAGTCATTTTGGGGTTATCTAATGCAGATTTTTAGGACCCTTATTTCTACATGCAAACAGGTTCTTTAAAATTCAGTCATTTTTGTTTCTGTGTATGATGTTGCCACTACAAATTTTATCTTAAGCCATAAATAAACGAGGAACGTTCATTTGAAAACTGAGAATAGTAACTTCCGACAGTGGCAGGTATGCACACCTAAGAATTAATTCTAAATCCAGGTTATATTTCTTGGCCCTTCTTTCTATCAGTTCATTTAGTGGAACTCCAGGAGCCTCTCAACTAGAATTGGTTGAGAACATTTTAGGCTAATGCAATTTCTTCAAAAGAGTTATTGAGAGATCTTAAGAACTTGAATATAGGAAAATTACCTCTTTACTGAGCAATGATTTGAGGGGTGGAGGGGAATCCTTACATTATTATACACTAGAGGCCTGGTGCACAGATTCGTGCACCAGTGGGGTCCCTTGGCCTGGCCTCCAGGGATCAGGCCAAAACCAGCTCTCTGACATCCCCCGAGGAGTCCTCAGGCCAGGCCGAGGTACCCCAGCAGTGCATGATCAGGGCTGAGGAGGGGCCATGGGAGGGCTTCAGGGCATGTCTGGCCCATCTTGCCCAGTCCCAATCAGCTGGACCCCAGCAGCAAGCTAACCTATTGGTCAGAGCATCTACCCTCTGATGGTCAGTGTGTGTCATAGGGACTGGTCGAACGGTCAAATGACTGGTTGGACACTTAGCATATTAGGCTCTTATTATATAGGACTAGAGGCTTGGTGCACGAAATTTGTGCATGGCTAGGGTCCCTAGGCCTGGCTGGCGATCAGGGCCGATCTGTGGGGTAACCAGTGAGGTGATTGGGGGGCCCCTGCTGGCACCTGCCTTAGCTGGTCTGGGGCCTGTGGGCTCGGGAAAGCTCCTGCGTTGAGTGTCTGCCCCCTGGTTGTCAGTGCACGTCATAGCGACCAGTCGTTCTGCCGGTCGTTCTGCAGTTCAGTCGATTTGCATATTAGGCTTTTATTATATAGGATGTGGTATTAACTTAATTTAGTTGAGTAATTTAAAATTCTAATCCCATTCTCATCATTAAAATAAGAAAAATTACGTATACTGTTTATGTCTTAAAATTGTTCTGAGTATTAGCTAAAATAATGAGGGTGAAAAAACTTTATAAACTATAATTTACATGTGCCTGTGTATTTGCTTATAATGTCTCTTTTCCTTTATTCTCTGTCTTGCTATTCTCTATCTTGTTGGCACATATATTCACTTAGTCACTGATACTTCAAATTTGGGATGTATCTTTGATCTACTCACTTATCAAATTAATTGCCAAGTCCTGCCAGTTTTTTTCTCTTAGAAGTATCTTAGTCTTTATACCTCTCTTTTCTTAACTACAGTTGCCTTCATTTTGACCCAAATCATTTTGTCTCCATGATCACCAAGCCTCTTTCACACAGCCATCAGAGCAATCTATCTTACATGAAAATCAAGCCATTAGATATTAAAATCTCTAAATATCTTCCATTTGCCTAAACATACTTAAGGTACATTTTGTGACACCAAGTTCTATAAAGTACTTCATAGTAAAAAATCATTTGGTAGTAAAAAGAAAAGTAGAGATTCTGTAGATATATTCAAAATTCTTGTTGCTGAAAAATGCTCATTTGCATATTAAAAGCTCTTAGAAGTCCTGGGATACAGACATCTTTTTGTTTTACCAAATAAAGTTATATTCCCAAACTATTTGATAATAAAATACCTTTGATTGGCAAAGCATCTGTTACTGCTCTAAGAAAGGCACATAAGACAATGACAGCCTGTAAAATAAAGCCCAAACCCCTACACATGGTCCAGGGCCTGCCTAGTTCTCTCCATCCTCACCTCTCACCTATCCTGGTCTCCCTGCCCTCAATCTCTAGGAATTGTCAACAGAGTTTACAAGAAAAAGAGAGGAGTTTGATTTCCTCAGAGACAGAAGTATAGCCCACGCTCTTAAAATGCTACTAAGTGCATTATTTGTTAGTTCTGTATATTTGAAACTAATCCTATATAATAAAAGGCTAGTATGCAAATTGACCAAATGGCAGAATGAACAGTCACTATGATGCTTACTGACCACCAGGGGACAGACACTCAATGCAGGAGTTGCCCCCTGGTGGTCAGTGCATTCCCACAGGGGGAGTGCTGCTTAGCCAGAAGCTGGGCTTACAGCTGGCAAGTGCTGTGGCGGTGGCGGGAGCCTCTCCAACCGCTGCGGCAGCACTAAGGACCCCTCGGGGGATGTCCGCCTGTCGGCGGACATCAGTCAGACATCCCTCAAGGGCTCCCAGACTGCCAGAGGGAGCGGGCTGGGCTGAGGCCCCCCCCCAACCCCCCGCAAGTGCACGAATTTTGTGTACCAGGCCTCTAGTAGATGATATCACCCAGTCTTTTTCCTGCATACATATAGACATCATCAAGCTATTTGTTCTTTGTAGGGTAGCACATATATTGTAAAGAACTAGTTAAATACTAGATTTCTAATTTTTGTTGATATTTTAAGAGTAAACATTGAAAGACATTATGGATTTATATGATGGAGATAACTAATGGAAAAGCAGTGGAAGTCTATCAACTTTTCAAGCCTAGAAGTTGTTAATATCTCAGGCACATATATGGAGGAAAGTCTGTAATGTGTCATTGCTAGTTTCCCAAGAACAGTATGTAAGTGTATAAGATTGAGAGTTGAAGCTAATTAATATTCGTTGCCTTTTTTTAATTAAATACTCAAGGGATCTGAAGTTAGTAGTTTGATAATTAGGCTGTTCTTCATTTTCAGACAGAAATTAGACATGATTAGGAATGCTAAAGTACTGGGCAGGTCAATTGTGCATCATTATTACAGCCATTTAATGCATTTTAATGGTAGTTGATAAGGTAAAAAATGCTATGTAAGCCAAAAGAAGAAGTTTTATTCCATTATGTGTTAAGCATAGATATAAATGAGTTCACATTTGCATTTTTTATGCATTAGCTCAAAAAATTAAACATTTTCTCTTAGATATGAGTAGTAGAATATGTAATTTGTGAGACATGAGCACTGCTGAAGCCAGCACCTCTTATACAGAGCACCTCGGGATCCTCAGATGCAAGTTGTCCTTAAACAGAAAATTAAGGAAACAGTGTTGTAGCATTTGGGTCACTGAAGAATCATGCTTTAAGGTATAAGGTCAGTTGCTTGTGTAAAAGTTCATTTCACTTATTTTCTCACATTTATTAATAAACTATAGGCCTGGTGCATGAATTCGTGCACAGGTGGGGTCTGGCCGGCCACGGAGAGGGGCTGCAGGCAGTTGGCTGGCCAGCCCCACCCCCATCAAGGTGAGGGGGCAATAGAGGGTATGACCAGTCAGAGGGAGGGGCCTCAGGCTGTTGGCCAGCTGGCCCCACCCCTTGGTCGAACTCCCGGTCGAGGGGACAATTTGCATATTAGCCTTTTATTATATAGGATATAAAATAACTTACACATAGGATCTCTTACCCTTTGGACAGCATGGAGAGTATTAGGTTAAGTGAAATAAACCAGTCAGAGAAAAACTAATATCACATGATCTCATTCATATGTGTAATCTAATGAACAAAATAAACTGATGAACAAAATAGATCCAGAGATATAGAGGCATGGAACAGACTGTGGAATCTCAGAGGGAAGGCTGGAGAGGGTGGGTGGGGAGAGATCAACCAAAGAACTTCTATGCATATATGCATAACCCATGGACACAGACAATAGCGTGGTGAAGACCTGGTGTGGGGGATGGAGGTGGGTTTGAAGTCAATGGGGGAAATAGGAGGATATATGTAATACTTTCAATAACAAAGATTAAAAAAAATAACTTACATATTATTGTAATATTTACATCAGGCTTACAGATTTCATTGATGTATATAGGTGAAAAAACAACCATCATCACCTCACAATAGTGCAAAGATAATTCGTAGGGGAGATTCCATTGTCCTAGTTCCCATGTACACTAGATAAGATTCTTATATTTTAGAATTATTTTGCTTAAAATACTAAGTGTTGGGATTGGAGGAGATTGATAAATATCATCCTTTCTATCCTTTCTCTTTATCTGATTGGCAAACAATTGAGACATAGGCACAGATAGATGGAGATAAAAATGTCACTTTTTGATTTTTAACTGATAGAAGGCTATTGGAGTGTATAGCTTACACCTGTCAGCCAGTGAAGTGGGCATACTAACACCTCCTGATTCTCGGGCTGGACCATGGACCACTGCATGAGAGGGAAGACTTAGATCTGCAGAGCAGAGACACTGATCCCATACTTGCTGCCTCTTTTTGGTCCAGAGAAGGAGACAGAGAGAGACTAGATCCTCCATGTTCCATCCAATGGCTGCCATGCCCCAACTGCTCACTCCACAACTCCACCCTGTGAAGGGTAGTAAGGATGAGGCAAGGGCCCAAACAAGTCCTTCATTGAATGTCTGTGCATCCGCACATGGGATCTCCACATAGACAGGCTTGTTACTGGTAGAGGTTTCCAAGCAGCTTGTGCTGAAACCCTTGATCATTTAATGTCAAAAGAAAATTTCTGTCAGGAGAAAACCAAGGAGGTTTGTATAAAAGAAAACCAGCTTTTTACAATTTGAAGTAGGGAATAGCTATTTCATGATAGCTTATTGTGGGCAAAGGAAGGCAGAAATAACTTATAAACCTCATGGTGGTTCTGAACAGCAAGGGTCTTTACTGTTCTCTTAATAGAGTATAATGCTGGTGGTAACATGTTTAGAATGGGCCAAACACTGCTTTAAGAGCTTAACAAGAGTTAATTCATTTTATGTGAATTCACTCATATTGGGTCTCAAAACAACACAAAAAGGTTATAATAACATTATTATCATTTATATCTTAATATTACATATACTAGAGGCCTGGTGCATGAAATTTGTGCACGGGGTGGGGGAGGGTGTCCCTCAGCCCAGCCTGCACCCTCTCCAATCTAGGACCCCTCGAGGGTTGTCCGACTGCCCGTTTAGGCCCGATCCTACTGGACATCCCTCTCACAATCCAGGACTGCTGGCTCGCAACTGCTCCCCTGCCTGCCTTCCTGATTGCCCCTAACCGCTTCTGCCTGCCAGCCTGATCACCCCCTAACCACTCCCCTGCTAGCCTGATTGATGCCTAACTGCTCCCCTGCCACCCTGTTTGCTCCTAACTGCCTTCCCCTGCAGGCCTGGTCACCCCTTACTACCCTCCCCTGCAGGCCTGGTGCCCCCCAACTGCTCTCCCCTGCAGGCCTGGGTCCCCCCCAAAGGCCCTTCCCTGCAGGCCCAGTCACCCCCAACTTCCCTCCTGTGCCGGCCTGGTCACCCCTAACTGCCCTCCCCTGTAGGCTTGATCGCTCCCAATTGCCCTCCCTTGCAGGCCTGGTCCCTCCCAACTGCCCTCTCCTGCTGGCCTGATTGCCCACAACTGCCCTCCCTTGCAGGCCTGGTACCTACCAACTGCCCTCCTCTGCTGGCCTGATCCCTCCCAACTGCCCTCCCCTGCTGGCCATCTTGTGGCAGCCATCTTGTGTCCACATGGGGGCAGCCATATTTGTGTGTTGGAGTGACAGTCAATTTGCATATTACTCTTTTATTAGATAGGATTTTTGTATTCTAAGAAACTTATTTTTCCAATACATGAACATTTTTATCCATATACATATGCAAATATACAAGTGTGATTTTACTTGTAATGTTTCAAGGTTTTGAAATAATCATCTTTATAGTAAATGCATATGATTTTTTCATGCAAGTGCATTTAAAAAAATATTTATTGTTTAAAGTATTACATATGTCCCCATTTTCCCCCCATTGACCACTTCTAGCCCACCCCACCCCCTGCCCAGGCCCTTACCACCCTATTGTCTGTGTCCATGGTTATGAATAGATGCATACAAATTCTTTGGTTGATTTCCTCCTATATACCCTCCCACCTCCACCTGCCCTCCGAGAGGAATGGGATTCTTATAAGATTAAATAGCTGCTGAAATCCCTTTAGTTAGAAAATGGCAGAAGGAGGATTCGAGCCAGTCTCTTCACATGCACAGAACCCCTACAAAAAGGTACTTCTCACCAATGTCATCCCTAATAAAATGAGTCCAACTCTAGCAACTGAATCTGTGACTTGTGGTTATTTAGTAAGTTGTAAAGGAAATATAATGCCATTTATTAGAAAATTTTAGTGTTTGGTTCTATTTCTACAGCACTTTTAGTAAATTAACTTTTTTATGTGACTTGATCTTAGGTTTATGGATCATTTGCTCAGCTTTGCCGTTCATGTTTATATTTGGAGTGCTTTGTGATTTATTGAGTTGTGTACTTGTTTAAGTGTTGGTTTTTCCTCCATAGCATAGTAAGCATCATAAGAGAAGCCTTTAGCAATAGGAATAACTCGTTAACTATTTGTACCATAATTCAATGAATAAATGAAGTTTAAAAGTTATTTATTTAGCCTATAGTAGCCCTTTTTCTTTCTCACCATTGTTTTAAACAGAATAGCCATTAAGAACTCAACATTTTTAGGGAGTTGAGACAAATGAATTACTGAAAATTTTTGCAGGTCCATGATCTTATTAAACGTTGTACTTAATGACTCATAGTCTTAATACAAGTATGTGCTTAATGATTCATATTCTTAAAATAAGTATGTACTTATTTATATTTAATTGATGTAAAGTGAAGTGAGCAGTGAAGGGTTAAGTGTTTAAAAGTAAAATTTATTTTTCCATTCCATGCCATAATGAGCACTCTTGGCTTGTCTCTTTCTACCTCTACATTTTGTACATACGTTTTCCTCTACTTGTAATGTTCACCTCCTACCCTTTCAGTAGTTAACTCCTAATCTACTGTTAGGTCTTAACTTCCATGTCTCTTCTTCTAAGAGGCATTCCCAAGCCTTCCAACAAGGACCAAATACACATTCTCTACTACTGGCTCAGGCCCCTTTCATAATGCTCTATAACATATTCCTTTTTGGTGTGTTTTCCCCAATTAGACCATCTAGTTCTTGATGGTTGAGATTCTTTGTAGCACCCAGTGCAAGGTCTGATACAGCAACAAATTTCAAAAATATAGAATGAGTGAGTGCATGAATGAGCACGAAGGGCCTAGCAGTGGGCATGCTAAAAGAATTACTCTCAAGTAACAGGACATGAATTGGGCAAACAGAATAGAAGCAGGAGGCAGGAATCAGAGGGAAAAACTCAGAATGTTCAACATAACTCAAATGGCGGTAATGGTTTCTGGCTTTGAAAGAGCTGGGCATGTATCTATCAAGTCATGCCAGGTAATTCCCAGCCTATGTCAATTCCAGAAGAAAAGAGAATGGAACACAGCAGCAGGAAAAATGAGCACAATCAACACAGGGGAAGGAACCAGCAGCTGCAGAAAGAGCACTGTGTCAAACTCAGGGACAGTTTCCTAGTTGAAAGGAAAAGACCAGGAGGCATTGGAAACGGCATGAATGGCCAGCAGGAGAAGCTGCAGAACAGAAGAGAAGCTGTGCTGTACAAACAATAAAGAAGCGAAGGACACCGTGAGGAATAGTGTAGTAGGATGGCAGGAAACTAAGAGCATGAATAAAGACCCAGAGAGAGGGCAGGACAGCTCAGAAAGAAACAGTGCTGACTGAGCTCTGAAGACAGCAGGGAAGTGCCCAGCAGCACATGCCTGGTGACACTGTTCCCCTTCATCTCTTGTGATGCCTCTGTGCACACCTGAGGGGTCTACTGGGTCTTTTGATTCTCTTGACTATAAATCAGCATGATAATGACTAGGGTCTTATATTGGAGATCACTTTCTGGAATGTGCTTTCTCTAGCTTCGTCACACACTGTTCCAAGGTCATCTTGCCTGAGCCCTTAGAGTGGGAACAGTGGGCAGCTACTTAACTACCTGTAACCAGGAACATGCGGGTGGGTTTCTCCTCAACACATTGGGCCCCATGCTGGGTTGTCCTTCTCCTTGAAAAGTCGGGTAAAGCTGCAGTACTGCCCCTTCAAAGGAACTTGTCATCAGCTCACAGAATATTCCAAGTACCACTCAAATGCTCATGATTATTATTGAGGTAGAGAAAATATATTATCCAAAAATTACAAAACAGTATGTTAGAAGTGCCTTTCATTTTCTGAGATAGGAGAATTCATTTCTGCCTGGAATGATCAAACAAAAATGCCAGGGATTAGAGGAAAATTATTTTGTGTCTGTCCCACAGTCTCACCCCTGGGCAAGCCAACAGTTATCAAAAATTCTTTTGGTGAATGTACTATCCCAAAAAGTAGTTCTATTAGAAAGAAAGACATGGTTTATTTTTCAAGCAGAAGAAGTGAATTGCTAGTCTGAAATTAGAAAGGTGTCTAATTAGTTCTCATTCTCTTTCTATTCTCAATACAGATTAGAAATAATAAAAATCTTAGTAGAATGATGCAGTGAACTGTAATGGAGAAAAGTTAGCCAGAGGATATTTCTCATTTGATTTTCTTTCTCTGTGGAGTTTTGTGTGAGAATAAAATTGTTCACTATCCCTTTCTTTAAAACCCACTGGAGTATAAAGAAAAGTGGATGTTTATTGGGCATGTTAATGAGCGGATGAATAGTTTTCTATATGTGCTCTGTTGTAGTTCCATTAAGTGAAAGCAATGAAACACATTAAGGCATTACTTAATGTGTATGTGAATAGATTCAAGCTATTAACATACAAAAAGTCAATTAGCAAATCAGGACATAGCAATGCCTTAAAGGTGATTGTAAAACTTGTGTAAAAGTTTATTTCCCTAACTCATTCAACTTCTCTAACTTACAAAGTGCATAAAATTATGGAATGTGTCATGAAGACTTTACAAAGCCAGTGGTCTTTACTATATTTGTCTGCCCTAATCCTAGGCCCTTGCAATATTAGACATTGAATGAAATCCTGAGTTTGGATTTTACTTTTTAAAGGAAGCAGCTTGCATGATAAACTCCATTCTCACACAGTGATTTCTCTCTTCCTTGGAGTTTTAAAATCATTACAGGAAATTCTGTGCTTATATTCTTCCCATTCTAATCAGTTGTATTATCTTTTGGACATTTTAGTTACATAGTTCACTTAAGTTTTTCTTGCTTCAATCAATTAAATATACATGTGTTAAAAACCTTTCTTTTTAGAATCATTATCTAGGCTGAACTTCAAGACAAACCTGTAGAACTTAAAGGTGATTTGTTAAAAGATTGTATCTAACAAAAAACTGATTTGTAACTATCTACATAAAGATATCAGAGGGTAAAAAATCAAAATAGATGGCAACTAAAAATCCATCTAATCTAGAAATCTTGTCTTTCAAACCACTTTCCTTCATTTTATAATTGAAAGGGTTGTTTAAATTAAAAAATATGTCATCTTATGAAATGCATTATTATTTTAATATATTTCAGGCATATAGAAAAGTTAGGGGAAAACCCCAAACACTTGTGTATCTCTTGCCAACCCTGTTCCCTCGTGTCCTCTGTGTGGCAGCCTTTGGTATTTATTTTCCTCAATAATTTTTAGTACTTTATATTTATGGACCCACAAAGAGTATGGTATTGTTTTGCACATTTAAGCTTTATTTAAATATTAGTACATAAAATTTAAATATGTGCAGTAGAAAACTGTTATTGCTTTTTCTGCTGAACACAATGATTTTGAGATTTATCCATACTAATACATGAAGTTCACTTTGTATATGGCATTCTATAGAGAAAAATGGACATTTATGTTGTTTCCAAATTTATTCTTACACATGGTCGCAATGAGCCAGTTGTACACATGCTATAAGAATTTCTCTAATTTTATAGGAGTTAAGTGAATAAATTATAGTGTAAGCACAAACTTTCAGCTTCAGCTTTAACAAGTCGTAATGTCACAATTTGCATCCTCTCTCCAGGAAACTAGAGTGCGTATTGCTATACCATCACTTAGTGCTTTCTGACTGTAAATTTTTGCCTGTCTTTTGAATGTGAAGTGGTATCTCATTGTTGATCTAATTTGCACTTATGTGAATAGTGTGAGCCTGAGCATCTGGATATTTGCTTTATGTATTTTTCAAAAATATTTAATTAAAGTGCACTCATTAAAAACTGGTAGGATAAAACTCAGGAAGGAAAAAAATTGCCTGTAGCTTTAGTATTTATGAATGACTGCTTTAGCATTTTGCATTTGAATGCATTTTCTTGCTATCTTGCTTTTCTTTGACTATCCTATTCATGGTTATGACTATACATCATGATTTTAAACGAAGTTACTTCAGAAACATTCACATGTTCTATATGGGAGATAAAAAGTTACAAAATATTTGTTTCCGGATGGATGATTAGTCTTTACTATAAAAGAAAAATGACATATGCCATTTATATGCTTCAGATTTGAACAAAATTATTCCTTAAGAACTGACGCTGTTGATTACTATAACAGTTTGGCTCTTGTGAAAGGGAAAAAAAGCTTCTTTGATTATTAATTCTCCTAGCACCTTGTTCAATATTGTTTAGTTAAGGAACATTGCCAAGAATGGACCATCCAACACTATTATAATAATTGAAATCGCAAAACATTCTCTCTAAACAATGGACAAGAATGTGTTTAAGAAACTCATTTTTGGGGACTGGGAATGGAGTGGGTACGGAGGAGAAACTGCAGAAATTCTGCAGAGTCCAGCCATCCAGGTGCACAGAACACCATGGATTCGTTTCCTTTGGGATTTAAACCCAGTAACTGTGGAGTCACCAATCTTCTCTTACCTGAGCCCTGAGTAGTGAATTTGTTTCTTTTCAAGATTGGCTGTAGTAAACCTTAAGGAACATTTATAAACATGAGCACACACATGTGATATGTTCTGAGCCATATCATTGGTTTACATGTGTTGCTCTAACACACCTATAACAATGGTTCCATGCCATCTTATCCACAAAGACCTGTTAGCATTATGCTTCTATCCTCTTGAATTTAATGCCCCAGAAAGCGAAATCCAGACAATTTTGTTGTTGTTGTCATTTTGAAGACAGCCTGTTTCTTAATTCTCTCTCTCTGTCTTCCTCTCTCTCTCTCATTCGCTCTCTCTCTTTCCCTCCCCTCCAGTTGTCTTTGTATTTTATTTATTTACTTTTCTTCACTTGTCATTTCACATTCCATCTACATATAGGTGACATTCTTTTATTTTTAAACTTGAATGAAATTAGTGTTGTTCAGATCACTTTTCTGCTTTCCATACTTATTATGGTTTTCTTGTTTTAATTATCTTTGGCTTTTCTTCTGAATTATGGGAGAGCTTTCCGTGTGCTTTTATTTTCTGCAGTGTAAATTCTGCAATGTAAAATTTTGTTGTCCAATGTGTATTTAATTCTGTTTCTGCATTTTGTAGTAATTTTAACACTTGAATTCATTCCTTATTTCACACATCTCCATTTTATTGTGTGCTGTTGTCTTTAATTTCAACCTTTTCTACTTTCTGTGCACTAGTGAGAATACTAAAGCAGCTTCTAACATTTCCTCCTGATTTCTATGGTAAGTAATTTCCAGTGATTTTCCCCTACTTTATTTCTTGCAGATTAGGCTCCCCTTCACTTCTTTGACAAGGTTTTTATAAAAATGTCATTGCTTTTCTGTTTTACCTTTTCCCCATTTTCTAGTGTTTGATGCTAGAAAAATGTATCAGAGATATAACTTAGTCCCCATTTAACCAATCAACATAAAATGACTAATTCTAATTAGGTTTTCTTGAATTGGAAAATGACATATTGATTAGCTATGGGACCTAGCTAATATAGCAAGGAATTTATGAAGACTGTAGTTATGCATGTAAGTCTTTTGCTTCTATGTATTTGAGCATTTACTTAGAGACAAAAAAGAAAAAAATATTTTAGATTTTACATGTATATTTAGTTCATCTAATATTTGGTTATATACAGAAGACACATTATTAATTTTTACTATTATTTCTCTAAAGACATATCATGAGTAGCATATTGTTTTCTCTTAATTGTGTTCTTTTTTTTAATGGGTAGAGGGTTAGTTCTATATTTTCTCTGAACTTTTACTACTATATTTCCATTCATATTTCTAACAAAATGTATGGTTTTTTGCTTGAAGGAGGAGAAAGCTGTCTTCAGCTGAATGAATATCTTTAGACATTTATCTGGATTTGGATATTCACATCACACATTTTGTTTCAAAAATTAAGTAGCTGAAGCAATAGGTGTTATTTAATGAGGGATGCACTTTCTCATATTTTTGATAGATATAAATTAACTTTTATGTTCTTGTTTATATGATTTTTGTTTAAGAATAGAAACATTCTTATACCTGCTTCAGGGCAAGCAAATTCTGGTAAACAATTTAGCAAATCATTTCATAAACACTATAGAATTCATGCACTTCCTTTGACTAAGAAATTCTGCTGCTAAAAATTTAACTTAAAAAATAACTCTGGGTTGTCCTAAAATATCACTAGAAGGAGAGCTATTTATAATAGAGAGAGAGTCAGGTTGGATCTGTTTATGATAGTTCAATGCCAGGATCTGTGCGAGGTGCTGAATGTCATCCCAAATATTTTCCCTTTTTAGCCCAGACAAATAGACATTATTCTAAAGGACTGTCAAATTTTAGATGCATTTTGAAAAAAACACACAAAAACACGTTTTATGTTGAGTATTCTATTATTAAATAATAAAAAAGGGATTAGAAAAATTTTCTGGCCAGATTTACTCTTAAGATTTCTATATTGAAATTCTCCTAACTTTATTTTAAAAGTCAATGTGATTGCATAAGAGTTAATAAAATTCTTAGAGTAAATATCAGAAATCTTGCCTACGTACCAATAATTTTGAGTCCTCTTATTCCCATTGAGAGGAGAGATTATCTGAAAGTGTTTTGCTCCCATGTCTTATTGTGTTCTGCCAGTTTGAAAATTTAGAACCCTTCTGGACCAAGCTTTTTGGATAAGTTATTTCTGACTTAGAGTTTAGTTCCCAGGCAGTTCTTTACAGTTGAAATAATGGCCCATTTGATGTAAGGTTGCAAGGCAAGCAAAGCCAATAAAAAACTTACTTAAGTGAAGATTTAAGTTACATGGCATTGCACTGAGGAAAGGAGTTGTCATTAATTACAACCTTCTAGCTACAAAGTCACTTTCTTATCACAAAGGTGTTCATTGTCACTTCAATCATTTGAACACTTGACAGCTACTGCCCTGTGTAGAAATTATACTTCTTGACCTCAGAAAACCAACCTTAAAAGACAATACTCAAAATGAAAATGGTATTATTGGCCATCCTTGGAATAAAATCACTTTTGGCTAGGGCTATTCACTAAAAATTTCACTTAGAATATTTTCATTACTAGATCACAGACCATCTGCAGAGTCTGCCTAATTCACTGGTATTGGCAATTGCTGCCTAACTAGTTAGCCTAAACTGACAGATGGTGCTGAATTATGCTTTGGTCTCCCCAGGAGTGGTGCAGTACCTCTGGTGTTCGAGAATTCAGGAGTTCAGGCTAAGAAGGATTAATGTTTAGCAGTTTTAAGCAGAATAAGGAGTGCTCTTCCCCAACCCCAGGAAAGTTGCTGCTAGTTTTTCACTGTGAGTTTGAACTATGGATGGAGGACTTCTCAGTGACAAATTACACACTGATGCAGTCAGCTCTCAAGGGTTTACTTTATAGCCTCAGTTTCAGCTACCAAAGACAATTTTGGCAAATTAAGCAATTCGAGGGGTGGGGGTGGGGCGTGGGATTTGAGAGTTGAAGGGAACCTGGCAAAGCCCGAGTCAGTGGAACCTCGAGCAAATGTGTCTTAAGATGAAAAGTTTTAGTCGGCAAGGTTACAGCATACTATCTGCCTGCGGATTTATTTGGAATAAATGAGTGGATCATTTGAACATAGGACATTGAACGTCAGGAAAGGTAATACCACAAGCACCTACATGCACGTGCAGAGAGCTGAAGAGTTTTGTGGCAACATTTGCACAATTTTTACTTCCGTATTTGTGGGTTGTTAATCCTCTGAGTATTCCATTTTCAATGTTTCCTATATGCTATTACTATGAGATGCATTATTTAAACAAATTAATGATTCTCAATCTCGAATTTAAAGTCAATCTTATATGGTTTGAATTAACCAGACTGGCTTTTCACCTACCAGCTGCTTGGTCAGAAGCAAGTCACTTCAGCTCTGGGATTCGAATCTGTCGAATCCCAGAGCAATGTGATCAGGCCTGTGTTCCTCAGACAGTGTGAGATCAATTACATCAGGCCTAGGACCGCTGCAAAGTACAGTGCAAATGCTCTGTGTAAGAACTGATAAATGCCCTGGCTTTTTCCTCTGAAAACATGTTTGAAACCCACAGCTGGCACGCCCTGAAAATGAGCAAGTGTGAACCACACACTATCACAATGATTTCAGGCAGCGTCCTGTGGAGAGAACTCGGACTTGAGGGTCAGAGTGATTCATTGTTCAGGCTACTTAGCAGCCTTGACCCACCAGTCATTTATCCTGCCATTCTGAGCTTCAGTTGTATTTGATTCCTAGAGTAGATAATAGCGCTGTGTTCAGGACTGTTAAATGTCAATCCTGCTACCCGATTTACTGATTAAAGACAGCAAGGATGGAATTTCATAAGTAAAATGTATTCAGAACATACTCAATTGCCTGGACAAGCTACTTGGAAATAGACCAACAGTTCCAGAAAGAACCCTTAATAATGATAAAAATGCTTAACTCACATGCAGTCTTAAAACTAAGAAAATTGATATTTAACAAATTCTCAGCATTTGTGGGTTTTTTTAATTGATTTTTAGAGAGAGAGGAAGGGAGAGGGAGAGAGAGAGAGAAACATTGATGTGTGTGAGAGAGATTGATTGGTTATCTTCCATACCTGCCCCAACCAGGGACCGAACCTGCAACCCAGGTATGTGCCCTGACCAGGAATCAAACCCCCCACAACCTTTCAATGCATAGGATGACGCTCAACCAACTGAGCCACTCTGGCCGGGCTTCAGCCCGCATATCTTAGTGCTGCTATTCTGTGTCACTTTTCTCTGCAGCAGCTTTGACTTACCCTTTCTTTGACATCATGTTTGCATCAGTCCAGGCATGGAGTTCTTACTACCTGCTGGGCATATTAGATCCTGGGAACAAAGCAAAGAGCAGAACAGACACCATGCCTGCCCTCCTGGTGCTGACATCCAGCCACTAATACAAGTCACTTACCTGGAGGGCAGACATCAGTCCAGTAGAACCTGGTTGTGTGGAGAGCTGGCAGGGAGCAGGGCACCGGCAATGAGAACGCCCCTGTCAGAGAGGAAGTCGCTCCAGAGCAGGTAGCCCTCTCCCCTCATTGTTGAATTGTCTGTTCCGGGTTCAGAGACACACAATGCACATGAAATACTATGAGGTATAAGTGGGATTTTAACCACTAATCTCTCACGTGGGATTTAAAAAATGTCCATCTCTGTAAAAAGGCCTTTCACCTCCTTCCTTGCTTTACCTGTGAAACCATCATTTTCAAGGTGGCTCCCTAGAGGCTCAGGCTGGACTTGTATATCTGTAGCTACTTCACTGTCCGCCTAATGCTATCCCTGGTCCACCTGTGTTCCCACCCACCCAATGACGTCGAATAATGTCATTATGGGTGAGATGTCCTAGGAACTTAACACTTCTTTAAATCAATTAGCCTATGGCAAGATTGCTCTCATTGTAGGTCATTTCACTTAAAGTCACAGAATCTATCGAGAACGTTAAGTGAGGAGTTACTGTACTATAATCTCCACTCTTGAAATCCAGATTTTCTGTGGTAGACACTCCCAAGGGATGCTTTTTTACATTTGGGGGTGCCTGCCATTATCTGAGGCCGCTCTGCATCTTGGCCCACCTGTTATGTTCCCATGACATTTTCCTTGTGGACGGAGCGAGGTGCAGACTCATGTTTCCAAATGAAAAGCTGTGAGAACTGCCTCTAAGTCTTGCTCCTATACTCAGTGTCCAGCCTAGGATTCATTTGGGCAGACCAACGGGAGGGTCCTGACATTCCCTGCACTGTCGTGTTGCATCGCTAACTCAGGTTGTGACATTTCCTTCCTGAGGAGTTGGTGCAGGGAATGGCTAGAAGAGCTTCAGATGGTCAGCTTTGTGAGGGAGCTGGTATTTGAGTCCATCCTTAAATACAGGTTGGCCCAGCTGGCATGGCTCAGTGGTTGAGCGTTGACTTATGAACCAGGAGGTCACAGTTCGATTCCCGATCAGGGCATGTGCCATGGTGGTGGCCTCGATCGCCAGTGTGGGGCATGCAGGAGGCAGCAGATCAATGATTCTCATCATTGATGTTTCTATATCTCTCTCCTTCTCCCTTCAATAAAAAAATATATATATATATTTGTGAAAACAGATTGAATTGAAATGGGCAGAGAAAAAGGTTGACAAAATCTTAGGAGCATAGACGTTGAGAGGAAATGCACAAGTCATACTGGAAAACAGTGAATAAATCTGTGCGACCTGCATGGCTCTGGACGTACTTACTTAGTACCAACCATGAACCAAGCCCCTGCCAGTCGGGAATAGAAAGATGACTAAAATTCTTTATTCTTCAGAAGCCCGCAGGCAATTATATAGGGGAGGGTAAAAGGGATCATATTGTGATATTTTTAAATGCTAATATGTTTACACGTTATTCTTTAAGTAAAGGGACATTGTTGATGAGGTTCTAGGATAATTTAAATAGAAAATATACAACATTTTTCTCTAGATATTGGTAAATTTATATCTAATTCTATTCTCTTATCTAGACTGGTATCTTTATGGAAGATACTCAAGTCACATAGCTATTTTTATACTTAATTATTTTATGTATATATGTTTTTCTTTATAGAAAACAAAATAATAACCCTGTAGGAAGGCCTACATTTTATGTAGATAAAGCATTCTAAACTTTTTTCATGAAGTTTTATCATTAGAAAACTTTCGTATTTAAACATAAGTTTTGATGAGAAGGTTAATGTAATGGAAAATTAACAGTAGAATAAAACCACATTTTACTACCTAATTAGCGTTTAATTAGGACAGAATTTTTATTTCTACTGTGGAATAATGTTGATTGCTGAAAACATGCACACTTCTTTTTTTAAAAAATTCTCTGTGCCTGTCTGTTTCTCTGTCTCTCATACCACCCCCTTGCACACAAATGCTTAGTTTCATACACAAACATACACCATTTTCATCTACTCTTTATTCTTCCTTCGAAGTGAACCTTCTAAATTCTCTTCTTTAGACTTTGAAAATGCATTGAAGACTTACTTTTCTTTTAAATGATTTGTATCTCAGAACCGTTTTCAGAGTAACCTGTTTGCTTTAAAATTTTTGTTCAATTATTAAGCATGTTGTGTTTTCATTTTTAATTCCATATGCACATACATATGGAATATAAAGCATCAGAAAGGAGAGGCTGCAAATGGCAGCATTTTCAAGTCCAATGAGGATGAGAATGTGCTATTCTGTATCACTCCCTTTATGGTGAAGAAAATGTAAAGCAATGGACTCTGCCTGTATCAGGGGTAGAAATAACCTCTATTTCTTTTGGCGCATGTTCTCCACTAGGAACTCTGACGTGGATTATACTTCCCCGTGGATATTCCCATATTATATATGAGGGTAATGAGATGCACGCTGGGCTCATCAGTTAACTTAGTCCATATTGCTAGGACTTGAGTCTGTATAGAGCTCCCTGCCATTACATCTCATTGTCTGAAGCAATTGACTATATTTAGGAAAAAAAATGCCTTCGCAGCTAAGGTTGTTAAATAGAAAAATGGATTGGTAAAGGAGTTTGATAATTAGCCTGTTAACATGGTTTAAAAACATGATAAGATGTTTTTGTTTGAAAAGTTAGGTAGATTTTTGCCTGAAAAAATGAAAAATAGACAACATAGCCCTTAATAGGAGCTAGGCCCGTCAAGAGAACATTTAAAATTAATACATACTTTGCATTTTCAAAAGATAATTGACCTCACTTAGGCTATAATGGTATAACCAATGTGACCACTTCTAGACTTTCTCTTTTGCCCTACGTCTAGTTGTTTCTGTTGCTCTTGGTTACCACTTTGAATAATGAGCTTTTCCTCTTTCTCTTATCAGATGACAATGGGAATATGGGGTAGAACATTCTAGGGATGTCATCATCCTCTGGCTTATCAGACAAGCACTAGTCTCAAGCACCAAGGCCCTCCCAAGCCCAGCTTCTGAGCACCTGTCTGTGTCAGGGCTTGGACAAAGGTGACAGTGAGTGGGGCTGAGTAGCTCCTGTTGCTAGTTCTTGGAAAACCTATTACAAGAAATGGGTAGGGGAAGCAGTCTAAAATTCTGTGTGAAAAGTACACTTCCATTATCAACCCCTGAATTCCCAAACTTGAGTAAATTCTGTTTGGTATTCGAGTGAGATAAAGTGAGAGCAAAACAAAGGAAAAGCTCCCCCAATTATTTTAAAACATTAGGAAAGCCGTGGTTTTGGCAATCTACAGCTGCTACTGAGAATGTGGGCACTTAACGCAGATCACAACAGGTGAGCTCAATCAAATGTGCATGTGTGAAACATAAGCTCGGTTGTAAGCTGTTCTGCAGAACTATTATGCCAATAAAGAGCAAATGGGAATGGATTTTTCTTTTTCCTCTGAGGCACAAGTGGGAACTTTATAATTTACTTCTTATGGGGCCTATTGAAAAAAAAACACAGTGTGATCTACTCTTGAGTATCCCTGTTTTTTTAAAATATCAATTGCTTGGTGTTGCAATTAAAGACATAAATTAACCATGCTTTTTTCATATTACATTTTCTAGAATCATAAAGGTGAATAAAGTACTATTTCCATACTTTGCAAGACCCTTTATTATTTCTGAATATTTAGAACTTTAATTAGTTTGCTTTTTCTTCCCCTTTGTGTTGACAATTTTTCCTGTGGTTAAAATGTTTTACCTACTCTTTCTTTGTATGAAAACCTTTAAGCATACTGAGAATCAGTTTTTCCCCATTCACCAAGACATTTTATCTTATCAATCAAATTCAAGCAAAATTTTACTCTTTACCTAAAACGTCAAGAATGCATGAGACCGCTTTACACAATAATGTTCTTTTACTATTTCCTTCTCTACCCCCAGGAATCAGACACTGAATCCTTTAGGTTTAGAAAGGGCTGTTTGACTAGGATGGTGCTTTATTTGTATTTTAAAATCTTTATAAATTAAATAGAACAAGGAAAAGGGTGTTGTTTTCCAATATAAAGGTACATTGTTTCCCTATGCCTTCCCCAAAGTAGGTAAAATGGCCAGTTTTATAAATAGTTGAATTATATGGACTCACTCCAGTCTAGGACTCTTCTAGATGGAATGCAGACTTTGATCTGTCATGAGGAGGAGAGCCCAGTTCTCCTGACTCCTAGCTTAGTGCTCTTTCAAATATAGTTAATATAAATGACTATATATATACTAGAGGCCTGGTGCATGAAATTTGTGCATTGGGGGGGTGTCCCTCAGCCTAGCCTGCACCCTCTCCAATCTGGGACCCCACAGGGATTGGGCCTAAACCGGCAGTCGGACATCCATCTCACAATCTGGGACTGCTGGCTCCCAACCGCTCACCTGCCTGCCAGCCTCATCACCTCCTAACCACTCCCCTGCCAGCCTGATCGATGCCTAACTGCTCCCCTGCCAGCCCGATTGCCCCCAACTGCCCTCCCCTGCTGGCCTGATTGCTCCCAACTTCCCTCCCCTGCAGGCCCAGTCATCCGCAACTGCCCTCCCCTTTCTGCCTGGTTGCCCCTAACTGCCCTCCCCTGCCAGCCTGGTCGCCCCCAACTGCCCTCCCCTGCTGGCCTGATCACCCACAACTACCCTCCCCTGCTGGCCATCTTTGACCACATGGGGACGGCCATCTTGTGTGAGGGTGTGAGGGTCAATTTGCATATTACCTCTTTATTATATAGGATACCAGTATTCGTGAGTTCTCCCTAAGACATGAATATTTTCATGGAATTTTTAGCTATCTGCATGTGCAGATTGACCTTTCCCTCTTCTAATTTCTGATTAAAATTCATCAATTCTAAGCTAAGAATTCTTATTGTTAGAGAGGACATGGGAGCTGGAGACCGCTTCTTGCCCTCACCATTGAAGCACTGTCCGCTGTCTCTTGGGACTATACTGCATTCAGGGGTGACTCAGAGCCATGCTTAGTATTTTTATTATTGATCATCCAAAGATTCGGTGACTCTAGATAATTTGCTTGATTCTAAGGATTTGATGTAGGCAAGGGAACCAAAATGAAACAAATAGCTTTTACTAAAAAGTCATAATCAGAGATACAAAGACTCTGGAATTCCACAAAGCTTTAAGGCTCAGAGACTAAAGATCCAAAAGTATGTCCTCAGAGGTAACAAGTAGGGTTACAGGGGGACCTCCTCCATCAAGGATACAGGTAAGTTAGAGATCTATAAGATATCATTGTAGTTGTTGCAAGAGAATTTTAGAAATTATAAAAGTAGTTACTATATGGAATACCTCTTGACAGTGTTTTGTATATAGTAGGTGCCTACTCTACCAGTATATCTGCTGAGTCTCCATGGGATACAGAGTCTTTTATGAGGATATATGACACAATTTGTATTTAGAATCAGAACTCTGAGAATCCTACTAGTTTGCTAGAGGCATAAATTCTCCCCAAATCGTGCTCCTCTAATGGAGATCATTATTTTCATCATCATTATCGTTATCATCAGCATGAGCATCTCACCATCATCATTTCCCTTTATTGGGTACTTACTTTGTGCCAGGCCCTCTACAGACATTATCTCATTTGACTCTCAGCCATACCTCTGGAGAGTATTACTGCCTCATTTCATAGATGAAAGATGGAAGCCTAAGGTGGGTATTATTATTTCCATTTACATGTTACAAACTGGGGCTTAGAGGCATTATGATATTTACTTAAATCACTCACATAGTAAAGTGCAGATCCAGCATCTAAACAATGCAGATCCTTCTAACTTTAACTCCATAAATTCTGCACAATTCTAAGTTAACAGGGAGGAAGAGGGACTATTTTTAAAAATTTGTTTCAGTGTACATGCAATAAAATTCTCCTTTGGTACAGTTCTGTGAATTTTGACAAATGTGTCATACTATTGCAACCACAGTGAATATATAGGATAGTTCCATTATCCCCCAAAATTCCCTTGCTTGGTCCCTTTGTAGTCAAACCTTTTCCTACCCTTAACATCCATCAACAACTGATATGTTCTCTGTCTCTCTACCCTTTTCTAGAATGGAATGTAAATGGACTCTATAGTATGCAGCATTTTTTCGTCTGGCTTCTTTCACTTAGCATACTGTGTTTGAGACTCATATGCATTCACATGTATCAACATGGATGAAATACTTTTGTACATTTCCTGTAGTTTGTTTATCCATGCAATAGTCCAGGATGGCCTTGTGCTAGGGCTAGCAGTTACCAGCACTTGGCCAGTGAGCTTCAGTTCTCTTCCACATTACCTCTCTGGCACTGGCTTGGTCTTGTTCACATGGAGGCCTCAATGTTCCACATAATGCTTATGCACTGGGACTTCCTTTCTCTGGCTTGATTAACCATTTTTTCCATCCTCTGTTGACATCTAATTTGCTATAATTCTATGGACCAAAGAAAGTCACTTGGCCAAGCTCCAGTTACAGGTACAGAGAAATAGACTCCACTTTTTGAAAGGACATGTGACAAAGTCATATCAAAAGTTGCATAGAGCCCTAACTGGTTTGGCTCAGTGGATAGAGCCTCGTTCTGTGGACTGAAAGGTCCCCGGTTCGATTCCGGTCAAGGGCATGTACCTTGGTTGCAGGCACATCCCCAGTAGGGGGTGTGCAAGAGGCAGCTGATCGATGTTTCTCTCTCATCGATGTTTCTAACTCTCTAACCCTAACCCTTCCTCTCTGTAAAAAAGCAATAAAATATATTTTAAAAAGTTGCATAAAGTCAGATAACTTGCTTATTACTCACTCCAAATCTCAGTTTACTCATCTGTAAGGTAGTTGTAATAATACCCATCTCATAAGATTTTTTTAAATTACAAAAATTAAACAGAAAGCTCCTAATAAAGTACTGTCACTGATACACAGTAGCTGTGTGATCCCTGCGGTGTCTGGAAAGGTTACTGTCAAGCAAAAAAAAAACTAAGATGTAAAAGACATAATCTCTCCTTATAAGGAACTAGAGGCCCTGTGCACGAAATTCGTGCATGGGGGGAGTGGGGAGGGAGGAAGGTAGTGTCCCTCAGCCCAGCCTGCACCCTCTGCAATCTGGGACCCCTCGAGGGATGTCCGACTGCCCATTTAGGCCTGATCCCAGAAGGATTGGGCCTAAACAGGCAGTCAGACATCCCTCTCACAATCCAAGACTGCTGGCTCCCAACTGCCCACCTGCCTGCCTTCCTGATTGCCCCTAACCGCTTCTGCCTGCCAGCCTGATCACCCCCTAACCACTCCCCTGCCAGCCTGATTGCCCCTAACTGCCCTCCCCTGCAGGCCTGGTCACCCCTAACTGCCTTCCCCTGCAGGCCTGGTCCCCCCGCAACTGCTCTCCCCTGCAGGCCTGGGTCCCCTCAACTGCCCTTCCCTGCAGGCCCGGTTGCCCCCAACTTCCCTCCTCTGCCAGCCTGGTCACCCCTAACTGCCCTCCCCTGCAGGCTTGGTTGCCCCCAACTGCCCTCCTTGCAGGCCTGGTCCCTCCCAACTGCCCTCCCCTGCTGGCCTGATTGCCCACAACTGCCCTCCCTTGCAGGCCTGGTCCCTCCCAACTGCCCTCCCCTGCTGGCCATCTTGTGGCGGCTATCTTGTGTCCACGTGGGGGCAACCATCTTTGACCACATGGGGGCAGCAATCTTGTGTGTTGGAGTGATGGTCAGTTTGCATATTACTCTTTTATTAGATAGGATAGAGGCCTGGTGCACGGGTGGGGGCAGCTGGTTTGCCCTGAAGGTTGTCCCGGATCAGGGTGGGGATTCCCTTGGGGCATGGGGTGGCCTGGGCAAGGGGCCTGTGGTGGTGTGCAGGCTGGCCACGCCCCCCAGTGACCCAAGCAGAGGCTCTGGTACTGGGATTTATTTATCTTCTATAATTGAAACTTTGTAGCCTTGAGTGGAGCCAAGCCTTTTGCTCACTCCGTGGCCGCAGCCATCTTGGTTGGGGTTAATTTGCATACTCTCTCCTGAAAGCCTGGTGGGTGTGGCTTGTGGGTATAGCGAAGTGATGGTTAATTTGCATATTACTCTTTTATTAGATAGGATTTTAGCTTATGATTATTCCACCCCATCAGTGTGAGATGTTAAGTCAATAACTTGATTTATGTCTAATTTTTGAATAAACGATAAATATCAATAATACAAATATTAATAGATAAACACATCTACAGAATGTTGCTTCTTGCTTTCCAACCTAACATGGTGATGGGGAACAAGTTACAAGTATTATTAACATATACAGTGGTATTAGAATGGATAACATGTTAAGACAGCATGATATAGTTAAAATCCTATTGGTTCTCACTGTGGCCTTCATTTTGGATGAAGAGCCTGAAGACACCCGAGGCAGTAAGTGATGTATCTGAATGAAGTCTCAGCGCCTCTGATTTCATGGCACTCTCCATATTTAGAATGTAAGCATTTTCAATTGATCAACTAACACACACACTTACACAGAGAATATGAAATAATATCACTATACATGAAGCTGATTTCTACTAAATGTTCCTTGTGATTTCTACTATTTAATCTTCTATGGTAGCCCTACCTACCCTGTCTATTCTGCAGGAAACTAAGCCAAATTTGTTTACACTTTCCTTCCAGAGCAAGACCCTCGTTTCCTTTGCCCCTGTGACTTTTCTTGTGTTGATTACCATTAGGAAATCCCCCATCTACCACTTCAGAGAACCTTCTTAATGTGACTGTCCCCTGGACAGGGTACAGTGACTTCCTTTGGCATTTGCTGTGCTGAGTGACTGTGATGCTTAAACTGGTTTAGCCTCAGTTTTCCATTTGGGGGAGAGGATGGAGCTGTGAACAGGCAGTGACAGTTTTTGACATCTGATGGGCTGCACAGCAGATGTCCACTAAATATTGTGGGTAGTGGGATATTTGTGATATTTTAGAGGAATCATTTTATAGCTCTCAGCTCAGAAATGACATTTCTGTTACCAGTGGTGTCCTTCACAGATCTTTAAAATTTTATAGTTTCACAGGGATGCCATTGGCCTTAGTGCTCTAAAAATCCTGAGCCTTGCTACTACCATTCTGATATTTAATTAGAATAGAAAATAAACTTTATCATCCCATCTGTGCCTTGAATTACCGATTTCCTTGGGAAAAAAAGGAAAAGCCCCAGCTGCTTCTAAAATTCACACTTTGTTGTTTTGCAGAATGATAATATAGTATTGGAGTTGTTTATTTTGTTTAAATTAAAGTATTTTCACCTTGAAGTATGGACTTCTTTTTCCTGAGGAGTGCAAACTACTCTATAGCAATAACTCATCTAGAGCTTCAAATTCTGTGGGGGTTGTAAGTGATAAGTAGTATCTCCATTTTACAGGGAGGACAATTGAAATAGAGTGAGATGGTGAATCGCTCTGAATCACAGAGCATGGCTATAATGGAATTCAAAATGGAATCAGGGTCTCTTGACTCCCAATTAGTTCTCCATCCACTAGATCATACCACCTGTCCCTCAGTCCTTGGCAAATAGATGATAAATTTTTACATAAAACCAGTTCTCAGTTACCTGTAGTTAGAATGTGCATCTACAGATCCTGGTTTACAGTCCTATCATTACCCTATACTTGGTTATGGGGTGTCTGTCAGCATCCTTCGGGTCACCTCTCTCATTGTGCCTGTGGCAACGGCAGGGAGAAAGGCAAATACGAAGACAGTGATGGAAACGAAAGGATCTTGTGTGCAGGAAATACATAACCTAGAAAGCTATAAGAAACAGATTTTAGTTGCCAAGTTGGACGGACACCGCCCTCTATTTGTATAGATGGATGCAAATGGAATTGGCATTTCATCCTTCTCAATCATTTTCACATGTAAACATGGAAATTGAGTAAACAAAGGGCAAATCTAAACCACAACATAAGCAAGCAATGTTTGAAGCCAGGGCTCTCACAGTTCCACAAGATCACTGCCCTTCCAAACGCACAGCAGACTTCATGTGAACTGTTGAATCTCTGATATCAGGGCATGACAGTGCTGAGAGTGTGTGAGAGTCAATAATTTGTTGCAAATCGGGAATGGTGGCAGTTAGAGCAAATACTAGTATATCACAGGGTTCAATGGGGAGGTCATTTTCAAATTCTTAGATTTCACCTAAGCAATAGTTTGGTCATGGTGCCTTGGAGAAATAAAACTGAAGCATGTTCACAGTGAGCGGAATGAGCTGTTACTAGTACCATGCTGTCTTCTTCATTATCTTTTATTTTGATTTTTCAGTGGAGGGGATGGAACCCCAAGCAGATTAGTCTCAGGTGAAAGGAGCAAGATTCCTTTAGTCCATTCAGGAGTGAAGGGAAAAAGTGGGTCATAATTAAGGCGTGGCAGTCCAGAGAGTTCCTGTATGGTGGATATGATATTTTCTATAAATTAGCTCTTCTGTGGAGAGTGATTGAGAGTACTAGCTGTAGGCATGTGGAGAAAGTGATGTAAACAGAGCCAGAGGACAATGGAGCCCCCTTAATGATGTAGAGCATGAATTCGTGGGGGCAGAATCAGCAGAGCTGTGGGCTTCCCATCTGCTATTACCATGGGAGAGGCCCAGAGTGGAGAAGGAGGTTGAGAGGTCAGTCAGGCGATGGTCCCTAGAACCAACATGTCATGTTAGCCATTCCTCAGGTACTGAAGTCACCTAGGTGATGGTGATACAGGGGTGGAGACTTCTAGGGAGAGCACCCTCAGCCCGTCTGTGTCCTTATATGGGTTTTCAGTTTCCAATCATGGGGATGTGGGGTGTGCTGTTCAGCGTGCTAATATATTACAATGAACTATAAGGAGACTAGGGCTCACCGCAAGGTGAAATTAGTCACTGTGTTGGATCCAACTGGTCTTCTGCCAGTTCTAAGCTATACATCTATTGGGGTTGGTCTTACTACCTCCTTGACTGTCCCTATAGGTCTTATTGGTTATAGCCCCTTTGCCAATACCTTATCTCAATGGCAGGACTTGGGTGGAGAGTAGTAGAGCCTTCATTTAGTAAATGAGGGAAATGACAGGGAGGGTAGACATAAAGATAAGGAGAGTAGCATACCCACATGGCATAAATTGCATGCAGACACAAAACAAGTTAAATATTATGACAAGATCAGGTTATGAGCCAACAAAAACATTAACTAAACAACTGTAGTAAACCTGCCTTTATATTGTCTTGATTGTAAATACTTGCCATGTTAGTCCACTGCTCCTTGTGTAAAGACAGGTATATGAGAAAAAATACCATAGGATTATTAAAAGTGAGATAGTTTGCTTTCACATTAGAAAGAGGATCTAAACTATAGTTATTTGCACAAATTCAAAATATTTCAAGAGTATAGATTGATTCATATAAGCACGTATTTCTATCTATACTAAATAATTTCTTTTATACATGTACCCTGAGGGGTGTACCAGAATCCACATTTCATTATTTATCTAAAGCCCTTTGTGAAGTACAATAATAAATCTTAATATTGAGTTACTTTGGTTACTCTCTTTTTAATAACCCTATGATATTATCTTTGTAAATATAGCTTCCAGATGGTTATTTCTTTTTCAATAATTGGGGGAAGAAAAAATTATAGATATTTTCTCAATTTTTGAGTGTGATTTTATTAATTTTCACAGTTGCTAAGCCAGAAATAGAATGATTACTCAAAGTTTACAAATCTGCTAGGTCAGTATATTCAACAAAAGTTTTACAGGAGTCCCAGAAATGGTACTTGCATTGGAGTGAAGGTAAGATCTCGAATCCTTGGAGAACCAGATTTGCATTTCTTCATTGCTAATTTTGGTAATGTGAAAATAGTTTGCATTGATAAGGACTTTTATTAATGCAAAATAGACTTCTGCTCTAGTTTTACATTACTTTAATATTAATAACAATATACCTGGGATTATGCCAGATTTCTATGTCAGTGTAGTAAGTGGGTGGGACAAAATGTGAATAAATTATTCACATACAAACAAGAACATTATTGCTTTTCAAAAGCTGGTCATTGGGGAATCACAGGTGCAGGTGAGAAAAACACTACCTGAATATGATACAGTTGCAAAGGGACAAGGACACAGAAGTTGATTGTACCTGCATTGCACATTGCTGACTACATGTGGATATCTTTGATATGGAACCCGTTTGCAACAATAAATTTAATCAATATTTAAATAAAGTACAAATGGTAAAGTCTAGCAGCTAAATATCAATTATATCCCCCTCTATTCTATTCAGCAAATATTCAATCAGTGCCGAGTACATGCCAGGCATTGGGCAAAGTGCTGAGGTTACAGGCAAGCGTGAGACCCAGCTGCTGGCTACAGTGATGAGCTAACAGGTGCCTTTGTTCCCTAACATACACACACATTATAGCTCCGTAAATCTTAGTTTACAAAACTAAACATGGAGTATCAAATTACTTAATTCATATACTTGTAAACCTGGACAAAAGTGATTATAAACACTTTCCTCGAAAATGCAAGTTATCTGGATCAATTGTTTACAGATTCTCAAGTTTTAGTTTTGATTTTATTTTGAAATAATCATGATCTCCCTGCTTGATATGCCTATGACCACAACACTTTGTACATGGTAAGATTTCCATGAGTGTCTTTAAAAGAGTCAGGAAAAGGAATGAATAAACATTATATATTTGTAGTCTCAAATGTTCGTTGCAGAGAAATACGTATTTTATGCAAAGAGAAGATAAAGTAAAAAAATATTCTAAACGAAGCAAAAATATCCAAGAATAAACTATAACTCCTGAAAACTCTGTCTTGAGGGAATGAGTGGTCTGACATAATCATGCCAGTGTTCTCTCCTGAAACACAATTTAGCATGCCTGAGTTATATTCCCCCTGAATAAAAGGGGAAAAATAATACTGGGCCTTTTTCAGTAGAGGCAAAATATAACAATTGGGACTAATTCATAACTGAAATAGTTTTATTAGCAAAAAAAATGTGCTTCTGTGCTTTGTGAAAATAAGTTAAAATATTTATGTGGAGTTATATATATATATATATATATATATATATATATATATATATATATATAGAATAATCATCATTGGACTCACCACTCACCACTCTCACTAGCATTAAGTCATGATATTCATTTAGGGGTGATATTACTGTGAGTCTTGAGCATACCATTTTGCAAATTCATAGGAATCTGCCATTTACCACTAACCCTCCCTACCCTAACCCATAGCACCAACCCGTGAGATAACTTTTCTATTATCATTAAAATATAGCTTAGTTGTAGCTGGATGGATTCAGATTCCAATTCTCATCACTTTTCTGCTTAAAACCTATCTAGAACTCTCCATTTCTTTATGATAAAAGTCCATGCTCTTAACAAGAGTTGTATGGCCCGTGACCTACCCTCCAGCCTCAACTCTGTCCCAGAACAGCCATGCCATCGCTTCTTCTTCAGTGCCTTCCACAGGCTCATCTCCCCTTAAGTCTGGGCCTAGGTGTCTCGTAGTCCATCTTCTTGGAAAACTTTTTTTCCACACTCTCCACCTGGCTGACTCCTGTTTGCTCCACACAGTTCAGTTTACACTTTACTCCCTTAGGGAGAAAATAAGTAGATCCTGAGATTTGAGGTCAAATATTATATCTTATTTACTCCAGAATTCCCAGTTGCTAACATTATTACTAGCCTGTATTAGTTATTCATTCATTCATTTACTATCTCATTCAGCAATTATATATTGAGCATCAATATAAAATGCATTGCTGTAGGCATGGACAATACAGTAGTAAATTAAAGTCCCTTCCTAATGGATGTGGTAAGGAAGATAGACAGTCAAGATGTAAGATATTTTCAGAAAGTAATAAATGCCATCCAGAAAATAAGTCAAGAAGGGGATAAGATTCTCATAGGCTTTAATTTGAGCTGATAATGTATAGGAGATAGCCATGTGATGCTCTGAAGACAGAGCATTCCAGTAAATAGCAACAGCATGTGCAAAGTCCGATCACATGAGCTACACATAGTCAAAGGACAGAAGCAAGCCACTGAGGCAGGAGCAGAGTGACCAAAATCTGGAATGATAGGTTATGAGAACTGAGAGTGGGAGGGGCCAGTAGGTCATGGTGCACAGTGTTTCAATTTCATGTGACTTGCTTTAAGAACCCCTAGGGGAATTTACACAAAAGGGTCAATACCAGGGGGCTGGGATCTTTGAGGGCCATCTTAGAGTCTGACTGCTACAATTAAGAATTTTTGTTTTGTCACCAAAGCTAAGAATCGTCCAACCATTTTTCCCCCTCTTCCCTAAAGCTATTCCCAAATCTTAGATCTGGCTTTCTTTTTTTATTGCAGATGCTACACATTTCTGTTATGGTCTCAGTTATTTCTCTAAGTCTGTCTCGTTTCTCTGGTCAGGTTATCTACTGATTTTTTCCACCTCAGGTTAATTACCTCATGGCTGTTTCTAGGCCACATTTTGCATATTCCCTCCTAGTTGTAAAATAATAATAAAGATTTGATTACTAATATATATTTGGCTAAAACATATTTCACTGTTATTACAACTCTTTCTTCCATTATTCTAAATTATAGGGCACCCAAGTTTATCTTCCTTCCACATAACCTGGCCACCCCTGTCTCTACACCATTTCTTTTCTGCTTTTCTTACCTGTAACCTCCATCCTTTCCCCCCTAGCTTAATCTTGCTCATGTTTATAGTCGAAATTCAAGTGTTCTTGATGGGTCTTTTTTCTTCCATAAGCTCACTAATTTCTCTCTTTTCTTAACAAAATAGAGGGTCAGTAATTTATACCATGCAAGTTATCACTTGACTGTAAATTATTTTGAACCAGTATCCAATTGTTTGAAATTTATGAGTCTCCTTTCTCCAATAAGTTATTTGATCAATATTGCTCACTACAATATAAACAAGGATAATTTATCATAGTCACCACAAATGTTTAATGAAATGTTGTTTCAAAGTCTTCCTTAAGAAAATCATTCATGCCTTACATTTAGTTTCTATCCTCAATGCCTAATACATGACTGAGTACATACAAGGTAAACAATAAATGCTTGTTGACCTGTTATGGGCAACTAATATTTAAGGCATGTAAATAATTTCATGGAATATATTTTCAACATCATAAAATGGAGAAGGCTGCACCTCACTAAGAATTAGTGTCTGCCGTAATATATGAACCATGTGTGTGAGCTCTTAAGATGGACCATAGCTAAATTTAAGAAAAACATAAAATTTATATGATGCCCAAGATTTGTTTTCCAAACACGGGAAAATAAGATTCTGGGAAAAAAAGATTCTAAGTTGCTCCCAATATAAGGTATAAAGCGAAATCTTTCTTTCCCAGACAAATAAAATTTTATTTATTTATGTATTTACTCTTACATTAAAATAATATTGACCTATAGTCTAAAGCTATTGCTCTCTAATTTCTGGGCTGTAAACTTTTCTAGAACCTTTAATTATAATGTTAAAGCATTTATTCAACAATATCATATTTATATGCATTGAGTTAACATTTGAATTTAGATTTAAAAATTTCCACTGATTTAGACAAAGACTTTTAAGCACAATAAGTATTTAAGAATTTTCTTCTTCCTCTATTTATTTCTGTCTCTAATTCTACATCTGGCAAGAGGAATGTGTTTTTCTCAAATTTGTTTGAGATCATGCAAATAAATTAACATTGACAATTTTACTGTTCCTTATGTATTTTTCTGGGAAAACTTTAATGAAAATATTCATTTATAGTAAATTTTGAGTGATGTTTTAATTATTTTTAGTTGTGAATTAGGTACATTTTTCTTTATTATTATTTAGTTAACCACATTACTAATGCTATAATCACTGACTGTCATTCCATTTAGGCTACTATAACAAAGATACCACAAACTGGGTAGCTTTTAAACAACAGAAATTTACTTCTCACATTTCTGGAGGCTGAATCCCAAGATTAAGGTGCCTGTAGGTTTGTTTTCTGTTGAAAGTTCACTTCCTGTTTCATGGATGGTTTTCTCTATATCCTCACAAACTTGAAGGGGCTAGAGACTTCTCTGGGGTCTCTTATAAAAGCCCTAAGCCCATTCATAAGGGCTCTACTCTCATAACCTAAGCACCACCCAAAGTTCCCACCTTTTAATATTAGCACCTTGGTGTTATGATTTCAACATATGAATTTGGGGGCATATAAATATTCAGACAATATCACTGACTAAGTTAGAAAGTTTATAATAAACTAAACATTTATAGATGAAAATTTTGCAACAATTTTTATGTAGGATTCTACTGGAAAGAAGGTTTTTAAATATTTAACTTTTACTGATTTTCAAAATAGTACATGATTACACTATTATAAAAGAAATAATAGGAGACATTAATAGAGAAGGAACAAAAAGGACCTATAGTATCACCACTCAGAGATAAAGATATTAATTTTTCATACATTCATTCTTTTTTTCTATGCATATCTATCTATATATATGTGTGTGTGTGCCTTTTTCTACCTCCAAGAAGATGGGAATCATGGTGTATATGAGTTCTTTTCTTTTTTATAATTAACTTAACATTGCATTGAATTTATTACCTGATAATAGTTTTCAAAAATATAAAGTGAAGTAGCTACATTGTGGTCTATAAAATTTATGTACCATAGTTTATAATTTTTTAGATATTTTGATTACCATTTTTATATATGTAATAAACTTTGAACACAAGATTTTCAACATAGCTCTAGATATTTGTCACATTATTCAACACAATAGATTTCTGCAGTGGAAGCAGAGTCTCCTAAGACTCTTGATAAACATTTTCAAGATGTATTTTAAAGCCGGTACAAATTTATGCATCTACCCAGGGCTAATAAATATATTTTTGCACATATTGTTAGTAGCAGTCTCTGGAGTTGTGCAGTGTACAACTCACATGACTGAACTGGTGACTCCTTCCCCCTGCACAGTAAGAGGGTATCCATCTCATTTATTGTCACTAACATTAAATGTATTCACTTTTAGAATCTCTGACACAACAAAAGATGGAAAAAAAACATGCTTCTCATTGAGCACTGGTTAAGGTTTAGTTGCACTTATCAGTCTCAAAAAACAAAACAAAACAAACAAACCTCAAATTCTGTGGTTTGAAGAGATAGAAGTTGATGTTTCTTCTTATTTAATGGTCCAGATGTAAGCAAAACAGGTCCATGCCAGGTAGGAGGGTTCTTCTCCAGTGTTGTCCAATGACCTTGCTGCTGTCATCATGTTTCTCCATCACAGCGTGTGCTCCCAGCTTCTGGGTTTAATATAGCACATCACCATGACCACTGTGCTCCACACAGCATAATAGAGGCAAGTGAGGAGAAGAGGCAGAGCTCCCTTTCCTATTAAGGGCACAATGAAGAGTTTGCTTATAAAACTTCTGCACATATCCCACTAATCAGAACTTAGTCACCTGGCCAGATCAAATTGTTGGAGAAATTGGAAGATACAGGGTTTATTTTGGCCCATTCCAGACCCAGCTATAAAAGTAGGAACAGTTTGGGGAAAAGGTCTATCTCACTCTGCCATACAGAGAATCATACATTTGCAATGTGTTTGATTACTGCTGTGGTTGACATTTTTTCACACATTTATATCATTTCGTCTTTGAAATACACATTAGTGCCCTTGGCTAATTTTCCCACAGGTTTCGTTTCATATATATGTGATTTCAGAGAGGATAGGAGAGGGAGAGAGAGATAAAAACCTCAAAGAATGGGATGAGAAAGAATCATCGATAGGCTGCCTCCTGCATGCCCCATACTGTGTGTGAATTGATCCTGAAACTTGGATATGTGCCCTGACTGGGAATCAAACTATGACCTCCTGATCAATGCTCAACCACTGAACCACACCAGCTTGGCGGGATTTGTTTTTTTTATGAGTTTTTGTTAAAGGCTTTATTAATTATTATCTACCAGATTCAAGTATTTTATAATGTTTTTTATTTATTGGCATTTTACAGGTTAAGTACCTATAATAACATGTGGTCAAGCACCTATAATAACATTTTATTGCTTTTATACATAGTTTCTCATTCCCCAAATTATCTATTGATATTTAATTTTAGGATTTTTTAAATTTTAATTTTCACTTGTAATTCTAGATTTACCTATTGAAGTTTTTGTTTTTTTGAAAATTCTAAGAGAAATACCCAATCTGAGTTTTATTGTTTAAAATAATTATTTTTCTTTACAAATTTTATAAGTAATTTATCTATTTGACATTATATTGAAAATATTATAAATTTTTGTCATATTCTTATACATTTTAGCATATTTTTAAGGATTATCTGTTCTATTCATTGATTACTCCAGAATTGATGTTCAGCTAGGATACATGAGTATGGAGTATTTTAGCAAGATCTATTCTCAAAGTTTCCAGTGACTGTCAGACCACTTGTGAGATATTTTGACTCTTTGGTTTGTTCTTTAATTTAAAGTTGTTTTGAATGACCCTCTATTCTTATTCTTAAAAACTGGTCATAAATACCAATCAGAAAGGACATATGCACCCCTATGTTCATAGCAGCGCAATTTACAATAGCTAAGATTTGGAAATAGCCTAAATGTCCATAGGCAGATGAATAGATTAGAAAACTGTGGTACATCTTCACAATGGAATACTATGCTGCTGTTAAAAAGAAGGAATTCTTAACATTTGCAACAGCATGGATGGATCTGGAGAGCATTATGCTAAGTGAAATAAGCCAGTCAGTGAAAGATAAATACCACATGATCTCACTCATTTATGGATAATAAAGAACATTACAAACTGTTGAACAAAAATAGACAGAGGCAAAGAAGCATTGAACAGACTGTTAAACTACAACAGGAAGGTAGGGGAGGGTTGGGGGGGGGTAAGAGATCAACTGAAGGACTTGTATGCATGCATATAAGCACAACCAACAGACACAAGACACTGGGGGAGGGGGGATGAGGGTAAGTGCCAGGGGGTAAGGGAGGTCAGGGGGAGAGGTCAGTGGGGAAAAAAAAAAAAGAGACATATGTACTACTATTGGTTATAGCTTAAACAATAAAATTGAAAAAAAACTGGTCATATAACAATTTAAAATATAAAAAAATAAAAATGTTCTTGACTGTCCTTTCTGATTATACTGAGAGTTCTAAAATATTCCTATCATCCAGCTTTGATGAGCAAGGGTACAGCTATCTCTCAATCTTAAATGTATGAGTGTTTTTCAAATATAGAGTATTCACAGATCAATAAATTCCAAAGGGTCATTTTAAAATGGTGTTCCACCAATTACATTTTAGTCAACAAGAGCTAAATAAATTGAAGCTAATATTAAAAGTTGATTTTTTTAAAAAGTCCCCAAATACATTAAAGGAGAAAATTTAGGTATACATTTTAAGTCAAGACTTGAAGAAGTTTTGGCTATGTTTATTGTCTTGATGGAATAAAATCTGAAGTTATCTCAGAATAAATGTACATTTTATTAAATGAAAATATGCCAGAATATCGAAATCATTTTCTATGACTTTAGTATACTTACTTTAAATAAATGCTAAAACAGGAGATGGTATATTATCTTATGTACTAGTGACCTGGTGCACAAAATTCGTGCACATTAAAAGGGGATTAATTAGAGGAAACAATTTAATATTGCTATTTGCCCTTTCTCTATAACAGAAGTGTCAGAGATGAAAGAAAATTAGTAAAATGTATATAAAAACCTTCCTCCTGTCAGAGTCTGGGGCTCACCATGGGACCCAGAGTCAAGTCCCCGGCCACCCACATGCACCTCAAAATCCTGTGAGACCCAGACCCGGCCGCCCCGCTGCCCCCAATTGGGCTAGATCCAGACCTGGCCAGTCCCACCCTTGTCAAGCCCCACTGGGTAGGGGACGTAGCCTCAGGTCCCCTGGCCTGGCACCAGGAGGTGGGCACAGCCTCAGGTCCCTTGTCAAGCTCCATCAGCAGGGGGGGGTGCAGCCTCAGGTCCCCCATTAAGCCCCGCTGGGCAGGGGGTGTGGCCTGAGTTCTCCTGACCCAGCACTGGGGGTGCACCTTGAGCTCCCCTGTCAAGCCCTGCTGCTGGGTGGGGAGCACGGCCTGAAGTCCCCTGTCAAGCCCCACCTGGTGGGGGGTGTGGCCTGAGGTCCCCCGGCCTGGCGCTGGGGTGGGGGGAGTAGCCTGAGGTCCCCTAGCCCAGCACCAGGACAGAAAGCGCACCTTGAGGTCCCCTGTCAAGCCCTGCCTGGTGGGGGACACAGCCTGAGGTCTCCTGTCAAGCCCCATGGGGGCAGGGAAGGGTGTAGCCTCAGGTCCCTGCTGATTGCTCGTTAAGGCTCCTGATGGGAACTTGGCCTCAGCTGTGGGTGCAGCCATCTTTGTGACGGAGTGATGGTTAAATAGCATATTGCCTCTTTATTAGATAGGATTATTAATAATTTACAACTGCTTATTCCAATAAACTTAGAAACACTAGTTTTATTGATAGAAATGTATACAGGAAACCTTATGTACTTTTGCTCTTTATTATTCTTTTCTTCATCAGTATTAGACACAATAGGAATTTGTATATATGTCATCAAATATAGATAATAAATTATTGGTTTGTCATTGAATAAATGAGCAATGACAAAACCTGAAATAAATATTGCTACATCTTGGAAGTATCTTTTATACTTAAATGTGCAAATGTGATTTGGGACTTTATAAAATTAAGCCAACTGAATGCCATTCAGGGTAAATAGACACTGCATTTTCCTGATCATTTTCCCCACATTTCCTGATTTCAATGTAGACCATATTCAGAATATATTGCTTTATAGCATAATTTTATTTTTAAATGTATTACTCTGTTTTAATAGGCTTTTCTGCATACTGATTAGATAGAACAAGTTGCATTGTCAATGAAGCAAATACAGCATGTCACTGTCAAGGTACTCTAAATGAAGCTTTGATTTATTTTCCAGATATTTTGCCATTTAAATTGAGAAATGGGGAGGGTAAAGAAAAAGTATGCAGTGCTACTGCTCTTAAGATGCTTTGTCCCAGGATATAATCATGTTCTTAACAAAATGTGTGGTACGACTATTAGCACAATTCTGCTGTTCATGACAGGAACTCTGAAGATTTGATAAGAGCAGTCAAACAAACATGAACAAGATTAAACTCTGCTGGTTATTTCCAGCAAACTGGATTCAATTATGCCCAATAAATATGTCTTTAACTGGTCTTACAAAGCCTTCACAGGATGTGGACATGGCTAAAAAGAACTGTTATTTCCTGGTTTGGTGGTAGTCCATACTTTTTCCCTCTTTTTTATGTTTCAGTTTTGGGGGTTTTATATGAGGTTACCATTAGGTTTATGAAAAAGAAAGTTTCATATGTACAGTAGGTCCTTTTTCTTTTGAATGTATCTGGTCTCCATCCCCCTTTGCAAATTCAGATCTTTAGCCCCTGCCCTTACATGTTTTTGTTATCCCTATTTATGCTGTGAGTTTGTTGGTGATCTTACTCGTAGTTTTGTGACCTTTTGTTCTTTGTATCAGGTACAGTAATCCTTTTGAGTAAGAACTGTATTTCCTGATATTTCTGATTGTTTGTTTTGACTGAGGATCTTAGCCAGCAGTCAGTATTTAGCTATGATGTAGGAAACATGACCTGCTTTCACTTAGAGATATTATGAAAAAGCTGGGATGTCGGGGAACTAGTTGTAGACAGGTAGTATTTTAGCTTTAATGACTTGTAAATATTATCAGAGTGGAAATTTGGAGACTGACAAGGGGATTTACCAAAACCCTGTCAAGTCAACCATGTGGTGTGTAGTGTTTATATGAAGCACAGTTGTGAGGATCCAGTGTTTCAAATCTCACAGATTTTGACTTGCATTTCATCAAACATCTCTAAACCACTCAGATCCTCTGTGATTTAGGAATTATTTATAAGTATTATCTATTTCTGCCTGTCAGGCTATGTGTGTGTAGATGTGTGTGTGTGTGTGTGTGTGTGTGTGTGTGCGCGCGCACACAAGCGTGTGGACACTGCCCTGAGGGAGAGAGGCAGAGAGAGTTATTAGAGATATCTGGAACATAATAATGCCAAACAAATGGTATTTCTTTTATTTTTATTGTCAACATAGTCATCATCAATTCTATAGTCATCATGGAGCTGAACAAGTTGGCCAGGTATGTTTTTATTTTGCAACATAGTGATTGATGACACATGAAAAGCCAATACAGTATTCTAATATTAACTATATCTAGAGTCTACTCTTCCAGCTCCTTCCTTTTTTCATTATAATTTATATCAGCAATTTTCAACCTTTATCATCTCATGGCACAAATAAACTAATTACTAAAATTCTGCATACAAAAATTGGGTATAATTTTGATTCATTCACAGAGGAAGGCTATTGTTGTGTTAGCTGTTGTCATTTTTTTTTTTATTTGACAATCTAAGAGAAAAGAGGTCAGTGTCCCTGACTAAATAGTTGGATGTTTTAAAAATGCTTGCAGCACACCAACATGCCTCTTGCAGCCCACCAGTTGAAAATGGTGATTTATATCACAGATGATTCACGCCTTAGTTTTGTGTTGAGGCATTTGTTGATGTTTATGTACATTCCTCAAGGGCATTAAGATATAATCCATAAACTATCAAAACACCCTTCTTTGTTTTGCTAGTACAAATAGAGGGGAAGTCTATTTGGAAAGGGGCTGTGGGGAAAGAATCCTAGAAGGGATGGAAGTCCATGTGGATACTGAATAATTGATGGGGTTCTTGTAGACATGAAGAGGTAGTATTTTAGCTTTTTCACCCTATGCAAGCACTACAGGCAGAAGGTGAAAAATGAGTTTAAGTGGCTTCATGAAGCTGGTTTACTGAGAAATGGCATAGTAATGTGATTTAGGAGAAAGGATGTGTTAGAAAAATAGGGAGACTAGCACTCTTAATATTTTACAAACATGTTTGTTTTGCATTTTATATTAATGTTACTTGGAAACCATTCTTCTTTCCACAAGGTGAGTTTTCTTATGCCACATTCAAAGACAGTCTGAATCAAAGAGTGATTCCTGATTATGTTACTTTAATTCTAGACGTTTATCATTTACGTAGTCTTTAAAATGGAGGTTCTAAAAAAAAAAAGAAAACTGAATTCTTTAAATGTGTTTTAAAAGAATATGAAGAACTAAGATGCCCCTAATGGATTTTTCACTTATATCTCCGCTTTTTTAGTAAAATACAGTTTGTATTCAAAATAAACATATTAATAGCATTTTCCCTCTCTAAGCCTGTTCTTTTATTTGCCCAGAGCTCCGCCAGACTGATTTGTATTAAATTGACTAAAATACATGACCCACAGTAAACGAATATTGTATTTGAAATTGTGAATTCAGAAAGGTGAATGGTAGACAAACAATGATCATTTCAGGTGAAAGTTTCTTGTAACAGATAGATTAAACTATCACAAAATGAAGCAAGTTACATCTTTGTGTTTGTTCTTACCTAGTGTTTGTATGTGAAAAATATTATTGCTATAGCAATTGATTTTCTTGTATTTTAAAATAACAAAAGTTTTTTTAAAATATTTTCAGATAACCTAAAAAAAACACAGTGATTTATTTTCTGCTGAGTCTTGTTAGCAATCAATGGTAACAAGGACTGTAAAAGTGCCTTAGAGAATGCTTAATTATCTGCCTGAGGTACTCGAAGAATAACCAATAGGAGGGCATATAAAAAAGGAAAAAGTTAATTAACTTGCTCTAACAACTGTATCCACCAAATTAAACTATAGCTGACTTATGGTTATTCCGTGTCATAACCCTTTAGATATTTAAGTATATAAGAGAGAATCATTTTAACAAAGGACATAAAATAAGTAATAGGAAAGTAATGGAGAACAAAACAGTTGACTACATGGATTTTTCCTCAAAAAGCTCCTAATTTGATCATTTCTCTTTATAGTCTTCTCAATTTGCTCGTCCATAAAAGATAGCCAATTCTCTCAAAATAACCCATAGAGATGCACGAAGAAGGTCTCAGATGTAAAAATACTAAGGGAAAATGGGATATTATTATGGTCCTTTGCAAGTCTGGAATCACCAGAGACTGGAGATCCCAGAAGAAGTGATTTTATTTAATTTCCCAGTGGAGCACTGCCTTTCCAGTCAAGGAAGAACTTAGCCTGCGAGCGCTTTTATCACTTGGAGGAACTTCAAGAAATAGGGGAATTATTGCCTGACAGCAAGACAATCATTTTAACGAACTGCTTCCAGGTTAGAGCAGAGGACTGGAGCACACTTTTAGATTTGTGACCCAGGAAACCCTTTCTGATAGTGATGTGACCGAAGGGCTTATGCATCAAATTAATCTGTGAGAAAAACTGTACATTAGCATGGCATTTGATGTCTGTCATAACATTGCACATTATCTTTTTTCATGCTGTCTTTGATCTTTCTTGAGGGCTTTGTCAAGGGAAATAGTGTGTCTGCAGAATAATTCACTCGCTATTGAAGAGAGAATGCATCCCTGTTTAAACCGTTCAGCCTGGGCCATGTAAATTGAATTTTGAACATGGATTTCACATTTGCTCCAAACATTGGCTCATCTCTCAACCTGAGCATGCAGTAATGAGTCTAAGAACCAAAGACTGTTTTGTACCTTGGAACCTGACTTGTCATTTAGAAAGTCGCCATGCATTTCACACTACCTCAGTTCTCTTGATCCCAAAGCAGTGCTTTTTTATTTGATCAGCACTCAGCTCCATTACACCGGAGCCCTGAGGTGTCCTCTAGTGACTTGGTACATTGTAAACCAGGAAGTGAATCTGTCTCAAACTGAGGATATCATAGCCCACTAACCAACCAGAGTAGTTTGTTGCCCCCTCAATCCCAAAGGGAATAATCCTAAATTAATTAATTTGATAGAGCATTTTATATTTATGAAAGTTTAACAAATGTTGTGGCACTTTAAAAAGTAATTTAACTATTTTTGGCACTTTTTTAATCAGATAAAATTTCAATGATTTCAATTTAATACAAGGAAAAATGTAGTGTCATTGAAGGGCATTTCCTGTTAAATGTCAAATCACCCAAGTTTGTGGGCCATCTTTAAGCAGAAGCAGCAATTCCTACTACATACTCAGTGTATTAACTCAGGTTATGGATAATCTCTTGGTAGGCAGTGAGGAACAGAAATGATCAGCTGATAGAATTTGGTTCAGAAAGGGGAAAAATTAGGTTCATCCATTGTAATATATGCCTCAGTCTGATAGGGCATGTTGATAACAGGAGAAGCTATGCATGTCTGGGAGCAGGGACATATGGGTACTCTGCACCTTCCTCTCAATTTTGCTGCTGTAAAAAAATAAAGTCTTTAAAAAATGCAAGTGACCAAATACTTACAGACATTAGTAAAATAAACTACAGTCCCAAGTATCCATCTCTTAAATTACTAGAAACAAATATAGGCAAAGTTACAGAAAAAAGTCTTCCTGGATTTGGGTAACTTTATTTGCATTTTATAGTGATTTCTTAAGCCCTATGTCCAATGACACCATTTTAAAAAGCTCTAGAGAAATGGAAATTTAGATACCTGTTATACTTTTTCTTTATAGGATGATGGGGATATTTATCTAAGCAAGTCCCAAATTTCTGGGTTAGTACTTTACCATTCATTTGAGATTACATTTAATTAATTATATTAATTGGATTAAGAAAAGTTAAAAACTTCCTTGGCAGAAATATTTATAGCTTCTACCTTTTGCATTTTTCAAAGTAAGGCTTTCATGAACATGAAAATCAAGCAAGGGCATGGAGTCAGTCTCTTAATAGCTTGTCAGCCTTTTGTGCCTTTTATTTCCAGTCTTCAGTTTAGTAAGGACTCAACAAGTGTGAGGGGGTCTATTCAGAGTCCTGGGGATACAGAAGTGAGCAAGACAGATACACTATGTGTCCTCATGGAGTTTCTACATTCTGTGTGAGTGTGATGCTGAGCATACCACCTTGACTAGGACAAGATCTAGTGAAGAAGACTCACATGAAATAAATAATTACAGCCCGGGACAAGTGCTGTTAAAGATTCGGGTTGACATTATAGCAGAAGAGCTTTGCTCTTCTTAAGGAAGTCAGAGAAGTTGTCCTTCAGCAGGTGACATTTGAGCTGAGTCTCAAAATTGAGCAGGATTTTGACCCTCATGTTGTCATTGAGTCATGAATGTCTCAACTTTATGTCTTCTCATATTTTATTCATTCAACAAAACTTATGAGGAATGAAAGATGTAAAAGACATTTTGCAGGATGCTGTGAGTGCTACAGAGGTGGGTCAGTCAAGGACTCTGCTCTCAAATCACAGGGTGAGAGAGAGAATGATGAAACAAGGAAGAAAGTGATGGGCAACATGTGGGATGAGAATGCAAAAGATGGGGGGACTACTTCCTTGGGAGCAATCCAGGGAAACAATTCCCGAGTGCAGGGACACTGGAGGTAGTTAGAAACGTGGCTGTATGCTTGTCAGCCTTGAGCAGGTCCTGCTGGTTAGTAAGAGTGCTCTGCTTATCAGAACCAGAATTTACCTTAAGATAAAGACCCAGTGATGTGTAATTTGAAGAAAATTTTAGGAAAGGACCACTTCTTCCCCAGGTCTCTGCCCCTGCACCTGATCTAGGTAATGAAAGAAAATACATCATGGTCAAATCATTCCTTTACATAATCTTCAAACTTGACCTAAAAGGAAATACTACTGGACTTAGGGTAGGGTTGTTTAAAATGTCTTTTGAAAAGCATGAGTCCTGGATTTATTTATTTATTTATTTGTTTTAAATGTATTTCTTTATTGATTTCAGAGAGGAAGGGAGAGGGATAGAGAGATAAAAACATCAATGATGAGAGAGATTTATGGATTGGCTGCCTCCTGCATGCCCCCTATTGGGGATCGAGCCCACAACCTGGGCATGTGCCCTTGGCTGGAATTGAACCTGGGACCCTTCAGTCCGCAGGCTGACGCTCTATCCACTGAGCCAAACCAGCTAGGGCTGGATATATTTATTTTGTAATTAAAAGATTTCATGATGATTAAGTTAGGGGAGTCTTCAGTCTCTACACCACTCTTGAAAATTAACTATTCACGTGTATTAGGGAGCTTAGAAGTCCTGTGGTTGAAAATTATTGAGCTGACCTCCAAACACCTCTCACTTCCCTGATTTTTATAGAACATCATTTAACACAGGAACACATAAAGATATATTCCTTTCCAAGTAGCAGACCATAGCCAGGAGAGTGCCTGAAGACACTGAGCTCTGAGCAATAGATAGAATGATGGAGGATGGAGACAGGGAGGGAAAGGGGATGAGAGGAAAAGGAGATGAAAATGAAGTGGCGATTTTTGATAAACTGACAATATTGTGGGTATCCCTCATACCACTAGCAGCAGAATAAGGTGAATCAGGCTCTTAGATTCCACACTAGGGCTTACTATCTTTTGTGGCAACCTTCAGCTATTGGTAGTGTGAGACTTTATTGGACCTCAGGGCAAGGCTTCCTGATGGTTAAAGGCATTTTCTCCTGTGGGCCTAATAGCTTAGCTTCTGATTCACAGCAACTCAGAGTCTGACAACTAAAGGTTGCAGACAAAATAAGATCTCTCCAACATAAACTTTCTTTATTTGTACCTTTACCAAAAACCACCTGCTTGCACAGTTATGATGTGAGGGGCATAGGAATTAGATTGCTGGACAAATGGATCATATAAAAATAAAAATAGTCAACCTAAGTAGACATGTGAAGTCAAAAATAATTTTACAAACTGAGGGAGTTTTTGATAAAAGTAACTATGCTAATTTTTAATTAGTGTGTCTTTGTATATAAGTAAATGGTCCAGAGATAAAGTTTACCTCTTTTAACCCCCTTAAAATGCTTAGAAATTAATATGTATTGTTATTAAAAAGTACAAAGTAATATATGCTCATTTGAAATGTTGAAAATATAAAAAATGTAGAAAATCACCTGTTTGGTGTTAAGTAATGATATTTTCAAGTATAGCATTTCAGGAATTCTTTCTAAGATATACAACTAAGCAATAAAGTTGTTAAAACTTTATATTACACTAAAAAACTGTTTTGTAGGTCTTCTTTGTTAAAAAATGTAATGATATTACTTTCCCTGGTCATTAAATATTCTACACAGTTTATCTTTATAGGAACATACTGTAATTCTTTAACATATAAATTGTCTTCTATTTTATTCCCAATATTTTAATATCATAGGAAACATTGAAATAAATCTTCTTAGATGTAAATCCTTTTGATTACCTTTATTTTTTTTCTTCAAGATACATTTCTAAATGCAAATGACTGGGTCAGCATATACGAACATTTAAAAACCATAATGTAACAGATTGTCAACTAGTTCTTCAGATAGTACTAATATGTATCACACAGGTCCAGCAGCAGTCGCCAAACGGTGGTCCATGAGGTCCAAAGGTTGGCGACTGCTGGGAAAAACCAGTATTTCCCCATGTTAAAGTGCCAAAGAGTGTTTACCAAATCCTCTTTTACTCATATTTTATTCCAACTCTTACTGGCTGTATTCTAATTAAGCAATCAGGTGAAGTTTTTCTTGATTCTGAGTGGAGTTGAATTCCGGGCTGAGGATTTTACAATGAGTTATTTTCTGAGTCTAAACTCTTATTTATTTAAACAGTACTTAATATGGAGATTTTGAATGAAGTATAATAAAGCCATTGTGCTCCTTCTTGTCAGATTAAGTAGTTATAAAACAGCTGTGAGCACCAGCTTAATGAATACAGAAAATTTACTTAATTATCAATGGATTCCACTCTTCACCCTTTTTGTTATTAGTTGTTAAATACACCGTATAGCAATTATTAACACAGAAATTGGAGGTAGTCTTCTTTTTCAGAAATCTTAGTTTGGTTTACTTAATTAGGAGTTCTCACATGTTGACCAAGTTCTTAAAATAACAGTGATATAAATGTCAAGTAACTTTTCATACAAGTAGCATAGAATCAGAAATACACTTCGTTGTGAAGTGAGTGGTATCACAGGCTACTGAACAGATGTCCTTGGCTTGGCAGTTAGCATTTCTCAGTTTCTCAAAAGTACCAGACTTTGCACCAACAGAAGGAAGGTATGAAGACCCCTGCAAAATGGAAGAAAATAATGTAATTTTGATGTGTAGGACACACCAAAAAGAGGGCTGAATATGAAGATGAATTAATAATCACATTTAAATCTAAGTAAAATGTGCCAAAGTGAATGAGAGATTGTTTTCTTCAACATACTGTTTTTCTAATCACTTTATTTCATTTCACGAGGATAAAATAGAGGCAAATGAGTTACAAAGGAGAGATAACTTGAGTACAAATTGCTATTATTAGATGTGCAGTTTTCAAAATTATGAATACGGACAGAAGTAGAGTAAGCTTTCTTTTGGCATAGAGAGGCCTGTAGCATATGAAAAACCTTGAGACCTTTAGTGGACTAGGATATCATGCAGAGTAACCAGTGAAACAAGGAAGTAGGTTTGACCCACTTAGCTGCACTTCCCTCAAGGAATCATGATAAAATTGCTCTTAAGTGGAAACAAAGCTTTAACACTCTTAGCTAAAAGGAAAGTTAAATTTGCTTGGCTAAATACACGCCCCCAGGCCTACAGGTGTGCACAGGCAGCCGAGTGTGGGATATTTTATTTACCCCCAGTCTCCACTGTAGCCGTGACTGATGGCTGGTGGTGCTTTCTGTCTCGTGTAGCAGTGACGTAAAGGACTAAAGATGCTGCAGGGTAAGTTCTCCTTTCTCCCCCCCACAAGGAAGGGGCTGTGAAATTCTAAGTTATGAGAGCAGTAAGTAAAGACAAGATTTTGGGGACCTCAGGTAATGCTTAGAATGTGTGAACTTACAAATGTATGATGGCAAAAAATAATTGCCATGCTGAGGATCCATACGTACTAAAAAATGGGAAGAGAATTTAATACCTAAGCTTGGAACTAATGTAATTATATTATGGTCCATCTTCCCAATGGAATCGATATGGTTATTTAAATTGAACTATAGGAAAAATTCATGATAGCTAGGGAAACTATCTAAAAGGAGTAAATGGTCAGCTATATGGCTCAGTTGGTAGGAGCGTTTTCCTGTGCACCGAAGGGTTGCAGGTTTGATTCCTGGTCAGGGTACATACCTAGGTTTTGGGTTGGATCCCAAGTCGGGGCACCTAAGGGAGGCAACCGATCTGACATGAAAAGTAAATGGTCCACAGTCGATGGGTGATATGCCAGGGTGAGAGCCAAGGTCCTTGGGATATGAAATATGGACCCTTTCCACAACTGCAAAGAAGGCTCCGTTAACTACAACTTATGGTTCACAAACTATGAACGAGCTGCCATGGTTTAGGAAGCTGTTGGAAAATTACCCTTTAGCTCCAGCGACTCTGTTAGTGTAATTTTGATCCCAGACAGCCCATGCTTCTCAGTTCTTTCAAATATCAACTTTGAATGTGTTTGAGCCTGGAAGCAAAGAAGCAAATTAAAAATGCCAGCATCATTTTGGCTAAAGAATAGATTTCCTTCAAGTGTCTCTGCACTTCAGCATTCATCATTGGGGGTTGGGGGGAGGGGCATATGCAGCACACAGATTGCCTCTCACATTAGTCTCTGTGTCAAACTTGGCTGTCTTAATACTCCAACCAATCTAATACAGAACCATTAACATTTGTACTTAGCCACATGGATTCAAATGCTGAGTCTTTTGAACATTTGCAGGCAGATGTTATCAAAGATGTTCGCTTTCCACAGTTTCCTTAGTTCATTTGCATAAAAGAACTGTTACCACCGAGCATGAGAACAAGGTGCACTCAACACAGAAGCATCATCGTTTGTTTGTTGTTAAGTTATAAGCATGAGCTTGTATTGGGGAAGCATTTTACTCTATTGCATCAAATTATGCCAATAACGGTTTGTTGTTGTGTTTTCTGTTGTTTTACTTATTTGTTGGGAAGCAGGTATTAATATGAAGGTCAATGTTTTTTGCTTGCATTTCGATGTTGATTTTAATGCAAAGTTATTCAGGATCTACCTTTTCATTGAATTCTGTCTTCCCTTTTGTAACCACATGTGGATGCTCTTCCCTTACTAGCACTGTGCCTTTCATGTACTCCTTTATGCATTCCAAGGTCAGGGCAATCCTTGAATTAGGAAAACATCATTATCTCTAATATTGATTTGTCAGAGTCTTCTTATTTACCTTCCATAGTGAATACTCAAAGACCCAGAGGACAAATACTGGGAGAAAATTGAACCCAAGCTGAAGGTGCCCTTCAGGTGTGAATTTTGTGACTTATTTGGTTTTGTTCAGAAATTAATGCCAATCAAAGGACCCTTGTCCAACCTTCACTGGGGATGAAAAGTTGGTCAAGATTGAGGTAAAATTTGCAGCTGTCAGGGAAACAATTTTGTCATTAGATATGGAAAAAGTCAATTCCGCCAATATTTTGACAAACATATCACTTTCACTCAGCCTTTCTCAGAAAGCAGGTTTCCCTCTCCTGCCCCAAGGCACTGTCTCTAACTCTGCTCTTTATCCAATCCTTTCCCATCTCCTTTCATTGGCAGTGTCTTCTTCATCTGCAAACGTCTCTGCTGGCCAGTTTTCTGCAACCTGCATACAGGTTCATGCTCAAGTTTTTGTTATATTGATTTAAAGAAAATCTCCCCTGCTACTAAGTAACAGTGACTATACTATCTCCTTTTTTTTTCTTTATCAAGAGAAAGCTAAGGACTGTGAAATGACGATGACAGTGAAAGAGCTTTACCCTCAGATATTTTTATTGTTCTGACATGCAGTGCTCAAAAAAATAAATTAATCTCACCCTGAGGGGAGCCAGAGGCAGGCAGGTCAGGTTTGTGTCTATTGCAAGATTCTGTTAAGTGTGTGGTGATAAATGTTTACACAAAACTTCTGTTCCCAATAGCCTGAGTTATTTCAAGACTCCCATGACTTTTGCAAATTTTACTTTCACAATCATCCTTCATGCTGAGCCTGTCTCATGCTGCTGTATATCCTCCTCCCTTTTCTAAGGTCTCATCTGGTGATAATTAGTCAACATGCAACACACTCCACTTGGCTTGTTTGTTTTCTATTCTGTTTCTACTGTTTGTAACCTTGTGCTTGTCCTTATATCTAAGGTTTGGAATACAGCTATTCTCTAGGTTTAGGTCACACTGGTTCAAGCAAACGACTAAGATCCTTATCCTTTTTTAAAAATTTTATCTTTATTGTTGAAAGTATTATAGATGTCCCCTTTTTCTTCCCTCATGGGCCCCCTCCACCCCACTCCAGGCCTTCACCTCACTATTGTCTGTCCATGGGTTTTACATCTACATACATATAAATTCTTTGGTTAATCTTTTCCTGACTTCTCACCCCCTTCCCCTGAAATTCATCAGTCTGTTGCATGCTTCTATGTCTCTGGATCTGTTTTGTTCATGCATTTATTTTGTCCATTAGATTCCAATATGAGTGACATCACGTGATACTTGTCTTTCTCTGACTTATTTTGCTTAGCACAATACTCTCCAGGTCCCTCCATGCTGTCTCAAAGGGAAAGAGAGCCTTCTTTTTTTAAGAAATTGCATAATAATGTTACTGACTGTGGGATATAATTAAGCCCCAAACTGTTTTTAATACTAAGCTGTGGAATTTTGTTTTGTTTTATTATTTATTTATTTTGGCATGTCTTCATATCTAATTAGTGAGTCACTTCCCCCAAGTCTTCATAATAAACATGTTTGAGAAGAATTAACATCTTTCCAATGTTGTCTTTCAATGAACAAAGTGTAACTTTCCATTTATTCAGGATTTTATTTCTGTCAGTAGAGTTAATAAGGCCTTAAAATCTAAAACTCTCCAATGTCTTCTTTTAGATTTCTAAATTGATAGGCATATAGATGAATAAAATATTATTTTAAGCTTTCATATCTGGAGATATTTCTTTTTTTTTTAACTTTCTATAATTTATTTACATAGATCTTTTCACCTACCACCTACATTAAAAAATAAGTATTAAAAGAAGTTTGTCTAACTTTTAGTATTTTCAAATAATCAACTGTGGTTTGTTTATCTTTTTGAATTGTTAGTGTTTCTTTATATTTCACTGATTTCTCCCTTTAATTTTGTTATTTTCTTGGGGGGAGGGGCTTGTTATCTTTTTTTTTTTTCTTGTTTCTTCTGTAATTTGTTTTAAATTCCTCTTGTTTTCCATCAATCCATTTAAAGCTCTAATTTTTATATAGGACCTTGTTAACTGAATCCCACAATTGTTGGTATATAGTTTTTTAAATTGTCATTTAGTTCTAAACTGTTTCTAATTGCCCATTCTAGTACCATTTTATTTAGTCATAAGTCTTTTAGTTTATAGATATGTGCATTTTTAGTTATCATATATTATTGCTTTCAAATTACTTTGCAAATGGTCTATGGACATAATATGTATGTATTATATTGATTTTTTTTACATTTATTAAGGTTTATCCTTTGACATGTAATTCATCCTTGATTTTTGTGTATGTTCCATGTGTACTTAAAATGTCTATTCTATTTGTTGTAAAATTATCTGTGTCTATTAATTTAAGCTTATAAGTAATGTTGTTCAAAAGTTTTAGGTGTGTTCCTATTCTTTTATCTTTATGTATCTGATTCTAAAAGCATTGTCTTATAAATTTTAATCATAATTATTCATTAATCTATTTTTTTATAACTGATAGTTGATGCATTTTTAATTTCAAGTATACATAAATGCTTTCATGTTTATGGTTATTATGCCTTTTTACGTGTTATTTTTTTAGTTGTTATTCTTTTTTGTAGTTTATATTTTCTTTCATTGTAGCTTTTGATTTACTTTTTGTCTTATAGTCTTTTTTTGTGTGGTATTTCGGGTGCCATCACAATTGTCAATTATTTTACATTGTTTTCTTATTTTGTAATTTTCTTCTCTCATCACTGAATTTACAAGTTTTTCATCTTTTGTCACTAATGTATATCTCAGAAGTGATATAATATTGCTGAATCAATTTTCAAAGATCCTAAGAGTCATTTAGTTTATCCCTGCAATTTTCAACATTTTTCACCTACTGACACTTATAAACTAATTAGTAAAATTCTGTAACACACCAAAAAATATATTTGATTTTTTGCTGATCTGTCAAAAAGAAAGGTATAATTTTGATTCATTCACACTGGATAGCTATTGTTGTGTTGGCTATTGTCAATTTTTTTTTATTTGACAATCTAAGGGAAGAGAGGTCAGTGCCTCTGGCAAAATAATCAGATATTGCATGTTTTAAAAATTCTTGTGACACACCGGTTGAAAGTCACTGGTTTATCTATTATGTCTATTGCAAATAGAGTTATTTTGCCATCTTATATGAGATTTTTATTTTATGCAAAATTATTTTTTCTAACCTGTGAGAAAATAGGTTTTTTGATAGTAGAAATTATACTTTTGATTTTCATTTATCTGTTAATTAGACTAAATATAATGCACTTCCATTTTTTTAATCAATGTCTTGAGTATATCAATATCTACACCTCCTCCTGAATAAGATATGCACCCTGAAACACTCTCATCTTCCTCGGTTCCCCTGCTTTCCTACCTCTCACCCCTAATTTTCAAAGAATATCTTGTGGACAAACTCTCAGATTTGGTACTCTTGAGAATGACTCATTTTAATCCCAGAAATTTTAGGCTTATCTTTCTTTTCTCAATTGCTTTCAAACAAAACACATTATCATAGGAATCAGAACAGCTTGTCTAATTTGAGTTTTGCCGGTTATTAGCGGGATAGATGACTTTAATCTCTCTGAACGTTAGCACTTAAGAATAGTGCTTGTTCAGCATCCCTAGTTAATCTCATATAAGTAGCATCAGATAAAATAATATCCAATTACAGCATTTTCAAAATTATAAGGACTTTGAAAGGTAAGGAGTTAGTGGATCTTATTGCAAATAGAACTTATTGCAACACTAAGAAAAGAATGGTATTTTTTTATCACCTATTTAATCATGGAATCAAATGTCTACTAGGTCACATCTGAACTCTCAATGGCACTGATCATGATTATCTATCTTACATATAGCTAAATTTAAGCCTCATGGGAGAGCGGATTAAAATTTTCCTTTACTAGAGATCCCCATTTCTCAACCAAAATGCTTAGGGTGAGATGTGTTTCTAAGATTTTCAGGTTTGAGAAATGTAGCATGGTGCATACACTATAAATTTTATAAAAACTCCAGTGAAATCTGGGACAGAGTCCCATTATCAAGCACATTAGTATTTCTGCAGGGGAACAGCACAACTCTCCCAGGGAGGAGAAAGGCCAGCCATAGTTTCTTGCCAAGTTAGGTCAAGTTATGCTGCCAAATGAAGGAATACTAAAAATATGAAAAACTTTCCATTTTCAGATATTTTAGATTTCGCATATGTAGATGAAAGTAATATTAATACATTTCAGAAGTTTTTTTTTTAGAAAATGCAGAAAAGTATAAAGAAGAAAAGCCACTCACATTGAGAGAATGTCCATCTGTGTCTGCACAACTGAGATTGTGCATATAAAATAATCTTATAGTTTGCTTTATTCTCTTACTTTCATGAATATTCTCAAGGGTGCTTTTGTAACAAACACGTTAAACAACTGAAGAAAAAACACAGCAGAGCTGAGAGATAGCGCTGTAAGTCAATGACAAGATATAGAAGGAGGTTTTTATAAGAATCTCAGTTTTTTTTGTAAAGAAGAGCCATTGAACTTGAGTCTAGGTTAGTTTCTAAGATTATAAAGGATAAAAAGTAGTATGGATTTTTTAATGCACAGAAAATTCTCAAACACCAATTTAATCAGTCTTTCCAGCTTCCTCTCTCCTTTGGTTCTGTTTCCAATAAGAACACAGTTCCTAGTTTTAGTTAGTATCTTAACCAATGCCTGTTGAAGGAGTGGGAGTTACTTAAGGATGCCCAAACTATGTTGTTTATCTTTCTTCTTTATAGGGTTTATGTTTGCTAATTCAATGGTTTGCCATGAGTAGATGTTTGTAATGTGATCTTTGAAAGAAATTCTGAATATTTAAAGGACACCAGAAATCTCAACATGCTTTTCTTATCCGGGGTTAGACAACTTCATTTAAGTGAAAAACAGCTGGTCCTGAGAAACAGTGCTTAAAGTTATGGGACCCACAATTTTGGGTACTTTTCCTGGATTGCACAGTGTGTGTTTATAAATACTTTTTGAGATCCTAAGTGAATGAAAACAAACCTAATTTTAGAAGCCAAACTTTATCTATAGTCTATTATATCTGTGCCTGACTTCTGGATGTTAACCTGTGTATTCTACTCCCTATCTGGATTTGACTGGAAGCATTGACAAATGGGGAAGGCATAAAATATTTAGCCCCTATGAAGCACTCAGGACTGTCAAAATGATCTATTTCTTACATGGTCTTATGCTGGGGCTTTTAGGACAGATTTGTCCATTTATGTAAAATATAGCTACAGTCGCTGCTCTCTTAGATTTCATTGAGTTCTATCATAAAACTAACAATAAACTTTGAAATGCACTTAAAGTTCTGTTTCTTTTATCTTTGTTTTCTAGCCTTTAGGTCATGCACACATGATTGAGAGTGGTAGAATATGTCTTCAGAATGAGTGAATTTAAAATTTAAAATACTGAAAAGTATGATTATGGTTTAAAAAGAGAACAACTCCCTAGAGGACCCCAGCTCCTCCTTTTACGTCTTGTTGAGCTTATGCCATATTGAGTTGTCAGAAAGTTTGTCTCTATTGAAATTGAATTGGGCACATTAAGACATAGCATAGCATAGACCACAAGGAAAGCTGTCCTTCCATACTGTGATTTCTACCACTAGTGGATATAAATGCCTTTGACTGAAGTGAATCTTAGCAAGAAGGTAAATGTGTATCCACTATGTCAAAGACCAGAGCCTCAAGGAGAAGCAAAATCAGATGGCCAAGGTGTATTGTTATTATCAATATCATTGCAGTCTTTAATTTAAACAAAGATCTTTTTACTGTTATTGTGATTGAGAGAGCTGATGAAAGTTTAGCTTGACTCTACTATTTGCTGGAATTTTACTTAAGAACCGGCAAGAGTACAAGAGAAAAGAAAATCATCTAGAATTATTAACATCATCTGAATGATGTTTGAAGAGAATGATGTTTGAATGAACCTGAATCTTAATCTCCATCATTCAAAGGAGGTAGCTACCTGTTTTTTATTTGGTCTTAATATCTACCTTGTTTCGAAAATATTCCTTAATGGGTACTGAGGATATTTGGTGTACAGATAATATACCAAATATTAATGGGAACTGGGGATATTTGGAACACAGGTTAAGTAGGAGAAGGGCAGAAAGTATGACTCTCCCAGACCCAGAAGAATTAGAGGAAGAAGTGCTGGAATTCTGCTTCCAATTACATCTCAAAACTGGTAAATATGTTGTGTTAGGCCTGCTGCCCCACAGCAAACGACACTTAATCAATATAATGATAATAATTACTATGGATATAGGGGTTTGCTATGTGCAAGCATTTCATTAAGCACTTTAAATAATGACCCATGTAATCTTTAAACCAGCCCAATGAAGGGTCATATTATTATCTATATTTTACAGGTAAAGAACTGAGGCTCAGAAAGGTTGAGTAACCTGCCTGGGTCACATAGGGAGTTAACTGCAGAGCCAGGAGATGGAGCCCAGGCATTGTGGCTCCAGAGTCTTGGCTACTTACCTCTGCCATGCTGTCTTCTCACATCTACAACACAGTTCAGGATCAGAAACTAGAACCTTGGATCACCAGAGAAGGAATTTTTATTCAATCCCTAAATAATTGAAGTTATTTAGAGGAATGTATTATATACTTTGAAAGCACATCCCTACAACCTTGTATGAGAGTGAGATAGAGATGATTAATCCACTTTGCAGTTGAAGAAATAGATACAGTGAACAGTGAGATATATAGTAATCCCCCCATATAAATGATAATTATGCAATGTAGAGTGGGTAAATTATGTTCTGACATCAATTATGAAAATATTAAATAAAACAATCTTTTTCTTTAGTTTGGATTACATTTGTTTAAGAAGCAGCTGTCATTCAAGCAATTTTTAATAATTTTAAAGCAGCATATACTTATAAAATACAGCTAACTAAAAATCTAGTGCTCACCTTCTTTCCTCCCTTGAAAATAGTCCTAGGTGCTGAAAAGTCTGTTGAGCTTAGAAACCTGCTGGTGATGAGCCTCAAAGGATCCCCCAAATCAATCTGGAACTATTTAGATGATTACCCAAAGCATTCATAATGTATGATTATAGATTTATAGATTAGATATATATATATATAAGTAATTTACATTGAAATTAGGCTGCAATTCTCAGAAACACATGTTATCTTATGAGATTTTTTTTTAAGACAAGCAAATCAAAATTTGCAATACATTTTCTAAATAACTTGTATGTTGTTACTATCTGAGGAAATGGATATTTCTAAATGGTATTTGAAAAAGACATTGAGTTCTATCTATTTCTCTCACCAATCACATCCTGAGATATTCTCTCTCTCTCTCTCTCTCTCTCTCTCTCTCTCACTCTCTCTCTCTCTCTTTCTCAGCATGACATTAGCAATTCCCTTTTTTCCCAAAGTTAGAGAGTCCAACTGACCTTTAGCCAGATAGGTCACTACTTATATCTGATAATTTACAAAGAAAGGTAAAAACTTTTGAGGCTAGCAATAAAGCTAAGTAGAAGTTACTGAGTTTGCAAAACAAAAATTGGGTTCAAACAAATGTCAAAGTGATGCATGATGAAGTCCCAGCATTCATTCTATCTGCCATTTTTCCGCATTATTATTACTCTCAGAACATTTCAAGCAACAGTTAACTTAGCTAGCTGGGCAGCTACTCATCCAGAAAAGTGGTAATAAGTGCCATGTGAGCAATCTGTTTCTCGACTCATGCTATTTGGTGGATGCTTAATGGAAGATCTCTGCTAAAATCTGCTATAAAAACATTTTGTGGAATTCTAAGAACTGAATGTTTCAAACAGTAAAAATAGATTATTTAACATCATTCATAGTCAAGTATTCTTGAGACTTTATAAATATTATTTTTTATATTTTAATCAGTCTCCTAATTACCCAAGGATTTCTTTCCCATACTTTATAGAGATAGTGATAGGAAATTGACCTAAACTTAATTAAACAGTATTCAGATTCATAGGACATTAAATCTGAAAGCAACCCAGATCTTCAGAAAAGACCTCTCATTTGCTTGGAAAAATATCTGAGTTCAGAAAAACTACAAGGGCACAAAGATTACCCAGCTGCTTCATAGAACCCTACCTGTCAGGCATACTACTTCTTGCTTACTTTATTTTCCAACATACCTCAATTAGTAGTTAAGGATGTTTGAATTCCACAATGTGGTCCACTCAGACTACTGCAACCCATTCACCATGCTCAGGAAAGTACAGCAGAAACATACAAAAGATGAGATCTCCGTCTCGGCAGGTTGAAGTTTGAGGACAGTTGGAAATTCTAGGGGATGTCACTAGGGGACATGATTATACCTTCAGTAATCTTTATATTGATTTAAAATTGCTAACTTGTTAGCAGCAAATAGTTTAATTTGCAGATTTCATTTTGGCTGTTCTACATTGTTTTAAAGCTATGGAGAGTCTTAAGAATTTGAAGTAGAGCTAACCTTTCTCTACCTGCCTGAGGACCATGTTTCTGATATGCACCTTGGCCATCTGCTCTGGGCACTAGTTAATTGAACCAAGGGTTTCCTTTGGAATTTCCCTTGGGATAGTCTGCACCGTCCCTGTGGCAGCATGGTATGGTTACAGGAATCAGCAGTTGTTAACTGTATACCAAATTTTTGGTTTATCTCAGCCTCAACTCTGCAATGTGATTTCTGAGTTAATGTAATCTTGACCAAATTAAAAGACTCATAGGTTAAATCAAGGTGATAAATCATCCGAATACACCTTGCCCTCAGTGAAACAGTTCCTGGTCTAGACACTTTTTAAGAACTGAGTAGTGCCCATGACCTTCCCCTTTGTAGCACTTAACCACATTTTAATTTTCTTGCTTAAAGCATTTGCCTTTCTTGGTAGACTTTAAGCTCCATGAGTGCAGGTGCTGTGTTGTATCCATCAGTATATCCCCATGCCTGGCGTGTAGTGGATTCTCAGTTAATATATGTTAAATGAATAAAGATGGACCCAAAATGATGAAAGTTGGGGAAATCATGCACATGACAAGCAGTTGAATTAGGATTGTTTATGGAGACAGGACTACATTAAGGAGTGATAAGAAAGTCGTCTTCAAATATATGGAAGGTTTTCAATGCAACAGGTATTTTTTTATTTTGTGTTATTACAGTGAGCAGTATGGAAAGATCTGGTGCTGAATTAAAGCTACTGACAAATGAATTAAATTAGAATGTGCACACTTGGGCAGAGAGGGCTACCTTGCAAAGTAGCAAGTTCTCTGCCCCTAGTAGTATTCAGAGATGAGATCATCTACTTGCAGTGATGGATAATTGAGCAGAGTCTTTCACTCTGTGGGAAGATGGGCATGCTTACTTTGAATCCCTATCCAACTGTGATTGTGATTTTTTTGAGTGTGGGATGGTTTGTCTCACGTTCCTTTTTTATTTCAGTTTTATTGATTGTGTGACTTTATTTAAGCACAAGATTTCCACTTGTGGTTTATAACTTTTTTTTTTCAAGACACTTCCTAATTTCATGTAGAACTCTATTTTCTCATTTTGTTAGCTGTAGGTTCTTTTTTCTAGGTAGATAATGACCGATTTAAAATATTGACCATGCTTTAAGCACAGTTTACCATTGATTCAAATTTATACCACTAGTTCTTAGTATATTAAATTAAGCATATGTGGGTATAATCAGAAACAATTTGGGTCTGTCTTAAATCACAAATTTCTTTTTCTTCTCATGGCATTAGCACCTGTTTATACTCAATTAGTTTTTGTTCCGGGAGGATTTTCAAGTCATTTTTGGGTGGATAAAATAGGCGTGTGTGAAAATGGCCTAAGCCACTACACTGCCATAGGCTCACTATTATTTCCTTACAGATTTTCTGTCTCTTTTGTTTGGATTGCGTCTACAGGTAGGTCCCTGGCAGGACAGTTTGTGTGTTAGTCCAGTTTGATCTGGTCGTCAAATGCTCTAGTTTTACATGAAACAAAAAGAACAGCGCTGCAATAGACAACTCAAAGCATATCACCATCTTCCTGTCAGAGTGTCTGCAAACCTGACTGTCATGATCAATCTCTTTGTGTTCTTCAGCTGCTTCTTTGAGGCTGCTGCTTTGAAGGAACCCAGTCTTAAATTCAGCCCTTTGACTTTGTTGCTTACTCCTAGTGCTCTGGCTACAGAGACTTATTTGCCAAACTGAAGGAGTAAAAAAAAAATTAGAGAGAGGGAGTTTAAGTGATCATGTTAGGTGGATTAATGTTTATAAAAAAGGAATAAGGCATTTTAAAAATACAAACATGTCAAAACCTATCTGTCCAAGGAAACGAGATTGGAGTGTGCAGGGTAGATGGGTTTGGAGGTCACTGGCTCAACCCTTTGACAAGGTGAATAATGGCTGTTGGTAATTCAGCTCCAGACCCTGAATCGGCTGACACTGTGAAGGATGAGAAGAAAGCATGTCCTCCTGGTCATCTTGATTTGGAAAAGCAGCTGAGGCAGACGCTTTTCCGTCTTTGCCTTTGTAGAACAATATCATTTGTCAGCTGGGAAGGTCTTCCTGATGCTTCTAAACCATTGACTATACATTTGACCATTAGCCCGACACAGTACATGTGCACTCCACATGCTGGATTTGCATACCTTAGGTCATACCATTTTCTCTTTATAGAATGACCTTCTCTCGCATCACTGAGTGTCCAAGCATTCCAGCCACATGTGTTTCTGCATTTTGTGGGCTCAGATCTCATAGTACTTCTCATATTCGACTTTTTATTAAAGCTTTGTTCTTCCTTTCTGTCTCTCCTTTTAGTTGAGCTCTGTACAGGAAGGGCTGGCATTTTTATTCATCTTTGTAATTCGACTCAGAGCTAATAAATGTTTCTGTATAAGTAAGAACAACAAAATGTGCAATGAAAATAAGTTCAGGCTGTTAAAATTCAGTTTTCCAGTAATCCAGCAAATTTTGAATTTATTTTAGGCATAGTACCAGGCTTATTAACAATTAGCATTGATGTTACCTTGGAAAATGTTGAAAATCAATGCAATTTACCTTGCAATGCATAGCTACTTATCAGAAAGTCAAAATCCCTATTATGTTCTATGTTATAATATTGTTAATGCAGTGCTTTTAAAGTCCTGTAACAGAAGCTAGCAGACATTCCTACAGGTGCCTATGGTCTGCTGAATGTAAATTTGCTATGGACTGAATGTCCTTGGACTGAATTTTGTGGTGTCTAAAACTGTGTTACAGCTGGAAAACTATATTAACTCTTAGTGATTTACTCATTCTCTTTGTCTCTAAAGCTGAATCTATCTGTCTGTCTATCTGTCTATCTATCTATCTATCTATCTATCTATCTATCTATCTATCTATATCATTTCCATGTCCTGGAACAAAGAGTAAGATGGTAACCCGGGGAAAACTGGGTAAGGAGTATGTAGAATTTCTCTTAGATCATGAAGTCAGAAGACTTATTCTTGATAATGGCATATTTTATCAAACTACTATGAATGTATAATCTCTCTAGGTATAAATATGCATACCTATTCATGGAGAAGGAACTTAAAAAGAGTAATATTCTTAAATTCATAAAATTACATTTAAAAAACATCAGTCAATATGTGGGCTTTTGCCTGGCCGGTGTGGCTCAGAGGTTGAATGTCAATCTATGAACCAGGAGGTCACGGTTCAATTCCTGTTCAGGGCACATACCTGGGTTATGGGCTCGATCCCCAGTGTGGGCTGTGCAGGAGGCATCCAAACAATGATTCTCTCTCATCATTGATGTTTCTCTCTCTCTCTCTCTCTCCCTTCCTCTCTCTGAAATCAATAAAGGGATGCCATTCTTTAAAAAATATATATGGGCTTTCCTTTTTCCTTGTCTTTTTTTTTTAGCAACATTTTAATTCTTGTTAGAACTGTCATGCTAAAAAGTATATTTTAAATACTAATTATAGTATTTTATTTGATGATGTCCACAGATATATTCTAATGATTATGTATATCTTCTGATATAAGAAAAGTGCCCCATGATGGGTCAGAAGGAACCTCAGGTATAACTATTTTTGAAAAGCAAAATAGTTGTTTTTTTGTTGACTGAACTTTCCAGTTATTCATTGCTGACTCTGAAAAGTGTCAGAGGTGGAATCTTTCTTGATATCAATGAAATATTACAAGTATAAATATATAATTTTGTTATTGCACCTTGAAACAGAGATATACCTGTGAATTACCTAGCATAGAGATATTTAACAGTGCAACTTGCAATTATTTTATAAAAATACCTGGAACTATAATTCATATGTGAAGATGGATTGAGTATTTCAATATACTGAATTTAGCATGTAGAAGGAATTCCTGTTTTGTAATGCAGTTTCCTAAATGGTTTTCTGTGTATTTGGAAAACAGTTTAAAAACAGATATAATATAGCATTTTCAACTATAAAATGGATATGTACCAATTTATAGTTTTCTTTTTTTAGAATATTTAAACTGAATCATTTTTGGAGACTAAGTCGATTGCTTAAGTCAATAATATCCAAAATTCTAAGTTTACATCTTTCTTAAATTGCCATTATCATATGCATTGCATTGCAAGTAATATACCATCATGTGATTTATAGTGTAATTGTAAATTTCAATTGTATAATTACTAGAATTTAACCTCTCCAAATTGAAGTAATTCAGCCTAATTATCCTAGCTACATAAATGCATGCTATTCAGCAAGAAAACACTTAAAACAAGAATGTTAATACAACAGCAACTACAGAATAAACAAACTTCTAAAGGAGGAAAAAAAAATACAGGGACTAATTATATCTCCAACAATAAATCATAAATGCATATCATGTAAAAGTCTTTTTCCTGTCCACTGAGACTTTGATGTGGCTAGAATTGTTTCAGTATGTGTTTTGAATCTCTATCTACACTGATAGGTATTCCCCTATATTTATTTCTTTGCTCAATAAGACATACAATCTCTCATTCATTTATTAAACATTTATCCTAATCCTGTCATGAATGGGCAATGCAGAGGTGTCAGCGGTCAATCAGAGTAAGTCCCTGTTCTGAGTCTACTTAAGGTACTTAAATAACACAAATTCAAAGAAAAAAAGATAGCATTTTTAAAGGTTAATAAAATCATGCATTTGTCTGCTTAAATCCTTCAAATGACTTCCCACGGTGCTTAAATTTAAACCCAACTCCTAACCATAGTCTACAAAAACCTACCTGACTTGCCTCTGGTCTCTCCCTAGATTATTTCCCTGCTCTCCAGGTCTACTGTGCAGCAAGCGTTAAGAGGAGCATTTTTAAAAAATTATCTTTATTGTTGAAAGTATTACAGATGTCTCCTTTTTTTCCCCATTGACCTCCTCCACCCTGCTCTGCCCACCCCCCGGCCTTCAATGAACTATTGTCCGTGTCCATGGGTTATGCATATATGCATATAATCTCTTCACACCCTCTCTTCCCCCACCCCCATCTTCCCTCAGTCTGTTCCATGCTTCTATGTCTCTGGATCTATTTTGTTCATCAGTTTATTTTGTTCATGAGATTCCACATATGACTGAGACCATGTGATACTTTTCTTTCTCTTTCTTCCCCCCTCGGCCCTAAATAAGTCAGAGATTCTAAGCAGTGCTTTCTTCATATTCCTTTTGTGTATTTCTTAGAAACGATATCAAAACAAATAGAAGGGAAAAATTAGAGAATTCTTAACCAAGGACTTTCTAGCAAAGAAATCATAGCCATGATTAGCAATCTTGCCACAATCAAAGTATAAACACTCTAAATCTCTGTAACCAGTTTAAATGATCCCGAAACCTTATACATTGGTGCTTTTTTTCTGATCAGTGTATGCAATAAGTACTTGATACAAAAATACAATTGTCTCTGTCATCAATTCACCTGAACTCAATATGGAAACTATCATAAAGCAGTTCTTTCTTGCTCTCCTGGAATTACTGACTCACAGAGCCTGCTGGATGTGGTCACAGGTGGGGTGGAGACACTGAGAAGACTTGCCTTTTCAGGACTAGTACCCAATAAAACCTTTACATTGGGACCCTCTCCTTCATGTCCCTTTAACTATTTTTATGACTCTGTTATTAAATTTGTTCAAGGAGGTTTGCTTGGCACTGGGGATATGTAACGGAGAAGACAGACACAGTCCCTTCCATCGAGCTTAGTGTCTGGCAGGGGAAAGAAACCTAATCACAAAATTTTACGAAGACTTGCATACTGATTGTTAGGATAAGCTCACTCCAGAAAATTGCAAACAGCCAATGATATGATGACCTGAACGATGCCGGCAGGTCAGAGGATTGCTGCTTTGTCTCACCAACTCAGTTGAATAGTTCAGTATTTACTCTCACGCACACATCACTTCCCTTCCAGGTTCCACCACAATGAAGATCAGCAGAATTCCAGCTCTAAGCAGCACAGGTCCCAAAATGCTTTGCAGTTCTCCCAGGTCACAGCAGCCTCATCTTCAGTAATAGAGGTTTTACTAAATATATTTATTAGCATATTTCAGGCTACTCTTACCTTATCAAAACTCTGCTTTGCTGAAATATGAAGCAATATTGTTTTATTGATTGGGTACCTACTGACAGTAGCAATATGCACACATTCATTATTCTCATACCACTATAGCTTTAATAGCTTGAAAGTAATATTGAAAGTAATTTACTGTCATCTATATATGGCAGTTCGAATGCTGTGGTAGTTAGAGCTGCCAATTTGGAAATTCTGGTCTGCATACAAATGAGTTTTCTAAAGTCTTTTCAGCACTAACTTGATGAACCAGATAGCAAGAAAGACCAAGCCTCTGAAAAGCATCACTGATCTGATGGCCATAAGCAAATGGAGTAAATGAGAACAACTTCTTAAGAATGAAAGATAGACGTATCTTCCTTTATCTTGAGTTTTTTAATCAAGTCAATGACAGGGACTGAATGAGAGTTTGGTAACACGTTGACTTAGTGTCAAAATTCTGCATCTTTCTGTAATTTGCATTGCAGGAATCAACACTGAGCTGATGATAGAGCAGAAGTTTAGATAAAGAAAATACTGAAACACTGTTTTCCTTTTTCTGCCAGTGATAACACTAAGAATTTTCATGTACTAAATCATTCAATATTTTTATTATCAAGGGCTCAATCTTAAATAGAAGCAAACAAAAACCTGCTATTGTAAAAACTCACTCTACATTCATTGCTTTCCTTGGCCTAAATGCATTTTTTTTTAAAAAAGGAACCTAGTTCTATAAATATGGGTAGAGATTGTTGATCCATTTGAAACTGCTGGATGGCATCGGTAGCATTCCGTTACATAAATCACGTTTATGTAAACATTGCACAGCAGAGGAACAATTAGGTGGTTTTCATTTTTTGTTTTACTAGAATACAGTGATTCAATGAAAATCCTTGGACATATTTCCTTGAGCTCATCTCATTTCTCTAGGATAAACACTCATAAAAAGTGAAAGAAAAACAAGTTATAAAAAGATATGTGTAGTAGGATTCCAATTATATAAATCTTTAAAACTCACAACCATATTGTTTATGGATGAATTCATTCATATTCCAGAAGTTCAAAAACATGCATGGAAATGATCTGTACCAACTATAAAAGAATGGATACTTCTAGAAAGGAAGGGGTAAGGGATGGAAGTAGCATTTTAGCAATATCAACAACATTATATTTCTTTAAAAAAATGATCTGGAGCAAATTGCAATATGTTAACATCTGTTCCATCTTGCTTATAATTATACTAGAGGCCTGGTGCACAACATTCGTGGACTGGGGGGTGGGAGTGTCCCTCAGCCCAGCCTGCACCCTCTTGCAGTCCGGGACCCCTTGGGGGATGTCTGTCTGCCGGCTTAGGACCAAGCCAGCAGGCGGACATCCTCCAAGGGGTCTTTAGTGCTGCCGCAGAGGCGGAAAAGCTCCTGCCACCAACACTGTGCTCGCCAGCTTGTGGCTGAGTGGCACTCCCCCTGTGGGAATGCACTGACCACCAGGGGGCAGTTCCTATAATGAGCATCTGCCCCCTGGTGGTCAGTGCGCATCATAGCAACCAGACGTTCCACCATTCGGTCAATTTGCATATTAGCCTTTTATTATATAGGATAGATGTATTTTTCTTATACTTTTATTTTTTGTTTTTTTATTTTATTATTTTTTTTCTTTATTGATTAAGGTATTACATATGTCTTCTTATCCCCCCATTGCCCCCACTATCCCTCCCCCCACTTATTCCCTCACACCCTGGCGTCTGTGTTCATTGGTTAGGCTTATATACATGCATACAAGTCCTTTGGTTGATCTCTCCCCTTTACCCCAACCCTCCCCTACCTTCCCTCTGAGGTTTGATGGTCTGATCGATGCTTCTCTGTCTCTGGATCTGTTTTTGTTCATCGTTTATGTTGTTCATTATATTCCACAAATGAGTGAGATCATGAGATATTTATCTTTCTCTGCCTGGCTTATTTCACTTAGCGTAATGCTCTCCAGATCCATCCATGCTGTTGCAAATGGTAAAAATTCCTTCTTTTTTACAGCAGTGTAGTATTCCATTATGTAGATGTACCACAGTTGTTTAATCCACTCATCTGCTGATGGGCACTTAGGCTGTTTCCAAATCTTAGCTATGGTAAATTGTGCTGCTGTGAACATAGGGGTGCATATATCCTTTATGATTGGTGCTTCCAGTTTCTTGGGATATATTCCTAGAAGTGGGATCACTGGGTCAAATGGGAATTCCATTTTTAGTTTTTTGAGGAAACTCCATACTGTTCTCCACAGTGGCTGCACCAGTCTGCATTCCCACCAGCAGTGCATGAGGGTTCCTTTTTCTCTGCATCCTCGCCAGCACTTGTCATTTGTTGATTTGTTGATGATAGCCATTCTGACAGGTGTGAGATGGAACGCATTGTTGTTTTGATTTGCATCTCTCGGATGATTAGCGACTTTGAGCATGTTTTCATATGTCTCTTGGCCTTCCTTTTGTCCTCTTTTGAAAAGGATCTATTTAGGTCCGTTGCCCATTTTTTGATTAGGTTGTTTATCTTCCTTTTGTTAAATTGTATGAGTTCTCTGTAAATGTTGGAGATTAAACCCTTATCTGAAATATCATTGGCAAATATGTTCTCCGATGCAGTGGGCTTTCTTGTTGTTTTGTTGATGGTTTCTTTTGCTGTATAGAACCTTTTCTTTTGATGTAGTCCCATTTGTTTATTTTCTCTTTATTTTCCATTGCCCTAGGAGCGGCACATGTCTGCTATTTTGCTGCCTGTGGATTCCTCTAATATTTTTATGGTTTCCCATCTTATGTTTAAGTCCTGTATCCATTTTGAATTTATTTTTGTGTATAGTATAAGTTGGTGATCTAGTTTCATTTTTTTGCATGTATCTGTCCAATATTCCCAACACCATTTATTGAAGAGACTATCTTGACTCCATTGTATGTTCTTGCCTCCTTTATCAAATATTAATTGAGCATAGTGGTTTGGGTCGATTTCTGGGTTCTCTTTTCTATTCCATTGGTCTATATGTCTGTTCTTGTGCCAGTACCAGGCCGTTTTGAGAATATAGCTTGATATCTGGTATTGAGATCCCTCCTACTTTGTTCTTCTTTCTCAGGATTGCTGCAGCTATTCGGGGTCTTTTCTTATTTCAGATGAATTTTTGGAGAGTTTGTTCTAGGTCTGTGAAATATGCCATTGGTATTTTAATGGGGAGTGCATTGAATCTATAAATTGCTTTGGATAGTATAGACATTTTAACGATGTTGATTCTACCAATCCATGAACACGGTTTGTTCTTCCATCTGTTTATGTCTTCCGCTATCTCTTTTTTCAGTGTCCTTTAGTTTTCTGAGTACAGGTTTAAGGAACACTTCCAAGCTCATTCTATGAAGCCAGCATTACTCTAATACCAAAAGCAGATACAGACAACACAATGAAAGAGAATTACAGACCAATATTCCTCGTGAACATAGATGCCAAAATCCTCAACAAAATTCTAGCAAATCGGATCCAGCATTACATCAGAAAGATCATACACCATAACCAAGTAGGATTTATCCTGGGATGCAAGGATGGTACAATATCTGCAAATCAATAGATGTGATAAACCACATAAAAAATTAAGAGATAAAAATCACATAGTCATATCAATTGATGCAGAAAAAACATTTGACAAAATCCAACACCCTTTCTTGATAAAAAAAAAAAAAAAAAAAAAACTCAGCAAAATGGGAATAGAGGGATCATACCTCAACATAATAAAAGCCTTAAATGACAAACCTACAGCCAACATCATACTCAACGGGCAAAAACTAAAACCATTTCACCTAAGAACAGGAACGAGACAGGGATGCCCACTTTCACCACTGCTGTTTGACATAGTACTGGAAGTGCTAGCCATAGCAATTAGACAAGAAGAAGAAATAAAAGGTATCCAAATTGAAAAAGATGACGTAAAACTGTCATTATTCGCAGATGACATGATACTGTACATAGAAAACCCTAAAGACTCCATCAAAAATTATTAGACTTAATAAATGAATTCGGCAATGTAGCAGGATACAAAATTAATGCCAAGAAATCTATGGCATTTTTATACACCAATAGTGAACTTACAGAAAGAGACATTAGAAAAACAATCCCATTTAACATTGCACCAAAAAATTAAGACACCTAGGAATAAACTTAACTAAGGAGGTTTTTCTTATACTTTCACTAGTAAAAACACATAGAATGTTTCACGAGTTCTGTTAAAATTAAGTTCTATGAAAAGTTGCAGGATATTATTTAAAAGAAAAATCTTGTGTGTACTATGAAAACAGAGTTATTGGTAAAACAAATTTCATATGCATGCATTCAACTGCTTTCGGTGGGAGGGGGGACATATGAGTTGCAAAACTAGCTCTGAAAATTTGTCACATCCCCATGTAGCAGAGGGATTCACATGGCTATGAACCTAATAACACTTTCTACTTTAACGCACTGCAGGTGAGGGCTGAAGTGAGGGGAAGCTCCTAGAAATGTAGGCCAGTCAGGAAGCTGACCCACACATGACTTGATAAGGACAACTCAACCTCATTCCTGGGATGGGCTGGACTCAGTTTCAGAAAGGGCTCCACCTACTTCCCCATGACTATTTTGTAACTACCAATTTGTGCTTCTTAGTCCCTTCACTTCTCTCACCCAAACAATAGGTAATACAGTCAATAATATGTATAGTACCATTTGGGGTACTGTAAATATCGAGGGGAACACTATGTGAAGTTATGATTTTCTAACTATTAAGCTGTAAGTCAAAACCAATACAAAATAAAATTGGGGAAAAGAGACCCTGAGGAACAATTTAAAAAAAAAAGTTTTGCAGGAGATTCAGAAATGTTCTTCATGAGATTGTTTCTCATTCTTTGGTAGCCATATTAATAAATTAGGTAATAACCAAGGAATGAGGTTGTTTCATTTAAAGAGAAAAAAAAAAAAAGAAAGGTCTCAGCCTTTGGGTGGGAAGGAAGTTACAAGGGCCTTTAATTTCATGTGAAATGAGAACTGAATTAGGAATAATCATTTCCTACAAAGAAAATCAGAGCTGAGGAATCTATAAGAAAGCAAAGCTGTGTGTAATGCTGTGTGCTAGGGTGGGAGAATGCCTATGGGGTTGGAGTCAGCTCACCTGAGTTTGAATGATGGGAAAGATACTAAAGCTTTCCAGGACTTAGTTTCTTCATCTTGAAAATGGGACTAACCCTACTGTGGTGATATTCTTTTAAGAATTAATGAAATAACACAGGAAAGTTCCTGGCATATCAAGAAATGTTATTTTCCTCTTCACTCTTTAATTAAGTGTAATCTGGGTTCAATAAGAAGGAAATAGAAGCAGCCAGGAGACCTCAGGTGAAGTTATCTGAAGTGCCTCTCAGGAAGGATTTAGAAAAAAAAAAAAAATCCCATCTCTGCTGCCTCTTCTCAGACCTGGGAGCGGGACTGGGAGGAAGGCTTAGACTGCAGAGAAAACAGTTGCAAATCAATGATGAGGGTACTTATTAGATTATGCAGGTATATTCCTCAAAACAGTCAGGAGGAAGCAGTCACTTGATTCCATTACATATGTTACGGGAAGCTTAGTTGTTCTGCCTGTGATGCTAAGCACGGATCATCCTTGTTCATGTTCATGATCAGAAGGGCAGGAAAGGTGCTCAAGGAGGAAAGGTCAGTCTCTGCGGGGAAAGCTGCACCAACACAAATTCACATTTGCCGCCCCCATCTCTGCTCCCTGCTATGGAAGATGTGTTAGCACTTTAAAACATTCATCCCAATGATAAATTTCCAGCGCATGATTTTGAAGTCAAATGGGAATCTTTAGTATAGGGATTCTCTGTCTGCTAACATTCTTGCTCACTGCTGCTTTTTAATTCTCCTTTTATTCAAATGAAATACCTTCCAGTCATTCAGAAACTCTGCCTTACACTGCCACATCTTTCCGCTGTCAGAGCAGTTAATTAGCTCTTGGCAGGTCTGAGATTCTGAAGAGCTTGAAAGGAGGATTTGTAATTGTGCGCTGGAGTACAGCAAGTTGCTTCAAACAAGCGTGGTTAAAAAGTCTGTTTGGCATTTGTCAATTTCTACACGATCTAGATTTTCATTTATTTGGCAGAAATAGAAAACCTTATTTGTTTCACATTCCTGAAAGTACAGCCATCATCATTTCTTACACCTGAACAAAGGAAGACTGTAAAAGCGTATGGAAGAGCATAAAAAAGGAAAATGGAATCTTATTGAAGCAAAAAGCCCTTTAAAATCTGAAAAGGGCTTTGCTGTGGAAGATCTATACCATAAAATTGATTCTTATTGCCACTGTTACCTTTAAAGGGGTCAAAAATGAGAGATGATGAATCTTTCTCATTCATCTTTGCCAGCAAAACAGAGTCCATTCTTCTTAAATTGGCATTCAGAATCCTCAGGGGTTTTCAACTTGACACATTTCTCTGATCCTTTCTCCCGCTACTTATCTGCATATACATTATGTGGTAATTTTTGAACATCTCAGTCCTTCCGTAACAGCCTGACGCATTTTTTTTACTGATCCAGAGCCTTTTCCCCACCAGAGCTCCCTCCCTCCTAGGGACACATTTATGAAAAATACAGGATTTCCAGTTAAATTTGAATATCACATCAATATGGGATATTTTGAAATATAGTTCTATCCCATGCAACATTTGGAATATACTTTTACTAAAAATGTATTCATTGTATATCTGAAATTCAAGTTCAGTTGGATGACCTGGATTGTATCTGGCAACCTTACTTCCTCCTCTGAACTCTTGGGAGATTGACTGTCCTTATCATTACTTATCAGCTGCCATTTCCAATCTAGTTCTGTGTATGTGTTCAGTCGGATTTTAAGGTCCTTGGAAACAGAAGTTCCACTTCCGGTCTGGATGCAGAAGGATATGCAAGGCCTTCATTCATGTAATAAAAACCAGAAATCTCTAGGCAAACATAGAAAGAAATAATCATAGTTTTTCTTAAAGACACTGAAGAATTGTGGGCACAAAGAAATTCTTTTAAATGCTCACCTGAGGACATGCTCATTGATTTTTAGAGAGAAGGGAAGGGAGAGAGAGAAAAAAACATCAATGTGAGAGAGAAACATCAATTGGTTGCCTGCCACATGCACCCTGACAGGGGCCAGGGATTGAACCTGCAACCCAGGTTATGTGCCCTGACCGGGAATTGAACCTGAGACCATTCGGGGTATAGGACTATGCTCCAACAAACTCAGCCACACTGCCCAGGGCAGGCACAAAGAAATGTTAAAGAAATAATACCAGAGGAAGAAGCTGATGGAGGTGAGACTAGTTCTGAGGCTCTGGTTAGAGAGCATGGAGGAAGCCATCCGCCAGAGGAGTACCTTTGCTCTGACCAGCAGAAACCAGCAAATACTGGGCAACCTGTGGGCTGGCATGTTATGTTTGAATCTGATGGAGGCCCAGAACAAAGGTAATCCTCTCTGCCTAGTAATTTCCTCTCCTGGAAATTTTGCTGAGGAAGCAGAGGCTGGGAGCTGGGTGGAAGGTGGAAAAAGACCCCAGGATCTTACAGCCATGGGGGAATAATAGTAAATATGACATTATAAGAAACAATAGAAAGGGAAAACTTAGCTAGAGAGTATAGTGAGAGTACTCAAATCTCCAAGTGCCCTTTGTTATACAAACATGTCGTAGTGCGCCCATAGTTAATGTTTATCACAACTTTTTAATAATTAAAAATATTTCTTTTTTTAATTTTAAAGAATGTGAGCTCAATATTTTCCAGTGATAAATTCTTTAGAGACAGATCGCTCACTGCCCTATTGAATTTCTAGGTCACATCTACTGTTATGAATACATTTCTCCAAGCCTTTATTTTCTCTAAGTGAAAAGACAAAGTGATACCTAGTGTGAATAATCAACAGGAGTGAATGCTTTTCTTTGTTTCAATATACCTCTCACTGTAGTACGATTGTGCAAAGAGGCATACCAGGAGAGGATTGTTTTTAAAATTGCAGTTCCTAACAGTGTAGCTGTTCATTTCAGAAGGGAAATTAAGGTAGTGTAGGTCATTGATTATATCAAAAAAGGGAATTATGAAAAAGTAAATGGAAATATTTATTAGTATTTATTTTGAAGACACTTTGGGCATTGTTAACTATAAAGAGATACTTAACATTTTTCCTTAGATAAGTTCATTATAGCAGGCTTTGTTTGACTTTTATTTATTTTGCTTTAAACACATCATTTCAATAGATTTATTCTAGTCTGTAATTTAGTTGTAACTATATTAATGAACTATGTAATTGTAGTAATTGTAGCAAAAGTAGCAAAATTAGAAAACATTTTGCACTGTCTGAATTTAAATACAAATAGGTTTCAGCAATCAGAATGCTGAAATATTAAACTTTCACTGTCTTTACCTAAAGATTGGGCTGATTTTTCATGAAGACCAAGTTCAATCTTTATCATTTCTCTACTCCTCAAATGGTCTTAACCACACTTTTCAAGATGGAAAAGTTATGGAGATTGAAATGATCATAGATGTATTGCATATCCTTTCCTTGTATATAAATGCCCCCCAAAAATCATCTCACAAAAATTTTTAATCTATTTTTTATATTTTAGTTTCCTGGAAATATATAAAAATTGACAATAAACTATATTTTATATTCCATTAAAATTAAAATGAATGAAAAAGAAGCAATGGGGGCAAAAAGATAATAGAACAAATATTTGAAGTGCTAAAACAAAAACTGAACAATACTGTCAACTGCAGAATTTTTTATATGGTAAAAAAAATGTATTTAAAAAAAGTTGGTTAAATAAAAATATTTCAGGTACACAAAAGATGAGAAAAATGGTTGCCCGCAGACTCACACTAAAAATGCAAAAGATTTTTAGGCTAAAGGGAGAATAGCAGATGGAAGTTCAGATCTACAATCTATCCTATCTAATAAAAGAGTAATATGCAAATTAACCATCACTCTGTCACAAAGATGGCTGCACCCACAGCTGAGGCCTGTAAGGAGCCTTAATGAGCAATCAGCAGGGACCTGAGGCTAAACCCTCCCCCGCCCCTGTGGGGCTTGACAGCGGACCTCAGGCCATGCCCCCCACCCAGCAGGGCTTGACAGGGGACCTCAGGCTGGGTCCCCCACCCTGGTGTCAGGCTGGGGGACCTCAGGCCACGCCTCCCGCCTTGGCACCAGGCCAGGGGACCTCAGGCCACTACCCCACCCTGCAAGACTTGACAGGGGACCTCAGGCTGCGCCCTCCACCCAGCAGGGCTTGACAGTGGACCTCAGGCTGTGTCCCCTGCCCTGGTGTCAGGCTGGGGGACCTCAGGCCATGCCTCCCACCTTGGCACCAGGCCAGGGACTTCAGGCCACGCCCCCCCACCTGGCGAGGCTTGACAGGGACCTCAGGCCTCGTCCCCTGCCCCAGCACCAGGCTGGGGGACCTCAGGCAGCGACCTCCGCCCCAGCGCCAGGCCAGGGAACCTGAGGCCATGCCCCCCGCCATTCAGTGTTTGACAAGGGACCTCAAGGTGTGCTTCCCATCCTGGTGCTGGGCTAGGGGACCTCAGGCTGCACCCTCCACCAGGGCTTGACAGGGGACTTCAGGCCGTGCTCCTCACCCAGCGGGACTGGACGGGGGAACTCAAGGTGCACCCCCAGTGATGGGTTGGGGGAACTCAGGCTGCGCCCCCTGCCCAGCGGGGCTTGACGGGGAATCTCAGGCTGTGTCCCCCCACCTGGCAGGGTTTAATGGGGGACCTCAAGGCATGCCCCCCACCCTGGTCTGGCCTGGGGGACCTCAGGCTATGCCCCCTATCCTGGTGCTGGGCCAGGGGACCTGAGGCTATTCCCCCTGCCTGGCGGGGCTTGACAAAGGTGGGACTGGCCAGGTCTGGATCTAGTTCAATGGGGGAGGGGGTGGCTGGGTCTGGGTCTCACGTGATTTTGAGGCACATGTGGGTGAGCTGGGACTTGACTCTGTGTCCCATGATGCGCCCAGACTCTGACAGAAGGAAGGTTTTCGTATACATTTTACTAATTTTCTTTCATCTCTGACACTTCTATTATAGAGAAAGGGCAAATAGCAATATTAAATTATTTCCTCTAACTAATCCCCTTTTAATGTGCACAAATTTCGTGCACTGGGCCACTAGTGTATGTATGTATGTATGTATGTATATGTATATGTGTATATATATATATATATATATATATATATATATATATATATATATTAGAGAAATTTAGAGAAATATGCTAACTAACCAGGATGCTGTAATGGGTCGACCAGACAGGAGGAGGTTACACATGCAGTGTCGGAGGTGGGGTGGCAGGGGCCTCTGCATGCCTACACTGGGGGAGGGCCTGATCAGCAGCGGCTGCGGCTGCTTCAAGGGCCGGAGAGGGAGGCAGGGCCAGAATGGCAGCTGCCACGGCTGCTGCGGGGCCCAGGGAGTGAGGCAGGGCCAGACCAGTGACTTGAGGGTGGGCAGCGCCACGCAATTTCAAATCATGTGCTGGGCTCCTAGTAAAGAATAAAGGTCTTTGCCCTGGCTGGTTTGGCTCAGTGGATAGAGCGTCAGCCTGCGGACTGAAGGGCCCCAGGTTCGATTCCGGTCAAGGGCATGTACCTTGGTTGCGGGCACATCCCCAGTGGGGGGTGTGCAGGAGGCAGCTGATCGATGCTTCTCTCTCATCTAACTCTCTATCCCTCTCCCTTCCTCTCTGTAAAAAATCAATAAAATATATTAAAAAAAAAAAAAAGAATAAAGGTCTTTGACAAGGGTAAATAAAAGGGTATATGTCAAATATTACCTTTTCTCTTAAATTTTAAAAAAATCAACTAAAATGCTTTTCATTACATATGAAAACAATATTAATTTGGTGTTGATCATAGTATATTTAGAATGCTCACTATAATCCTAGAGTAAATGTATTAAATTTATAACATTTATTATAAAAATGAAAAGAGGCATAAGTAAAAAGCCAATAGAGAAAACAGATACTAAAACATTCTCATTTGTACTGATGCCTCCTCCAGAAAAAAATGTACAACATGGAAAGAAGGAGCACTGAATAGAAAGGACCAAAAAGAGAACAGGGGCATGCAGTCCTTCTGTAGATCTCTTGTAGCTGGAGGAATGTCCCTTCAGGCCTGTTCTTTGTGAGGCCCTCTGTGAGTCTGTGGTCAGAGGGACTTGTCTGAAAGGCTATCATGCCTGTGTTTATTTTTGCTCATAACTTTTTTTTCAACAGCTTTATCCTATATAATAAAGAGGTAATATGCAAATTGACCCTCATGCCCTCACAAGATGGCTGCCTACAACCAGGCTGGCAGGGGGTTAGTGAGGGACAACCAAATGACTGAACAAGCAGGCTGCGTGGGGTGACCAGGATGGTGGTGGGGGCAGTTAGGGGCGATCAGGCCGGCACACAGAGGCAGTGGAGGGGCAGCTAGGGGCAACCAGGCAGGCAGGTAGGTGAGCGATTAGGAGCCAGCGGTCCAGGATTGTGAGAGGGATGTCTGACTGTTGGTTTAGGCCCGATCCCTGGGATCGGTCCTAAACCAGCACTCAGACATCCCCCGAGGGGTCCCAGATTGGAGAGGATGCAGGCTGGGCTGAGGGGACCCCCCACATGCATGAATTTTGTGCACTGGGCCTCTAGTTTGAGATACAATTTTTTTTTTTTTAGGATTTATTTTTATTTATTTTTTAAATAAATCTTTATTCAGATTATTACAATTGTTTCTCCTTTTTCCCCCCATAGCTCCCCTCCGCCTGGTTCCCACCCCACCTTCTGCCCTTACCTCCCCCCCACTGTCCTCATCCATAGGTGTATGATTTTTGTCCAGTCTCTTCATGAACCCCCCATACCCCTTTCCCCCTGAGAATTATCAGTCCACTCCCTTTCTATGCCCCTGATTCTATTATATTCACCAGATTATTCTGTTCCTCAGGTTTTTAATTCACTTGATTTTTAGGTTCACTTGTTGATAGATATGTATTTGTTGTTCATAATTTTTCTCTTTACTTTTTTCTTCTTCCTCTTCTTTAAGAATACCTTTCAGCATTTCATATAATACTGGTTTGGTGGTGATGAACTCCTTCAGCTTTTTCTTATCTGTGAAGCTCTTTATCTGCCCTTCAATTCTGAATGATAGCTTTGCTGGGTAGAGTAATCTTGGTTGTAGGTTCTTGCTATTCATCACATTGAAAATTTCTTGCCACTCCCGTCTGGCCTGCATAGTTTCTGTTGAGAAATCAGCTGACAGTCATATGGGTGCTCCCTTGTAGGTAATTAACTGTTTTTCTCTTGCTGCTTTTAATATTCTCTCTTTGTCTTTTGCTCTTGGCATTTTAATTATGATGTGTCTTGGTGTGGTCCTCTTTGGGTTCCTTTTTTTGGGGGTTCTGTGCGCTTTTTGGACTTGTAAGTGTATTTCTTTCACCAGGTGTGGGAAGTTTTCTGTCATTATTTCTTCAAAGAGGTTTTCAGTATCTTGCTCTCTCTCTTCTTCTGGCACCCCCATAATTCTGATGTTGGTACGCTTGAAGTTGTCCCAGAGTCTTCTTACACTATCTTCAACTTTTTGGATTTTTTTTTTTGCTTTTTGCTTTTTCGGTTGAGTGTTTTTTGCTTCTTTGTATTTTAATTCTTTGACTTGATTCTTGTGTTCCTCTAGTCTGTTTTTGGGTCTCTGCATAATATTTTTTATTTCAGTCAGTGTATGTTTAATTTCTAGTTGGTCCTTTTTCATATCTTCGAGGGTCTCGTTATATTTATCGGCCTTTTCTAGGATATTCTTGAAAAGCCTTATAACTGTGGTTTTGAATTCTATATCCAGTCATTTGTTTTCCTCCATTTCTTTCGTTTGTGATCTGTTTCTTTGACGCCACATTTTCACTGCTTCCCTGAGTTGGTAGGGTAAATTTGCTAGGTTTCCTATATGGCCCAGTGGGTCGGCCTCCCCAGTTAACCTGAGGTGGACACTCTTGGTGCACCCCTTTGTGGACTGTGTGTACAGCCTTGTTGTAATTAAGTCTTGATTGTTGTTGGTATCATTGGGAGGAATTGACCTCCAGGCCAGTTGGCTGTAAGGATCAGCTGTGTCTACGCTGGGAGAAGTTCGGTGCTGGAGACAGCCTTATAGGATTAGACTTGCCAAATTGCAATAGCCTCTGTGCTCAGCTTGGATGGGGTGGAGTCTTAGGGCGGAGCAGACAGTCTTGGCTTCCTGTCAACCTTGCCCTTGCGCGCACGCGCAGACCTCTGCCTCCCCTGGCTTCCGAGTCTCCGCCCCAGAGTCCAGACTCCCCCCACAAGAGCATGGGTCCCCAGGGGCTCGCCTGGAACTGGGGTTCAGTGCAGTCAGAACTGGGGCTCAGTGCAGTTAGGAGCCTCTGACTCCCTTCCACTAGGGAAAGCCTGTGGCAACCTCCGCTGCCTTTGTGTGTACTGGCAGGCACGCTCCTTCAGACCTCTGCCTTCCCCGGCTCCCGAGTCTCTGCCCGAGAGTCCAGACTCCCCCCACAAGAGCGTGGGTCCCCAGGGTCTCGCCTGGAACCGGGGTTCAGTGCAGTCAGAACTGGGGCCCAGTGCAGTCAGGCGCCTCCGACTCCCTTCCACTAGGGAAAGCCTGTGGCAACCTCCGCAGCCTTTGTGCGCACTGGCAGGCACGCTCCTTCAGACCTCTGCCTTCCCCGGCTCCCGAGTCTCCGCCCGAGAGTCCAGACTCCCCCCGTAAGAGCGTGGGTCCCCAGGGGCTCGCCCAGAACTGGGGTTCAGTGCAGTCAGAACTGGGGTTCAGTGCGGTCGGGGGCTTCCTTCCCCCTTCCGCCAGAGAAAGTCAGCCAGGCTCTCAGCCACCCTTCCTCTCTGCGCGCACAAAGACCCTTTGCCGTACCTCCAATTCTCTGTGAGCTTTTCTCTTTCCTTCTAGTTGTAGAATTTTCACTCAGCCAGCTTTCCTGTGGTTCTGGATGGTGTCCATTCTGTCTTTTAGTTGTAGTTTTGAAATTGTTGTGCGAGGCAGCAGTTTAGGTGCTTACCTATGCCGCCATCTTGGTTTCTCCGAGATACAATTTATATGCCATATAGCTCACCCATTTAATGCTTTTTAATATATTTACAGAATTTTACAACCATCACAATAACCTAAATTTAAAAATATTTCATCACTGCCCTCCCCCCTGTCCCCCCCCCAAGAATCATGTACCTGTCAGCCCTCTTCTTCTATCCACTCCATTACATTTGGAGTCCTGGGATTCATACTAAGCTCCCTGAAACCAGCACCTGCTGGTAGACTTGGAAATCTGCATGTGTAACAAGCTCTGCAGGTGACCTTGGAGAGCACTAAAGTTTGACAGCCACATCAATAACCCTGTTCTCTTCTCTCCAAATCCATTTTACTTTGCCTCTTTATTAAATCTTGGAAATCACAAAGGTCTCATTATTGGATGGTGAGAGTAATCTCATTGAAATAAATAGTTTGTCCAGGATTCTAGCATTGACCAACTTGAGAGACCCACCTTATATTGCATTGTCTGTGATGGGCTCCTTGGGATGGTGTCATCTAAGGGCCCTATGAAAATCCACCCTGGTTTATAATGAAAAATTCTTGCCAAAGAACACGAACAGACATTTTAATGAATTAATATAAAGCATCATGGAGAGTAGTGATTAAGAACAAGAGCACTAAAGCATGATGAGGTCAAGTCATTGTTTCTGTCTTGGTGAACTTGAGCAAGTTACTCCAACTCTCAGAACCTCAAGGCCCCTCTGTAATAAACATTCTTCATGAAGTTGTGATGAGAATACAATGAAACAAAAGAAGTCAACTTGGGGGCGGGGGGAATACTTGGAACATGGTAAGTACTCAGTAGATGTTAATTATTATAATCACTAGAGGCCCGGTGCACGAAATTCATGCATGGGGGGTTTCCCTCAACCCAGACTGCACCCTCTCCAATCTGGGACGCCTCAAGGGATGTCCAACTGCCCGTTTAGGACATCCCTCTCACAATCCAGGACTGCTGGCTCCCAGCCGCTTGCCTGCCTGCCTGCCTGATTGCCCCTAACTGCTTCTGCCTGCCAGCCTGATCACCCCCTAACAACTCCCCTGCCAGCCTTATCGACACCTAACTGCTCCCCTACCATCCCAATTTCCCCTAACTGCCCTCCCCTGCTGGCCTGGTCACCCCTAACTGCCCTCCTTTGCCAGCCTGGTCACGCCCAACTGCCCTCCCCTGCAGGCCTGGTCACCCCTAACTGCCCTCCCCTGCTGGCCTGGTTGCCCCCAACTGCCCTCCCCTACAGGCCTGGTCCCCCACAACTGCCCTCCTTTGCAGGCCTGGTCGCCCCCAACTGCCCTCCCCTGCTGGCCCAGTCACCCCTAACTGCCCTCCCCTGCCAGCCTGCTCCCCCCAACTGCCCTCCCCTACTGGCCTGGTTGCCCCCAACTGCCCTCCCCTGCAGGCCTGGTCTCCCCCCCCCCCCCCCAACTGCCCTTCCCTGCAGGCCTGGTCTCCCGCCCAACTGCCCTCCCCTGCTGGCCTATTTGTGGCAGCCGTCTTGTGTCCACATGGGGGTAGCCATTTTTGACCATATGGGGGCAGCCATCTTGTGTGTTGGAATGACAGTCAATTTGCATATTACTCTTTTATTAAATAGGATTAGAGTTTATGGCTAAGAATTCAGGTTAGGTTTGCACTAGGCCATTGGAAGCACTTGCTGCTCTATTTCATGATGGAGTCAGAGGCTTAGAATGTTATAGCCATGGCACTGATTTCCTGGGGGCAGTTGTCTCTGAGAGACAGAGATATACAAACACAGAGGGAAGTGACAAGGTAGTAAATTGTTCATATTATTCAGATGGAATTTAGGAAAGTTGAGTTTTTCCAGGATTCTTTCTTCTTTATTGTAGATCTGAATTTCCATCTGGTACCGTCTCCCTTCAGCCTAAAAACTCTCTTTCGCATTTTTTTAGGGTGAATCTGCTGGCAAATATTTCTCTCATCTTTTGTGTATCTGAAAATATTTGTAGCCATAATTTTTAAAATACACTTTGAAGCTGTTATTGTGGAGGTATAGGCTACAGTCAGGTATTGTTTGCTGTTAAAGAATTGTTAGAATCACGCACATGTGTATAGTTAGTATCTGTGTGTTTCTTTAATAATTTGAAAGCCATTTACCCTCTCCCACATACAGTTTTTGGATATTTTTTAAATGTTCTGTTTGTCCCTGTCTTCTGTTTCATACATAATATACGGCTTTTCTCTGACACTCTAAAGCACTCACAGGAATTTTAAAATAGATTGCTACATCAAGACAAAGGGAAACGAGATTGGGGAGCCCAGTGACTTGAGGACGGAAAGATATGTGGTTTGACTGCAAATGCAGAGGCAGCTTTGATTGGGGGAAACATAGGAAAGGTACAAGAGCAATCAGAGGAAACTATTACAGCTCTCCTGGGCAGAGGAAAAGTCAGTTCAGGAAACGTTCACGTGGGGAGGAAACAGCTGGTTAAAAGTGTTGAGTATCAATCATGTGGGGACATATCCACGGAGCTGAGCAGCATGGGAGTACAGGCTCCTTCAGAAATGGAATGAGGGCAGGGAAGGACTTATATTTACACACAAACACTGCAGCATCTTTTGGAGTTCGAGGTCAAGGATGGTGACAATCGCACATCCTTTTCCAGTGTCAGTGAGAAATGTGCACTCAGTGATGGGATGAATGGGGAGCCATGGGCCAGCTCAGAGCAGCACAGGCTGTTGTTTTTATTGATGGCACGGCTGTCAAAGGGCACTGCTGCTCTCTGGTCCCGGCCTCAGTGCCCAGGAAACAAGTCCCCAACAGGGTGGTTTCTTGTGGCCATCCCTTTCATACTTAGCCAGATGGAACTTCCTTGGGTGAGAGAAATAGCATTTCTAGGAGATAAAGGTGCTTGCTTCTTGTGTGAATGGGGCTCCTGGGAGGTATATATTTTAGGACCTAGAAAGTCTTAGAGAGGAGGAATATGGAAAAGAGGGAGTCAGCAGTAAAACAGAAACAATATTGTGATTCCCCTTGAAATATTATCAACAAGGCAAGAACTCATGTGGGCGCCGGCCAGAAGTTGAGAAAAAGAGGCATGATATTGTGAGAACTAGGGCAGAGGAAGGGTCCACGGATAAAACACAGCAGACTAAGGAAATATTAGAAAAAAATATATTTCAAGAGTTTTCAGAGCCTACTTCATACCTAGGAAACTAACTTCTATGAGCTAAATTTAATACATAAATAACATTGTTTTTATAATGGAAACATCAAAAACGGAAAACTCTAAGAAACACTCAGCAGCATACTTTTTATTGCACCAAAAAAATCCAAAAATTGATAAGCAGCTAAGGTAAATGGACAAATGTATGTTTTATTGTACTTTGTGGGTAATATAATAAGGAAAAGGGTGGTAAGTAACCAGGATTTTGTGATCATGCTGGCTTAAACTTAAGATGCTCCTGAGACCTGAAACAAAATTTGTGCCATAGAAAAAAAGATTAGAAAAAAAATAGCTCATAAAATGAATCCATATACTGTGTGCTTTGGGGAAAGAAAAGAAAAAAGCCTATATAAAAAGTGAAGTTTTACAGGGACAGTGAGTGAAAGTGTAGCAAACAGCAGAATAAGTTACCACAGGGGGAAGGAAATGCCACTTCAAATAAGAGACAGAAAAATACTTAGATTTTTGAAAAGAGAATCCCAGATTCATTCCCATAAGTAATCCAATTAAAGGTACAAACACGTCAAAGCTAGATATTTAAAGTTTTTGAGTATCACATACAGGAAAATATAACCACTGAAAAAAACATCAAATCTGAGACATCAAGATCATAGAAATGTTGAGATTTAGGATAAAATCTGTTCAGTGTTTGACAGTGGCACGGGAGAGAGTGATGTTGTTTTTGTTTGTTTTTTTCCTCATGATAAGCAGCCAGTTTTATGGCCTATAATTAATAATTCAGAAATGAAAACAGGATATAACTAGAAAAATGGTTGAATGGTCCAAGATTCCCAGTCAGGAAAGACCTTATCTTAATGAAAGTTTATCTTCACTAAAGAAAAATTGAATTTAAGAAGTAAAGCAGCCACAGGTGTACCCACCATCACTAAATTAATTGTCATTCCTGTGAAAATTATCCAGTCAAGGCAGAGGGGTGACCCAATTCTCTGGAGAATGGTGAATTCTGAAAGTTCTCAGATATAAAAAGGTAAATGAAAATCGCATTAGATTAATTAGAAGGACAAGTAAAAAATATAATACTAGTTTGCAACTAAAACTTCCCAAACCAGGTTGTTGTTTTTCAGAATAAAGGAGCCAGGGCCATATTTTTCTTTTCTGTTACCTTCCATTCTAGGGTGGCTCTCCAGGCAGAGGTACCTATTTTTAATACTAGCTTCATCCTCACTATGGTTAAGGAGTCATATGCTTGTCAGTTTTTAGTCTATGGATGTTTCACAATGTTTTTACTCTTAAAAGAAAGAAAAATCATACCTAGTCCTGTTTCCCTAGCACTTTTTAAAAATACCTTTTGTTTTTACTGTTTTACTCTTTGTCTATAAGCTTATATATTATTGACACAATAATAATTATAGCATAGCTTTTTAAAAAAATGTATCTTACCTACAGCCTGGGGCCCTGAATTTCTGGACTTACTGTTGTGTGTGAGTCTTCATACTTGACCCTGTCTGGCAAAATTGGATTTCCATTGGCTGCCTCTTTTTCTCTCCAAATATTCTCCATAGCATTTCCTTTTCACATTTTAGAGAAACTTTACAATATCTCCTTTTCCCTCTTATTTTATGGTTAAAATATTTTGTATACAATCATTCTAGATTATGTCCCACCTCCTACATGTTCCTCAAGTGGGTGTTCGTGCCACTTTGGAAAGGACAATTTTCCCTTGAGTGGAATATGAATTCTCTTTAGAAAGTGTTACCACCCCCACTACGAGTAATTAATACATCTAATTCATTCTCTGTGATAAAGATCAGAATCGAATGCCACCAACATAGCACGCTCCAAGAAACATAACAAAGAGCTGACCATCCAAAGGTATCTCCCTGTCCAGCTGGAGTGGCTCAGTGGTTAAGTGTCAACCTATGAACCAGGAGGTCACCGTTCGATTCCCGGTCAGGGCACATGCATGGGTTGTGGGCTCATTCCCCAGTTTGGGGTGTGCAGGATGCAGCCGATCAATGATTCTCTTTCATCATTGATGTTTCTATCTCTCTCTCCCTCCCCCTTCCTCTCTAAAATCAATAGTTAAAAAAAGAATAGGCTTGGCCATCTAATATACTCCCTCAAGGCAGTGCCCTGGATGTTGTGGTATGGGGGTTCCCATAGAACTGAGATTTACTGCATGGGCCCCAGGATCAGGCAGGTCTAACCTTCTGTTTCTGTTTTCTCTCTGTGTATCTTGTGTAGTCTGCAGAGCCTGTTCTCTGGGTCATAAGAGACCCAAAGGTGTAGTGTTGGACTTGGTGTGTTACTTAGGCTGATTACTCACTGAACCTGAACAGTCCAATTACTCACTACATGTGAGTGTTTTAGCAGGAAGTGACTTAAATCTTTTTGGATTGATTTTATTATTCTACCACTGTTATTAGGACTTTGATTTATTAATAATTTATTCCATTCCAGGATATACATATTGTTTCATTTAATTCTCAAAACAACCCTGCACAGTAGGTTCTAATATCCAAATTCTGCAGATAAAGAAAGTGATACAGAGAGAAATCAAGTTGCCCAAACTCACACATTTTCTAAGGGGCGAAGTCTGAATTTGAACCCAGATCCTCGCTCCGAAGCCCCCATTCTCTGAACCATGTTTGTAATGTCTTGGCCATGACTGCATGAGTCACCATTAAGACTGCTAACAGCATCCCCAGGTCTGGACTAGCTCCAAATTATCCTTAGTCTTGAGAATGATAGATTAATTTGAGTTCTTGACAGCAGGGGAGTGCCAAGTAGGGACAACAATGGTTCTGGAAACACTAAATGAACTCAACAGGAACCTCATTCAAAGGTGAGGGAGGAAACAAAATGTGTCTCTGTCTCTTTGAGGATTATGACTTTTAGAAGATAAAAAATAGTGACAATTCTATTCCTCAGGAACCCAGAGTAAACTTTCAGAAATACATAAACCTTAGAAATCTATTTAACTAGTTTCATTTGGTGCAATGTTGGTCAGCATATTTCTGTACCCCTCACTCCCCGGAGAATGCTAAATAAGGAAACAAGGGAGAAAGATAAAGGAAAAGGAATGAAGAAAGACAATGAGAAAGATCTTGGCATATTCCCAGAATGTTCTAAAATTTAGCTTGATTTTTTTAAAAAATTTTGTGGGTTTTTTGTTTGTTTGTGTATTTAAAACAACACTTGGTTTTTATAAAAACATCTCTGTCCACAGGAATTTAAATGGAAATTTGGTTACTCAAGGTTTGCCATGTTGTAGTGCTTGTTTTCAGGACAAATTTAGGGAAGAAGTAATTAAATTACTATTCCTGTTTGCATATAGAAATAAGAAGACATGGATTTGGGATTTTCCCAAGTCTCCAAAAGAGAGAAAAGGTCAGAGCATGGCCCTTTTAAACTGGCCCTAGGGGAGAGAAGCCTCAGGGCTTGCTGAGAAAAGCCCTGGTTTCTATTTGAAGGACAGCCCTGCACGGTACCCTGAGAACCATTTCTTCTATAACTTTGGGGCTTTATTTAAAGCTAGACACCAAAGTTATAGACAGATGGAAGCCACTGAATAGTGATGAGCCAATAGACCCCAGTGGAGGAAGAATTGGGGGCTGGGGATGCTTCTTCTCAGGGGGTATAATTTCTGTGCAGAGTTTACAGAGACAAATTGAAAAGTGATCAGAATGGAATTATTCCCTGAGGATCTGAAAAGAGGCAGGAGGGAGGACCCAGACAGAGAAATTACTAATCCCAAGAAGATATAAACAGTCCCACCTACCTGGACTCACAGTCACTGCAAGATCAAATGACTGAGTATAGTTCTTTAAAAACCCAACATCTCCATGCATTGCATATTTATCATCGGGATGTCATTGTCATTTCACGTGAATTTGGTGATGGCTACATTCTCCCTTGATTTAGATAATTCATATTCACTTTTAACTTCTTCTTACCCGAATGATGTTAATAATTATTCAAAATACGCCATTCCTCCTCTCATTCAAACTCCATGGTCCAGGAACCCCTAATTGCTTGTAATTCATTGCATATACGTTACCCGCTACTTCTGACCTTCGTATTCTCTCTTTTAAAAATGTTTTTATTGATTTCAGAGAGAGTAAGGGAGAGGGAGAGAGAGAAACATTACTGATGAAAGAGAATCATTGGTCATCTGCCTCCTGCATGCCCCCTACTGGGTTATAGGCCAAAACCCAAGAGTGTGCCCTCACCAGGAATCAAAGCATGACTTCCTGGTTCATGGGTCAATGCTCAACCACTGAACCACACCGGCTGGGTCACGTGCTCTCTCTTTTCCTTCTTCATTTGTCTAGCCATGCCTTATTCATCCATTAAGACACTTCTCCAGTGGCTCCTTCTCTAAGAAGGCCCAGTTCGGGTGATGTATCCATCCCATATAGACACAAAAAGTTCTGTGCATGATTGTCGTTATTTGTCACCCCAACTAGCACTGTGAGCTGCTTCTTGAGAGCCAATGACTAGGTCTTGCCCATCTATCCTTCTCCTTGCAGACAGAGTTACTAGCAAAATAGGAGAAAATGCTGAGGACAGTCCCAAGGGGACACCACATTTAATGGGCAAAATAAAATAAGCCAACAAAGGGGACTGAGAAAGTCAGACAAGTGGAGAATCAGATAAGACTGATAGAGTGATGCTAGCAGGAAAGTTTCAAGAAGGGGAGAAAAACATTAACTCAAGAAGAAAGGAGAACTCAAAAGTCAGCACCTATGTCAAAGATAAGAAAGAGAATAAGGCATTAATTCATTGCATGCTTAGCCCATGGTCAGAGATTCTTTTTCCTCCTTCTCCTCTCTCCTCCCCCTTCCTTTTCTTTCTTTATCTTCTGTTTCATCTTCTTCTTAATTTTCTTTGTGTAAATTCTTTCATCTGAATATTTTGTGCTCAAATATTTAATGTATTAGATATTTGGACAATCCCCTCATGATAGTCTAAATACTGTTCAAATTAAGTTTGGAAGCAAGTTTCATCTCTGGTACAGCTAACCACAAGCTGAGTGGCTGCCTCACTTGTATTGGACTTTGACATGGTATCTTTTTGACCTAAGGCAATGTCAAAAAGTAATATCCTTTATTACAGTTTCACAAATACTCAGAGAGGAAATTTCTGATAAACTCCATGGATTGGAAAAGTGTGAAAGACATTATTAATATTCCCAGGGCAGTTCAGCTGTTCTCATTACTGCTTGTGATCATCTTAAGTCTTAATAAATAGTGGCTGGCAACTTCATTCCCTATCCTTTTTCTAAGGAAAGGCTGTAAAGAGGAAGAATGAAAAGAGTGGGGAGGGAGACCATTTAAAATAGATTAGGTAACAGTTTTGGAAGTTTCCTAGCTGCTGTTAGATACCTGATTGCTCAATGATAGGAGGCAAGCAGGCTGACAAAATCACTCATCTCCTGCAGACCCAGCCTGAATCGCACCAGCACCATCTTTCACACCTTTACTTTCTCTCTTTCTCAGTTGGGCCATTATTAACTAGAACACCTGATGCTCAGACGATGCCAGATCAGAGAATTCATCATAATCAAGATAAATGACTAACCTGGAAAATATCACAGGACTGTACTAATTAATTAGCCTCTCTGAGGTTCCCTCGCAGTCCAGGCAGCCATTTGGTCACAGCTATTGATGAGCTCAAGAAGGCTGAGTGGGTTTTTGTCTGTTTGTTTTCACAGGGTTTTTCCTTCATAGGAAGGACACTTAGAAACAAGCAATTTTATTTATTTACATAAAATCTACAAAAAAATCTTAATCTCTTTTGCACATGTAATACTTTGAGAGTCAGATGAAACATCTCAGGATTTAAAATGCATAAAATACATCTGTTGACAAAGAAAACTGATAGAATTGAAAAACAGTTAACAAAATATTTTCAGCCCTGGCAGGGTCGTTCAGTTGGTTGGCGAGTCCTACCATGCACCAAAAGGTGGGTGGGTTTGGTTCCTGGTCAGGGTCCATAGCTAGGTTGCTATGGATCTCCCTCTTTCTAAAAAAATAAATAAAAACATATTCTTAGGTGAGGATTTAAAAAAATAAAATAAAACAAAGCAATGCTACTCTTTAAAAAATTGTTTCTCAAAAAGTTTGTGATACAGGATATATGTGCTTTAATCCTATATAATAAAACCCTTATATGCAAATCAACCGAATGGGGGAATGGCAGGTGGAACCACCAGTCGCTATGATGCACACTGACCACCAGGGGGCAGACGCTCAACGCAGGAGCTGTCCCCTGGTGGTCAGTGCACTCCCACAGGGGCAGTGCCCCTCAGTCAGAAGCTGGGCTCATGGCTGGCGAGTACAATGGCGATGGCGGGAGCCTCTCCTGCCTCCACTGTACGTGGGCAGTAAGGAGTGAGGGGTCCTGGACTGTGAGAGCCCCGGACTGCAAGAGGGATGTCTGACTGCAGGCAGGTGGACATCCCCCAAGGGGTCCTGGACTGCGAGAGGGCACAGACTGGGCTGAGGGACCGCCCCCCCCCCACCAGTGCATGAATCTCATGCACCAGGCCTCTAGTATTGTATAAAATAGGATCTTTTTTTTTTAAGTTTGTTTGTTTGTTTGTTTGTTTGTTTTTAAATGTATTTTATTGATTTTTTACAGAGAGGAAGGGAGAGGGATAGAGAGTTAGAAACATCAATGAGAGAGAAACATCGATCAGCTGCCTCCTGCACACCCCCTACTGGGGACGTGCCCGCAACCAAGGTACATGCCCTTGACCGGAATTGAACCTGGGACCTTTCAGTCCGCAGGCTGACGCTCTAGCCACTGAGCCAAACTGGTTTCGGCTAAAATAAGATCTTGTGACCATTCTAATAACTTGGTTAATTTCAAAGACAGGTAAGTATAAACAGTGTTTTGAGATTTCTGTAACAACTGTCACATCATATGAAAATAACCATGATCTTCTTTGCAGACAGTGCCATAGGTGCTACTGTCACTGCGTTTACAATGGAAGGAAATGCTAAATTTCAGGTAGAGGCTAATCGAAGTAGAGTTGTAATTTTTTTTTTCTGGTCTCAGGTTAAGAACTGAATATAGATTTGCCTAAGTATTATATTTATGATTAACCCTTTCAGAGTGGGTTTTTTTAAATATTGGGTTTGGTTTTCAAAATGGCACAGGTTGTGCTAAGGGACTGAAAGGATCATAATCATGAAAAGCCCAGAATTATGGGGGTCACTCAGTGGAGAAAGGACAGCAGCTCACCGCTCACGGATGGGAGAGTTAGGAAAAGCCCTGAAGAACTACTACACACAGACAGGCACACAGACAAGGGGCCTGTGGTTATGGACATTTTTTAGGGGGGAGTGGGCTGATTTCTAAAATGAAAACTCGCTCTGCTTTTTGTATATCAATCTCAAGGAAATGGCATTTTTTAGAGGTGAAGACAGCATTTCCTGTTGTAATTCAAATAGTGATGCTGTCATGAAGAGTCACAATTGATTTCCATGTTGGCTTAATGGCTGTTTTACTGCCTTAATGTTTTAGGGATACTCTCATTTGAAATTGTATTTTTTCAAGAGTTTTGAATATCTGCATTGTCAAATATGATCACAAAACACATGTGACAATTCAACCAATTATGGCTAGAAGGGGATTGTTCTGAAGCTATTAATAGTAGTGTCATGCAATCCCATTATCACTACAAATCTTGTAAACCTGTCACCTTCTCTTGAAATATGCCCTTTGTCATGTCTTATAACAGCTGCAGTTGCACAAGTTCCATTGCCAGCTACAAATTACATGTGGAAATAGAGTTTGGGAGAGTATACCAGAAAAATGACAAATATCTGTAAATCTCCTGAGGTGTCTTAATGTCAGTAAATGTGAGAACTTCACTTTTGTTGCTTATTAGATTTCTAAAAAGGTAACTGGACCACTAGGGGGATTTATTGGTCCATTTCATTGTTGGCAATGTTTTCTCTTAAAATTCTGTTTTTATGAGCTTAAGTACTGCACCCTTAAACTGAAATGTATGAAGTTAGATCACTTTGGTTGAATGATATCCAGTGCTGCAATAAATTTGACAGTAACCCAACCAAGTTTTATCCCAACCTCCTTATATGCCAAAGACAACACCTCCTTAGATGCTTTTGCTTGCTCACCTACAGAGAACATCACGATCTGGAAACATTTCAGATTTTGCTTTATCTTGGTGCCACTGTATACACTGTTCTATGTATATGGAAGGCATCCCTTCTTTCCTCTTCCTAATTCTGACCTGTCCTTCAATGACGAGCTCAGGGTTAACTTCCCTGTGATTTCAGAGCACCCGAAAACCTCTTATCATGGTGCTTGACTGATTGTTTTATATAATTAATTGTCTCATTGCCCCATCCCAATAGACAAGTCACTTGAGAGCAGAAACGTTTTTCTTTTTCATGCTTCCAAAACTGTGTAGAAAGATTTATTATAAATCTCACCTTACTTCCTCCTAAGAAATAGAAGTCTTAGCATACCCACTGGCAATGTGTGATTTATTCCATATCATTACCAGACCATTGAAATTGCAAGCTCACCAGACAGATCCTACAGGCCAATGGTCAACTTTGGTTCTAACCTTGGCCCTGTGGTGTCCTTTGAAATTATGCCTAGATAACTTTTTTATTCCTACCTGTTCATATATTAGATGTTTTGAAAGTAACTGAGTATACGGGCTTCCCTTGGTCTCAAAAATTAACCAACACATCTGACATCTTTTGAAATACATTTCTAGACTTTCCTCCTTTTTACAATTTTTATGGAGCAAAACACAAACAATGCCTCTAGGACTTTAATGAAACAAACAAATATTTTTAAAGCACTGAAAATCATATAAATATAGCAGAAAGAGCAGGTGTCAGTATCAGAAACCCTTTTTGCTGTGGTTGCTTCCCATCTCTCGGTATCCATTATCATATTTTACTACAGCAGCCATAGTCAAAACTCTTTGCTTGCTGCACTGCAGTTTTGCTCTAATTGTTTCAGGCCCAATTACATTGGGTTATGTAAATCCCTGTTAAATATTTTTGAATTGAAAATTAAGAATAGATTTCAATAAGGCATTGAAATTAATAGAATAAGAACGTGGTTCTAGTCAGAAAAATAGCACTATTCCAGTGAAAGGAAAGCAAATCTATAGCTAAATACTAGAAATAGATAGATAGATGATAGATAGATAGATGATAGATAGATAGATAGGCAAATGCAGAATATGAATTAGATGTTAAAAATCAGCACTATGAGAATTACTCAGGTACATATCTTTGGTGCTAAATAGACCTTAAAATAAATTAATTTGATCAATGATGCAAATGTTATGAGGTATACAAAAGTTGAACCGATACCTGCTCTGGGGGAATAATTAAACAGAGAACATATAAAAATATATTAAAAATATACTCTTATGTAATAAAAACGGTCTTAGATTTTTTTAAATAAGTGAGAAAAAGAAAACTGAACTATAGAGAGTTAACTGAAGCACCCGAAGTATAGATATTTTTATCTATCATTTATGTTGTACTGTGCTAAGCCATTTACACCTATTACCTAATGTAATATCTCAACAGCTCTAGAAACTAAGAGTTCTAACTTATGGATAAGAGTTAGATATTTGGCCACGCAAGACTTTACCAAAACTGGCAGCTCACCAAAGGTAGTCAGCACCTCGGTCCTTTGCGTAGCCTTCATTTTCTTCTTTTGCATCACTATCATCGGGGTAACTCTCAGTCTTTTGAACGAAGGGACAAGGAGCTTCTCTGGGTCCCCTGTACCTCCTCCAGCCGCCCTGCCGGTGCCGCTTCTCCATCTCCTCGATGAGGAGGCCCCACAGCTGCTGCAGGTCAGCGAGCCTCTGTGGGATGGTCTCAGCATCCAGGCTGCTGCTGTCGGTGATGATGCTCTGGCTCCTCTCGAAGATGCCTTCGATGGGAAGATGTTGTCAATACGAGGCTGGTGCTGTCAGATTTCCTTCTGGAGGGTCTGATTTTTCTTTATAGTCCTCAGATTTGGACAGTCTTAATTTCCCATGTTTTACTCCTAGCTATTACTAAACTGCGCTCCTTTCCTTACTTTTTGCTTTCTGCACGTGCTTCACTGGAACGTCCTTTCACTTTTCAATTGTAGTTCCCAGGTACTCAGGCCCCACATTGGATGCCACATATGCCACACCAGCACGACCAAGGGTGAACCTGGGGAGGGACAGTGAAGGATTGAAGAAAAGACAGACAAGAGAATACAGCTGGGGCTCGGTGGATCTCCCGTTCCTGGATGAGGACACAAAAGACCCAGTCTGCAAGCGGATGCTTTATTTTATAGTCTGATTAAAACAAGGGTAGGTTAACATGTATACAAATGTTCTTGTTTTGGCAACACTTGCTGCACCTCCCACAGCCCATTAGCTACTTAGGAAGGAATGAGGGAGGGCCATAAGGTCAGGCTTACTTATGCTAGGAGAGCTCTACCCTCCAGGCTGGGACTTGTTTGTGGCCCTGCCACAGGTCAGCCCGAGGCTTGACCCTAGAGCTGCTCCCTACATTAGATAATTTGTCCAAGGTCACCCAGCTACTAAGTTAAGCCAAGGGCTGACTTCCAAGCCTTCTCCTTCCCATTGGAAAGCTGTTTAGCAATGGACCCCCACCTGAGCTGACTTCCAGCCCAGGGTTCACTCCACAACACAGTTAAATCCAAACTTGCCCATTAAATTGATCTAAGTAATGAATTTTGAGTCTAGTAACCAAACACTGAATTTGGGGACAGCTTTTATGTGTAAGTGTAATTTGTGGTTATATGCTTTTATTAAAATCATAATGCCCTATTAATTAAACAGTTTTTAATCACATGCTTACTGCTTGTAACATGTATACATAAAAGAAAAGGCAGAGAACTAAACACACACAAGAAGAAATAAGCTATTTTAACCTAGACTACTAACAATGCTCTTCTAATATTGCCTCCCAATAGGCATTAAAAAAAACTGTTATAACCATCATTCGTACCACAGTTTCATTCACCATATGGGGGAAAGTCTAATGACTTTCTGGTCTTTGCCTCAGTCCTAACTGAATGGTATTGACAGCTCTGAATATCAAGGCTTATCCAGAGTGTCCTTGGTGATCAGAGATGAATAGAGCTACATGAAAGGAGCCGTTTGTACTATAGGGAAAGGAATTCTGTAGATCACCATCTTGTCCACTGATTCGGGTTGACATAAAACAGCTGAAATAACTTTAATAGGAAGTCATACTAGTGTTGCTTGTTCAAAGCTTATATCCATCTATGCGTTCATTGTATTTCACATATGCATTTATTCAACAGGCCTCATGGTAGAGATAACATGCAGAATAGGTTTCAGTGATGTCAGGGAATATGGGAAGAGTCCTGAAAGGCTACTAGAGACACTCCCCATCCCCTTTAAAGAAGAAGAGCTACAGTGGGTTATGTAGCATGATTAGAGTAGATTGAACTGACTTGAAGCCCTCTTTGGGCTTCAAGAGAGCAGAAGTTTGATTTGCTCTCTATTATTTATGCAATTAGTGTCTTAGTGGGAATGTTTTAACTTCGGTTTGTGGCCTCCTATTTTCCTGCCTTCTTACTGATGCAGTGATTCCCTGGTATCTTAATAACTACAATGGGTATGCTTTGCTTAATAGATATGAGCTTTAGAGAATAATGTTATTTCTGGACACTTAATGATTTTCATAATTAAGAAGGCACTGAAGTTCAAGGTCTTTAAAAAGAGATATTTTCCTAATGATACATTTGCCAACTAAAGACTTGATAATCTGGAAAAGAAGTTGCTCTTTCTGCTTTAAGGCTAAAATAAATTCTTTATTTCTTACCTTAACAAAACTCAGTGTTTGAAACATTTTTGACTGCTTTTACAAGAATGAAAAATACCAAAATATATAATTCAATGGTTTTTAGTTATAAATATTAGAATTTTAGGGAAAGAAAGAGAATAACAACTTATCTATATATATAAAAGCCTAAGTGACCAGCTGACCGGCCGACCAGCCAGTAGCTATGACATGCACTTACCACCAGGGGGCAGAAGCTCAATGCAAGAGCAGAAACCACAGGCATGGAAACATGGAACAGACTGATGAATCTCAGAGGGAAGGAGGGAGGGGGCAGGGCGAGAAGAGATTAATCAAAGATCTTATATGCATATTAAAGGCCCAGTGCACAGATTCGTGTACCAGTGGGGTCCCTCTCACAATCTGGGACCCCTCAGGGGATGTTGGAGAGCCGGTTTCAGCCTGATCCCCGTAGGCCAGGCCGAGGGACCCCACAGGTGCACGAATCTGTGCACTGGGCCTCTAGTAGAAAAATAAACTACTAAACATAGAATGTGTGTCTCAATTGTAGACTTGAAAAGTAAGTAACAGTGGGATAGGGCATATATTCTGCTTTAGTGATAAAACCAAGTAATGATAATTGAAGCAATGTTAGTGTAATGTGAAACGTGTGGGCAGTAACTTCTACATATATCCTGAATTTACTTATCAAGCTCCCGGTAGAAGTTGCAAAAGTGTCTATTGCCTTGCAGGCAGTTTAACTTAGAATAAACTCTCACTATGGGGATAGAAAATGGTCTGCTAATCCTACCATTCACTTCCTACCTACAAATCCCTGCTTGAATCCAGACCTGTTCTCAATGGAGACACAGCAGAGACTTTCATCCTGTTTCAGAGAGGCCAATTAGGAGAGGACCCAAAGTATCTAGTAGAGGCCTGAAATACACTGGATAAAATGCACTGAGAGCCAAATTTGAACTTGATGTTGAAGTCCAGTAGTTCTGTGCTGGGCAGCCAGGGCTCTAATTTCAATGCCTTTGGACCTTTATTGTTTTCTGAGTTCCCAGCCCCTGGGATTTTAGTTTATTAATTTCTGCAGCCTGAGCTTCTGGCATTGCCAGCTTGTGCTTATTAGCTACAAAAATCTTAGGATTAACATCAATAAGCCTCTGGCACCTCCCAGTGAAGTGGCTGAGTGGTTAAGGGGAAGTTGGTTAAGCCACTTGGCATTCGGGAATTCAAATCCTCTCTTGTTGCTTAGTTTCTTCTATTTGGTTTTTAGAATGTTGCCAGATGTGTGTGTGTGTGTGTGTGTGTGTGTGTGTTTAGTGTACATTGATTATGACTATCCCAGTAAGAAAGGTTGGTAATCAAGCCTTTGGGTTGGACTGAGGATAATATTTACCCACAGCTGTTACAAGATCCTGGTTGCTTTGTCAAAGAAAATGACATAAAGACAGTAGATTGCAACCCTTGTCATTGAGTAGGGCAGAATTGCTCTGAAGGATGCTTTATTTTGTAGCCTCTAATTTGTGGTTTATCTTATGCAACTCCACTGTGAACAGTCTTTAATATAATTGCTTTTCAGACTCCCTGTTGAAATGTAAACTCTAAAATTTGATTATGAAGACTATTCCTCAACTGCTTTCTCCTCATCTCATTCCTACTTCCAACTCCACTGTCTAACACATACAACATTATACTGCTTCAACTCTGTTATACAGTATTACTCTATTAAACTGCCTCTTCAGCTCTCACACTCATGTGCACTCTGCTATGTATTTCTTGGTGTTTTAGCAGAAGCACATCGACAAGGCAAGCACATTTCAACCCTCAGCTTAGATCATAACCACTATAACTTCATTGGCCAAAGCAAATCACATGGCCAAATCCAAAGTTAACAAGTATGTCTTAGTCAGCTTGAGTTGCTATAACAAAATACTATAGATTGGGTGGCTTTAACAAAAGACACTTATTTTTCACAGTCCTGTGCCTTGGAAATCTAAGCACGAGGTGCAGGCAAATTTGCTTCCTGGGGAGAGCCTTCTTTCTGGCTTGTAAAAAGCTGTCTTCTCAGTGTGTACTCACATGGCCTTTTCTCCATGCTTGTGCCTAGACAGAGAGATCTCCCTTTTCCTTTTCTCATAAAGTCACTTGAGCCCAACATAAGGATCCCTCCCTCATGACCTATCCTAAACCTAATTACCCCCCAAAGGCCCCACTTCTATGTACCATCACTTTGGGGGATAGGGCATCAACTTATGAATTCAGGGATGGACACAAACATTCACTCCATAACGGAAGTGGTAAAGTACACCTACAATTTTAGGGAGGAACTGAAAAACTACATTACAAAGGTCCTGGGTACATGATGAATAACTAATTGGGCCAATAATTCAATCTACTAAGTGATACACATCTTTTCTTTCATTCCGTTTATATAACTACTAGAGGCCTGGTGCACGAAATTCGTGCACAAGGGGTGTGTGCTCCTCAGCCCAGCCTGCACCCTCTCCAATCTGGGACCCCTTGAGGGATGTCCAATTGCCCGTTTAGGCCCAATCCCAGTAGGACATCCCTCTCACAATCCAGGACTGCTGGCTCCCAACTACTCACCTGCCTGCCTTCCTGATTGCCCCTAACCACTTCTGCCTGCCAGCCTGATCACCTCCTAACCACTCCCCTGCCAGCCTGATTGATGCCTAACTGCTCCCCTGCCAGCCTGATTGCCCCTAACTGCCCTCCCCTGCAGGCCTGGTCACCCCTAACTGCCCTCCCCTGCAGGCCTGGTCCCCCCCAACTGCCCTCCCCTGCAGGCCTGGTCCCCCCCAAACTGCCCTTCCCTGCAGGCCCAGTTGCCCCCAACTTCCCTCCTCTGCCGGCCTGGTCACTCCTAACTACTCTCCCCTGCAGGCTTGATCGCCCCCACTGCCCTCCCTTGCAGGCCTGGTCCCTCCCAACTGCCCTCCCCTGCTGGTCATCTTGTGATGGACATCTTGTGTCCACATGGGGGCAGCCATCTTTGACCACCTGGGGGCAGCCATCTTTGACCACATGGGGGCAGCCATCTTGTGTGTTGGAGTGATGGTCAATTTGCATATTACTCTTTTATTAGGTAGGACTAGAGGCCCAATTCAGGAAATTCATGCAAGTGTAGGCCTTCCTTCCCCTGGCTGCCGGCACTGGCTTCCCTCTGGCACCCAGGACCTGGGTTTCCCTTGCAGCCCTGGCTTCATCCTGAAGGTCATCCAGAAGGATGTCCAGGCTAATTAGCATATTAGGCTTTTATTATTGTAGATATACTAGGTGTTGCAATTGTAGCTGTAAGCAAGACGGAGTGTCAGAGTTGATGGCTTTTACCTTGCAGTGTGGATGCCTGATCTGGAGCAGGGCAAGTAGAGGTGTGATAATTATTGTGATAAGACTTTTCTTGCCATACACTATCCTTTTTTTCTGGCATGTCCTTCCCCCTTAATAATATTTATTTGTTCCTAATAACAGTTTCAAGACTGACTCCAATGTCACCTTCTATAGGAATTTGATTTTCAAACTGTAATCCTTTTTACTCTATGTTCTTCTATTTTTATCAATTCAGATTCTCCCTGGCCATGAAGGAGTTCCTTGTTGATACAGAGCTCTGTAGTAGTTGTCAGATTGTTCTGTCTAAACATAACTAAGATGGAGGCACTCATGGCACGTATGCTAAGGATGGCTCTAAGTAGGAAAAGGCCCACAGTGAGACCTTGATAAAGGTTAGCTGCAAATACCACTCTTTTGGGAGATAGAAACTATGTTTTCCATTCCTTTTGGTGTCTGTCTAGTACACAATGCCATTGAATGATTCCCATATCCAGCCTTGCATTACTCATAATATTTCAATGTATTCAAGAGGTGTTTTACTTAAAGTTGCCAAACAAATTTAAACTTTATTTATGTTAATTTTTAAAAAATGATATTGAAGGTACCAGTGTGGAGAGGAAATTAAGTGGCAAAGGATACAGCATCATGTGTCCCAAGGGGTTGAAAGTAATTATAAATAGGTGCTTTACTCAATGTTAGTTAATGACGAGATTAGCACTTACACATTTTCCTTTATTAACAACTTAGGTTTTATATTCTTAAGGATGCAAATGGGCCATCCCACGAATAAAACCTTAAAACCTGAGATAAACAAGGACTGCAAAAAAATGCAGTGGCCAGGGTTTCTTTTCTCTCTCCCTTTTGTGTGTGTATGTGTGTGTGTGTGTGTGTGTGTGTGTGTGTCCTTGTCATTGCAAGGATTTTTCAGTTCATCAATTAATTTTTCTTGTTATTATGTCTTGTCATGGTTGAAGCATCTTCAAAAAACTGATAACAGGAGGAGAGAAATGATGATTTATTTCAAGAGGTAGATCAGACTTAACATTTTAAAGTTGACACCAACTTCAGAGAACACTTCATGTAAGTGTTTTTCAATGGGTTTGAGTGTGTGTGTCACCTGTCACGGAGCAAGGTCGCAGGGCGTTGTGATTGCAGAGCACCAGAGAACTCTTGTCATCCTTAAAATCGTATTTTGCATATGAGCAATCTGAGGCCCAGTGAAGTTAATGAGTTTTAGAGCATACAGTGAGTTGGTGTCAGAGTCTGGATTTGAACCCAAATATTCTGTCTCTAATCCTGTGGTCTTTGAATCTTGTCAGCTTTCTTGGAGATTTATTTCAGCAGTTGAAAGCTTTAGATAATGGCATTTATCATGTCTTCCTTAACCAAGGACAAATGCTCTATGTGTTAAATCCCTGGAGGAAACTGTCAGACTTCATTATAAAAAGTAAAAAATGACCAGAAAACAATTACATGCTACCTCTGTGGTACCATGTACCAGTGAGAAGTACTGAAGAGAGGGGCACAGCAGTAGGGAGGAGTTGGTCAAGGAAATGACACTGTGGCTGGACCTTGAAGAATAGGCTGCATTTGATGTCAGTGTGGAGGGAGATGGGTTTGGACAGGGAGGGAGCAGAATATGGCTGGGAGGGAGAAGGAGGTTGTCAGAGAAAAATAAAAAGGACAGAGGCCCAATAGCAGCAGGAAGGGGCCAGTGTTCATCCTGGGAGCAGTGAGGATGGCTCATAGGTCATCATGAAGGAGGAAGTGGGCTTGCCAAATGTGATTGGGAAACAAAAGCAAAACTGTTCAGTCTCTCAGAAAATCTGACAAGATATCAATCATTCTTTTGTTATGCTAATTGCACGCCATAAACATATTCTTACCCATATTCCTTTTTACTAGTTATTCAATATATAGGAGTTGAGTTGAGAATTTGGGGAAGACAAAGAACTCTTACAACATAATTATATTACCCCCCCCCCAATCTCCTAGTGTTATTTTATGAATACAGTGTGAAAACATTGAATACATGAAAGAATAGGACAGAGAGGAAGAAATCATACCCTGACTCTCCACAAGGAGTGGCTGTCAGAGGTCCCACCCCCACCTCCACACTACAAGCCTACAAAATAAATCCTTCTGAGTTAGTCTCTTCCCACCTCCACCCTACTAGCCTTCTAAATAAATCCTCCTGAGTTGGTATCTTCTCTCTTTTTAAAATCGCTTTTCTAGTACAGAGTAATGTAGGATGCAACATTGGTTTTGTTCCATTGGGACTTTCTCTTCAGGGCTGGCATGCTTCTTTTGCTCAGTTCCCTCTAAGTTATAAAGCTTTCCATTTACTCATGTATTTGCCAAGTTTCCTCATTGCTCATGTTTGTGGCTGATTCCAAAGCTTCTGTTGTTCTTTGTAGCTCTCTGTTCTGTTCTCTCCTCCCTTTATGTCTAGCCATTATGCAAAATGTGCATTATTGCTATTGTGTATTCTGTACAACACGGCGCTAGACCTCTGCAGATAGTCTGCCAATAGTACTCTGAATATTTGTTCTATGATTGCTCACTTAAAAGATGAAATTGATTTCTGCAGCAAACATAAACCCCTGGACTTATATCTACTGTGTTTAAGTATTCTAGTCAGTGTGACTATATGTATGCAAAATAAAATCATAAACTTGAGTGACTATCCTTGGTATTTACTAACATTACAGCTATGCTAAGTGATGAGTCATGGCTGGGATGTGGCATTATTCTCAGTGGATGCATTTTAAATACCAATATGACTTTAGTAGGATATTAAGTTTCAGTTAAAGAGGGCTTAAATGATCTCAGTTCTTTAGGTGTGCCATGGAGCTGCCCAGAGCTCTGTCTGCAGCCATCCTGTAGCAAGCCATGCAGTCACAGCAGAGGGCCATCAAAGGGATGTGGCCCTTGCACTGCCATCAAGTGATCTACCAAGACAGTGACAAAAATATCTTTGTCATACATTTGTATTCTTTTCTCTCCACTGCTTTCTTCCTACACCCAAGCCTTCCTATAGACCAGTGGTTCTCAACCTTTTTAATGCCGCAACCCTTTAATACAGTTCCTCATGTTGTGGTGACCCCCAACCTAAAATTATTTTTGTTGCTACTTCATAACTGTAATTTTGCTACTGTTAATGAATCGTAATGTAAATATCTGTGTTTTCCGATGGTCTTAGGTGACCCTGCTAGCGGTTCTCAACCTGTGGGTCCCGACCCACAGCTTGAGAGCCGCTGCTGTAGAGCCTAAGATCATCGGAAAACACAGATATTTACATTACAATTCATAACAGTAGCAAAATTACAGTTATGAAGTAGCAACGAAAATAATTTTATGGTTGGGGGTCACCACAACATGAGGAACTGTATTAAAGGGTTGCGGCATTAGAAAGGTTGAGAACCACTGCTAGACATTAAAATATATAGAAAAAAATAACTTTATTTTCTCCATGTCCCTATATCCTCTGTCCTACCTCTAGTCTTCCCGTCATTACTAAATGCAATGCAGAACAGGCTTCATTTCTTCACTACTCCTTACTATCCAACCCTGTGGTCTTGCTTCTGGGTTCTATCGATACATGATGATTGGAGTGACACTTCCCTTTCAGAATCCCAGAAGAATTTTCTAAACTGTCTGAATTTGCAAAATCCAGAGGCCTTCCCAGTTCTCACCCTCATGTAATTTGTCTAGTTTATGCAGCTGATCACCATTCCTTCTTGACATGCCCCCTCTTATCTTCTGTGACACTGTGCTCTTCGTTTCTTCTTATTCTACTTCCTCCCAGTTTCTCCTTCTGACTCCCTTTTCTCCACTGACCCATTCAGTGTAATATTCTTGGTCTTCTGTGTTCCCTCTTGTTCTCCCTAAATTATCTCAGACACTTCTCCGGCCACCATCTACCCTCAGATAATTTGAAATCTTTGTGCACCAAATTATGCTTCTAGGCCCCACATGCACACATAAAACAGCTTGCTGGGCTTTCCAAGGTCAATGTGTCCAACACAAGATTGCACTGTGAGGAAAATTGTAAAGAACATGACCTTTGTACTTGACCTTTGCTTGGCTTTCCAAGGTCAATGTGTCTAACACAAGATTGCACTGTGAGGAATAGCATGAAGAGCTTGACCTTAGTACTCGGATAGACCAGGGTTAGATTTCTGGCTCTAGATTGCTAAAGGGCCTTGGAGAAGATACTGAAACATTTTGTGCAGCTATGAGATGAAGGTTATAAAATCTGCTTTGTAGAACTGCTGTGAATGTAAGATATATAAAACAAAACCTGGCAAATGGTTGTCGTTCAGTACATAGGAGATATTTTGCATGATTAGTTTCTCTTCAATGCTTCCTTCTCCTGTTGTATTCCCATTGCTTTTAATCAAATTGTCATCATCACATAGTCATTTTCTCTTCGCTTCTATCTCAATCCTCATATCCAATCATGTGCCATATTATGTTGACTCTGTTTCCCTAGGTTCTCTTGAATTCATTCCCAGTTGTCTATGCTTTCTTTGGTCCTTATTATTTGTTCCCTGAGTTATTTCAAAAACATTCAAATTGATTTCTCTGCTTTCAGTTTTCCATTCCTCCAAACCATCGTTATATTATCATCAGAGTTTTGTCTTATTTTCCTGCCATACTGCAATAAACAGGGTGGTCTTCTCCAAACCCTTCAGAGTTAAACTCTGTTCTGCTCAATAGCTCTTTGTTGCTTATAGTCAAATGCTATCAGTCCTTAGCTGATCTGTCATTGTCCTACTGTCTTTCCCAGATTTTTCTCCCATGACTTTATGTTCCAGCAACACTATTACTCAAAGTCCCCCAAGCAAGCTACCTGGGTTGACATTCCTCAACTTTGGAATGCCTTTTTCCCTGAACAAAATGCCAGTTACTTTCAGCCACTATTTACTTTTGGTTCCTGTAACATTTGAGTATCTGTTTAGTGATTTTTAAAATTCTTTTGCAGTTAGTATTCAAGTGTTCTCTTTCCCCACAAGCTGAGTCCCTTAAGAGCAGATAAGACAAATGAAATAACACTATAAGAATAAATTAAAAATGTTAAAGAAAGAACCAAGAAAAGCAATGCCAATAATAAAGTCAATACAACAATAAAGGCAATTACTATGGCTGTGCACAAACCTAGCTTTGAACCCCTTATCAGCCTTGATTTAGTCATTAATTCATTCACTTCACAAATAAAATAATTTTGGGTGAATCCCTTATGCCCAACACTAGGTTTTGACAGGTAACTAAAAACATGATAGATCTGGCTTCTACTCACAAAGAATTTCTAGGAATAAATTGTATACTTGAAATTATGTATATATACAGCAGTTCATCATGAAGAACAAAATATCTTCTGGCTCTAAACTTTGAGAGAAACTTGTCATTGGGGATATTACATGGGCTACATTAAATGAAATAATGGGTAAAGCCCTCAACAATGATTTCATAATAAAACCAGAAGCATTGCTTTTTATATGACTGTTACTTAAGGCATAATATTGAAAAGCAATTAATACCTCCTACTATATAGTCCTAAGTGGTTATAGAAATCAAGCACTATTATCTGACTTTGTTAGTCTTTTTTACCAAATATTGCCAGACCACAATTTAATGCTATCATTGACATCTTATTCAAAATGGTTTTGTGCATTTATTTGAGATATTGGCACCAAAAAAAAAAAAAAAAAAAAAAACACACAAAAACACCACACAAACTTTATCTGCCAGCCCTTATGTATTTTCTATTGTTGCTGGAACAAATTAGCACAAAATAAGTGGCTTAAAACAACCAAATTTACTACCTTACATACTGTTGGTTAAAAGTCCCCAACAGTTCCTACTGGACTAAAATCAGGGCTCTGGCAGGGCTGGGTTTCTTTGGACACTCCCAGGGTGGAATCTGTTCCATTGTCTTTTCCAGCTTCTACAGGGCACCCATATTCCTTGGCTTGTGACTGCATCTTTAAAGCCAGTGACAATGCATCTTTCTGTCATTATTAGAGCCATATCTTTCTGGAACTATAGCCAGATAGGATCCTATGCTTTTAAGAACCCATGTGATTAGATAGGGTAAGACAAAATAATACAAAATAATCTCATTTTAAGGATTTTAATTACATCTATAAAGTCCCTTTTGTCATATAAGATAATATATCCAACAGATTTTAGGGTTGATGACATTTTTTAGGAAGGAGACATTATTCTGCCTGCTCTGCCATCTTACTCACATGCATATTCTAATTTACAATGGAGACTGTGATTTTTCAACCACCTGTTTGGAGGAGCAAATTGCATGATGGAATTCTGCACCTATTCCCTAAAACAACAACAAAAGTTACATTTCCTCAAATCCGTGGGTAATTCTGTAAAGATGTATGTGCTTGTGTGACTTAGGACAAACAAGGTTAGAAATTAGAAGAGGGTGTCTGGGGTGGCTATGTCTGAATCTGTTTCATTGATAGGGAACATTGGAGGTACCCCCTCTTCCCCATCTCTTCTCACATCTTTGCATTTCCCTACTCTACACCTAATGTAGAATTTAAAATGTTAAAGTTAAAAAGCATTTATTTCATTTCTTTGATGGAAGCAAAGTGAAGCATTTATTCCATTTCTATGGGAAGCTCTTGCATAAGTGATTGGTACTTATTACTAATGTAAAATGTTTTTGATTCTGAATATGTTGCTTATGTGATCTTCTGAATAAAGATAATTTTGCACTGTGTGAATAATTTCCCATTGTTTTCTAAAGTGTGTAAGTGGCTAGAAAAAAATACTTCTATTTTTCATTTGTCATTGCACTTTACAAAATTGAACCAACCTTAGATATTGTGGCTATAACCAGATGGAAGATTTCTCATGTGAGTCTAGAATGTGAACAAAGCATAAAATGCTGCTTGTGGACTGAGTTACTTGGATTTATCTAAAACCAACCTAATCAGTGCCTCAGCAACTCTCTAGTTCTATACACAGTAGACAATAAATATTTATTATTTGAATATGAGAATCACATTCCACTTTCCCCCCCTAGTCAACAGTTGTTTGTCTTCTTGCCAGTCAACCTAATACGAATCAGGTAGAAATGATTGACATGCCTCTCAGATTAGTGCCTCATCCTACAGTGCCCATGCCATACCTCAGTGACAGTCACTCCCAATTCCTTATAAGACTTTCTGCTGAGTGCTGTTACCTTCCCTGAAATGTTAAAGTTATACTCTGCTGGCTGAGAACCAACCACAAAGTGGCCATTGTTTTTTTCTGTCTCTCTTTAAAAAATAGTGTCCCACGATGGATGGAGGAGACATTATTAATACGGCTCTCTCTCTCTTTGTTACAAACCTGCTTCTACATCCTACAGTTGCAACAAATTATTCAGTAGATTAAAAGTTGGTCCAGCCCTGACTACTGTGGTTCAGTTGGTTGAGCATCGTCCAGTACATCAAAGAGTTGCCAGTTCAAGTCCTGGTCAGGGCACATGCCCAGGTTGCGGGTTCATTCTTGGTAGAGGTGCATGTTTATTCCATTCCTCTCCTCATTATGTGTGGTTCCCTCAGTGTATGCACAGTTCTGTACTGACTTTAGGGAGGAGGTGGCTTCTCCAGAGGTCTAGCTTTCAGCCTTGTCAGGAAAGCAGAAATACCCAGAACAACTAAAGGACTATACTGAAATGTGTGCTAGGCCAGCACAAACTGTATCTGTGAGAACCAGGACATCAATCAAAGCGGGAGGGGAAGGGTGTGCTTTGTCAAGGAAAGCGCTGTCAAAGGCTGAGAAAGGCATTTATAGACTCATCTCTTCTTCTTGTCCTCCTTATATCTACCTCAGACCCTGTTTTACTGTCTCAGAATAGCTCTGACCACCCACCGTGCCATCTGTCCAGGGGAAGGGTCCCATCCAGTAAGATTTGTGGCCCTTGTTCTTTACATCCTCTATCTGTCACTTCCACTTATGTCTGTGCTCTATATACTGCCTTCTTTTATTGCCAATTTTGCGTGTCCCTGCCATAACAAAAACAGCCTTGGGTTTGGTGTACCTGATCTATGAGCTCTTAATGAAATGCAGCAGTGGTTGCATTCTTATCTCTAAGCACCACAAGCATCCAAGTGCCAGAAGGGTGCTATGATCACTAAGTTGCTATGAGATGCAAGCCTACAATTTCAGTTATGTCATTTGCAATGAAGCTGTGTCTGAAATTGCTATTAACTGATTCCCCTGACTTTGATTATCCTGCTGGAAATTTTCTTTCTTATCATAACTCTGCAAAATATTGTATTATCCATACATTTCTATTACTAGCTTCATTTATTGTGAGAGTTTTTGAGCATTTTATTAATTAGACAGAATTTTCAGTACCTACTATGGCTAAAACATTGCATTAGGTGCTGGGAGGTTCAATTAATTTGGGCAGGAATCTTGCATTGAGCAAATTAAGGTCTAGCAAGCAACATATGGCATGTGCATAAATATCTATATTTTAAGTGGTCAAAGAGATTTACAGGAAGGGAAATAGATGGTTGAGGGATGAGGCAGGGGCAATTATCCCTTAAGACTAGGGAAAGGCCCTAACTGGTTTGGCTCAGTGGGTAGAGCGTCGGCCTGCGGAATGAAAGGTCCCAAGTTCGATTCCAGTCAAGGGCACGTACCTTGGTTGCGGGTACATCCCCAGTAGGAGGTGTGCAGGAGGCAGCTGATCGATGTTTCTCTCCCATAGATGTTTCTGATTCTCTATCCCTCTCCCTTCCTCTCTGTAAAAAATCAACAAAATATATATTTAAAAAAAAAAAAAAAAGACTAGGGAAAGGAGGGAAATGCATGTGATGGAAAGTGACACTTAAAAGGGCCTTGAAAGTTGTGTTGGTTTGGGATAGATGAAGATTCAGTAAAGATTCTCTTGGCAGAGGGATCAGAATGAATAAAGTGGACACAAAATGGAGTTTGTATGAGGGAATAATTACATTTTATATCTGTTAGAAGTGCTTTCAGATGGAAGGGACACAGCAACAGTACTGCTAAGCTATGGCAAACCGGAAGGACATGGGGTTCATTCTACAAGAAGCCTGGGGGTAGTTGGTCCGGGATCCGTTCAGGGCCAGCTGTGTCACCAAGACCTGGCCTTCTCTTCTGTCCCTCCATCACCCTCAGCACATTGGCTCTTTTTTCCAGCCAGGTTGCCCTGACAACTCGTGTTAGTACCAAGTCTCATGTCTATCTTTAGGCCAATCACGGAAAAACAGTGGATTTGCTGTAATTGTCTTCTTAGGCCAATTTTGTACCTTACAAAGATAAGGTTTGTTAACAAAAAGGAGGAGAAAGGGAAAAAGGAGGAAAAAAGGGGGAGGAGGAGATGGAGGAGAATAAAAAGAAAAAGAAAAATATGAGGGAGGAGGAGGAGGAGAAGGAAGAGAGAAGAAAATGGCTTAATTAAAAGTTGAATTTTAGTAGCATAGTGAGAGATCAGTTTGGAAAATATTTGACGTCATATTATGGATCGAGCCGATGTAGCTAAAATTCATAGTCAGGGTTTAGTCTTCTGACTCAAGCCCTTCCTGGCATTTGACTCTTGACTCACCTTCCTTCCCTGTGTCACACTTTCTCCTGGGTGTTCCTTCTGCAACGTTGGCTGCTCCTTGTCAATGCCATTTCCAGGTACCCACTGCCTGTTTCCCACACAAGTGGCAGTGTTCCAAGCTTTCTGTCCAGTTTCTCTCCTCTCCTCACCCTTCCTAAAGCAACCCACGTCACCTTGCCAGCTGCTCTGTACTTACTGTTTGCAAACTTCCAGCACAATCTTTGGACTGCTCCTTTGGCCTTTGTCTGGCTCCCCACATGCTCTTGGTTCTCCCCTCCTGCTTTCCACATGCCCTGGAATACAATGTCCTCTCCCTGATTTTATTCAAGAAAGAATTCCTCATTCATGACTTCACTTAAGAGGCATTGCTTTCCGGTTGGTTTGCTGCAGTCTAATTCCTATCACTCTCTCTGGGTTCCTTGTTCCCTCCACCTACCTTTTACAGTGCCCTTCTTGCTATATTTAGTCATTGATTCAGTGACTGATGACTTTGCAAGTCTCTCCAAGGCCATGCTAACTTGCCCACTCCAGGCCACCATCAGCTTCCACCCACATCCCTGGAAAAGTCGTTTTATTAATTTTCTTGAATCCCTCTGGCTGTTCTCTAAATCATGCTTTATGCTGCAGCACAATGATTCTTTCCAAAAAATGGTATGATGACTGTTGTCTTGTTATTCTCAGCAGATAGAAAAAGGTCCTTACATTTCAGAGAAAGCCCTATAAGGGGCCTCTCTCTTCAACCCTGATGCACATTTGCTCCCACTTGCTTTCTCTACCAAAATCCCATTGGATTTCTCTCATTTCCTCAAAAATGCCATGCAGTCTGCTTCCTTCATAGAACTTTACAAATGTTCTTTCTTTTGCTTGGAATGTTATCTTCTCCACCTTAACCATACTCTTATTTCTTTATCTGATCCCAACTCAAGAACTACTTTCCTGGGGAAGACTTTCTTAATATTCAGGTCCACGTCTTCTGAGAGCCTTGTTTCACTCATTCAATGAGCTTTTCTTTACTTGTGACCATATGATTATTTAATTAACATCTCTTTCCCCATCTAAAGAGCCATTTCTATGAAAGAATCAATTGAGTCTATTTTGCTCACACATATGTTTCCGGTGCCTTTCCATGGTTCCTAGCATGTGATAAATGCTCAATTAATATCATTCCCTTAGGAAAAATGAATGAGTGAATTGACTAGCTCTTTTATACCATGAAATTTGGAAGAACTGAGACAATCCTTATTTAACACTAGAGGCCTGGTGCACGAAATTCATGCACGGGGGTGTGTGTCTGTCAGCCCAGCCTGCACCCTCTCCAATCTGGGACCCCTCGAGGGATGTCTGACTGCCTGTTTAGGCCCAATCCCAGTAGGATCAGGTCTAAATGGGAAGTCGGACATCCCTCTCACAATCCAGCACTGCTGGCTACCAACTGCTCGCCAGCCTGCCTTCCTGATTGCCCCTAACCGCTTCTGCTTGCCAGCCTGATCACCCCTAACCACTCCCCTGCCAGCCTGATTGATGCCTAACTGCTCCCCTGCCAGCCTGTTTGCCCCTCACTGCCCTCCCTTGCAGGCCTGGTCATCCCTAACTGCCCTCCCCTGCAGGCCTGGGTCTCCCCCAACTGCCCTTCCCTGCAGGCCCAGTTGCCCCCAATATCCCTCCTCTGCCAGCCTGGTCACCCCTAATTGCCCTCCCCTGCAGGCTTGAGCACCCCCAACTGCCCTCCCTTGCAGGCCTGATCCCTCCCTTGCAGGCCTAGTCCCTCCCAACTGCCCTCCCCTGCTGGCCATCTTGTGGCGGCCATCTTGTGTCCACATGGGGGCAGGATCTTTGACCACATAGGGACAGCCATCTTGTTTATTGGAGTGACAGTCAATTTGCATATTACTCTTTTATTAGATAGGATAGAGGCCTGGTGCATGGATGGGGGCCGGCTGGTTTGCCTTGAAGGGTGTACTGGATCAGGGTGGGGGTTCCCTTGGGGCATGGGGCAGCCTGGGCGAGGGGCCTGTGGTGGTTTGCAGGCCGGCCATGCCCCCCGGTGACCCAAGTGAAGGCCCTGGTATCTGGGATTTATTTATCTTCTATAATTGAAACTTTGTAGCCTTGAGCGGAGCCAAGCCTCCTGCTTGCTCCGTGGCCACAGCCATTTTTGTTGGGATTTATTTATCTTCTATAATTGAAACTTTGTAGCCGTGAGTGGAGGCCTAGGCTAGCCAGGGTGTGCAAAAATCTTGGCTTCCTCCATTACCGGGGAAACCCAAGCCTCCTGCTTGCTCTGCGGCTGCAGCCATTTTGGTTGGGTTAATTTGCATACTCTCTACAGATTAGCAGGTGGGCGTGGCTTGTGGTGTAGTGGAGTGATGGTAAATTTGCATATCACTCTTTCCCAGCACCTTGAGGAGTTCTTATCCATGAAGATCACTAAAATCATCGATGTATGATTGATTTAGTGCATGAACAGTTGTGAATGACTATCAGGCTAATGAATTTGTGGCTATCTGTGGCATATTGTGGGATCATGAGGAGTTTATTGCCTTAGTCCAGTGGTCGGCAAACTGCGGCTCATGAGCCACATGCGGCTCTTTGGCCCCTTGAGTGTGGCTCTTCCACAAAATACCACGGCCTGGGCGAGTCTATTTTGAAGAAGTGGCGTTAGAAGAAGTTTAAGTTTAAAAAATTTGGCTCTCAAAAGAAATTTCAATCGTTGTACTGTTGATATTTGGCTCTGTTGACTAATGAGTTTGCTGACCACTGCCTTAGCCAGTTAAACCCTGATACTCCCAACTATCGCTTCTCTCTAATGCTCCTCATCCACTTCTTTTACCCCAAACTTCTTTTTTAACTAACTAATGAGGACCTGGAGACATGCTCTCATCTCTGCCCGTTGTGATCAGACCAAGGAAACAGGACCCTTCCAATAAGTGACCGCGTTTTCCCTGATTTTAAAGGATTTAGTGTTAGATCCCTCTGCCTTTTTTTCCAACTTTAGTCAGTTCTGTTTCAGGTTGGTATTTATTTTGCTTTTTAATCCTCTGAACAGCGTCCTTGATCTCAGATTCTATTCTTATAGTGGCTCGTCCTTTCACCTAGAAGCTACCTGGGGGAAATGGGCATTTCCCAGGACTCCCACAGACTCGGGTCATAAAGGGCAGTGTTCATACCAGTTACTGGTGCCGGGAATTTCCTTCACTTGCAATGAACAGACTGCATGTGAGACTGTTGGTATTTGAGCTGCTTCCACAAATAAAACCATGCCTCTCGCCTGGGGAGTCCATTTATGTAACTACATATTTAAGCTCAGGTAAATCCTCAGTTTCAGCCTCCTCTTGGCTTTCCTTTCTGATCAGAAAAACTTTTATTTATCATGTTTTTCATTTTCTCTGAACAGATGGTACGTTACCAGCAAGTGAAAAAATAACTATCTTCCCACGTATTTAGAAACAAATGAAATTAACCACAAAAATATATGGCAGCAGGGGCTATGAGAAACTTACTAAGTAAATAAGTTTATCATACTCTTTGCTTTCCTAGCATCATCATATCCATTTTTTGGGGGGAAATACATATAAAATGTCAAAAGAAACTGAATTGGACAGCTCAGTTAGCATCATGTACATTTCCTTTGGAACACAGTTATTAGGAAAAATAAATAATCTTCTGTTGTCATCCATTTGCATTTTTAGAAGAGAGAGGTCCTGTTAGTCTCATGTATGTAACTGGAGGTAAAGCTTTATGATAAGTAGATACCTAAGACCTTGCTAGGAAAAAAATATACGAAGGCAGATTACTGCAATGCCATGTCGTGCAGGATTCAGGCAGCACATCTGCAAAGCTGCATTCTGTCACATCAGCTCATGCCCAGCACCACACTCTCCACTCTGATTTTCTAGAAGTAAGGCCAGGTAGTTTCAGGGGGGTACAGCAGTACACATCCATTTGTATTTCTGTGTTCTACATTTTTTTATGTATTGCTTTTCTAACCCAAATTTCCCTGTTGGAATATAGCTCTGGTATAGATAGGTTTCTCTATATTTCATCAGTAATTGTGTTTGTGTGGTGAGGATGTATAGTTTCCGGTCTGCTCCATTGGGTTAACTATAAAATTATGTGCCAGTTCAGAGATTTACTAATAATAGCAGCTTCATTCTTTTTTTCCTTTCCTTTCCTTTTTTTTTTTTTGCATAGAATATCTTTAAATTGTGTCCTGGAATATGAACATACCATGGCAATATTGTTTTTGTCCGTGCATCTTTTCAAGAAAACAAAATTATGCTGAATTTAAAGAAAACAAATTTTTGCCAAAGGGTCATTCTGATTTTTAACATTTTTAAAAAAATATATTTTATTGATTTTTTACAGAGAGGAAGGGAAAGGGATAGAGAGTTAGAAACATCGATGAGAGAGAAACATCGATCAGCTGCCTCCTGCACACCTCCTACTGGGGATGTGCCCACAACCAAGGTACATGCCCTTGACCGGAATCGAACCCGGGACCCTTCAGTCCGCAGGCCGACGCTCTATCCACTGAGCCAAACCGGTTTCGGCAACATTTTTTTAATTCAACACTGTTTTTTAAAATCTATGCAAGTTATTATATGTACCCATAGTAAGTACTGCCAGGTTGCTTTCCAGAAAGCGTATGTTATACTCTCACCAACACCCCATATGGGTTTCTGTTTCCCCACATCTTCACCAACATTTGATATTATATTATTTGGGCTTTCTGATTTTTGTCAATCTGATGGAAGTAAAGTCATAGTTTGTTTTAGTTTTCTTATATTTTAAGGTATTACTCCTCGTTTATTTTAGACATTGTAAATCTTTCCTACTCTATGAGCTGCCTTTCTACTTGGTAAGGTACCTCCTATTGCGCAAAAAGTGAACAATTTAGATGTACTGAGTTCCTTTAAGTTTTGGGGAGTCTCAAAATGTTCTTCTATATATTCTGGTATTAGCCTTATACTTCCACCTTTCACAATCCATTTCTAATCATCTTAATCCTCTCTCTGTGTGGTATAAGACTAGGGTTCAAAGGTTTTTTTCCTTAATTGGTAAGCAAGTTTTCACCCAATAACTTCTGCTAAACAGTCTATTTCCCCACTGATTGTGGTGCCAGCATGATCATATATCAGGTTTACATAGTTATGCAGTATTTTTGGAGTTATCTCTCTTATACTAGTGTCATACCTCTGTTTTTTACTAGGACTTTGAAATGTGTCCTCATATATGATAAAGCATGATCTTTGTTTTTTCCTCTTCTTTGTCAAAATAACCTGAGCTTCACATTACTTTTAAGTAAGTTTTCCAAGTCCTCTAAAATCCTTTTCTGCAAATTTAATTGGCATTGTATCAAATTTACATATAAACTTGAGAAAACAAAGACCTTAAGAGTGTAAAACCATCCATCCATTAATAAAGTATATTTCTCTTTTATTTACATATGGTGATATCCGCTAATAGAGCTTTAAAAATATACCCTGTACAAATCTTAGTGGCTCTTGGTTAAGTTAATTCCTAGATACTTACTAATTTTACTATTATTATTAATCTATATAAGTGTCCAAATCTTTCTTTTGAGAATTTGCCATGTCTATGTAACAAACTGCCAATTTGACATTTCTGTTTTGGAAATCTCTTATGATCTAACACTTTATGTCTATCTGAGAATTTGGTCTCCACCTCACACTGAAAATGCCTTCCACTTCAGCCTTCTGCATTTTAGTAGTTGGTGTCACTTTCAGCTCCTTCCAGACATCTAGGCATAAATTCTTTACTGATTTCCTACCTATGCTATTGTCCTCCTCACCATCTTATTTAATTCATCATCAAGTTTTATTTTAATGACAAAATTATTTATGAGTATGTGTTTTTTTCCAAATGAGTACATAAATATTGATTTAATAAGTGAGTGAATTATTGTAGTTATTTCTTTCCTCTGATTACACAGTTTGGATGTAGATTAAGGCAGTAATAGTTTTCTTACTTAAGCATAGAATAAAATAATGTTTTGTTTCAAGGACAATTGTTTTACTAATAAGTTCATAGTCAAAACCGACAGTGGGTATTAGTTAAGAATAGTCTAAGACAGTGGTCGGCAAACTCATTAGTCAACAGAGCCAAATATCAACAGTACAACGATTGAAATTTCTTTTGAGAGCCAAATTTTTTAAACTTAAACTTCTTCTAACGCCACTTCTTCAAAATAGACTTGCCCAGGCCATGGTATTTTGTGGAAGAGCCACACTCAAGGGGCCAAAGAGCCGCAAGTGGCTCACGAGCCGCAGTTTGCCGACCACGGGTCTGAGATATACTGTAATAAAAAAGTATTCCCAAATCCTGAAGGTTTATTTCTTATTAAGCAAAGTCTGCTACTGCTAATCTAGGACAATTCTTCCCCATACAGTTTTGTGCTGGGACAGATGAAGGGAGTCTTTACTATCCTGTAGCCACAGAATTTGAAGCTCACAGCTTTTAACTGACATTGAAAGGGAAGAGAATATTGTATGGCTTCTCATCAGTAATTAGAAACTTCAGGTGGAAGTCACATTTAATTTCTACTCATTGACCATTGTCCTGAACTGCCACCTAACGACAAAGAGGCAGGGAAGTGTAACTCGCCATGAGCAATCGGATGTGGGCAAGCTCTAGCAGTTTCCACCACACCGTGTGTCTGACCAGGAAATAAAGGCAAATATCCTCACCTGCAACCTGATAGCCTCCAATGTTGCTTCCAGCATTAGCTTCCAGTGATGTTTACTTTGTTCTCTCTGGACCATGGATTTGAATTGCTGTAGTCAACAGTTGGTTTACAATGGATCCATTTTTAATGTTTGCTTTGCAAAATTTCACTAGGAAAAAAGAACCATCCAGAGAATTATATCTGTATCTATTTCAATGTCTATGTCCCCCTCTTCAAGTGGCATGGGAATCCCAGCATGAGCTCACCTGACTGGTCATAGTCAGCAAATGAGTTGATTGTGCGAGCAGATGTTGAAGACTTAAGTATAACTCAGAACCTGCAGATGCCCACTGATTCCATCATTGAAAGAGATTAATGTGTGACTTTGGGCTAATAAAGTACCCTCTCTGGGTATCAGTTCCCCCATTGCAGAGTATTAATAATACTAGTGCCTACCTCTTGGGAGGATTAAATGACATCATGCACATGAAGTGTTAGTCTCGGTTTCTGGTACAAAGTAAATGCTAAGTGATGCTGAGCATTAGGCTATATGAATTCATCCTGGATTAAACATTTAGTTTTAACTTTGGGCATTAAGAACATTAGGCATCAAAATATTTAAAATCGTTTTTCTAAAAATGCATTAAAAATCACATTTTTGTACCATGACTCTTTAAAGTTAAAAGGAGAGACCAAAAAATAGATTTCAGGGTATTTTGTCTGTGTATTTGAGTTGTTCATAAATGTGCACCTGATTAATCCCAGACATTGCTAAGACAGTATGAAGGAGCAAATCCTTTGGTGACCTGGATTCTAGCTGCAGTTCCCTGCTAACTGGCTACATGATTTGGAAGCGATGTTAATGCCTGGGTCCCAGCTTCGTCATTTCTACCATGAAGGGGTTTACTAGGATTCTTGAGAGTTGTTTTAGCATTCAAATTCAATATATAATAGCTTTAACAAGGTATGAGCTGGACATATTTTTCCTAAGGGCAAAAAAAAAAAAATACTGCACAATATTTCATGTAGACTTTTTAAAAATTTATGAACCATTATAAAGTTGTTTTATTTTATTTATCAATTACAGTTGACATTCAATATTATTTTATGTTAGTTTCAAGTGTACAGCATCGTAGTTAGATAATTACAAAATTTACAAAGTGATTCCTCTGGTAAGTCTAGTACCCACCTGACACCATACATAGTTATTACAGTATTGTTCACAATATATTCCCTATGCTGTACTTTACATCCCCAGGACTACTTTGTTACCACCAATTTGTACTTCATCATGCAGACTTTTGCACCAGATCGCACACACAGCAAAACTTAGGACACACAAAAGAAGTTGGCAACAGAGTCCCTGCCCTCAGTATACTCCTAATAGCAGTGTGGCTAAATCCCCGGCAGTGTTAGCATATTAAAACCAAATGAAATAACAAGAGGTTGGTCTTCCAAAATGTCGAGGAAAAGTTGGAGGGGAAGGTCGACTGGCTAAAATTCTCATGAAGATTCATTTCAAGATTGGGAAGCAGAAATCTTCTGCCTTCTGTTTCATCCTCCGGAAGGCTCCTCTGTCAGAATTCACTCTCCTGACCCCTCAAATGGTGCTGTCATGAATACACATGGCATCAGAAGAAGCTGTGATCACCACTCATTTTACCTTTCGTAGATCAAATCCACGAGAACATATACATTATTAATGCCTACAGTCACGGGGTGCACACATGGAGTGTTCTTTTGGTGTCAGTAAAAGACACCTGAAAAGGGTTCAAAGAGGATATAAAAAGCAGCTTTTAACATAAGGAGGTAGAAGTGAACCTCAACCCCGCAAATCAACATTCCGTGGGCATCTCTGTGTGATCATCTCTCCTCCCGGATAGAGCTGGATCTGGCCCTGGGCCTTTTTTCTCAGCTCTAGTCCATGAAGTAACACTTTAAAAATTTATTTCCAAATTATAATGCTGCTAAGATTTTCATAGCCCATTGCATTCAAAATGGCTTTCTAATTTTTCAAATTGCCAGGACCTTTTCTCTCTCTGAATTTGGCCTTAGAATACATACCTGTGCGCACACATCACACCACCTGTAGTCCAGCACAGCCCTCTGTGGATGGGCTTATCTGAGGTCTTCCCAAACCAGCCAGGCATACTGAGGACATGTCAAATTTCTTTTTGTCTCCTTCTTCTTCTCCTCCTCCTCCTCCTCCTCCTCCTCCTCCTCCTCCTCCTCCTCCTCCTCCTCCTCCTCCTCCTCCTATATTTTTTTTGCAGGCTGCTACCCCATATCTATCATTTGCAAAGTGTGAAACAAACAAACAAAACTTAAAATTGACTTGTGTACATTAGAAATGTATTCTTGTGCCATAGATCTGTAACTAACTGGACTGCTGAGACCATGCAGATGACCTTAAATCTCTTCCTTGGGCTGCTCTTAATCATGACCTTGTGGCACATCTCACACCCTGCTATTCTAACTTCCTTCATTTCCTACATCAGCCTTCCAATGCTGTGTCACAATTATGGAGCTGATGAGGGGAAATATAATAATAAGAGTCGAATTTCCATTACAGGATTATTTTTAGGATTTTGATTATTTACATTAAAAATAGTACAAAAGAAAAACAAGTGAAATGAATTTTGCTAATGTGTCTTATTTAGCGCAGTGTCTCAGTCAGCTCTGTGTGCCTTAACAAAATACTATAGACTGGGGGGTTTAAACAGCAGACATTTATTTCTCATGGTTCTGGAGGCTGGGAAGTCCAAGGTCAGGGTGCCTTCATGGTCAGTTCTGGTGAGAGCCCCACCCTCATGACCTAATTACCTCTCAAAGGCCCCACCTCCAAATACCATTAGGGCTTCAACATGTAAATTTTTTGGTGGGGGGCTGGGCACATTCATTTTGTAGCATCCAATATATCCAAAATATTATAACTTTAACATTATAGTAAGTCTTCAAAATCCTTTGTGTATTATACACTAAAATACATCTCCAAGTAGGTGCTAAATTTCCATCAGCAATATTTGAATATTATATGCCATAAAATTTACATTTGAAAATGTAAATTCCAAAACCAAGTTGTTCCAAACACGCTTAAAGTTTTCCAAACGCTATAGCATATAGCAAAAACCAGTCTTTAGAACTAAACTTAAGTAAAATTGAATAAAATTTAAAATTCAGTTTCTCAGTCATACAGGCCACATTTCAAGTATATACAGCAACTTTTTGTTTTACTCTCGTTTGGTTAGACTTTACTGGAAAATAATTCTTGAGTCTGGATTTAAGAGCTAAGAATAGCTTGACTAGCGTGGCTCAAGTGGTTGAGCTTCAGCCTATGAACCAGGAAGTCACAGTTCAATTCTGTGATCAGGGCACATGCCTGGGTTGCAGGCTCAATCCCCAGTGTAGGGGCATGCAGGAGACAGCCAATCAATGATTCTCTCTCATCATTGATGTTTCTATCTCTCTCTCCCTCTCCCTTCCTCTCTGAAATAATAAATTTTTTAAAGAAGAGCTTAAAGAAGTAATTCATCAAGACCAGGTTTGTTTCACACTTACGTGTATGGTCAGCTGTACTTAAGAGTGCACAGTGGAGCAGAAGAAGAAGCAATGAGTTCTGACAGTAATACCAATAGCCGCGCACTGGAGGCCAGGACTTCTCCAAGCTGCCCAGAGAGGAGGAGGAATTAGAAATCCAGGTGGCGTATCCAGCCTGATTCTTTCATAGTCATTATTTTATACACTTTTAGCCTAGCCACAAGGAATTACTCCTGTGTGATTTGGTTCTCAAGGATAGATATATGGCCTTTAAGTAACAATAGTTGCTTTCATATCATATCCCTATAACATAGAACTGACAGCAAGACTTTTTACATCAGTGACATTGATAAATCCACTACTTTAGAATAATCACTGTGATTGTTGATGAAAAATAAGGATGAATAAAACAAGTATTAAGTTCATCATATTTAGCTCATCAAAAAATCGAGCTAATATATCTTGACCAAGATTTTAAGGCAAGATTTAAGCCAATTAGTGTTAAGAATAATAAACATGCTAGATCTCTGATTTGTCTATAGATTCATATTGTAATTTTCAAAGTTTTCCACTACAGATATTTATGCTGTTGTTGGATCTAATTATAAATTAGCAATTGCTTCATTTAGGGAATAACTCAACCAAATGGCAGAGAATTGAAAAATGCACAGGCCCTGGAGGGACACATTGGCAACGATAACTAATTCTGTCTGCTGATGGGAATCAGCATAGGTCATTCAGAAAAGAACCCTGGATGGAACAAATTATTCACCTTCAATCAACAGTGAGTGGTTTCCTCAGCCTTGCCCTACTGACACCAATTAACTCTTGTGGCATTCTTCAATTATTTGAAATCTCCAAGCACACCCCATCCTTCAAGGTAGCTATCTAGAACTTTACAAATTTGTTTTGCTTCTTTTTGCAAAGGTTTTAAATGAAGCGTTGTGTTATTTTCACTCTTTCTATATTCTTAAGAGTATTCTGTCCATCCCATGTTGACTTCTTGTTTACTCTCACTAATGAGTATATCTTGAGATTTTTATAAAAAGAATGCAGGCCTTCAGAGAATTCCCGGGAGACTCTGGTTTAATACCACATTAGTTTGGTGACATGTATGGTCATATTAAAGATGTATTAATGGCACATAAGGATTGATTTCACTGAAGGGTCCAGAGGAAAGAGCCCACACAGAACCATCTATAGCTCTGTCACTTCATCCTTTGCAGAGGCTAGGTTGTGTGTGTGTGGGGGTGGGGGGGAGGTGAAAGACTCTCAAAGATAAATGATTTCATATAAATGTCTTCAATTGGCAACAGCTTTATAACTCCTGCTGTGATCCATCAACTACCTCTCAGATTAGCTGTAATGGGGAGCTGTGTACCAAGAATTCTGCCACAGAACCCCCTAATGAGAGCTGATTAAAAATTTTTGAAATTCTTACTCAGGGATGCATACTTAAGAGTGAATTGTAACCTTTTCAGATTTGACATTTCAAAAGAAGTAAATATTGAGCAGTGGGAGAAGGAGGAGGAGGAGAAGGAGGAGGAGGCAGTAGAGGAAGAGGCAATTTCATAACTAGAGGAAAGGATGCCATCAGAAGGAGCCCTTGTTCTTAGTAAACTTGCCAAGGCAGTCAATGGGGCAGTCGTCCGTTTTATACAACTCATTGCTCCTCTTTAGAATGGGCCAGAATGTGGTGCTAATCAGAGAGATTTACATTGGAAGAGTTCCTCCTGTCTTTGATTGTATAAATAATTAAGTTATATTTCATTGAATTAATTTTTCCAGCCCTTAATTTCACTATTAAAAATTTAATTACTTATCTTACCATTAAACTTAACCTCTGTGAGTATTTTCAACACTTTAAGTAAATGCTTCTATTGAAATGAGATTAGTTCTTGACATTTTCTCCATGGATTATGCATGGAAGGTGGTTTACCATGGTTAACAGGCCTTGCTATGGGTGTGACCACACTGACCATAATCACCAGTCTTCTCTGTTTCTTTCTCAAATAGGAATCTAGTGGTGTTGTTGCTTCTATTTGCCAGGGCTGCTTTGCCAAAGCACATGTTAGCTATACTGACTTGGGTGTCAGGAAGAATGAATGAGCACATTTGGCTCAGAGTTGGGAGGAAGGAATGAAGGAGAGGTAAATGAAAGTAGACATGGTGCCCATGGTGTGTGTTGGGGGGGAGGTAGGGAAATAACAAGAAGCTGAGGTTTCGCCATGCTCTCTGAAGCAGAAGATGTGATCCTGCCTTGAAATGGGGATGACAGGATGTGGGAGAGGCTCCTGTGGGGAGCCAGAGAGGTAGAAGCTGAACGAGTGCTTGTGGAAGGCTGCCAGACAGCCTTTCGGATAAGATGGGGAAGTACAGCTGTCTGAAGCAGGAGACAGATGGCCAAGAGGTATTTGGCGAATATTAATCTGGGAGCAGCGGGCAGCAAGGACAGTGGTAGGATTTGGAGATAAGATGAGAACAATCAATGAAGAAGAGATCACAGTGGTCTGAGAAGGGGATGAAAAACTGTAAGAAATGATGATTGTACAAGAATGGAAGAGAGGTTCCAGAAAACAATGCAAAAGAAGAATCAATTTCCTATGGTGACTGAATATATAGGGTGTGGGGGTAAAGAGTCAAAGATGATTGCTTGAACTTTTTAGAGGGCAGGGATTGAGTCCTCCTCATTTTGTAATCTACTGAACACAGGTGCACAGCACATCTAGACATGTAAAATGTATGCTAATCAACCTATTCACATTTGAAAGGAGATTGAGAAAAACTTCAGATTTCTATATTAAATAATAACATTTTATAGGTGAGGTTGTGAGGAGACAAATGGAGATCCCCTTCTATACCATTCTATGCATAATAATATGCATAATTACTTTTATTTAAAAAATAATAAATAAAACTTTTTGTTAGGATAGCAGAAGGTAGCTATTTTTTGAGGAAGTTGTTCATTTTCATTTCAGAGTCTGAGTCAGTTGTAGGTCACCTAAATGGAAATGTGCAGAAGGCAGTTTAAAAAGCAAGATCAGAGCTTCAGATTGAAATTGTACTTAAAGCTAGTGATAAAGATGTATTTAGTCGCTCACTTTTTCTTTTTCATTCATTCATATTCTCACACACCTCATTGCCTTCCAAAAGGGATTTGAGGTGGCTCATAAAAATACTAATATTAGCACAACATGAAATTGGAATATTTGGTTGGAGAGAAGACATGAGTGGAAAAAAAAGTGCCAAGCTCAAGTTTATCCTACTTTTCTGGTTTGTATTGTTGCCAATGGTGGGTCACACACTCCCATGTGTGGTCAAAGCTTCTAGTAATCAAAGCAGGACAGATATCAATAGTTATAAAATGTACAGAGTATGAAAGATAAAATAGAACTAAATGTTCAGAAATACAGCTTTTCTGTAGTTGCCACAAAGGAATCTTTCCCATGGCATCTATCAAGGAGCTGTTATGTAGTACAATGGCCAATAATTACAAGAGTATTTCTTCCTTTATTAACTGCTGTAGAGAGTTTCATAAAACCTTTGCTTATAAGGTTCTTCAGTGCATACATTTGACCAAATAATGCATCAGAGTTTGAACTTATCTTGAAGTATTTCTTATTTGTTGGATCCTTAAAGAAACTCATAGGTTTTTTGGACATTCTAGACATTTCTAGGCATTTTACTTTTTGTTCAACAAAAGGAAAATTTTTGTCTTACCCTTATATAAAACAGTATGTTTTTCTTCTTGAACATAAATATAATCATTCGGAGAACAATTTGTAAATACCAATGGCCTAACTTCCCAATTCCACTTCTAAGGAATGACCCTACAAAAACTCTCATATACCAAGGAGATGTATAAATGGTTTTCCATTGCAGCATTGGTTGTAATAGTGAAGAATTGTATACAATCAACTGACCTTTCTATAAGAAGTTTGCTAATTAACCTGGATGATTAATTAGAGATTTACCATAGATACATCAAAATGAATGAGCCCAAAATACATATATCAATGTAAATAAAACTGGAAACATAATCCTGATAGAAGAAGAAAAGTTGCAGAAAGATACATACAATACAGCATGATACTATTTATATAAATGTTTAAAACTTTGAGAACAGAATTATATATGGTTTGCATATACATGAATATATAGTAAACACATAAAATACACAAAGCTGTGGTGGACTCCAACTTCACATAGTGTTACCTCCAAGAGTATAAATAGGGAAGGGATTATGAATGAGACATTAGCTGCATCCACAATGCTTTGTGCCTCAAAAATATAAAAAGAATTCTGTTACAAATGTAGTAGTGAGTGCCTTATATATATTTGAAATAATTCATAAGTAAAATAAAAATAGAGAAAATAAGATGAGGTCATTTAAATATGAATAACTTTTCTCTAAATATTTATATATCAGATGGTCTCATGAAGGTGAAATCAACTATATAAAGCTTATGAAACAATTAAACCTATATTAAAACATTTCTAGGTGCTTATAGGATTATTGCTGCTGGTCTTATTAATAATCTAAGTTAATTATTTGACAGAACCACAATTATGTGGTCTTTTCAATGAATTCAGAGATATCTAAGGACTCTGACTCTAGTCTGACACAGGACAAGAGCATACTGGTTATCTATAATTAGTGAAATGTATGTCTTACATTAAGTTTTTGAATGAGAAGCAAACAGCAGTTCATATTAAATTACTTGGGATTTTAATAGATCTCAAGTTACAATGTGGCTTTTAAAAGACATAACGTACCCTAGTTTAGTGCTCAGCTGTAGGTCATACCCAAGTTTATGAGGCCATCCCCCATCTGGAAAAGTGTGTCTGGCACATTTTATGAGAGGCATTGATCACTTAGAGTGGATCAGAGGGAGCAACCTGCAGGATGAAAGGTTTGAGAACTATGGAATGAGAGAAGGGCTGAAGGAATAAGAATTAGAGCGAATGAGAAAGGGAAAGACTAGGAGGAACATAAATAACAATAACACAATGCAATGTACAACACAAACATAAATATAAGAAGGATTACTACAAAGAACAGATGAGACAGGGAGAAATAAAAAACACATTGGACCCAACAAACCAAATTTCAGCTCACATACATAAGTACCTTCTAACTTAGAGTGCTCCAAAAATGGAATGGGCCCCCTATAGCAAATTGTGCATCATAGTAAGAAGCTGGCTTAATCAAGAACATTTTTAAAGTAGAATTCTTCCTTGGAGTAGAGGGCAAACTGGATTACTTCTAAATATTATATATCTATTCATATATAGGGCAACATTTAAAATAATGGACTTAAAAAATTAATGGACTGCTTGATTTATTTTTTATACTTAGTACATGCTCCCCAGAAACGAGTTCAATTTCTAAGATATTCATATAAGAGTGTTAAGTATTATCAAAACCTTACTTGATGGGTAAAACAAAAATGCCATGATCCTTTGTACCTATAGAACCAGGGAACATGGATCTAAAGTAGAGTTCATTTTAGAAATGAGAAGTGAGGCTCAGATATTTCAGCCTTTCCCTGAACTTTCTGGTTAGTAAGGATCAGAGCACTGTCCTTGATAACCACTCCTTCATTGTTTCCACCCAGGGGTTGATGCTTAGCTCACAGTAATCTGTAGGTGAACAATAGCAACAATGAAAGTCCCTGATGCCACCCTCCTGCATCCACCCACCACCCATGCTCTGCCTGACAGGCACCCTCTAGGGGAAGCAGCATTGGGAATCCTGCATCTGGGTCAAACACTAATCCCCAGTTTTTCCCCACCCACATTGCAGCTTGTGGCTTTTCTATGTATGCTAATACCAGTGTCTCCAAGAGGTAAACCTCTGTCCTACTAGTCCCCATTCCAGAGAGAGGGTAGCTTATGACTGGATACATGACAGTCCTATCCAACCAGCCTCCCACCTCGGCTGAGGTAAAGGCCAGAATCTCCTATCCCAGTTTCAGCCAATGACTCAGAAGCCAGATGACTCAGCAGGCACATGACACCGCAGCCAGATGACTCAGGAGCCACATGACTCAACAGCCAGGTGATTCAGCAGTCAGATGACTAGACCTTTGATGAAAGTTAACCAATGCAGCAGTCACATTCACTTCAGTGAGCATTGCCATGAGGATTACTGTTTCCTCTATTGTTGAAAATGAAAAGTAAGCTATCCTACTTAGACTCTAAGTTTGACAGATTAATTCACTGTTAACTAAAACTTGAGGCTATCAAACCTCCTTCCTCAATAAAAACAAAACAGGAGCCATATCTTTACAAAATAACAGTGGGGATAGAGCATTTAATTTGAAACAATAAGGTAAGATTTTTGAATTTGTGACTGTTTTGAAAGTTTAAGGACACAGAGTCCCTATGTAATTAGCAGAGCATTTACTATATTTGGGAGTTAATTCACTGCCCCTAAGTTTTCTTTCCTATATTTCAGCTGTGAAAAATACTTGCTTTTTTAGTAAACACTACGGACAGGCGAAGAACTAATGTTTAAGAAAATTTATTAGTATATCTGCCTCTTTGACCCAGTCTGGATCCAATATTAAACATTGATCAGAAGTGTTTGTGTTTTGTGCATAAAACTGTTTCAGAGATGCTAAGAGTGTAATGGATCCTCAGGATTCTTGCTAGGTCTTATTTTTTTATTTGATAGGCCTGATAATGTGTATGATAATCAGTATGAAATTGGTTGCTTATGATGAATTTAATAAGCGGATTTTTGGTGTTGTCTTTGGTGTGTGTGTGTGTGTGTGTGTGTGTGTGTGTGTGTGTGTGTGTGTGTAAGTATATCTAAGCTATATATATATAAAAGCCTAAGTGACTGACTGATTGGCTGACCGGCTGGTAGCTATGACGCGCACTGACCACCAGGGGGCCAGACACTCAACGCAGGAGCAGAAACCACAGGCATGGAAACATGGGACAGACTGATGAATCTTAGAGGGAAGGGGGGAGGGGGAGAACAGGAAGAGATTAACCAAAGATCTTATATGCATACTAGAGGCCTGGTGCACAGATTCATGCACCAGTGGGGTCCGTCTGCCTGACCTGTGGGGATTAGGCCAAAACCTGCTCTCTGACATCCCCCGAGGGGTCCTGGATTGCAAGAGGGTGCAGGCCAGGCCAAGAGACCCCACCGGTGCACAAATCCATGCACTGGGCCTCTAGTACTTATAATAACCCAGTTATGAATAACTGGAAAGGAGCAAAAGGAAGGCACTAGAAAGGAAAAGAACAGATACATGCCCAGTAAAGTCAGGGAAGGTACTTGCCTATTAGTCACACCTGGGAACAGGTTGTTGGCCAGAATAGGCATGGCCACTGCCAGCATGGGAAGATGTGAGATATTTAAACTCCTAAACAAAGGAGTTCTCTTTCTTTTGGTTTGTGCTCTTGTTCTTGCTCTGCACTCCTGACTTATGGAGCTCTTGTACTTCTGCATTTGCCTATATGACTCGGGGCCATGTGGACTCCACACATAATGGACCTGCAGCTAGCCTGATGCTAGCCTGAGCAAATGGAACAATAATGGGAAGTTGATAATTGAGCTGTGAAATGGGGGAGGGAGTGACTCCTCACCTTGAAGAGAATCATTTACAACCAGTACAGGAGGTGACTACACCAAACCCAGCTACACCATGGAATGGAAATTTTGGACACTGGCTTTGCTTCTAGCTCTGCTGAATCCTCAGCTACACCTCTTCCAAGACTGAATTAAGGGAAATGGGACTTTAGAAACTGAGGAATGTAATTTCATGTAAATAAAGCTTTCTACCACATCTCATCCTCTGTAGGGATCTCCAGAAATGCTATTCCAGCAACACCCCAAGAACCCCACTCCCACCAGCAATGGAGAAAGGCCATACATGGATTTCTCTGATAACAGATCTAGTTCTTTTGTGACCATTGCATGGATCTAAGGAATTTGACCAAAGTCACAGTGGCAGAAGCAGAGTGAAAATCAGGACCATTTTCATTCTTTTCAATCAGCAATTCTCAGCCTATTTCCCTTTTATCATGCATAGCATATGAGGAACACATCATAACACACTCCCACGGGCATTCCTGGAGTTGAATACACTTTTTTGGCCTTTCCCCATAATTTAACCTTTTTCTCTGCTATTCAAGAAAGCAAATCAAGATGCAAGTCAAAGTAGCATTCTTATATCACAGTCTTGTAATTTCTTTAATTTAAGAGGGGAAACATTACCCGAAATTCACTAAGGTTTAGTTACCTCCAAATTATTCTCAGTTCATTTTGCTGACATGTTGCTCTTTCCTGTTTCCCACTCTGCTTAGAAAGTAGATGTGTCCTCTTGTTTGCTGAGTGTGAGGAGTTATGACCCATGTGCAGAATGAGTTCTAGAGTTTAGAAGGGTCAAGCTGAGCTCTTGATGTCTTTGTATGAAGCAAAAACATCCCACATATCTTTGGTCATGGTGCCAGAGGCTTCCCCGCTGGTTCCAGCACCAGCTAGCTCACTGAGTTTGGCTGTCTCTACTGCTCTGTTGATATTGCACAGAAGAGTTTGCTTTTCTTAAATGCATTTACTCACCACATTAAAAAGGTTTGACACAGCTTACCATAAAGTCATAGAATTTGTCATTGAAAGGAAATGGAACAATAATAAGAAGTTAATAATTGAGCTATGAATAGGGGGAAGGAATGATTCTGCACCTTGAAGAGAATTCTTTACAACCAGGACAGGAGGTGACTCTGAAATGTGACTCAAATACTGGTCATTTTCTGGTTCCACCTCACAGTCCCAAACTCTTTAGCAAGTTACAAGTTACTAGCAAGTTACAAGTAATAAATATATTTCATACACAATCTCCATTAAACATGCTGGAGCACCTCAGCTCAGTCACAACTCATAATGAAGTAATTTTTAAAAATTAGGTTGTTAGCCCTGGCTCATTTGGCTGAGTGGATAGAGTGTTGGCCTGTGGACTGAGGGGTCCCGGGTTCGATTCCGGTCAAGGTCATGTACCTTGGTTGTGGGCATATCCCCAGTGGGGGGTGTGCAGGAGGCGGCTGATTTATGTTTCTCTCTCATCAATGTTTCTAACTCTCTATCCCTCTCCTCTCCTTTCTGTAAAAAAAGTCAATAAAATATATTTTTTTAAAAAATTAGGTCTTTATCCTATTTCATTAGGGGCTGATATCTTGGCAGTTTTCTGGAGACCCGTGTGACTTCAGACGGGAATGTGATGCTATTTGTTGATTCTGCCACTGTTATTCCTTGGCCCTGATTAAAAGTGCTAATTGAAACAACTGAGAAAAACTTCCTCTGCATATAACTTCACATGTAAGAAAATGCAACCACTATTGCATTCTGCTTTTTTCTCCATTCTGCATTTTCTGGTTTTGAGTGCTTCACTTTAATCTATTACTACCTAAGAGCAGTCCATTAACTTGAATAAAGGACTGCACTTTGGGACCCCAGTTTGGCATCCCCCGCATAAGTTCTGTCTCTCTGTCCCATCAGCCCTACTCTCTGATGGTGTGGTTATGAGGACCAGAGTCAGGAGGCCACAGACATAAAGTTCCTGAACCTAAAAGACAATGTGGGACACAGTGACAAGTACCTCTGGCCACATACACAGCTCAGCAGAGACCAGTTGGTACCTCATGTCTTTTAGTCAATGGTGAATATTAGGGATTATGAACATTAGGAGCCTCTTGTTTGCATTCTTTTCTATCTGTACCCAGCAGACCACAGTCTACTCAGCCTTTGCCTAGCATGTCTCATAGGTTAGTACTAACTTATCTATCCTTAAAACATCAAATAAATTCTTCCCCCATGTTTTCTAAGTTATTTCCTTCTGTACTTACTATTAGTTGTTCACTCTGTATACTCCCAGCTTACTGGGGTTTTGTTATTATTGTTGTTGTTGTTGTTGTTGGTGGTGGTGGTGGTGGTGGTGGTGTGTGTGTGTGTGTGTGTGTGTGTGTGTGTGTGTGTATCACAATGGTAATACTCTCGCTTTGCTCTGTAAGGATCAATTCACATGTCAGTTTTCCCAACTAGACTGGGCTCTTCAAGGACAGGGATTATGATCTCTTTTGTGTCCCCAGCCCATTGTCTAGTGTAGAATAGGTGACTTACTATTTTTTTCTGAGTAAAGAAATGAAGGAATAAATTGACCCACAATGTATTTTAAGATGCATCCACATAGTGTTGGTCTAAAGTGAGTAATGAACTGGCTAGTGGGGTTTTTTTGCCCAACCACTTTGCTCAAATGGGGCCTGGTCTCCCTGGAGATGAGCAGACAGATGGAAGAGCAGCCACCAGACTCTGCACAGCTGAGCTGAGCACCGCCTGCCTTCCTGGTGTGAATGCCACTCTCAGCTGCACAAAATCACGCTCCTTCCTGGGGAAAGGAAAGTCTGGATCGTCCCATATGTCCAGCTGCCTGCCAAGTGTTATCATGACTGTTCAGTTCCCTCGGCTGACAGTAATGAAGTCGGGACTTAATGCACCTCACCTCAGTGTGTCTGGGAAACACATTGTCATTTAGAATCTCCTCATGAGCCACAACAGACATGTTCTTTTCACTAATGGGCATCTGTTCTTTGGTTAAAGCTCCTGGTCTCATGCCTTCTTGAACACAGCTCAGTTTGGCCAAGGGCTCTATTAAACTATCATTTATTAGTGGCATCCATGAGAAATGAGATGATCATCCAACATGTACCATGTCATCATACTGGTCATGACTGGTAGCTGAAGGTTAAGGCCAGCCTCGTGGTACTAGGAAACAATATCAAGGCCTGGCAGAGAGACAAAGCCACTTACCACACCATGGCTGTGATCTGGTTCCACTGCGCATGCCCTGCTCAACCTCCCAAACATGTGTCTTCATGATTTGGTCCAAAATATAACATCTCTATTTATACTGAAGTCCCAAGAGGGGAGTGAATTGCATTATAATGAATGTGTGCTTTGCTAGCTAAAGCATAATAAACATGATGCTATAATTATCCATGTTGTCATAGAGCGAGGAAGCTAATCTCTGGAAGCATTAGGGTCCCATGTCACTAGCAGACAGGCTCAGCATTTTGCATTTGTTTTGTGATGATGCACAGCTTTGTAGCGTGTTTGTTTGTGTAGCATTTCAGCCATATCTGGCTGAAGACCGTATTGGAAATACTTTTGTATATGAATCTAATTAGAAGTCCATATGGCTGTAATGTCTTTGTGATCTGGCTCTGCCTTTCAATTTCGCTCTGTGAGGAAGTTTATTAAGGTAACCAAAGATGGTCATAGCTCTCCCCCAGCAACTCTGGAGTCTCCTCCTTGTTCTAGGTAAAGTGTACAAATTGATTGAAGTAGCGAGGTTTGAGGAACTTTTTTAACAAATTCTACTCCATGTCCCACATCATTGTTGGGTTTGATGCATTACATTCTGCATTGGTGAGTCAATTTTGGATCTAGAAGATACTATCTCCCAGAATGTCATTCATTTGACAAATCTTTCAGGGTCTCAGCTGCGTCACTTGTTCTCTGGGCACTGTGTATACAACAGTTGGTCAAAACAAAACCCTCTGACATTCTAGTGGGGGGAGACAGAAAGTAAATCAAATAAATACATAGGATGTATAATTTTATAATGACAATATGTGCCACAGAGGAAAAGAAAACAATAAATAAAGAGGGATTTGGGGAAGTGACCTGTAATTTGTAGTCTGATCAGGAAAGGCTCCACTAAAACACTGTTAAAGTGTGATTATCTCAATTGAAAAATGTGTAAAGATGAGATTTTACTTAATAACTAAAACTGTTAACAGTTGGTACCTTCCAGGAAATTATCTTACAGGCCCGACTGCTGTTGAACAAGTTGGAGAAATTAAATTGGGGCTCCATAGGGTGACATAAAAAAAGAATTCTTCTATTTTATCATTTGGCTTGGAGCCCCCTTGGTCCTAAGGGTACAGGGCCCTTATGTGATCATCTTCCGATTCTACTTCCCTTACCAGGGTTTCAGGAGCCTCGGATGGGGAGAATCATTTTTTGAGGAACATTAATTACACTTGGGAGAAAGATTTTCTCCATTTTGAAATCCCAGTAACAATTTCCTCCTTAATCTCCACTTCTTCTTTTCTTTGTAGATGGTTTTTAGAAGTTTCCTAAACTTTTAAAATAGTTCTCCCCTTTCCTTGAATCCTTGATCATTAGTAGTGCAGAGAGAAAAAAAATCCATATATATAGTAGGTAGTTCATATTATATTCACCGGAATGGTAATTGTGCCTGGGTTTTTTAAAGTCTTTTATCTCTGGACTCTGAGTAAACAGAACTCCTCCATCATAGAATTATGGAAAATGAAGTTATGATAATAGCTATTCTGCAGTGTCATCTAAACTTGCAAGTTATTAGACATGAAAGAAAGGCAGCAGATTGAAACTGAGGACTAACTGGAGGATGTGGAGTCCGCAGAGGGTCCTACAACATCCCTGTGGGGGATGGGGGCTGGAAGGTGGTGAATGTCCTTGACTTCAGGTACATCATAATCACCATGGCAACTTCATGAAAATAAGAAGGGTGGGTTGAGCTGTGTCCAGCTGCTGAGCTTTCTCTATTCTTTGATGATTTTCTTGCCTTGCATCTGCTACTCTTGATTAAACACCATGGTTGTGAAATGAAAGCTCTGCCCCCGAGTGGGCTGGTTCTAATAAACCTGTTTGAGTGGGTGTGCACCAGAAGCCGGGCTCTGAGCTCAACAGCAACCATATGTGGGAAGAGTTGAGTTGCTTCCTTTGAAGGTTAGTGAGAACCAGGCTGGGTGGGATGGAACACCTGGACTGGTCTGAAGGAAATATCAGCCAACAGGGGCCCTACTAGACAACCCCACCTCTGGGCTGACTCTGGAATGCGATTTCTCTTGGGCAGAGCTCATATTACTGAAGTATGAAATCATCACAGCCCACAGTGCATTTGGTAGTTGGCAATTGCATAACTTTGATTATGATTAAATGTATTTTTCACCCAAAACACCAACATAGGCTGAGTTTCACTGTGAACTGTAAAGGTCATCGTTTTTTGTTTTTTTTTGTCACTGACAGCCCAGCACAGTTGCTTCAGAATTACCTGGAGGGCTTGCTAAAACTGGGTGCTGGACCCCCCTACACCCCCCTCCGCCCTCCGCCCGCGCCCCCCCCTCCCCCCCCCCCCCACACACACAGCTCTTCTGTAAATCTGGCGTAGGGCCCAGGAATCTGTTTCTAACATCATTTAGAAGAATTTGCATTTGCTGCTGCTGCTGTCCCTGGGCCACACTTTGAGAGCCACTCCCTCTCAGGGAAATGCTTTTCTTTCTTCATGGTGGAAATGGAACAACATTCCATTTATTGGTTTTTATTCTTTGTATATTTTTCTGAGTTTCTGAAATGGTCCCAAAGGAAGTGTTCACAAGCAGCTTCTTGTGAAACACAGCTAGACAAATAACACTACGCCCGTTACAGATGTATATTGAGGCTCAATCGATGTGTGTGCATGCTTTGTCTGTGAGTAGAATTATTTATAAAACTGGAAATTGGACTGTCTTTATGGAGTCATTACCACCATTCAGTTCACTTAGTAGTGATTCCTCTTTGCATCTGATAGAGCTAACAGATGAGCACTGAGTTGAATCCATATTCTGTTCATCTTACTGAAATACTGGCAGCACGTTTCACAGTGCGTGTGCCACCTCAGTCATATACATACACATATGTCACAAGTGTATATACATATATAAGTAGATACATATATATGAATCTTTAATTTTCTATATATATGTAAACTCAAGTTCCCTTGGACATGTATTAAAAGTTTCAAGGAAATGACCCTAAGTATTTTTGGAGCATTACTATCAGTGAAGAAGTCACTTGGGACATGAATAAAGAATTTTTATAACATTTTAGGAGTAGAATTCATTTAGAAATAAATTTATCATAATTATGCCCTCAGAAAGCCAGGCTGCAAACTCCCACGATGCCAGGCGAAAGAGAAACGGAGCATCACCCAGTTGCTTTCTCTATTAGATCAGGAAAAACTATTTTTAAGGCATAAACTGACCGAACAGTAATTAAACTCCTATTGTGTGCATGTCAGTCATTAATGTATGATGTTAATATGTCTCTTTTCTCTCTGAGGGATATAGAACCCACTCAATTGATTTACTGAGTTGCATTTGCTTTTAGTATATTCTCTGCAGAAATGGGATGAGGGGACCAGTAGAACAGCAGTGCTTATTTCCAGGGTGTCCCGAGGGATGGATCCCTGGACACAGCTAGGAAGGCCTGGAGAGATGTGATAGGGACAGGCTCTGTGACCGGGAAACTGTCTCTGAAAGAAGCTCTGAAACCCTTTTGAAATAGTTGCTACTTTTTCTTCTCTCCTGAATTAAATCCTTCTGACAAATCGCGGTTAGAGTTTATAGAGATTTCTTGTTCAGATTCTCTTAAATTGCATTGGAATATTGACAATAAACTTCCATTCATTCCTTCCAAACTGAAATACATTTTATACACAGTCCAAATGGTCCTCAGCCTACACGTTCCAACAATATCCCGCTACTCATGGAGGGAGAATGGTGATACTCAGTTCAGCAACACGGAGCTCTGTTTTCCCATCAGGAGAGAGAACATCCAAATGACAGCAATAATCATCAGAACTGAGGCCCATGTCGTTAGGGAGGGAGGACACAACATACATGAGACACGTACTCAAATGTTGGTTTTTGCAACAAGCACTATCAAATTTCAGGAAAGAAAAAGAAAAAATGAATAGTTTCCTTTACTTTGGAATAAATTCTGGGTAGGGCCCATTTCGAATGAGGACAAAATGTTCCTCTGTCCTGGTGATCAGACTTAGGAAGAAGTCACTATGTAATTGGCTGTTTAATCAGGCAGGGGCCACTTCAGCATTTCTCTATCAGCGGGGCTCAGGGACAGCAAGCTAGGGGAAGGAATTGCTAGGGGACTTGATCTGAAGCTGTGTTTGCCAAGTACATCCACAATTTTTTAAAAAGATGACTTTGTTTCTATTTTATGTAATCTTTTTTTTCTTTTTTCTTATGTATTTCTCTGCTTATGGTTACTGGGAGGGAAACCAAGACAGTTCTTGGGGTGCTAAAGCATCTCACCCCCTGATGCTGCCAGGGTTGTAGAGTGCCCACTATCTTCGTAAGATGCCACAGTGATAAAAATAGCTCTGATTAGAAACAAAGTCTTCTCCAGTCTCACTTCCCAGGAAGAGTCTCCTTTTCTTATTTGACTTCCTGACTCCTGGCCCCATCTCCCTAATTGCATCTTGTTACATCTAGTGATGCTCTCACTGATCTCTCTCTTTTGTCTTTGTATTTTTCACCCAACAGCTCTCCATCAAGGGTTCCTTTGAGCATTACAGTGCAGTTTCCTAGGGACTGATTATGATTTCCTCAGGAATCTCAGGAAGTAAATCCTGTTTGAGAACAAGCAAGAGCCTAGTCACATGCAAAGTGGAGCTGGTGCCTTTTACACTTGACTGCCTCTTTGTGGGCCAGTTCGATCAGGTCACTCCTGAAAGATATACTCTTGCTCAGCACTGTCTTTGTAGAACCTCAAGCAGGATCATTTTGTCTTTGTGACACAGCCCCGGAGAAGCCGAGGTCAAGGACCAAGCTGGGTCATCTTGGTGCCATCCTCCTAGTAATGGCAACTGATTACAGCGCAGCCTCTCTGAGCCTGCATCTCTGCCTGGAGTCGCTGCCTCTTGACAGACAGCAGGTGACCGGCACAGGGAGAAGGGACAGAGAAGCAGAGCCTGGAGGAACTTAAGAAAACTGTAGGTCTGCTTTCATCTTTAAACATGTCATTTGGAAAGGCAGTTCTTAGTACAAAGTAGCGTTATAGTTGTCTTCCCCCACCCCCTTCGAGATAAACCTTAGAGTTCCAAAAGAAAGTAGTTTCAGAGTGTTTAACAGCCATAAAATTCACGTTACTTATTTTCAGCCACAAAACTGATTCCGTTGGAGTTTATATTGTAGGAGGATTGTTCTACTATTGACAGATTTCTGATATGCCACAGCTGGATATAATTTCAGCCCCTGTGGTCTCAGTTGAAATTACTGTTGATTTCTGTATTCTTGTGCCGTCGATATGTTTCTCTACCTTACATAGCACGGAGTTTCTCCTACTACCTTGAATTCTAGTGGAGCTCTACTTACACTACTTTTGAGAACTTGAACGGATATAAGTTCGTTTATGCGGGTAATGAAATATACAGTAGTGGCTCCCTTACTGCTTCATCCCTTTCCCTCTTCATTTTCCTTTGTACTGTCATTCAATGGTTGTTTGTTTGTCTGGGATTTTTGTTGTTATTGTTTATCTACTGTCATAATCTTCCAAGCATCTAGGACAGTGCAGGGCCCATGAGAGGGAGGATATGTGGGCTCTTGGTTGGGAAGAGGATCCTTTACCTGGAAACTTTTGTTCTTGAGCTCTGAGAAATTGTATTGAATTACTTTTTTTTTCCCCCTGTTGTTTCTTTGGGAACTCCTATTATTTACATATTGCATCCCTCATCCTTTTTCGCCTGTTGTCCTATTTTTAATTCTATTTTATGAGATATTTTCTCAAATTTATTCTACTTAATGGGTTTTCTATTACTGCTATATGCTTAAATTTTCAAAAGTTAATTTTGTGTGTTTCTAGCTTTCCTTCCTATAACATCCTATTCTTGCTTTATAAATGTGATCTTCCCCTATGTCTGTAAGGATATAAATGGTAGTTTTAGGGTTGTTTCATATTGTTGTTGTGGACATTTCTTCTCTCTGCACAGTCTTCCTTCTGAGTTACTTTTTAAATATTTTTTATATCTTTTATGTTAAAGATGTGTGAGATCCTTGACTGCCTGCTCACATTTAAGAATGAGTTGACACAGTGCCTGTGGGTGGGGCTTGCTGCCTGTGGGCATTACTGTAAAGTAATCTGGTTTTTGCCCTGGGGGAAGACCCTATGGGCTCTTGCCCAGGGAGTAAAGGCCAAGCTCCCAGGGTTCTCAGACTCTGCTTGGGAAGAGAACTGGGGAAGTGGTTGTTCCCAATATCAGGTTTGTAGATTTGCAGCCCTCCCTCTGGTTTTCTTTAAAGGAGCCTTATCCCTAATGAGACTTTGTATTACTCAGTCTAAATTCTCTCTGTATCACCATCTCTGATGCGTGAATATTACATCTTCTGCCAGAATTGGGAAGGGCCAGTCACTCTACTCTGCTGCTTGGAGTAAGGATCTAACTGCTTTAATGTTTAGTCATTTCCACAATATTTAAAGCTCATGAAATATGTTAAAAATTATATTGTGTACATCCATATACCCACTACCGTGCTTTAGAAAGAACCCCAGATGCACGGTTACATGTTGCTAATGTGTCCTTCCTTGATCACTCTCTCTCCTCTGTTTTAAACTCTATCCTGCATGACACTGTGCGGAGCGAATGAGTAAGATCTGTGCTGCTCCTTGAGCTTGATGCCAGCTCCCCTGCTTCTCTTTTGTCTGGTTTGAAACTTAGAAATCTCAGTTAATGCTGCCTCCAACTATATACAGTTTCAGTTGCCAGCCAAGTCTTAGCTTTCACAAAAGAACTGCTGGAGAAGTTCTGGCCCGGAGACAGCTACTGGGATAAAAGGCTCCTTTCACTAAAAAATGCCACCTCTTCCCTCTGCGTGGTATGCCCTAAAATGTAGCAACACAGCCACTGGAGGCAAAGGTAGAAAGAGAAAATGGCTGGATTTGTGGTCGGAAGTACGAGGTTACATAAAGTTGGCCATACAATTGCAGTCACACTGGTAAATCAATATGTGTTGCCATGGAGAAATGGCTAAAAGAGGAAAAAGCAGATGGTGGTATTTGTGTTGGACACAAAGAAATAAAAGCCCCAAATTGCCTTCCATGTTAAGGTTATGTAGAATTCAACAATTCAGGAAAGAATGTTATGTCTATACTTAGACGGCTTATATGACCACTTTTACCGCAATAATTCAGAAATATACTATTACGTTATCACTCTAATCATTTACTGAATTCCCAGGTCAGGAGTTCTCTCTCCCACTTCACTTGTCAAACCATTTCTCTTATTTCATTCAACTTGTATAAATACTTATTTTATTTTATTTTGTGTTTTTTTCCTTTATTGATTAAGGTATTACATATGTGTCCTTTCCTCCCCCTTCCCCCCCTCCCCCAGCCCCCTCATGCCCTCACCCCCCTGGTGTCTGTGTCCATTGGTTATGCTTATATGCATGCATACAAGTCCTTTGGTTGATCTCTCCCCCTTACCCCACCCTCCCCTACCTTCCCTCTGAGGTTTGACAGTCTGATCGATGCTTCTCTGTCTCTGGATCTGTTTTTGTTCATCAGTTTATGTTGTTCATTATATTCCACAAATGAGTGAAATCATGTGATATTTATCTTTCTCTAACTGACTTACTTTGCTTAGCATAATGCTCTCCAGTTCCATCCATGCTGTTGGAAATGGTAGGGGTTCCTTCCTTTTTACAGCAGCATAGTATTCCGTTGTGTAGATGTACCACAGTTTTTTAATCCACTCATCTGCTGATGGGCACTTAGGCTGTTTCCAAATCTTAGCTATGGTGAATTGTGCTGCTATGAACATAGGGATGCATATATCCTTTTTGATTGGTGTTTCTAGTTTCTTGGGATATATTCCTAGAAGTGGGATCACTGGGTCAAATGGGAGTTCCATTTTTAGTTTTTTGAGGAAACTCCATACTGTTCTCCACAGTGGCTGCACCAGTCTGCATTCCCACCAACAGTGCATGAGGGTTCCTTTTTCTCCGCATCCTCGCCAGCACTTGTCGTTTGTTGATTTGTTCATTTTCTTTACGAAATCTATCATGATTTAAAGCTGGATTGCCCATCAAATATTATGATAGAATATATATATATATATATATATATATATATATATATATGTGTGTGTGTGTGTATATATATGTGTGTGTGTATATATATATATATATATGCTGTGTGTGTATATATATATATATATATATATGTATATTCTATCTCTAAAGAAGAGTAAATGTTGTTTGACAAATATTTAGTATACAGTCACAATGTACAAAACACTGCTATATTCCTTGTATGTATGCTACCTGATGAAAATGTAAGCTGACCTAGGTCCTGGATCATTAAAACATCATTATCTTATATCACAAACAGTTTTACCCTCTAATGTTTATGTGATAAGAATTGAACATGCAGTATTTTTGCTATTTAACACGATCTGTTCCATGAGGTTCTAAAAATGCATAGCTTAATTGGGAAAAATCAGATTTTAATCACTAGAGTCTTCTTGTGTTTGTTTTATATGTTATGGCCATCGTTTGCAGGTGTACGTAGCAGGGGAAATACAAAAAAGTTTTCTAGCCCATTGTCCTGCAGATGAAAGTCTTCTCTGTATTCTGTTGAATTTATTCCTGTAAATTGTTGAATGTATTCCTAGAGCCACAGATGAGGAAGTAAATTCAAAAATGAGGCACAAATGAGAAGATGTCCATAAAACACTTTATAAACTATACATAAGTTTTCATGAAATATTTAAGCATTTAGGAGTTCATCTAAACCTTCATGGAAAGGCCATATTATGGTGTGAAAAGTTTGGATTCTGGAGGCCGACTGAGCTAGATTCTGATGCTGGTTCTAACACTATACTCACTAGCAGTGTTTCTTCGGTGTTTTATGTGCCTTTTAAACCCCACTTTGTAGGGGTTTTTTATTAGAATTTAACTAGCTATTATATGTAATGTCTTCCACATAGTAGGTGATAAGCAAATATAAGCTCCATGTTCTCCCCCTAAATTTATAAGAAATGGAAACATATTTGTAAAAACATTAGACTTTTTTTTTACTTTAAAATACGAGGCCTCTGAAACATACATAAAATCATCATAAATATGTTCTTCTGTGATATTAACATAATTTTAGACTGCAATATTGAACAGTAAGTTTACTTACTGCACATAAAAATGTGAGAGAAAGCACTTTCCCTATAAAAAATTTTACAAATATCACCCAGCTGGAGTGGCTCAGGTTGGATAAGAGTTGTCCCATGCACCAAGAGGTCATGGTTAGATTTCTGGTCAGGGCATATGCCCAGGTTTCAGGATTGACCCCCAATGGGGGGCATGCAGGAAGCAGACAATTGATGTTTCTCTCCTATCGATGTTTCTATCTCTCTCTCCCTCTCCCTTCCTCTCTAAAAAAAATTAATAAAAACAATTTTTTTAATGTACAAATATGGACCCTCACTAGAAGCAGAGGAGTGAGTGTGGCTGAGATAAAAGCTCAGGATGTGACAGTGTCTCTCTGTATGAACTCTGCAGCAGAACTCATAACATTAACACTTATTCCACCGCTGCTACTAGAGGAGAGCCCAGAAGACAGATTGTTTGGTAGCTTCTGTGTTATGTAGCCTGTTTGCACATTTATAATCTAAAAGCCTGGAAACTAAGAGGCTGATAGAGCTTCATTGGTCCTTTGAGAAACAGGTCAGTGTCCAAAAAGTATGAGCATGATTTAAAAGTGGTTAATTCAGTTTGTCCCCTGAAACCCTGGTGATTAGAGACACTCATATCAAATTGATGAAGACCATTTCACCAAATTAAGTCAGAGCCATTGGTTAGTGATACCTGAAGAAGAAAATAAAGTGCAAGTTTATACTAGAAACACCTCAATTGGCTTCTAAGATGTTTGCTGGTCCTAGGATCAGAGACATGTTCCAGTGTCAGTGGTTGGCTGCGTTACCAGCATCCTTCCCAGGATAGGGACAGCAACAGGCTACTCACGCAGCTGCTACATAGTGGACTTAGGGTAGCAAGAGAAAGGCATAAAGAACCATCAAAAGAAAAAATAAGCTTTAACATCAGTCCAGCCGGTGTTGCTCATTGGTTGAGCGTTGACCAGTGAACCAGGGGGTCATGGTTCGATTCCCAGTCAGGGCACATACTCGATCCCCAGTGTGGGGTGTGCAGGAGGCAGCCGATCAATGATTCTCTCTCATCATTGATGTTTCTATCTCTTTCTCCTCCCTTCTTCTCTGAAATAAATAAAAATATATATTAAAAAAGAAAAATAACCTTCAACAACATCAGCTGTTTATTACTTAAGTGTGTATTGTAAATTCTGATTTTCATAGAACAGCTTCTCTGTAGCATTAATATTTTGACATGTCAAGTTTTTGGTCTATATTTTTTCTAAAGAAGAAGCATTTCATTTTTTCCCAAATAAAAAAAAAATCTAGTTCTTGCTGAATATGTATACTTTAAAGGGATTCTTTAAAGAAGGAATTCTTGCAGGTGGTCTCAATAACAAATAAAAAATAAAGAAATCTTTGGTCCATAACTCTCTCTTCTGTCTTCTCATGCTGGGTTGCTATTAATTCAAACCTCCATGGGAGTCTTAAATGCCACGGCAGGCGTGTTCCCGCCAGCTGTTTGTGGAATTGTATAGGTCACCCTGCCTAGGGGTTCAACTTTAGTGTTCTTGGATCCCATATGGCTCCACTGGAGGGATGAAATTCAATCTTCAATCACTGTTCTGTAACAAATTGCTACTTTGGGCTTTTGCGAATATAGTTGCCTTATTCCGGGCTTGAGCTATTCGAGGAGAGGAGGTGCATTTTTTAAGGTTGCCTTCTGCTTGGCAAAGTTGGAGAAGCTGGGTTGTGGGATAATTTCTGGCAGGGGAAGGAGACTTAGAAGGTAAATCCTATGATGAAACCACTCTGTTTAGAGTCCAAGGGGCATCCTCAAACAAATATTCACAGATAATTTTTTCTGCCTGATTTTGTGAAATTCTTCCCCAGAGTAATATTGGTTTAGTAAGAAAGAAAGAATAAAAGTATCTGCAATGCTGGAAAACAAGTGTGAAAACCCCCTCTTGACAAGACCTGTTGGTAAATTCTAAGTTTCTTTTAAAAAAAAAATGTGTGTTGCCAAAGGAAATATTCTTAAAGTTTACTTAATTATGAGAACCTAATTCCCCCTAATTAAACCCCACAGCTTGAAACTTTGCCTATTGAGTTAAGCTGAGTTGATATGAGAAGAGTAATGATTAAAATAATCCCTTACAGTGAGTAAACTAAACTTTATTTTCAATCAGCTTTAGGTTTCCCAACAGCGTGTCTTATGCCCAGTTGTTACCTATTATTTCAATTATTCTCATTATATCTGACTTCTTAACCTAAATTGAAAAGCACTTGACATTTTGCGCACGTATTAACAGTCCGAGCGGAGAGGGTCTCCTTACTTGGGTTGAGCTCTGCGGGGAGGTTCATAGCTCCTTGCTTTGAGGCATTATCAAGGTGCAGAGTCCACAGGTGTCTACACGAGGCTTTATTTATTTATTTATTTATTTATTTATTTATTTATTTATTTATTTAAGGAAGGGAAAGCCCACAATTGGAATATGGAATCTGATGCTGTGTCAGATCTTCTATAAGGAATTCCAACAAATTAGCTTCAAACCTCCTCAATTTCAACAATTGTAACCGTATCCGCCCAGTGAGTTTTCTTTGGTCAGAGGGAAATTTTAAGCCGAAATGACCTGGTTTATCGTTCACTTCTCACATGGGTTTTGGGTTCTTGAATATTTCCACCCAGTCCTTTTCTGATTCTCTTAGAGGCTGTCTTAGATCAGGTTTCATCCTGTCCCCTGATGAATGCAGCAGCTTCCACCACATGCCCCACAGCCTTACCTCCCTACCCCATGTCAGAGTACAGCTGCTCTGAGTCTGCATATTCTTCTGAATCCTGTTCCACTAACCAGTGGTCAGCAAACTCATTAGTCAACAGAGCCAAATATCAACAGTACAACGATTGAAATTTCTTTGGAGAGCCAAATTTTTTAAACTTAAATTTCTTCTAACGCCACTTCTTCAAAATAAGACTCGCCCAGGCCATAGTATTTTGTGGAAGAGCCACACTCAAGGGGCCAAAGAGCCGCATGTGGCTCGCGAGCCACAGTTTGCCGACCACAGCACTAACCCAACTGTGGGGGCCGAGCCCCTCTGCCAGGGGCTGGACCTTCTTGGATTCCGGGTGGTAGAAGGAGAAGCCATGGGAAGCTGTGGGTGTATAAGAATGAGTCTTTATTGTAGGAGCCAGTGGCCATTGCTAACAAGGAGCCATCAAACAGTTCTTCAAAGCAAAGTCCCAAATAGGCAGCCACACACTGGCTGGTTAACATATACATCTTTCCTAAAAGGCAGCAGCAGCCTCTGTACCTACAGCTTATTATCTGAGCGGCAACTGTGGTCGGCAAACTCATTAGTCAACAGAGCCAAATATCAACAGTACGATTGAAATTTCTTTTGAGAGCCAAATTTTTTAAACTTAAACTTCTTCTAATGCCACTTCTTCAAAATAGACTTGCCCAGGCCATGGTATTTTGTGGAAGAGCCACACTCAAGGGGCCAAAGAGCCGCATGTGGCTCGCGAGCCACAGTTTGCCGACTACTGCTCTAGACCCACTGCCTCACATAGCAGAGGCACCTGAGCTCTCTAACCTCAATCGTCTCAGTAGCCTCTTCAGCCTCTCTCTCTAGGACACTGGCTGGTCAGTAACATGTATTATACTACATAGACAAAAAAGCTTTCTGCCAAAAAGTAACATCATATTTTGGCTACAAAAAGGCCCACCTGCGCAGTGTACCATGAGATTGCTACAGCCTTGCTCTTGCACCTGCATATAGTCCTTGGACACCCTGATTAAGATTCCCATGCTCAGAGTGGCCTTGGCTATCTGGCGTACTGTAACTAGGGCCTTTCACACTCTAATTAGCCTTAAGCATTCAGTGACTCTGGTATGGTTCCCACATCCTGTTACAAAACCAGATCAAAACACTCACAAGCCTGGACAGAGGGGTTGTCTAAATCCTAAAGCATGATGCTGTTTATGAAATTTCTTATGCATGAGATAGTTTTAATGGCTTCCCAGCACCTGTATGGTAAATCCCATACCCTTGAGCGAGGCACACCTTGCTCTTCTCCCTGAGGAGGCACTTCCCATAGCAAGTGCTCTACACCAGTGTTTTGCAAACTATAATTCTTGACTTGCTGGTAGGTTGGAAATGAATTTAGTTGATCTAAGCTACCACTGTTAATGAAATAGACTAGACTGTGGCACACATAATGAGATTAACCATTATCTGCAAGCTTACTGTTATATAAGTTGATGAAGAAACTGAAGCTTGACTACCATAGCACAGCTGGTTACTTTCTGAAAGGTACAGCTTTCCTCTTCTGAAGGACAGGGGAAGGGCTTGCCTCACTTAGAAATGGGTGGGGTAGGAAGAAAGAGGACTGAATCGTGCAACACTCCTCTATTCTTGTATTTCTCTCTCTTGTGATAAAGCTCATTTCAGAATTTAACCTCATTAAACAATGCCTGTTTTATTGCCTGACTTCAGAGTAGGAGAAATAATAGAGGATCAGAACATAAAGACGCTCTGATGCTAATTAGCTGATTGTTTTGAGTTTTCTTTATTTATCCAATAGGGGTAGTAATATTTACCCTATTTTATTAGCATCATATTTGATTAATAGATATGGAGAAATTAAAGTATTAAATAATGTCGTATCCATAGTATGACTTTCCATTCTGGCTTTAGAGCACTTTTTAAATATATTTTCTTATTCTCTGACATACTGAGAAGTTGGTGAAAGAATTGTCACTCTATCCGTTGATGTACTAAGTCAGTTCACAAAATGTGCTGAAGAACTTTCCTTGGTGAGTTTGTGGTCCATAAACGCCCTTCACATGCAGTCTTTTAGTTCATCACCCAACATAAATCTGTCCATTTGCAGTGTAATATCTGTTCATTTTTTAACAGGAAACTTTCCTTGGTATGTAACCCACTACCTTATTTCTTCAAAAAATAGATGTGCAGCTCAACATGGAGCTGTTTTCTGATGTTCAATATTGTTTACGTGACTGAGTAACTTGCACCTTCCTTATTGAATTGGAAGATAGGGAATGCCCTGCAACCTCCTTGAGATAAAGGAACTCAAAATGTATAGACAGAATTCAGGAAGCCTTTCTGATGTTCTGGAGACAGTTGTTTCACATAGGAAAGCAAAGTCAAGGAACAACTTAGACAATCACGCTTGGTATTAAAAATAATATTCCTCCCCTGAGTCCTCATGGTTCCCCCCAGATGCATACGCACTACTGGTTGTTCAGGCCATTGGAGATGGTACTAAAAACCCAGCAACAGAAAAAGGGGGTATATTAAACTGATTTGATTTTATTCATTTCACTAAATGATCCATTTCTGATTTCACTGCAATAGCCTTTGCCATCTAACCCCTACTGAAAATAATACAAAACCATGCAGAGACTATGTTTTACAGAGACACTATTACTGTCATTATTGGATGAATCAAATCATGAGCACACCATATCTGGACTTCCCAGATCCATCGGAGCCTGTGTACATCCTAATACCTGGTCACCTGTCTATGGACATATAGCAACTGCTCCAAAATAGCACTTGTTTTAAGAGAGAGGAAAATTGCCAGGTTATTAGGACTTTACAGCACATCTCTATGAAGTAGGATAATGGTGCTTTTTTTTTTTTTATCAGAGCCATGGAAAATATTCACAAGTTACAGCTTCAAACATAAGATGATAATTTGGCCTAGGCCAGATCTGTGAACACAGAAGTTGGGCACCATCAACCTTAAGCGTGAAAAGTCTGTTGGGAGTTGAGAGCTCTGAGATTTTAGAGCAAAGGAATTGTGGATGATAGCGAAGGACCTAAAGGCTACATAGACTGTCCAGATATGAAGAAACCTACTTAGTAACCCAAAACTTACTTGAAATGGCCCGGGATATATCAATTATATCAATTTAGCTAGTAGGAATGTTAATTAGAGCTTATAAATTCCCACTTTAAGGGACAATTTGAATCTTCACGGTTATAAAATACTTACTTCATGAATTCCCAGACTACAGGCTATACAGACAAAAGCATCGGTCATACAATATGCTTTCATTTCATAGTCTTTTAAGAAACTAGCATTTGATCAAGTGCTTCCTTATGATTGTGCCAATGTGAGTAACCCTGTTTTTAATCTTTTCTACTGTCTCTGCCTCTAATGAGCAGGGGGAAAGTGCAAGAATGAGAGTAAAAGGCAGGTCATCTTAGTGGGCAGTTGAATCTCCAGGCAGGGTATTCACTCCTTAAGAATGAGCATTCTTACCCAGTTTCTGTTTATTATGCAGACCCAGCCTAGGCAAATGCCCAGGAAAATGTTTGGTCACCTGGAGTTTAACAGCTCTTATTTTCAGTTAACTACATGCAAATTAATTCTCACAATTACTAATAACTATAAGCAAGTATGCAAAATACCTTGAAGCATTAAGCATAATATATGAATCAGTAAGAAAACTTCTGTATTTTGAAGGTGCTTCTATTTGTCCGTGTCTGCATTCCTTGGGCATAAAATAGGGAACCAGGGACACTTCTTGAGCTATCGGGAGTCTGTGTGGTTAATGTGGGATGTGGTTAAGATTCATAGATGTAGAGGAAATATTTTCACCTTGGAATCTGATAAGAAGATGCTTGGCCCTGCAGGAAGAATTGTAAAACTCACTCTTTCCCCCTTGCCATATAGCCACAGAATTTAGGCACAGAGCATTCAGCCTCTCCCAACCTGTGTTAGGTATGGTCAAGTGATACTTTCCTCTTTGTTCCATAACCTTAATGAAGACTTCCATGCCTTCAACAGTTTGATTCTGAAAGCTGCAATTCAATAAGCATCATTTACATTATAATAAGTGAGGCATATTTTTCATGCAGCCCCTAGTATGAGCTAGGATTACATTTCTCTCCTATTGTTCCGATGTCCCCACCGCTCTGACACTTAGGGAGAATGTCGCAATGATTTCCTCATACTTACACCCCATTTTAATTTTCATGGTATCTTTGAAACTTTCTTTCTTTGCATTGCTGATTTGTCTTTTTTTTCGTCACTTCCTCCCTTTCTCCCTTCTTCCCTTCCATTTTATTAGGATTCTGATTGCCTTTATTTTTTTTTTAACTTGTTAGGAAAAGAAACATGTTCATATAGCTTCCAGGTTCTTACCTACTTAGATTTCATTTAGAAATGATTCCATTGTCTTTTATGCCACTGCTTCCTGTTTAAAGTGGTGACTGGTTGGTTTTGCTTTCTCTGGGATGTCTTGGTACCTTCATATTTTCCCGAATTCTCTACTTTTATTTAAACCTCAAGCTCTTCAAATGTCTCATTCATTTTCTCCTTTGCTATGGCATCTTTGCAGAAGTCCTTTTTGAGCCCTCCATCCTTCTGCTTCCTCCAGACTGGTGGCTTTCTGTTTGTGGTACATTACACTTTTGATTGCTTCCTCTCGCTGCCCTCCTGGATTGGAACCACTGTTTTGTAGATGCCATATTCAGTGGTGTGCAGATAAACATTTAACAATAGTCTCCCATAATGAATAAACAAAACCCTTATTTTTAGCCTTTCTCAGCATTCATAGTAAAAAGCCCCATAATAGCCGATGTCCAGTTCCCAACTTGAGGTCACTGGCCTTGAAGTTGGGAAGAGATGCATCTGATCCATGTTCCCAGGCCTGCGCCGGCAGCGTCAGCACCATCGATGAGGACTATTTTGACACAGAGATTTCTAAAAAATATTCATACTTTTTCTGAGTTAACAAAGCAAACAGGATATCATTTCATTTAACTTGGTGGCTCTGGGCCATTATTATTAACTAGAGGCCCAGTGCACGAAATTCCAGCACGGGAGGGGGTGTCCCTCAGCCCAGTCTGCACCCTCTCCAATCTGGAACCCCTCGAGGGATGTCCAACTGCCTGTTTAATGGGCAGTTGGACATCCCTCTCACAATCCAGGACTGCTGGCTCCCAACTGCTCGCCTGCCTGCCTTCCTGATTGCCCCTAACTGCTTCTGCCTGCCAGCCTGATCATCCCCTAACCACTCCCCTGCCAGCCTGATTGATGTCTAACTGCTCCCCTGCCAGCCGGTTTGCCCCCAACTTCCCTCCTCTGCCAGCCTGGTCCCTCCCAACTGCCCTCTCCTGCTGGCCTGATCGCCCACAACTGCCGCCCTCTGCCAGCCTGGTCCCTCCCAACTGCCCTCTCCTGCTGGCCTGATCGCCCACAACTGCCGCCCTCTGCAGGCCTGATCCCTCCCAACTGCCCTCCCCTGCTGGCCATCTTGTGGTGGCCATCTTGTGTCCACATGGGGGCAGGATCTTTGACCACATGGGGACAGCCATCTTGTGTGTTGGAGTGATGGTCAATCTGCATATTACTCTTTTATTAGATAGGATAGAGGCCTGGTGCATGGGTGGGGGCCAGCTGGTTTGCCCTGAAGGGTGTCCTGGATCAGGGTGGGGTTTCCCTTGGGGTTTGGGGTGGCCTGGGTGAGGGGCCTGTGGTGGTTTGCAGGCCGGCAACACCCCCCGGCGACCCAAGCAGAGGCCCTGGTATCTGGGATTTATTTATCTTCTACAATTGAAACTTTGTAGCCTGGAGCGGAGCCAAGCCTTCTGCTTGCTCCGTGGCAGCAGCCATTTCTGTTGGGATTTATTTAACTTCTATAATTGAAACTTTGTAGCCTTAAGCAGAGGCCTGGGCTGGCCAGGGTGTGCGGAAAGCTTGGCTTCCTCCATCGCCGGGGAAACTCACGCCTCCCTCCTGCTCTCTCCGTGGCCGCAGCCATCTTGGTTGGAGTTAATTTGCATACTCGCTCTTGATTGGCTAGTGGGCGTGGCTTGTGGGTGTAGCAGAGTGATGGTTAATTTGCATATTACTCTTTTATTAGATAGGTTGTTAAGCTCTGAGGTAAAAAGTGATATCTTTATAGAGTTATGATATTCAAAGAGAAGATAGTTGCCTATAAATGAAATACCTAAATAGCTTGACATGAAAATTAGATTAAACATTAAGTGGCCCTGATCAGGTGGCACAATTGGTTGGAGTGTCCAAAAGGTTGTGGGTTCAATCCCTGGTCAGGGTGCATCAAGGAGGCAACCAATGGATGTTTCTTTCTCACATGGATGTTTCTTTCGGTCTCTCTCTCTCCTTTCCTCTCTCTCTAAAAATCAATAAAAACATATCCTCAGAGGAGGGTTAAAAAAGTAGGTAAACATTGCTGTGGCACAATATTTTGTTTATTTTTGGCGGGCTTTTTGTTGTTAGTTGACTTTTTAAGATACAATACTCAAATCTAGTTAATGGTTTGTATAGTTTTATAGCTGAGTCTTGCCTGACCCTTGATATTATCCCCCTTTTGATTTTCTTAATAGCCTTGTGTTTGTGCCCTTATTTCAAGCCACCATAATCCATTTTTGTTATTAGAGAACAAATATTAATAGAGATATAGTGTCTTCAATAAAGAATGAGTATTTTTCCAATAAGTGGTGTTAATTTGGCCTCTCTTTCATTATGCATGTTTCCTTTAACATCATAAAAGAGAATGCTATCCATGCATTTTCTGACAGGAAAAGAAAAAGGTTTTTTTTTTCTGTTTGAAAAGTTCACTTTAAAGGTTTTTGTGATGCACGACAGCTTAAAATGCGGTTGCTTTTCAAATGAATTGCCTGCAGCTGCTCTTTTGGATTTCTTTATTTTTTCTCTGAACACATCCATCCTGTTTGGACATTAAAAAAAGAACAAAACTGCGTATTTACATCACTGATGGGCCAATAAATAAAATACTGCATTTTTAAGGCAAGGTTCCTGGGAACTAATTAGAGTCACAAGCTGAGACAAACCAGGGATTGAAAATACAATGGATGCTGTTGCTTATCCTGCTGATTATTTTTTTTAGCCATTTCTGTGCATCTTCCCAATTGTGAGTGCAGGGCATGATGACAAATTGCTTGATGATCAGGAAATATCCATGAAATGAATGTGGTTCTGGCTGGTTGTCTGTAGGCATTTACTCTTTTCTCACCCACAGCTTACTGAAGGTGAATCTTAACCAAGGTAGATTCAGCTTACTGGACAGTGGACATTTCTTTATGTCCAAGGTAATTAAAACTATTCAGGCACACACCTGCCACATAACTAGAAAAATACCTAGGGTGCCATTTTCACTTCAATCTGCAGTTTCTAGTGCCATAACTGTGGCTAATGGTTGGGTCATTTTATTAGAATTACTATTTTATCAAAGTCAATCTAGAAAAATGCTTCAAATGTGTGAGATTAATGTCCAAATACAGCAGGTGGAATTATAACATTTTTAGATATAGAATACAATAAATATCATGTGTACATGATAATGACATTGTTGGCATTCACTGGACTATACAAAATTCATCTCTGTCATAATAAATGCTTTAAGTGTATCTTTTAAATACATTTTAGAATTATTTAAAATGTAGTTGTATATCATCTATAATAAAAAAGCATAATATGCTAATTAGATCAGATGTCCTTCCGGACGTCTTTCTGGAGGAAGCTGGGGCTGCAAGGGAAGCCCAGGTCCTGAGTGCCTGCCAGGGGCCAGAGGGAAGCCTGGGTCTCAGGTGCTAGAGTGAAGCCGGTGCCGGCAGCCGGGGGAAGGAAGGCCTACTCTTGCACGAATTTCATGCATCGGGCCTCTAGTGCAAATATAGTAAATGGTGGCATGTCTAAAATTGTTATGGCCCTATCATTTTTATTTCAAAAGAATTTTACCTAATCAAGGTGAATTTTCATGCAGTAGGTGTATGATCTCAATAAAATGTGATTCAAAGGGACTTTTTAATTCTAGTCTTACATGAGGGCATTGAGCCCAGAGTAAGTAAACAAGTAAGCTTCATTGTGAAAAAGTGGTTAGTCATTAACATCAATGACAGTCTAATGAAAGGAAAAAAAAACAAAACAGAATATTTGATCATTTATGTTTCACAGAGGAAGGAAGGTATGGTAGGAGGGTTGTTTTTCCAAAACAATACTAGTTTTAGTATTGCCAGTCTGGAGTTATTGTTCCAAATATGTTATAGTAAGCCAACCATTTTACTAAAACTAATGATAAATTGCTATCATAAAATATAGTGTTATAAAATATCTGTCTAGATTTTCTACTATAGAAAATGATTTAGGGAGGATAGCTCTCCAGATAGGTTTAAAATCCATTTATATTTGAAGTCATAATGCTCAAAGTTATTTTAGTATGTTTTCTGAGAAAAGCCATGAAAAACAGTGTATGAAATAGGTAACACAACTCTAGTGATAATGATGTCCATTACTGTGATTGAAAAAGAATATGCAGGCTTCTCTACCGTGAAATAAAGATTAGAATGGTATGATTATGGCCCTGACCGGGTGGCTCAGTTGGTTGGAGCGTGGTCCTATACACCAAAAAGTTTGCAGGTTGCATTCCTGGTCAGGGAATATACTCAGGTTGCTGGTTTGATCCCCCATCGGGTGCATATAGGAGGCAATTGATGTTTCTCTCTCTCTTTTCTCAAATCAATGTGTTTGTTTTTAAAGTATCCTCAGGTGAGAATTTTTAGAAAAGGTATGATTGTGCTTGGGTTAAATGCTAATGGACTCTCTTTGCTTTGTTTTAGCTCTCCGCCCTAGAGAGGCAGATCTTTGATTTCCTTGGCTTCCAGTGGGCACCTATTCTTGGAAATTTTCTACATATAATAGTTGTCATATTGGGTTTGTTTGGAACCATTCAGTACAGACCTCGATATATCGTGGTGGTAAGTCTTATTTTTGCCATGTCTCTTCGTATAAATACTACAAAATTTCTGTGAGAAAATGAATAAGATAATTTAAGTTGTTCCCTCCACTATGAGGTGGCACTGCTGTTCTGGCTGTCACACACTGAATTCTGTTGAGACGATTATCTGTGGAAAGGAGATAGTGAGTGTTTACAATGAGAGCAAAGCAACATGACTATAAATGTGAGGCTCACAGTATAACTAAATTCAAGTATCACAAGGAATTTTTTTAAATCTAAAATTGGGTTTGGGTAGAATAAGAGGTCTGTGGAGGTCTTGATGTCATTATAAGATGTAAATATACACTAACTGTCATTTCAATTGACATGTGTCACCCTATAAAGCTATCCAACCTAGCCATAACGGTTTGCCAACTATAAATAATAACATAATATAATTTTAATTGATTTAGGCCATTAAAATGCATGTACTAAAGGCCATTTAGTACTCACCTCTAATGTATTTTATATGGTATATTATTGACCATTTCTCCATTTGCTTAAGATAAATGTGGAACATGAATCCATACTCCAAACTATGCCAAACAGGGTCAGCATACCCTCTATCACAGTACAATTTAACAAGGTGTATATTGTGGTCCACAATAAAATGGAAGTTATTCACAGTAGTTATGAATAACTTTATAGTTTTCTATAAAAAGAAGGTAATATTTTAGGATACAGATGTAAGAAGGCTGTAAGAAATAACAAGCATAGATAAGTAATTGTAAATAGAAGTGGCATACTCTAAAATACTTATTGAGCTTGAATTAATAGACCGTATTCGGTAGAATTACTAAATATTTTTTGTAACTTAATAACATTACCTCACTAGAAGAAACCTTAGACTTAAAAATATATCATCTTTCAATCTTGGTATAATCCAGTCATATCTATAGAAAAGAATGAAGTCATAAAATTTTCTGTAGATGCATTAATTCTCTACTTTGAATCTCAAAATTGGATTTTGGAGTCTTTCATCATATCACAGAGGTGAAGGTCAGGGGCTCACAGACAGATTGCCCTCAAAATGACTGCCCTGGGGTGCAAGGCATGATTGAAGTCACTCAGCTGGTTGTGGGGGCTACAGAGTTCCTGCTTCAGATTTCTCTGGGAACGGGCCTCTGCTGAGCCATGGTGTAATAATGTACTAGAAAGCTGTTCCATGGAGTTGGATTTGCAGTATAAGATGCTTTCATATGCATAATATCGAACGATTATTGGATTTAATGTTTGTTGCTATGAACACAGAGCACCTTTACTCATTATGAACTTTTTATTTTATGATGTTGATGGTCTGCTGAAGCACATGTCAGATGGCTAGAAAACCAGTGGTTTCTATGGAATAAAGTTGTTGGTGTACATCAGTGTCATTAACTGGCCTATTGCTTTCACCCGCTAACCATTAGTTCTACACACCCTTCACGTTGCCACTGTGTTAGTTGAGGCATCGGCCTTCTCTCTGCTGCATATGGACCCCTCCCTTGCTTTCAGCCCTCCTCCTTTCCAGTGTGTTCTCAGCACTTTTCCTGAAGCAGTTGCTTAAAAGCCTTCACTACCTCTCAACAGTATAAAATATAAGAACATTCCTGGCTGACCCACTTGACCAAACTCAGGTCTCACAGTCAGTTTTTCCTTCTTTCCTCTTCCTTCCTTCGTCCCTTCCTTCCCACTTTTCTCCCTCCCTTCTTCCCTTCTTCTTTCTTAACTTCCCATTCAAACCTTATTTATTGGGTTTCTGCCGAGTGTTTGGCATTGTATGAGGTGTGGACTACATTGGTGAGACACAACTATTCTCTGTTCTCCTGGGTACTTACAGTCTAGTGAGGGGAAGTGGGCCTTTATCAAGAAATCATCCACATACATGTTACATTAGAACTGTGACAAGGAACACATGTACCATGAGATGCACACTGGGAACATCCATCTGACTCTGCAGAAGTAAATGCGGAGTGAGTGTGAGTTCACCAAGAAAGAAGGGACTAGAGGGGGTTCTGGGCAGGAATGACTACAGGGCACGTAGTGGGATGTCAATAGCACTAGCTCCCATTCACTCCTTAAGCCTTTATTGAGAACCTACTGTACTGTGATAGGTTGGACAAATAGAAAAGAATGTAAATGACAGTGTCCCTGCTCTCCAGGAACTCATTAGGTAAGCAGTGGGGAGGCACAGGTGCAGGGGGCTCTGGAGAATGAGAATGCAACGGGGCAGAGGCCGGGGCAGAGTATGAGCCAGCCTCAGACATGAAAGAGCAGAGAGTCTGTGCACATCAGCGTCCTGGACCCTCCGCTCCTGCCTGAGCTCCAGCCTCTCACTCATGAAGCCATGCCTAGTGTTTGTGCCCAGCTCTAGCAGCATGTTCTCCCTCGCATGCACACTTCTTTCCACACACGACTCGTGCCAGCCACACTGAATGATTTGTTTCCCTAAGACCATATGCTGTTATTTGCCTCTTCCATTTGCACACACCTGGAATGCCCTATGCTCCTTACCCACTTGGGAAGTGGGTAATAATCCTGCAACTGAATGTCATCTCTTAAGAGTCTGGCCTGACCACCCCACTTGAGACAAGTGCCACTTCCCCTCTGCTCTCTTAGATCCCACAGGCTCTTTCTATCCTAGCACTCTACATAGTCACCATCCTTGCCTCTGGCCATCTCACCCCATTAACAGTGTTCTCCTGGCAGACGGAACATGCCTATTCACTGCTGTATTCTAGGTCTACCCCAGGATGCTTAATACTTGATCGAACAAGTAACAAGTACATTAAGGTTATTGGATGAAATTATTTTGCAGGATGAACTAGAAAATGATATCTAACTTCAGAACATGTCTGAGTTCAACAAGAAAATCTCACCTTACTCCCTTGCTTAGCACATTCTCAACTTGAGGATGAAAAAATAGTATATGCTACTCTGCCTGCACCTACGTTGAGCTGACTTACTCCTCAGCTTAGCTTTTTCTAAGCATTATAATGCCTTGGGCTCTTGCCACTGTAATTAAGGCGGTCCCACAGCAAAGACTATCAGAAAAATTCACCCAAATCACAAAATGAAAGAGCAGTAATTCCCCTTGGATACCATCACTGCTGAAAAGGTAGAATTTGCTATTTATTTTTAGAACACAAAACAATGTTGTTATATTGTACTCTTTTACTGATTAAAATTTATTTTAGCTACAGTGCAAGGGAGGCTATCTACAGTAGGGAATACAAGTTTAGTTGAAGAGCTTGAATGCACCTTTTGTGTTTCTTTAGCTCAAGACAAAATGGAGCTGAGTGTGGGTTGTGAAATCCTATTTAGCAGTTTTAAAGTACTGTTCTAGAATCAGCTGTTTACCTCTCTTTACTCCTATGTCACATATTTGAAAATCTTACTTATGAATTCAAATATGAGATTCTGCCCTAGAATTATTTGGATCACAATTCTGTGTGAAGGACGGCAAGTTGCTTTAATTTGAATTGTTATATAGGAAAAATTTACTATCTCCTTCCTGACCTACTGCTCAACATGAGTTAAGAATGTTAGGTTTCCATTTAATTGGTGCCAGATTTAAATCCTCCTCCACCAATTATTGGCTGTGAAGACTTGGCCCATTTATTTGCTTTCTTTGTACTATAGTTTATTTGTAAAAACCTGACTCATAGTTGTTTGTAAGAATTATATAATGTTTGTGACTTACTTAGCGTAACCCAACAGAGTAAGTGCTTAGTAAGTAATTGAGCTGTTCAATGTTTAATGTCTTCTTTTTTTCCTAAGCTATTATACATATTTTATCTAATTGATACACATATGAATGAATGAATGGGCTTTCTGGTAATTGGAAAACAAACAAGCTCAGGAAGTAATAATAAATCATGTTATAGACTAATTGCCCAATGAGGATGAAATAGAATACAAGCCTTTTAAAGTTAATTTCAATTAAAAATGTTGAAATATCCTCATAAACCTGGGAAATATTCACAGAACACATAGGACACATGAAGTTTAGAAAAATCTTTATAGTCTTTGTCTATGTAAATTAGGACTTAAAATCTGTGTACTAAACTTAAGCAAGGTAGGATAAATAAATAGGTAGGTCAATGATAATTATACAGAGTGTTTGGTTTTTTGCATTTTGTTTTGTTTTTTTTACATTGGTAAGTTGTCTTCTGTATTGCAAGTGTACTAGTATCTAGATATATAAGCATGTAGGCATGCTTCATGATAACCAAAGAGCATTTGTTAAAAACAGAGTCTTATCTCTTTTTCTATTCTTCTTTGAATTGAATTATAAATGAAATAGTCCACATCAAAACGAGGACATATGTTGTCCTAACACTTCCTGCCTAAGTAAATATTTCTGGATGTATTTGTATTGCTAGAGATATCTTTCCCTTTATCTCCATGTAAAGACGTGTCTCAGGTGCACATTGAGATATGCAGTTTTCATATCAATACAATCTAGAATTCAAACATACAAACTGGCCTATTGCTTTAGGATAATCTTTGTATCAGAAGAAAGAAACTTACATTATTGCTTTAAAAAATGATGTTCATATCATACATGACACATTAATCATACATGTTCATATCATACATGACACAAAATACAAAAGAAACCATCTTTCCATAAACATTGCCAGTTATAGAGTATATACAATGAAATACATTTTTGGTAAACTAGTAATTTGGTGAATTGGTCACTTGATAAATTGTAAAATTTGATAAAGTGTTAACTCTCAAACTAATCTATAGTCCTTTTCTTAAGATCTTTTATAATAAAGTCTATCCTGTAATCCTGATGCATCCCAGCTCCAGAGTCAAACTGTTTGAGTTTCTATCTCAACAATAGCACTAAGTCGTCAAATTATTCCCTCACTTCCTTGGTTGTCGTGTGATGACTGACTGAATTAATTAATGTGAAGTGTTGAGCACAGTACCAGTAACACAGAAAGCAGCAGAGTACTCACTCTTGTTATTAAGAATTTAGCAGCTGAGAGTGGGAGTCTGCTCAGCCTGGGAATTTTCTCTCTGAAAGTTCAGAAGTGACCTCAGCAATCCATCTGGTGAGGGGCCCCGAATGCACTTCAATCACTACACTTGTGCTCTGATTTTTAAATAGATTTGTTCTGTAATTCAGGTGTTATAACTGTTATGAGTAGATTGACTTTCCTAAAAGTGTACTTAGGAGTTGGGTTTGCAATCCTAAAAATTAAAAACCATATGGTTTTGCAATGAATCCCGTTCATTTCCTCCGTTAGTCTTACTTCAGTTTATGCCCTTTCCTTAACCTTTATCACCAGCTTTTTCCTCATTACTGAGTGGTCTGCAGTCTCTCTCATTCTAATATACTCATAATTAGATTGATTTAGGATGAAAAATATCAGATACCAGATGTCATCTTATTAGCACCAGCTTTAAAATTTATTGTGTTATTGTGACTTGGCCAGTTTGCAAAAAGTATACATTGCAGATGTAGTTTAGCTATTTCCATATTCTTGGGAATACTTTGTGATTCAAAAATGTATGTTTCAATGCATTTGGCCTATTTTTTAAAACTAAGTTCACTCATATTAAAAGTTATTACTAACAGAAGATATCAGCAGAGCATCAATGTACCTGCAAATACTAAAATCCTTAGTATATTTTAACTTACTTTAACTTTTTAACGTATTTTCCAGCTTTTCTAAATTTCCAGTCATTTTGAAGTCTTAACTCATTATTATAATTGAAATATTTTTAAAAAACCAAATAAGCAAAACCTATTCTCAGAAAGAAAAAAGATAATGAGATATCTAATGTAACCAATTATAAGACTACCCAACTATATTGGATTATTTTGAAAGCCTTTTGAAAGTCATAAATAACAGAAAGACATAAAGTGTAAATTAAATTTTATAAATAACTAAAAGCTTCTGATAAGATTTCTATAGGAACATGGCTATTTTATACAGGGTTTAAAATTTATATTATTTGACACAGAATAGACTAAGCTAGTGAAAGGATTTCCATATTTATTTTAATTTGACAATAGCATGTGATGATCATAATCATTGATAGAAACCAATAATTTAATTACTATGCCTTTTTAAGAAATTAAGAATTCATAGATTTCTGTGGTAAAATAAAATGAATGAGCAAACCACTGTATCTGATATCTTAATTGTGTTCCCACGGAAAGCACCAATTCTCAGCCATCCAAGCTATTCTCTATATCAGTGTTCTGGGCCTCAGTCTCTCCATCTACATAAGAAAATGACTGGATGAATTGAGCCCTTAGACTTCCTCCATTAATTCAGACTGATTAATACTCTTGAGGAAGGCATTTTCTAATACAAACTACATTAACAAAACCAATTAATCAGTAAGGCTAGCATAGTTTGTTCAATGTCATTGGAAGGTATTTTTCCATTATGGAAATCTATTGTTCATTTGCTCCTTTTAAATCCTATTTATTATTTCTGTGCTTTTAAAATATATTTTACACGATCATGTAATTCTATGATTATATTAGAGGCACACATTTCACTCTTAATAAAATAGTATAATAGATGATGGTTTGTTAATTTTACTCCACACATCTATTTTCAGACATAATCCTCATTTAGGAAGACAGAAGTAATATTAGTCTATTTAGGAAGATGGACTAAAACATTCTAAAACTTGACAATTTAATATTATAACTAAAAATTGGATAATTAGGTAGATAGCCACCAAAAATTTGTATAATTGCATTCCCTGGAAAAGCTAATATTCAGAAAACAGAAATCAAGTCAGTGCTTGGATTTAACCTATATCTGCAAGCCAGCAATGCACTTTAAAAATAAATCTAGCTTTATTGGCATCTACTGAAGGCTGTGGAAACTATTGGATTTTTAATTTCTACAGATCTTAGGGGACCTCATAAGGAGCACTCTTTTCTGAGCACACCCTGTTTCTTCCCAGAAGACCTAGGCTTATTGACATTTTGTTATTGATTGATTTAGTATACATGCCTTTCATCTCCACATTTTTCTTCTCTTTCTCCCCACCCTCCCCCTTTCCCTCTAGTATACAGTATGGACTGCCCTCTGGGTCACCTGGAATGTGTTCATTATCTGCTTTTATTTGGAAGTAGGTGGGCTCTCTAAGGTAAGTCTATCATGCTTTTAAAATACACTTTAAAAAGAGTACACTAATAAATAATTATGATGATTATGTATTATTATGTATGTAGAGTAACCTAAGTAACATTACAAATGGAATACTAATAAAAAATGAGTTTGGATACCATTCAGGAAGAAATGATCTTGGGAGGTTTTCACGTAATGGAACACCAAAGCAATGGCCTCGTGGCTTCGTTTGGTCAGCTGTAGTGGAACTCAGCTTCCAGTGAATCATGTCCACTTTAAAAAGGCCTAATGTACCATATGCTTTCACTCATATATGGAATTTAATGAACAAACTGAACTACCAAGCAAAATAGACACAGACTCATGGATAGAGAGTAGGCAGACAGCTCTGATGGGAGGGGCAGGTGTGTTGGGGGTATGAAGGAATTGAGAAGAAAAAGAGAGAACTAATGGACACGGAGTGTGGTGATTGGTGGGAGGGGGAGGGGAAGGTGGAAGAGGGCACAGAGGGATAAACGGTGATGGGGAAAATAAAATAAGTGAAAAGACCGAATGTCACAGTGACCACAGCACCAAAAGTTAAGTGAAAAAATGGCTTTGAATGTTCTTGTTTTAAACTGGGAAAATAAATAAGATGTTAATGTAACAAATATGAATAGCAAGGTTTTTTCTTTGCTTTAATACTAATCGTAAAAAGTAAAAAAAAAAAAACAACAACAAAAAACGTGTTTGACAAAGAATGAAATCCATAGATATTTAAGTGGAACATACATTTAACTAACAGTTAAGTACATCAGTGTGGTGATCCCTGTTTTGAAATCCCAATCCGACAGAGGAGTTATCTTAATAAGGCATGATACGGATATTATTTATAGGTCTAGTATCAGCAGACCACATGATTTTCACATGGCTCTGCACCGTCTTTCAACTGCCACCCAAATGCAAAAGCATCTTAGGTTAAGTTTCTAGGTGTGCTTGTTAAACATGTTTCTCACAAACCAGCACAATTTTCTCTTGTAGAAACTGTAGAGAAGAAACTCAACAGTATAATTACAAAAGAATAAGAAAACTGTAATTATATTTTTTAGATTTTTCACTGTCAACTGTATTTGTGCTAACATGGGCTATTGCTTTACGATAGTCTCAGATTTTCTAAGTAATATAAGATTTATCCACTAGCATTCATGTTTTGATCTTAGGAAATCTGCCTTGACCAACACGGATGCCTTTAGAATCATTAGGCTCCATTGAAGTCCATATGATAACAAAGAATTTTTGATTGAGCCAAGCAGCAAAAATCCCTAAAGGATTTTCTCCAGAACCTCCAAAGGTGGCTACCCTTTGTTCCACATTATCATAACTTTATAATTAGAACTTGTCATCATCTTCTCACATTGGCAAATGTACCAGGAATCAGAAATGGCATTTCTAATACTGAGTTCATACAAATTCTCTAATATCTCCCTTTAATATTTATGCTATTAATCACATTTCACCAATAATTTCTAAGACAGAAAACAAAACCACTTAAATCAGTGCCCAGTTTTCTTCTGTAACATGCAGATTAGAAAGCAATTTTAAAATGCAAATCTTGTGAATAATATAATTAGGAATAAGTTAAGCATAGCATTTTTCAACACATAGCATTTTGTACCTTGTGATTTGAAGTCATTTTAAATCATAATTTTATTTCACTGGGTAACAATTCCCTTTTATTTTCTTCCATATAAACTGATTTGGAGTAACTTAGACAGAGGGATTTTATCCTGTGGAATTGGCATCATAGTGTGTTGAAAGAAGACTCAATTTCAAATTACAAGTCTTTTGTTTCAATCTTGTCTTTAGTACTTATTAACTATGGACCCTTAGGCAAATCATTTAACCCCCCTGAGTCTCTGTGGAATATAAAAACAGGAGCAGTTTTGCCAATTGGGATAGTAAATATGATTGTTGGGTTTTAACATTGCTTTAAGGGTGTCATATGTGGTAACTCAGGTAAGCTTCCAAAGCAACCCTGTGAAGGAATAAAAAAAATAATAATGATGCCATTCGTTTGCTCCACACAAGTCTGATTTTCCTCCTGTGCTCCAAGTTACTTTTATGGACTGTCTTTCTAATATCAATGTGCATGTGAGGGTGTTTTTTTCTCATTTCTTTGAGTACAATGTTATAAAAAATTGATATGTAGTCTTGTTTACTCATTTTATTATCCACTAAAATGCTGTTAAGCAGTCGGTCAGTTATTCTAGGTCATTAAAAGGATGGATAACTCCAAAAGGAACATCCTAAAGATTTTCTGTTGGTTTACTTCTATTTACCACCTCTAAGGCTGGTAACATTTTCCTGGTTCACCAGTGTAGCCTCACTTGCAATCAGTAGGAAATCTATTCTGAAAAATAGAGCAGAGCTAAGGACCCCAGACAAACCAACCACCTCTGCCACCTGCCCAGGTTGGGTTTTGTAAGACATTCCTTGTCCATTTGTGCTGGTTTATATGCTAACTCTTGAGAGTTCTCCATCTCCTGCTACTTCCTGAACACATTTCTTAGAATTTCCCACTTTGACACATTAATAGAAGTCTTCTTCACTGACTGGCTTATTTCGCTTAGCATAATGCTCTCCAATTCCATCCATGCTGTTGCAAATGGTAAGAATTCCTTCTTTTTTATAGCAGCATAGTATTCCATTGTGTAGATGTACCACAGTAAAAAAAAAAAAAGAGAGAGAGAGAGAGGAAGAAGAAGTCTCCTTATACCTTGATTATTGCCCAAAATATTTACTCTACAATAGTGAATCTTTCTCCTAAAACTGGATTCAGGTTAGTTTCCACAACATCTCTATGCATCTGAATGATACTCCAATGGTGGGCACTATCAAACCTTTCTTATTAACTGAAAGTATGCATCCTTTTGGGCATGAACAAGCATACATCTGGGTTATTATGGGGATTCTTGATCGTAGCCTCCAGGTTTTCCCTTTGCTGTTATCTCATCTGCCAACCAGCTCCACCTCGTTTGTTTGTTACTGTGATCTTGAGGGTCCTGATTCATTTCCAGAACCTGAAGAAAATAAATGTATTGTTTAATATATGGTGGGGTCAGGATGACTATGGGTAGGTAACTGAAGATTACTTCCATAATCTACCGGAGGCTCAGTTTTCTTTTCTGAAAAATGAGGAAAACCACAACACTGATTTTACTGAATTGTTGAAAGAATTCAATAATGCATATAAGTGACTTAGGGTCTTGGCATATTATGATGTTTCAGTAAATGGTGGTTTTTATCTTTGCCATCGGCATCATCATCTTTATTATTGTTGAAAAAATAACAAACATCACAAGCTTCATCCTCAAAACCTTTGAGACATGTATCTATTAATACGCAAGAGCTGTAAAAGGGAATAATGCGGAGCTGAGTGACTTGTTTTAAAAAAGATGTAATAGTCCCTTGTGATGGGACCTCGGATCTGCATATTAACTTCACAGCTGTAACACAATTAATTAAACCCTTTCCTTCAACATGTACATAGCTGTTTTGAAAAACTTCTACATCTAGATTCCCCTTGTGTCAAGGGAACCGTATGCATCTTTAGAAGTCCCTAAGGCTGTTTTCCATGCCACACTTTAAGATCACCAAGGGCACAATTAATAAGTTATTGCTGCTCATTTGGAAGTTGCAAGAGTTGGAATAATTATTTTTCTCCCTAGGAATACATTCAGAATGTAAATATATGAAAGCCTACCTTACTTGCTACATTTAAAGATACAGAAAAATGTGATGTTGAGAACCCAAGTTGTACTTTTTTTAAAAAAAAAAAATTCTAAAAGACTTCAGCTGTCATCTTGGGGCATCTTTTTGATGACTCCAAATTGTAGGAACTTTAGGCTAATATTCCTTCTAATTGATTTTTCTGGAAAAGATGTGTGGAATTTACACATTAATGATCCTAGAGGATGTTCAGTGTGTCACATACCCACAGAATTCAGAATGTGTATGGCTAAGCATGAGCATAACTTAGACATAAAAAGAATGTAAAGAAATTCTAGGAAGATTTATCTTATACTAACTGTGAGCTTTGATTAGAAGCCTTCTAGAAACTTCCAGGCAGGGGATGGAGGAGGGGATGGACTAGCCTTTACGGATTTCCCACTCTGGGCAGGTGCTTTGCATTGCCTTCACACACATGGAAAACCGACCTGCATTTGTTTCTCTTTGTCATGTTTTAATGACTGCATTTTTCTCACAGTGACCTGATTTGTGGGCATTTTGATTCTTAAATAAGGTTAAACCATTTCTCCAAATGCCAATAATGGCACTTCTTTTGTTCTCTGGCTCAAATTGACCCCATGGTTCATGAGGGTCATCTTCTCTTACAAGAATCTTTAGTTGAATATTTCACTTGCATAGCCAGACAGGGTCATTGGGATAATTCTTTTTCAAGGTTCATTCTTATTACCTAGCCAGAATTGTTCCTCTGTACTTACAGGGAAAATTGTCTTCCCTGATCAAGATTCATTTCCTTCAAGGTTGGATTCTTCCACTAACTTTAGCTTTGGGCAGGTCCTTTCGAGTACAAAACTTCCAGACCATCAATTCAGAGTTCTCTACAGGAGCAATTGCATAGGAAGCAGGACTCTCAACTCCCCTGAGCCAGGTGCTATCCATCTATTATTTTTATAAACATTCTAATAGTTTTGCGTCTCAAAGAATTCTTTTTCTGATGGCAGTTTCAAACTAAATCGATGATATATAGTATACTTCTTTTATTTATTTAAACAAATAAAACTTACTGCATCTAGTAATGAGTTTTAAACTTAAATTTATCTTTTCCTTTGCATGATTTCTTTCTATGTGATCATTTTTCAAAAGGAATCTTGAAATGTGATGTTTACAGAGGGCTAAGCTAGCTACAAAGCATCTTTATTCAGGAATAACCAATTAGCAAATGATATAGAAAAGCGTCGTAGAAACCCAGAAAAACTATACTTACTTTCAGCACTGGCCTGTTGGTTCAGTTGGTTGGAGTTCATCCCATGCAGCAAAGGGTTGTGAGTTCGATTCTTGGTCAAGGTAGATGCCTAGGTTGAGGGTTTGATCCCTGGTTGGGATGAGTATGGGAGGCAACTGATTGATCTTTCTCTCTCACATTGATATTTCTCTCTCTCTCTCCCTTTCTCTCTAAAATCAATTAAAAAACACATCCTCATGTGAGGATTAAGAAACAACAATAATAAAAACTATGCCTACTTTCAAAACTCCAAGAATGATATCCTATTTACTATATTATGACGTAAATGGCATATCTATATCATGAACACTTTGGGAAATGCATAAACTCTTTCAGTTCACTAGAATAACAAAATACTACAGATTTTGAACTATATTAGTCCAATTGATATATCTGTGAAGCTATTGCATATATAAATTAAGCCATTCTAAGTAGATCATGACTGCTGAATTTCTATGTAAGTATTAATTTCAAGGAAATTTTGTTGTTTCAGAGAAACCACACTTTTATAGCTCATATTCTAATTCTTTGCAATATTTTAAAAGATGATTTAAAGATGCTACTACCGAATTTTTTATGCAGCCAGTTAACATCAGATCATTTTAGAACAACAATCCAATAGAACATGAGTAAATGCCTTTAAGATTTTGGATTTTCTTGTTGGGATGTTAATTATTTTGTTTGGAAGACACAATGTATCTGTTGTGACATGTCAATGAAGAGTCCAGTCCTGGTGATGAAGAATCTCAATTCACATTTGCATTGGTTTTCCAATTACAAAAAAGAGCCTGGTAAACATGTTTAATTGCATTAATTATTTACTTTGATTTTCTTTTTTAAAATATGTTTTTATTGATTTTAGAGAGAGGGAGAGAGAGATAGAAACATCAAGGAGAGAAAAACATCAATCCTACCTCCTACACATCCCCTACTGGGGATCGAGCCTGAAACCCAGGCATGTGCCCTATCCAGGAATTGAACCAGCGACCTCTTGATGAATGGGTCAACAAGCCTGGTACCCTAATACATCAGAGGAGCTTTCATACCAGCCCTGAGCTTCCCACAACAGATTTCTTTTATATTTGGAAAAGTGTTTAAGCTGTTATTTGGGGACTCTAAGTATGCAGCCTAACTAATCATACATAATTCTATAGACAGTTTTACTTAGCATTTACTTGGTTCAAAGCACTGTGCCAGGCACTAAGGCTATATTCACTTCCTGCACTCGTAAAATGTTCTGTATCATATGAAGGACGGACAGTAAATGACCAATAGTAAGAAAATGTAACGAGTGTTATATGATGAAGAAGAAACACTCGGATACCACCGAGCACGGAACATAGTCTGCACTGGAATTAGGGAGGCTCCCTAAGGAAGAAGGGATGAGAAGGAAAGAAATAATCTGCTGACCTTTACAAATACAAATACTATTGCTGTCCTACCATCAGCGACAGAAAAGTGCTTTCAGTTGCTACATTTTTAATCCCCTGTAATGAATTTACATTGATCCAGCCACCTCCATCCCACACGCTTTACCCAGACACCCTTCTGGCCAGCATACATCAGAGAGAGAGCTCCTTGGGTTTCCTTGTATCAAAGCCAAGGTCACTACCCATGAGAGGTGGTCCTGTAGGGAGATGCTCTAAACAGGGAGCTATTTAGTTACAGAACGTGGCTACCAGTGACCTAAAAATATCTGTTCAGACACAAGAGAGAATGACAGGTTGCTGGGTGTCCTTTTGAAGTGAACTGGAGTTAATTTTCCTGAACGTAAATAGACAAGTGTGCTCCTCAGATATAAGACTGTCTCGCTGCACAACTTCACTATTTAGCTGAGAGCCAGTACTGATCCAAAAGGTGTTTCAAAGAAGAATAAATATTTTTCCTGCCAAATCCCCTGTATACTGCTGAAAGAAATATGGTGATAAGTCCTTTCAGAACACACATTCTAAACCCACACTTACTTTAGCAACAAAAATTCAATTTGGTTGAACTATCCGGGGAGTTGATTTGACCCTGTTTCCAGAACAATGAGCAACTGTTTGATGGTATGATTTCTAAATGGCCATCTGATGTTTTAGCGTGTACATATAATTCATCACTATTTTTCTTGTCCTGTAATTATAGAATTAATAGAGAAAACACTTCCTCTGTATGTTTTAGGTATCCAGGGTATTGAGGCTATTTTAAGTATTAGTCTGAGAAAATACTCTGTCCTGTTTCAGAGCAGCATGTGACAGCAGGCACACTGATTGTGTAGTAGGTTGTGCTCACTCATCATTAACTGAGATACTGAAACAAAGAGCATAGTTGTTATTTTCTGCCTACAATTAATCTCACATGCTGAGAGCATGGTATGAATTTCACTTCAGTATACAAGGCAAGCAGGCTACTGTTCCCTGAAATCAATGACAGTCAGACGAGCCTAGACGTTGGGTGATCTGATGAATAATTTAAGACCGATTTGTTAACTGTGCAGAAGTGAAGTTAGCCGTGCAGGGAGACACATTGCCAATTGCCAGCAATTTACGACGATTTTGAAAACCACAGGCAGCAATTTACAGAAAAGATTAGGCCAGTTACTGTACATGTGTGACATTTCCTTGATTTAACATGTCATCCTGAAAGCTGTTAACTGACAACTGGAGTTGGAATGAGGTTGTAAAGTTTAGTGAAGAACTGCTTTTACCTGAGAAGGTCTGCATTTCTGCTCCCAGAGACCCCTGAGTGCACACCTCCTGCTGGGCCTAAATGTGTGTATGCAAATGAGCACTGCCAGGGAAGGGTGATGCACCTTCTCTGGGAACCATTAGCACCTTCACATCACTCAGTGCTCTAATGCACTTATCCATGGGAAAGCGTGGTGATGGCCTTTATTTCTTGGAGAAGAAATCGTTGTCTATACATTTCTTCATTCCTGTGTCACACAGGAGGGTTTGGAGGGGAGGGTGGGCGGGGATAATCTCTTTCATCCTGCACAAGAGTTTACTTTGCAGTTCTTCATAAGAAGCTGATTAAAGGAAAATCCCATTTTTATTAGTGTAATTTCTTTCCACTTCTTTTCCCTAATGGTATTATGTTGGTAACAACAATTTCTTCATATTTGAATTTGTGAGGGGAAACATGAAATGAAGGTAGTCTGAGCCCCAGTAGAATTTGCAACTCTAAGATACCCTGAGGATGACTTCCGTAGGAAGAATACCCATGAAATAGAGTGTCTCATAGTTTAAATACATAAAGTATAGCCTATGAATGATCATCTTTGGAGCTCTACCAGAAAAATGGACTTTTGATATATTTTGAAACTTATTCTCAATGCTTCCATTAAATTATTAACATCTCCAAGGATACCTACCAAGCTTAAATTTTGCAAATCAGATTTGTAATTATAATTCTTATTCTGGAATCACACATGCCAATAGTAGTTTTTTAAAAATGAGTATAGTTTTCTATATGAGAAACAAGTAAGACTTCCTATGTATCATTGCTAGTAATCAAATCAATCTGAAAACTAAGACCAATACCTTCTTTTTTCTTTTCACTCTTCCTCTATTTGTCCATCTGGCTGGGTCTATAAACTCCTCTTTACAAATTGATGGTTGGTTGGAAGGTTGTCCAGTGCACTGAAAGGTCTCAGGTTTGATTAGCAGTCCAAGCACATACCCAGGTTGCAGGTTTGATCCTTAGTCGGGGCATATGCAGAGGCAACCAATCAATGTTTCACTCTCATATCAATATTTCCTCTCTCTCTCTCTCTCTCTCTCTCTCTCTCTCTCTCTCTCTCTCTCTCTCTCTCTCTCCCTTCCTCTCTTTCTAAAATCAATAAAAAGCATGTCCTTTGATAAGGATTTTTAAAAAGTAACAACGATATTCATAATCATTACAGAAAGTTTTAATTATTTAAACAATCTTGGTTTTGGGTGGGTCTAACCAATTAACTCATATTCTTTGTCTATAGTATTTTAATGCAAATACACACACACACACACACACACACACACACATATATATATATATATATATATATATATATATATATATACTTCCAGAACTGAAAAAAAATGTTGGCTTATTTAGAGATAGCTATATTACAAGGATTTATCTGCTTGACTAAAGATTAGATTGGGATAAATTAATGGTGGCAGTCTAACAGAGTGCCTTAATATATATAAGAGGCTTTCATCTTTGTTGAAAACATCAGAAGTGAATTTCTGAGGTCTAAATTGTGATAGGTTTACACGCTAAGGCCCCTTGCTGCTTGGATCAGACTATAATGGCCATGACTTATTTCTTTACCTTTAGAAACTCCCTACTTTATTTTTCACTAAACCATAGAAAGCCTCATATACTTTATTATGAGAGATTGTTTATTATTTATTTGCATTTTTATTGTATTTTCCTCCAAGTAGCTTAAGGGGCTTTACAAAACATGACATCAGTCATCAGAACACTTTGTCAGATACGTATGGCAAGAAATAATTCTGGTATAAATGTGCCAAAGGCATAGTGCTTACTGGAAAATATTTTCTACATATTTTTAGTGACAACTTTTTAGAGATTTTCTTCAAAATAAGTCCCAACTTTTGTAAACATTTTCTTCTATCAGCTTTGATGTCAGACACATTTATTCAACAAATTCATTGAGCACCTACTTTGTGCCAGGTATTATTGTAGGTGTTGAGAGTATAACAGGACTATGAAAAGAACTTGCTCTTAGGGAGCTTTTATTTTAGTAGAAAAAAACATGATAAATAAATAAGTACATGCTAAGTGATATTTTTTTTAAAAAAAAAAAGTCAGGATACAGGAGTAGAGAGTGACTTCATGGAAATGGGTAGAGCTAAGAGTCCCAAGGGGCAGACGGGAGCAAGCCATGCAAAGTGTGGGGGACTGCCAGGCCCCAAGATAGGAGCATGTTCAGCATGCACAAAGAGCAGGCATGCTATGTTGTGTCACTAACATGCCATGAACCGAGTGAGGAGGGCAGGCCATGAGCCTGGAGAGTTGGGCCACTGCAAGATTCTGCTGGAACCTCTGGTAGGCCATGGTAAGAATTTGAGTTTTGGTCTAAGTGTAATGGGAACCCCATGGAAGATTAAGCAGAGGAGAATAACAGGATCAAAAATTGGTGTGACCGTTGTAGGGGACAAGAGCGGAAGCAAGAGGACCCAGAGAGATGACTGTGGTGATCCAGGTAGGAAATAAAGGTGGCTTAGACTGGGGTAGTGGCAGTGGCCAAGGGGTGAGGGACCAGATTTGAAATATAGTGGTTCCCCTCCTCCATGGTTTTGCTTTCTGTGGTTTCAGTTACCCACAGTCAACCACAATCCAAAAATATTAAATGGAAAATTGCAGAAATAAACATTTCATACATTTTAAATTGCACACTATTCTAAGTGGTCTGATGGTATCTCATGCCACACAGCTCCATCCTGCCCTGGACATGAATCACCCCTTTGTCCGGTGTCCCCATGCTGTAGATTCTCCTGCCCTTTAGTTACTTAGTAGCCATCTGGGTTATCAGATCTTGGTATTTCAGTGCCTGTGTTCAAGTAACATTTATTTTACTTAATAATGGCCCCAAACCCATTCACATAACTTTTATTACAGTATATTGTTATAATTATTCTACTTTATTGTTAGTTATATTGCTATTCTCTTACTGTGCTTAGTTTACAAATACAACTTTATCATAGGTATGAATAGGAAAAAAACATAGTATATTACTATCCACGGTTTTAGGCATCCATTGGTGTCTTGGAAAGTATCCCCCACGAATAAGGGGGCACTAAGGGGGGACTACTCTACAGTTGGAGACAAACTAACAGAATTTGGTAATGGATCAGAGGTGGTGCATAAAAGAGCTTTAAATCCTGTCTCTGCTGCATGTGCTGTGGTCTAGAGCAGTAGCTTTCTCACCTGTGAGAGAGCAGCATAATTACATCAGTGTGCAGAAGGAAGACGGAGACCTCCTGCAAATGCAGAGCATGCTTTCCATGCTTTAAAAAGGTCTCCCTCCCCCTTCCCAACGAACCCTTCTTTCTTATTTTCTGTTCTCTTTACCTTCACACTCCTGACTCTCCTCCCTCTTTTGTTTCCTGCTTCTCCTTTGTTGTACTGTATATTGTCTTTCCTCTCCAACTGTCTTATTTCAGGATGCCAAGATTTTGCCAGCTGGTCTACCTTCCAACAATAAGGAATCTATTCAAGTGAGGAGTCCTGAGCCTAGCTGTCTTAGTTCCATGGCAAATCCACTTTGCATTTTCAGACTCTAATCAAAATATTTGGCATAATAGTTGATGTGCTCCTAATAGACATGTCTGAAATTTCAGTGGGAAAAAAAACACACAAGATGTGGTGTATTTGCTTCCTCTCTTTCAACCAAAGGCAGCCTTTAGTATTGAGAGCAAAAAGGGAAATGCTTTGGAAACTGAGAGTCAATTAGAAAGTATTTTGTTCTACCCAGTTGTGTATGCTTACCATGAAATCTAATTTCAATGAGAACTACTTATATTTAAATGCACATTTTGGTCTTTTGGGTAATTCTATTTTTTTCTGGCACTGATCAATTATTTAATTCTCTAACACCAACTGGGTGTCCAGCTATTCAATTAAATTCTGGCACTAACTACCCAGAGTTAGCACAGACTCACTAGTTGAGGACTCGGTCCCACAAGACAGCCCCCACTTCACACAGTAGCTATAAATGAGATTTCCAGGCTACTTGCACTTCTGTCCAGACTGCTAGAAATTTAGGGGTTGTCATAACTCTTTCTCAGTCTCAATAACTCATAGAATTCAGGAAAACACTGTAATTATGATTATTGGTTTATTATAAAAGACTAGAAGCCCAGTGCATGAAATTCGTGCACGGGGTGGGGGGGGTCCCCTCAGCCCAGCCTGCACCCTCTCCAATCTGGGACCCCTCTCACAATCCTGGACTGCTGGCTCCTAATTGCTCACCTGCCTGCCGGCCTGGTCACCCCTAACTGCCCCCCCCACCAGCCTGGTCACCGCTAACTGCCCCCCTTCCAGCCTGGTCGCCCCTCACAGCCCCCCCACTGGCCTGGTCGCCCCACGCAGCCTGCTTGTTCAGTCGTTTAGTCGTCCTTCAGGCCAGCCCTGGGCAGCTGGGGGGCTGAGGGGACTGGGGGACTATGGAGGCAGGCACGCAGAGCGGCCGGACCCACCTGGGGTGAGCCCTGCCGTGCCGTGCGCCTGCCGCCTGGCGGGGCTGAGGGGACTGGGCGCAACCATCTTGTGGCTGTGGGTGCCGCCATCTTTGAGGGTGTAGCAGTCAATTAGCATATTTCCTCCTTATTAGCTGTGGGCACTGCCATCTTTGTGAGGGTGTGACAGTCAATTAGCATATTACCTCTTTATTAGATAGGCTACAACTCAGGAACAGCCACATGGCAGAGTTGAATGGGGCAAGGTGTGGGGCTGGAACGACATGGAGCTTTCGTGCCCTCTCCCCTTATGCCACTCTCCCTGCATCTTGATGTGTTGCTATGTTTGCTAACCCAGAAGTCTTTCCTCAACCTGGATGTTCAAGAGTTTTAAGGAAGTTTTATTATATTGGCACAATTGATTAACTCATTGGCCCTTGGTGATTGAACTCAATTTTTAGCCCCTTCCTCTCCCCAGAGGTAGTGGAGCTGAAAGTTGCAGCCCCCTATTCATGTGGTTGGTTTCTCTGGCAACCAGCTCCCATCCGGAAGCTATCTAAGGCCCTGTGCCCTTGAGAGTCACCTTAGATACATCAACTCAGGTAAGGTGCAAAGGACTTCTTCTGAACAGCAAAAGCCACTCCTATCACTCAGGAAATCCTAAGGGTTTTAGAAGCTCTGTGCCAGAAACTGACAAACACCAAATATGTTTTTCTCTTATATTACAATAATCGTGGCCTCTTTAATTACTATTCCATCAAGGAAAGAATTTTTTGAAGAACTCTGACACTAAGTGCCAAGACTTGACTACAAGAGAGAGACACTGAGTACAAAGGGTATAAAGCCGATAAAACAGAGGAAGGGCTTGAAGGTCTACTGGGTATCAGAAAAGTTCACAGAAGCAGCTCACTTTACTCTGACATCAATCTCCCAAAGAAAGTGGCCTTTCCCCTTACACAGATAAGAAAATGGGAGGTTGATAGAAGGTAAATAATTTACCCTTGGTCAGGCAACTGATAGCTGGCAAATGTAGTTTTAAATCCTGTACTGCTATCTCTAAGGCTAAGATGGTATCCATTATGAACAGGTGCCGCAGGTATGTAAGAGAAACACAAAATGGAGGAAAAAAATAAAATCAGGGCAAACATATTACTGTATTCATACCTCTTCTCCTCCCCCACCACTAAGGAGTATTCTTTTTCATCTAAGGAACCCAAAAGCCTGTCCCAGTAGCTGACACCAGGGCTACCTAACAAAAAGTGGTAAGAAGATGTAGCATAGTAATCTTGTGAATTCAATCATCAGAGGTTGTAAATCAACATTTGTATTTTCAGATTTCAGAAAGACTTTGCCTCTGAATTATCTGAAAAATTATATCCTCACAGATCTGTAATAAGGATCTGAAAGGTGGCCACCCCACTTGCTGCCTTCATTGTTTATTCTCATGGGAACATCTGCAATGGAAATTCATAATTTATAGCAGCTCCACCCACGTCACCCCATTTAGTCCTGCACACACCCTTCATCTCATTCTGCGAATGAGAATAGCATTTCTCTGAGGAGTTACAGTCTCTAGTGAACACACAGGAAATGAGTGGCTAAAGGGAGAGTTAAACTTAGAATTTCAGACCCAGTCCAAGGATTTTTTCAGGGATGTAATTCAGGTTTGGGGTTGGGAACATCTAACTGATTTATCAGGATCTACTAGCTGCCTCAGTAGTCCAGCAGTCAACTGAACCCTGAGCCAAGTGAGGAGGGTGTATTGTGAAAGCTGACCACATTCAAAGCCACTAACCCATCCAGCCATGTCTGCAAATACCTGTAGCTCCTTATGAATGCCTCCCTTGCAGTGAACGATTAGTTGGGTTGGCTCTGCTTTTTTCTTTTTTCCATTTATTTACTTTGCATTGCTTTTCCCTTCATAAAAAGAAATAAGAAATAAGTGAAGTATCCTACACTTCTTTTTCTACAGTGGTGTTGTTGAGTTAATAATTGAATCAGTAAAATGTAGCCAGTGATTTCATGTAAAGATGATGCTGTGGTGGACAGATGTACAGACTCATCCTTAACTCTTGATTACAGTGCACTCATACGATGCAAGCATTTATTTCCCTTAGCTGAATTCAACCTGACAGTTCCCATACTGGGTCACTTATTTATCAAGAAAATGGAGGCATTCAAGCCTGAAACCGCCAGTGGGTGTTGGTAAAAACTACTAAAAGAACATACCAATGATTTTAAGGGTCTTCCTAACTGTTGAAAAGTTAGTAAAATGTGTGTTAAAATGTGCCCAAAACACAGTCAACCACTTCCTTAAGAAAGAAAAAGAATTAATGGAGGACTAGCCTGAAATGAAGAGTTACAGGGATGTGTTATATACAAAGGTATATTAGCAATGTCCTTTCTGATAATTTAAGAGATGCCAGGGGTATTTTGAAATATATTATACTTGATTTTTCACCTATTATGCTGACTTTAGACCCAAATCTCCCCATAAGAGGCATCTGCATTTTGCTTATTAGTGTCAGTTCTTAGAAAACTGCTAGTCACTATTTTTGCTGCAACTCATTCAAGAAGAAAGGGAGTGAGGAAAGATCTCTAAATTTTTCCTAGAAATAAAAAGACTTTTTTTCATCCACCTCTGCCTCCAACTTCCTCCCACTTTATGGATCAGGTCCTGTTGTCTGCAAAAGAAGATGTTAATGATCTTATTAACATATTAAACAATAGCATAGGAAAGGCTGGCATTTCCCAAAGCTTTTGGTCAATGACTAAAGTAATGAAAGTTGCCAGTGATTCCGGCCAAGCCTATAAAGGCCTTAAATTCACTCAGTTCCTGAAAGGTCAGGTAAATTAAAGGAAAGTATAGGGCTGGCCTGGAAGAGGCTGCGTGTGTGATCCTAAGTGCTTTACAAAGTGGCTGAAACTGGGAGGCCTGGCATTAATTCTAGCCAGCCTCCTGGTATTGATTAAGAAGTAATCGCAAGTGCTCATTTGTGGGCAAATGAAGAGATAAGTCCTTTTCAGAAGGTCATTTCCATGTCTTCTGTTTAATTAATATTACTGACTTGAAGATTTGCACTTGAATTAGCCCATTAGTTATACAATTATCAGTTTGGAGAGTAGGAAAAGGTAATTGATTGAATATCAGATTCAGGTTTTCAATAAGTTGCCATTTTCCCTGATACCCTAACTAGGGAAAATTTTAAAGTATGAGTTGCAAGAGTGGTCATAACCTAAGATGTTTTGTTTTGTAGTTGATGATTATAAATGTCATATAGAAGCATTTTTTAGAAAATTGAAAAATATATTGAATTATAATGAAGAAAAAAATGTATCTTCCCTCCTGTACCACTAATTGTTATTTTAGTGTTTCCATTTGTTAAACTTGGCATATATTTAGATTTTGTATGTGTGTGTATGCATACATGGAGTATATACATAGCTCAGCATATATATAGATATATACACTCTTTAAAGTCATCATTATTTAAAATATAGTTTTGCTTTTCCACATGTTATAATAAGGCCATTTTCCTGTGTAATAAATATCCTTTGAAAATCATGTTTTAATTAAACTTTTTATTTTGAGGCAATTGTAGATTCAGATGCAGTTGTAAGAAATAGTGCAGAGAGAGCCTGTTATTCCCTTTGCCCACTTGCCCACAATGGTATCATCCTGCAAAGCTAGAGTTTACATTGATACATTCAAGATATAGAACATTCCCATCACCACAAGATTCTTCGTGTTACTCTTTTATAGACAAGCATAGTTCCCTCCTGTCCTTAACCTCTGGAAACCACTAATTTGTTCTTCATTTCTATAATGTTGTCATTTTAAGAATGTTATATAAATGAAATCATGCAGTATATAACCTGTGGAGATTAGCTCTTTTCATTCATCATAATTCTCTCGAAATTCATGTAAGCTATTACATGTATCAATAATTCATTCCTTTTTATTGCATTTTTTATTCCATGATAAGGATATGCCACAGTGTGTTTAAGCATTCACCCATTGAACGATATCTTCTGTTGTCTAACTCTTGGCTATTAAGAATGAATCTGCTGTGAACATTTCTATACAGGCTTTGTGGGAATATACATTTTTGTTTCTCTGGGATAAATGCCCAAGTGTGTAATTGCTGGATCCTTTGGTAGTTGCACATTTAGTTTCATGGAAAACTGTCAAACTCTTTTCTAGAGTCAGTGGACCACCTTTCAACCCCACTATGGGTGTGTGAATGCTCTACCTTCCCTGCATCCTTGCCAGCAGTTGGACTTGTCACTGTAACGTATTTTAGCCATTCTGATAGGTGTGGCAATAACTCATCGTGGTTTTAATTTGCCTTTTCTTAATGGCTAATGATGTTGATATCTTTCTGTGTACTTATATGCCATGTTATCTTCATGTTAAGATTTGAGACTCCTTTACATATTCTAGATACTAGTACTTTCTCAGATGTATTTGCAAATATTTTCTCCTAGTGTGTACCTTATCTTTTCATCTTCTTAACAGACTGTGTAACAGAACAAAAATTCTTAATTTTGATGAGATCCAATTTATCAATTTGTTCTTTTATGAATAATACTTTTGGCGTCAAGTCTAAGAACACTTTGCCTAGCTCTAGATCCTGAAGATCTTCTTACTTTTAATGAGTTTTATAGCTTTCTGTTTATTTAAGTCTGTTGTCATGTTGAGTTTATAGCTGTGATTTTATCACATGTATGATTGAATTGAATTAATATGTTCATACTGGGAGAACACTTACTTTTTTTGTAGTGATAAACCAAGAAATTCATGGATGAAGAGAGGCTTAGAAAAAAGAGGTATAAATGGATATTAACTGAGGATAATCTCAGTCCATTTGAGACAAGGGATCTCAAACTGACCCCCGTCCCCCTTCCTGGCAGTCTGCTTTGTCCAGTTCTCTAAAGATCTAGTCCAAGAATCTACATTCTCACTTACCGCCTCTTCCCTCATTCCTCCTGATAAGCTATTGAGATCTTTGATCCACTCAACCCCTTTCCCCTTCATCCTTTCTAGTTGTTACTTTTCTTTCTGGTTATAAGGGATATCAACCTAGTGCTAATATTGCTGACTGTATTCAAATATCAAACAACCTACAATCAGAAAACTTCCCTAGAAATGAAATTTGTGTGTATAAGCACTATGGCATTTTCCTCCCTAATTAAATATAAAATAAGCTTAAATAGAACAGTATGTATTTGTTTATAATCCAGGTGGATTTAACATAGATATCTAAATTCGGAGGCAGATAATATCTAAGAATGCCATTTAGGTTAGCAAGCTATGAACCAGGAACAAAAGGCTCAAGAGAAGACAGAAAGGTGTCAGAGAAGAGAAATGGGGAAAATTCATGGATCTGGGTTCATCTATAAACACACTTTTTTATTGTTGACACTATTACAGATGTCCCCCATTTGAACCCCCTTTTACCAACCTCCACCGAGCCTCTGTCCTCCTCCCTCTGGCCATCGCCACATTGTTGTCTGTAGGCATGGGTTATGTATATATGTTCTTTGACTAATCTCTTCACCTTCTTTCATCCAGTCCCCTTCCCCAATCCCTCTCCCCTTTAACCTGTCAGTCTGTTCTATGCATCCATGTCTCTGTTTCTATTCTGTTAGTCATTTTATTTTATTCATTAGATTCCACATATAAGTGGGATCATAAGGTATTTGTCTTTCTCTGACTTATTTAACTTAGCATAATAATCAACAGGTCCATCCATGCTGTCACAAAGGGCAAGAATTCCTTCCTTTTTACAATCACGAATGGAAAACAGTATGGAGTTTACTCAAAAAATTAGAAATGGAACTATCTTTTGACCCAGCAGGCCCCCTTCTGGGAATATATTCTAACAATCCCAAAACTCCAGTCAGAAAGAATATATGCACCGCTATGTTCACAGTTGTGTTATTTACAACTAGAGGCCCGATGCATGAAATTTGTGCAAGAGTAGGCCTTCACAGCCCTGGCTGCCTCAGCACTCTCAGCCCCAGCTTCATCCAGAAGGTTGTGTGGAAGTTCGTCCAGATGGTCATTAACCATTTGGTCTATTAGCATAGTACGCTTTTATTATTATAAATAGCCAAGATATGCAAACAGCCCAAATGTCCATCAGTAGAAGAGTGGATAAAAAAGCTGTGGTACATTTACACAGTGAAACACACTTTTTTTTGTTTGCCTATTTCAATTATTGACTTATAATTGTCATTGTCAATGTGCTATGGGGTGAATGGAAAAGTCTCAGAGTCAATATTAATTTTTTTAAACTGAACAAATTTAATAGAATGATGAAAATAGAGGACACATGTTTGTTGGCTACAAGCTATGTAAAGGGCTTAAAGGCCCCAGGGGAGAAAGAAAAAGAAAAAAGTGTCTCTCTGGAGACAGAAAGATAGAAGGAAGAGAAAGTCCAGTACCTGAGGCCATTAGTTTTAGGGAAAAGATAATCTCTATATTTCTGTCTGGATAACTGCAATGGAATGTTCCTCAACCACCAGCAACGAGGAAACCTTCGGGATAGAAACCAGGTCATAGGTGTCCTTTCTGTCACAGGCCCGGCAGGTGACTTAGGAGGTTCTTGTTCTCCTGTGAGATCAATAATGCCAAAAAAAAGTTCACACAAACTCTGATTTTATATGGATGAACATGTGCCAAATGACAGGGTACTTATTTGAGGAACATTCTCTATATATAAAAGCCTAAGTGACCAAACGGCCAGTCGACCAGTCGCTATGATGCGCACTGACCACCAGGGGGTAGACGCTCAATGCAGGAGCTGCCCCCTGATGGTCAGTGCATTCCCACAGCTGACCAATGGGTGCCAGATGCAGGGCTCACAGCTGGCCACCGCAGCCTGGAGACCGCAGCGGAGTGGCAGCAAGCCTACTGAGTGGCGGTGGCAGGCGCAGCGGAGCCAGGATGAGCAGGAGCAGCAGGCAGGAGTGACAGGTGGTGTTGGACTGCTGGTTTCAGCCTGGTCCCTGCAGGCTGTGCCAAGGGACCCCACTGGTGCACGAATGCACCGGGCCTCTAGTAGTCATAATAAAATTGTTATGGGGTATAAATAAATGGTTGATAGATTTTTCAGTAAAATGAATAGGTACTTCTGATAACATAACTACAAATTGATATTAGAAAAGTGCATGCATTTCTGTATTGTTTAAGCACCTAGAAATGTTAATCAACCGATATAACCATTTATAAAGTTTATGGCAATATCTAACTTATATATTTGTATGATTTCTTCGAGCTTCATTACTTTATGTTCAGAGAGTCCAGTAGAGAATATACTTAGGTTAAAATAATAGCACTAACCATGGCCTGAACAACTGATATATAATATTGCTTTCATGTGATATTTCAAAGCATAGTATTCTCAGCCCAACTTAATTCTTTATGCCTCATTCATCCATTCCTTGATCCATTCATCAGTACTCGTGACACGCTGAGCATTGTTCTGGAGATACAAAGCTGGGATTAAGGTATAGTAGTGGCAGATAATTCTAATAAAAGTTTCAATTAATCAAGGTCCTACTGGTTCTCAAAGTGCTAGGTCATTTAATTTCCACAAGATTCACTAGAGGTAGACACCATCATTCATTCACATTTAACAAATCAGGAAACTAGAGTTTTCCCGAGGTCATATGGCTAATGAATGGGGAAACCTGGACTCCCACTCTGATTTTTCTGATGCAAAAGATGATTAATCACTACATTGCTACATTGAATTAGGTAAGACCAGTGATTTATTTGGGCTTCATTTCAGTCCTGTCTCCACCACTTACCACCTCTGTGACTCAGGCAGATTGGTTAACATCAAACCTCAGTTTCCTCATCTGAACATGAGGATAATAATTCCTGCCTCATCAAGCTGTGATAATGGGACACCATTGTTTAATGCTTGGCTGGAAAAGTCCCATGAGTAGGAAGGTTGAATTTAGATCAATGACGGTCCAGAAATGGATCTTACTGAGAAAACCCATCATGTGGACGGTTGGTCATAGATGCTGAGAAAGCATCAGAAGCACGAGGTCATGGGTGTCTTCAAGCTATCTGGGTATGGCTGCCAGTACCCTCATTCAACACCAACCTCCGCAGCATTTCCATGGATGAAGGAGGGAGATCCATGGGAGGCAGTGAGTGGAGCACCAAGTCTAAAGGCAGGAGCTCTGGGGACACACTTTTGGCGTTTGCATGCCAGCGCCCCCTGCTGGCTCTTAGGCAAGTTACTTAGCTATGCCTCAGTGTTCTCATCTATTAAATGCACATAGTGACAGCAAGTTCATCTTAGGGTGATCATATGTATTCAGTGACAGTGTGTGTAAAGTGCCAAAAATAGTGCCTACCACACGTTAAATGAAACAGTGAAAAAATAATGCACTTTTGCTGAAAGCATCTTTCCATAGAGCATAAGAACTCATTTCAGGCAGTAAGGCATCCACTCTTGCCTCCATGTTACTAAATGTATAGTTAAGTAACTCTGTTCTACATGTAATTGAAACACGGGAAAAAATGTAGTGAGTTTTTGGAGGTGTTGGCCAAATCTCTGACTGCACGAATGGACATGCCGAGGCTCATCCTTCCTGGTGGCCAGAACTAGGAAAGAGCCAGGAAAGAAGCTTATCCTGCTCAAAAAAAGCCAGTGCCCGTGAGCCGCTGTGGGTGACAATGGGCGGAACATGCTATTATCAATGAGACGTGCTGCCTCCAAGCTGTGGCTCTGCCACTTAGCAGTGGAATGACTCCGTGTAAATTACTCTCTCTAAAACTTAGTTTCCCTATTTGAGAAATATGGATAACAGCACCTCACAGAATGAAATATGCTTTACATGTCTTTGTGAGCAATAGTGCCCTGTGCAAATGCTAGCCATTCTACCTACATCGGTTCAGTGACTAAAATGGGTGTGTCCTAGGAGATTCTCACGGTTATCCAGAGGCTATTGTGAATTACATACGTTAAGCAATCTGGCTGCTTTTGCCTTAGACATGGCTGGGACCAGGGATGCTGGATGATGGGAGCTTTCCCTGTGCTGTTAGAAAGGGCGATGGGAAAAGTAATATTTCTTGGAGCATGGAGTACTCAAGAGCTAGAGTGGGAAGGGAGCCAGGGAGAAAGATAGTAGAATTCTGCAAGTTTCACATGCTTCCAACTGTCGCTGCTGCAGGCCCTGCGTAACTGCTCACCCAGATGATGGTATGATGGTGAAGGCGGTAATTTCAACAACTTGCCTTTTCACAACCATTTTCAAGTATAAAAAGCTCCTTATCTCATGGGAAAATCATAACTCCCTGGTAAAACAGAGGACTGGAAAGGGTGCATCTTTTGTCATGTCTAGGTTGCTGGTTTCATGGAGGTTTGAAGGAAAGACCAGTTTGCAGGAGGTAACAGGACCCAGAGGACAGAACCTGGACTCTGGAGGCAGAAAGATCATTCCTGCTTCTACCTTTGTTAGACAAGCTCCTAATTCCCACGTTAAGAGCAATAACAACCAGGATGTAAAGTACAGCATAGGGAATATAGTCAATAATGTTGTAATAACTATGTATGGAGCCAGGCGGGTACTGGAAATACCAGGGGGAACACTTTGTAAAGCATATGAGCTAACTCCTATGACGTACACCTGAAACTATGCACACGATAGGCATACAATACATATTTATACAGAATAATGTTGAATTTAAACTGTAGTTGAAAAGAAAGAAAAGAATAACACCCTCTTCAAGGCCGCGATAGGATTAAATGAGATCCTTCCAACAACTTGCTCTCTGTAGGGCACTCAGCAAACAGGGTCCACCGTTCTCACAGCTCCTTGTATCTAGAATATCATCTTGCACTCTGAAACACAGTGAGGTGGCCATGAATGCTAGGTACTGTCCCCTTCACTGCACAGAGGGAATGCTAAAGCTCACCAAAGTCAAAGGGCTGCTCAAGACCACCAAGCTATCTTGAACATCATCTTTGGGAAACATCTCACGAATCATGGGGCCTGGAGAGCAGACTAGGCTTATATCCAAGCTTATGTCAGTGAGATGCTAAAATGTCATTATCTGAAGGCAGAATTAAGGGCTTGTATATGTTGCTGCACAACAAAATGCATTATTGATGTGCTAATGTTTTCCCACTGGGGTTATACGCGGTTTGCATAGCAAATTTCACACATTTTGTCATCACCTGTATTTGAAAAATAGGATGTTTCTTGATGAATTATTCCATTATCTAACCAATTTTATCATTACCGGTTTTTTCATTTCCAATCTAAATGTTTCGTAGTTGGGTTGTATAATGTTACTTCTTATCATGCAATGCTAAATCATTTCAAGTAAATCTTCTAGCCTATTCAGTTATTCTGTTTTAAATATTCCTAAGTAGTAATCCTTTCTTCTCAGTGTTATTTATCTCTAATCTACACATAGTAGTACACTATGTTCTTCATGTTTTCGCATAAATCATGACTTTGATCACTTCAGTTTGTGTTTCAGGTCATCAAGAAGTTTTTATATATTTCGCAGGCATAAGTCATGGTTTTAGACAACTTCCTATTCAAGACTACTAAAAAAAGGCATATATTGGTGTCCCTCTCCTCCCCAGATGACAGCTTCTATGAGGGCAGGGATTGTCTTTTTTATTTGTCTTCATTTCATTCCAAACACCTTGCAGCACACCAGGAATGTAGTGGTCCTTGATGCATATTTGTTGAATGCATATTAAACACGTGACAAATTCATTTTATCTTTATTAAAACAGAGAATTGATTAAGCTCTCAGAAAGATCTATTTGAAAACATTTTCTCCATCTGACATACTGTGTACTACTTCATTTATGTGAGATAAATTTGGAGCCAGGTGGGTACTGAACTCACATATGAATGCATTTCATCCTCCACCACCTTATTTTAAGTGTTTTCCTATAGTTGCTCATTTAACTTTCATTCCAACCCTAGGGAGTAAGGCAAGTTATTTAGCATCTCTATGACTCCGTTTCTTATCTGCCAAATGGGAGTTTTGTTTGTTGAATACATATGTTTTGCACACCTGCTGTGTGCCAGACATGGTGTAGGCAGTCAGGATATAGCTGTAGACACGATGGAAAAATATCCTTGCACTCATGATCTTGCTTTGATAATAGAACTTACCTCACAAGGTTGCTAGGAATCTTAAATAAGATGATAATAGTAAAATCACCTAGAAAAATGCTGACACACAGAAGGCACTCAATAAATATTACACATTATCATGATGCCACAACATGATAGACTAAGCAAATAAAATTTTCCCATTATTTGGTGGAAATAGAGAGAGAACAAAGAATTCAATATAAACTTATCATCACTCAGTTAAAAAATTTTTTTAAATATTGAATGGTAATAGATCCAGGAGTTTTGAGTTAACGTATACTCTTTTAGACTAGAAAATAGTAAGTTTACTCCTATTTATTAGACATATGAGTTTATGAAGTTTATATATGCATCTGTACACAAGAGTTTGATTCATTTTGGATTTTTAGAAGGGTGGGTTCTAATAATTCTAATGTAATTACCTTAAAAATTTGTTTAAGCAAGGGATAGAGTCTGAACTATAAAAGCATATTGTAGGATGGAGCCTTTCTTTCAATTTAATTTAATGTTCTGCAGTAAAATCTACAAGCCACACAGCAGACTATCATAATGGGATTTAACCTAATTAGTTAGAGAGCTGAGACTCTTCATTAAAAGTAGCACTTCACAATCATGTAATAATGAAGCTTTGGTTCTTAAAAGGGGTGGGAGATCTGACCCCCTCCTCCCAACAAAAGGTGTTTCTAGATTCTCCACATATATTCAGCAAGTCACCAGCACTGTATCCAAACCATTATGGGTGTATTCAGAACACCCTCCATCCTCCATCCAAACCTTCCATCTCCGTCACTGTGCTCAAGTTCCCGGTGGGATCCTCATCACCACCCAGCTTTGCAGATGACATTGCTTGTTATTTCAAAGGAAAAACAGGCGAATAGTTGTGATGTCCCTCTGCTTACCTTCTCCCTCTTAAGCACCTCTTTCTGACTCAGAGAAATAGATGCACAACCACCTAACAACTTCCATTCCTCTAGAAATGGCATCTTTCTTTTTATTCAATCCCCTCTCCCCCATTGGATCTTTCTTTTCATCCTTTAAACAAGTCTCACCTTTGCCTCCAATACTAAGAGAAAGGCAGCTTTTCTCTAGGTCAAGCAGGTCAAACTCACAGCCCATGGGCCACATGCCTCGTTTATTTGCCCCATGTTAGCCTTTGAGTTTGACATGCCTGCTTTAGGTCCTGCCCTGTATCTCTCTTTTCATAGCCACATTTCTAAAAGTGATGCAGGCATTCCAGGAGTCCAAGAACCAAAAGTTCACTACCCGCGGTGGGTTCTTGGCTTCATGCAGGAAAGATTTCAAACACAAGCCAGCACAGAGTTTAAAGTTAAAGTGAGTTTATTATTGAAGCAGTGAGACAGAGAGTAGGCTACTCCACAGGCAGAGCAGCCCCTCCCTAGTGGGTTTTACTTTTTTTACTAAGGTTCATTTAATGAGGGGGGTAGAATATTTAATAATGGGGAGAAATATTCAAGATCTTCTAGGGAAAGAGATGGAGTTTTTCAGAGGAGCTCCATTGGCCTTTTTTGTGTCCTTATATGGGCCATCTCAAATCATGATAGCAAGGGTGTGTCATTTAGCATGCTAATGTATTACTATGAGTGTATAATAAGGCTAAGGGTTACCACAAGGTGAATTAGTTGCCATGTTGGATGGAGCTGGTCTTTGACAGTTTTAAGCCATAAATCTGGTGGGGATGGTCTTACCTCCTTGTCAACAGTTCCTGTAGCTTTTATACATGAAAGTTGTTTTTGCCACATGCCCTAGCTCAGAAGGACAAATTTGTTTTCACAGTCTTCACTTAAAAACTTCCCATTTACCCCCAAGAAGGAGGGGCCCTTGCCATTCCAATGGAACTGCTCGCTCAGAGAACACCAATGACCTCTCCCTGCCAATTCAAGTCAGTACCTATTGGGTCCCTTTTTACTAGAATTTTCTGTAGCATTGGAAACTTTTGATAACCCTCTGTTCAACTCTTTTGAAAATCTGTGGCCCCTGAGGGACATCTTTCATCTGAGGACAAGGCAGGAAAAACCAAACAAGCAAAACAACGACTCCAGAGTCCTTAGACATTGAAGGTATCTAAAGGGAACTTAGATTGTATCTGAAATTTAAAAATAGACTCCATCAAAAAGCTAACAGACTTAATAAATGAATTCGGCAATGTAGCAGGATACAAAATTAACGCCAAGAAATCTATGGCATTTCTATACACCAATAGTGAACTTACAGAAAGAGAGACTAAAAAAGCAATCCCATTTACCATCGCACCAAAAAAATTAAGATACTAGGAATAAACTTAACCAAGGAGGTAAAAGACCTATACGCAGAAAACCACAGGACACTGAAAAAAGAGATAGAGGAAGATGTAAACAGATGGAAGAACATACCATGTTCATGGATTGGTAGAATCAACATCATTAAAATGTCCATACTACCCAAAGCAATCTATGGATTCAATGCACTCCCCATTAAAATACCAACGGCATATTTCACAGACCTAGAAAGAACTCTCCAAAAATTCATCTGGAATAAAAAAAGACCCCGAATAGCCACAGCAATTCTGAGAAAGAAGAATAAAGTAGGAGGGATCTCAATACCAGATTTCAAGCTGTATTACAAAGCCACTGTTCTCAAAACTGCCTTGTACTGGCACAAGAACAGACATATAGACCAATGGAATAGAATAGAGAATCCAGATATTGACCCAAACCACTATGAACAATTAATATTTGACAAAGGAGGCATGAACATACAATGGAGTCAAGACAGTCTCTTCAATAACTGGTGTGGGGAAAATTGGACAGATACATGCAAAAAAATGAAACTAGATCACCAACTTACACCATACACAAAAATAAACTCAAAATGGATACAGGACTTAAACATAAGACGGGAAACCATAAAAATACTAGAGGAATCCACAGGCAGCAAAATCTCAGACATATGCCGAAAGAACTTCACTGATACTGCCCCTAGGGCAATGGAAGCCAAAGAGAAAATAAACAAATAGGGACTACATCAAAATAAAAAGCTTTTTCACAGCAAAAGAAACCATCAACAAGACAACAAGAAACCCCACTGTATGAGAGAACATATTTGCAAATGTTATCACTGATAAAGGTTTAATCTCCAACATCTACAGGCAGCTTATACAACTTAATAAAAGGAAGATAAATGATCCAATAAAAAAATGGGCAACTGACCTAAATAGAATCTTTTCTAAAGAAGACAGAAGGAAGGCCAAGAGATACATGAAAACATGCTCAAAGTCACTAATTATCCGAGAGATGCAAATCAAAACGACAATGCAATACCATCTCACACCTGTCAGAATGGCTATCATCAACAAATTAACAAACAACAAGTGTTGGCGAGGATGCGGAGAAAAAGGAACCTTCGTGCACTGCTGGTGGGAATGCAGACTGGTGCAGCCACTGTGGAGAACAGTATGGAGTTTCCTCAAAAAACTGAAAATGGAACTCCCATTTGACCCAGTAATCCCACTCCTAGGAATATATCCTAAGAAACTAGAAACACCAATCTGAAAGGATATATGCACCCCTATGTTCATAGCAGCACAATTTACAATAGCTAAGATTTGCCTAGGTGCCCATCAGCAGATGACTGGATCAGAAAACTATGGTACATCTACACAATGGAATACTATGCTGCCATAAAAAAGAAGGAATTCTCACCATTTGTAGCAACCTGGATGGAATTGGAGAACATTATGCTAAGTGAAATAAGCCAGTCAATGAAAGAAAAATACCACATGATCTCACTCATTTGTGGATAATAAAAAACATTATAAACTGATGAACAAAAAGATAGATACAGAGGCAGTAAAGCATCAAAGAGACTGTCAAATTACAGCGGGAAGGTTAGGGAGAGGTGGGGGAAATAAAAAATCAACCGAAGGACTTATATGCATGCATATAAGAGTAACCAACGGATGCAAAACATTGGGGGGTGAGGGCATGTATGGGAGTGGGGTTGGAAGGGCAATGGTAAGATATGTACACATGTAATACCTTAATAAAAAAATAAATAAGTAAATGAAACATAAAAGCAAACAATAAAGCAAAAAGAGAAAACCTTGAAAAAAATTAAAGGTTTTCAGTATATGCCAAGCTATATGAGAGTGTGCCTAGCGTGACTTCTCTTAATTGTATAGTTTCTCAGTCTGAGATTCTCTCACCAATTGTAGTACAACAGTTATGCATATGAAGAGATTTGAGAATACAGTAATAAAAAATGGACTTGTTAATTTTGAGAACAAACCTCAGATCAAATCTGGTGATTCTTGAAGGGGTCTGCACAGAACATGTGGGTAGATTTGTATTTGAGAACTGCCTAAGAAAGTTGCACCACATTCTCAGGTCATACTCTTTTAGTGATAGCAATCAGTGATGGAATGTTAGCAGAAGCCATACTGTTATTTGGGAAAATGGAAGGAAAAATATGCGAAGGTGACAGTCCTGTCTACAGGATATGGGCAGGTGCCTGAACAATCCACAAATGATTGGCACCAGGATCAGAATCAAGTCCCGTGCAAGGAACTCATATCAAAGTGTTGCAAGTTGAAGATGATTCTAAACAGCAATATAAAAAAGAAAACATGCTTATGTCTTGATTTTATTCCTTTTTACAGACTCAGAAGTAGATTGGAGATGAGCATTGTGGTTGGGAAAGCCAAACTTCCAATCCTATTAGTAATTAACTTATTTAAATAATCATCTCCTAATCTGTCGTGCATCAATTCTCAAAATATTCTTACATCAAAGTCTCATGATAAATGATTTAAGAAACAGAAATTTTCATTTTTCGCAGCTTCCAGAAATTACAGGAATGGCTTAGACACACAAACAAATGCATGTCATGAACAGGAATAGCTCCTGTCAGAATTTTCCTAATGCCGTAAATTTCCTACTGCACTTTATTCAAAATATTTTGAAATGGACAGTAAAGTAAGTCTCTCTATGTACCCTCAAAAGATGAAATCTACTATAGTAAATAGGATATTTTAAAATATGAATCTCTGAACAAAGTTGAACTTGTTCAAATTCATGTTTGAGGCAATTCCAAGAAAAAGAAGTCTCAATCAGAACATGAAGTTCTCTACTTTGAGACTATTCATTAGTCTGAATTGCTAGCCATGTCCAGGATAGCCTATTAGTGGGTGGGCATCCTTCCATTGATGAAACTTTTATCTCTAGTCAGGGCTTTTTCTCATAATTAGAGAACGAAATTAATTACACTGATATCCTAAACAAAAGGAAACCATGTCACTGGTATAAATTTTGCTACAAAGAACCTCATTAGAGAACTCAGAAATCTCCATTTATCTTATGGCCATACTCTATAATGATAGTAATTAACTATGATAAGTTGTCATTTGAAAATACACAATAGTTAGCAGTTCTCATTTCACCATGTGAACTCTAAGCTATACTCTCCTGCTTATAATGTTTTTAAAGTTGATTTTTTTTTTGTTTCTTTGTAGTGAATTAACTTCCATATTTGACCTAAAATTTGTTTTCATTTTGTTGACATATCAACAACTATCAGTATTTTCTAAAAAGCATGACTTTAATATGTTTTAGGAAAGTATGATTTCAAGTTTATGACTATAGTACAGACATTTTTAGATAACAAAAAGTAATACCAGACATAACCAGGCCAGAAACTTAATAAAGTTCAATATTTAACCAAAGACCCTTTCTTCCTTTTCATTGCCCGGAGTCTGTAAGGAGCACTCCCCAGGCTGCTCAGAGTTCACAGTGATATTCCTTTGTTCCCAGCCAGGCAGCGGTGGGAGAAACAGGGCACCTATGCAGTAGGATGTTCATGCAAATGAGCTCCCCACCTCTGCAAGTCCTGCTGGACCACGTGCTGTCTGCTCTTTTCCTGCCCCACAGGAAAACCCCAGTCCTGAGACACTAATCAGATTACTGCTGAGAAATGAGAAGCTCTCTCAGCCTGGAGTTTTTTGCAAAGATTTTTTTAAAAAGAAAAAGAAACTAAGTGATTAGGAGGCTTCTCCAGGAAATATTGTTATCTGCATTTCAGTGCTCCATTGCAGGGAATCCTCAGTCCTTTCAAACCACTATTAGATGAGCCTAAATGGACTTCCAGGCCAGCTTTGTCCTGCAGAAGGGAGGTTCTGTAAGTCCTGGGCATTTGTCATTAATTCATTCTAGAGGATCAAGATGCATAGAGACATTGAATATAGTACAGCAGAACGAGGCCTCTCATCAGTTGGCGGGGTACCTACAGTTTCAGGGGTCTGGGGGCAAGGTCCTTCTGTCCTGCCCAAGAGAGTGAGGGCCAAGAAGGGGAAATGAGGAACAAGAACACCCAGGGAAATGTAAGGTCAGGTTTCCATGATGTGAAAGACACCACCCATTTTATGTTGACCTGTCTGGGAAAGGTATAGAAATGTAATTTCGTTCAGTCCAAAAGAAACAGCCAGTATATTTGTTAACTTTGGAGTTTCAGTTGATATTCTAAAGCTAGGACAGCCCACAATATACTGATCTCATGTTCCACCTTATGGACATTTGTAAAAAAAAATTTTAGAAATATGGCTTTGTCAAATGTGTGTTCCTATAATGTTGGCTCCCAGTCAAAGATGAAACCAAAAAAAGTGAATGATTGACTCATCCTAATGAAGTCTGCAACCTCCTTTGAAAAACTTTTATTTAAATAGTGATGGTAGGAGGAAGATTGATTTTGAATAAAATCTCACCTCCAGTAATTTTCTCACAATTATCTTTTTTCTAAAAACCCACTTTTTTTTCATTCTTCCTTGTAATCCTTGCCCACAGACCAGGTCTCCCACATTTGAAAGTTACATGATACAGGTGCTGGGGGTGGGGAGCAGAAATTGTAAACAAGAGACGCAGAAAAGCGAGTAAAACTACAGATAGGATGTGAGGTGTGTCGTGGACACGTGATTCACCTCCATCTTTCCAGATCTCTGTAGCCATGTTACCCATCCTCTAAGTTGCCCAGATGACCTTATGACCTGAAGGTCTACATGCCTTTGGAGGAACAGATTTGGCAAAATAAAATCCATGTTCATGGGCAGAAAAGAAATGAAGCTCTCTTACAGCGTTTGAAAGGGAGGAATCTCACACAGTATGTGGATGAGGAGAAAGTTAAAAAGGAATGACACACCACACAATGGAATACTACTCAGTGGTTAAAAAAAAAAGAAGGAACTTTTACCTTTTGTGACAGCGTGGATGGACCTGGAGATTATTATGCTAAGTGAAATAAGCCAGTCAGGGAAAAACAAGATCCATATGATTTCACTCATATGTGGAATCTAATGAACAAAGAAACTGATGAGCAAAACAGAACCAGAGGCATGGATGGATACATGGAACAGACTGACAGCTATCAGAGTGGAGATGGATGGAGGGGAGGGGGGTACTGGATGAAAGAAGGTGAAAGGATTAGCAAAGAACATGTATGTATAACCTATAGACACAGACAACAGTGTGGTGATGGCCGAGGGAAGGGGGTAGTGAGGGCTGGGTGGAAGTGGGCAAAGAGTGGGGAAATGGAAACATCTGTAATACTATCAACAATAAAAGTAAAGTTAAAAAATTTTTTTCAATTAAAAAAGTTGTACTGAAGGTGGGCTAGAAAATGAGGCAGTGATCAGAAGATAGAGTATCAATGGGTTTTTTTTTTGTTTTGTTTTGTGTTTTAAATCTAGGTAATATTAAGGTTTACTTGTAAGTCAATGCTAATGGTACTAGTTGAAAGGAAGGAAATGGCCTTGCAAAAGAGAGAGAGGATATTGAAAAGCAAGGTGATGGAGTGGACTGGAGGAGATAAAAGTAGCAAGGTTGGGCATAGGCAGGAGCAGGACCACACACAAAGAGGAGAGAGGGAATATGAGAGCAGGGAGTGTAAGTTTGAGTTGATTTCATGATGGGAAGGTGAAGTGATTCTTTTCTGATTAATTCCCTTTCTATCAATAAAAAATGAGGGAGGTTGCCCTGGCCAGTGTGGCTCTGTTTGTTGGGGGTCATGCCATGCGATGAAAGGTTGCCGGCTTGGCTTGTTCTCTGGTAGGGGGTGTGCAGGAGGCAGCTGATCAATGTTTCCCTCTCACATTGATGTTTTTCTCTCTCTCTTCCTCTCCCTTCCTCTCTCTCTCAAAAAAAAATCAATTTAAAGATCTTTAAAAAAAATGAGGGAGGTCATAGCTGAGAATGAGAAAAAGGGCTTTGGACACAGTGAAAGAAAACTGAGTCAATAATCATCTCGGAGAATGGGAGCACTAGGTAATCTAGGTGATTACAGCAGGATTCTTCGGCTTTATCGAGTATCCATTTGAAATTTGTAGTCATAAATTTAGAACTTATCTCTAATTTGGCATTTAGCATATACTGCATTACATTATTAGTAACTATGTTGCACGTGAAAATTGTATTTTTTTCCCCAAATTGTATACAACTTTTTCAAAAATGGAACCCCAGGGTTGCACTACTTGGTATTTTCTTCAGGGCACACTTTTTCACAAACATTTGCGGGACTGAAGATTGAATGAGCTGAAGGAAATACTGCAGGGAACATTTCTAGTACTTCTTCCCTTGGGCCATATTCACATAGATGTAAGTCAGAGAAAGACAAGTACTGTATGATTTCACTCATATGTGGAATTCATTTCTGGGTGTGTGTGTGTGTGTGTGTGTGTGTGTGTGTGTGTGTGTGTGTGTGTGTGTGTGTTTAAACACTTGCTTCTATAAGCTTAGTGCTTGCACCAACAGCATAATCATTATTTGAGAGCTCATTAGAAATGCAGAGTCTTGGGCTCAGCGGAATCCACACTTTAACAAGGTGCCCAGGAGATTCCTCAGCCACCAACGTTTGATCAGCATTCTCCTAGAAGCTCCCAAACAAGGTCAGGTAATTGTGCTAACAGAAAACTCTGCAAAATATATGAACATTTTAATAATTGCATAGTTTTTTGTTCATAAATAAAGGCACACAACATTGCTATATTTCTGGTGGGTAAATTCAGACCTAAGGAACCGAAAGGTTTTGTTGGAAAAGCTGAACTGTTTGATATAGACTGACTCTCCCGTGTCAATTGCAGGTAAGAAATTGGACATGAAATACCTGATCACAATAACAAAAATGCTCTCAATAACCCATCCATGCTTTCCGTCTTTGTAGGCTTTTGATAAGTGATGGGGAGGACAATCAGCATTCAGGAAAAGTGCATCCGTGTTATCAGAAGCCTAATCCCAACCAGGCTCTAAATTCCTACCCAAGGGAAATGTTTCTTGGGCAGTAACTTACTACCTAGCAAGTTAAATATGTCATTGATAAAGCAAGGTGCAGGTCCAGAAGGGGTTAGTTATCTGAGTCTCCTACTGTTGAGTATGTAAACCATAGAATTATTTTGCAGGAAATTGTATGATAATTGGAAAATTTAGATAAAGCCTTCTAAGCTGCAATTCTTGGAAGTTTTTTTCAAAGTCTCTCTAAGGAGGTTTATTTTTTCCACCTAATTCTCTTGTGCATTTGGTTAAGATAAATTTCAGAAATTCTACCTGTATTTTTAATTCCATGTGGAAATGAATAGTAGGCATAGAAGAGGCCCCTAATGAATGTCCAGAAGAAAGGCCAATATCAGATAATGTGTTCTGATGAACCCTGCCAGGAGAGATGTGAGTGAAACAAATCAGACTAGCGACCACACTGTATTCTGGTGGTGGTGGTGGGCTGGGGGCAGGGGGTGGGGGGATGATACTTTTATTATGATAAATGTCATATGGTGATTATTGAAAATTTGGAAATTGTGAAAATAATGAATTATTTATACACCTATCTACCCTGAGATAAACACTTTATTGTTATTTTTTTAGATAAACACTTTAAATCTGTTGAAATGGAAACCAGTTTTCTTATATTTGTTATCTACCTATATCCCAAATTCCCTAGAAATTCAGAATTATGATTTTTAGGAAACTTTTTAAATTAAGTGAATCAATTTTTCACATAATGAAGTCTGTGGAAAGGACAAGTATAGATCAATTATTGTTGGTTATGACCGAAAGCTGAGAATTGATGATAAGTATTGATTTTGGCATTTTCTTTCTGAGTATTTTTTGTAAATGGTTCCTCAGAAATTAAAATGCATTTGGAAGGCTTTTATTCTTTATCATTCACAGTACTGAGCACAAAACAGGAGTACTATCTGATTGCTGATTGATTTGTTTGCATAATTAATTGTTTATGTAGTTATCTACATTCAGCTGTGATTTTTTTTTTTTATGCAGGCAGTCATCCATAACTATATTATTTCTGGAAAATGCCAATTTTGTTTCATTTCTCATTAGGTAGGCTAAAGGAGCACCCAGAGGGGGATTGTGTAACAAATATTACTTGTTGGAAAGGTCCTTAACTTTGCTTGATTAGGTTATCACTCACTTAAGTCAAATCACAGCAATCTCTGGATGGCTGATTCCAATGCTAATTAGGGCGCTTAGCTGAGAAGCTAGTCAGAAAGAGCTTGTGTGACTACCTAAACAGTGAGCCACTCCTCAGTGGCTTCGGGTCACAGAGTTGGCTTGCACACAAAACAGGACAATACTGGGGTGAAGCTGAATCTGCCATTCTTGGAAGATATTACATGTTTATAGTGTTGACAAATTTAACCATGTGTCTAAAATTTTTGCTCTATAGTTTTTCAGTTTTTAGGAAAGAAAAATTTTACTAGGTGATATACGAATGACTGTTCATTTATCCTCTTGTAATAAGTGTAATGAAGAAACGCTGCTTTTGGAAAGGGTAACAATAAGCAGAGAACTTAGTTTTCCAAGTTTTTATTTAAATATGAGTGAGGATAAATATTCTTAAAATAATTGAGGGATAAAGAGATTGTCTTCTACATAACCCTAACACACAAAACTTTAAAAACCTCATGCCTTTTCTAATCAAATATCACACTAGATTGAAGATAAAACAATTAACCAAATTCATATGTAGAGTTGGATTCTCTGAGAGTTCAAAAACCCCCATTTCTAATGTAGAATTTTTCAGGGGTTTTATATAAAGGGCATCATACGGCTGAGCATCAGCTTTGCTGCAGACAATTAGAAATATTCTGGGGTTTCCATTCTCAACCCCTGCTCTTGTCATTAGTGCAATTTTGTCATGCACATCACCTGAGGCTCAAGTTTTCAACTGCTCAGCCACAAAAACAATTTTCAAAAGTATCTCCTACTTCATCTGAGGACCCATTTACATGAATTAACATTCTACTTCCCCCAAATAGGACAGTTCTCAAATGCTGTTTTCTGTTTTATAATTCAATCTTAAAACATTGCTTTGAAAAACATACTAAAAGCTTTGGGATGAAGTATCTGAGATAGATGGATGGATGGATAGATAGATAAATAAATAGATTGATAGTACATTGATCGTTCAGTTACATGCCTAAAAATTAAAGGGTATTTTTTTCATCCTGTTAGGAAAGCAGATGAAGACCTGTGGACTGACTAGACATTGTTGGTCACATGTCTATTAGACTGCTTTATTCTCTCAACTCCCATACTGGACTTTATTCATAGATTTAAATAAGTCTTAGAGGGTAATTTTTAGAGACCTAATCTTCCTACTAGTGATATATGAGCCACTCATTTACAAACAAAACTGCAACAGTGCCCAGTGTCAGGTTTCGAATCTGTTTGTGGAGCCTTTTATTCACTCACTTAACTCCCAATAAATCAATTAAGATGCTAAAGAAAACTAGTGCAGAAGATAATACACTTAGTCATAAAAATGTCCTTATTGAGCCTCTGATAGTTTGTTCTGAACATAAAACTCAAATGTGGGGGTTAATTTCTATGTTCCTAATGTTTATAATAAGCCATTGTATTTATCCATTTTGAACAGGTTTAGCTTTTACATACCATTGATTTCTTAGGAAATCTATTCCATTTTAAATTCCCATTTATGATATGAGCCCATATTATGTTTTATAGTCCTAAAAATTGCCATCAGCAACCTCTGTTCATCTGATGATAAACTGTAAACAGAACAAAAGCATACAATGGAAACAGTGCACATGAGCATGTAAACTAGGAGAGAAAAAAAGAAAAGCACACAAGCGAAAATTATGATAATCAAAAATATTTTAAAGGTAAAATAGGTTAAGCCAACCATAAAATAAAAACTCCAAGATAGAGAGCCAGGGGTGAAAAACAGCAATGAATTTCAGCTAAAAAGAAATGAGTAGAAAGGTGATGTCGTCCCAGTTCCCTGCATGTAGTACCTGCAGGCAGTGCCGATGAACACTTAATTTACTCACATGCTAGGAAATCAATTCTTAAAGACTGGTTTGTGTGTTTGTTTTTAATTCTGTAAGACAGAAAGAGACAAACTTTGAAATATATAATAACAATTTTATTCACATCTATGGGGTATTATTTCTTAGAACTAGTCAATGACATATTCTACATTAGAGTGCATGTGCTAAAATTCATTCTAAAACCATGACTTGTGGTTCTGTAAGGAAAGTTGTTAAAGAGCCTCTAAAATCAAGACTGCACACAACAGTTGTCTAAAATTCTTGGGATAAAAGACTGGCTGTCTGGGACTTCGCACAAAATAAAATACAAGGTGATAAAACTACCTGTGAAGGTGTTTATACATTAGGAGTATTTTTAAATCAGTCTCTGGGCCAGGAGCTGAGGAAAGCAATAATGAGCAAGGCTGACAGAGGTCCTACCCTGTGTAGAAAGGAGAAGAAGGAAACGTTATGTCTGATTCAGCACTGTAAGAGCACATGAGCATGTATAGCGGGACCTTCCGCAGTAGGCATTGACCTAGACTGGAAAAGAGGGTGGCGATCAAGAAGGGCTTCCTGCAAGAAGTGATGCCTTGGCTGGCACCTGAAGGATGAGTAGAAGTCAGCTAGATGAAGAGGAGGGTGCAGACTGTTTTAAGTAGAGAAAATGGGTTATATGAAGAGTCAGAGGAGAGATAGAACATGGAGCCATGAGAAGATAACACTTCAACAGGGCTAAAGCCTAAACCCACTAGATGGTTGAGAGGCAAAAACTGAGCATGGAGAAAAGGGTAAGACATCGGTCATAAAGGTCAGACTAAGCTTCAATAAGGAAGTTTTACCTGAAATAACAGAAAGCCTTCGAGAATGATGTTTTCAAGGAACTCAAAGACCACTTTTATTCACCTTATAACTAGAAGTTTGTGCTCTTTGCCCAACATCTTCCCATTTCCTCCATTCCCCGCCCCTATAACCATTTTGGAATATATAAGTGTATCAAATCAAAACATTATACACCTTAAGCTTACACAATGTTATATGTCAACCCTATCCCAATAAAGCTGGAAAAATAAAATATAAATGACTACTCTGTAGAAAATGGACTGGAGGAATGAAAATGGGGTAGGGAGGTTATGGCAGTGGAGATGGAATAAAGTTGGTGAGACTGCAGTGTATTTAAAAGAAAAAACTGTCAAGGTCTGGTGAGAGACTGGATGTGAATAGTGATAAGTAAGAGAGAGTGAGGGATCAAGGTGATTCCAGTTTTCTTATGTAGGTTCATGGTGGTGACATTCCCAGAGAAAGGAAACATCAAGGGAAGAGCAGTTTGGGTTTGGCATGTGAATAAGTTTGGAGCATGTTGAGTTGGAGGTCCTCCTGAGACTTTTAATCAGAGAAGTCCAGTAAGAGCTGGAACTCAGGAGGGGAGCCCAAGATGGAGAAGAAGATCTGTAGTCATCAGATTATAGATGCAGATTGAAATGGTGGGAATGGGATGTCTCCCCAGAATAGTGTGATAAGAAGAGAAGTGACCTAGGGAGACCCCTAAGGAGGACCGTCAACGTGCATTGATGAGAGATGGTCCTGTGTCTTAGCCGGGCTTTCCCAAGAAGCAAGACCAAAAGTAAAGCCACATGCTAACCCTTTACTGGGGGGAGGGTGCCACAGAAGGGAAGTAAGAATAAGAGAAAAATAGCATTTAGGTCGGAAAGGCAGGAAAGCAAACACATAGTGGTTCTCCACCTAGTTAACAGCAGAGCCTGGCTCTTAGTCATAAGAGACATCTCCAGAGAGACCCTGTGGAGTTACTCCCTTCTCTGTGAGTCTGTAACGCTGAGAAAGAGCATGCAACTTGTCTTGTTCCTTCTGTGTATTGTGTCTAAAGATTTGCCTCTTAGGTATTATATCTCTTAGTCCACTTAGGCCAGTGGTCGGCAAACTCATTAGTCAACAGAACCAAGTATCAACAGTACAATGATTGAAATTTCTTTTGAGAGCCAAATTTTTTAAACTTAAACTTCTTCTAATGCCACTTCTTCAAAATAGACTTGCCCAGGCCGTGGTATTTTGTGGAAGAGCCACACTCAAGAGGCCAAAGAGCTGCATGTGGCTCGCGAGCCGCAGTTTGCCGACCACTGACCTAGGCAGCCCATGGGAAAGCCAGAATCTCATGGGTTTAATCTAATCAAGCTTCAAAGCAGGAGCTTCTCATGCTCTTGCAGAAATGGACAACATGTTGGAACTTGGCCTCAGCTCGGTCAGTGTCCCTGGGCGAGGCAGAGGCAGGGGGTGGTCCGAGGGCAGGAAGCCATGGCATAAGCAGCTGGAATTTTGTGCATGACAGAATGGATTCTCTTCAGCTAGGAACCAGAGCAAGCAACTGATGGCCGGAAACAATTTGAGATAGTGCATAAGTGGAGTCAGGTATCCTGTGAAGAAGCCCGAGAAGGAGTAACAGGAAAAGTGAGAGAAAACCAAGTCAGAGATAGCAAGAAGAGGCCTTAGCTCCAGAATGGGTCATCAGTGTCAAACGTTCCTGTCAAGTCAAATAAAATGAATGCTGAAGTGGACATGTGTGGATTGCCTGTGCCTCTGGTAAGGTACTTGAGTTTTCCTGTGGGAACCATGCCTGCGCTGCTGCTAATTCATTGGGTTTGTGTTGTGTTCCCAGATGCAAACAATCAGTGTGTGACCTCTCTGAGCACAAGGAGGGCCTCTGGGCTAACCAGACCAATGGAACTGCCTGCTGGAAATTTCACTGGAACAACTTTTTAATTTTGTGAGCAATAAATGCTTTTCTTATGTCAGGTTGTTTGGCTTTTCTGCCATTTTTACCCAAAAGACACCTGATTACTTCAGAAGCAGAAAAAGTATCCATTAGATTTAGTGACAGAGGTTGTTGGTGCCTTCAGTGAGGATGGTTTCAGTGTAGTGGTGCTAGCAGAGTTGGGGACATGCTTACTGCCTCTTTTCCTCTTCCCTCTGCCCTTAAAATGCAGTTTCACTTACTTGTGAAAGGACAGGGAAAGTTGAGCTAGGTTTCAGCGGGAGGAAGCAGAAATGATACCTGCAAACAGTCTTGGCAGCCAGGAGTCAAGTTGCTCTGGGTCATCTAGGGAACAGGAGTGCTGCATCACCTGGGCTTTTCAGGGCTGCTTACACCATGGCTTCCTGTCCTAGGACCATCAACACCTGTCAAGGTTCCATTATTTTTTATGGCTGAGTAACAGTCCATCATATATATCATATATATACATATATATGTTATGTATATGTTATATGTGTAATATATCTTCCCATTCACCATTGATGAGCAAATACTTAGGTTGTTTCCATATCTTGGCTATTGTAAATAATGCTACAATGAGCACTAATTAGTAACTGGCAAATCAATTAAGGTGCCTGTATCTTTTCAAATTAGTGTTTTTATTTTCTTCAGATAAATACCCAGAAGTAGGATTGCTGAATCATATGGTAGTTTTAATTTTTTGAGGAACCTCCATACTGTTTTCCATAGTGGGTGTACCAATTTACATTTTGGTGTTGAACTTTCTTAATTATTCTAACTTTATCTTTTCTATTTTCCCTTCAATTCTTTGTGGAAAATTTTACAAAGTTTTATGGGTTCTTTGTTTCTGCTATAATGTTTTTAATTTCCAATAATTCAGTTTTGTTTTCTGCAATATTTTACACCTCTTGTTCTTGTTTTGATTTTGCAATTTTTTTTCTTATTTCTCTTAGGATATTAATGATAGTTTTTCTTTCCTCTTTTGTTTACTTTTTTTGCACAGTCTATTTGCATAGTCCATGTTTCTCTAAGGTTGTTTTATTTCTGCTTTGTGTTTGTCACTATTCTTCACTTTAAAGGCTTTCTTTAGGTAACGGTAATCCCTGGGATATGTGTTCATGATTAAGCATTTCAAGATACTAAAACAGTGATTAGAACCAATGAGTCCATAAGAAGGACTCATCAATGTTGAGCTTCTCTGTAAGGTGATTTGGTTTGTATGTGTTTTCAACCCAGAACATCACAAGGTTTCTTTTTTAAAGAAGAACACTGAATTAATTGTATGTCTGGATCCTACAGGCAACAAATCAACTCTACCCTACCCAAGTGAAGCAGTAGGCCTGGTGGAGCTCTCTGTACTTAGCCAAATACACTTCCAGTGTCAATGCAAAGTCTCTTCCTCTGTAAACCTGCTAGGATGCCTTTCTGAACCATGGCTGGCTACAATTCATTCCCTATCACACTCGCTGTTTTCCAATTTACAAAATCGCACTCAGCATCTTACTCCAATCTCAGCCTTGAAAATCAAGGCACAGATTTTTTTAAGCTTGAGGATATTTTTGTGGCTTGCAGAATTTCAGCAACTATTATTTCATACACCAGGAAACACTGAGCAAATTAAAGAAACAAAATAAGCAAGGTGGAGAGATTATAGAATCTTATGTTTGGGGTTGTTCTGTGGCTTACGGCAATCAGCCTCATAAAATAGAACTTCACTTTGTAAGCTGTATGTATACTTAAAAATTGTCATTCCCCAGAGCATGAGTTATTTTAGCCTTTGGATTTGTAAATTGGAATAAGAATGTTTTTCCTGGTTACTCTAAATGTCTAATTCCAATTACTCCCTAATCCCCAATCTAAATATAGTTCTCATTCTTCCCATCAGCTCTATTGTAACCACAGCCCCACAGTTTCTCCTTATTTTAAACGGAAGCCTGTAACAGTGTTCATGCTTCTGAGGTTGCCTCCAGCTAAGACTGTTCAGGGCAGATAAAGAAACCTACAAGCAAGGAAAGACAATGGAAGTGACTAGTGAATCAACATGTTTCCGAATCATTGAAGAATTTATTTAGAATTGGTTTGTGTAAATGAATTGTTTTTAAATAAAAGAGTATTCTTTGTGTTTTCTAACCTCAAGTATTAGAAAGGTCCATTTACAGTTGATGAAGCTATATTGCAGTTTATTCTGTTTATATCTTTCATTGTTTGGGCTATTTTGTCCAGGCTAGAAACAGTATCTAAAACATTTCAACTTTCATACTGCTTAAAAGGTCTTTCTATCTATGGAACTCTGTTTTTCAAAATAGCTATCTAAGCATGTCTGAAACTTGCTATTATTTATCAGCTACTCAGTTTTGTAAATATTTCATAGGTGTACAATGAAACCTCTTAACATGTCAGAATCCATTTGGGAAACTGAAATAATGCAGTATTACATATATTCAATAATATTCACTTTAATAGACTGGTTGGTCAATATTGTACATTTAATTATATTCATTTGGGTCCATTTTACATATGCATTATGCAGGAAGCAAAGCATATCTCATGGTGTGCTCACACTAACTCTTAGTAACAGGAAACTGAGACACAAATAAGCATGTATACTCTTTTTATCACATCTTGTGTTCAAAGTCCATGACTTTATTGTTGATTTCTCCTATGGGTATAAGATTGAGAGAAGAAAAATAATAAACGTTTGTTGTTGACATGTTGTTTTATCATTCCCTTCCTATCATGGAAGCAGGACCTTTATGTTGCCCATCATTCTATCTGCAGCACCTAAAACAGCCCTAAAATAATTGAGGCAGTAGATGTTCAGCGTTCTAATTTATCACAGGATGAGCTATGGGTATGTACTTTCTGAATGAGGGATGGTGCCAACTGTTGGCATCCCTGTAAATATATAGTAAAGAGCCCTGCATGGGGAAACAGGAGCACTCGAATCTATTCTGTTTCCTGCCCCTTCTGGGATGACCTTGGCCAAATGTGTATCCAGAGTTTGAGGTTCCTCATTTGAGGAATGGGGATAAAGCTATCTAACTTACCCTGTCCATCAGGAGGCATTAAGGGGAACAAACAAACGGAGAAAGCTCTGTAAACAGCCCAATAACCAAAAGAACAAAAGAAAACAGAATGACTAAGGAGAGGGCAGATCTCTTGGTTTATCTTAGCAGTCCATGTGTCCCTGTTTACAGTCAGCTTTTAATTATTTGCATTAATGAAGGGCAGCCAAGGCATGAATAATCCCCAGCACTATGTTTGGCCTTGGAATTAAATTTGAATTTAATTGTTCTGTGTAACATCTAGAGAGTGAGTTCCTTCCCCTACCCCTGCCCCTCCCCCCCCCCAAAAAAAAAAAATCACGGAATCACAGTGTAAGATCCAGATCCATGGCCATGGCTTGGGGTAAACGTGTGACAATCAAGCTTCCTGTGCATTAAAGGGTGCTTATCAGAAGCCCAGCCCGGAGACAGCTGTGAGGTGAGCATCATAAACACCACCCACCATCCTTTGGCAAAACTGAATTCGGTAGTGAGGATGCAAGGATTCTTCAGTGAACTATGGAAACAGTCGTTCTGTTTATTTGATTGCTTTATTGGGAGAAATTAGTTGAGTTTATCATTAGGGAATTGAGGCAGTAGATGTTCAGTGTTCTAATTTATCACTGCTTGGCATATTATATGTAAATGAGGCTTACTCATTCAGATAATTTGATGGTGTGTTTTAAATAAATGACTAGATCACACCATGAAGATATTGAGTACAGTATGCATAGCTTCCCTTCCACTCGGTGATTTATCATCGATAAAACATGGGGTTTTGAAATGGTGCTGAAATAATTTATTTCTTTTCTAGTCTATGCACTTGTTGATTTGGTTAGGAATATTATCCTCCCTGTGCAGTTACTGGCTGATAAAGAGTTCCTTGTAGCTTTGGGAAGTAAAGTATTACCTACTCAATTCTGTCCCCTCATGCCCACAGGCTGCACTATAATTCTAACCTGTCCTACTTTGCTCTGGACATGTTTTTAAGTGTCAGAATGTTCTGCCTGTTTACACTGGAGCACATGTCCGAAATACAGGGGTTATTGGAAGCTTTTAAAAGGGAGCAGTGATGAAAAGAAACAATAACAGTGCGAGGCCCAAGCCACTTGAGATGTGTATCCCTGTAACCTTATTCCTTAAGGAATTCAAGATTTTCCACCATCCAAGTGTCTGTTCAGTCAGAAATCATTTGTATCGTTGTGTAATCACTTTGATACTGGGCTTAACTATGCCAGCGTCACAAAGTTAAATTAATACCATAGCCAACAGGTAACACAAGGGACCCTCATTCTACTCCATCTCTAGGTCCCCACTGAGCTGGCTTCTGAGATGATTTAGTTGGGTTTTTCTCTCCCATCCCCATGGGGAACAATGACCCACTCTTTAAGGATTCACCTTCAGGCTTCCTCCTGTTCTAAGGACGGAAACTGGCATTAGACTTGAGTTTAGATCCTGACTCTGGCACTCAACAGCGATGTGTTGAGGTAATTACATGCCACTCTCGATGCTTCCTACGGGTTAAATGGGATGATACATGAGAAATGCCGTAGGGCCTTGCATGTATTAAACTCGAATTTTTTTAATCGATTTATGTGACTGGCAGGTATAACTGGCCCAAGGGTAAGAATGCATTTGGCTATGCAGTGAGCTCATCCGCTTTGGCTAGCCCCACGCCTCAGGGGGAGATCTGCCTGCTTGGCTGAACTGGAGCCACTTCTGAGGTGGTGTCATGGGTTGGGGGCAACGGGGTTTCCTAAATTGAGCACAGGATCAGGAATCATGGGAACGGGGCTTCATGCCAGGTTCCCGCACTCATTTGCTGAGTGACCTTGGGCAAACCACTTCTCCTTTCATCTTTCTATTAGAGGGAAATAATCGATCTTTTGGCCTCACCTCACAAAGATGTAGTGAAGATTAATTTAGAATATCTGGAGCAGGTAGGACAGAAACAGAACACCGAATTCATTTTATAATCTATAACTAAGTATATGGATAGTGAGGAAGCACCCACATGCAAATTATACATTTAAAAACTAGACTGTGCCTTTTTTTTCTTTCTAAGAAAAGTAAAGAATGCAATAATGCTTGGTCTTACCTAATAGAGAAGATGACCTGGAAAACTCCATTGATGGCATTATGAAAGTTTTAATGTACCATGTGAATACGATACAAAAGCTGTTAGTGACATGATTAAAGATAGATCCTATAGTCCGGGATGAAAGGCAAAATATGATCAGTGGTTCCTGATTCAGGAAGAAACTGAATTGATCAAAGGTAGTTAGAGATTAAAGGAGCAGGGGCTTCACCCCGTTCTGGATGTGGTCATGTTATGGACAGTAGTGGTCACTCAAACACTCCACACAACTGTCTCTCAAAGTTTTCTTCCATGTCCTGCATGTCCACATTCCCTCGCCAAAGGAGGCGTGCCTGATGGAGTGAGAGCAGCTGCCTGGTTGGTCAGCAAGGATGGGAGTTATCTACCAGGCCCTTTGGGCATCAGGAGACTCCTCTCCCTGCTCCCGTAGACTTTCCCACCCCATTCTACCAATAGAACACCCTCTCAGTACAGTTCAGAGTGGCAGGGATCAACATAGAGAAAGTATTTCTGCCACTTCCTAGCGCACCTCCAGATACTCAACACAGGCAGTTTAGGAAGGAGCTCCAAAATGTAAGATCCTCACAGGAACACGCTTCTGTTATGCAGTTAGTTGAAAGCACACATTCCATTATTCCAGGTCAGTTAGCTTTCCACCCTGGTTCAGCAACTCACGCTGTGATCTGGACCTTCTGCCGTTTTCTCTCTCTCCACCCTCCCCTCGGCCATCATGACCGTGGAGAACCGCGATGCCCTTTTCTGGCTGAGCCACAGGCCAGCACTTATTTTCCTGCTGAAGCTGTTCTTCTCACAGCCCCTTAACCTCCAAGTTGAGAGATTGCAATTTAGCACACTGGGCTCACAAAAACAAGTAAAATGGCAACTTTTTATGTTTTCTGGCTGATGTACTCCACCTCCCCAGCTTCTGTTTCCCTGGGCTGGGGCCAGAACTGTGGGGGATGGAAACGTAGCAGTCCACACTCTACTGTTTCAGTGAGATCATCCCTATTGGGTGAATAGTCCATCCAGGCAGTCCTAACACACCTGTTCCTCTCCACTCTCCTGCTTCTTCCCCAGGCAGTTGCTGTCTGTAGGCAAAGCTTCCCGTCCTCCTGATGTCACGTGAGGTCTTGGGCTGGTACCCCTGTATGGCTCTTTGGTCCTGGCTATCTTCTGGCTGGTCTCTGCTGAGATGAGGTGGATCCCATCTTAACTATGGAGTCACACCTCTCCAGCTCTGGCTGGTGTAACTCCCGGTGCATTTGCTCACCAGACTGTGCTCCTGGGGAACCCAGCACCCACTGCTGCGCAGGCCCTCTCCGCTGACTAGTACAGTTCACCTGCCAAGGTCACTGTGGGAGTCCTGAGAGGCCAATCCATCAGCCCTTGGACTCAGGGTCATTTAGTCCACACCAAAACGAGCCCCTCTAAGGCTCCCCAGATCTCATAACTGTCCCTTCCCTGACAGTACTTTCTAGTCCCTTCTATGCTACACAAGAGTCCAGACTGGGTAAGGAGGGCTAATGCAGCCCCCTTCCTGCCCAAGCACATGGAGCTGCCACAGTTACTTGCTGGGGTTTCTACAAATCACGGCCTTGCCCGCTCTCTCTCCAGACAGTCCAAAACAAAGTTAACAAGCATCTCAACTCAGATCTTCTGTCAACATTCTCATCGTGCTCATTACCCTCTCCCTGCCAGGAATGCTATCACCGCATCTTTCTCAGCTTCTTTTGAAAGTGTATGTCTCCTGGACATCCCAGTCACTGCTAACCCAGCTCAGACAGACTCCACAATTCTACTGTTTTCTACTCTTTTTGTTTAGAAGTTATTCTTGTTTTATTACTTTCCTCATTAGAGTCACCCTTTCCCCTTAACCATCAGATGGGTCCAACATACATTGATCCTTGGAATCTTTTAAATCATTTATACTACAAGGTTTTATTGATTTAAGCTTTGTTCTTTTTTTTCTGGGAATAAGAAAGTTAATAAAAGATTTGACTCTCGTGGCTGTTACAATCTGGTGACTAGCCCAAAATTGTTTTTATTTCACTTTTTATGATTTGTAGGTTGGTACATCCATGCAAAAATATTTGGACACCTATATACAAAGCACTTTGGGAGACATTGTATAAATGTGTTTGGGAGCCTATTCAGTGATGAAGAAATACTGTCCCTCTCTGTAAAGAACTGATATATGAAAGTATGACAAATAAACATAGAAAAGCATATATCTGCCATACAAGACATTAGTAAGTACTACAATGGCTGCATAAGTTAACTTTTATAGAGATGTATAAAAAAAGAATAATTCATTATGACATGAAATATTCCAAAAGGCTTTCCAAAGAATATAGACTCTTTGATGAATCCTGGAAGTAATTTGAAAGACCAAGATAAGTGCTTATTTCAGACTTGAAAAACAGGAAATATAAAGAAGGCAGAAAGTGCCTAAGAAGGCACAAGAAAGGGCATGAGGGGCAAGCAGCCCTGTTGGTTCCAGCAAAGGGTGACTTGATGGATGGAAGAAGGAATGATGTTGAAATGTCAGATTTGGAGGCTCCAAATGTCATCTTCAGTTTGGGCTCTCTTTAAATTGTAGTTTTTTTTTTTATAAGGAGAGTGGTGGATTTGGCCTGTGATTTAGGAAACAGATTAAAGAGTGGTTTGAAGTAACAGAGAGACCAATTAATTAACTATCATAGCAATTCAGGCAGTGAATTCTAAGGGCCTGAGATGCACAGGCAGGTGTAGAAATGAAAATGAGGAGTCAGGGGCAAGAGCCATTGGGAAAGGTTCAACTGGCAGTATGGGATGGGTTACTTTGGTGAGCACCTGAAGGAAGGGTCACGGTTGTCCAAATTTTTCCCAACCAGACTGGGAGTTAGATGCTGCTGTGACAGGGGGAGATTATGTAATATATGACTACCTCCAAATACCCCATTCACATAATATCATGTACTGTTGACAATTCTAGGGTTAATCCCCCATTTAGAGGAAAGGGTTTGCATTGTGCTCAGAGATTCTTGAACTAATTTCCCTTCTATAAGTCTGAAGCTTACCATGGATTTATTATTTTCTCTCTCACCAAGTAAACTATAAAAGGATACACCGAATTGAGACTCCTAACTAAAAGAGAATATACCATAGAGGAAATGAAGCTGAAGTATCAGGACCCCTCACTGCACAGGCTCCTTCTAAGGTGCTGGTCTTGGCATTGTCTTCACAGGATGTTTTAATAAAATTTGCCAAAGTATGTTCAAATTGTTTAACACCACTGTCTTGTTCTACTTCCAATTTGGTCACACTCCTGAGTGGCAGGAGGACATTGGAGTAGACATGGGCATTTTGTCATTTGGCTACATGAAACTTAAGTTGAAAATACATTGAATTTTAACTTGATGGCATGTATTTATGAGTTGCGTAGATCATTCTTTGTGTAGCCTTCCCGGTGTAGGAAAGGCCTCCAAGGATACTTGTATGGCTCCTGTGCCTTCTCCCCCACCATCCTAACCTAACACAGAGGGGCAGGGCCAGGACTGTATCATGATGCAAAGGTGTCTGAGTGCCCAACACGAAATGTCCACAAGCAGTGGAGGAAGAATGTCTGATGTGTACAGAGCCCAAAGCTGTTTTTTTTTTTAATTGTTTCAATCATTAAAACAGGATTCCTCCCGCCCTCCAAAAATTATGTGAAATAGAACTCATTGGAATTCTGTGTTTGTAGGGCCTAATTCTCACAAGAGGGGATACATCTATGTGAGAAGATATACATGGTCTGTGCATTCCAAGTATAAACCTTTGACAGTTTCATCATCCATGCCAGAGTAAAAACATAATTACCTCTATATTCCCTCTATTTAAAAATTATATAATCTTTGTTTTGTGTTAATGCAATCAAAGTCTATGCAACTAAAAATAAAGTAGGGAAAATTATTACAGAGAGGTGTCAGGCAATACATTTATTTTAAAATACTATGTTATTTTGTTTGTTATGTAGCTTTAAATATTTATTATTTTGTGAACTTTTTCTCATACCACATAATTTCTCATTCTAATTTTGCTCTTTGTAATCATGTGTTCCTTACCTTGAAGAAGGTCTCCCAAGGCTTCAGGTCACAAAGAAGCTGGTGTCTCACTAAGTTATTGTTCTGTTGCAAGTTCTACCACTATCTCCATCTGCCTTTCTCAGAACGGCAACTTTTACAGTATGACGTCAAATAGTACTTGTAATGCTACCAAGTTCCTTGAGAAACCCTTATCTAAAGATTGTGTCAACTCCAGCTTTTACATTGTGTCAAAGAACAGAAAGAGACTTCCTCATTAAACCCACACAATGAGCAGTGTTGAATTTAATTGGGCATCATCACTGCCAATTATTTCTGTCCTAAGAGGGGTTACAGGGAGGAACAGAAAGTCCCTCCTACCTAATTATGGTCTAAATCCCCCCAATGCACCTCTCCAAACAAGGATCCAGTCAAATATATAACAAATTTAATTCATATGAAAGTCAATTGCTGTGTTGTTAGTGAGCAGAGAATAAAGTAGTGGGTGAAAAATAAAGAACAGCATGCCCCTTTCAATGTCCTGAAATTTCTACTCACTTTATACACTGAGTGGCCAGATTTTTATGATCTCTGAACGCATAATAATCTGGCCACTCAGTGTGTGTGTGTGTGTGTGTGTGTGTGTGTGTGTATTAGAGGCCCGGTGCATGAATTCGTGCATGGGTGGGGTCCGGCCAGCCTGGCCAGGGGGAGAGGACATGGGCAGTTGGCCGGCCTGCCTGCTGATCGAAATCCTGGTCGAGAAGACAATTTGCATATTAGCCTTTTATTATATAGGATATACACCAAGTGGCCAGATTATTATGTGTTCAGAGATCATAATAATCTGGCCACTAAGTGTATGTTAATAGAACCAAAAATTAGGCCTCACTCCCAGAACACAATCACCCCTGATTTTTGTCAAATTCCTGATACCAGATTTGAGCTCCCCACTTAAGCAATAGCTGTGGTTAGAAGTCATTTTTTTTTTTAAATGTATCATTATTGTTGAAAGTATTACAGATGTCCCCTCCCCCCCCCCCGCCACATGGTCCCCTTCAGCCCATCCCACCCCAGGCCTTCACTACTACTATCTGTGTCCATGGGTCATGAATATATGCATATAAATTCTTTGGTTAATCTCTCCCCACCCACCCCACCCCACCCTGCCTTCCTCAGTCTATTCCATGCTTCTATGTCTCTGGATCTATTTATCATTCTGGATCCCTCTCTGATCCTCACATCCAACATCCACTCCATCAACAATTCAAGACAATCCACCTTCAAAATGTACTGTGAAGCAGATCAGCTTCCACCTATAATGTCTAAACCTCCTTCATTATAATGTCTAAACCTAGGCTAATGTGTTAGCTTCTGGCTTCCATATTCACCAACATACAGATGCTTTCCCCGCAGAGGCCAGAGTGATCTTTCCAAAAGGTAGATCAGATCAGGCCATCCTGCTTGAAAACATCTGGGACTTCCCTTCAGGCTTAGGATGAACCTCAACCTCCTTACCTTGTCTTTACCTCTTCAAGATCTGCCTTACCTTTCCCACCTTCTTCGCCCTACACGTAATCTACATTTCTGCTCCAGCATCTTGGTTAGAAGAAGATGACCTGACCACCCTATGTAAAGTGCCTGTGTGAGGGCTGCCACCCCTCACACACATGTACACAGTCATCCTGACATTCTCTATCCCTTAGTGTGCTTCATCTTTGTTCACAGCTCTTATATCTCTCATAAATTATATTTGTGTTTTCTTGATGATTGTTTGTGTCTCCAACAAGAGCATAAACTGGAAAAGGACCGGGACCTTGATTTGTATCACCAATGCCTAATTCTGTGCCCAGCCGGGGTTCTACACTCAGTAATTACTTGTTGAAGGAATAGAAGGATAGCCTTAAAGACTTTTTAAACTTTTGGCATTGTCTGTTATAATACTGATAAGATAAAATCCACAATGGAATTATTAATACAAAGTAAATTATTTTTTGAAACTTAGAATTTAGATATCAACTATAAGAGGAGAATTCAAGATCAGAGCTCAAGTCTTCTCACTTCCTGCCAGTGTTACCTTTATTATACTATGCATGCTGTCTTCCTAGATGGTATGGTAGGTAAAAATATTTATTCAAGATTCCATGATTTAGTTTAATAATCTGTAAGAAGATATCTGCAACAAAAACTACTAAATCAATACCAGACACCATTGACTATTGGTATGCTTAAGCAACTTATTTAAAAACTAGAGGCCCAATGCATGGATTCATGCACTGGTGGGGTCTCTCACCCTGGCCCTCTCGCAATCTGGGATCCCTCCGGGGATGTTGGACTGCTGGTTTTGGCCTGGTCTCCACAGGCCAGGCCGAGGGACTTCACTGCTGCACATATCTGTGCACCGGGCTGGTTTCAGCCCGATCCCCACGTGCCAAGCTGAGGAACCCCACCGGGCCTCTAGTATGCATATAAGATCTTTGGTTAATATCTTCTTACCCTCCCCCTCCCCCCTTCCCTCTGAGATTCATTAGTCTGTTCCATGTTTCCATGCCTGTGTGTTGAGCGTCTGCCCCCTGGTGGTCAGTGCATGTCATAGCTACTGGTCAAATAGTTGAATGGTCGAACAGTCACTTAGGCTTTTATATATCTAGATAAACTTGTGAAAGGGAAGGTGAGGAAAGGAGATACTGTCAGTTAATAGATTTTAATTTTTTATTTATCTTTATTCCTTAATTTTTTTATGCTTGTTATGGGCTGAGTATTTGTGTCTCCCCAAACTCCCACAATTCATGTACTGAAGCCTAAATTCCCAATGTGATGGTATTTGGTAGTAGGACTTTTAGGGGGTAATTAGATCATGAGGAAGGAGCCCTAGTAAATGGGATTAGTGCTCTTACAAGAAGAGACATGAGAGAGATGATCTCCCTCTGCTCTTAGCAATGTGTGGATACAACAGAAGACAGGAAGAGTGTCCTCATCAGACAGATGACCTCCTGGTATCTTGATCTTGTATGTCTCAGCTTTCAGAACAGTGAGAAATGCATGTTTGTTGTTTGAGGCACCCAGTCTATAACACTCTATTGCAGCTGCCCAAACTATGACAGTGTTTTTGCCACTTTTAATTGGTTTACCATAAATCCTAAATGCTCTCCTTTAGTAGACTAGCTGTTATAATTAAATATTGTCTTCACTCACTCTGCCTACAAATTTAGGACTATGCTCCTGATACTAGTTATAAAAATGGCAAAAGTCAGTAGGTGAAACATTCTTTAACTTTAGTCACTGGAACTAAACCTGTACCTAATTCTAAGCTAACCATTTCCTAGTCATAGCAATCAGGAAAGTCTACCATTTAGAATTTTCTTCAAGAAAGCACCTGCTATTTATCTGCAAGGAGTACTATAAGCTGACAGTCCTCTGCAATATTTGCTTTATCTTTAGAGCCAAGGTCTCACACACCCCAGTGAATGAGGATGATTGGGATACTAGCATTGACCATTGCTCCCCAACACAGAGCTCCAGTAGGCCAGTCTTGCTTTAGAACTCCCTGTTCAGTTGGCCCAGATTTTATGAGCTCTGCATTTCATTCTGAAGGCTTTCCCTGTTCAATCCTCCTTCCTCTCTCTTTTATCTTCACTGACATTAACCCCTAATAAGCCTCATGCACTCTTAACTTTGTCTCAGAATCTGTGTCTAAGAGGAACAAAAGGATACATTTTGTAAGTTATCTTTTCTTCCATTTTAGGGAAGTATATTTCATCAGCTGAAGTTGCACATAGTATATAATCATGATGGCATATACAATCATGGCTACACAACAAAAGAAAAAGGAGAACAAGAGGCACATATCGTAAAGTTATGTCAAAGGACTTAAATGACTTCTCCATCTATTCACTTTTCCTTCCTCATTAGAATAGCTGTGCATTGGTGACATGGTGAGAGCTGGATTGTGATGGAGGGACTGCCAGAAAGTCACTGGGTATATAGCTATTGCATTAGTGCATCACATTTACAAATAGCTGCACTAAAGTGTGATGACCACTTCGTCTGTGTGCTCTTCTGCATGTTAAGGATATCAGCTACTGGAGAGCCACTTGATGAAAAACAATGACGCACGTTCCTGTCTTCTTACCCCCAGTTTTGTGCTGCTCAACTACAATGGAAGCAAACTCCCAATACTTTTATTCACATAAGTTTCAGTCTAAATGAAACCTGTGCTTTCCAGCTAGCCTTAAATAACCCAAACTAGCAAAGCCCATAAAAATAAAATCAGAGTCTGTCCTATTCACTGAAAAAAATAAACCACCTTTCCTGAGGAGAGACATAGAGAATGAAGATTTGCAAGAACACTCTAACCCATTTCTTGCTCAAGGACTAAAGAAGTCAGCCCTTCTCTTTTAGGAGAGCCATTCTTTATGGTGAGAGAAAGAGAGAGAGAGAGAGAGAGAGAGAGAGAGAGAGAGAGAGAGAGAGAGAGAGAGAGAGAGAGAGAGAGAGACTTTAGGGGCTCAATCTCTTTAAATGGCATCCATGGGCATTTTCCTCCATCTGCAACAGAAAGAACATCTAACCTTAGACATTTCATTTAAGGAATTGTTTCTATTTAATCTTTGAAGAGTGTTTAGATTTTATCCTTGAGAGATATATTACTAGACTCAGTGCTTTAGAATTCTGACACAAGGCACAAAGCACTTACTATGCAGTTACTCCTTTGGCATTCTATGTCTGAGGCAGGAATTTGCCTCGAGATGCCGAGATCTATAGATATTGTAGTGAAAATGTGTGCTGTGTTGGTTGACCATGAGTTAATCCTTTCCTAATAGTGCCCCAAGTTCCTTTTGGAAATGGACCTTTCTGCCATTGTGTATTGTCCTGTTGGAGGGTGATTCCAGATACTCGCTACCCACTAGACAAACTAAAGAGACCAGATCCTTCCTATCCTAGGCAAGCATGTGACCCAAAGGAATTCTGTTCTGGAACTTCACAACAAGTGAGGGAAGCCTTGGTGGAGGGAATGCAGATGTTCTGACCCCAGTGGTGGGGGCCTGGATAGGCTAAAATATGGGAACTGTGGTCCCTTCTCCCTGGTGTTTGCCCCTCTACAGCTTCCATGGTTTCCCCTATTTCTAAGACTGGCCCTCAGTCTCCCACCATGTCTTTGAGCCCCCATATCTACACATACACATCCTAATATCCTCCCAAATAGATCTTTCTTACTCAAATAGCTAGAATTGCTTTTTCATGCTTACAACCAAGAATCTTAATTATTTTGATGCCATGATTCTGAATTATATATATTTTAAATGCAAACAGGCAAAATACTAGTGAGATATGTATTTGTCCCAGTCCCCAGGACTTCCCATGAAAACCCGGGGACATGTTATCTCAGGCTCATTGAACATTTACAATTATTTGTGTGAAGAAAGAGTGCCATAATAGATGTTTCCATGTAAAAAGGGACCTATATTCAGTGACTTTCAATAAATTCATGTTGTTTTCTTCTAGACTCCTCTCTTTTAGAATGGTTTAATATGCCCCCTTTATTCTTATACACTTGAAACTTTTAAGTCTGTGTGGGAGAAGGGTCACCCCGGATGAAACCAATGAGAACACATCTTCCGTCTCTTATGAGTTGAGATTTTTGAGAGCCTGCCTGGCAACCTTTTCCTTTTAAAAAAAATCTATTCAGGCCCAAAAACATTCTATTATATCCTTCAGGTTCTCTTGACAATAGTTTAAGACTTAGCTGCTTAAAACTGAAAATTGAGTGCCAAGATTTTATTGACTTGAGAATACAGAGAAGTAAGCACCAGAAACATCTCTTCCTCATGACATCAGAAAGGTGCTTAAGAATGGAAGAATCAATTTGAAAGAATGAAAATGTGAAATATGAATGCCAATAAGTTATTTAGTTTATAATTTTATGTATTCTTTTCAGAATTATTTTTTTTAATTAAGAAAATACAAATTACTTATGATGATCAGGGATTCTAAGATTTCAACAAAAGCTGCCAGGTGAACCTCAGGACCACTAAGCAAAGGTGTGCTGCTGGGGCAGGAAGTAACACTGGCCTGGTCGGAAGTCCCCATGGAAGAAGGTGACATGTCGTCTCAGGCTCATCGAATCCTCCTGGCGTGGTACATAGACCAGTCAAGCTAACCATGCCTTTTAGTGATAACATGTGGGCTCTGTTATTTTGAGTTTGTTTTTAATTAGAAAAGAGAGGATTTATTTGACATCATTTTTCCTGTATATTAGCTTTATTTATCTGGAGTGCCCACCCACAAATAATACATTTCCTGCTATTTTATCGGACTTATTCTTTAAAGAGGACTACAAGCAAGAGAGGAGGTTTTCAGATACCCTCGTGGGAACATGAAGAGGAACTAACATACATTAATTGACTCTTCCGTGGCCAGCATATCACTAGGGTTATACATGGAGGGTATTTAATTTAATCGTCACAACAATCTTGTGAAGTAGGTAAGTAACATGATCCTCATTTTACAGAAGCTCAACGAGACTAAGTCACTTGTGACAGGATGTGTGGTTAGTAGGAAGACAGGACTGTATACCAGGTCTGTCTGACTCCAATGAACATGCCTGTTAGATTGGAACAGAACAGACACTTAGAGATACACAATCTTCAGGGCCCAGTGAAATTGCAAAAAGGTTCTAAAAGCTGGTAATATCTCTAATTTCATGATTGAGTTGCACACGGTTTATATATCTGTAACCCAATTATGGGGTAATTCAGTGTATAATGACCTTTAAGTATCATGTACAGCTGACATATCCTGAGGCTTTTATATTTTTGTTTTTCTGGTTCATTGGCTTATTTGCTTTTTAGTTTTCAAATATTCAGGAAGTAGGATTTCTCCAGGAAACAGACTCTGAGATGGACATTACGGGCTAGAGGACCACTGGGGACTGCTCTTGGAATGTGTAAAAAGGACAGGAAGCGGGCCTAGCAGAGGGTCATTGAGAGGAGATATGGGTGCAATAAAGGCCTCACTCCATCCAGAGGGGCAGCTCCTGGGAGAGGACTGAACTGAGAGCCATCTGGCCCAGCAGAAACAACAAGCGTAGCCTAGTCATTAAGGGGACCTAGGCAGCACACTGAGGCATGCATGACAGTCCCCTCCTGTGAGCTTAGGGCCCACTGATTCATGAATGTACCTGATAGGGGACCAGCTCTTCCAGGATCCTGAATGGTCTCATTCCCTGGGCTAATTTTTAAAAGAAAGGTTACTGAGAGGAACTGCAGCCCCCATGGTTTTGCCTGTCTTGATGCAACAACAGACACTAACCACTCTTCATTCTAAGTAGCTCTTGCACTCAGCCAGCACTCTGTTCCTCCAAGGGGCTTACCCATCAGTGTATCCAAACATGCACCTCTGGACTCCTCCTCAGGCCATGACTCAACACTTGAAATTTATCACCAATGTTGAGCATGACCATGCAACACTAGACCTCACCAGGCATCAGGGGGACTCATATTCTGAGAGATTTGTTTTCCTCCTTTCACCTGCCAAGGATGAGACACATGCAGGTGCCCTTGTCTTTTTTCTATGTGGCTGATTTTCTTCTGGATTAAGTACACCCTGAGTGTGTGGTCCTTGTCTACATTTTATGGTGTATGGTCTCCTAGTAGATTGCCCATGTTGGGGATTTTTCCTGTTAATTGGGATATAAAATAATACTGTGTGTCACAGCCTATAGATTCATGGATTTAATGAACTATTCCTTACTGCAGTGGGTTGAATGGGGTCCCCATTGATACCAGCTCGTAATCCCTGCAACCTCTGAATGTTACCTTATATGGTAAAGTTTTTGCAAATGTGATTAAGATAAGATGTTGAAATCAGGAGTTATCCTAGATGATCCAGGTGGGCTCTGGCTGCCTTCACAAGTGTCCACAAATGAGACAGGCAGAGGGAAGTTAGACACATGTACCAGAGAAGGTGATATGAAGACAGAGCAGAGTGGAGTTTGAGTTTACTGGTCTTAAAGATCAGATTGAAGTGCTCATAAGCCAAGGGATGTTGGCAGCATCAACAGCCAGAGAGGCAAGCAATGGATCATCCCCCGGTGCCTGTGGAGGGAGCCCAAACTTGCTGATACCTTGATTTCACACATCTACCACTGGAACTTTGAGAGGATAAAGTCTTATTATCTCAAACCGTCTAATCTGTGGCGCTTTGTTATAGCAATCATAGGAAACTAATGCACTCACAGTGCTCCTCCAAAGACCCAGCTCTCCACTGACTTCATATCCTTTTTTTATATGAAACTTCTAGAGATATTAAGAACCAGGCTGGAGGGTTAGGGTTACTCACACCATCTCTGGTATCAGACAGCCTGGATTTAAATATTGGCTTTAACAATTTCCAGCTGCATGACCCCAGACACATGACTTAACCTTTTTAAACCTCAGTTTCCTCTTTTGCAAAATGGGAGGAATAATCACACTGCATAAGCACACTGTGAAGATTAGATGAGGTGAGCATGTAAAGTGTTAAAGCACCAGGTGCAATGTAATGCTTACTAATTTGCTATGTTTTACCATATATTTTAATCAACTTGTGTTACCGAAATACATAATTTGATTAAAATATATGCTAATCTATATATATAAAAGCTGTTTGACTGGTAGCTATGATGCGCACTGACCACCAGGGGTCAGACGCTCAACACACAGGTATGGAAACATGGAACAGACTGATGAATCTCAGAAGGAAGCGGGGAGGGGGGAGGGCGGGAAGATATTAACCAAAGATCTTATATGCGTACTAGAGGTCCAGTGGGGTCCCTTGGCCTGGACTGCGGGGATCAGGCTGAAACCAGCAGTCCGACATCTCCCCAGGGGTCCTGGATTGCGAGAGGGTGCAGGCCAGGCCGAGGGAGCCCGGATTCCTGCACTGGGCCTCTAATAATATATAATGATCAACACACATAATTATGTTAGCTCTAATTTAGTAAAAACTTACTAGGTCTCAGGCAATAGTTCATACCTCAGTTTCTCCATCTGAAAAATTAGGTTACTAGTGATACTGATGTTAAAGTGCTATTGTGAAAATTAGGTGAGGACAACTCATAGTAAGCACTTAGCACACTGCAAGGCATGTAAGAATCACAAACTGTCATTATTAGTACCTCTGATTGCACTTAATCTCCACCACGACTCTTGGAAATTGCTGCCATTGTCACTCCCATTTTATAAACAAGAGTTGGGAGAAATTGTTCAAATGCACACAGCTAGTGTTTTCTGAGCCAGTATTCAAGTCCAAGACTGTGTGACATTAGAGTCTGAGGACGCCATCCTTTCTGCCCACCAGTGGAAGTAACTTTTTCCATTTTAGAACTTATGGTTTCAGTGCAGATTCTTAGTGTCCTCTCTGCCACATCGGAGGCTTCCAGGTGCTCCTCTACTGAGAGGGGTACCTTGTTGTTGAGAATAACAAAGGGGTGTTAGCAATTATTCTATTAAAATTCTTCAGGCAGTAGAAACATTAGTAGATAATTTCTTAGCTCTCTTATCTTCTTTAGGGTCAAGAAGCCTTTAAAATGTCCATTTTTCATAATAATTAATTGTGAAGAATGCTATACTTTCCTACACATCAATAGTAAGTATGTTGGAAAGTTAATGATTATGTTTACCTAGTGTTCTCCATGCATGTACCTAGGAGCCTGGAAATATTATGCTAAGCACACAAATGTCTTTCTGGTGTATAAAAATGATGATAAATCACTCAATAAAGCTGTTTTGTGTACGAAGACACCAGCGTTATTTCCTAAATGTTTAGTTTTATTCATTCATTCCTTCATTTAACACTTTCTGGATGAGTGCCTACGACGTGCTGGACACTGTCCTCGGCAATGCTAGTTTCAGTGATGAAAAAGACTAAACAAGGTCTCTCCAATAAAGCCTACTTTCCGGTGTCAGGAGATTCATTTAATCAGCTTGGTAATCAACTAGAAAATATGAAATTGTAAATTAATATTCTGCAGAGAAATAAAATGGGGAGGGACCAAGTGATAACACCGCATTTATTAAACCATTACTGATCGTTCGTGAAGCAACCGTTGTGAGTACATAAAATGAAAAAAAAAATCATGTACTCTTACTCCAAAGACCTCAAAAGCTATTTTTACCTGTATTGTGAGGCCGTGTGTAATGTGATCTAGGAAAAGTACAGAAAAAGGTAAAATGTGAACAAAAGTCACTTCCAGGTAGGAGGAAAAAGTAAGTAGTCTAACTAGGCTGCAGGAGATGGATTGCCTAGGTAACTGGGGGAAATATAGAAGGACCATGGGTTTAATCAAACCTCAGCTAGGGTAAGGATCAGACTGTGTCCAGGAAATATTAAATCATCTTGATACAGTGAATGGCATGTTCAGAGCTGTGCTAGGAGGAGTTTCAGTGGCCGTCAGGAGTTTTAGAAAGTTAAAACACTGAAGACAAGGACACCACCTGGGAGGTTATTGCAATGGACCAGGCATAAGGCACGAGTGCTGATCTGGGATGATGAGGACGGGAATGGAAAGATGAAAATGGCCAACATTTTGTTTTCTACTAATGTTGATAACATTTCAGGAGTCCATGTGTGCAGGATGGTGAGGGGAGAGGAGAAGTTGGATAAGGTAGTAGGTAATAGAAACCAGGATAGAATAATGTGGATGAGAATGACTAGTTGACAGGGACCTAAATGATGGAGGTAAAAGCTGTAACATGAGAAGTTTCACTATCTCTGTGCTTTGGTTTGCATTTCTTCACTTGATAGACTGCTGGTTTCACCTTCCTTCTGAGTCCAAATATATCAAGATTCAAATCAAATGTGAAGCTCAATACATTCCATAATACTTATCAAATTCTGTCCTTGACTAGGCACTATACACTGAGTGGCCAGATTATTATAATCTCTGAACACATAATAGTCTGGCCACTCAGTGTATAGCCTATATAATAAAAGGCTAATATGTCCCCTCGACCAGGAGTTCGACCAGCAGGCAAGCCAGCCAACCGCCCATGTCCCCTCCCCCTAGCCAGGCTGGCTGGACCGCACCCATGCATGAATTCATGCACCAGGCCTCTAATATATATATATATATATATATATATATATATATATATATATATATATATACATATATATACACACACACACACACACACACACACACACACACACACTGTGTGGCCAGATTATTATGCGTTCTTAACAGTAGAGTCATTTTCTTTCTCTTCTCAGTATTTTTAATGCTTCATCTGTGCCTTCGCTAGGGCATTTATTACTTTCTACCTTGAATCCCAGGAACTTGCTACCTCCTCTAATAGGCTGTAAGTGCCCTGAGGGAAGAATCCATGTCTGTCTCATTTGTACTGCAGTGAATTGCACTCAATAGACATAAAATAAATATTTGTAATTTGAGCTTAAGAAGTTGCATGATATTTGAAATCGCCTAGTAAGACTTTGATAGTAACTGCTCAATTCTACCCAATACCCACATTTAGTTCCCAATTGCATAATAACCAATTACCAAGTAGCTTATTATATTACTACAATATTAATACAGTTCATTTATTTAAATGACTCAAATTACCAAGATGAATATTTTACAACCCCATTGTTTCAGGCATATTAATATCATCAGTGTAACTACATCATAGTTCAATAATTTATTGAAAATGTCCAGAGAACAGTTGATCCAGTCTGTACAAATGTTTTTTATTAACCTAGGTATATAGATTTTTGAAAATAATTTTGTTTATGTTGTGATTCACCACATAACACATGGATACTAGATTAAGCCATAGCTAATAAATGTGTCCTATTTCTAGTGAATAAATGCTGGAACACTGACATTTAGTAACATTCCATACACACTAATAGCTATTAATACATATAAAAAATGAGAGCAACAGTGCCTCATGATAAAGGAGTAATTTGGCCAGAACAAAAGAAATTAGGGAAAGACTTGAGACCTTTCAGAAAGACAGATTTGGAGATCCCAGTTAGGGACTGACAAATTTGGAAGCCATGCTGTACAATCAGGACAAAGCACGGGACAGAGAAAACCAGATCCTGACAAATAGCAGGGAAGAGATTATCTAGCAGAATTGAAGGGGCAGGATAAAGCTGGCAGAGGAATAGACTGAGGACTGAGGAAGCAGGAGGATCTAGGAAACAGACCATATCTGAGAGGAATCCCTGCAGGCTTCCTATACGGAAGTAGGAAGTAAGCTACATCCAGTCTGCAGGTGGAGGGTAGAGGATGCATCTGGTAGGAGTGAGATATGGCCAACTCTTAACAGCACGGTAAACAGAATAGCTCCCAAAGATGTCCAGGCCCTAACCCCTGGAACCTTACATGGTAAAGGTGACTTTGCAGGTGTAATAAATGTTAAGCACCTTAAAATAGGTGGATTATCCTGGTGGGCCTTAATTAACCATATGAGCCCTTAAAAGCAGAGGGCTGTCTTCAACTGGGAAGAGAGGCCAGTGAAGTGAGACAAAAGGGAAAGTCAGAGAAATTCAAAGCATGAGAGGGAATCCGCCCACCACTGCTGACTTGGAGGGTGAAGGAGACCACGAGCCAGGGAATATAGTTGCCTCTAGGAGCAGAGAACCACCCTGGGCCAACAGCTAGCAAGGAAACCTGGACTCAATCTTACAAATACATGGAAGCGAATTCTGCCACCAGCCTGAATGAGTTTGGAAGTTGATTCTTCACAGAACCTCTAATAACGCACGCAGCCCTGCTGATACTTTGATTTCCACCTTGTCAGTCTCTAAGCTGAGTTCCCAGCTGAGCCCATCTGTTCTTCTGACCTACCCAACTGTGAGACAATAAATTTGTGTTGTTTTAAGCCACTCAAATTGTGGTAATTTGTTATGGCAAGCCTAGGAAGCTAATACAGATATCAAAAGGCACCTTATAATTGTCAAGAGACATGAATGGCTTAGAAAGGATTTTGGCTATTTTTCCCCTTCATTTCCCTATCTAGGAAAAAAAAAAGTGATCACATTTTCAAGATGCTGAGTAATTCAGCATATCCAATACTAGAGGTGGGACAAATGTGACTTAATTATTTCATTGGGCATATTCATAGAACTCTGATGTTTTGTGATAGGATTTTCTGATCCTTAAATCCTGAAATTCAGTAAACTAATATATAGTGTGTGATTTCAGCTAAAATTTATGATGGTTGGATATTTTGAATGTCTTACTGTCTCTTTGCAAAAATGCTTCTCTATACAGGGTGGGGCAAAAGCATGTGTACAGTTGTTCATGTAAAAAATAATACAATAATTAATAAATAATAATCCTATATAATAAAAGGCTAATATGCAAATAGACCGAACAGCAGAAAAACCAAACACCGGGTCGCTATGATGTGTGCTGACCACCAGGGGGCAGCATGGAGCAAAGGGAGGCCCCAGCCGGCAGCCAGAAGGCCCCGATGGGACCTGATCACTGTCCAGGCCTAGGGACCTTACCCATTTCGTGCACTGGGCCTCCAGCATAAGAATAAACTATGTTTCACATACAACTGTATACCTACTTTTGCCCCACCCTGTATTTTTATGTCAAATTATCCATTTAATTATATAATTTTTTCTTGCTATTTTTTACTCAATTATAACTAATTTTTTGTCTCAGATTATAGTAATTTAGGACGTTAGAGAAAAGTTAGAAAGTCCAGTAAATGTTTTTAAGAAGTTAAATAACACCATATATATGATAGAGATCTCCCAAGATTTTTCTGCAACAGTAGCAATTGAACATGAACTTATCAAATACGAAGTTAGCATTAGAATGATTTCATTAAAGATGAAAAGCTTTATTGTTGGCTATTTATTCCCTGGGTCTTGAAATATGGCATACCACCCCTGAATCATAGTGCTTGGTAAGAACAGCCATTCAAGATACTCAATGCAGACCCTTTCCCAATGAGCCAGACTTACTCTGAATGACCATTTAAAAATGGCAAAAATACTGATACTTTCAAAATTGCATTTATAATTGCAGTATTACTCAATGTTGTTTCACTGGAATCTGCCATATTCCAGGAAGAACTTTGATATTATTGGATGAGAAATTCTAGCACATAACCTTTCCCATTCCCTTTCTCTTACTAAGAAAAATGTTTCAATTCATCCAGTCAAGGTTCCTTCGAGGTTCATGATCTCTACTAGGGTGGTCTAGACATAGAGTTAATATTCAGTTAATTTATATTTGCATAGCCATAGACTTTCATTTTAAATTTTTTCACCTTTCCAGAGTGGTTTTTCCATCATTGTTGAGATTTCGGACAAGACAACAGATGTAAAAAATTTTCCCATATCCTCTCTATCTGGGGAATATATGACTTAAAGTCACTGAAACTCAAGGGAGCAAATTGGACTCATGAAGACTGGGGTGCAGGAGAGAGTTTCTAGTCAGTCTCTATTATTATGCCATTTGGTTTAGAAAGAAATCATATTAAAAAGTCATCATTCCTCATTTTTAGTCACTGACTTGTAAAGCACCCTCCTTTTTATTCAGTTTCATTCTCTATTCTCACAACTGAAGAAATTGAATTTAATAAGCTATAATTCTTTACTTCGGAAGCACCTTCTTGGTTCACGCACTTTTGAAAATTAATCAATAACAATCATTTTAAATAAATCACTAAGACTCCCCTCCTTCTTTCCTTTTAGCAAAGCAAGTTCAAGAACATGAAATTTTCTTTGCTAATCCTTTGAGTCAGGTGGATAATTTTATTTTTTTTTTCTAAGCTTCGTTGTTATTTATGGTCAGATTGGCATTCAAACACTTGCCCTGAGAGGTTTAACTGGGATGCTAATTGGTATATCTGCAAACTGTATATACAAGTGTAAAGGTTCCCTATCTAGTGAGGTGAGGGACAGTGCCTCATTTCCAAGGTGTAACTGTTCAGGTTTTTTAAAATAAAGTGTTCTCAAACGACTGGTTGGTCCTTTAGGCCACGCGCTTCTTGTCTATATGATATAACCCATCACCTTTTCTATGTCTTTCTCTCCAATATCCTTCCATCCGTATCCATGCAGTTCTAAGAATTAATTCCACTGGTGACTGGAAGCCTTGGTGGGATGCCACTCAGATCTCCTCTCAAAAGAAAGTCCACCAGTTAGCTAACAGTTTCCAGCTTCCCATGCAGGGTCCACCATGGCTTTCTCACCAAGACCACAAGCTCCTGAGGCTGCTCCCAGCTGATTGCTAAGTGGAGGTACTGGAGCCAGGCCATTTCCACCTGACAAAGTAAGGCTTTAACAGCCTTTGTTCAAAGCTGCACTGTAACCCAGGGACCTTCCTATCCAACACTCCTCCTTCCCCTTATCCTTTAAAAGGTGTCGGACCTGCGTTGTGGTCTGGAAGCCTGCTCCCTCTGCATCTCATCCTTCACAAACATGCCCCACCGCCGATTAAGTCTCTTGCACTTTTGGTGTCTGTTTCATGAAGGATCCTGAGTGACATGACAAACGCTGTAAAACCTATGGAAAAAGTAAAGTATGTTATTAGAGAAAATAATAGTGAGATGTTACGTATCACCACTCCTACTTGACCAAACCATTATCTCTGTGGGAAACAAAAGGGTGTGATTTTATATAAGGCTCTAAACCCAGGGGATATATATGTAGTAAATATACATTTACTATCTTCTTACATATATATAAATTAGGAGAACTAATGGAAAATCAATCAAAACAGTCTCCTAAGGAAACATGTTAACCCTTTAAAGTGTGAATTTCATCACATGATCACATTTAAATTATTCAGAACACACACACACTAAAGTATTCTCATTGGAAAAATGTGTGCTTCATTCCAACTAGCTAAAGGCCGCAGAAAACACAGGAATGACAGGGATTAAAAAGAAATCTTCCATCTTTGCTTTGATTAGTCTTTGAGTTTCATAACAAATCCTTATGCCCCTACTCTACTCTTCTTGTTCCTGCAAAGTTCCTTCCCTTCCCCAGAGCTCTGTCTAAGCTTGGAAAATTTTCCTGAAGGACCAAGGCCCTGGGTTAGGGGGTGTCTGTTTCATCTTGGGGTCACCTGGTGCTCTTGCTGGCTGTATATGCCTAGACACTCCATGCAGACAACACTTCACAGGGTCCTTCTATCTCCCCAGGGTTTTAACCTGAAAACAAGTGTGGTCTATTGTATTCTCAAGCCCCTCACATCCTTTCTGGGGTAGTTCTCCTTTCACATGGCTCTACCCAAGAAGGGTACTTAAGGGTATCTCTATCTTTGAAGCATCAGCACCTTGCTTATCATTAACTGCTCTACACTTCCTTCATCCAATTCTAATTCACCAGTCCAGGTTATCTCTTTCAAACATGTAGGGAAGCCATGTGCTCTCTTTTTAAAATCTCTTTCTCAAATATTTTGTCTGTGGCCCTGATCTTCCAGCTCCCCCTAAAGGTTCATGCTTCCGAAAGAGAGAAGCCAGGAGACAGCAGACTTCTGGTTGTTGTTCTGTGCACCCTCCTCCCGGGGCAACAAGCACAATAGCAACCATCTGCTTCAAGAGGAAGAGTGAAAGGGGAAATCCCAAGAGGGGCAAGAACTGTATTATTCTGCCGCTTCAGCATATGGCTAGACAGTAAATTAAAGTTTTAGCATTGAGAGGAACATTGGAGGTTTTTTAATTCAACCTCCTTTCCTGTCTTCTCTATTATATGTTCCTGACAGATGGTCAACTAGACTCCATAATTCCCGTGACAGATAATTCAGTTCCTCATAAGAGAGTGCATCCCCAAATTGTTAGATTTCTTACAAAGTCCATCCTCTATTGAGTTGGCATCTGTTTCCATTATGGGCAGCAGAGGATGACCATCATTGTCCGAGAAACAGTGGTCTTGGAGCGGGACAGACAGAGATGGTGCAGGTAGTCTCTGTAAGCTTCAGCTGCTTCATCTCCAAAAGGGAGCTGATAATATCTGTCAGACTCACATGAAAGATGAAATGAAATAAATATACATAAATACCTGGCATAGTGTTTGTCATGGTAAATGTTTGCTAAATATTGTTTCTGTCTCATAAAGGTCCAAACTCATTCATTCTCTCAGAAAATATTGATTTAGCATTTCTCTTGTTCCAAACCCTGGAATAGACCTTGACAATATATCAGCAAATAAACCAAATGTGTACCTTGTCTTAAGGAGATACAGTATATCCAAAGTGAGCATTGGCTTACAAATGTTAGAAGTGCTATGAAGGAAAACACCAGGGTCCCAAGAGAGCTCTACAAAGGGACTCATAAAGAACAAGTCCCCTTTCTGTCACACACACACACACACACACACACACACACACACACAGAAAGTGATCATCTGTCTTATCTCAGGAATAAACATTCCAATGTTTTCATCCTTTCTTCAGATAGCACAGTTATGGATGGCTTCGTTTTTCCTACTAAAATATGGAACATTGAACTATCTTTCCTTAAGTAAACTTCTAGGCTAATCATGAAGATTTTATATTGTTTAAAATTCTTTTTCAAGTTTTTAAGTCCCTTTCAACATGTAAAATAACTGCAAATGTGCATTCCATTTGTAATTCACGCATTCTATGTACTACTTTTAATTTGCTATTGGATTTGCTTCTGTAATGTTGAGGGGGGAAATAAGTCCTAACAGAAACTATAACCCCTTTCCTTTTGGGGCCTTATTTTAAAGTTAGTTATGATAGCTAGGTAGAGTTTCTGCATTTCTACTCATCCCTAGACCTGCTGTTCTTGTGAATTGACCAGAAGTGCTTGTGTTGTGATCATGCCTTGTAAGTAGATGCTTGAAATAAAAGCTGTTAGTCTTATGGATATTCTGTCTAGCTGGCTATGTGCTTCTGATCATAAAACAAAGCACCCAGAGACCAGGTCTCTTTTCTCCTTCCTCCCACACTCTCCCGTATTTAATTCAGCAGTCTGATTTCATCTCACATCTTTCCTTTTCTCCTAGTTTTAAGAAGAATTTACACTTGGACATTGCTTGTACATCATTGCCTTTCAGGCAGGCATGGATTTGACCCCATTAGAAGTTCTTAAACAATTACATTACATAGTTTTCCCTGTTAATGTACATTCAACAACCAATGTTTTCCTGATTAATTTGGTTTTAAAATCTTAGATATGCCCTGGCTGACATACCTCAGTTGTTAGAGAGTTGTCCCATGCACTGAAGGATTAGGGGTTCAATTTGTGATCAGGACACATATCCAGGTTATAGGTTCGATCCCCTGCCAGGGTGTGTATGGAGGGCAACCGATTGGTGTTTCACTTTCTCTCTCTTCCTCTCCCTTCCTCTCTTTCTAGCATCAATGAAGGTGATGATTAAAAAAAATAAAATCTTAGATTATGTACTTGTCCTTAAAAGCCTCTTTCTCTGTCTTTATAAAAGGGATCTCTTTAGAGCTCACTATACCTTTATATAGTGAAGAACAGACTTTGAAGAGCATCCAGCTCTTCCTACCAACCCCACCCTGGTACTCAGAATTCCCATGTCCCTGTCAGAGTTCCTACTTCTGTATTTCTGTCTCTTTGACCCTGAAATGATCTAAATTTGAATACAGATGTGAGATTTGATCATGAAGTAAGATGACTAACCCAGTATACATTCCCTAAGGCAAATTATAATATATCAGAGCTCAGTTTCCTCCTGTGGAACCAAAAGAAGCTCGTTGGCATTGCTACTTGGTCACTACACTGTAAAACAAACAAGCAAATAAAAACAACAAAAAGAGGAAACGTGGATACTACGAGTTGATGAGAGATAATTGTGAAACAAGCTCCTTGACCTTGCTACATGTTTTCTGTGGTCTCCCTTCCAGACCGACACCCCCAGCCCAAGCAGTCTCTTTTGGAGGAGCTGGCTATGCTATGGCCCCCACCCCGGGGCTCCCCCCCAGTGGGGCTCGTGTGCCAAGTGGGCACTTCCTGACTACACACATTCACCAGCAGCTACAATGACAGGGGCAGAGCGCAACAAGGCCGGCACTTGTCCCTGAAAGAAGGAAGAAATGTCACCCTCCCTCTGTGAATAGATGTGGTTGTTCTCACTGTCTCCCTTGAAAGCCTCATTCTCTGAAGTACAAGCTATTATGCCAAGGCAGATGTACAATCTGGGACGTTTTCCAAGTTCATCACTGAAAAGCACGAGGTAGTCAGCCTCAGCGCCTCCATGGAAGTTTCTGTCTCTGTCTCTGTCTGCCTGGCTGGCAGCCCTGAAGAGTAGACAGTTGTCCAGACGCTGGGTAGGTAGGAAGCCGAGCGTGGTGACCGAGGGGCTCTCAGCCCTTTTCTCAGTTTGCAGAGCCCATCAGGTTTCCCCTGACAGCTGTGCATATTTCACACAAGCAAAGCAGTCCACTGGTGAGGCAGCAGCCTCACTTTGTCTGAATGAGCTACACTCTGGGCAAGGTGCAAAGTCAGGAGCCTCGTTGCACAGCATCTGCGAGGGAAGATGTAAAAGCAGCTGCCGTTGTTATTGCTTCGCACAGGGGGAGAGCAGCACTATGTTTGCTAACTGCTTCACCAATTTCCATAGTCTTCCCTGCCACTTTGGATCCTAACCAGAAGCCATGGGATATGTTATAAAGATAACGATTTGCTCCCCTGTTGTAATGCAGGAGGCTATGAGACTCCGGATCCTTGCCACCTATCATATTGGATCAAGTTGTCCAACTCCCCGAGGCCTTTAGAAATGTTCACATCTCTTAGAGTTCCACAGTTTCAAGTAAGCAGTTCAGTGTTTTTCATAAGTTCTTAAAAGCTAAGTAGCAACCTGTACTTTCTCATCTCGTGTTACCCATTATCTCCTCCTTCATGGAAATGCTTTCCGCATGAAGCAGGTGTTATTGTAGAGAGACTGACTCAAATGAACCCGGGAAGGTCTTAAGTGCCTCTGCTCTGGGATATGACTTGAGAAAGAGAGTCATTCCATTTTCTCAATTCTAAGCGTCGTTCCAAACATGTGGCTTAGAGAGCGAGCCGAGTGGAGTGAGTTGAGGCGGAGTACAATGGTGGGCGTTCTGGCCCAAGTTAAATCAAACCAAGGGCTTGCATGTTTTCACATAGATTTCCAATGGTCCTCAGATTTCAAAACTTTGTAACTTTAAACATAATTTTCAGAAATCTCCAAGGGAGAAACATTCGGTATTTTTGAGACTGTTAAACTTAAAATCTTTAGCAAGGTCCATTACATCCTGCATGTTCTGGGACCTGTCTTTCTCTATTGCCTCATCTCAGGCCACTTACCACTACAAAAGGAAAGAGACAACTTTGCATTGTTTTTTACTTGTTTCCTAGCAAGATTCATCAAGGCCCTGGATTGATGAGATATGAGGTAGACCGCTGCATCAGTTAGCTTTCTTACATAACAAGCCACATGAGTCTAAAGGTGAATTATTAGTTACTAATATGTTACTAGTACCCAATATGTTATTAGAATGCTCCATTTATTAGCTGTGGCTGTGGTTCCTTTGATTCTCCAAGTTATGTAGGAAGGACAGAGATAATTCAGCTCACCTAATTTTAATTGGAAGATGATTTCATTGATATCTTGACCAAGTCATATTTAAGGAAAATACTTTATATCTCTTTAAAGCATTCCATTATGTGCTCCCCACAACCTAAGAATTTATGCCTCATTATAAGAGGAAGTTTTCTTATCTGAAAAGATTGGAAAGAGCAAGCTTTTCAATGTGACTTTTGACCTTTATGTGCACTTGGCCCCAGAAATATCATCATCATGTGACTTGGAGTCGTATGATATACTAGAGGCCCAGTGCATGACATTCATGCACCGGTAGGGTCCCTAGGCCTGGCCGGCGATCAGGGCCAAACAGGGCCTTCCTTCGTTTTGCGCTGCCCCCTGGTGGTCAGCGCACATCATAGTGAGCAGTTGAACTCCCGGTTGGTCAAACTCCTGAGGGGACAATTTGCATATTAGCCTTTTATTATATAGGATAGTATTTCTCCATTGTCTTGTCAAAGGCTCAGCCCAGCCTCTCTCTACACCTCGGCATAAAATGGATTAGGCTATTCCTCCAAGTCTAATGTCAATACTAAGTGAATACTAAAATGCATGTCTTACCCACTTCCTTGAGCAAAAGTTGCTTAAAAACCTTTTTCAAACAAAATCTTATGTGGAACCTCACACAAATAAAGCAAATAAAAGCAGAGCTGGCTTTGTTGAAGTGAAGAGAAATTGCTCGTGGCCTCCCATCCATCCTTTCTAAGCATCTCTTGCAAGGACCCTGAAGCACCTCTAATACTAATACTCTTAAGGCCCTAAGGAACACAATTTAAAAATCATGAGCCAAGGGGAAACATGAGATATATATACTCGAAGAAAAGAACAAATGTCATTTACATGGAAATACACAATGACTTGAGCTACATCTGACCAATCCTAGAAAACAAAAAAAAGAATGAGTTGCATTAAATGAATTATGATCAAGCAAATGAAGAGACAGAATATTACCCAATTCCAGTAAAAACCATCCAGGTTACAGACTCCAGAATGGGGTCTACCCACCACCGCCCCCCCCCTGGCATTTCTTCACTGACCTGGACTGCCCTAATCATTTCTTCCTTGGACTCCAGCAGGAGACTAACTGGTCTTTTTCCTGTCAGTTCCTGACACATCTGGTAAATGAGTAGAATACTTCCTGGAGCAATCTTCCTAAAACCAAATATTACTCCATTATTTCCATTATCTATGAAACAAGGAATAAAGTTGCATAGTCTTCCACATGAACCCCACCCTAGAGAGGTTCCTGCCAGCCTCTGTTGTCAATTCTCCCACTGTTCTTAATTCACATCAATGCTCTAGCAATACTGGTAAAGTTAGAGCTCTTCAAACTTACGATATTTCCTATCTCCATGTCTCTGCAAATATTGGTCTCTCCACCTAGAATTAACATTTCCCTAGTGTCTGCCTAGTGCAAGCCTACCTATCCCTCAATACACAGATTTCATATCACCTTCTCCTGTCCAAGACTTTCCTAATCACCATAGGCAGTCTTGGTCCCTTTCTTCTATGACCATGGCACTGTGTACATGCTCATAATGATTCATTAAGTATACTGTGTTGTAATCATTTAATTACATCTCTCTGCCAAATTTAATGGCAATTTCCACAGGTGAAAGGGCCAAGTCTTATTTGCCTCCACATCACCAGCACCTAACACAGTACATGACATCTGGCTATGGTTCAGGGATACTTGATAAACAACTAATAGGAGCAAAGCTTTGGGAAAATAAGTACAGGAACAACATGGAGAATGAATTAGAGAGGAAAGCCTATGCAAGAGACCAGTTAGGAGGGTACTGAGATCACCTAGGCTAGTGATAATAATGATAAAGTGAAGCAGGAAATTGCCAATGGACATAGAGCAAAGAAGAATATTGGGCATCTCTGAAAATGGAATCCACAGTACTCAGTGAGGGCTTGAAAGGGCAGAGGATTCATTGACAGTAAATCCAAAATTGAGCCTGGAGCTAAGAATGAATGGTTTTAATAACAAGCCTTGGGAATATAGGAGTGAAGACAAGAACTCCACTTCACATATGGTCAACATGGACTCAGTGCTGTGCACAATGTTAGTCATTGTTGCCATGTGGTTTTGGGGACCCTTCTGTTTTGAAAGCTGAACTCAGGGGAAAGTGGGGGCTTAGGAATCACTGATGCATGACCCTATCTAGGATACTTACAAGGACCACGGTCAATGCTGCCATTTCTGCTGTCACTCCTCTGACATCAAGACCACATGAGATTTGAATTTTTTAAAATCACATAGTTTGTTTCCCACCTCCCAAATACACACACACACACACACACACACACACACACACACACACACGATGTTTAAATTGGAAACCTAAGCTATTGATTTTTAATTTTTAGTAATCTAGAAATTTTTCATTCAGACAAATATCTAATTTCAACACTGATTTAACACCTAAAGTATATTTTTGAAGGAAATCTATGTTAACTACATTGAACTGTTCTGTTAAACTTCTTTTAAATTATGGTCAGGATTATTTTTTCCTTAAAGATTGTTCATTGTAATAGAGTAAGAATAAATCTGGATTAAAACCGTTTGGTGAATTCCAAATGTTTTTCCCCCTGACTCAAAATCAATGACTTAATGCTTCCTGAAGATTTCATATCTCTAGGCAACATACACCATCTTGCTGAGTTAAAATCCTAGTAAGGGATTGGATTAATTCTTCATTTCTATTGAGAAGAGAATAATACCGACAATGACTCTAATTATAGTAGATCTTGGACTTACAGAGCTCATTTCTTCCTAGGAGCTAAAGGAGGGTCTACAACTGCTCCTTAATTTCTACATAGAGACAGTGTGACCAGACAGAGGTAACACAGGATGCCATGAGGTTAGATCCCTATGTGATTAGCAATCTGGAGTTTTTATTCTACATTTAGTACTCTTTGTTCTAAGTTCCCACTTAAATAAATAAAGAAACTAAAGAAGAATAAAGAATAAAGTGTAATTTACAGAAAGAATTCCAATAGAGACATCTGTGAAGCTTTGGAGTGTGGATGATAAGGAGCTGTGAAATTTCTTTTATTAGAAGTATTCTAACATAAAACAGATTCATATATGTCTGAAATCACTTATTGGAATACTATCTCATTGAGGCAAGGTAGAACAGATTGTTTCTCAAGGTTTCTTCCAGTCCTATATTTCTATAATTTCTTTGTGATATGTCCTGTTACATTTTTTCCTAGTAAAACTCTAATAAGGTATATAATAAATAGAAAATGACAGTGTTAAATTGCTTCCTTTTTACTTTACAGGGAATAAGTGGATGAGACTTGAATTTCTTTATGCTTATCTCTGTGCTGTCTATTTTCAAAACTGTAGCCAGAGTGATCATTTTAAAACATAGGTCGGATCATAGAAGCTCTCTGTTTAATGCGCTGCATGGAATAAATATTCCACTTGGAGTCAAAGCCAAGTTCTGACAGCAGCCTATATGTCCTTCATGATCTATGGAAACATCCCTCCCAACCCCCCTATTACCATTTTATCTTCATCCTCTATCCTGCTATTTGCCTACTCTGCTCCAGTCACTATAGCTTCCTACTTCAGGAAGAATGGCTGCCTCGGGGCCTTTGCATACCTGGTATTCTCTTCCAAGATATTCTCATGGCTCCCTGCCTCCCCTTCTTTAAGACTTTCCTCAGATATCACTTTCTCAGTAAGACTATCCTCACCATCTCCTGTTTAAAATTGCAAAGTTCTTTCACCCCCTAATGAACTCTGTTTTCTCTTTTTTATAGGATGTGTCACTTTCTAACATCTATAATAATAAAAGGGTAATATGCTAATTAGACCAGATGTCTTCCGGACATCATTCCGGACATCCTTCCTGACAAAGCTGGAATGGGAGGGAAGCCAGCCGGGGTCCTGGGTGCCTGTGGGCGGCCCGGGGAAAACAGCCCGGGCCTGCAGGCAGCCGGAATGAAGCCGCCCAGGTCCCAGGTGCCAGAGGGAAGGCAGTACTGGCAGCTGGGGGAATGAAAGCATATTCTTGCAGGAATTTTCGTTCATCAGGCCTCTAGTACTTAATAATTTGCTTATTTATTATATTAACTTTTTGTTGTTTGTCTCTCCCCTCCTCCCAACCTCTAGCACCTCTCAAATGCTAGAACATATGGTCCTTAAGGGCAGGAATTCTTGTCTATTTTGTTCACTGACTCATCTCAACACCCAAAATAACGTATTAAAATTAGCTAACCATAAATTAAATCTAAAAAAAATTAAATCAATAAATATTGAGAAGTTCAAAGAAAATAGAAAGGAAAGTAAAAATGGTGAAAAAAGGTTTTTATTTTTCACACACAGTAAAGAAAGTATATATTTTTTAGTGTGATGATGCCCTTGCAAGTGAAAAAAGTTTACTTGTACAGAAACCTTGCTTCTAAATAACAGGTTTTCAAATATTGGAAGAGAGTTTTCATGCTCCACTTGATGCTTAGTCTATCTGAAAGGGTGAACATTGAGTTGCTGCACATATGACATACGTTCATCTACCATCTGAGTCCCTTCTAGCTCCTCCTGCAGAGCAGCACCCAGAATTGGGTGGTCCCTGCAGCACAGGGCAGAGCACAACCACCCTCTCCCTTCCAGATATTTTGCTTTTATTAATTCAACCTAAGATGTTTGCTTTTTCGAGGCTGTATTAATGATTCATATGGAGTTCCTATCAAATTTAATTTCTGACACTAATAGGCTACATATTCCCCATTGTATACAACCAAGTGTGGGACCTTGTATTTTTCCTATTAAATATTAATTTGGTAGACTTCTGCCCATGGCTACATCATGTCAAGATAATTTTGAGTCAGCATATTTACTAATCATAAAGTTAATTACTAATCCAGGGGGAGTATGCCCTCTATTTCTTTACTTAAGAAATCTAAGTAATTGGAAAAATGCTGAGGACAGATGAAGAGATGCACTCTTCTGAAAACCTCTTATGTGATAGATGTCAATTTATTAATAAGCACCATTGAAGTAATGTGATGTAAGTCGTTATTAAGCTAATTACCTGTTATTCAAATTTCACATTTTTCTGCCTTAAAATATTGCCTACATTTTTGCCAATTTAAGACCTAGTCCTGAACAACTATTTCTCCATATTATCCATCTACTAACCTAACCCTATCAAAGAAATAAATCTTGTATGTTATTGTCATTAGACAGATGCTAAATGCCTGTGACCTCCCTCAGAATAGTTATGCATCATTTCTAATGAAATATTTTTCAAGATACCATCAATCATTTGCATCATTTTGCTTCCTACTTTTTGAAAATTAGGAAATTAATTTTATATAGCCCCACAAAAGCTGTTCAAAAAAGGTCAAACAAGTTCCAAGAAATTAGTATGACTTGCTGCATTATTATAAAGCACATTACTAGGTTTCTCTATAATTATACTTTTAATTCTAAGTCAGTTACATTGAGAATCTATAGTAAGCCATGAGTGATGATACAATTAAAAATATATGTCTGATTGACATTGCCCTTCAAAATGGAATTAGTGCTAATGAAATAAACTGCTTTTGATATTGTGGAAATTCTGATTAAATGATGCTGCTATAACTAATTTGGAAACTACACATCGAATGCTTCTAAATATCTGCTTGTCTTCCACCTCCGTTTCTACACTTTGGGGGGAGAGAAGAAGGGGAGGGCAGGGGGAGAGATGTGTTCATTGAACTTAAGATCTTCAAAAGCATAAGCTCCCCTTTCCATGATTTATTCATCCTTGCCCTGTCATTTTGGTGTCGCTAAGGAAGGTCTTTAAACTTGTTGGCTGTGATTAACATTCCTGAAATTATGATTAGTTACTCAGAAACTGTGGTCTTTGTGGTAGAATACCACAGAAAGGTAAATTCACAGTACTTTATGCTACTCACACTTACCCACCACGCAGAGTGGAGAAATAGAAAACCTATGAGTTATTATTTAGACTCAATATTTTTAGAACAAGATTTGTTTTAAATGTGATTATTTAATTGCTTGGTGGTGACTTTCAAATTCAGAAAGACTTTAGGTAGCTGGCTACTTCTCTGCTACAACAGTCCACTTGAGGAAGTTGAGGGGAAAGGGAAGAAATCTCTGAAGCAAATTTTTTTTTGCCTTGAATCTGCATGATAATTCAGAGAAGCTGCCCGGGAAGCTGCCCAGTCAGGGAATCTGAAGATCAAGCCGAGCCCAGATCTATGGCTGAAATGTTGGTGCTTTGGATCAGGTTGTCACAACTCTGCATTGCAGTTTTTTTAGCTTAAAGATGGAGAAACTTCATCTCCAGCGTTGCCCCGGGATAATTTCACTGAAATGTGAGAGTGTTTTATGAACTGTGAAATACTGCACAGACTCCCAGAAAAAATATATTTTCCCATTCATCCCCTAATTCAATCAGGATGGTCAATTGAATGGACATATATTATTTAAAGCTTGAATCACCTATTAATCATCACCTTTGGCAAAGAAACTGGAGATGCAAAAACAAGTGCTGTGTAAAAAGCTCACATACATGATCTGAAGTACATTTTTTTGTTTATCCAGTTTTTTAAAAAATAAACCTATCATAGCATATTTTTAAAACAATATAATCCATTAACTTTTTTTGTGTTGTTTAGTTGATTGACTTTCAACAAAAATAGTTTGAAAATGCTACATTTTCTCTGTTATAGACAAAATAAAACACATCATCATCAGACCATATTTTCCAAACTAAAAAAAAAAAAAAAAAAAAAAAAATTTAAGACATTGTCTCCCATCCATTTATTTTATGGACACTAGCTGTTCCATGATGCTCCTGGCCAGAAACTATTTCTAAATATTATGTTTGCATTTTGATCCTTTATCCTGGCTGTAAAATTATACGTAGCTAGTCTTTTCTCCTATAAACTCCCTCTGTGGTTGCTGAAAGGTAAATTATTTTGTTGAAGGTCAGCATTAAGCCCAGCCAGATTTACCTTTTACTAATCCTCTTGAGTTGCTTCAGTTGTAAGCTTTTTATCACTGTACTAGAACCTCTTTTTGGCCCCAGAATCTTTCCTCTCAACCTGATTCACAATGCTGCTCAATGCATCCATGTCCAAATTTGGCCATCTGGGCGTTTTCAAACATGGCATCAGACCAGTGGAGTCTCAGTCTGGTGCAGTGTCTGATGTTCCCCTCTCTACCACACATAGCCAATCATTTGTCAGAAAACGCACAGCCTCTATCCAACAGTTTACTGGGGCCACGTATGCTTCAGTCACGCTTTCTAACTCTCAATTAGAAAAATCTCAGATGTGGTCATTACATGTTTTATGAGTTGTGGAAACACAGGGGGTCCTTCAAATGGACAGACAGCTGAAAAACTTGGCGGGCAGTTAAATGCCAAGCAAGCAAGGCTCCCCACAGATCAGTGGTTTCCTCTCACACCTGTGCTCAGTCTCTGTCAAAAGGAAAGGAAAACCCTATTTTCAGCGTTGAGTACATGGAGGATGCTAAACTTGCCGAGTCACAGGCAGCAGGGTCCTGTGCAGAAAATTGATGAGAAGGGTACCATCGCCTCAGCTGTTCAAATTAGATTTCTTCACAAGGAGTCTCCAGGTCCCGGTTTCATCCTTTGGAGATGGGCCAGAATGAAAAACAGACTGTACTCCCCAAACTTCTCTACTCAGACACGCTGTGCATCCTTCCAAATCCAAATGCCACCTCTTCCCGGAAGCCTTCCTGGAAGCTTGCCCATTTGGAAGTGATTTTTCTCTTCAGTTCCAAAGCACTGACTTCCAGAGTGCAACCTGCCCCACTGTGCACAGGGTGCACAGAGCTGCAGCCGTCCATGTGTGCATCTTTTTCTTCCGATTCCGCTAAGGCCCCCGATGGGCTAAGCAACCATGTTTGCTGGCGGGGGTATTGAGAGTGCTTTCTTCATTCTTGTGTGTTTGATCTGATTCTTTACACACCTGTCTTTGGGTCTAGATGATCAGCCATCTTCAGGTCAGTAGTCACACCTTGCTTCTCTGGGTAAGCCTCACAACATCTTTGCACTTGAAGGCTTGCCACCAAGAATATTGAAAGTTGAGTAAATGTAGAATATCCGATAAAACCATGCAGTTTTCAGTTCAGCCATGGCTGCACATGCCCACTTTAGAATTAAAAAAGATGAGTTGTGCATTATTTTTGACATAAAAATGCAACTTCTGAACCAATAGTATTGGTTGGTATCATTCCATTCAGAAATCATTCATTTTAAGACATGTGGCCATACAAATACAATGTTTTTAAAAATGAGGGGGAAGTGTCAAATGCATTGGGAAAATATTTTAATGTGGAAATTGTGGACATTCTTTACAAATAAATGTTTGGTAATTATGATATTGAAAGTTAGATTCTATTTCTTTATTTTTTATTTTTCTGTAGAATTTATTGAGGTGACATTGGTTAATGAAATTATATAGGTTTAAGGTGTACAGTTCTGTAATACATCATCTGTATATTGTATTGTATGCTCACCACCCCAAATCAAGTCTCCTTCCATCACCATTTATCCTTCCTTTACCCTCTTCTACCTCCCTCCACCCCTTTCCCTCTGGTAATCACCATTGTCTGGTATCTGTCTGTTTGTTTGTTTGTTTGTTTGTTTGTTTGCTTACTCCCTTCAGCTTTTCCTCCTAGCCCCCTACACACCTCTCCTCTGACAGCTGCCGGTCTGTTTTCTATATCTATGAGTCTGTTTCTATTTTATTTGTTAGCTTATTTTGTTCATTGGATTCCACATATAAGTGAAATCATATAGTACTTGTCATTCGCTGACTGGCTTATTTCACTTAGCACAGTGGTCGGCAAACTGCGGCTCGCGAGCCACATGCGGCTCGCAAGCCGCAGTTTGCCACTCTGTTGACTAATGAGTTTGCCGACCACTGACTTAGTATAATGATCTCCAGGCCCATCCACACTGTTGCAAAAGGTAAGGTTCCTTCTCTTTATGGCAGAGTAATAGTCCATTGCGTAAATGTACCACAGCTTCTTTATTTACTCATTTACTAATACGCACTTGGGCTGCTTCTGAATCTTGGCTATTGTAAATAATGCTGTTTCGGGCTTCCTTGGATATATTCCCAGAAGTGCAATCACTGTATCATAAGGCAGTTTCATTTTTAATTTATTGAGGTAACTCCATACTGCTTTCCATGGTGCCTGCACCAATCTGCATTCCCACCAACAGTGCACAAGGGTTCCCTTTTCTCCACATCCTGGCCATCACTTGCCATTTGTTGATTTATTGATGGTAGCCATTCTGGCAGGTGTGAGGTAATATCTCATTGTGGTTTAAATCTGCATATCTCTAACGATTAGAGATGTTGAGCATCTTTCATTTTCTCTATTGACCATCTGTATGTCCTTTTGGAGAAGTGTCCATGTCCTTTGCCCATTTTTTAATTGGATTTTTTGTTTCTTTGGTGTTAATTGTATAAGTTCTTTATAAACTTTGGATATTAACCCCTTATCAGATGTATTGTTGGTGAATATGTTCTCCCACTCAGTGAGTTGTCTTTTCATTTTGTTGATGGTTTCCTTTGCTATGCAAAACTTTTTAATTTGATGTAGTCCCATTTGTTTTATTTCCTTTGCCCGAGGAGCTATATCAGAAAAAAAGTATTGCTATGAGAAATATCTGAGACTTTACTGCCTGTTTTCTTCTAGAATTTTTATGGTTTCGAGTCTAACATTTAAGACTTTTACCCATTTTGAGTGTATTATTGTGGATGGTGTTAGAAGATGGTCTAGTTTCATTTCTTTGCATGTATCTGTACAATTTTCCCAACATCATTTATTGAATAGACTATCTTTACACTGTTGTATGTTTTTGCGTGCTTTGACAAATATTAATTGACCATAAAGGCATAAAGGGGCTGAGAGGAGGGGGATAAAGGTGGGTGGGTGGGGGGAACTTGGGGACATCTGTAATATTGTCAACAATTTTTTGTGTGTGGATTTATTTCTGGGCTCTCTATTCTGTGTCATTGATCTATGTCTGTTTTTTTGTTTCGTTTTATATATATATATATATATATATATATATATATATATATATATATATATATATTTCAGAGAGGAAGGGAAAGGGAAAGAGAATGAAATGTCAATGATGAGAGAGAATCATTGATAGGCTGCCTGCTGCACATCCCCTACTGTGATCGATCCCGCAACCAGGGCATATGCCCTGACTGGGAATCAAACTGTGACCTCCTGATTCATAGGTTGACACTCAACCACGGGCCAGGCTATATATCTGTTTTTATGCTAGAACCATACTGTTTTTATTATTATGGCTTTATAGTATAGTTTGATATCAAGCAGCATGATTCCTCCAAATTTGTTCTTCTTTCTAAAGATTGTTGTGGCTATTCAGGGTCTTTTGTGATTCCATATAAGTTTTTGGAATATTTGTTTAATTCTGTGAAATAAGTCATTGGGATATTGACAGACGTTGCATTCAATCTGAAGATTGCTTTGGATAGCATGTACATTTTATGTTAATTCTTTCTATCCATGAACACAGTATATGTTTCCACTTATTTATATCTTCTTCAATTTCTTTCTTCAATGTTGATAGTTTTCTGAGTACAGGTCTTTTACATCCTTAGTTGAATTTATTCTTAGGTATTTTTTATAGTCTGCTCTTTATTAGAAGAAAAATATACATATAGATATAGTTGTACATTTTAATAGATGCTATAGTAATTTGCTTTATTTTACAACCATTAAGCAAGATTGCTTATAATACTTAAATAATTATATTTCAAGGTTTTCTTTTGAATCATTTTTTTATGCAGTTGTAAATGGGATTGTTTTCTGAGTTTCCCTTTCTGGTGGTTCTTTATTGGCATATAAAAATACAACTGATTTCTGCATATTTATTTTGTATCCTGCTACTTTATTGAATTCATTTATCAGTTCTAATAATTTTTTGATGAAATCTTTAGTGTTCTCTATATTCAGTATCCTGTCATCTTCAAATAATGACAGTTTTAATTTTTCCTTTCCAATTTGGATACCTGTTATCTCTTCTTGTCTGATCGCTGTGGCTAGGACTACCAGAACTATGTTGAATAAGAGTAGTGGAAGTCAATATCCCTGTCTTGTTCCTAGTCTTAAGAAAAATGCTTTGAGTTTTTTGCCCATTAAGTATGATATTGGCTGTGGGTTTGTCATATATGGTCTTTATTACATTATGGTATGTTCCCTCTCTTCCTACTTTGCGGGAGTTTTTATCAAAAATGGGTGCTGGATTTTATCAAATGCTTTTTCTGCATGTATTGATATGGTCATGTGATTTTTACCCTTCATTTTGTTTATGTGGTGTATCACATTTATTGATTTGTGGATACTATACCAACCTTGCATCCCTAGAATAAATCCCACTTGATCATGATGTATGATCTTTTTATTATATGGCTGGATTCATATTGAGAGCAATAGAGGCATCAATGATAAGAGAGAATCATTGATCAGCTATCTCCCTTGTAAGTCATGAACTGTCTCTTACTGCATTTAAGACTCTCTCTTGGTCTTTAAACTTTGCCATTTTAACTATGATGTGTCTTTGTGTGGGCCTCTTGGGTTTCATCTTGTTTGGGATTCTCTGTGCTTCCTGAGCTTTTCTTTCACCAGGTTAGGGAAGTTTTCAGTCATTATTTCTTCAAATAGGTTCTCCTTCCAGTGGTGCAGTCTCCTTGATCACCTGAGCTGGGTGCTTCAGGAATGTCCCTTGTGTGTGCTATGTGAGCCCTCCTTTTGTAATTGAGTCTTGATTTCTATTGGTCCATTTATGTGTGAGGTCAACCCTCAAGCTGGCTGACTGTGACGATCAACCTGTACCACAGTGTATGAGCTGCTGTGTAGATGCTGACCACACAAAGCAGGATTCACCTCCATGGCTCTGGTGCCTGCCAAGATCTCCCTTTGGATATGCCACTTGTGAATAATTGCCTCCTGCTCTGATGCTTTCTGAAGCGGGCCCCTGGGTGTGTTGGTTCTGGGGCCTCTTGTGCAGACCAATATCAGATGCTTCCTGTGACTCACCCTAGGCAACCTGTTTAGAGCTACAAAGTGATCCGCAGTTTGTGACTGCCTCTGCTGGGCCTGAGTGTGCATGGGAAGCCATTTAGTAACAGAATAATTAAAAATAAAAACCACAGGGAATTATGCTGCACTGAATCAAATTGCCAGCATTAGTGATTGCCTTCATTTGCACCAATGTTTCATTCCTTTCATTCTGTAGCATCATGGCAATGAGCACCATTAGGATAATATATTCCATAGGAGCTCATTATTTCCAGGGCTTGGGGGAACAGGGGTATTGTTCCATGACAGAGCTACTAAATTTAATTGCCTCTACCTTGCATGCAGTACAAACATTCATTACCTTAATTTGTTAAAAATATATTATCTAAAATCACAGTTAACCAGGTCATACAGTTGCTTAATCTTATAATATCCACCATTTTGGTCATCTTTCACTAGTATTCTCTGAAGCAAGTTTCTATTTTCTTTTTTTTTTTAAATATATATTTTATTGATTTTTTACAGAGAGGAAGGGATAGGGATAGAGAGTTAGAAACATCAATGAGAGAGACACATCGATCATCTGCCTCCTGCACACCTCCTACTGGGGATGTGCCCGCAACCAAGGTACATGCCCTTGACCGGAATCGAACCTGGGACCCTTCAGTCTGCAGGCCAACTTTCTATCCACTCAGCCAAACCAGTCAGAGCAACAAGTTCCTATTTTCATTTTAACAATATCATTTCATAATTTGGCTTTTTAAGATCAAAACACCATTTCACCAAGAGAAGCATTCAGTATAGGCTTCTACATCTATTCTTGCAAATTAGCATGATGAATTGTGTTATTTTTTGTTTTATCTTAATTTACTCATTATTCAATGTTTATTTTATAATGACTATAAAAATGGTATTTATAGCCATGGAGTGGTACAATATGAATACTTTTTCTTTCCTGAACAACTTTTTAAACTTATTTGGTGTCTCTCATTGTCTTTGGTTTGCTGACTTTTCCTTGTATTTACCATTACATTTTCTCAGACTCTTCTCAAATTGTCTAATTATCATTTCAAGATATTAGAAACAGTAATATTTAACAGAGTTTTATTTTATCATAAATTAATTTGAAATTAATTCTCAATTTCACTCACTCAGAATTCCTTTCTCCAGTCTTTTGATGTAACTCAATCTGGATGTGTTAACCCAGTGGTCGGCAAACTGCGGCTCACGAGCCACATGCGACTCACGAGCTGCGGTTTGCCACTCTGTTAACTAATGAGTTTGCTGACCACTGATCTAGACTCTCGATTCCAATTACAGGCTGTTGTTGTTCCTTGTGATTAAGCCCCTACCAGTGGTCGGCAAACTCATTAGTCAACAGAGCAGCAAACCGCGGCTGGCGAGCCGCATGTGACTCGGGAGCCGCAGTTTGCCGGCCACTGTGTTAACCTATATGCCCAGCTCCCATGAAGAGACCTCCCTTTGATAGCATGCTGAACATTGCCTTTGATTCTCCTCTTTTCTGTCCTCTCTGTTCACTCTCATTTTCATGGAGCATGTCTTCATTAGCACATCTATAAGTATGTTGAGTAAATGTGCACAGAAGTAAATTTTTTAGAACTTTCATGTCTGAAATATCTAATTCAATTTTGTACTTGATCTATTACTAGTCTGAATATAAAATTCTAGAGAGGAAATTATGTTTTCCTAATATTCTCTCCATATTCTTCAGCATACAATGTTGCTGGTGAGAAGACCAAAGCCATTTATATCCCAACCTTTTTTATGTGGTTGGTCCTCTCACCCTGGAAGTTTGTAGCACCTTCTCTGTGTTCATAGGCTCCGAAATGAGATGATTTGATTTGATACTGGCTCATTTTCATCCACTGTACTGGATACTGGGTGGACTATTTCAGTATGGAAACTCATGTTCCTCCATTTGAGAAATGTTTCTTAAATGAATTTGTTGCTCGTTTGCCTTTAAATTCCCCCCTTCTCTATTTTAGGAAAACTGATATTTGGGTACCCATCTTATCTGGTTGGGTCTCTAATTTCCTTATCTTTTCCTTATTATTTTTCATCTTTTAAAAATATATATCCTGTGAGATTTCTTTAACTTTATTATTATTTTTATTGATTTTGAGAGGCGGGGGGGGTGGGGAAGAGAAAGAGAGAGGAGAGAAACATTGCCTCCTGCTCACATCCCAACAAGGATTAAAACCGCAACCTTTGCTTTATGAGATGGCACTCCAACCAAATGAGCCCCACTGGCCAGGGCTTTAACTTTATTTTTTAACATTTCTAAATGAGCTTTTTGTTTACATTATCATATTTTAATACCCCAAATATTATCTTTCCTCCTAAGTTTCCTTTTTATGAAATCTTAATCTTACTTCATAGTCATAATATTTTATTTTTATTTTCTGTGGTTATGAATGACAGTCTTTTCTCCTGGAGAAAAAAAGGAGTTATCTTTGCCATGAAGGTGTCTGTTTCTTCCAAGTATGTCATTTGTTTTTCCCTGATTGCTGTGGTTTCTATCCCCCACCTTAGTGGCTTGATTCAAATGTCCAATAATCCTTAGTTGTAGGCTCATATTTAATAGGTGGGGAAGGGATTGCTCAAAACTATGAGTCTTCGTGCCTGTCTTCTTCCCATTTGGGTGATAGATGTGGTTTGGCTCTGCAGGTGAGCAGATTGCCCAGAAAGAGTCTTCTAGCTTCGCCTTGCACACTTACATACTTTCCTTAAAACTCTTAGTGATTTTTAATGAGGTTCAAGAAGGGAACTAAAATATATGTGTTTGTTTACGCAACCACCTTGACCATAAAGGTATTTCTGTATAGTCTTAGCAGCTAGAGTATACCATAGCTTGCAAAAGTAGGGATTAATTAAATAACTGTTGAAATATTGAATGAATGGATGATAATTGGAAAGACGTTAAACAGTGATTATCATTGCTACTCTTTTTTTAATGTTTTGTTTAGAAAAGGTTATATTTTGAATTCAAAGTTAAAGAGTGAACATCTAAAGAACTTGTTCTGCGGCTCATTTGTTGCTGGAACAGTGATTTGGTCAAATGAAAGACTTTAGGAGTCACCCATTTTTCATTGGCAACATCTGGCACAATTCAGAACCATGAAACACCTTTTTATAGAAGGTAATAGCCCAGAAGGAATATCACATTTTGATGTGAATGATGAATTTTTTAAAGTTACACAAGTATGACATTATAGGCAAATACCCCCTCCTGTTTTTTACCATGCTTATTAAATAATATGATATTGTCTAGGGATTTTTCTTATACTGGTTTATTAATTAAATTAGCATCCAGAGTTCCAGAGTTTTCATATTTCGAGGCCCTGGGAGTTCAGGCCCATGGGCTGGCTTGAGAGATGCTAAGAGCCCTGTAGGGCATTGTAGGACCAGCACTGGATGAGTTCTGGGAACTCTGAGGCATTGCGTGCTGAACATGTAGCAGGCCCTCTCTTTCTGGAAAATTACAACTTATATTTTGGGAAAATGTTCTTAAATTATTTGTTGATAATTTTCTCCCCTCCCTGTCTGTGTTCTCCATTTTTTCATGGGATAATTTTATTCTCAAACATCGGGCATTCTGGACTAGTTTTCTCAGGTTCTTGCCTTTTCTCTATTTTCTATTTCTTTGTCTACTTTTTAAAATATATTTTTATTGATTTCAGAGAGGAAGGGGGCGGGGGAGAGAGGTAGAAATATCAATGATGAGAATCATTGGTCAGCAGCCTCCCACTCGCCCCTGCTGGGAATCAAAACTAAAACCCGGGCATGTGCCCTGACCAGGAATCTAACCATGACCTTCTGGTTCATAGCTTGACACTCAAACGCTGAGCCACACTAGCTGGACTTTGTCTATTTTTTTAACCTACTTTTAGGAAGATTTCTTATAACTTTATCTTTCTATCTTTCTATTGATTTTTTATGTGTTTTATTATGTTTCTATTTTCAAATGCTGTTGGATTATTGTTATTTTTTAAATGTAAGTGCTTTGCATTAGTAGCATCCTATTTTGGGTTCATGCATATTCCTAATAGTTTGGATTTGTTGTTGCTGTTTTTATTTTAGTTTTTTTTTTCCTCCCTGTATAATCTGTTTCCTTGAAGTTTCTTTATTTTATTTTTTCTTGATTATCAGTTTGGGTCTTTATCTGTGAGCCTTTCCTCAAATTTTCCTCATCCTTGCCTTTCTGTGCATGATAATGAATGAGGGCTTTAAAACCTGACTGGCCCTGCAGATCTAATCATGGGGCTTCTCAACTCTGAACTACACTGTGAAGTGACCAATTTGGACAGTTTGTTGGGGAATTCCAAGTGTCAATGTCTTGTATGTTTTGCTTCGGAATAGAATAAATTTCCCAGAGAAGTATCTTCCAATTTCTCTCTAGAGGGAAGGGATGTGGGAACCAGTATCCTGAGGAAGACTTAGAGACGGAGGTGGGGGTCTTTGCATTCATTGTTTGATATGTATCTGATCATGCATCTCATGTTGTTAGCATGATGCATACCCCTTTGTGCAGCATTTGCCAGCTCAAGTTCCTGCTTTCCTATTCTAATGACTGTATCTCCAGACCTTTAGGGGGAGAGGGGCATATAACAGTGAGTTATCTAACTGGTTCTCAGATAGATTCTACCCAGGTTCTCAGCCTGATTTAGAACTACCCTCTTCACCCGCATTTCAGAAGTAACTAAATGCTTTTTAAAAAAAATTTATCTTTGTTGTTGAAAGTATTACAGAAGTTCCCTTTGTTTGTTTGTTTGTTTGTTTGTTTCCCATTGACCCTCTTCACCCCTCACTCACCCATCCCAGGCCTTCTCTATTGTCTGTGTCCATGGGCTATGCATACAAGTTCCCCTGTAATCACTCCCCACCCACCCACGCACCCCTGTCTTCCCTCTGAAATTCATCAGTCTGTTCCATGCTTCTGTCTCTGGATCTATTTTATTCATCGATTTAAATTGTTCATTAGATTCCACATATGAGTGAGATCATGTGATAGCTATCTTTCTCTGACTGGCTTACCATTTGAACAGCATGGATGGACCTGGAAAATATTATGCTAAGCAACTAATGCTTTTTTATGATTCTGCAAATGTAACTTGTGTCTGTGCCTCTCTCTCCCTACTGACATCAGTTCCCTCTCATCCATTTACTCCCACCTTTCAAAATTGGGTGTCCTTTTCCTCCTCTGATGTTTTCCCCATCCTTGTGGATGTCTTTAAATTATGTCCCTTCACTATCCTATATAATAAAAGCCTAATATGCTAAGTGTGCAGTCATCTGGTCTTCTTTTCAACCAATCAAAGCGTAATATGTTAATGATATGCTAAGGTCACTCAACTGCTCACTATGATGTGCACTAACCACCAGGGGGCAGACAGTCAGCCAGTCGACCAGTAGCTATGCTGTGCACTGACCACCAGGGGGGCAGATGCTCCGACCAGTAAGTTAGCTTGCTGCTGGAGTCTGGCAGATTGGGGAGTGAGCGAGATGGGCTGGACATGCCCTGGAGCCCTCCTGTGGTCCCTCCCCGGCTGGCCAACCTCCCATATCCCTCCCCAGCCCCGATCGTGCACCAATGGGGGTCCCTCAGCCTGGCCTGCGTCCTCTCACAATCTGGGCCTAAGCCATCAGTCGGACATCCCCCAAGGTCTCCTGAACTGTGAGAAGGTGCAGGCCAGGCTGAGGGATTCCCTCCTGCCCCCACCCCTGCAAGTGCATAAATTTCGTGCACTGGGCCTCTAGTAGTTTTTATAATTGTGTTTTCAGTACCCTATCTTAATAAGAAACTAAGATGGTATAGTTTACATTTTGACTCTTCAGAGCATATAACAATGCCTTGTACATAGTAAACACTAAACTGGTATCTGTAAAATTGAATATAAACACATCCAAAACACAGTACTACAGCATTTTCACATTTGACAAATTAATAAAACTAAGTATCTCTTTTCCCCTCCAAAAATGCAACATAAGTTAAAACACACACACACACACACACACACACACACACACACACACACACAAACTATATTGGAAAAATTTAACAAAACTTTGAATGGACACTTTATTTACTCTTGTGTTTTATCTATTTTAAAATATTGATTGAGAAGGCACAATGTTCCTAGGAATCACTGAGATTAATGTTTGCATTTTGTTACACAGCATGACTATTACAAATAGATCATTTAATCAGTAAGAATGTCCTCTGAATTAGTTTTTATAGATTAATATTTGTTAATTCCTAAATCAAGTATTTACTGAAGTAAATATTTCAGTGGTTCATGTGTCACTAAATACAACTTTTATATATAGAAGTTCTTATTCCATTACTAAATTTAGTAATGCAAATGAAGTTTTAGTTTATTGCTTCTGTATAAAGCTTCAGCTAATTCTGAGAGGGCTAGAAAATTAATAATGTACTTAGAATTTGTTTAGAATCAGGTTGTTTTTATTAATATATCTCTCAAGCAGAATTATACTTAAATCACTTGACTTTGAAAGATCAGGGTTTTAGTTTATCCAGATAGTACAATATTTCCTTAGGGGCATAGCAGCAGATATTTAATTTTCATACTTGGATATTTGATCTATACAAGTTTATGGATCAGCAAGCAATATAATTTGCCAGACATGTCTCCATTTTTCATTTTAGAAATAGACCAATTGCTTAGTGCACTAGTACAGCATTACTTGTGTAACAGTTTGCACAGACTGTAATTGGTTTTCCTTTATAAAAAGAAAAGTATGAAGTTGGTATTCAAACTGGTTTATTAAAGGAGTAAATCTTTACATAGAGGATGACAGTATTACTTTTTAATGTACTGTATATGATTTTTTTAAAGAAAATCATATATTAGGATAACTTTCACTCAACATAGAAAGACTGGTTTTTTTTTCGTTAGAGCCTTTAGTATTTATATTGCCTTTTACTTCATAGGTTGATAATTTTGATTTAAATAAAAAATAATTAGAAAGAATATACCATATATTTATTGATTATTTTCTATATGCCAGATATTTTGCTAAACATGGTATATGGGTTTTATTTAATTCTCATAACCCTACAATTTATTGCAATTCACATATTACAGATTAGAAAAAGGCTAAGACATAATAATAAAATGATCAAATTGATAATAAAAAATAATAAAATAATCACTAATATTCAGTAAATATTAGTGAATACAGACTATACCTAGGGCACTGTTTTAAGCGCTCTGTGTGTGTTATATCATCTGGCTCACCACACACATGAAGTGGATGCAATTGTCATTCCTATTTGACAAATGAAAAAGTACCTGACCCTAAATCATGAGGTCAAAACTCAAAGCAAGTAGCTGCACCCATAGTTGGTGCTAAAATATGACTCCAGGATCACCTGGGGAATTTTATGCTGCAAGGAAAAGAAACTTTGACTCACAGTGCTGTAGACATTAAGGGCATTTAGCATCTCACATCCCAAAGCTTCCAAGTAAAGCAGGTTGCAAGGTTGGTTGATGCGGTGATGTCATCAAGGACCCAGATTATCACCGTGCCTCTATTTTGCGTCAGTCTGGCTTCCAAAATCAGACCTACTTCTACTGGCTATCTATTAAAGCAAGTTATTTAAATCCACTGAGCACAAGTATATTCAATGTAATTGAGAATGACAGCCTTGCAGTGTGGATTCAGGACTGGAGGCAGGAAGGTGGCAGCTTTGTATATCGGTACCCACTTCCTCATCTACAGGGTCAGGAGAATGACATCCTCTACCCCAGGGGTGGTTTGGAGGATAAAGTCAATTAAAATACATAGAGTGTAAGAATCATGGAAGGCATATTGTAAGAGCTGCCTATGTGTTAGATTATTGTTGTTGTTTTTCTTATGCTATTGTGACAATGTCCGGAAAAAGAAATTATGGTGCCATCTTCAATATGAAAATGGTCAGTCCATGAAGCAGATTTTCTCACACACCCGCTTTATGAGAGTTGGGTTTCAGGCCCTTTCCTGAAACAATCACCAGATAGTGTAACAGGTGTACCTTTAGACCAATAGTCAGGACATCCTGGAGCTGAGAGCAGAGTCACCTTTCCTGAGGCACAAGGCCATGCAAGTGTTAACCAAGGGGTGAGGTCCTTGTCTCCCCTGGTTGCTAATGGGAGAGGAATTCTTGTGATATCCCAACAAAAAGAATTTTCTGAGACTCACAAGGGAGGAAGAGTGATCTTTATTTCCATGGGATCACACCCCTGAGTTTCCAAAGGCCCATTTCCCTTTGCCCAGTCATCAGTAGAGCTAAAATCAGAGGCAGTGTCCAGAGTTTTCTTTCCATGTTGGAGCCAGGTCCAGTACAGCATCGGGCTAGCTTAGCTTGTGTTTCCTGCTATAGTTCATCAGTCCATTGCATGTGGGGTCTGCAGGTTCACATGGCTGTGGAGGAAGCACAGGCAACTGCAAGGAAGCCAAGAATGAGCCACGAGCATAAGAGTAACAAGAGCAATAAGAGAGGGAACTCCTTTGTTTAGGAGACTATGTATTCCCACATCTTCACATGCTTTCATTGGCCACGCCCATTCTGGACAATGATCTTTGTTCCCAGTTGTGACTGACAGACAAGTAACTTCCCTATGTTATCCAACTTTACTGGGCATGCGTCTCTCTTCCCTTTTGTCCAGTGCCTTCCCCACATGTTTTGCAGGGAATAGGCCAGTGGTTCCCTGGGGAGTGCAAAGTTGCAGCTTCCTGGTGAAGCTGCCCAAATGACAGGCCTATAATCTCTGGCTTTCCCCTTTTCCCCTTTTCCCATTTTTCTATTATTAATAACTAGCTAATTACAACAGTATCACAAGGATGGGGATAATTGAACAGGCCTTAACAGCGATTCTCAGCTGCCATGAACATGATGCAGAAGCCGTTAGCACTGGTGCACCCAAAGAATGTGACAGGAGCCAAAATGGAAAAGGCAAGGAGCAAAGCATCCTTAGTTTGCCTCTTTCCTCTTCCATTAACTCCTGATTCGTTGAAACACTCACTCCTAGTCCAAAAATCAGGACTAGGTCACCAGGGCCATTGTGACTGACTGGGAGTCAGTTCTTGTTCTCCCTCAAGGTCCTGGAAGCTACACAGTGGCCTTCCCAATAAGAAGAGACTCCCTCCCACAGCCCTTCCTGGTCAATAATACACAAGACCTAGTGATTCCCTGCCAGGCACTTCAAACAAATGAGAATGACAATGCAAATCAACCTGACTTTAGAGAATGGTTTTAAGAGTCGAATATGATAGCATGTGAAAATACTCTGTAAATCTGAAAGACACGGCAATAAAGGATGGGGGTTAACTTACCCCCATAGGACTTCTGATCCATCTGCTAGGGTGATAGATTAGTCCCTTTCTGATAATGGATTAATGGCAGATGTACAGCATTAGAAGCTCTGTGGCTCATTAACCCATGACGCTGGAATCTTAGTTATAAAAGTGAGCAACTTTATAGAACACATATTAGCAAGAACATTAACAAAAGGATCAGGATTTAATGTTTCCTAATGGGCCATTATATCTTTTTGGTTCTTGAAGTAGATTTTTAAAAAAATACGTGATTCTGTGGCATGGAGATTAATATCATTCTAAAGAACTGGCATCAGAAGATTAGTAGACACCTGGAGATTTGCTCCCTTTGGCCTGGAAACTGGAATTCTCTGGGGAAAAAAACAAAAACAAAAACAAAAAACGTAGAGAATAGCAGCTGTTAGGAATCCTTTCTCTAAAAGCACAACCAAAATATACCTAGAAACTAACACCTGCTACTGAGACTATGTCTGATATACAAAATTAGCAAGGACACTATACCCACAGCTAAATTATTGTTGTTTCAATTCTACTTTAAAAATTGCTGTAGTGCCCAGCCAGCATGGCTCAGTGGTTGAGCATCAACCTATGAACCAGGAAGTTGCAGTTCGATTCCTGGTCAGGGCACATGTGAGCTCAATCCCTAGTGTGGGGCATGCAAGAGGTAGCCAATCAATAATTCTTTCTCATCATTGATGTTTCTCTCTCTCTCTCTCTCTCTCTCTCTCTCTCTCTCTCTCTCTCTCTCTCTCTCTCTCCCTTCCTTCATCTCTGAAATCAATACAAATATATATATTTTTAAATTGCTGTAGCTAAAGGACATTTGATCAAGGGGAAGCACTGAATTGTACTACAAATGGTGGTTTGACTATAGCTGAAAATGGTTTTATACCCAGAATGTGAAAGTTGAAGACACTCCAGTGCAGTCATCTTGTAACTTGTATTATTAAATGTTCACACTTATCTATAGAAATATTTTCTAGTGAAAGTAGTTTATTTTGTTTTAGATATACTTTACTCAGTTATTTTCCTAGGGCATTAGAATATCCTAGAACACATTAAGCTTCTCAAATTTGGAAACTGATTTTTTTTGTGTATCTGCCTATGCTTTACTCTTTGCTTCATCAATTAATGGTTTGTGCCTATTAAGACTGACATCATTTCTTAAGGTATATAAGTGTCTGTTCACTCTGTTGTACATCTGAAACTAATATAATATTGTGTCAACTATAATTTGAAAATAACTTTAAAAGATTGACATTGTAATGAAAGAGTCTTAATAAAAACAAAGTTGTGTGTTTTATTTTTTGTTACGTGCTTTATTGTAATTCCAGTTGTATCTTTACAATACCAAATAATGAATAATCATCATCCAGCTAATTTTGTCAAGTACTAATTTTAAATTCTAAATTGACCAAGTTAATTTTAAGTGTCCAATATTTGTGTACACAGGTTGAGATTCTTATTAAAGAATAAAGAGTTTTATTAACTTGTGATAAGCATGTTTATGTATGAGTATAAGAAATAGGCTTTGTAAGTAGAATTTCAAATCTTTTAAATTTACTAGACAAATAATAATTTATTCCTCTCCTCCCCCACCCCCAATTTTTATGTGATGGTGAATCAGATGGCAAAAATTCTAGGTAGAAGAATAAATGTTACGACTTTTTCAGAACATGACTGTTTTCTGATTCTCTCTTAGGCTCCTTAACCTGCAATCATGGATTTTCTGGGTCAGTATGGGCCTAATACTTGTAAAACAATCTCAGCCAAAAAGGCTATGGCAAATAGAAGGACCATTACTTGTGATATTCTTTGTGGAGTTGTAAAACCGTACATATCTTAAAACTAAGCAATTCCTTAGTATTTTAATTCTGAGATCACACCTAAGGGACTCCAGGTTAATTGACTAAACTCTGAAAAATGCAGTCAAACCAATTATTCATTGATACATTTTTAAAAGATAGTTTAATAGGTCTTGTTTAATTCATGTAGCACTTTCCTTAATGAATTAAACCGATTCATCTGTACAAACACAGTGTTGTTTACATGAATATTGTTCTTTTAACATGTGATTGACAATATTCAATTGTGGTCAAAACCATTTGCATAGTACAATGGGAGGCAGTCAACTTTTTATTTCAATGCCGATTCTCTTTCTCATTAGCTGTCATTTAAAGCAAATTTATCATTTTGTTTGTTTTCTTTTTCCCACACCCTAAGATAAATGTTTTCTCTACTTCTTTTATAATCTATGTTACATTTAATTCTTTAATACACATGGAACTGAACATTTGATTTTTAAATGGGCATACTATTTACTTTATATTTAAAAACCAATGATTCATTTGCTGAACATTAATTACATACCCACCATACCTTTGGCCCTGTGCTAGGCACCATGTATACAAAATGAATCCATGCCAGCTCTTGAGAAACATAAAATCATTGGCAAGACTGGCTGTGAAAAGATAAATTGCACCACAGTATGGAAAGGGCCAAAGAGCAAGAGGACACACATGGCTATGCCTCCATTGATGAGGTTTCTGCTTCTTGGTGCAGCCAGGACGCTGAGTTCATGGGGTACTCTGGTCACAAAGCTGCACTCACATTAGCAGAAAAAAAGCAGGAGTACTACTGACTATGGACTCTGTCTAAGTCTGGACAAAGACAGTAGACAAGTATCATTGGGTAAGCACTGCTGCTATCATTCCAAGGTCAATAGTCCAGAAAGATCAGAATATAATGAGTGATACCCAGGTAAATATCAGGTGTAGAATGGTTCTTGAAATTGTTGCAATGCTATGATTAACCTGTGTGTGATGTGGAAATTTAGTTCAGAGAAGACTTCTTTGGAATCTTTCTCTCCTTCCTCTTTTATATGGGCTCCCAACACTCGACTCTACATCATTCTGCTTATGCTTCTTGTGGGACAGGAAGCATGTGTAGAAGAGAGTGGAGTGGGGAACATGGGTGAGGACGAAGGGCACAGAGAGTCTGCTGTCACTTCATTAAACATGTAAAAACCATCACAAGCAAATGGCCTATTAAGAATGGATCCGTTATAGGTGCTAAGGTTCTTTAATTCTGTTCATTGTCGACTCCTTTCATTGACATGGATGGAGCCTGGTGAGATTATCTTGGAAACTAGTCTTTGAGATGGTAATTCACAATGAGAAGCTATAAAAATTTCTAGGATGAACTAGTTCTATGAATCATTGTCCTACAATTAGCTGAAATCTTGTTTGTTTTTTTTCTAGTTTTTTTTATTTATCTTTATTGTTGAAAGTATTGCATATGTCTCCTCTCCCCGCCCCATTCCATTGACCCCTTGTATCCCACACCGGCTCCCCGTCTCTTGCCCCAGGCCTTCACTACACTATATTGTCTGTGTCCATGGGTTATGCATATATGCATATAAGTTCTTTGGTTAATATCTTCCCATCCACCCACCCACCCCCATCTTCCCTCTGAGATTTAACAGTCTGTTCCATTCTTCTGTGTCTCTGGATCAATTTTGTTCATCAGTTTATTTCATTCTTTATATTCCACATATAAATAAGATCACTCTTTTTTTACTCTGAGCATCTGACTTTGTTCTCAGCAAAATCTGCACAAATAATCCATTTGTCTTACACGTTGACTGACAGGTAAGTTTTGAACATTACCAACATAGTGCAGTAGGTTGGTTGATACTCTCTCTAATCCTTTGCATACATTCTATCAGATGCAAGAACTGACCTACCAAAAAATCACCACAATTCACACAAACCGAAGGCATTACTTTATGTGTAATTATGACCAAATTGAGTATTTATCAGACTAAGAAGCTGTAATTTACATATCCCCAAGGTACAACGTTTTTTCCAATACTGAGAATCATTATATAAATGGCCCAGCATGTTTTCTGTAATAATCCCTGCTATTTTATGATGAGCTGATAGCCCTACCATATTTATGCATTTACATTAAATTATAGGAACATCTTTATTTCTAAATGTTCATAAATAAATATACAATATGTACTGTGTATGATACAGTCTGTTACCAGCTACCTGAATTTGAGAGCAGTATTCATGGTCACGAGGAAAATAAACGACTGAAGAATACCATGAATTATCACATAGCTATAAAAATTCTCAATGGAATTATTACTTGTAATTCCAATTCTGTCTTTCGTTAATGGTATGTAATTTAATGGATCTAACCTTTGGATTCCAAGTTTACTGAATGTCCTCATAAAATTCTTTGTCCTCCTGGGTCCAGGCAGTCAATCTCTATCTGACATTGGTGGCCTTCATTTCACAGCACAGTTATGCAACACCAATCCATCCTTACCCAAAATGCATCACTATGTATTATGCATCTATCTTACCCCTTCTCTTCTTCATGTGTCTTTAATGAGCATTTGTAACAGCAATACTGGTCTCAGATATAATGAGATCATGGGGAGGGGATGACCCAGAATATTTTTGCCCTTATAGAATTTATGTCACTCATATTCTCCAATTCCAGTGCCTTTTTGCATGGCCTCATCTGTCCTGGAGTAATATATTCCTTCTAGAGTCACATCTAGAAATTGTAAATTTAAGTATATAACTTAAAAAAGGGGGCAGATGATCTAGATAGCATAATCATTTGCTGAAGAATGCCTCAATTTTTAAAATATAGGCCCCGGCCGGGTAGTTCAGTTGGTTAGAGCATCGTCCAGAAACACCAAGGTTGCAGGTTGGATCTCCAGTCAGGGCACATACAAGAATCAACTAATGAATACATGAATAAGTGGATCAAAAAAAATCAGTATCTCTCTCTCTCTCTCTCTCTCTCTCTCTCTCTCTCTCTCTAAAACTCATTAAATAAAAATATAAGGAAACTCCCTGGACTTCTAAATTGAAATTTAAATAATATATAATTGCCTAAAAAGTATGACAATACTGCTACTTGGCACATGGCCTAAAATTAGAGAATGTTAAACAGGTAAATGGAAATTAAAGTCCTTGAGGATATGGAGAGAATGCCAGTGCCAGGTCCACTATTTCAATTCTCATTTGATTAAAGGTTAAAGAAAATTAGCCAATAGCCTACTACTCAAATTGAGATTTTTTTTTCTTAACAGTTAGACTATGATTAGAATGTGAGGCAAACTGGGTGTTTTCAGGCTGACTTACCAGGCTCTGGTGTGACTGCTGCCTTTGAGTGCTATGGATTCTTCTTCCTCAGCAAATGGGACCCTTAGAAACAGCCTTTCACTGAAAAAAAAAAAAAAAAAAAAAAAAGATTTTTTTTAAGGAATGATAGTTTTGACTGTAAAAAGAAAAAAAATCATCTTCTGTTTGATCTATTTCTTGAAACTCTGCAAACTGTTTTAAAGTTCTAGACTTTCTCAAAAACTGTGTATTTAATTCCAAGACTCAGAGAAATAGAGTTGGACCCATGATTGGTGAGATGTGCTGTCATATTCTGGTTACTGACTGGACCACCCTCCACTTCACCTCCTCTGGGCCCCTAGACCAGGCATTTTAGTGTGCACAGAATTCCTGATGAGTCTCAAATAACAAATAAGATGCCACCAGACCTCATCATTGGTTGACAAGATGCTCAAAGCATCACTCTTATAGCAAAACTATATCAGACCTTATGAGTCACTTTCTACAAAAATGGCTCTGAATTATAGTTCTAAATGCCTTTGTTCTTCATTCACCAATATATTTTAATTTATATAGACTATATCTTTTAGTTATAAAGTGCTCATTAAGAAATTATAAAAATTTTTGTACTGTGATGAATAGAGAATAATGACTATAAACAGCCTTCCTATTAAAGGGATGAGCAAGGAGAAATTATGCATTCATTTTTAGAGACGATTTGAGGACCTAATAAGATATTAAAATTTGTAATGATCTATATGTATAGTGAGACTATGATATTCATAAAGAGGAAAACCTGTACTGTTTGAAGGCTCCTTGTGTTTAGACAAAGGGGAAATGGGGCAGAGCATAGACAAGCACTTGTGACTTCATCCTGTTGTCACTCAGACACTACAATAGATGCAGCCACAATAAACTACTCAACGTCCCTTGAAGATTCCACTAGGCAAGTCTCCCCAGAGGAATAATCGCAGTTCATGGTGGGAGGATTGTTTGGTGGCTAGAGGCAGATCTTCCATCCTGTGTAATAGCATGTGTATTCATCTAGGAGCTTGTGGAAAGTATAGTTAAATGTGTTTTTGGACAAATTGGATGTTTTAAGACTAGCCACTGGTCTTAAATGGGATCCTTATGATCTGCCAATTGAAAGGGATTCAAGTGTTGTTTGAAAAACTTCAAATTCAACTTTAATTGAGGAAGAGCTCAAAGTGGTCTTATTTCACTTACAGAAATTAAAATTATTGGGATTGATCATTCCTAGTAAGAATGAAATAATTCACTTCCTAATATGAATTAATAGCTTGGAAGCACCCTCTTCATACTATGAAAGATAACCCCATGATTCAGCCGGGGAGGGGGGCTTTAAAAAATAGAAAATGACCCTCATTATCATTCTCCCTCCCCTCAAAAAGTAATTAAATGGTAATCAAATAAACCTGTTCATTGTTAGGTAATTCCTTTGTGGTCATTGGACTTCACACACTTGTGAAATACCAGGCTAGTGATAATTTAATCTTGTTTAGAAGAAGGGCATAGAGTTAATGTTTGCAAAAGGCATCTCCAAATTTAGTACAATTACTTATAGTCATATAAAGGGACCTATGGAGACAGGAAAAGAGACAATATTCTCAAAGTGAATATAGATAGCTACGATGTGTAGATGTGGGCTTTTATTTTCAGTTGAGCTCCTCCCCACAGCAAAGTGAATATCACCCCCACACACATATACAGGCCAAAATTTGTATGGAACCCTAAAGACTCTAATGAGGAGTCAAGCAATGGGAATGGGCTAACACCCCCCCCCCCCCCCGACACACACACTGCTCTGATGAAAATCCACCAGAGAGTTGTACTTGAGTCATTGTCTCTAACACTGCCTCCTGAAAGCCAGCCAAGATCTGCAACTTGAGATTAATGGTGATAGATGAGAACCTACCAGAGAGGTTTTCACCACATCCAAGTCTGCAGTTAATCAGACCTTTTTCCTAATCGCTTCCTTTACTTTTAGCAAAGGAAGCGATTAAGAAAAACAATCTTCTTTTACAGTTTTAAACCACACCAGCAGCCGCATCCACAGGTCAAAAAGACCAACATTGATTGCTCTATTAATCCAAGTACCTTTCAAAAAGGGAATAGTTAAAAGGATTATATGGTTCTTCTTATCACATTAAAACCAACCTTTTTTTTGGTCAAACAAGGAATTTTTTCCTACCAAATTTGGAGAGAAAAAAAATCAAGGTAATTCCTTCCAGCAAAAAAACAAAACAAAACTGATTGAATAGGAAAATTTCTGTTGTGCAAATGAAGTAAAATGTGTGCTTACATACATATGCATGCATGAATTATGAATACATGAAACTATAAATATAACTCATTAGTGCCAGCATGAAGCAGAAAAGTAGCACATTTTTATGGTCTCAACATCTTCATTAGCATAAAAGGCATAACATTGTAATTAAATAATTATTGATTAACACAAAGACAGAGAAGCCAGATGTGTTGAATGGGCTTAGTAATTAACTAAGTAAACTACAGGTGTTTAAAATTCATAGAGTACAAATGAAATGTATACTTATTTTTTAATCATCTGTAGGCAAATCTTGTGTATTCAGGTGCAGCAATTATGTACCATAAATGTCAATATCTGTGAATGTACATTATACTTTCACAAATAATTCAGGCATCACTGGCATGACATAGTTCAGTGCTCTAGTGCTTGGCGTTTAGAAGGCTGTTGTTCCAGGGACATTGCTGATTCTGCTCTTTGGACCTGATGAACAATGAAAGTAGACAAACCAGTATAAATGAAGGCGGGGCTAGTGAATGGACAACTAAAGGTAAACACAGATAAGAGAAGGGGAGCTTAACATGTAGGAGAAAAACAAAAATTTCCCTGCAAATTGAAGGTTTTTTGTTAACTTTTACTGTGCTTTCCCCACCCACCTTTAAGGTGGCCGTTCAGTAAAAGTGGGCTTCATTGTCCTGGCCAGGTGGCTCAGTTGGTTGGAGTGTCTTTCATACACCAAAAGGTTGCAGGTTTGATTCCCGGTTAGGGCGAGTCTGAGAAACAACCAATTAATGTTTATTACTCACATCGATGTTTATCTCTCTCTCTCTTCTCTCTAAAAATCAATAAAAACACATCCTTGAGTGAGGATTTTTAAAAAGTGGGCTCTATTCACTTCATTTCCTCTAATGGGATTAGTCATTTCTTTAGAGCTAATAATGGAACCTGGGAGTTTTTGTTTGGGTCCTTCCAACAGCAATCAAATGGCTCAGAAAAGCTGTAACTCTTGGCTACTGATGACTCGTAGCTTCAGAGAATTGTCATCAGCCAATGAGACTCTTTCTGCTTAGCCCCTGAGTCATCCTTAATTGACCTCTTCCTCTCATCTCCACATGCTATTCTGCCTCCAAAAGATATCTCACCTCTCTGTTCTGCCCCTCTCCACTGCTATCACCTTTCTCCTAGTCACCATTCCTGCTATAGTAATCACCTCACTGGCTTCCACTTTTAATCCATTTTCGCTACAGTTATTAAAATTATCTTTTAAAAAATGCACAGGTAATATCAATATTAGATTTCCCAACTGGACTTTGAGTAAAATCCAGACTCTTTAGCATTTCTTGTTTCCCTATTGCTTTTACCTCATCTTCTATGACTCTTGCCCTCCTCTCACCTTCACTCCAGCTACATAGACCTTCAATTGGTCCCTGGAATATTTATTTTTAATATATTTTTATTGATTTCAGAGAGAAAGGGAGAGGGAGAGAGAGATAGAAACATCAATGATGAGAGAGAATCATTGATTGGCTGACTCCTACATGTCCCACACTGGGGATCAAGCCCGCAACCCAGGGAAGTACCCTGACCAAGAATTGAACCTTGACCTCCTGTGAAGGAGAAACATCAATTGATTGTTTCACATACTTACCCCAGCCAGGGATCAAACCTGCAACCTTTTGGTATATAGAAGATACTCCAACCAACTGAGTATAGGTCGATGCTCAACCACTGAGCCACACCAGCTGGGCCAATCCCTGGAATATTTAGACCTCTTTGCTGTCTCATGATCTTTGCACTTGTAGTCTTTTCCCAAATCTTCACATGTCTAGTTCTTTCTCATCTAAAAGTTTTAGCCCAAATGTCAGCTATTGGAGAAGCCTTCTCTGACCATTTCTCATTCCCATCACCCTTCATCACATCATTTTCTTTTCGTTAGTTTTTGCAATGTATAATTATTTTTGTTTATTTGTTTACTTTATCACCTATCTTCTCCTTTAGAATATAGGTTTCATCATGAGGCCTGAGATAATATTTTATGTTCATCCTTGAATCCCAATGCATACCTCATATTAGAAACTCCATAAATATCTGTTGAGTAGATGAATGAGACTCAGTTGCTTTCTGAAGTGGTCCAATGTAGGGAATTAAGCCAAGAATGAAGATGAAAAGCTTGATTACTTTTAGCTCCGTCCTTAGTCTATGATCAATGGTAGAAAACTGAAAAATTCTAGCAAGGTCTAGTTGTAAAGATAAGAAACAAGAAACCAAAATCAGCAGCAGCCACTCCTCACTCAGACTGCTCTTGATTTACAACATCAATGACTTATTCATGGATTACAGGAATTTTTATGGCCTTAAGAAAGCAAGAGCAAATGAAAGATACTTCCTAATGGAAGCTTAGATACTTTTTAAGGCTGTCTGTAAATGCTGCTTTTAATGTAGGAAAATAATATGTAATCCTATATAGTAAAAGCCTAATATGTAAATCGACTGAATGGCAGAACAACTGGTCATTATGACGAGCACTGACCACCAGGGGGCAGACGCTCAATGCAGGAGCTGGGCTGAGCCCTCAGGCTCCAGGCCAGCCAAGGTGGGTGCAAGCAGGGATCCCTGATCCCCCCTGCTGGTCACCCCACAGAGGGAAGTGAACTGGCAGCTGCAGCTGGGGGAGGGGGGGGGCAGTGAGTGGGTGGGGCCAGGCTGGCCAAGGTGGGTGCGAGTGGGTTGGGGGGGTGCCCAATCAACCCACCAGTCACCCCACAGATGGGCCCTGATCACCAACCAGACCTAGGGACCCTACCCATACACGAATTTGCACTGGGCCTCTAGTTGTTATATATTTGAACTGGCGTTATTCTGGGCTCCAAACACTTAAACCTCACTACAAAGTACTGTGTTTGTTCTTTATTATGTAGATCTAGTGTTCTCTGAAATGTCTTTTTTTAATAATTCTCTATTGTTGAAAGTATTACATGTCCCCTTTTTTCTCCTCTGAAATGTTTAGTGAAAGAAAACAATTAGAAATGTAGGAAGATTTTTTTTAACTTTTCTAATTCATATTCTGAGATGAATAAGTATTTAAAAAGAAGTTTAAACTGGCATAAATTATATTATATAAATATAAACCTGAAGCTAAGCAAAAATCTATTTTCTTAAATACATGTGGACTTCTCTCCAAGGTCACATTTTCACTTCCAGGTGGGCTGGCTTTGATATAAGGAAGTGATAAGACAGAGGAAGTAGATAACTTTATAAAACTAATTCAACTCTTTGAGCCACAACTAAGGAGAAGGGAAAAGTGAATATTATGAGTGGTTAGGACTCCATTTCTAGAGAGGATTAGCTAAACTTAAAATAGAAACATAACCCAAAAAACAGATGATTAAAAGGACAAAGAAGAATAAGAGATAGATTAAGTCCTTGAGAAATTATATAGTGGTATACTATAAAAGAAGTGAATATTGACATTTTTTTAGGATGTGAGCTGATTCCAAGACTGTAGCTGCTCATTATGAATGGAATATGGACAGGAGTGTCTACATACACAGTTAGTGAACATTTCAAAAAATTCTGGCATTTTTTTAAAATTCAAGTATATAAATAAAATGGAAACGAGTTTGTAATTCATACTAATGAGATGAAAGAAATTTTGAACACATAATCTACTGGAATAGATATTGGAGGAAAGAAGATATTCTGGAATAATTTTCTGTTACATCATAACTTGGTGAATGTGAGTAGATATGGCTAACATCTGGTTCTTCGCGTGTTGACTGTTATTGCCCTTGACCACCCTGAAGCCACCTTCCTATGTTCTCACTATCTTGACTCCAAAACTTCATGAAAAATATCCTAACTTCTCAATTTCCTCAACTTCTTGTAATCCAGTTTTTCACTCCCAGAACTCTCCTGGCATTGCATTTTGCAAGGTCCCCTTCTCTGCCACCAATCAGCAGATTCAGTGGCCTTTTCTCTTCCGGAGTCTTTGAGTCTGTGACATCACCATCCTTCCTGAAATTCTCCCTCTGTTGACTTTCACATGCTCTCTCTCCAGGCTGCCCTTACGCCTTCCAAGCCCTTCTGCTTTGTTTCATGTTTCCCTTCTCTCTCCTTGCTTTTCTCTTCCTTGTTCTACAAACTGTCCCCTTAGTAATCACATATGCTTGCATAAGTACAAATTCCATTATTTCATTTAAATTCTAAAGAAAATGGCAGGGATATCAGTTGTCAAGTTCTTAACCATGTTGTGCTTAAATCATCATACAAAACTCTAATTCCAAGAAGTGTATGGGAAATGATATTTGAGCTACTCAAAATTGCTTTTAAGATTACTAAAATTTGTTGATCTATGGTCAAATATTAACCCATGTATTTCCAAACTACATGTTTTAAATGTGATAATGAAAGGCTCCCACAAAATAAGTAACCTTCCATATTTATTTATTTTTTTCTTTATAAAAATGTTGTTGTAGTTTTCTGTTGCATTTCCTCTGATGTGCCTCATATACAAAACTGAGTTATCATGGGTCAAGGTTTTTTAAATGTTTGAAGGGGGTAGAAATTAGACGCAAGCCTATGATACAATTCCAAACCAAATTTAAATAAGAAGTTTAAACTTTAAGTATAATTTGATGCTATTGCAGGGAGGGAAACCCCATCCCCATCCCCATCCTCCTTCATGCTTTTGGCTGGTCTAATCAAATTGACAGAAGACAGATTAACAGGAGGGGGAAATTTTAAAATCCTATATAATAAAGAGATAATATGCTAATTAGACTGAACAGCGGAAGCCAGGGCTGCGAGGGCCAGCCGAGGCTGTGAGGACCAGCCGAGGCTTTGAGAGGCTGTGAAGGCTGAGCCCCTTGCACCAATTTTGTACATCAGGCCTCTAGTTCATACATATGGAGGTCACACAGAAATGGGACCTAAAGGAATAACCAAAGCAGGCAGCTTCTGTAATTTGTAGAAGAGGAAACAATAAATTTGTGAGGAATTGACAGGGCGAAGAAACTTCAGCTTGGGTGCTTAACTAGTGAAGTATCTAAGCGGAGTTTGAGCTTAGAGTGGTAAGTTAGTAAAGAAGTAGCAAGGTTTGTTCACATAGGTCCTGGGCCCTTAATTCCCTATCTCTGGTGATTAGAAAGTCTCTGTACCTTCTGGTGCAGGTAGGGTACCTTTCACGTGGGAGATTTATTTCCTGCTTTCAGGGGACAGAGAGAAGGGTCAAAGCATTCTTGCACTGACTGTTTCTCAAGGAACTTTAATTAAAAAATAATCAGTATGGCACTTTGGAATATTTGGGGGTGGCCTGCCCTTAACCCCAACATGTTGCTGTTCTCATTCAAATTTCAATACAATCATTTCAGAGAATAATGCAGTTTATAGTGCCAGCAAATTGAGAACTACATTGAGAGATTTTATGTGTAACAAATATGTATCATTAGTTCATAAATTCACTTTTGTTTTATTTGTATAATATAAATTTTAGTCAAAGTCATATTGAAAGGAACTTACAGTTCTGCAATAGAAATTGCTATAAATTTTGAGATGATGCTAGTTCATTCTGAACCTAATGAATTCTATTAAAATGGGAGATAATAAGTCTTCTGTAGTTAAGACTAACTGTAAGAGATTAAACTTGATGGCCAGGAAAGGGAGCAGTCATTGTACAGATTGCCTGCAGGTAAAGTGTCTTGTGTGCAACTTAATTCACTTAGCTAAAGCAATTATTTTTCTACAATATTTTCCTCTTAGAGGGTTCCTGCAAATGACTCATGTAGCAAGTCAACAACCCCCCGAAAAATGATGTAAAAGGTTTTATTTTCAATAAAGTGCTGTAACTGTGAAGGTAACTGAATGATATGTGTAGCAAACCAACAACCAAAGAGAAAGAGATAAAATGTTTTGTTATTGATGTAATCTGAGGCATCCTTATAATAGTACTTTGAGTTCCTGAGTTGAGGAAAATCTAAAACTGTAGAGTAACTTTGCCTACTGGTGTGAACCGGAAGTGTTTCTAACCTCATGATTCCTGTGCATACACACAGAGAAGAACAGGGGAGGGTTTCCCCCATCCTTGCTCAGAGAGTTCTCCTCAGCCACATGTAAGTTCAAGGGCTTTGCATTTCACACCGGCTTCCCCTATGTTTTCAGAGTTCCAAACTCAATTCCTGGCACTTAGAAGCGTCCTACGCACTGAGGTGGGGATAGTCCTCATCCTACTGAGGTGGGCCTGGCATCATTTGAATTGTACCATCAAAGGGCAGTCTCTGGGCCTCTGTGCAAAGACCACTTCAACATGTCCCCCTGGCGCTAGTGACAACAGAGTTTGCTCGAAGTGGTGGCTGGAAAATCAACATAAACCGACCTTGCTCCTGTGTCCACAGCTTCCCTCCAGGTCTAGTGCCCTGTCCCCCAACCTCCTTGCCCTGTCTCTATCGTCACACCTCCTCCTGCTCTGCACAGGCAGGAAGCTGTAATCTTTCATTTATTTGTGAGTCTAGAACCATCTATTCTTTTCAATCTATTATTATGACAAAAATATTTTGATCTTAGTCTTTCATGGCTGACACCCCAAAAACACTACAGGGCATCTCTCTTTCTCTCTCTCTCTCTCTCTCTCTCTCTCTCTCTCTCTCTCTCTCTCTCTTTTTACAGCCTGAGACAAATATTTATTGAGCATCTATTTTTTGCCAGACATTTCACAATGCTTCAAATGCCTGATATTTCCTAAAATAAAGAAATAACCACCCTATATTTTGATGCAGCAATGTTTACCAAAAAACCTGGAATTGTACAGGGCATCTCTTGAGGATTAAACACTTGGGCTGTTGTCTCTGCCAAGAAGTTTGAAAGGTTGTTTTTTTGAGATGTATGTGTTGAGGATTGCCTCCTTTGTTCTTTTGCTCTGGCTGTGGTGGAATTTTCTGGAAACAAGTAAGGAGAAAGGACTTAGCTCCCTTCAGAGTATGAGGAATTGTAAGGGTCTGGGGGGAGTACACAGTAGGCAATGGGATAGTACCAGGTCATACCTGAAGGTACAGACTGCATGGGATCAAGTGCTCAGTTGGCCACTAAATAGGCAAATTGTTTAATTTATTCATTAGCTAAATTGGGCAATTTATTTTACCTCTCTGTGACTTACTTTTCTCATATGTATTAGTTCCTCATTATTTCACTCTAGCAAATTACCACAAACATGGTGTTTTTAAACAACAGAAATTTATTTTCTCGCAATTCTGGAAGCCAGAAGCCTGAAATCAGTTTCACTGGGCTGAAGTCAGGTGTTTGCAGGGCCATGTTCCCTCTGGAGCTTGAGGGGAGAACCCTTTCTTATCTCATCCAGCGTCTATTGGTGCCAACGTGCCTGGGCTAGTGGCCACATCACTCCGATCCCTGCCTTCATGGTCACATTGCCTTCTCCTCTTCTTTCTTGTGTCTAAACTCCTTCTGCCCCCCTCTCATAGGACGCACGTGATTGCATTTAGGCCCCACTCAGATAATCCAAGATAATCCTCCCAATCTCATGATTCTTAACTCAATCACACCTTCGAAGTTCTTTATTGCCATAGAAAGTAAAATTCATAGGTTCCAGGGAGTAGGATTTGCATGTGTTTTGGGAGGGCTATTATTCAGCCTATTATAAATTAGGTTGGTGATAGTATATACATAAAAATTAAAGGATATAATATATGAAAAGTACTTAGAAAAATGTCTACATGCAATAAAGCACTCAATAAATGTTATCACATGATGGTGATATCAATGATAATGAAACAAGAAAATGCAGATAAGAAGTTTCAAAATGAACAAAAAAAATTTTAAATGAACATATGTAGAGGGACTCATGATGTGTGCTAACCTTAGAATGTTATTATTCAAAAGATTGTATCTCTACACAGTTTAGGCATATGATACATATAGTCATGTCTGGTTTTGTCGTTGTTACTTTGCACTTGAAATTTAAATCATCTCAACAATTTCAACCATCCTGAGTTCTCCCTAAGGAGAAAATCAAAGATATGATTTGATGTGATTATCACCTTCTGTTCCCTTGTCTCCTGCCCACCTAGGATACAGATCTAATGACATTCAACATTTCTGTACATCGGTCATGGTGGCGGGAACATGGGCCTGGTTGTGTCCGAAGAGTGCTGCCTCCATCAGCCCACGGCATGATGGATGATTACACGTACGTCTCTGTCACAGGCTGCATCGTCGACTTCCAGTACCTGGAGGTCATCCACAGTGCCATCCAAATACTACTTTCTGTAAGTTTCACATCTGTGTCATTGTCTGACCAGGACCCTCCTTTAGTGGCATTTTATATCTGAACCTTCTGTCCAGGGACATGGAAATAGCACTGATTATGCTAACATCAGTTATACTTAATGGCAGGTGACATCATTTTCCAATAGGTATCCAGACACGTTGTCTCTAGAACCGGTTAGTTGCTGTCCTTTCTAGCTTGAGATACAATCCACCCATTCAATGAAATAGCATCTCTGTTTCCCACCCCGTGCCTTATGCTTTTCTACTTCCCTTCTACTACAGCTTCAACTGCTCATGCATTCTTTTACTAATGCACATTACTTCTAGAGAAAGAAAATGGAAACACACTCACTGGTTTGTTCAGTGTAATATATTTCATATTTTAAGAAGTCATTCCTTAAGAGAACAAATCCCAGAGGGTGTTACACATTCTAGTGCCTAAAATTTGGGGTCAGGACACAGCTCCACCTAGAGCAGTGGTTCTCAACCTTTCTAATGCCGCGACCCTTTAACACAGTTCCTCATGTTGTGGTGACCCCCAACCATAAAATCACTTTCGTTGCTACTTTATAACTGTAATTTTGCTACTGTTAATGAATCATAATGTAAATATCTGTGTTTTCTGATGGTCTTATGCTCTACAGCAGCGGCTCTCAACCTGTGGGTAGCAGGGTCACCTAAGACCATCGGAAAACACAGATATTTACATTATGATTCATAACAGTAGCAAAATTACAGTTATGAAGTAGCAACAAAAATAATTTTATGGTCGGGGGTCACCACAACATGAGGAACTGTGTTAAAGGGTTGCGGCATTAGAAAGGTTGAGAACCACTGACCTAGAGCAACACAGAGGAAATGGCTTGATTGGACCACAGAAGGTTTATGTGCTTGAAACTTCTTAAAGTTAATTTATTTCCACCATGCTATCCCACCTACAGTTTGATCACTGTGGAGTGGAATTAATTTAAGCTATCTACCATCATCAAGAATGCTATTTATTTGAGATCCAGCAAGTACTTGGCATTTTGTTTGAGTCAATACACAATGAAGCCATTCTTAATCATGCTCTTCCCATAAACTAACTACCTCAGTCCTTTCTAGCTGGTTAAAGTCAGAAAGAGAGATATAGACTCAGTAATAAATTAGTAGATGACAGAAATATAGGTGTGTGTCAATGAAAAATGTACCTTGGAATTATTTCTAAGAAGAACTTTGAGAAATCCCTGATATCATTTACTTTACTTGTTATCTATTGCTGTGTAACAAAACACTCCAAAATATAATTACTTGAAATAATACCAGTTTATTGCTTAGAGTTCTGTGCATCAGGAATTTGGACAAGGCTCCACTGGGTAGTTCTGTTCCATGTGATACTGGCTAGGATCACTCAGGTGAACCTTCCCACCAAGAGCTCTGCTGGGACTAGAACATCCAAGAAGAACTCACTCAGATGTCTGATGCTGGCCGTTGGAAAAAAATGATAGGCTTTCTTATAGCAAGGCACCTGAATTCCAAAAGAAGCCCAATATGCAAGCATTTTCCAGCCTGTTCAGGCATACCTCATTTTATTGCACTTCACTTTATTGCAGATTTTGCATTTTACTAATTGAAAATTTGTGGCAACCCTGCATTGAGCAAGTCTATTGGCACCGTTTTTTTAAAATGTTATGTATATATTTCTGTGTATTTTTAATTAAATTTATTGAGATGACATTGGTTAATATGATCATACAGGTTTCAGGTGTGGGTTTCTATGTTACAAGATCTGTGTATTGCACTGTGTGCTCACTACCCAAAGTCAAATCTCCTGTCACCATATATTAGGTCCCCCTTCACCCCCACCCCTTTCCTCTGGTGACCACCACACTGCTGTTAGTGTCCATCCGTTTCAGTTTTATATTCCACATATGAGTGAAATTATATGGCTCTTAGCTTTTTCTGACTGATTTATTTCACTTTAGCATAATATTCTCAAGGTCCATCCATGTTGTCACAAATGGCAATATTTCATCCTTTCTTGGGGCTGAGTAGTATTCCATTGTGTATATGTACCACATCTTCTTTATCCAGTCTCTATTGCAGGACACTTTGGTTGTTTCCATTTCTTGGCCACCGTGAACAATGCTGCAATGAACATCAGTGTGCATATATTTTTGTGAATACATGTTTTTAAGTTTTTCAGGTATATACCCAGGAAAGGTGTATATTTTCCAACAGGCTCAGATTATGGTTAGCATTTTTTAACAGTAAAATGTGTTTAATTAAGGTATGGAAATCTTCTTTTTAGACAGAATTCTATTGCACACTTAACAGATGAAAGTATAGTATAAGCATAAATTATATAAGTACTGGGAAACAAAAAAAAATGTGACTCGCTTTATTACAATATTTGCTTTATTACAGTGGTCTGAACCTACCCCCCAATATCGCCAAAGTATGCCTGTACTTGAGTAATGCTTACTCTTGTCTATTTGGCTACAAGCCCTCAGATGACTGATATGACCAAGCCCAGAGTCATTTTAGGAGAGACTGTGGAAAGTGAGACTATTAGGAAACATGGCTTTTGGGGGGCCACTGATGCAGTGATCTCACCTCACTTTCTTAATTGTTGTTCTTTAACCTGCATAGGTCAAGTTTTAAGATAGTGTTTTAGAGCACATTTTAATTAGAATGTTTTTTTAAAAAACTAACCATTCAAAAAAATTTTTAGAATCGAAGATCTTTTAGTGTGTTTGTTCGATGAAAGCCAAATTTGACACTGAATTCAAAGAAGGAGGTTGTACCCAATGCTAAGGATTTTTCATTCAGAGATATAACAGGGAATCTGCTTATTCTTGGTTTCTATGATCATTTTTAAATACACTGTCATTTGTCAATATATGTCTATCAATCTTTCCCTATTCTATGGTCTTTCTTTAAATAAATAAATAAATACACACACACACACACACACACACACACACACACACACACACACACATACAAGGGTAGGCAAAAGTAGGTATGGAAAAGACATGCAGGTTAAGATTATTACAATGGCTTTATTAACTCAAAAGAATGTTACTTACAATTGTAAACCTACTTTTGCCCATCCCTATATGTGTGTGCACGCAGGTGTGTGTGTGTGTGTGTGTGTGTGTGTGTGTGTGTGTGTGTGTGATATAATACTTTTTTAATGTAGAGGCAAATTTTCTCTTAAAATTTTTCAGCCTATTTTATGGTAAAAGAGTACTCTATTATTATATACTAAATTCTAAAGGTTCTTATGGAAACATTTTTCTACAATATTTCATAGGTGGAAAGATCCTCCTCCTTTTAAAAATTATTCATATAAAATTGCTAAACCATTTCAAGGAATAATGGCATGATGTCCAAATCTTTAAAATTCAGCATGGAATCAAATACTATGGAATCAAAAAGTCATTTACCCATAGGAACTCCAGGTCACTTGAAAAGCAAGGTGAAAGTATTCATTTGATAAGGAGCTGAACTGTCACATAAAAACCTATGCTCGTGAAATACTGAATTCAGTGTATGTTGCCACTAAAAGTGCTTGTCATTTATAAATGAATTCCTCGACATATTACTTTAGTGAACATTCAAAGCTGACCAACTGCATCCATAGTCAGAACTCTATTGTTCAGCCTTCTGGGGAAAAAAAAAAGATTACTTGTTGATCTCTGGCTTTTATTGTGTAATATACCTACGAGACAAGATTTCCAATATTATTTTAGATTAAAATGAAATATATCATGAATATTTCACAACTTTCAAATTATGTATTGTTGTCTTTGATTTTAGATGGGTTTCTTGCACTTTCCACTTATTTCATAGCAATATATTTACAATTATGAGAATTGTGTTTTTTAAACCTTATGAAAAGGGGATATTTTCTGCATAAGTTGTCTAAAACTAATACTAGTGTATGTCATTTGTACACAGCATCTATGGGTTTTAATAACAAAATATGTGAGCATTTAAAATTCATATTCTTCTTATATCATAATATTCTCTTTAATAGTGTGTGTACGATTGGATTTTATTCTGTATGTTAATCATTTACCACAGACATTTATGTCTCAAACCACAAATTCCATACCACTTCCAAACAACAGAATTATGTCTCCCAAGACCCAGATGCTCATAATTATCCCACACGTTTGCAGGTCTTCATAAATTTTTACTGACCTGCTAGTTTTAAATAATCTACTAAACATTGACTACACAATGCAGAAGTGAGCTAAAACATTTGGTAGACTTAAATACAATTTCAACAGAGCAATGCAAAGCTTAATTAGGACTCATACCTGGAAAATATGAGAAATGTTTAATATTAATCAAGACAAACATTGTGACTGGAGTCTTATGGAGATATTAGAATCAAGAAAACTAATGTTACTGATGTTTTATTTAGGGTAATTTAATGTCATTCATAGACATTTTATCTTTAGCCATAGGTATGAATAATTATTAGATTGGAGAAAAGTAGCTTTCATAAGAACAAGAATTAATTTTAAAAACATTTACACTGTCCCTTTAAACAAATTTTGTGTAAATTCCACAAAGGAAATCTTAATGTCATTTTTATATTCTTTCTAAATGAAAACAGGCAGGTTATCATTCATTCAGAAAAACATATTCAGTAAATCCTTACTGTATACAAAGCACTGTGCTAGGAGCTTTGGGGATGAGAAGATGGAATTAAACTGACAAAGTTGAATTAGACATGATCCACCCATGTTATCTGTCAGTCTACTAGGGGAGATCAGACAGCCATCAAAGTGCCATAGGATGGACAGAAAATGGGAGATCCAGAGGAAAAAAAAAATGGCAGCAGAATAGACAGACGTGTCCCGAGCCTTGTCCAGGAGCAGATAGAAAGAACAGCTGAGGGTCGCACAGGGAGTGTCTGTTGGTGAGTTAAGTGACAGCAATTCTCCAGGAGAAGGTGGGGACTGCTGGACGGGGCTCCCCTGATCAGGCAGTCCCCACTGCTGCTGGGTCCCCTCCCAGAGCCACCGGCTTGGATGCGGAGGCCACACCATCTTGAAGGGGAAAGTGGATGTTATCGGAATCCTGAAAATCTGCAACTGCGGCATCCACTGAACAGCTGCGAACCCCAGAGCACTGGTCCCCAATTGGCGCAAACGTGCGGACTTGGGGGAGCTCTACACTCCACCACAGAAAGGTCAGATTTCGCCTGGGATAAGGTGAGGTCTCTGGTCCCGGCAGGACAGAGAAACATGCGCACTGCAAGAGCTGGAGGACTGGGGGAAGTCTGCGCCTAGAAAAATTCGTGGCTGTTGGGGCTGGCGTGATCCATGAATGTGGAAGGGGGTCCTCAGAGCTGCTAACAGAGGGGATCTCTAAAAAGCAACCCATTTTGATCTGACGAAGAAGGACAGCCTAAAAATTTTAAAAGTGTGCTGGCTGCTTGGACACGGCAGGGGGCGGTGGGGGGGAAGGAAGGACTGCACAGACTTGCGTGCAGCCCCAGAGTTCGCACACTTGAGCTTTCTCCTCTTTAAATCCTTGCTTCTGATTGCTGAGCCCAGTGCATGGGATCACCCAGTTGGGGACACCCTAGGAGACTGCAGGGGAAAGTTGTTTTTCTGGAACCTGGGGATCGGAGCAGGGAGTGACCGTCGGAGAACCAGCTCTGGGCAGCCCACTCCCACAAACCGGTATTGAGTGCCACAGGGAAAGCAGGATCTAAACACAGGCTAGAGAGGACCTATAGACCTGGAGGTCAATCCAGAAACACTGCCACCCAGGGGTTGAATCACAAATTGACTCTTGTGTAATCACAAATAAAGGAATACAGGAAAGTAAGACACACTGCCTGCTTAAAAATTAGGACTGGCTTACAACACTGAGGAGCAGTGGAACGCAGGGAACTGCAATACTGTCCTGACTGAGAAACAGGCATGCCAAACAGAACAATAGAGGAAGTGAATGACCTTCACTACTGCACATTTTATTTTTTTTATTTTTATTTTTTTATTTTTTTTATATTTTAATCTTTTACTTAAGAAACTAATTTTTTTCTTTTTTCCTCACTTGATTTTACCTTTTTAATTATTACATTTTTATTTTCAATCAGTATTATTACTATTACACCTTTTTTTTTAAAAAGTGTCATTTTATTTTCTCTTTATTTGACTTTGAAATTAGTGTTCTACATTCTATTTTCATCTTTCCTTTAGCATCATTCTACTCTATCTCAACTCTACCTTTATGCCATCACTCTCTTCCTAACTTTTCCCCTTTTGTTGTCCTGTTTCTCTTACCCTTCTCCGGCTTTAGATTTTCCCTATTCTTTCTTTTTACCCCCTGTTAAAATTTCACCCTACTTATATATCTAATTTCCAATCCCCTGCTCCGAGTTCATACACACCTCTCTCTTCTCTGTCTTCACTATCCAAAAAAATTGCTTTTCTCTCTGTCCTTTTGTTGTTGTTTGCTTGAATGTTGATTATATCGATTTTTTATGCTTGTTTGTGAGATTGGTTTGCTTATTTTTTTTGTTTTGTTTTTTGTTTGCTTTGTTTTTGTTTGTTTGTTTTTGCTTCTGTTTTCCCTTGCCTCGCTTGATATTAGTGGTTGTTTGTAGTTTGTTTTCATCTCCAGGTACTTGTTGCTGGCATTTGCTGGGATTAGTGGCTCTTCTATTGGAGTATTCTCCCCATATATATAGTTTGTTCCCCTTTTCTTTCTTATACTCTTTCTTTTCTCTCTTACTTTTTTTTCCTTTTCCAAATTTCATTTTGGCACTCTTTTCTTTTCTTTTCTCTCTTCTTCTTTCTCTCCCATCCCCTAATTTGCCTTTCTCTGGTGATCACCTTTATTTGGGGTTATTAATATCGTGAATACATTTCTGTTCAGTGCCTTGTGTGTTGTACTTGTTTGTGTTGTATTTTGTGCCTTTAAATCAACGCAGGAGAGAGAGAACTACATAACCAGACACCTGGAGAAGAGAGACCATGGGGAGACAACGAAACAGTCCGCATATGAAAGAAAAGCAGGCATCACCAGAAAAGGAAGTAAATGAAATGGAGGCAAACAACCTACCAGAGAAAGAATTGAGAGAAATGGTCATAAGGTGACTGAAAAGAATGGAAGACAAATTCGACAATATGAGTAAGAACCAAGAGGAAATGAAGAAGAACCAAGAAGAAATGAAAAATGACATCGCTGTTGTAAAGAGCTCAATAGAAAGCATCAAGAGTAAACTAGAAGAAGCAGAGGACTGCATCAGTGAGCGAGAAGACAAGGTAGGAAAAAATACCCAAGTAGAGCAGATCTTAGAAAAAAAAATTAAAAAGCAGTAGGAGAGCCTAAGGGAATTTTGGGAAAACACGAAACTAAACAACATCTGCATAATAGCAGTTCCAGAAGGAGAGGAAACATGCAAGGAATAGAAAACCTGTTTGAAGAAATAATGACAGAAAACTTCCCTGATATAGGGAAGAAAAAACCCACACAAATCCAAGAAGCTCACCAAGTCCCAAGCAAAATGAACCCCAAAAGAACGACGCCAAGGCACATTATAATTAAATTGGCAAACACCAATGACAAAGTAAGAATCTTAAAAGCGGCCAGAGAGAGACAGAAAGTTACCTACAAAGGAACCCACATCAGACTAGCAACTGATTTCTCAACAGAAACACATCAGGCCAGAAGGGAATGGAATGAAATATACAAAGTCATGCAAAGGAAGGGTCTGAATCCAAGAATACTGTACCCAGCAAGGCTATCAATCAAAATTGAAGGTGAAATCAGGAGCTTCACAGACAAAAAAAAAAAAGGGCTAAGTGAGTTTTTTACCACCAAACCAGCAATGCAAGAAATGCTAAAGGGTCTGCTGAAAAAAAAAAAAAAGAAAGAAAGAAAGAAAGAAAGAAAGAAAGAAAGAAAGAAAGAAAGGAATAGGAAGTGAAGAAGGAACATGGGGGTAAAAAATAAAAATGGCAACAAATAAGTGCCTATCAATAATAACTTTAAATGTAAATGGATTAAATGCCTCAATCAAAAGACATAGGGTAACGGATTGGATAAGAAAACACGATCCATATATCTGCTGTCTACAAGAAACCCACCTCAGAACAAAAGACGCACACAGACTGAGGGTGAAGGGATGAAAAAAGGTTTTTCAGGCGAATGGAAATGAAAAAAAAGCTGGGATAGCAATACTTATATCTGATAAATTAGATCTCAAAGTGAAGGACATAACAAGAGATAAGGAAGGCCACTTCATAATACTAAAGGGAGCAATCCAACAAGAAGAAATAACTCTGGTAAACATATACACACCCAATACAGGAGCACCCAAATACATTAAAAAAAAACTCCTGGAGGATATCGAAGGAGAGATTGACAGCAATACAATCATAGTAGGAGACTTTAATACCCCACTATCGCCATTGGACAAAACCTCTAAACAAAAAATCAGCAAAGAAACATCAATCCTAAATGACTCCTAGACCAGATGGAATTAATTGACATCTTCAGAACATTTCATCCCAAAGCCACAGAATATACATTCTTCTCAAGTACACATATGTCATTTTCAAAGATAGACCATATGTTGGGTCATAGGCAAAGTCTCTTCAAATTCAAGAAGATAGAAATCATATCAAGCATCTTCTCAGATCACAGTGACGTACAACTGGAAATCAAATACAATAAAAACAATCCAAAAACACATGGAGACTAAACAGCATGCTATTAAACAATGACTGGGTTACCAGAGAGATCAAGGAAGAAATAAAAAACATCATGGCAACAAATGACAATGAAAACACAACAATCCAAAATCTATGGGACACAGCAAAAGCAGTCTTGAGAGGCAAGTTCATAGCTCTACAAGCCTACTGCAAAAAACAAGAAACAATGGTAATAAACTACCTAACCCTACAACACAAAGAGTTAGAAAGAGAGCAACAAGAAAATCCCAGTGTAAGCAGAAGGAAGGAAATAATAAAGATCAGAGTGGAGATAAACGACATAGAGACCAAAGAAACAATACAAAAGATCAACAAAACCAAGAGCTGGTTCTTTGAAAGGATAAACAAGATTGATGAACCTCTAGCCAGGCTCACCAAGAAGCAAAGAGTGAGGACCCAAATAAACAAAATCAGAAATGAAAGAGGTGAAATAACAGACCCCACTGAAATACAAAGGATTGTTAAAAAATACTATGAACAACTCTATTCCAACAAACTGGACAACCTGGAGGAAATGGACATATTCCTAGAAAAATATAACCTTCCAAAACTCAATCAGGAAGAATCTAAACATCTCAATAGGCTGATAACTATGGAAGAAATTGAAGCAGTCATCAAAAAGCTCCCAGCAAATAAAAGCCGGTAGCCAGACGGCTTCACAGGGGAGTTTTACGAAACATTCAAGGAAGAACTAAAACCTATCCTCCTCAGACTATTCCAAAAAAATTCAAGAAGAAGGAACACTTCCAAGCTCATTCTATGAAGCAAGCATCACCCTAATACCAAAACCAGATGAAGACAACACAATGAAAGAGAATTACAGGCCAATATCCCTCATGAATATAGATGCCAAAATCCCCAACAAAATTCTAGCAAATCGGATCCAGCAGTACATCAGAAAGATCAAACACCATGACCAAGTAGGATTTATCTCAGGAATGCAAGGATGGTACAATATCTGCAAATCAATAAACGTGATACATCACATAAACAAATTGAGAGATAAAAATCACATAGTCATATCAATTGATGCAGAAAAAGCATTTGACAAAATCCAACACCCTTTCTTGATAAAAATTCTCAACAAGGTTGGAATAGAAGGATCATACCTCAACGTAATAAAAGCCATATATGATAAACCCACAGCTAATACCATACTCAATGGGCAAAAACTAAAACCATTTCCCCTAAGAACAGGAACAAGACAGGGATGCCCACCCTCACCACGCCTGTTCGACATAGTACTGGAAGTATTAGCCATTGCAATTAGACAAGAGGAAGAAATAAAAAGCATCCAAATTGGAAAAGAAGAAATAAAGCTGTCCTTATTTGCAGATGACATGATATTGTACATAAAAAACCCGAAAGACTCCATCAAAAAACTAACAGACTTAATAAATGAATTCAGAAATGTAGCAGGATACAAAATTAACGCCAAGAAATCTATGGCATTTCTATACACCAATAGTGAACTTACAGAAAGAGAGACTAAAAAAGCAATCCCGTTTACCATCACACCAAAAAAATTAAGATACCTAGGAATAAACTTAACCAAGGAGGTAAAAGACCTATACGCGGAAAACTACAGGACACTGAAAAAAGAGATAGAGGAATATGTAAACAGATGGAAGAACATCTGTTCATGGATTGGGAGAATCAGCATCATTAAAATGTCCATACTACCCAAAGCAATCTATAGATTCAATGCACTCCCCATTAAAATATCAACGGCATATTTCACAGACCTAGAAAGAACTCTCCAAAAATTCATCTGGAATAAAAAAAAAACCCAATTAGCCACAGCAATCCTGAGAAAGAAGAACAAAGTAGGTGGGTTCTCAATACCAGATTTCAAGCTGTATTACAAAGCCACTGTTCTCAAAACTGCCTGGTACTGGCACAAGAACAGACATATAGATCAATGGAATAGAATAGAGAACCAAGAAATTGACCCAAATCACTGTGCTCAATTAATATTTGACAAAGGAGGCATGAACATACAATGGAGTCAAGACAGTCTCTTCAATAAATGGTGTTGGGAAAATTGGACAGATACATGCAAAAAAAATGAAACTAGACCACCAACTTACACCATACACAAAAATAAACTCAAAATGGATCAAGGACTTAAACAAACAACGAGAAACCATAAAAATACTAGAGGAATCCACAGCCAGGGATATCTCAGACATATGCCAAAAGAACTTCTTCACTGATACTGCCCCTAGGGCAATGGAAGCCAAAGGGAAAATAAACAAATGGGACTACATCAAAATAAAAGGTTCTATACAGCAAAAGAAACCATCAACAAAACAACAAGAAACCCCACTGTATGGGAGAACATATTTGCAAATGTTATCACTGATAAAGGTTTAATCTCCAACATCTACAGGCAGCTTATACAGCTTAATAAAAGGAAGATAAATGATCCAATAAAAAAATGGGCAACAGACCTAAATAGAATCTTTTCAAAAGAAGACAGAAGGAAGGCCAAGAGACACATGAAAACATGCTCAAAGTCACTAATCATCAGAGAGATGCAAATCAAAACAACAATGCGGTACCATCTCACACCTGTCAGAATGGCTGTTATCAACAAATCAACAAATGACAAGTGCTGGCGAGGATGTGGAGAAGAAGGAACCCTTGTGCACTGCTAGTGGGAATGCAGACTGGTGCAGCCACTGTGGAGAACAGTATGGAGTTTCCTCAAAAAACTAAAAATGGAACTCCCATTTGACCCAGTGATCCCATTTCTAGGAATATATCCCAAGAAACTAGAAACACCAATCAGAAAGGATATATGCACCCCTATGTTTATAGTAGCACAATTCACCATAGCTAAGATCTGGAAACAGCGTAAGTGCCCATCAGCAGATGAGTGGATTAAAAAACTGTGGTACATCTACACAATCAAATACTACGCTGCGGTAAAAAAGAAGGAGTTCTGCCAAAACCGGTTTGGCTCAGTGGATAGAGCGTCGGCCTGCGGACTGAAGGGTCCCGGGTTCGATTCCGGTCAAGGGCATGTACCTTGGTTGCGGGCACATCCCCAGTGGGGGGTGTGCAGGAGGCAGCTGATCGATGTTTCTCTCTCATCGATGTTTCTAGCTCTCTATCCCTCTCCATTCCTCTCTGTAAAATATCAATAAAATATATTTTTTTTAAAAAAAGGAGTTCTTACCATTTGCAACAACATGGATGGAGATGGAGAGCATTATGCTAAGTGAAATAAGCCAGGCAGAGAAAGATAAATATCACATGATCTCACTCATTTGTGGAATATAATGAACAACATAAACGGATGAACAAAAATAGATCCAGAGACAGAGAAACATCATTCAGAAGGTCAAACCTCAGGGAAGGTATGGGAGGGTGGGGGTAAGGGGGAGAGATCAACCAAAGGACTTATATGCATGCATGTAAGCCTAATCAATGGACACAGACAACAGGGGGGTGGTGGCATGAATGGGAGGTGGGGGGTAATGGGGGAATAAGGACACATATGTAATACCTTAATCAATAAAGAAATTTTAAAAAAAGAAAGAAAAGAAAATGGGAGATCCATAATTAAGATTCTAAGTGCCTTTGGAGCTTATGGGAGGAAGTATTATTCAGGGAAGCTGCGATCTTTAATTTAGGTCCACAGAGTTTACTCTTGGAAGTGAACTTGTCTTTTAGTGGCTCAAACTTTAATATTTCAGGGACATCCCAAATGACTTACTGGAGGGATTACAGAAGCTTACATTCATTCCAGCACAGCAAGATTCAAGAATTCTGAGAGTTCAAGCAATTACCTCTTTGGGACCATGAAAACAATATATTAAAGCGTATCACAAGGGGCAAAAATGGATGCATTCAGCAGAGTGAAAACAAGTAACAGGCTGGTTGTCCTGACAAGAGAGCAGAGAAACTCCTTCTGGATGGAGTTCATGGTCCCAGACAGAAGAGCTGCCTTGGCCCTGGTATGGTGGCTTAGTTGGTTGTAGCATCGTCACATACACCAGAAAGATTGTGGGTTCGATTCCCGGTCAGGGCATGTACAAGAGGCAACTGATAAATGTTTCTCTCTCACATCAATGTTTTTCTGTCTTTCTCTCTTCCTTCCCCTTTTTCTAAAATTAATTTAAAAACCATATGCTCAGGTGAGGATTTAAAAAAAAAATAAAGAGCTGCCTTAGCCAGAAAGGGTCAGATATGGGTCTTGATAAGTCTCTTATTACAACTAGCCCAAGACAAGCTCCAAGAAAACTGAGGTTCAGATGTGCTATGGCTGCAGTTGCATCTTGCAAGAAAGAGAACCTTGGGTTATTTCTCACGTGTGCTCACAGAAGGGACAGAATAAGCAGAGAAATAAAAATAAAGCAGGGGGATAGTGCACAGTTCACTTTGGCCTAGGTAGAGTATATGCACAGAAATAGTGGCTTAGATTGGAGGAAAGGTTAATGGAGGCACTTGAATACTAAATTAAGGCCTTGAGCCTTTACCCTAAGTGAAAAATAAAAATCTATTTTTAGTTTGTAAGTAAGAAAATGGCATGCACAGAACTCGGAATTTAGGAGGCTATTCTAATAGGTGTGTGCAGGATGGATCAGATAAGGAAGAACATTATCAGGATATTCTTATAGTAGTCTGGGTCATGTGTCCTGTTGTGTCCTTGGAATACCTATCCTACAAACTGAACCTCAAGAAGGATTCCATGGTGACATAAGTTTGACTGATGTCATATTATATTCTCTCCTTGGAGATTCATGTGAATTAGCATATTAAGTTTCTGAGAAATCCCACTGTTTAAAAAACTAATTAAAAATAAAGGCTGAGGGACTCGTCCAGATTTAAAAAGACTGAGGAAACATGACAACTAAATGAAACACGTGATACTAGACCAAAAACAGACAATTGTGGAATAGTTGTTAAAAAATTGAGCCCTAACCAATTTGGCTCAGTGGATAGAGCGTCGGCCTGCAGACTCAAGGGTCCCAGGTTCGATTTCGGTCAAGGGCATGTACCTTGGTTGTGGGCACATCCCAGGAGGGGGTGTGCAGGAAACAGCTGATCGATGTTTCTCTCTCATCGATGTTTCAAGATCTCTATCCCTCTCCCTTCCTCTCTCTAAAAAAAATCAATAAAAATATACTTTTTAAAAATTGAATAAAGTCAACAGATTAGACAATAATATTATACCAATGTTAATTTCCTGGGTTTTATCATTGTACTGTGGCAATGTAAGGTGCCAACATTTCAGGAAACTGGATGAAGGATATACAGGAATTCTTTGAACTTTTTTTTAAATTTTCTGTGTAAGTCTGAAGTTATTTCAAAATGAAACTTTAAAAAATATTTTAATTGAAAAATAATATCAAAATTTCCAAACAATTTTCTAAAAGAAATAATTTAGGAAATACTGGTTTGAGAAAAGTTATGACGTTTCAGTGTGAGTGGTTCAGAGGATAGACCCAAAACCATTACTGAGATTCAGCAAGTGACTGTGAGTGGAGGTGAAGGAGATGGGATCTCCCTTCAGCCCACATGGCCAAGGAGGAGAGAGATGTCTACATCCATACAGCAGCTGGGGAAAGACCTGGGTTGACCGGGATACAAATGGGTTTAGATTTGGACACATGATGAGTCTTGACTGTATTATTGCTCTTACCATTTTTAGGAGCATATTTATTTTTACACCTAATTACAAAAAATAAAAAAATAAAAACCCAAAACCTTCAGCAGGAAAAAAGAGTTGTTATGATATATTATCTAAAATAACAACAACATGAAAAAAACAGAAAAGTGTGACCCAAATTCCAGGAAAAATTGTCTCTAAGTGGGTTCAGATATATTTAGCAGACAAAGACTTCAAAGCACCAATTATAAAAATGCTCAAAATTAAAGGAAATCATGTTTAAATGATGTTAAAATGTGTGATGGCAATGATTCAACACTAGGAAATCTCAATAAGGAAACAGGAATTATAAAAAGAACCAAATGGATAGTCAATAATTGAAAATTACAATAATAAATGAAACGTTCACTAAATGTGTTCAATTAGAGATTTGCAGTGGCAGAAGAAGGAGTAATTCATCTTGAAGAAACAAAAAGAAATTACCAAGTCTGATAAACAGGGAGAAATTTTGAAGAAAAATGGGCAGAAGCTCAGTGATCTGGAGACAACATAACATAACATAAACATTACTAGGGTCCTAGAAGGAAAGATGAGAGAAATAGTGGCAAAAAATGTTTTGAAGAGTTAATGACCCACAATTTCTCTAAGTAAAGGGGAAAAGAAGCAAAGTGACATTAAATACATAGGTAAAATGGAAAAATTGCATATGTAAATCCAAGTATGCAAATAATTATAATAAATGTGATTGGACAAAACACTAATCAATCTACTCAATAGATTATTTTTTTTTCTTACAGGAACAAGATCCAACTGTATCCTATCTAGGAGGGACACCATTTAGATTAAAGACAAATTAGTTGAAAGTAATAAGACAAAAAAAGTTACTCCACCCAATAGTAAGAGTAATAAAGCTATAATTAATATCAGAGAGAAACAGACTTTAAGAAAAGAAATATAATTAGTATAAAGGGGTTTCATAATGATAAAGAGGTCAATACATCAAGATAACACATGCACACTTAACAACAGAATCCAAAAGATGTATGCAAAAACAGAAAGAATTGGAAGGATAAATAAAAAAATGTAAAAATACAGTTGAATATTTTAATACCTTCCTCAAAAATAATTGTTAAACAAATAAACAGAGATTCAGCAAGTGTCTGGAAGACCAGCACTACACCAGCCACTCACTTTACCTCGCTGACCCTTATAGAGCACTCCACCTAACAGCACACATTCTTTTCAAGAGCACATGGAACATTTGTCAAGATCGACCATATGCTAGGCCATAAAACAAGTCTCAATAAATTTTAAAAAATTGAAATTATTCAAGGTATATTCTCTGAACATAAGATAATTGAACTAAATGGAAACAAAAACATAGATCACGACTTATGGTACACAGCCTACAGTTTTTGGAGAGAAGTTCATAGCTATAAATGGACACATCAAAAATTAAGACCATTTCTAATAAGTAACTGAAGTGTTCACCTTACAAAACTAGAAAAGGAAGAGCAAAGAAAGCCAACAATCATGAAGACTAAAAGAAGAAATAATAGAAAACATAAAGAAAATCAATATAACCAAAGTTTGGTACTTTAAAAAAAAATCTACAAAATTGGTAAACCATTAGCTAGATTGACTGGTAGAAAAATAAAAGAATGTGCAAAATTACCAAAATCAGAAATAAAAGAAAAGATATCCCTTTTGACTTTAGAGAAATTAAAAGGATTATAAGAGAATGCAATGAATAACTTTATGGAAACAATTTTAATAACTTACATAAAATAAACAAAATCCCAAAACTGACTCAAGAAGAGGTATAAAATCTGAATAGGCCAACCAAGAAGGGATAAATAAAATGAATTAGTAATAAAAAAAATTCTCAGTCTGGGCTTAGGCTCAGACAGCTTCCCATCAGTGTTTTGATCAGTGGTAAAATGAGACATACTTGGACTGGAATTCCAGCTCTGCCATTTCGGGGGTAAACTTTCAGAAGTTCCTTTACTTCGTCTCTAAAGTAAAGATGATAATGGTGCCTTTTTGAGTTGTTGCAAGGCTTTGAAGACTATACAAGTAAGGAACTAAGCATAGTGGTTGGCACATAATATGCTTTCCATAAATTTCAGTTAATAATAACGATGTCACAAGCACCAGCATGCCCATACAGATAACTTAGCTCAAGATTCACAAGGTGTAGGGAACTCCTCTCAGAAAAGTGCTACATGGATGTAGCATATAATATTATTATACATAGATCATATACATCGCCTCCCACTGGAAACAAAGAAATAAATCCTAAAGATGGTTTAAAATGAGGGGTTTTTTTTCTGCCATAGTAAAAAGATCAAGAGTTCAACAGAATAATGCATATCCCAGGACTTAGGAGGTAGTTACCATATTTTCCAAGCAAATGTTTGGAATAGTTAAGCAAAACACCATCATGGGTGATCCAGGGAGCAGTAACAGAAGGGCACCAGAAAGAGAATTGGTTGTGTAATTTCAGCCTGTCCATCTCGATAAGCAACCAGTAGTTTTGCATTAGAACGAGTTTGGTTATCCCATTTACAATGGGCTGCTAATCCTATAAATATTTATTGCTGAAGGAAAGAAAGCAGCTAAGCTCTCACCCTTTGAGAAAGGTCTGTAACCCACACAGTGTCAGTGAAGTATGAAACCCTGAGGATTTGGCTACTTCTTACTGTGTTCAAGGCTGGACTGTGCTTGGCACATGTGAACACTGGCTGCTGTGCCGTGAGAGGCGCCCTCCCGGAGGGCAGCTGTGAGCACAGGCTGCAGTGGGCGAGCTCCCAGACCCAGAGCTGCTCTCTACTCCGACGTGAAGGGAACAATGGAGCCCACAGATTAGCAAATTTAACCTTGAATTGTTGGAAATAAGGATCAATCCCTTATGAATAGACTGAACATCAGAACAAAAGGAGAAAGAAGTGTTGGTGGGGGGAGGGCTTGGGGGAGTCTTTCCTTGAGATGATTCTGTATGCATGTACATTATATGATGTTACTCCTCCGCTATGGCTGGAAGGAAATAAACTGATACTTTCTTTGAAAGGTATGGTATCACTTAAGCAATAACTACATTTCATTTTATTTCTATTCTATATGCTGTGATTGTTGCATAAACAAAAATAAAAATATATCACTTATGGGTTTGCAGATCTTTTCATATCCTGTCTACTATTCAGAAGATTTAGGCTTCTAATAATGAAAGCACAAAAATCAAAAAACTAAATCTATAATAACTAAACATGATCATTATGAGCTTCCTTTACAACCGGAACAAAGAGAAAAAACCCAGTGAATAAATACTACCATCCTCTTATTTTAACAAGCTACGGTATGTTCTCAGAACTATTATTAACATGCCATTTGTTTCTCTTGCTGTGTTGGTGGAATGACAAGTACAAATAGTCAGTGAAAAACAGGTTCATTGTGTGTGTGTGTGTGTGTGTGTGTGTGTGGTTTACATGAACACTTTTATTAACAGTTGAAATGAAAACTTAGGAGCTACTTATGAATTTGAATATTGGGATTTTTTAATGCAGGAATTCTGTATCAGGAAAATAATTCTCTCTTAAACATCTGCTATATGTCTGGTACCTTTCGACACACTGAGGATACACAGAGAACAAGACACTTACAAGCTATTGAGAAAGACATATCTTTGAACAAGTAATTGCAACTCTGATAAATGTTACCCAAAGTGATGGGTGCATACTCCTCCTGTCACCAAGAGCAAAGAGATTCTACCTCTTCCTGGTTAACCAGAACACTTATCTCGGCCTAAGTGTGTGGTGTTAGGAGTGCAGGTTCTGTATCAGAATGCCTGGGTTTGAATCCTAGGCAACAGTTAGCCTATATGACCAAGTTACTTAGCCTCTTGATGCTGCAGGTTCCTCAACATTAAAGTGGAGATAATAGTATTACCTACCTCCTAAGTAATTATGCCTATTGTGAGGATTAAATGTGTTTTTTTTTCTCATGGCAATCTTATGACTTCAAGAACATGCTAGCAAAAGCTGAAAAGTCTCTTGAATCGGGTCTTATAATGTTTTGAACTTCAGTGGCATTCCACTGGTCAAAGCTAGTCACAACACCAGACCAGATTCAAGGGATGGGGAAATAGAGTGCACTTCTTCATATAAAAAAAGAGAGAGAGAGAGAGAGAGTTGCAAAGTACTGTGGCCATTTTTACAGTCTTCCTCCTGATAGTAGCAGAGATCAACTAAAGGACTTGTATGCATGCATAGGAGCATAACCAATGGACACAGACAGCGGGGAGGGGATGAGGGCATGTGCTGGGGTGTGGGACGGCCGGGGAAAGGTCAATGAGGGAAAAAGGAGACTTATCTAATACTTTAAACAATAAAGAATTTAAATTAAAAAAAAATAAAGTCATAAAATAGAAAAAAAAAAGAATGAAGGATTAATACCTCTAAATATTTGTTTGGATGTAGGGAAGGAAAAAAAAAGAAATCAAATGTTGACAACAAATGTTCTGTCCTGAGCCACTAGCTGGCTATTTTTCAAATCACTTGGTACTGAATTGAGAATCAACCCACAATTTATACTACAATTTAAATTGTTCTATTATGTAGGGCTTTTTAAAGGTACTAACGGTAGTAACTAACTAAAAACTCAAGTTGTTTTTAGAATCCTTGATGTTATTTAAATATTGTTGAATTTGTTTTGTCCCTATACCTCAGGACTAAAAGAATATTCTTCCGTGTGCAGACTAAGACCTATTAATTGTACTAGATCCATTAGAATTAGCTTCTTACATAAACCCTGATTTATAGCAATCATTTTGTTGTTTCTGAGCAAAACATGAATTTTTGAACTTCTAGGAAATAGATGCAACAAAGCTGTATCTAAGTAAATGATTCTTGGTACTCTGTATATGTCCCCAGGTCCCTAGCATTGCGGTGGGAAATGTGTGGACATCCTCTCTTAACGGAGCACCCCTAACAGTATAATGAGCCCATTCTTCGTGTGTAAGGTTTAGCTCATTCTAAGGAGGTACTGCAAACTTTATTTATATAAAGATTGACAACTTCTCTGTGAGAAAACTGTTGTCTTTACTCACAACACAAATTTCATAAAAACTAAGAGCATTACCAAATGGCTTTGAAATGAAATATCATTGAATATATTTATGTATGTAAAAATTTGGTGACTTTGCTGTGAATATTCCTAAATATCTCTCTTTGTCTTCCCTTCCCAATCTCCACAACCACTGACTTAATTTAGACTCCAAACAGTTCTTTAATAGGTCTTCCTGCTAATAGTATCTCCCTCTTTGGGCCATTTTCTACATGTTTCTAAAATGCAAATCTTATTATTAACTTCTCTACTTTAAAAAAAGTCAATGTCTCTACTTTATTCTCAGAATCCATTTCAAACCAATATTTTCAATGGATTTCAGAATAAATTAACATATTAATTTATTTTTATTTTTTATTAAAGTACTAGAGGCCCAGCGCGTGATTGAAACCGCTCAAGGAGGTGCCCCGCCTCCCACCTCCTGCCTCCCGCCTCCTCACAAGGCCACCCTCACGCAACTCACTGCGCATGCAGCCTCCTGCTGATCGGTCATTATGGCGTGACAGTGTGACAACCATTAGCATATTTGCTCTTTATTATCCTATCTAATATAAGAGTAATATGCAAATTGACCGTCACTCCAACACACAAGATGGTTGCCCCCATGTGGTCAAAGATGGCTGCCCTCATGTGGACACAAGATGGCCACCACAAGATGGCCTGAAGGGAGGGCAGTTGGGGGTGACCAGGCTGGCAGAGGAGGGCAGTTGGGAGAGACCAGGCCTGCAGGGGAGGACAGTTGGGGGGGACCCAGGCCTGCAGGAGGGGCAGTTGGGGGGGACCAGGCCTGCAGGGGAGGACAGTTGGGGGAGACCCAGGCCTGCAGGGGGGGCAGTTAGGGGGGACCAGGCCTGCAAGAGAGGGCAGTTGGGAGGGACTGAGGCCTGTAGGGGAGGACAGTTGGGGGGAACCAGGCCTGCAAGGGAAGGCAGTTGGGTAGATCAGGCCTGCAGGGGAGGGCAGTTGGGGGTGACCGTGCCTGCAGAAGAGGGCGATTAGGGGCAATCGGGCCGGCAGGGGAGCAGTTAGGCATTGATCAGGCTGGCAGGGGAGTGGTTAGGGGGTGATCAGGCTGGCAGGAAGTGGTTAGGAGCAATCAGGCAGGCAGGCAAGTGAGAGGTTGGGAGCCAGCAGTCCTGGATTGTGATCAGGGCTAAACAGGCAGTCGGACATCCCTCAAGGGGTCCCAGATTGGAGACGGTGCAGGCTGGGCTGAGGGAACCCACCCCACCCCCACCCCCCACCCCCGCCATGCATGAATTTTGTGTACCAGGCCTCTAGTATAGGATAGTTGACATACAATACTATATTAGTTTCTATTGTACAACATAGTGATTCAAGATTATATTCCTTACAATGTATTCACCAAAATAAGTCTAGTAACCATCTGTCACCATACAAAGTTATTACAATATTATTGACTGTTTTCCCTATGCTATATATTACATCCCATGACTTATTTATTTTAAAATTAACAGATTAATTTAAACTGTTTTCAGTAGAAGGAAGGCTACATTTACCAGGAAATTGAGTTTTATTCCAAAGGCCAGAGTATTCGTTTTCTTGCCTATAATTTTGCAGCATGTTCAATAATTGTTTGAGTGGAAACATTGGATATAAGTTATGTTTAAGGCCTTAAATTTCAAAGTACTGGGGTTTATTTCTATTATTTCATTCCACGTGGTGGGTAGTAATATATGTGATGTTACCACATGATAAGCGCCTTTCAATTTTTGACTTTTTGAGTTGTTTGGGGTCATCTTCTAAAATTCAAGTTGTCCTAGTTTAAATAAAAGCACACAAATACCAAGTACTGACTTGTGCCAGAGATGGAAAGAATTAAAACCATGGTCATTGCTTGCAAGGACTTCATGGCTTTTAGGGAGCCTTTTAGACAGACATTAACAGGTAAGAGTAACTTAGTGTGGGACATGCTAACATAAAGTAAGAGGATTAGGTATTATCAAGGAAACCTGAAATGAAGAGGCTATCAGTTAAATTGGGTGAAATCAGGGAATGTTTCACAAATGAGCTGGCATTTTAAATAAATCTGGAAAGACAAATAGAAATTTACAGGTTGAGAAGTTAGGGAATAGCACTCCAGTCAGAGAGAAGGGCATAAATGATTTTTTTGGAGACCTGAAACAACAGGGTTCAGGGAAGTATAATGACACAGTAAGCTTATGATTCGACAGGACAGATGGCAGACATGAGGGACTGAAAGGTGGTGGGCCCCCTATTGTATGCATGCCCAAGATGGCACACATAGGGCGCAATATCAGGTTGAACCACATGAAATTGGTATTTCTGTAGATCGAAACAGCCAAATATTGGAATTTCAGAGACTCAAACTATTAAAATGTATCTGTGGATTCTTAACCTAACTCTGACTCTGGCATTTTGAAGGGAGTTTGTCACACCTGACACATTCGCTTTGGAGAAAAAGAGGTCTGCTTAACATTTTTCAGGTAAAGGATGGTGCACTGAGGAGAAACAAAAATAGCTCTCCCAGTAGTCTGAATCAAGAACTGGACCCAGCTGAAAATCATTGCTTTTTTCTGTTGATCTGTTCCACTCTTCCTTCTTCTCTATCAGCTGATTTTCTTGCCTTCCTCATAGTTTCTGCTCCTTCGTGCCTTCAACTTACTACAGACAGGGCACCCCCAGCCCTTTTCCAAATCATGGTCCATTGTCCTCAGCCTTCTTCATCAACTGAGAATGTGCACACATGTTTTGAAATCCTGAAAGGGTGAGTCTCATTGGCCCAGCTCATTTCTCATGCTAGGCTCTAGGTCTCAGGCCATTTTATGAGCTGACCATCTCTCTTTGGGCCTACTACTCACCACCAGGTCAGTTATCTGTGACTATGGGAAGAGCACGGCTACTTAGTGGTAAGAAGTGTGGGTCAGTTCACTTCCCTCAGGGGAGGATGTGGCCGGCAGGCTCTCATCCCCCGTAGGGTTAGGATAAGAACCTCTGCGTGGGTTCTGGAGGTCTGAGAGGACCAAACTCGAACATTTCATTTTGAGCTCTAAGACTATCTAAGAAATGTGTGCTTAATATCATCACCCAGAATACCCATAATCCTCATCAAACTTGATATTTCTGGGTTAAATAATCCCTATCATTGCTAGCGTTTGAGCTCAAAGGAGGAGGAAAAAATCACAAATTAAGTAGCAACAGCATGATGCCCTGTCTTATTATACGTACCCATATTAGACAAATTTGAATATCTACCTTTTGGTTTTTAAAATAAAAAGTGTCTCTTATAATGCCAGCAGCCTCTAGGAAAACAAGTGAGCTGCAGAGCTGGCAGTAACTTCTTATTATTTTCTTTACGTCTTTTTTTTTTTTTTTTTTTTACTATCATTAGTAGCCTTTGCACACAGAGCATGTTATTTCTCTACAGGAAGTAAGGTGGCTGTCTAGCAATAAATGGCCTCATAATGAGGTGATTATGTTAACATGTGTAGATTCTAGTCTGGCTCCAATAAATATCAAATAGAGCATGCAACAAATGTCATAGAAAATTCCTTTTTCACTTCCTATGTGGTGTATAAGTGCAAGAAAAATCCATTCAACTGTCGCTAATAAATGCTCTTAAATGAAATGTCATCAGGCAAAATCGGAACTCATTATCAGTACTTAGAAAATAGTTCTCAACCTTGAAGCTACTCTCAGGAAAATCTATAGCCCCCTCCCTTGCCAGGTCTACCTAAAACTGTGCTTACATCTACTAAAGTGTTTCTTGAGGTGAGGAGCTGGGAAGGGAAATGGAAAGGTGGTGAGCAGAACTGGAGGTCTCTTCAATCTCAGCCCTCCTCTTAGCCTCATTTTCCTTCCTCTTCATCTCCTACATTATTTATTTATTTATTTGGGGGAAGGTTGCCAGTAATGTGAGACTTCCTGACAGCTGCCTGTATCCCTAAGATATGGCATATGATGTGTCTTTCCAGCATTAAAGAAGAGTCTAACTTGGTGGAAATGCAGAGTGGGTCCCCAACACAGTGGTGTCTGACCTCCAGAATACAGCACTTAGCTGAGGTCAGTAGTCCCACCTGCTGTCTCTCAGTGCCTGCTTCTTCTTTTCCTGTCTTTTTTCTTCTAGTTCATTCATTCAAGTATCCATCCATCCCTTCATCCATCCCATTCAAGCCGTGTGCTGTTCCTTCTGTGTGTATATCATGGTGCAGAAGACAAAATTTACCTCAACACCCAGTGTGTTAAAATTTCTAGAGAGGAAGGCCCAGGAATTTGTATATTAAACAAACTCTAAAGTCATATACATGTATGAGTACTCCTTATTTATAGGTTACAAATATGTATAACCTGGATTCCTATCACCAAGGCAATCCTTTTTTCACTCTTCCTTGTTCACTGTTTAAATCTTACCCCTATTCTGTTCCTCAAAGTGCAAAACCAAACCAAAACAAGAGCTAACACTTCTAAGATTTGTTACTAACATTTATAATTGAAGCAAGTGCTAAAATTCAGTTAGAGGTGCCGAAACCGGTTTGGCTCAGTGGAAAGAGCGTCGGCCTGCGGACTGAAGGGTCCCGGGTTCGATTCCGGTCAAGGGCATGTACCTTGGTTGCGGGCACATCTCCAGTGGGAGGTGTGCAGGAGGCAGCTGATCGATGTTTCTCTCTCATCGATGTTTCTAGCTCTCTATCCCTCTCGCTTCCTCTCTGTAAAATATCAATAAAATATATTAAAAAAAAAAAAGATAAAATTTTAAAAAAAAAAATAAAATTCAGTTAGAGGTTAGTAAAAAGAATGATGTAATTTTCCTGCTTTCTGTGAGATTCATCAATTTTCTTTATACTCTTCATTTCCCTTCTGCTAGGTAAGAAGTTATGTTATCTATTTCTGGTCTTTCCGTGGTTAACCTTAAAGTTTTATATTGTACTTGACTTTTAAAATCTAAACTTAATTTATATTTTTATCTTTTTTTCAAACACAAGAAGGATATAAAGTCCTTTACACTTTAATTCTAATTATCCCTCTCCCATTTTCCATGTAATTTTGTCTAGTATTTTAGGTCCACCTTATTTATAATGACCATAACTTAGTATTTTTATAGCAACTGCTTATTTGGGTGACATGCTTATCCATTTTTTGCTCACTATTGCTTCTTGCATAACATGCGCTTTGTTAGGTTCAGTTATCCTGCTCTTGAAGTGTATGCTTTAGTAGTTCTTTCACTGAACTGGTGAACAGAAAGCTCTGTCTTTGTTGGTCTCATTGTCTTTATTTCAGCTTCATTCTATAACAGTACTTTGGCTCAACAGTTATTCTAGTTCGACAGCTCTTTTGCTCAGCATATCATCTTCTGGCATCTATTAAAACTGTCAGATGTTATCAATCATACTAATTGGGTAAGCATCCCCAGAAAGATATATGTTGAAAGAAAAACACTTGACTTGAAATTTTCATGGGAAAATAATTTTATAGTAATCAAGTAGTTCCACTACTGCTACATTTGTCTTTTCAAAATAATTCAAACTCAATTTTTTAAAAAATGTATTAAATTGCTATTGAAGGCCAGAGGCTTTCATATCTCATTGAATATCACAATCTTAGGAAATTTTAATAGCTCTATGTCTAACAGATGAAGAAATAATTTCCTCTTGATCACACAGCTTAGAAATGACAATTATGTGATGCAAACCTAGGTCTGCTGATTCCAAACCAGTCTAGTTGCCTCTAGAATTAATAATTTACTTGTTTTTTTAAGACAGTGAAAGACATAGGTGTACCTCAGAGACATTGAGGTTTCAGACCCCCGCATTAAAGTGAATATCGCAATAAAGTCACACAAATGTTTTGGTGTTCCAGTGCTTGTAAAAATTATGTTTACACTATAATGTAGTCTATTAAGTGTGCAGTAGCATTATGTCCTTAAAAACGTACCTGCCTTAATCGAAAAACACCTTATTACTGAAAAATGCTCACCATTTACCCAAGCCTTCCATGGAGCTGGAATCTTTTCAGTGGGGTGCTCGGGAGGGAGATCCCGCCTTGATGTTGATACTGCTGATAGGCCCCGGTGGCAGTTGCTGAATGGTGGGGTCTTTCTTATCATAAGACAACAGTGAAGTTGGCTGCATCAATTGACTCTTCCTTTCATAAGCAATGTTTCAAAAATCAATGATCACAGATCACCATAAGAAAAGTAATAATAATTTTAAAAAATTTGAAATATTGCAAGAATTACCAAAATGTGACATAGAGACATAAAGTGAGTATGTGCTGTTGGAAAAACTGCAGGGTGACCACCAACCTTGAAATTTTCAACCTATTATTTGTAATAAATAAATAAATACATAAATACATAATTAAGTGGAAATGAATGAACAAAAACAATATCCTTGAAGTACAATAAAATGCTATATGTCTTTTATACTAATTAAGATATCAGTCTCTTGGTCACTCTCATTTAATGATCACATGACTGATGATGTTGTCTTCCTCAGGGGCCCGAGGTGGAGGTCCGTCGAGGATCAGACCCCTCCAACCTGCCCATGAGGGTTGGGGAAGCACTTTGCTTCAGAAGGCTGAACGTTAGGACCTTGGCTGCTTGCTTGAGTAATCATGTTCACCAGTTTTAGATTCAAGATAGGTTCCCTCAGCCACATGTTGAGAAATTGAAAAATGGCAAAACTGAAAAATAAATGACCTTTGAAATACTGAAGAGCCTTTACTCTGGAGAAAAATGTAATTCCATTTCCAGGCACATTTCACTTCTTTTATGATGTGAGGATATCACAAGGCATGCCAGTAAGTCTACTGGGATATATTTGGTGGAGTAGTTCATTTCTGGGGTAAAAGTTTTTTTATTTACAGTATGCGAGCATGGGAATTAGGGAGACTGGGTTTCAGTCTGAACCCTGGATCCAATTTACTTTAGAACACCCACAAGTCATTTAGGCTCTGGGCGCTTCAGTTTTCTCCTTCAGAAAATGTGAAATCTATAAGAGCTCTCTGTCCTTCGATATGTGAGTTGAATACACTTCTATTTATTGAACAAACTTTGATTTTTTTATTTTATATTTTTAGTCACCATAGTATATGTGTATGCAAGGTAGGTGTAGATATAGGAAGCTAGGTACTTATTTTTGCTTTCTTTTTTCTCTTTTCCTAACTTCTGTTAAATTGGTAAAGTTTTAAATATTCTTGGTCTTACTTATGTATGTATTTGCTGCTCACTTGGAAATTACACATATATTCTCTTCCATTAATGATTACCATTAGGTGTTTATTTTTACTTTTTTTGATAAAACTTTTTATTTTAAGATAAGTGTAGATTTACATGCAGTTCTAAAGAAATCATGAACAACGAGCCTGTATAACTTTACCAGTTTCCCCCAACGGTAACTCTGTTTTGTAAAACTATAGCACAGAATCCCCACCAGGATATTGACATTGTTGCAGTCAAAACATAGAGCAATTCCTCCCTGCTATTGCTCTTTTATAAACCACACCCACTTTCCTCTCCCCCCATCTCACCCCGATCTCTGACAATCTCTAATCTGTTCTACATTTCTATAACGTTATTTCAAAAATGTTCTATAAATGGACTCATGTAGTACATAAAGTTTTAGGACTGGCTTCTTTTCACTCAGCATAATTCCCCATAGATTCATCCAGTGGTTGCATATACCAATTATTCCTTTTCGTTGCTGTACTAATCCCGTTTCTTGATAAGGATATACCACAGTCTGTCTAACATTTTCCTGTGAAACAACATGTGGGTTGTTAGCCATTTGGGGCTATTACATACAAATAAAGCTGTTAAGAACATTTGTATATAGGATTTGTATAAACAGTTTTTATTTTTCTGGGATAAAAGCTCAAGAGTGTAATTGCTGCACATGCCATAATTGCATATATAGTATTAAATGAAACTACCAACTATTTTCCAGAATGGCTATACCATTGTACATTCCCACCAGAAACGTAGCATGATCTACTTTCTTTGCATCCTCACCAGCATTTGGTGTTGTCACTATTTTTTATTTTAACCATTCTTATGTAGTGAAATCTTATTTAGTTTTAATTTGTAAGTACCTCATGACTAATGATGTTGAATAATTTTGGTGGGCATACTTGCCATCCCTATATCCTCTTCAGTGAAATGCCTATTCATATCTTTTTTTAATCCATTTTAAACTGGATTGTTTGCTTTTCTACCACTGAATTTTGGCAGTTCTTTATATATTCTAGATACTGCTTATTTGTTGAATATGTGGCTTGCAAATATTTTCTCCAAGTCTATAACTTACCTTCTCATCCTCTTAACAAGATCTTTCACAGAGCAAAGCTTTTAATGTACATGAAGTCAAATTGATAAATCATGCATTTGATGTCAAGTCTAAGAAGTATTTGCCTAACCATTAACTCCAAATACTTTTTCTTATGCTTTTTTCCTAACAGTTTTAAATTTTACATTAGAGTTCATAATCCATGTTGAGTTAATTTTTGAGTGAAGTATGAGATTCAGGTCAAAGTTCATATTTTGTCTATGAATATCCAATAGGTCTAACACCATTTGTACAAAGGCCATCTTCATCCGTCTAATTGCTTTTGTACCTTTGCCAAAAATCACTTTGGCATGTCGGTGTGGGTCTATTTCTGAATTCTTTATTCTTTCCCACTGATCTATGTACCAGTCTCTCCACCAATACTACACTGACCTGATTATTGTAGCTATATACAACTTAATAGTGATTCTTCCTACTTACTCTTTTTTTATTATTATTACTTTACCTGTTCTGAGGCCTGTGTATTTCTGAATAAATTGTAGAATAAGCCTGTCAATCTGCAGAATTATTGCTAGGATCTTTTTAGGAATCACATTAAATTTATAGGTCAACTTGTTGAGTCTTCCAATGGCATGTCTATGTGAACATGGTATGTCTCTTGACTTATTTACAGGTTTTTTTACTTCTTTCCTCAGCATCTTGTAATTTGCTGCATACAGATCACTGTGCGTGTTTTGTTAAGTTTACACCTAAGTATTTCATTTTCCTTGGGGTGATTATAAATATGTAGTTCTTTCAAATTTGGGGTTCTACCTGTTCAATATTAGTATATTGGGGCTTTGCGTTTCTTCTGTGGATTGGGTGGAGATTTTTTCAGAAAAAAATACTGGGGGGGAAGATTTCTTTGTCTCCATTACTATTGGACTTATAAATGATTTTTATCAGTTATGAAATTGTAAGTCCACACATTTGACTCTGAAAATAAGCTGATAGCATTTTTAAACTTTCTACCTAAAAGCTTACACAAAATAAAAAAAAATAAAGTCTGTAATAAACTTCAAATAGTCTCAGTAAACAAATTTTATTTTTAAAACCTGCTAGATGAAGGAAGAAAAGGAAAGTCATTTCAGGCAGGGAAAACAGTATTAAGGGGGGAAAAAGCTTATGTTTAGCTTATTGGCTGGAGAAAATATTGGCTGGAGCCAAGGGTAGGCTGGGAATCAATATGTGTGAGTGGGGATATGAATCTACAAATTTGTATTTAATCTTATAGGCAAAAAAGAATCAATGCAGACTTGAAATGGGGGGACAGCAGAATTGTATTTGTTTTCTAGGTATCTCAGATAGTAATATGGAGTGTGGAATTAAGGGGTTATGAGTTGGCAACAGGAATATCAAAAAAGAGAAAACTTCAGAGAAGACATGATGAGAGTGTGAACCGCACAGGGACATGGGAAATGCAAGGAAATGCTTTGTCGGAGACAGATGAGACTTGGAAGCTCGGTGGAAGGAAAGAAGAATGACTCAATTCATAATTACATCATGAGCCGAGACTGAGAATACAAAACTTAGGGCCAGTTTGGGAAGGGCAGCCATAATGAGTACAGCATTAGATATGCTCAGTGTCAAGGTCAAGGGACACCCAGGCAGAGCTGAGGATGACAGTTTAGGACTAGAGGTTAGTAGTGCTCCTCTACTGAAGTGAAAGGCATTGCCCAGGGAAAACAAGAGGACAAGATCCAAGGCAGAATTCTGGTAAAAACACAAACTAATGTGTGAATGAAGGAGGTACAGGCTAAAAAGTCATGAGCACAGATGCAGAGAACATTAGGAAAATGTTATCAACTTCGGGGAATAGTTGAGATTTGCGGAAATGCTTGATTATGGAAGAATACCAAATTAGGGAGCTGTAATAATCCATGAGGAAGAAACTCTAAGTAAACAAATATAAATATGAATGTGCATATTTAGCTAAATAATTTGAAGCAAGCTGAGTCTATGAAGCCTTTATTTTTGTTTAATTATATTTGCAATATTTGTTTCATAGTAGTTTTTGTTCTCCTGAACTCATCATAGGCATAATTATAAGCAGGAGTATTTTAATTAATGCAGATTGCATTTTACCTTAAGACACCTGCAAAATTTACAGCCTAAATTGTTTTTTGTAATAATGAGCTACAGATTTTGAGCTTTTGGTTTCTATAAAAATGACAGTTGTGGTAGGGATGATGACAATTATTGCCTAGTAGAATGTCTTTCCCCTCTTTATTGAAAGGAAATATTTCCCTTCATTTTGTACCTGGCAAAGTCAACTCTCAGATATCTAACTGCCAAACAGGTGATAATCTGTGGCAAAGTTTTACACTTCACAATCAATTAGGATAGTAGTGGTTATTATCTTCTCTTTTGTTCATTTTTTTTTTGTTTTATTTCCTCTTTCACTATACCAAGATTGAGTTCTAACCTCCATACCAAAGCTCAGCTTTAATACTCAATTAAATGTCTTTCTCATCATTAGAAAAAGTTCCTGTCCAGAAAAATTGTAACCTTAGAGGGAGCAGGAGCAGTTACTGACTGTGCCTTCCATCAATGTAATAGGTCATTTCAGGTGGAATTAGGGGGACTTTTTTGAGAAAGAAACAGCACTGGAGAGATAATACTGCTTCCTATCTCATATTGAAGCATGTCATTGTTTGAAGTGGTCATGATTTCTAAATCGTATATTAGGTGAAGGAGACACACCTATATTTCCTGACCCACATCTTCAGCACATGAACTTAAATATTAGTTGAGATTATAAAAGGTCATATATTCCCCCTGAGCGTCCATATTCACCTCAGTGGGAGGGCACAACAGGCGAGAGATTCCTAGGAAATCCACATGCCAGATCCTTGCATTCATGTCTCCATACAGGTAACTTACTATGTGACACAGTGTCATTGAAAAGGGAAACTGTGAATGATAATAAAATTCTTATTTGTTGCACATTAGAAAAGGAAACCCATAGAAGCTATACTTTTTGATGCAATGCATCTATAGCTGGGCAATTGAAAAGCCATTATATGGAGGCTGATGACCAAAGGAACAGATTAGGGCTGGAAAAAAAATCCCTCCAGGATACAACTGTGAAAACCTAGTTTCTCATTACTAGTTTATGACCCTCTGTGAGGTTTAAATTGGGTTGAGCAAGGTGGCCAAATCCTTCTGTTATCAAAATGAAGCATATTGTCAAAAGAAAAAGGCACCCACTGATCTATAGTGGTTGTTCTATTGCTGATTTTATCTTCCTGATAGTAGGGCATACTTATTTCCTCTCACTGGAATGGGAGATTTGAAGGATTCTGAGTAAAAGGCACCAAAGGGAAAATTCTATTGATAAAAGTACAAAAATAGAAAGCGGTTGAAAGACTCTCAGTATGACGAGAATGTTCAATAAAAGCATTTATCTATGCTAATCAATCTCTAAAAGCATTGACCTTAACAGTTGACTTGCAGGTACATAACATACATGCTAGTTTTGTGTGGTTTCATATTCTAAGGAAAGGATCACAGAATACCCATGTGCCTAAATTAACAAATCTAGGAAAATCTAAGGAAAACTTACGTTGGAACCAAAGTTGAGAAGTGATTCTCAATTCTCATTTTCTGCACAGATGTAGGTGGGTACTGGTGTTATATTATACTTGCCACCCTTGGGCTAAGTGTTAAACTTACCATGTAATGTGTAGCCTCAGAAGTGCCAGAGACCAAATTTAGGAGACTTTCCCTTCTGCTGGAGATGTTTTCCAGTGAACAAATATACATGAGAAATCATAGGTCGTTTCCCCTCCCCTTGTCACTGTAATACTAAATACAGATAAAATGCATATACAGCTGAATGGAAAAGCAGGGAGATATTTCAGGGATGTCGTGGAGTTGAAGCCTGGGAGCAAATCACAGACAGTGTCTATGAAAAGAATCATTTCTTAAGTTTGGTTTTAAAGCCAGCATCACACTAAAGCCCTTGAACTGCCACAAAAATGAGAGAGCAGTGTTGAGAAGATAAAATCCCCAGGTGGGTTGGTAAAGCCCTTCATAACCTGGCACAAATCTTCCTTCTCACTTCAGGTCGCCAGTTTCTGTCCAATGGCTCAATTGTAAAGCATTGTTCCGTGGTGGGAGTGCTGCCACCTTTATAATCACTGTAGGTTTATATACTGAGGGCAGTAGTTCTCTCAGAGATGAGTAAGGGCAACTTCTTCTAATTCCCATAAAGTTGGCATTGAGGCTCAAGACCATCTTGTTCCAACCTTATCCTCTACTACAGCGATTTTCAACATTTTTCATCTCATGGCACACATAATCTTTTTTTTTTTTTTTCCTGATCTGACAAAAAATAGGTATAATTTTGTTTCACTCACACTGACGGCTATTGTTGTGTTGGCCGTTGTCATCTTTTAATTTGACAATCTAAGGAGAAAAAGGTCAGTGCCCCTGACTAAATAGCCAGGTTTTGCATGTTTTAAAAATTATTGTACTGGCTGGTGTTCTCAGTGGTAGAGTATCAGCCCGTGCACAAAAGGGTCATGGGTTCAATTCCCAATCAAGGGCACATACTTGGGTTGCATGTGGATCCCAGTGCAGTAAGTAACCAATTGATGTGTCTCATTCACATCACTGATTGTCTCTCTTTCCCCCCACCTAACCCCCTTGCTCCCTTCCACTCTCCCATAAAAAAAAAAGGAAAAAATATCCTCAGGCAAGGATTAACAACAAAAATTCTCACAGCACACCAGTTGAAAATTGCTGCTCTACCTTATCCAAAATTAAACTCCCACATGAGTTACCTTAGATTGGAATCTGTGAGAAACAGACTCTGAGTGGAAATTTGGGTACCAGAAATTTAATGGAATGTGCCCTTAGGAAGTGAAGGAAGTAAGATGAGCAGAGGGAAGAACTGCACTTTAATGCACACTCAACAAAGACACCAAGCTATTCCTCACGGAACTCTTGAGCTGTGACAGCCCTTCAAAATTGTTTACATTGAAGGGAAAAGAGTTGGATTTTATACTCTTGTATTGACCAGCTCCTCCTGGGGAGGGGACCTGACTGGGGTGAGACAGCTTTCTTTAGCTGAGAGCTATTCCTAGACAGTGATTAAGCAGAAAGCCATCAACCATCAACACTCCCTATAGCTGGGGGGATGAGTAGTTGGTCACTCCTGGGAGACCAGAGTGATGTGCCAGGACATTCACTATGCCAGCCTGACCTCCCCTGTACTCTCATCGTTTCCCTTATCCATTAATGAAACATATTTATTAGGTACTCAATATCCTGGATGCAAGGTCTCTGCTGAGTCTCGACAATATAAAGGTGAATGAAAAATGACCCCATAGTCTAAGGGTGAAAAAACACAGAAAAAAATAGTATTAAGTGCCATAATAATGGTCACTGCAACATGCTCTGAGAATGCAGAAGAGGGAATTATACTTTATGCAGAGATTCAGTCTGTCTTTCATGAGGGATGGAAAACTTGAGCTAAATGTGTGTGCATTCCAACTTTCATGCTTCCCACTTGGCCCAGAATGCCCTCTCTGCTCTTTTCCCCCTATTTAAATCTCCCTTTCTGTCTAACTCTACCACAAGGCTGTTCTTTATCAACCCACCCATCTATGATCTTAGAGACTTCTTCTCTGCACTCCACCAGTTAGTTCCTGCCCTGCACGTCACCCATCATATCATGGAGTTTTCTGTTGCCCTACCTAAATGGTAAACACCAGTAGGACAGTGGCCAGCAATTATTGGCAGTTACTTTACTGATGACTAGAGGCTCAATGCACTAATTTGTGCATGGGTGGGGTCCCTCTACCTAGCCGGCGATCGGGCCGATTGGGGCCGGCTGGCTCAGGGGAGGCACCGCAGGATGTTGGCTGGCTGCAGGAGGTTGGCTGTGGGAGGGCACTGACTACCAGGGGGCAGCTCCTGTGTCTGCCCCCTGGTGGTCAGTGTACATCATAGTGACTGGTCGTAAGGGTCACTTAGGCTTTTATACATATAAATTATCACAGAATGCTGTCAGTGTCAGGGTGCGCCATCAGTCACAAAGAGGTCTGGAGGAAGAGAATGAAGGAAACCAGCAGCCATGTCTGGAGAAACAACAAAGAACACATGTTACATGCCATATCATTAACACCATGGAGGGTGAATTAAACAAATGCTTCACCCTATATCAAATACTGCTCCTGGTCCGGACCTCCGCCACCCCAGTCATCACCGTGCCGCCAACCTAAACCTTCCTCTGCTCATCTCTAATTATCAGGCTAAAATAGCCTAAATAGATACTGCATTTCAGTGACCTATGTTACTTTAGCCTCATTTCCTAACTTGAAAGAACAATAGATTTTTAAGGCAATTTGAGACCATAAGAGCATAAATAAAATAGGTATTACAGTAAGAGTTTATTTCTAACAAGTGTGTGTGTGTGTGTGTGTGTGTGTAAATTTAAAAATCTACTCTAAGAAATACAATGAACAAACTTTTATTTATTTAAACTTGCTTGAGTAAGGCTAAATATTCATGACAATGGAAGGCTAAGCCATACTCAAAAATGTGATCAGCATCTCCACTGATTTCTTTATTCCGTTTCTTCAGCATTAAGTTCTCTAAGGCAGTGCACATTAAAATTTCCTTAAAGCAAGTGTCCTTTCTCTCTAACTTTGTTACATAAGATTTCCTGGTAGAAGAATTCTATCCATTTCATAGTAACAAGGTTGATTTTAAATGGATGAACCCAGAGAAATTGAGTTCCATTCCCTAAGCTCTCCATAATTGCCAAATAACAGGGACTGATTGCTCCAAGACAAAAACCTGATCTCATTAGTACCTGCTGTTTTGGTAGACAGAAGACAATTATATGTGAAGGGTATTATGCTTTTGGAAATGCTAATTAATTATACATTATTTATTGAAAACACAATGTTCTCCTTGTACTGTAGCTTAAAAAAAAAAGAGGAAGCGAGAATTTAAATAGCTGAGACATGCTACAGTATAATAAACTAGTCATTTGTTTCAAATCTAGTTCATTGGCTGGCTTGGAGACACCATTATGTCCCTAATTGGTCTTTCCCCTTTATCTCTGATGGGCCATCCAGGTCTAAAAGTGTGGAAGGGAAAGAATTCTGTCTTCTGATGGCTTTAAGCCATGCTAAGCTGATCTGGGTGGTTTAATTTTTCTTTTATAGAGGGAAGTAATATGGACCTTTGACTTCCAGAACTGTACGATAATAAATATGTGTGGCTTTAAGTGACCAAGTTTCTAAGAATTTGCTACAGCAGCAATAGGAGACTGAGTGTTTTTCAGGTTTTGTGTCTCTAACCTGTGCCTCCTGAAACCAGCGTGGGCTGTAAGGAAGCACTCAGCACGGTGGCCTCCTGCCCTCCTTTGCTGCTGTTTACACTCATTCAGGACCTTTCCTCTCTGAATGAATGAAATGCTGCAGGCAAAGTGAGAAAGCGTGAGGACTATCTTATTAGTCGTCAGGGGTCCCAAACTGTATGGAAAAGGTCCTAAAACCTATAACTAACAAGTGATTCGAGTCACGCTGCAACTTCACAATAAAAGGCTGTTTGTGGGCCCAATTAATAGTGTTGTAATGGGAACTGCCAGGAGAAAGCAGAAAAATGAGCATAAGTGCCCCAAACATGCTGATCATTGGCCAGGCTGACATTCCAGGGCATCTGTGGTCTGAAAGATTTCTTTTTGCAACTCAACTTGTTTACATTTCTGCCTTGAGCTTTTAAAGGAAAGCATTCCATTATTTATAGGCAGTGTGATAGAGGAGCTCCGGGGTAACTGGTTGTAAGCCTGGATGAGAGCGTATCCACAGAGTAAAATAACTCTTTAGAAACGGTCGGTTCTCATGGCCAAGACGCATAATTTATTTCTAGGGATAGTAAGGACTTCAGATTGATTTCAGAAAACTTACATTTGGGAGACTTACTTAAGCTCTAGGTTGGCACTTACAAAACGTGAAATCGAGGTAAATAAATTTTTTATTATTGATCTGTAAAAGAGGTAGAGAACCTTTCAGTTCATGAGAAGCTCCTCGCTCCGTTGCCCTCACCGGATACTGTTGTAATTTCTTCTGACTCCACTATGATGGGTGTGCACAGCTAGGCTTTCATGGGAGCACGTGACTTCCTTGGGCTGCATTCGTTTGATCGGTGCTAAACGCTGCTGCGCTGGAACTGAATGTGGTCTTCTTGAAGTCTAGGTCAGAGAGAGATGGAGGGAAAAGACAAGAATGAGAAATAAGTACCAGTGAAAGGAGCGTGTTTCTTTTTGGTGACTGTCCCCATTTGGCCTTCCCATGGATATTGGCCTGTCAGGAGACAGAAGCACTGGACCTGGGCAGTTGATGAATGACAGCGGCCTTGACACCCCATGAATTACCTTACCATTACCCAACAAGGAAACATGATATAAGAAGGCTTTATGGTGCTCTATGCCCTTCAGGGCCACTTACCTTCATATTCCGCACCTGAAAGGAAGTTTGGGTGAAATAGTGCCTGCTTTACCCATCAAATACATTGTACACAACTATAAATCATCCAAGAATGGTGATTCAGACCTGGAACGTATTTGGAGCTGATTAGATATTTAAGAAAGGAATATTTTGTCATGTGCTAGCGTTTTTAGAATTAATATAATGGCAGATGTCCAAAGTCAGGGATGCCTTCCATGTTTCCATGTTTTCGATTCTCTTTTTCCCACACTGGTTACATATTTTACAAATCTTCTTCATAATGCAGATTTGTAGACCTGCTGTTTAAGTGATAAATACAATCCTATACCTAACCGAGCTGACTTGTTGCCTATATTTATTTACTCCCTCCACCCCACGCCCCATCACTCTTCCCCCGAATAAGAAGCTCCATGAGAGAGATCCAGGCCTTCTTCGGCTCACCATCTCACGAGACCTGCATCTGAGTGCTGTCCAGGATAAGTGAAGTACTGGACAGGGACACAGTGAAAGATGAAAGTGGATCGGGCCAGGATAGAAAGCTTTCTAAGTAAATTATGTAGCAGTTGTACCTTTGCTCATCACAGTTATCCCGGAAGATGAGGAATAAAATAAGGAAAAAGGAAGTTGTGAGCAGACATTCACATCATAGGCCACACAAATGTGTGTGCTAGTCAGGCACAGTATTCAGCAGGTAGCCCGTGGGAGTAAAGGGAAACGCGTTATTTTAGAAACTGGACGGTATGTTTAAAACAAACAAAAAACATCACCCAGGGAAGACACAGGTTTTGTTTACTGTACACCCAACGTGCTACCAGGCTGTATTTAATTTTTCTAACTATAATGTTCACCCTGTTTTCTGTCTTCTATTATTTAATAAACATACACCTGCTTTGTGATTTTTATCAGCACACACATTACCAGGGCCTCCAGACCTTTCAGAAGATACAGCATGAATTCAGAACGTCAAGTTTTCAAGACTTGATTGCAACACAGAAGTTACAAAAATCTCACTCAGTACTTGTGTTTCAAAATCCACACACAATCAATCACACCGCTATCAAAGAAGACTAAAGATCAGAAACACTAAAGTGATGTATAAAGGGCGAGGAGAGAAAGCCCATGTGTTTTCAGTCCCATAACTGATGAATGTGTAAGAGAGGCATGAACTAGAAGAGCTTTGACAAATGAATGTTCTTAGAAATCAATAACTGGACAACCAGGGCAAGATTAACCAAAGCATAAGTGACAAGTGGCTCAGCTTTTCTACTTGTAAAAATGAGGAGTTGATTTAAGTCCCATGTTATATTCACATTTTAAAAAACAGTACCAGTCTTATGCTATTCTTTTAGTACTCATGGTACAATTTAATTATGTTGTAGTATGCATAGTTTAGGAAATAATGATGCCAATGATGAAATGTAAATTTTATATAAGGAAGCATCATTTTCTTGCTATCTTTTTTCTAAATTAAATGGAAGTTTAGTTCCCTTTTAAAGGAGCAAGATTTTCTTATTCCTGTTAACTTTTTTATATCCTTCAAATAAAATAATACTTCACGGGAAGAGTCTAGTTATATTTAACCAAAATCAAATAAATATGCATATAGGTTTAAATTGCTTTAAAGAGAATGAGCTCTTGTTTTGCTATTCCAGCCCCCAGGACTTACTAGATCTCTCCTACCAACCCCTCTACTAAACAAAATATCTGTGGGTCTCATTCTAGCTGGAGTCACATGTACAGAGACAGGGCCGTGTCTCAGGCAGTGGGAGTAGATACTGCCTGGGATGGAGCAGATTTCGGGAGCATGGAGGAGATTGCAGCCCAGTAAATGGAAGGGCAGAGGAGAATGAAGTTTTTAATAGTTTTGTTCTCTTGTTACTTGGTCTGGAAAAAAAATCACTGTTGCACTTGACATTTGTTGCCATTTTGCCTTTTCATTTTGCATCACAGAGCCAGAATAGGCTGTGTGTTGAGGGGAGGAAGAGGAATGACCTCAGAAATGTCAGAATTGTTATGAATGGCAGGTCATAAGTTTGGACAGGTGGGTGGTAGTGTTTCATCAGTCTCTTCAAACTCTAGCTGTGGGGCGGGGACCTAAAACAATAAGAAGTTCTTAAATTTTGCAAGATGTGGCTCCTTTCCCAGCACAGGCCACGGGGTGTGGTAGTAGCAGGTGCCGAACAGAAGAAGGAGGAACTCTGGACCGACCTAAATGTAATCTCACTTCCCCCTTCCCACTGTGACCTCAGGCAGGGCATGTGGTTCCTCTGAGCTTCACTTTTGTTATCTGTAAGATGAAATCATTACACCTATTTCATGGCACTATTGAGAAGATTAGCAAGATGTACGTAACGTGCCAGGCTCCATAGGTACCAATTTGCCTTTTCTTCCTTTGTTTTTACTATATTTTAACATTGCAAATAATTTACACTAACAGATGATCAGGAAATTGGCCCAAGGCCCCTTGTGAGAACCTGGCCCAGCCCCATGGGGCTAGGAGACCTCGCTGAGGGAGTCTCCAAATCATTACGGTGGGTTCGCTCCTGCGTCTTCCTGCTGGACAAGCTTCTAGTCAGACCCTGAAGAGGCTTGATAGTCAGTGATGCATGCCAACATTTGCTTGTCTGCAGATGTGAGCCAGTAGGCTACTGAACTATGCAATACTGTCAGCTGAATTTCTCTGATGTAGAGTGGTCTGAGCCCAACTACTTGATTTTGGTTTGCAGGTGGTGACTAGGAACAGTTGTCCACGGCTCACAGCCAACAGTGAGACAAAACTCAAACCAAACAACCAAGACAAGAATCTAGATACTTCCACCCTGTCCATTTTTCCTCCGTGGAGACACTGGCTTTTTTCTGCAACTGGGCCCCCAGTCTGGCCTATTTCAGGACAGGCAGTAGGCATTATGCCGAATGCTTACTCAAGGCCTAATATAGGCAAAGCAGATAGAGTTCATCTTGCATGAAAACTCATCTGATGGTATAACTGTGGACTGTATGTAGAATTCCAAGGCCTCTTTTGGGCTCAGCATAAATGTGTGCTTTGGTCACTGAGGATGTCTGTGTGGATCCTGGAGATGGTTGTTAGGGCACACATGTCAAAGTTAGAAAACATTCCCTGGGAATTCTCAAAATGCTGCTTCAGTTCAATATGGACATAGGCCATTTTTCAACAGAGGGCCATATCCACACACACAGAGCACTGTGTAACGATTGAAGTCTTTCAGTTGGGTGATAACACCGTGAACCCAACATCTAAAGATAATTTGTCTCTGGTCAATGCTGGAAGAGGTTCCAGACCCACTATAATTTTGAATATCTCCAAGGATATACATTCCTGGATACCACCTGGTATCTCACAACCTTATAATCCCAGGAATGCAGGGGCTTGTCCAGTATCACTTGAAGTCGTCAAAAGCCAATGTTAGCTTCACCATCACTTCTAGCAGCCTCCCTCAGCAAGCATACATACCAGAGTACAAAAGAAAACAAAATATATCATTCCTAACACAAAAATCACAATAGATTCAGATATTCTAAGCCAAACTCTCGCCTGCCTTCTACTCCTCTGCCTGCTATTGATCTTCAGCCAGGCACATGTATTCATGAGCAATCAGTGATGGCATCCCATGGAGAATTTAATGAAAGAAATCTACAGAAGGGCTCCATCTGCCCATCTAGTGTCTCTCCTGCTCGTCAAGAGGAGAAGCAAGGATGCACATCTGTGCAGTGAGCACCAGGTGTGAAATAAAATCGTTATCCAGAATCAACACTTTCCCATTGACTCCTGGCTTACTGTATTAGCACAGGTGAACCACAGTTTATACAAAACAGGGATTCCTGAGAACACAGAACTAGTCCTAATCAAGAAAAAAGATGAGAGACTCTTTGGATTGATTATATAACCATTTTGAATATTCATTAAGGCCACTCAGTCTTTGCTGATTGTGATTATATCAGGCTACTTATTGCATAATCTGATTGTTGGGTGACATTTGCATTTTTCCTTCTCACAAGTCATGCAAACTAAGTAGTACTAGCCCCACCATAAAAACACCAACTTGATACCTATGTCAGGAAGTATGTCTTGGGTTTTGCTTTGGTAAAGTCTAGTGACACGGTGGTCTTCTGTCCTTTGAATGGTAGAGTTCTGTTTTGGAAGCATCTATAGTTCCCCATCTGACCTATCTCTCTCTAATGCCCATCCTCTGTCCCCAGAATATCCCATATTAATCACTAACCTTGTCATCATTACTTTCTGGCCCTAGACCATTTTAAGACCAGGGAACAAACACATCTGGATGATGCAAACTAACAGTGAATTCTAGGGAAGTCTTTGAAATAGGACACTAGGTTTGGTTAGGTCAATTTTGGGGCTGCCCCCTAAGAGAAGAAACTTGTAGATCTTGTTAAGAATGTCTCCTCCCTCACAGCTATCTGAGTACTTATCTTGGGCTTCAGCCCTCTTACATCTTGATCCCCCTTCCTTCCCTGGACCAAAGCTAATGTCCCAGCTTCTTCTTTGCTGGGCCTTTGTACTCAACTGTGGCCCCCGACAGGACAGTGTGGACTATATCTTACCCCCTACCCTTGTCAGGAACCATGATGAGCTCCACCCTCTCTCCCCACTATAGCTTCTTGACTCTGTCAAAGCTCCATTTTCACAATTAATCTGAGGGAATCCAGCTCTTCTTGCCTCGCCATGGACTCAAATCCCTTGCCCTTCTATTCCACCTCAAAGTGCATCTGCCTCAGTAAGATGGGATGAGCCAACAGTAAGATCACAGAAAGGGGTGTTTCCCTTGATTATGACCCCATCTGTTAGCATGAGAACAACCTCATACGAGTTTTCAGTTTGTATCACTTTCAAAATATTGTGAGAATTCATTGTTTATTTGAAAAGAGTCAACTTAGTGACTGCCTCAGAAAAACACAGTATATTCATTCTTTCCAAATAGTATAACTTTAATGCTATTTTGTAAATTTTTTATTATACTAGGATATTAACATATTTGTTATCTACCAACTGTATTGCTATTTTCATTAGTAGTTTGGCATTTAATCAATGTTTGACATTGTGAATGATTTTAGGATTATACCACGGACAGGGTTGAATCAGAAGCCTTACCTTTATATTATAAATATAATAACTAAATGAATGAAAGAATAAAAAGTAGACTCATCTCAATGCAATGTGAAGGAGCTGACATGGAACTCCTTCAGCTATTCTCTGCATCTGTTCTCTGGTGTCACTTGGGAAACAAATTGGTTCTCTTGATACCCATGTGGTGTATTTAGGAATCCTGTTTTCTTGCCTTATAAGGTTGTGCTTGTCCTAATGATATTATACATTTACCATATTATATTTATTACAATCTGTTTGATCTGTAGTTCAATTTGTCTATTGATATTGATTGCCAAAAAGTGAATTTACCACCAGGAATCCAGTTATAAAAACAATATTAATCAAGCTAGACAGCTGCCCCTCTATAAAAAAAGAAATGATTTGGCTTCCAATATACAAGACATATCCGATGCATCATGTAAAATATAGTCAAAGGGAAGAATAAACTGTTCATGTAGGTGACAGGGTATAAAGCAGTTTCTTTCTAGAAAGAAGGTAATATGTAATTTGCAAAGAAAATATACCATGGAACCAAGGAATGCAATCATAACAAAGTCACATAGGAAATCATGATTCTTTGAGTTAAAAAAAATTAAAACATTTTAATGTTAAAAATTAATGAGAGATTAACCAAAGAACTTATCTGCATATATGCATAACGCATGACACAGACAATATTGTGGTGAAGCCTGGGGTGGGAGGCGCAGGTGCGGAATGGAGGAGGTCAATGGTGGGGGCGGAGGAGGGGAGCATCTGTAATACTTTCAACAATAAAGATGCATTTTGAAAATTAATGAGATTAAAGAAAACTGGTTTATTGGCAAGAGGATCACATATTAAAACCCTGAAATAAAGGGTGCAATTGAAAAATAATTTAAAACATTTCAGAAGAAAAAATAAGGGAAATTTTTCATTTATTATAATATCTAAGTTTCCCTTTCTTCATGCAAAAGGGTGCTGAAAATCATGAAAAATTTTTAGTTCTAAATAAAACACACTCAAGAGTTTATAAAGGTCACTGAAAATCATTTTGGAACTGGAGAAAATGATATTGGTGATTTATAGCTCTTAGGAGAGAGAAGATACAAGTCAATGGCTTGAAGAAATAGGAAGAATAAAGACTCAGAAATAACACAGAGACCAGAAAGAATAAGAATATTTCATAGAGGAGTTGGATAATACAAGTGTAGCTTTGGGGTCTTTGATGAAGAGAAAAGGCAGTAGGAATTATTCTTTTCATAAACTTCAAAAAGAGCTTAAAAGAGGTTTGCTTTTCTATCCCACAATGAAGAGGTGTTAAATTCCAGGTCTAAGTGTCTATTTTATGCATATGTATGTGTGTGTGCATGTGTTTTGTGCATGTGTGTTGGTGTGTCCACAGGTGTGTATGCAAGTATGTGCTGTGTATGCATGTGCATGTAGATGTATGTAAGGGCACTGGAGAATCTGGTCACTTCCATCCTTCATATCATACATCTGTGAAATTAAGGAAGGGATAAAGCAAAAAGAAAAGTAAATAACTTTTTTTTTTCACTTAGGAAGGGGGCAGAACAATTTTTTTTTTTTTTTTACTTAGGAAGTCTGATGGTTAAAAACATGATCTTCTCAGAGACCAGGGATAGTGAGTTGCTATAATAAATTTCATATGAAAGCACACTGTGTAGTACTAAGAAATATTAGTTGATGATGATGAAACCAATACCCTTGTTTTTAATTTAGATGTTTAAAGTAGCTTATTACTTACTCTTAATAACTGCTCTTCACTAGCCATCTAAAAATAGAATAAAAAAGCTTCCCTTTGAGCCATCTCTCAAAATGAATTGGTGGACTGGTGGTATATGTATGAGTATATTTACACTGAAAACATATATATATATATATATATATATATATATATATATATATATATATATATATATATATAGAGGTAATATGTAAATTAGGCCAGGACACCTTAACAGTCAGGACCAGCTCAGGAGGAGGGGCCTGGCATGGGCCCAGAGCCTGAGAGAACAACAGACAGGGTGGCCCGTGCCAGGCCCCGGAGCCGGAGAGAACAACACACAGAGGGGCCGGCCTCAGCCCCATCCCTGTGGCTGCGGCACTGGGCTGCTGGGGCCAGAGCAGCAGAGACACAAAGCCACAGGGGGCTGCCAGCCCCCAGCCCCAGCCCCGTGGCCATGGCTAGGGGCCGGGTTCGATTCTCATCAAGGGCATGTACCTAGATTGCAGGCTCCTCCCTGGCTGGGGCCCAGGTCAGGGCTCATGCAAGAGGCAACCAATCGAAGTGTGCCTCTCACATTGATGTTTCGCTCTGTCTTTCCCTCTCTCTTCCATGCTCTTTAAAAATCAATGGGGAAATATCCTCATGTGAGGATTTAAGAAAAATAAAAAGAAATGTCATATCCTATGAAAAAGACATCTTGAAAAAGCCTAAAGAAAGTTGTCATTTTTTCGTGGTGAAGGGACTGGAGTCCATGTTGATGAAAACACCTTGGCAGCTGCGGTGGCTGGCAGTGGCAGCAGCAGCGGGGTGATAGGGGTAGCGCCTTCCCCTGATCAGCCCAGTTGCCTCCTGCAGAGGGAGGCCAGACTTCGGCCTAAGCCATCAGTAGGACATACCCTGAGGGCTCACGGACTGTGAGAGGGGGAAGGCTGGGTGAGGGACCTCCCCCAGCAGTGCACAAATTTCATGCACCGGGCCTCTAGTATACATATATTCACAAAAGTGCATAGAGAAATATAGGACATTAAGCTGTGTAAGAATCAGATGGCTTTAAGACACACAGCAAATCAGCAACTAAATCACTTAACTGACAAGAAACCTTATATGCAATTCTCACGTAATTCAGAAATGGATATCCCAGATCTGACTGGAATGCATTAAGAGACCAGGGTGTGTGGAGTTTGAAAAACATCTTTAAAGGGAAAACAAGAGAAGTGTGAGTGTTAGAAAAGGAATCAGGTGTTCTCACTAGAATAAAAAGCAGAATTACGAACACTTGAGCTTTATAACAGTTTTAAATAACCCTCAATGGTGTGGCATAAGAATTTTAAACTTTAATGAAAGCAAAAAATCATTTTATTGTACTAATGGTACAGTGTTTTTCTTTTCAGGTTTCCTTTACATTCTTTCTTGGTTCCTTTCTATTTTTTCCTCATCACCTGGTATTTGCTTCTATTACAAGCTAAGACTGTACTAGCAAAGGGAAATGAACCAAGGAGGCATTTAGCTCAATAATTCATGCAGAAACGATTCATCCCTGAAGTAGTGAGATCTTTCAGAGAGCAGAGAATTTTGGGTTGCATCAACCCCAGATCTGGTTTGATTTTAGACATAAAAGCACGTATTGATGATAGCACAAGGCTGTGACTGATTCATCAGTACACTGAGTTCTGCCTAGGCCCTGGGACCCTTTCGTCATCATGGCAGCGTTATCATTTCTGTGAATGTGTACTGTGAACACCACTACTCAGCTCTTCTATTCTGAACAAGTAAGGGGAAACTGCACACGTTCAACATATGTAAACCCTGATCAGCTCGGCTTCTAAATACTTGAGCGAGTGTTGACTAGGGGGCCTGTCACCAGGTGTGCTGCCTTATGTAGCATCATGTGGAGCATGTCTATAACCTGCCAATGGACTTCAAGTGGTGGATCTATACCTGGACGAAGGTATCTCCTGAATTAGTATTCAGACCTTTCCCACTGCTGCTCACAGAGTAAATAGATGAAGCAACAAGTAAAAGCATCTAACAGATTGGGTCTGTTCTTGCCCCTGTCGTTTCTGACAGCATACTCTATTGATAGGGATGGAGCATGGGAAGGCAATAAGTGAGGACGAGAGAACTGTAACCCTGATCATGGAAACAGAGAAGGGGAGAGGAGAAGGGGTGCCTTTGTCTACATGGCCCCTGAGACGGCGTTGACGAAAAATGTGGAGAAGAGATGTCAATTCTAAGGAGAAGACATTTTTAGCTTTTTATTCAAATGTTTTTAAAATGAAACATTAGAGGAAAAGAAATTACTAGTTTGTGGTGATGTTTTCCTATTGGGAAAATTAATTTAGAAGGAAGACCCATGATAACTAACCTGAGGAATAAACTAAGAATCATGGATGGAACCGAAATAAAATAATTCTTTGAATTTAAAAGGGAAAATAGCAAATTATTTTAACATAACAAAGTAAAAAAATGCAAAATTTAAATAAGATTTTATAAAGAAGTCACTATTCCTTTGAGATCAGAAAGAATGGGAACTGCTGAGTGATATCATTTACTATTCGTGTTTAGTTCTAGAAACGTGGTTTCAGGAAAAGGTTAAGTTTTAGATTTGACTTCTGTAGCACAACAAAAATACTGGAAGCACTGGAGTCAAAGACTGGCTTAGGTTTTGAACAGGCATCCACAGAAGAAATTTCTCCAGGAGAGCCCTCTGCTTTGGAACCAAGCTACATACAGGCAAGTAAAGACTCAGTTTACCTGTCTTACATACTATCTACTTTGTCTCTTTCAAGCGGTGGCCAGGTAGAGCTCAGCAAATACACTCAATAAGATGAAATGTCTTTCCCCAGACTTCACGGCTAAAGGAAAGCCCAGACTGGGGCAGGTTTGTTCTGCATGAGCAGCTGGAGGCAGGACACAGCTGCCCATTCAAGGGCCAGGCCCCAGGAAGAGTGTCCCAGGAGAGCAAGCAGCTGGACATCTGGAAGGGAGCAGGGTGTGGAAATAGCTGGAGGCGGTGAAGAGCAAAGGATGAGATCCCTCTCTAAAGCCCTTCATGTCTTCAGTAAACTGATCATTGTCACCAGTTTTCTTGGGAAAATAATGAGGAATCAGAGATGCACACCCATCTAGAATACCTCAGCTGTACTTTATCCAGGAGGCAAGTTAATTTTGAAGGTAAATTAATAATATCTAACTTTAGAAAAATATAAATAGAATCTACTTGGGGATTTGAAGTAGAGCAAAATGCGTACCTGCCAACACAAGACAGAGAACCATGAGGGTGAGATGTAGGGCAAGAAATGTACTGAGATCACAGGAGGACTTAGGGCTTGAGCCCGGTATCCTAAATTTCTGAGGCAAGGAGCCCCCAGTCACTGCTGGGGTATATAAGGCACAACAGAAAGGGGTCTCTTCACACCAGCACAGCTGAAGAGGCAAACATAAGAACATCCAAGGTGACACTCATTTTCGGGTCCCCTTCCTGCACAAGCATTAGGAAGTAGACCCAACATCCACTTTGAACATCTGTGATACCACTGTGTGTTTTTGTTTTTTGAGTGGGTAAGAAAGGGATAACCCTGCCAAATGGCATTATAGACAGAGGTGCATTTCTCAGAGGGGAAGGATGAATACTGTGAGTCCATATGTGCTCCCTGTCAAGAAATAGTGAGCTGAGCTGCCTGGTGTCAAAATGGTAGATTCAACAAGGAACCAAACAGAAAGTAACAGCCAGTCTTTTATTCATTTACTGTGATGGTGTAAACTAGAGTTCAAAAAGAAGGTGCTGGCTCCCCACCCGCCCCCATTTTATCAATTCTTTCTCTAATGAATGATGCCTTTGTGGCTATATCAGAAGAGATATCACTATATCCAAGGTCGCCTAGACTTTCTTCTATGTTATCGTCTAGGACTTTTACAGTTTTTGTTTTACACTTAGGTCTCTGATCTATTTTGAGTTAACTTTTGTGAAGGATGTATTCATTTTAAGGCTTGTGGTTAGCTGGCAATTCCAGCACCTTTGTTGGGAATACTTTTGTTGATCCATTGTATCACCTTTGCTCCTTTGTCAAAGAGCAAGTAGCTATACTTATGTGGTCTATTTCTTCTCTCTACTGTCCCATTGATCTATTTGTCTATTCTTTTGTCAACAAGAAGATTTTGAATGGGCTCTTACCTTTTGTTCTACTCATCCAAAGGGTTCCAAAAAAAATTATATTCAACTTTTTAGCATTCATTTGTTAAACAAATGCTGTATACCAACCAGGGACTAGGCACTAAGTTATAAAGAAAAATAAGACAAAGTGACTGCATAATAAAAAATTAAAATTCGCCCTAACCGGTTTGGCTCAGTGGATAGAGCGTCAGCCTGTGGACTGAAGGGTCCCAGGTTCGATTCCAGTCAAGGGCATGTACCTTGGTTGCGGGCACATCCCCAGTAGGGGGTGTGCAGGAGGCAGCTGATCGATGTCTCTCTCTCATCGATGTTTCTAACTCTCTATCCCTCTCCCTCTCTGTAAAAAAATCAATAAAATATATTTTAAAAAATAAAATTAAAATTCTTTGAACTTTATAAGCAGGTAAAAGATCACCATGATAATGCAATGGTAATAAACCAGGGATCCAAACAGTAATCCTATGGTTCTCTCTTGGAGAGAGTCATCACTTCCTATGATAAAAATCTAACCATCATTGAGCTCTGTTATGCACTATTGTACCAATATCTTTTCATGATTAAAAAGTACCCAAGGAAGAGGAAGAGGTAGAATTTGTTCTGGTCCCTGAAAATTAAGAAGAAACAAAAAACAACAAATAAGGTGCTATGCATGTCATTTAGAGACTGTGATATTTGGTCTCAATCCCTATTTCTGGCACAGAGTTCCTAACTCTTGGAACTTCCTAAGTGGTGAAAAAAATTAAAAGTGTCTTTTGTTATGTTAGTAGGTTACTTTTGGACCACACCTAACGATGGGGCTGGTTGCCAGGGGATCCAACTTTGGGAGTTTGGTGTGACTTTTAATCAGGTTTGGATTTGTAAAGAAAGAAAATGCATCTTATTAATATTTCTAGTTTCGTGCTCAAAAATCACAATGGAACGGCATCATAAAATCTCAAATAATGTAGTTTCTTTCAATAGGATTTTTGTTGAAACTATGTGATAATATGCACTCTATATTCACCTTCCCAATTAAAGTGTGCTGTTTCGGTAGCTATCAGAATAATTTATTTTAAACACTAGAGGCCCGGTGCATGAAATTCGTGCACGAGTAAGGTCCCCAGGCCTGGCCTGCGATCAGGGCTGATCAGGTTCCCTGCCTCCCTGCCTCCCCGCCTCCTCCTTCCCCCTGCTTCCTCAGCACCCTGCTGCCACCGCTGCTCACTTGCCATGTTCCATGCCACCCCCTGGTGGTCAGCGCAATCATAGCGAGCGATCAAACTCCTGTTCTCCCGGTCAAACTTCCAAGGGGACACTTTGCATATTAGCCTTTTATATATATAGATGTTTTTCAATTGAGTAGATCTTCAGTTTAGCTGACAGTTCCTGCTGTTGTAATCCACATTCTTGAGTCTGTTGGTCTGAAACAGTATTAAAATGTTTTAATAAGTGCCCCTTGGAAGGATAGCAGACTTACATTTACCAAACTTTTAAAAACACTGCCCTTAAAATGGGATTATTGAAACACTTTAATGCTCTGACAGCAAATAAGTATACTGATCACCAAATAGGTCTTTAGCAAGTGAGCATAGACAGTTCTTTTTGTGTCCACTTTTCCTTTTGTTAACTTATTTGTATAATGATGAAAGATGTCATGTAGGTAGTTTCCTCATTCAAGCCCACCTCCTACACGCATGTTGCAAGTACAAACTTGCTATACAAACCAGCTAGCTCTTCCTTTCAGCGGATTTATATTCCTAATTTATTGGAAGGTAATTTCTCTGCCCACAAGTAAAGTATTTAATTTCCCCATGTGCCCCTAGTACAATAGTTTAGAAAAAGCAACCAGGTATGAAATGAATTCAAACACAAACAATTATCATTCCAAACTCGTTAGCTGAGTTTTCTTCTACTCTCACTGGAGCGCCCTTAGGTGTCTGTGCTCTCAGCATGTATGGGCTTGCACACTCACCTACAACTGCTCACCAACAAGTGAGACAGGATTCGAGGTTCCCTTCCCAGCAGCGCTGGCCCTGCTTACGCAGAAGGAAAGTGGGTGCCACCTTCTTTGGGCATGACGTCTGTCATTCATACCACCTCTCTTATCACCAGATAAAGCCCTTCCCACTCACTAGGTCATGTGCCATTTTACAGCCTTCATTATTTTATCCCTTCAATAGTTCATTCTTTGAAGACTACCAGATGGCTGTGATTTTACTCTTTAATGCCAATGAGGCATGTGAGGATACCTGAAAGGAGCAATGTGGAAGACCATGGTGACATGGACTCTCTGGAGGACAATGAGCAGAGTGGAGTGAGGGACAAGTAGAGCCAGTTTGACTTCCCTATTAATGATTGAAACATTATTCTCACTCAGCCTTTTGAGCAGAGACAAAATTCCTTTCTTCTTTAGCAATTATCATGGTGATTTTGCTCTTTTTAAAATGTGAATAAACTTCTTACATAGCCCTGTGATGTGATTCTAAGCCTTAAACATATGACTTCCTCCCTCTGTCTTTCTCTACATCCCGCTCTCCCTCTCCTCCTCCTCCCTTTCCCCCTCCGTCTATCTTTTTCTTTCATCTCCCTTCCCCTTTTATATTCACACACATAAATATTATTAGTTGAATGGAATGAACAGAGAGAGGTTGTCAGGAAAGTACCTGCTGGAAATTGAGAATCCATCATAAGTGGAATAAAGCTTGAATTCCTTCTATTCGCAGGATTAAAACTGGTAACAAAAACAAAAAGAGTATGACCAGAACTGATAAATATATGTTAGGTAGAGGTTACAGTAGATTTCATGGGTTGCTTTTATCCATTTTAGAAAAGATTAAATATAACTTTAATAGTTATTTGTTATACAATCATTTAATTACTTTTTTGAGAAGAGCTATCTCTAGGCATTATGTAAGGTAAAACCTTTAAAAAATTATTTTAAAGAAAGGAAGCAGGGTGGGGTGGAGGTAGAAGAAGTTATGGGGAATAAATTATGATGGAAAAAATAAAATAAACTGGGAAAAAAAAGAAAGCAGCAAAGTACTCAAGATAGCATTATCATAGAGCCTGACAGAGAAAGGTTAACATTTCAGATGACATCTGCAAAATCTGTTTCTAAATTTGCTTCTATACTAGTCTTAGGTTAACTTCACTTCACATTAATATCATGGGAAGAAGAAGGCAGCCATTTTTAAAACTATCATCATATTAACTGATGTGAGAAAATGTTTTTGATCTAATTAAGTGTAAATAAGATTTATCTTTACACTTTCCAGGCTGTGTTCATTAGCCCCCTAGTGAAATGCTCAAATTATATGCTTGAAAATATAAATGCAAATGTGCTGCCAAAGGAAATAAATAAACAAAATTTATTTGTCATCTAATTCAAGTGAAAATAAATGCAAATACAAAGAGAAGAAAATCTTAAATATAAAGATTAAGGTGTGTGTTTGTGCATGTACACACATGTGTACACACAAATATACATACAACTGGGGAAGCTTAAAAGGTAGGCAGTCATCCAAACACTGGAAAGATCTTTAATCAATTGCTGGAATGATGAGAGAGCATGAACTTATTGGGTGAAAGAGGAGAAATTTATCCTAGCTAGAGGAGAAAGAAGATTGACTTTGTAGTTCAATCTTTGTAGTTCAAGCCTTGAGAGGCAAGTGGAGATGTTTGTGTAAATGGAAAGTCCTTGAATGATCTTGATTAATTGCATTTTGATCATACATAAAGATTTGTGCCTCCTAGGATATTTGCCATAAAATGGCACTACCAATGAAAATCCAACATCTCATTAAGTAGATAAATCAAATTGTATCTAACCCAATAAAGACACATATTTCTGAAGACATTTCTTTCTTAGCCATTTATTCACTTGTTATTAATCATAATTATGAATTCAAAATCATGGAGGTCTGATTTTAGGTGAAAATGCCGGAGCTTTAATTATTTGGATAGTGATTCTGATGTAAATTCTGCAGAAGGCAAGATAAAAAATCAAAATTGAAGTGAATGTCAATTATACATGCTAATTTCCATTTATGTACAAATATCTGATTAAAGTCATACACTGCAGCTGGGTCCATTTTTCTCTTTAATGAAAAAGAAAGATAACTCACAGGATATGAAAACAGGGATTGAAAATCCATTGTATATTTTTTTCATGAGCACTAGCAAGAACTCAAGGTTTTTATATTACTACTAGAAGCTCGATGCATGGAATTCGGGCAAGAGTAGGCCTTCGCAGACCTGGCTGCCTCGGCCCTCGAAGCCCGGCTTCGTCCGCAAGGTCATCCGGACAGTCGTTCCACTGTTTGGCAGTTCAGTCAATTTGCATATTACGCTTTTATATTATAGATTTTTTTGTTTCATTTGTTTGCTTTTTTTTTGTTTCTGCTTTATTGTTGTTTATTTATTTATTGTCATTTGTGACTCTTAGAATATCCAAAAAGGACAGAATAGCATACTATAAAATTTAAATTTCCTTCCCTGCCCCTAAACCAGGGTATACCAATTCCCCTCCCCAAAAGCAATAGCTGACAACAAATCTGTAAATAAACTCCCAGAAATATTATGTGCCTATAGTACCAGTTACCAGTTAGTGATTGAATTTAGCTACATATTATAAAACAAATACAGTTATTTAGAAAATACAGACTTACTTTCCTCTCATCTGGGAGGGATAGGGAGGTAAGCACCGAAAGCTTGTAATGGTGACTCCGTGGTCATCAGAGACTCAGTCTCTTTTCATCTTTCTTCCTCATCAGTCTTGGATGCATTTTTCATTCTTAAAGTCACCTCATGGTCTTAATATGGTGGCTAGATTGAAATCTATCACATCAACATTCCAGCCAAGAAGAAGGAATGTTGGATAATGACCCTAATGTAAAATTCCAGCAGTCAGCTCCCTTTTAAGCACTTTCTTGAAAGCCCCACATCACATCCAATTGACTAGCCCTGTCTGAGAGGGTAAACATAGGGGTTCTGTTGGTAAAAAATAAATAAATAAAAATAAAGGAAGAATGGATACTGAATAAATAACTAGCAATCTATTACAATGTACAAGCTTGTATGTATGTGTATCCTTTCCCCCACATTTTTAAACAAATGGTGGCATAGTCACATTGCTTTTGACTCTACTCATTATTTCATAAGAGTGCATTAGGACCAAAGCCCAAGGATCAAACCTGAGGCCGATTCCTAGAAAAGATAGGTTCTGCCTGACTCCAGATGCTAATAATCGCAATTGCTACCTGAACTCTGCTGCTCAAAGACCAGCACCAGCCATGTCACTGGGAACTTGCTAGAAATGCAGAATTCCAGGCCCCACCTGAAATCTGAATCAGAATTTGCTGCTTAGCAAGATCCCAGATAATGTGCATGAGCATTTGAGTTTGAGAAGCAGCCCTCAGCCCTTCTAAGATCCCAACTTAGTGACACCCAAGCCTGGCAGTGTATTTGGAGCCTTCTCTCAACTAGCTGTTAGGTGTATTTCTGTGTCTTAAGATGGGTTCTGTGAGAACCCTGGAGTGAGCATGGGCCAGCGTGAGCCTCAGGCTGTATAGTCACAATCTGTTCCTAATTGTGCCATCACTCAGCCTTTTGCCCTAATTTCTTGGGTTGTGTTTCTTCTTCCTTTCTCCTTCCTTTCTCCTAAACTAGGAGAGTAGCTTCCCACTCCAGCTGTCTCTCTCCCTGGTTTCTCTACCACCTTAACTCGTGGGACTGTCCTTACTTCCAGTTTCCTTAACTCTTCTTGATGGACCTCCCTTTTTAAATAATCTTTAAAACCAAGAGCTCTGAGAATGTGTCACGACCCTAAAGCCTGGACCTGGTTTTCTTTGCTTTCTTGAGTCAGGACAACCTGACCATAGCCAAACTTTAATACTCTCCTAAAGTTCGTTTTGGAGTCAGTCCTTTCTCCCCAGATCCCAGGCAGATCTTTCCCACCCCAAGTCTGTGCCAAACCTGGATTGTCCCTGCTTGTTCTCTTTTACCCAAAGGGAAACCAACAAAATGTGCACATTGGACTAGGCTGCTCATGTCAAAAAGTGACTTGTTGCTGAGTTCCATCATTGACCTACAGTCTTTCCGTCAGTCTGCTGTTAACATAGCAAGAATTACTGGTAGGTGCTGGGGGCCTGGCTGAAATACAGAGTTAGAATAAGTGGCCTGAGATGGATGGACATATGTGAGAGCCTGGCAGAACCTAACACAGTCTAGTTGGAACATAGTCGATACTGTGTGAATTGGATGGATAAAAAGGACATTAGATTTTACAAAAATGCAGGTTGTTAACCTTTAAAAGAGCAATCTCAGCAGAAAAGTAGGGCTAGAAGCCAATTTGCCATGAATTAAGGAAGAAATGAAAAGCAGAGGAAAGGAGGCAGCTGATAACAACATTCATTTCAGACATTTGTGAGGGGAAGGAAGAATCTGTGAGACATAGCAGAATCAAGTGACATTTTTGTAAGATAAGAGAGAATTAAACATTTTTGAAGGCAGAGGGAAGAGAGTCTGTGAAAAAGAGATATTTAGAGACAAACTCAAAAGAGCAAAAGAAAGATCTTAGAAAGTCAAGATAAGAAAAAACATTAAAGAGAGAGATTATCTTTAAAAAGGAAAGACTCCTTATCCTCAGACACACTAAGAAAGAATGAGGGAATAAATGTAGAAAGAAAATACAATAAGGTATGTCTATGGATATATAATTGGTTCACAATGGTCTTACAGTCAACAAAGTGATAGGTAAGGATAAGGAATGTGCTGGGTTGTGATTTGGGACTTTCATAGAGTCAAAGATTTTTATTATAGGAAAAGCTTATGAAAACAACTTGTTAATGTATTCTCTTCATTTGACAAGATGGCAAATGGTGAATGAATAAGATTGATTTGCCAAGGTGAGTTTAAAGGAATCTAATGGCTGTCAGGATTTGATACTATCTAGAAGAATCCCTGATGGTCATAAGAAAGAGATGAAGACAGAATTTGCCAAGTATCAGAAATGAAGTTAAAACGAAGGGTGATGCCAAGAGTAAGCTTGAGAATGGAGATGAAGGCCAATATTGAAACTAAAGAAGTTAAATTTAATTTTTTGTTTGTATGACTTGAGCATTATGTTTTTGCTCTACCTTATGACCCAAGAGCAGGGACAAAGAAATGAGAAGCTTGAGTGATATGGGGTTGGGACTTAGTGTGGTTCATCAATGAGCAAGAATGAATGGAACCCTAGGGCTTGAGGTAGGGCAGCATAAAGTGACTTGCTATGGTGCCTCAGTCAGTGGGAAATCTCTAATATCACCAACATATTTGCCTTCTCAGATTGTTCCCAGTGAATATGGAGACAGTTTGAACTGTGTCCAAGTCATAGGTCTTTGTAAACTAAAGACTTATGGTTGAGTCCTAATACCACAACCAACTAGCTACGTAATCGGAAATGAGTATTCTGATCCTTGGTTTCCTCATCCACAAAAGAGATAATAATACTCACTGATATACTCTAATGAGGTATGGACATAATCATAATATATAAGGAGATATAATCTGTCTCAAAATATCAGATTATTACCATAATAATATAAGGAGATATAATCTGTCTCAAAATATCAGATTATTACCATAAAAATAGAAGTGTAATGTATGTTCATTATGATCTTTAAATTCTCTATAATGCATCAGAATATATGTTCAACTCAGCTCCTGCCATGTAGAGAAGTAGAAAATTATCAAATTTGGTAGGGAACAGACACTTTCTGTGGCTGATTCTGAAGGAGATAGCCTTGGGAGACCTTGAATACCATTTTTAAATGCCATATCTGTAAAGCCCATTGAACACCATTCTCTCCCACTGAGTTTACATGGTGCCAAAGTTTCTTCCCACACAGTTTCCACCCTTCATGGCAGAGTAGGGAGACCCAGCTCTAATTAACACTAAACCAACCCTAATGCCTTCCTCCTGCATTGTCCAGACAGTAGAGCTATTTTGATATGATAAATCAGAACTGAAACAGGAAACCAAGAGTCAGACCACTGTCAACTACTCTCATTTTTAAATACCTAAAATAGAAGTAGAGGTACCTTTATTTTTACTCACACTACATAAAATATAACTTATTTTTTATTTAGGATTTGTGTGGGTCAGGTATATCTACAGAGATTTTTTTTAATTAAGGTAAAAGTTAGATCTTTAAGGTGTCTAGTACTTCCATTGGTTCCTGAAGTAAAATATTTTACCCCCTCCCCCCCAAAAAATTAATTGAAATTACAATTTTTAAACTGTTTTCCATCAGTCTGACCCTCCTTAGCCAGCCCAAATATTTTTTTCTGAGTAAGGCTCCAACCCCAAAATTCCTTGGAGAGTCCCTTTTTGGAATTTCATTAGACGTGAACATTCTTTACTTCGATGGAGGTTGGCAACTGGGCCTGAGATGTCTATCCTGAAAGGACCAACTTGGGATAATCAAGGCTGCTGAGAGCAGGCTCTGGCACCACAGCTGCTTCTGGAAACACTGCTGCTTCTGTGAGAACCCACAACCAGTTTGCATAGGCATGCACTGTAGTACATGGCTCTATTTGAGATATTTAGATTGTAACAGTTCTATTGTGGCTTGTACTCATCTCCATCTTCCATGAGTCACACAACTGGCTTGCATCAATGGTAGAGAACCAAGATTGCTACTAGGGTGGTTCTTTTTTTTTTTTTTTTTAATATATTTTATTGATATTTCGCAGAGAGGAAGGGGGAGGGATAGAAAGCTAGAAACATCGATGAGAGAGAAACATCGATCAGCTGCCTCCTGTACACCTCCCACTGGGGATGTGCCCGCAACCAAGGTACATGCCCTTGACCGGAATCGAACCCGGGACCTTTCAGTCCGCAGGCCGACGCTCTATCCACTGAGCCAAACCGGTTTCGGCGCTACTAGGGTGGTTCTTTAAGTTTCCTTCCTGGACCTGGGCAACTGTCCCATTTTTTCAAAAAAAAAAAAAATTCTATAAGTTATAGAGCAGAAAATTTAGCATCATTCCTACACCCCAAAATGGAATCAATTATTAAACACATTATATAAGGAATCTAAGTAACAAAGATGATAGAACCACTCAAGGTCAACATAGACTCTCTCAGAGTAAGTCATAGTGAATTAACCTCACTTCAGTTTTGGTCATAATTCCTAGATTGTGCTTAGATCCAAATACACGGTGCACTTGAATTTCAATAAAGTCTTTAGCAATCAATTAAATTCCAATAATGAATTTGCCTGGACCCAGATAGGCACTAGTGTTTGAAAAGAAATATCGCAGCCATATAGTTCTGCATCATTCCAAAGCCATCATCAAAAAGCAATGCTCAACTTGGGCAGTAAGAAAATGGGCATCATTAGTGGAAACACTCCTTTCTATTGATTGCAACATATTATTAGGAATAATGAGGGTTGTAGCCCATTGGATTGAAAAAGTATCCAATAAAAACAAAGATAAAGTCTAAAAAAATCCAGATTATTAGATGCAAACATTCTGGAGCTGTTTTATGCTTTTCACTCAAATATTGTACTTCTCATGCTATTAAAATGTTAAGACATCACTTAAAAGTATACAGTACGTGGTGAATAATGTGTTCAGTGGATAGCACTTAATTCTATGCAAATATTACTGTGAAAAATTACACTGTCTTCTTGGGGAATTATACTCTAAAGGAGTTGGTAATTGCTTTGCAAAGTAAATTCAGCTTTGGGTTGTAGAAGAACTACATATAGAATGGCAGTAAGGAGATGGTCATGATTACTAGATTGTGCTTTAGTAAAGGAGATGGGTTAACACCATGAGCTAAATAGCCAGAGTGTCACTTTCTACCTAACTGATTTAGGGACAAGTAAATTGGACTCTGTGCTTCAACTTCTCATCCATAGAATGAAGTTAATAATAGAACTTAGCTCTAGAGATATAATGACTAAATTTATTAATGGATGTACAGTGCCAGAATACTATCCAGCAAAGCCCTGTGCTAAGCACTGAATATACATTATCTCAGTAATCCTCACAATAATCAATAAAGTAATGGGATCATTATCTCCATTTTACAGATGTGGCTCAGAGAGGTAAAATACTTTCCCCAAGGTCACTTAGATAGTATTGGCAAAGCCAAAATTTGAACTGAAATCTCTCCAACCATGAAGCTGGACTTTTGACTACCATAACAATTAACTGTAAGGTAAGCTTTAGATCCCAGGAAAAAAAGCTGAAATCCATCCTGAGACCTATGTACCTCAGACCAATGCTAGCAGAAAGAGTGGCCTCATGTTGATTCCCAAGTGTTAGATGGAACTCCTTGAATCCCTGCTGCTGAGAACATCATTGGTCCCTGGGGCTGCGGTGAAGTTGTTCCAATAGAAGAACAGAGGAACAGAGGCTCAGAATCAAGGAGCAGGCGGGACCATACATGGGCCAAGGGGCAGTGCTCAGCATTTATTTTACCTTGACCTTGAGGGAGGGTCAGGTGGTCCACAACATGAGATCCTCCCACCCTCAACCCTGAGTGGGGGGGTCAATGATCTGCTGCAGCAATGATGAAGTATGGGCAGGTTTTAAGCTATGCATCTGGCTTCCCTCAAAAGTCCATTAGTAACAAAGGCTGGTATATCTCGCTACTATGGCCAGTTTCTCATACAGAATTTTCTGAGGTCTTCTCAGTATGGGGCCACAGCATCATCACTCTCATTCTGACTCCTGTTCAGGTCAGTGGCATTAGGTGAAATTGATTCCATATGCTAATTCAACCAAATGGATCATAGCATCTGCCATACTTCACTAGGTGGATCAAATGCATTCCTCAAACAAATTAAGAAACCTATGAAAACCCCATTTAATTACAGAGAAGAGGACTTCTATATTGCAAAATGCATTCTCTCATATTCCACAGACACATATGAGCAGAGGAATGCCTCTCTTTCTCTTGGGTTCTCCTGAGATCTACGAACTCTGTGTATCCACATACAGCTTCAGCTTCATCTGCAATAAGGGGCTGAGCAGTCTACTGAGGCTACATGATTGTCACTGAATGGCAAGAGCAGATCCCACAATAGTCAGGGCCCTAGACATTGTCATTCAAAAATGTACCCTCAATAGCTTGATTATTGGCTGAGCCAGCTCCTCAGTGACAAGCAGATAGGCAATGGATATATATGTGGATTTGCATGCCCATGGGGCAGTGCCTGGCTGCCTAAGCAGGGGTTTGGAGCATGACTGCTCTGCCATCCATTGCCTTCCAATGGGTTCTCTGGGACCTCAGTTCTAACACATAGAATTTGGAGATGAAGATCCCACTGTTGCATTATATGGCCCAGTGGCAAGCTGGATTTGAGGAGATATTGGCAGAAATGTCTCTCCTGAGACACTGAGTGTGCCCCACATGGAAGGGTCACAAAAAGAGTCCATCTGCTATTATATGCAGAGAGCAGATTCCAAAATGAATCATAAACACAAGAGGTGTGAGCTGCCAGAGAGTGAAGTCGACAGCTCAAGATGGGAACAAGGAAGTCTGAGGCCAGTGGGAATGGACATAGGCAGAGGGCTGCTGGGCACGCCCAGCTTTCACTCCAGTTTCCTGGGCCGGACAGCATTTTAAAGGGTCAGTTATGGAGGAGGAAGAGCTCTATGTAACCTGCTTATTTACACGTCCTCATAAACACAAAGACATGTATGTTCACCCAAGACCTTACCCATCACATCCTGAGACTATCATAAAAACAACTCTTTATTCCCAAACTGCAGTTAGGTTAACCTCACACATTTACAGATTCAGTTTTAATTTACTTAGGATTGTAAAGTAGGTAAAAGCTAAATGAAATTTTTTAAGACAAATATGATACTTCAAATTACCTCATAACGCTCAGGTTCTATGACCCTACCTAGCTATTCACATGATACCATTGAAGTATTATTGAATTTGGCAGTGGACACTGAGAAAAGTCCCAGATGATCTACTTAAAGAGGCACTTTTATTCTTTTTATTTTTGAACAATGCTGTTGTTCCTCAACACCTTGCCACCAGAAATGCATTATCTGAGAGCAACCTTCTTTGTGAGTCAGAGTAACATTTGTGTCCCCTGTGGTATTGCTGAGCTGGCTTGTGCAGAGTGTCTGCATCCTAAAGGAATATCATTTAAAAGCTTATCTTCCTTGGTAGAATCCAGCAAACCATTCTTTTTCCATTTTGACTCTCTACACAGTGCTTTCCTTATATGTAAGGGCAATAAATCCCCAAAGCCTGACTAAATGGGATGGTGTTGCACATTTTTATGGTCATCGTGGAGAAAACAACTTATTTCCATATTTATTGATTAATTTGGAGCTTAGGATGCCAGTGGGACTCAATAAGAGATTGATCCAAATGTCTTCAAATAATTTCAGGCTTCCCTTGGCATAGGACACTTCCACAAACAGACATAACTCTAATTCTGGAATTCCTGAAGGAGAAGTATGAGCTGCTTGATTAAAAACAAATAGGTTAAGGCTTACTAGGATTCACACTCTTCCCAGGGTGACCCAAATAACTGAAAAGCCAGTTCCTCTTAGGATGTCTTCCCCAGAGGGTCCTAAGATCTTAGGCTTCTGTTTTGCTGAGCAAGAAAGAGAAAACAGATGGGCATGGGTGACAGTTGAGTGAAAAGGCCCTCCTGAGAGCCACAGAGAAAGAAATGTGTCCACAGAGCCCTGTGAGATGAGACTGTCCACCTGCTGCTTGTTCTTTAGTCTCAGAGTTTTCTGTAACTTGCAAGAAATATTCCAATCCAAAATTGAGTGTGAGCCATTGCACAAAGTTGAACCTCACCCCTTCTAGAAGAAAGAGTCAGGAGATTCTCAAATTACTAACCAGGTGTTATGTGTCTGGACATTTTGTTGTCTGTCATCTGGACATGACAAGAGGGCATGCTAAATTCAAGCTTGCTGTGAGAGTAAGAAGACTACAATTCTTCATGAAAACCACTGTATCACTTCAATAAAGTAGCTGAAAAGTCTTACTCCATCACATCCCTAGTGAAGGAAGCAATGTGTGTGTTCGGGTATACATGTAGCTATTTTTAAAGCACTTCAAATGTTTGGGTTCATGTAAACCCAACCAATAGTTAATGCATAAGTGAAAATACCCTAATATTTCTTTATTTCTACATGTTTATATTTCCTCTATCTGTCTAAGATGGTATAATCATTGGCTTGTTCTCAAGTTTATTGCATGACCCAAACAATATCAAAGCAAAGCAGAAAAATCTATCATGCTTATCAAATTACAACAGTAGTTACTGCTGCCCATGAGCAGAGCTGGCTTCTATTTTAACTGAGTGACACAGTGACCCGTGTAGGAATTTCAGGGTTGCTAACATACTAAAATTCTGAAATTCATCTACTTTATTCCAGCTGTACTGGTTTCCCTCCTTACTTCACTTTGAAATACATTGCTTTTCATCATTTATTCATTCAAAAACATTTAATGAGTGCAAAGTGCTGAGTGTCAGAAATGCAAAGATGAGTTGAGATCAAGTTCTTACCTTGAAAGAGTGTGGTGGTGGAGACATAGGTCCAAACAAATGGGTATAATCATGTGGAATGTGCCTTAATAAGGGAATATGAGGCTGTGCCAAAGTCAGGGAAGGAGCAGATCCTCGTCTTAAAGGAACCAGGGCAGGACTCTTAGAGGATGTGATCTCTCTCTCTACTCTCTCAAAGGTTTCCTGCCTTTACAGCCTACCTGGAGATAGGAAATGCACACCGAGCAATACTGGGAACTGCCATTAGAGGTATAAAGTGCTGTGACAGTTTAGACTAGAGGTATGGCCACTGGAGAGATTTTTTAAAAAGTGACATTGACAACAGGGCTTAAAAAGGCGAGAAGATTTGTGCAAGCAGAGATGTGAGAATGGGTTAGTGGGTCTTGGGCAAGCAAAGCAAAGGGGGTGCTCAGGGAGCTGGAGTACAGGGTCGTGGCAGAAAATGATGGAGGAAAAGCCTTAAAAGCCAGACTGAGGCAGGACTATTGAGGGCTTGAAAGTACATCCAAAGTTCCTATGTGCTTAGACAGACAAAATAATCTTTGTTCTCCATTACCCCAAATCATGAATCATGGTTTAAGGAAGAACAAACACGTTGTAGCAATGCCCACCTTAAACCAAAAGCAAGAACAAACAATAACCTCACTGACCTCTCGTCTCTCTCCAGCTGCTCTCCTTCCCGGCAAATCTCCTTGAAAGAGTTGTTGAAATCCTATTTTCTCTTGAACCCACTTTGATCAGATTTTGGCTCCACCCTCCACCAAAACAACTCCCATCCAGGCCACCCATGTCCATGTCACCCGCGTTACCCGATCCAGTGGTGCATGCTTAGTGCTCATTGTCCTTGACCTATCCGAGACCTTGGACACAGCTGATTGCTCTCACTTTCTTGTAGCCCATACCTCTCTGGTCAGTCCTTTTCAGTCTCTTTTGCTGGTTTCTTGACTTCTCTCCAGCCCCTAAATGTCATAATGTTTCAGAACTTCATCCTGAGTCCCTTCTCTGACTTAATTTACTTCCTTAGTGATCTAATCCAGTCATATGACTTTAAATACCACCTATAGGTACACTAATAGCTTATAAATTTATAATTGCTCTTTACCTGAGCAATTTTGGGAGGTTGTGTTTCTAGCAAACAATCTTTAGGGATGAGGTAACTTCCCCCCACTTCACCCCACCCCTGGCAAAGAGTGGGCTTGGTTTTCTTGCTGTAAAGGTAGCTCAGTGTTCTCTCCTATAACACAACCCACTGTGTGTGCAGGGGTCTGTCATGTGCTGGCTGCTGTGCTGTATCTCTAACCCTGAAAGTAACAAGCTAATTTGTTAGTGTATAAAAGTGAAATCCCAAATCATGCCCAGTTCTTGACATTAGGTAACTATGTTTCCTTTTCTAAGAAGTTTAGCATCTTAACCCAAATAAATTACCCACAAAAGCTTTCTGTTCACAAATGTAAAACTTAATGATTTTCACAGGAATAAAGTTCTCCACAGAACGAAGTGTGTCTGCCTCTGCCTGCCTCCCATAGGCAGCTTTGGCCAAGACATTTTATAGAGTCATTTTGAATTTGAGGAAAAATTAACGAAAAGCATTTTGGAATCTGTGTGTTGAATAGAGAAAATTCTGTCGTTCCTTATGGGTTCTCTTAAGCTTCAGGGTTTAAATGTTGGTGTGAATGCTGAGAAATTTAGGAAAGTAGTTGTTTTTATTCCTTTAGGCTTCCCTCAAACTCAGCAGTTCTCTCACCCTAAGGCTAGACCTGAATGAGCTTTCCTCATCAACTGTTCACCTAGAAGTTACCCCTTAAGACGCTTTTAGAGATGACTCATGTCTTTGATTCATTCTTACTAAAGCTTACAATCAGTATGACACACAGCCAATAGGCTGCGTCCTTGTAACTACAAGTGTGAAACCTGAGCCTGCCAAGCCTTATAGGAGGTCTGCAGGCCAAACAAATCAATCTCGTATACAAATCCTATTTGCAAAATCTAATCAATCCCTATACAAAAGTGGTGTCAGAATCTACTCTTATGTCATTTGCATTAGTTTAATATATTAAAAAACATAGAATTTATGCAGTCAGAAATTACAATGCAGAGAAAAATTGAATGTTATAACTGTAGAGATAGATGGTTGTAATGGAGGAGAAAAACACTAGCTTTAAAATAAATGACTTTCAAAACTTTATTAAAAGCAGAAATAATCAAGATTATGATCCTGATGTTATTTATTATTTTGTGTGCCCTTGCTCTTAGCAAGAGTGCATTATATTACATTTCTTGGAAATAAGCAGAAAGCCACAGGGACTATTTTAATTCATATTATAGGAAACCAAGAACACAACACAACAGTCAGCCAACTACAAATTGGTGATTAACATGATGTCTAAACAGGTTCTCATGAGAATAACATTATTAATTAAACAGAACTTTGGTTAATCTTGATAGCTAAAGTAATTTGGGGGATAAATACTTTATTAGTGTACCCATCAATAAAATAAAAGTAAAGGATATTTTTAATTAATTTGTGTGTTATACTGTTGAGATTATGGCTGGCAAATTTTGTTTGAGGGCCTAGAGAGTGATCTAATATTTCTACTATGGCATGTCTTTCTCTTACGTTTCCAGCTAATGGTGTCGTCTATTTCAATTATCTAGCCCAAATTCCTTTCTTGTCATCTATCAAGATATTATTAAAGCCCATTAGTGAACAATTGAGTCTGATAAATTTTCTGTTATTATGCATTGCTCTGTTCTTTTAAAACTGGGTGTTCTCACATTTCATTAGCAAAAGATATATATATTCACAAAATAAGGAAGGATAGTGTGCTGCCATTGTTATGAAAAACTTGATCTTACCTCTGTCAGTCAAAAGAATTATTTGGAAAGGGATAAATAAATATATTGACCAGTTATTTAATACATAGATGATGAGTTTTTTTCAGAAAACACAGTAACCCAATATTTTTAGAATAATCCATGGCCCTAAAACTACAGGGAAAAATAAGTAACATAAGTAAAAACATATTTATAAAAATGTATTTTTAATAAGTTTGCTCTTCTTTGCCTTTATAAAAGTACTTCTATGGCCCTAATCGGGTTGGCTCAGTGGATAGAGTGTGGGCCTGCAGACTGAAAGGTCCCAGGTTCGATTCCTGTCAAGGGCATGTACCTCGGTTGCAGGCACATCCCCAGTAGGGGGTGTGCAGGAGGCAGCTGATTGATGTTTCTCTCTCATTGATGTTTCTAACTATCTACCCCTCTCCCTTCCTCTCTGTAAAAAATCAATAAAATACATTTTTTTAAAAAAAGTACTTCTATGATCGTCATCTTATGCAACCCTTCTAACATGCTCAATGTCTTGTCCTAACCCTAACACTGCACTTACTCAAATGATGAAATCAGGACTTGCTTTTTTTTTTTTTTTTTTTTTTTTTTTTTTTTTTTTAAGTTAGCCAACTGGTCAACCCCTTTCTTTTTAGCCTGGAAGGGAATTTGCATTGAGATTACTAAGAAGTCTTCTAAAAAAATAAAAATGTATTTTATTTTATAAAGATTTCTTAGAGAGTTCTTAGATTTGTATTCTTGAGTATATAAATATGTAACAAAGTAATTTATGGTACAGCCATTAGCAGTTAATATTTTCCAGGCCCTTTATAAAGCTAGAAGGCAAACCAAAGATCAGTGGGGTAGATTTTGTTTTAGGTCAAATTTTTTTTATCAGGATGGAATTTTTTCAACCCCATCAAATCAACTCTACATATTGACATGTGAAAACAGTGTTTCAGCATTAAGTTCACTGAGTTTGCTCTCCAGGGGCCTTCTCATCAATCCTCTGGCCTTTCTTCCAGTAAATGCCAATGAACCAACCAGTAAATGCTGATGGGCCAAGCATGCCAAATAGAATGAGCTAATGTTAAAAGACACGAAATACATCCCCTGTCAAAGAGGCTAATAATATGCTAATATATACTTTAGACATCATTGTCATCTCAAACGATATCAATGAAGACAAAACAATTTTTCTTACTTTAAATCAACATAAAGGTGCAGGTGGAAGTGCTATATTTTTTTTCTAAAGAAGTATATACACTATTAGGAAAGTAGAAAAATAATGTTCATTACAGTACTGAGCTATCATGAAGGACTTGGATTTCTATGAGAAAAGTCCTATAGCACTCAATCAAAATATTTGATTCACCTTTACCTACCTCCCACTGATAGAAATGAAAAAGATAATGACCTGTGAAATTTCACTTACCTGAGTTGGCTGTGGGAAAACAATTATTGGAATACAAAAGCTATCAAGCAACTGTGGGCTAACTATTCAATAAGCAACTTCCAAGATAAAATACACAATGCAGCATCTAAATGTCAGTCTGTAACCAAAGTAACAAAACTAGTTCAAACTTTGTTCTGTTATAATATGATTCAATCCATTTTGCTACCACTCTTCTCTTTGCAAAGCAACTGGAAGAGACCCAAAGTATCAGTCATCTCAGTCACACTGAATAGGAGGAGACACTTGATCTGTCTGATTGTCACTAGTCTAGCTCTTAGGGTTCAAAAGATATCTGATTTGTCTATATTTGTGTCACTAGAACTCATGTTACCTGAACTCCTTGAACTGTTTTCCAAGCAAAGGGTCATACCAAAGCAAGTTCTCCAAAGGAGGGCATACACATGCAAAAAGATGTTGCCAGATTTTCCAGAAAGATTGCAGCCATGCTGACTTGGTTTTAGTCCAAAGAGACCCATTTTAGACCTCTGAACTCCATAATTATAGGGTATAGGATAATAAATTTGTGTTGATTTTAACCCACATGTTTGTGGTAATTTGAATAGCACCAGTAGAAAGTTCTTGAGTTACACACACACACACACACACACACACACACACCCCTAAAAGAGTGCCCACCAAGAAAATAGAAAGTTATTCATTGGCAGATGTCTTTCAATATATGATTTACTAAAAAAATACCCCACAATTATGAAGTCATCACTATCACTTGCTGACATAAAGAAAAGCTTAGTATATACAACCCATAAGATCTCACACAAATAATGAAAACAACAGCAAGTTAATAAGGGGGTAAAGGACTCCTGCAAATAATTTGGAAAAGAAAAAATATAAATGGCTAATAAAATATGAAAATGTTTCAGATGAATAAAACTATTATAAATTAAATAAATGAAGAGATGTAATTTGTGTATTATATTGGCTATATTTTTAAGGGTATGACAAAGCAAGCATTATCATTCACTGCTATAGTAGGATAAAATGTGTTATTTTTATGGCACTCCTTGGATTCAGATAATCCAAAATACGGGAAAAAAGTATTAATATCTACACTAATAAAAGAGAAACATGCAAATTACCGTCACTCTGCTATGCTGCCAGCCAATCAGAGTGAGTATGCAAATTAACCTGAAAACATGGCGGCAGCCCCCCGCCACTCCGGGCCTGTGGGGATCGAAGTCAGGCGCCAGCGCCTGAGGCTGGCTGCAGCCCAGGAGATGAAGAAGCCACCTGCCCCCGAACCTGGCTACAGCCAGCAGCAGAAGCCTCACCTCTGCCTGCCCCACTTCTTGGGGGAGACGGAGAAACCAGGCCCAGTGCCTGGGGCTGGGTATGGCCTGGGAGACAAAGAAGCCACCTGCCCCATGATCCCAGGCCGCAGCCAGCCGGAGAAGTCGCCCACACTGCATCCCAGGGAAGATGGAGAAGCCGCCTGCCTGTGGTCCAGGCACCAGCACCTGCGGCTGGCTACAGCCTGGTAGATGGAGAAGCCTCCCACCCCACGGTCCTGGGTGCCAGCACTTGCCCACCATCTCAACGGCTGCAGCCAGCCTGGGTGCCTATGGCTGACCAGAGGGAAGAAAGCCCGGAACCCGGGTGCCTGTGGTTGGCTGGAGGAGGGAATCCTGGATCCCAGATGCGGGGCCGAGGCAGAGGTGGTTAGGAGCAATCAAGCCAGCAGGGGAGCAGTTAGGGACAATCAGGCTGGCAGGCAGAAGAAGTTAGGGGCAATCAGGCAGGCAGGCAAGCGGTTAGGAGCCAGCAGTTCTGTATTGTGAGAGAGATGTCTGACTTCCGGTTATCCCCTGAGGGGTCCCAGATTGGAGAGGGTGCAGGCAGGGCTGAGGGACACCTTCCCTCCTCCCCCACCCATGCACAAATTTCATGCACCAGGCCACTAGTTTATCATAATAGTATTTATAATGAAAACAATGTTCAATAATAGGAGGTTATTTAAACACATTACCATATATATAAATTATGCTAATGTATGTAGTTAATAATAATTAAGCTTATGAAAAGTATTGATGTGGGTCAGAAGACTATAACCATGGCGTATAGCAACTATGAGAAAAGTAATTGGAAGAAAATCCATTTGGAAGTTTTTAGTAATAGGATTGTAGGCCATTACTTTCTTCTGCATGCAACTGGTTTGTTGACTGAGCTGGACTTGGATGAATACAATTAAAAGGCATTTTATTCTTTCTCCCACTGCCCCTTCAAGTACAGTTTCTGGCCATCGGTCTATCTCATCCTTTGTATGACATTGCAGGCAGAACTTATAGCCCTTTTGGTCCCCTGTAGATATTAAAAGGCCCAGCCCATAATATCAAAAAGATAAATAAAAATGTTGCAGAGGCCCTAGCTGGTTTGGCTCAATGAATAGAGCATCGGCCTGTGGACTGAAGGAACCCGGGTTCAATTCCGGTCAAGGACACATGCCTTGGTTGCATGCTTGATCCCCAGCCCTGGTTGGGATGCCTGCAGAGGCAACAAATCAATATGTCTCTCTCACATCAATGTTTCCCTCTCTGTGTCTCACCCTCTCCCTCCCACTCTCTCTAAATATCAATGGAAAATATCCTCGGATAAGATTAACAACAACAGCAACAGATGTTGCAAAGGATTTGGAGAAAAGGGAACTTTCATACACTGTTGGTGGGAGTGTAAATTGGAACAGACACTATGGAAAACAATATGGAGATTTCTCCAAAAAGTAAAAATAGAACTATCATATGATCCAGCTATTTCATTCTGGGTATTTATCTAAAGAATATAGTAACACTAATTTGATAGCACTAATATGATAATTCATTGTAGGATTATTTACAATACCCAAGATATGGAAACAAGCTGTGTCCATTGATGGATGAATGGATAAAGAAGCTGAGATAGATAGATAGATAGATAGATAGATAGATAGATAGATAGATAGATGTAATATTACTCACTCACAAAAAAGAATGAAATCTTGCCATTACAGCGTTATGGATGGACAGCGAGGGTATTATGCTAAGTGAAATAAGTCAGATGGAGAAAGACAAATATATGATTTCTTTATTCATACGTGGAATCTAAAAAAATAAAACAAAACAAAAAATTCTTAGATACAGAGGACCAATTGGTGGTTACCAAAGGGAGGGACTTTGCAGGAGGGTGAAATGGGTAAAGGGCTCAATTATATGGTGTTGGATGGTGACTGGACTTTTGCTGATAATCATTTGTAGAGTATACAGATGTCTAATGATAATATTGTACACCTGACACTTATATCATATTGTATACCAATTTTACCTCATTTTTTTTTTAAAAGTTCAGCCCCAACCAGTGCAAACTCTCCTCTACTTAAACTCTCCTCCTCAGCCTGGGTCTGAATTCAACTTGCAGATCAGCAGTGAGGAAGGGACCCCTCACTGCTTTTCTCTCTTCGCACTTCACTTCTCTCTGTGGGGTTATTCCAGAGATGGCGTGAAAGGAGGACTCATGGAGAAGAGATAAGGAACAGGTCTTACATGGCTGGTTCAGCTGTAATCCAGCAGAAGGTGCTCCCTGGGTGTAACAGATTCCAATTGCAGCTCTTCCTTTTGTAGGTGCTTCTGTGGGTTCTTCAAAACCCACCCCAGCCGTTCTTTAGGATCCTCCCTTGGTCCTCTGGGTGATCGGCCTCTCCAGCTGGCCATTTGACATTCTTACGCATCTTCCGTATTCTAAGTAGCAGTATCAGTCTTCTGAGGCCACCTGCACAGCGAGCTCTCTCCAAAAGGCTTTACCTGCCAGACTAAGGGCATGCATACACCTGACCGGCCATGCCTGCCCAGCCCTTTGTCTGCACACTCTGTCACCAAAAACACACGTAGCCATAGCCCTTCAACTTTTGACTTCTTCAAGTGTGGATTAAGTGCCAAGTACCTGTGTTCCCCAAATTACAAGAACCTGTTTCTCTGAAATACCCCCTCCCTTGGTTTGGATGAGAAAAGGCACCCCTTGGGGTGAGAGGACCTTTCAGTACTCTGGCAAGTCTCTCTATATAAGTTCTCACTCTAACCTTCCGCCCTCTGAGAGACTTCTTGGCCTTTGTCACTAGACAGTCTAAAGCTGGTTATGAGTTCAAAGTCCTCATCTACCTGGGCAGTCACAAACACCAGTTACATTATTCTTTGCATTCAGCCTTTGATACTGGGACTATCAGAAAAGTTTCCTTCCCAATGCTATTTTATAATGAGAAGGAGGGACAGACTTTAACAATGGAGAGAAAGGCAAGAAGACAGACTCCATAACAGCTATAGGTATCTCTTTTTCATCAAAGTATTTATCGAAGTAATTTTAGACTAAACTAGATTCTGTGACAATTTTGTCTTCCAAGAATTTCAGTGTCACTGGCTTCATAGAATAAAAATTGTCTTCTCAATATAAGTGGGGAAAGAAAACACAATGTAGAAAGCCAGAAAGCACCTGCATTTATTCTTTTAACTACTAGTGTCCAAAGTATAAATGATCTCGTCTATTTTATTTTATTACTAATACCTGAAAGTTAATGCATTTCATTATGATGTAATTAACAAAACATGGCATTTAAATAGCATTTACATTCTCTGAGCATTTTAAATGGTTCAGTAGATGATTAGTGTTTAATTTATAATTAATATATTTTGATTCCTTTTTTATTAAACTTTAAAATAGTTATAGTAATAATTAATGAATGCAGCTACAGATTGCTCTAAAAATAGTCAAAACTTTAAAATATATGTTCTGAATAACCTGTGGTGATCTTAAAATATAAGACCTATAAATCCCAAATCAAAATCTAAATGAAATACCTAGAAATTGTTTTTTTCCCATTCTTGTATACTATTTTAGAAAGCTATTAAAGCTGAGTAGAAATGAAAAACCCCCTTAAAATCACAGCTATTAAAAACCAAGATTTTTTTCCTATTACAGATTCATAGACATTATTGCCATATATTCTTTCTCTACTAGGTTATATATGCTCTTTAATTATGGACATTTGGATTAGATTCTTAAAGTATTTTTTTCTCTCCTTTGCAGTTGGTTGGTTTTGTGTATGCCTGTTATGTGATCAGTATTTTCATGGAAGAAGAGGATACCTGTAAGTATTGTTGCATCTCCCTGTGGGTTGATTTTGGATGAGATATAGCTCCCAAAACTAATCATTACAGGGCTATGAAATCATTCCCATTTGGAATTGAAAATGACTGAACTCACCATCGTAAAGTAAAATCAAGCATTTATAAGCCAAACTGCACTCAAATTGAAACTCTCAACCCAAGTTGTATGGGAAGCTTCCCAGAGACACAGAAGCCTACAGATTGCTGTCACATCATGTCTTAGTAACTTTTCATCAGAGACCTAAACAGTATGCTTAGAAAATGCAGGGTTGCTTTATCCATCACCACTGTAAGTATGCTGGCTGCAGAATTTTGAAATCTGACTAATAGCAATGACATCAATACAACAATACCCATTATAGCAAGCTCTATATGTATATAAACTATATAAAATGCTCTGAGAAAACTAAAAATGAAAACCTTCTAGGCAAAACGTAAAAATACAAAGAGAAAGATGCTGAAAAAGCTAAGCAATCACATTTTAGCAGGAACACACACAAAAAAAAGGAAAAAAAAAACATATACAACCTGTAAAGTTATATAGGTAGAGATTTTGCAACATAGGTCAACCACTGGCATTTCTTAAATACCTACCTGCTAATGTGTAAGGCACTTCTTAGCATAACTCTGTCATGGACTCACATAATACCAAAGGAAATTTTAATTTATTTAAAACTAATAATTATTGCACCCAACCATATCAGAGATTTGGTTATATCATTGCAGTTACTGTCTGAGTTGTAAAGTTGACTCTGTAAGTTTCTAGCTAGCCATGTAACTTTCTAGAACACAACTCCAAAGGGGTCTGATGAATACTCCCCACCAAACAGAGGCAGTGCATGATATATAAACTGGAAACCAGTTGGCAAAAGCTCTCACCTCAATTTATTTAACCAAATGGAATAAATATTAGACCCTGGGAAGAAACTCATCAGGCAGTGAAAACATGCAAACAAACTGCATCTTATCTTTTATGCTTGCCTTGGGGTATTTTTTTATGCTAGATGAGCCAGCAAGTTTCTGACATTTCAAAAGTGCAGCTGTAATGGCAACACTTCCCACTATGAGGTTGAACGTCAAAAAGTCGATCCTTGGGAGTTCCATTAGTAGTTAATGCATAAAAAGTCAGCAGCCTGCCTCCGAATCACAGCCAAAACACAACTGGTTGAGTAAGAACAGTTTTAACTGGAATAGGGAACAAAAGAAAATGATTAGAATTGGGGATGAATAAATACTTCAGAAATTGAAACACTGAATGATAAATCTCAATTAAATCCCAGATGATACTTTTGAGTAGGTATTGAAAGAACCCTCTTTCTTTTTTTCTCACTGAATTGGTTGGAGGCTCTCAAACAATTCAAATGCTCTGTCCTGCCTTTTTGAGTGTGAAAAGGCAGAATAATCTACAGTCTTTATTATCTAGAATAAATATAGAAAGGACTTTTCTTTGAGGCCTGTGATTTTTTAAGTAAACCTGGAAAATGCAAAATGACATGCATAATAAAAGGTTCATCTAAACTGAGTAAACGTTTTTTGACCTTCTGTCAGCCTTCTGGTAGAGAATTAATGTGAGTATATATAGATTGTATGATGCTGGCAGATATTATAGTTCCATCGACTTTGGTGTCTTTAATTAGCTTAAGTTTCTCTATAGAAATCTCTGAATCAGCTATTTTAATACCCATCAAACTGGGATTGAAACAGCTGCTAGCAGCCTTTTCCATTAACGGTTTAATTCTAGTGTTTGTTATTGGGGCCATGCATTAAGTTACCGAGAGACATCTGGATATAGTAGTTGTGTTGCCATCAATTCAAATAATACTTAGAGTCAGAAACTGAGTCTTGTGTGCTCGAAACAAAGTAAATATGCCCTCAACCAACCTGACATGATAATCCGCTGGAAGAGAGATGACAGTGAAAAGCAATCACAAACCTTTTAGTCTGATCGTTCTCAAGCAAGGGTAATTTTATATTCTTTTTATTGATAGAAGTAGGAATCAAAAGTGCACTTGTAATTGAATTGCCCAGAGTCTCCAGAAGGCAGATGTGAGCAAAAAGAAATCTATGAAACCAATTGCAATGATCTCATAGACTAGTACAATTTGTGCCAACACTTAGCTTTTAGGTGCAATAATGAACTGCCCTTTGGATATGACCTTACCAGCCCACATCTAAGAAGACGTGTCTTTTGAATTTTTTTTTCAAAAGTAAAACATAAAATAAGAAAACAATACTGCTAGCTTTCCAATTTGTCTAAGTACACTTCTGGAAAGCTTATTCTGAAAGGTAACTGCAAATATATAATGTAATGTCACAGTATTTTGGCAGACAATATATTATTTATCATTTCCTATTTCAACTAATGAAAATCTCTGCATTATTCAGAATGCAAAGTTAAGCCTTGCTCTTGGACTGAAAGCTGTCAGCCAGCCTGAAAATTAATAACAGCTATCTGCTTTTCTCCTCTGCACTGCTAAGTGCTTCTATGGGACTAACATTTCAGTGATGGACATTTCTGAAAGGTCCTAAATGCTTGAGGAAACATTTATTTCCAGTCTACCCATCTTCTTAGTTACTTCTCAGCTTCTTTTGCTATTGACCATGATTACAGGTCAAAGAGAAGAACTCACCAAAGGAAGAGTGCTGATGGGTGGGGTCAATACTTTCTATGATTCATTTTCATGAAAAATCTACTTATATATCTTTTTTTTATTTTTTTTTAAATATCTATCAATCTCCATGTGCACTTTTGTGAGACCAAGGTATTTGGAATGTGTAATCATAAAAACCTGTCAACATCTTGTTTGTGAATCATCTACGGTATTGCTGAAAATGAACTTGTGGGCTTGTTCTATCTTGTCAAATTTACTAAAAAGAATGTTTTAATTCAGGGAGATGTGGCGGTGAGGCAAAAGATGCTGAAAAGAGTATTAACTTGTACAGTTATAAATATTGCCAGGCTATTTCAGAGGATCTGTTGCTAACATGACTCCTTCTATGTCAGCTTGCCAATTACAACTAGGACATCTTGTTTGGACTCACAAAGGCCAGTCTGGGTTTTAGATGTTGAATGGTGGGAGAAAAGTATATTGAAAACCCTACCATTTTTAAAAAGGAAATGAATCCCTACATGTGGGTTCAATATTTTGCATTGCATAGCTCAAAGTAGCTCTTGGTGCAGTCATCTGACCCTTTCTAGTCTACTTTTTGGGAATTTTTCAGTGGAAGGAAGCGTGACAATTGGAAAAATATTCCATATCTCTACTGCTTCTTGAGGCTTCCTGCAGGCTAGTATTCATGTGTTTGCCTCTTTACCCAGGAGTTCCTTTTAAAAGAATAAGGTGGTATTACCATAGCAATGATGTGAACTGGAAATAAAAGTAACCCCTATATCCTCCTAAGAATTTAGCTTTGTAATGGTGAAGACAGAGAGCAGTAGAGTAACCCTGGCGGGAGGGGGAGGAGAGAAAGCAGCAGGGGCTGGATGATCCTCAGAACAGAAAATGGGTCGGTTGTCTTGTGAGCCTTGAAATATTTGCGTATTTAAGGGTGGAGGAACAGAAGAATTTTCTGAGTCAAAGATGGAGAAAGGCATGAAACTCAAGTAAGCATGATGCTGTTGTCACAGTCGACATTTCAAAGGAGTCATAGTATTTGTGCAATAAACCATTAAAAGTCTACTGGTTCTCAGAGAGTATTTCTTTTGGTAACTACCTGGTGAGTTGCATGTAACTATCCTCACCACAGTTTAGATATAGAATCTGTAACATTTCTCCTAATTTGCCAAGATGACTACCAAATAGCTACAAAAGTACTAGCAATTAGAATAGATCTGTGAGGGCAGGATCTTTACTTTGGTCCCTGATAGAACCATGGAGCCTAGAAAAATGCTTAGATTCCAACTAAGAAATGTTTGTTGAGTATATACGTTAAATGTATTCTCTTGGCCTAGCAACTTATTTTTCAAAATGTATTTCAAGAGAGAAAAGATGGCGGCGGAATAGACGGACGTGTTCCGAGCCTTGTCCCGGAGCAGAGAGGGGGAGCAGCTGAGGGTCGCACTGGGAGTGTTTATTGGCGAGTTGGGGGACGGCTGAACTCCAGAGGAAGGTGGGAGACTGCTGGACGGGGTTCCCCTGACCTGGCGGCTCCCACTGCAGCTGGGTCACCTCCCGGAGCTGCGGGCTTGGACGCGGAGTCGCCGCCATCTGGAACCGGAAAGTGGAGCTTATCGGAAGCCTGAGAATCCACAGCTGCGGCACCCACGGAACAGCTGCGAGCCCCGGAACAACACTCCCCAATTGGCGCAAACACACGGGTTCAGAGGAGCTCTACACTCCACCACGGAAAGGAGAGAGAGAACTACATAACCAGACACCCAGAGAAGAGAGACCATGGGGAGACAAAGACACAGCCCGCATATGAAAGAAAAGCAGGCATCACCAGAAAAGGAAGTAAACGAAATGGAGGCAAGCAACCTTCCAGAAAAAGAATTCAGAGAAATGGTCATAAGGTGGCTGAAAAGAATGGAAGACAAATTCGACAATATGAGCAAGAACCAAGAGGAAATGAAGAAGAACCAAGAAGAAATGAAAAATGACATCGCTGCTGTAAAGAACTCAATAGAAAGCATCAAGAGTAGACTAGAAGAAGCAGAGGACCGCATCAGTGAGCTAGAAGACAAGATGGAAAAAAATACCCAAGTAGAGCAACTTCTAGAAAAAAAAATTAAAAGGCAGGAGGAGAGCCTAAGGGAACTTTGGGACAACACGAAACAAAACAACATCCGCATAATAGGGGTTCCAGAAGGAAAGGAAGCTGAGCAAGGAATAGAAAACCTCTTTGAAGAAATAATGACAGAAAATTTCCCTGATATAGAGAAGAAAAAACCCACACAAATCCAAGAAGCTCACAGAGTCCCAAGCAAAATGAACCCCAAAAGACCGACGCCAAGGCACATTATAATTAAATTGGCAAACACCAACGACAAAGTAAGAATCTTAAAAGCGGCAAGAGAGAGACAGAAAGTTACATACAAAGGAACTCCCATCAGACTAGCAACTGATTTCTCAACAGAAACTCATCAGGCCAGAAGGGAATGGAATGAAATATACAAAGTCATGCAAAGGAAGGGTCTGAATCCAAGAATACTGTACCCAGCAAGGCTATCAATCAAAATTGAAGGTGAAATCAGGAGCTTCACAGACAAAAAAGGACTAAGGGAATTTATTACCAGCAAACCAGCAATGCAAGAAATGCTAAAGGGTCTACTGTAAAAAAAAAAAAAAGAAATAGGAAGCGAAGAAGGAACACAGGTGTAAAGAATAGGAATGGCGACAAATAAGTACCTATCAATAATAACTTTAAATGTAAACGGATTAAATGCCCCAATCAAAAGACATAGGGTAACGGATTGGATAAGAAAACAAGACCCATATATCTGCTGTCTACAAGAAACCCACCTCAGAAAAAAAGATGCACACAGACTGAGGGTGAAGGGATGGAAAAAGGTTTTCCAGGCAAATGGAACTGAAAAAAAAGCTGGGGTAGCAATACTTATTTCTGACAAATTAGATCTCAAACTGAAGGACATAACAAGAGATAAGGAAGGCCATTTCATAATACTAAAGGGAGCAATCCAACAAGAAGAAATAACTCTGGTAAACATATATGCACCCAATACAGGAGCACCCAAATACATAAAAAAACTCCTGGAGGATATCAAGGGAGAGATTGACAGCAATACAATCATAGTAGGAGACTTTAATACCCCACTATCACCATTGGACAAATCCTCTAAACAAAACATCAGCAAAGAAACATCAATCCTAAATGACTCACTAGACCAGATGGAATTAATTGACATCTTCAGAACATTTCACCCCAAAGCCACAGAATATACATTCTTCTCAAGTGCACATGGGTCATTTTCAAAGATAGACCATATGTTGGGACATAGGCAAAGTCTCTTCAAATTCAAGAAGATAGAAATCATATCAAGCATCTTCTCAGACCACAGTGGCATAAAACTGGAAATCAACTACAATAAAAACAACCCAAAGAAATCAAACACGTGGAGACTAAACAGCATGCTATTAAACCATGACTGGGTTACCAGAGAGATCAAAGAAGAAATAAAAAACATCATGGCAACAAATGACAATGAAAACACTACAATCCAAAATCTATGGGACACAGCGAAAGCAGTCTTGAGAGGGAAGTTCATAGCTCTACAAGCCTACTGCAAAAAACAAGAAACAGGGGTAATAAATTACCTAACCCAACAACTCAAAGAGTTAGAAAAAGAGCAACAAGAAAAGCCCAGGGTAAGCAGAAGGAAGGAAATAATAAAGATCAGAGCACAGATAAATGACATAGAGACCAAAGAAACAATACAAAAGATCAACAAAACCAAGAGCTGGTTCTTTGAAAGGATAAACAAGATTGATGAACCTCTAGCCAGGCTCACCAAGAAGCAAAGAGAGAGGACCCAAATAAACAAGATCAGAAATGAAAGAGGTGAAATAACAACAGATCCCGCCAAAATACAAAGGATTGTTAAAAAATACTACGAACAACTCTATTCCAACAAACTGGACAACCTGGAGGAAATGGACATATTCCTAGAAAAATATAACCTTCCAAAACTCAATCAGGAAGAATCTAAACAGCTCAACATGCCAGTAACTATGGAAGAAATTGAAGCAGTCATCAAAGAGCTTCCGGCAAACAAAAGCCCGGGGCCAGACGGCTTCACAGGAGAGTTCTACCAAACATTCAAGGAAGAACTAAAACCTATCCTCCTCAGACTATTCCAAAAAATTCAAGAGGAAGGAACACTTCCAAGCTCCTTCTATGAAGCCAGCATCACCCTAATACCAAAACCAGATAAAGACAACACAATGAAGGAGAATTACAGGCCAATATCCCTCATGAATGTAGATGCCAAAATCCTCAACAAAATTCTAGCAAATAGGATCCAGCAGTACATCAGAAAGATCATACACCATGACCAAGTAGGGTTTATCCCAGGAATGCAAGGATGGTTCAATATCCGCAAATCAATAAATGTGATACATCACATAAACAAATTGAGAGATAAAAATCACATAGTCATATCAATTGATGCAGAAAAAGCATTTGACAAAATCCAACACCCTTTCTTGATAAAAACTCTCAACAAGGTGGGAATAGAAGGATCATACCTCAACATCATAAAAGCTATATATGATAAACCCACAGCTAACATCATACTCAATGGGCAAAAACTAAAACCATTTCCCCTAAGAACAGGAACAAGACAGGGATGCCCACTCTCACCACTCCTGTTTGACATAGTACTGGAAGTATTAGCCACTGCAATTAGACAAGAAGAAGAAATAAAAGGCATCCAAATTGGAAAAGAAGAAGTAAAGCTGTCCTTATTTGCAGATGACATGATATTGTACATAAAAAACCCGAAAGACTCCATCAAAAAACTAACAGACTTAATAAATGAATTCGGCAATGTAGCAGGATACAAAATTAACACCAAGAAATCTATGGCATTTCTATACACCAACAGTGAACTTACAGAAAGAGAGACTAAAAAAGCAATCCCATTTTCCATCGCACCAAAAAAATTAAGATACTTAGGAATAAACCTAACCAAGGAGGTAAAAGACCTATATGCGGAAAACTACAGGACACTGAAAAAAGAGATAGAGGAAGATGTAAACAGATGGAAGAACATACCATGTTCATGGATTGGTAGAATCAACATCATTAAAATGTCCATACTACCCAAAGCAATCTATAGATTCAATGCACTCCCCATTAAAATACCAACGGCGTATTTCACAGACCTAGAAAGAACTCTCCAAAAATTCATCTGGAATAAAAAAAGACCCCGAATAGCCACAGCAATCCTGAGAAAGAAGAATAAAGTAGGAGGGATCTCAATACCAGATTTCAAGCTGTATTACAAAGCCACTGTCCTCAAAACAGCCTGGTACTGGCACAAGAACAGACATATAGATCAATGGAACAGAATAGAGAATCCAGATATCGACCCAAACCAATATGCGCATTTAATATTTGACAAAGGAGGCATGAGCATACAATGGAGTCAAGACAGTCTCTTTAATAAATGGTGTTGGGAAAATTGGACAGATACATGCAAAAAAATGAAACTAGATCACCAACTTACACCATTCACAAAAATAAACTCAAAATGGGTACAGGACTTAAATATAAGACGGGAAACCATAAAAATACTGGAGGAATCCACAGGCAGCAAAATCTCAGACATATGCCAAAAGAACTTTTTCAGTGATACTGCCCCTAGGGCAATGGAAGCCAAAGAGAAAATAAACAAATGGGACTACATCAAAATAAAAAGCTTTTGCACAGCAAAAGAAACCATCAACAAAACAACAAGAAACCCCACTGTATGGGAGAACATATTTGCAAATGTTATCACTGATAAAGGTTTAATCTCCAACATCTACAGGCAGCTTATACAACTTAATAAAAGGAAGATAAATGATCCAATAAAAAAATGGGCAACAGACCTAAATAGAATCTTTTCGAAAGAAGACAGAAGGAAGGCCAAGAGACACATGAAAACATGCTCAAAGTCACTAATTATCCGAGAGATGCAAATCAAAACGACAATGCGATACCATCTCACACCTGTCAGAATGGCTATCATCAACAAATCAACAAACGACAAGTGTTGGCGAGGATGCGGAGAAAAAGGAACCCTCGTGCACTGCTGGTGGGAATGCAGACTGGTGCAGCCACTGTGGAGAACAGTATGGAGTTTCCTCAAAAAACTGAAAATGGAACTCCCATTTGACCCAGTAATCCCACTCCTGGGAATATATCCTAAGAAACCAGAAACACCAATCAGAAAGGATATATGCACCCCTATGTTCATAGCAGCACAATTTACCATAGCTAAGATTTGGAATCAGCCTAAGTGCCCGTCAGCAGATGACTGGATCAGAAAACTATGGTACATCTACACAATGGAATACTATGCTGCCATAAAAAAGAAGGAATTACTACCCTTTGTAGGCACCTGGATGGAATTAGAGAACATTATGCTAAGTGAAATAAGCCAGTCAATGAAAGAAAAATACCACATGATCTCACTCATTTGGGGATAATGAAAAACATTTATAAACTGATGAACAAAAAGATAGATACAGAGGCAGTAAAACATCAAACAGACTGTCAAATTACAGCAGTAAGGTTAGGGAGAGGTGGGGGAAATAAGAGATCAACTGAAGGACTTATATGCATGTATATTAGAGTAACCAACGGATGCAAAACATTGGGGGGTGAGGCATGTATGGGAGTGGGGTGTGGGGGGGGCAATGGTAAGATATGTACACATATAATACCTTAATAAAAATTTGAGAAAAAAAAAATGTATTTCAAGATCCCAAGATTTTCAAATCTAATAAAATGACTGTGCCTTTTGTTTAGAATTTAGTGAGATGACTGATGCATTTATAAATATTTGTTTTTGGCAAATGGAAGTCCTGTATCTCTTAAACATAATTGGATTTTTGTAATTTAGAATGTCAAGATATAGGAAGATGAATTAAACCTCCACTATACCACATCAGAGCAAGAGCTTGTCAATTCCTAGACAAGACATCTCAGAGGGATCAGGACATGGAAACTAGGTGCATTCACAGAGTGAATCCAAGTGCAAAATATGGCCAAGGGGACAGACCCACTGTCAAAGAGTAAGGCCCAACAGGGTGGTGATTTTGTCCAGCCCACACCTGGGAAAGTTGAGCAGCACAGGATAGGATCCTAGCTATAATGTTACGATTCAGAGATAGACTTCCAGTCCTTTGGTAGGTTATCAAGACAGTTTCTCAAGAATCCTATATAATAAAAGGCTAATATGCAAATTGACCTAACAGCGGAACGACTGGTCACTATGATGCGCACTGACCACCAGGGGGCAGAGACTCAATGCAGGAGCTGCCCCCTGGTGGTCAGTGTGCTCCCACAGAGGGAGCGCCGCTCAGCCAGAAGCCGGGCTCATGGCTGGCAAGCGCAGCAGAGGTGGCAGAAGCCTCTCCTGCCTCTGTGGCAGCACCATGGGGAGCAGGCCTAAGCCGTCAATCGGACATCCCCCGAGGGCTCCCGGACTGCGAGAGGGCACAGGCCCAGCTAAGGGATCTCCCCACCCCCGCTCCGAGTGCACAAATTTCATGCACTGGGCCTCTAGTAATATTATAAACACCCAAATATCCAAAACAATGAACCAAGTGGGGACTCTCCACAGGGGCAAGATAGAAAGCCCATTTTCTAGAATCATCTCCAAAGTCAGCACTACACTCACAGTGAAAGGGAGCCTAGATGAATGCCTATCTTACTGAGCCAGGACTCCTATAATTCAGTCTGACCATGGACTATCTACAGCCATATTTTTCTACTCTCCTCACTTCCTCATCTCCAACCACACCTGTTTTTCTAAGTCTCTGCATCTTTTCTACACCTCCTCACACCACACTCTTTCAGACAGGCCTCCTCCTTCTGTTGACGCACTAACTTTATACATCTTTCAGATCTCAGCTTGCCTCTCTCTTTCCCAATTTGGCCACTTCAATCCCCAGGCTAGATGAGGGCATCTGTGATATATATTAATATATGCTTTCATTGCACACTGCACTTGGGGACATTTAACACAATTGTAATTTTTACATCATGATATCCCCAGGGCATAGCCCATTTCCCAACACAATGGGCACTCTCTACAATAGATAATGAGCGAGCATTAGAAGAGAAACTGTAGGTGGCCCTAGCTCTACCAGCATCTAGCTCTGTGCCCATTTACAAGTCATATCACCTGTTATGAGATCCCATAGGCATTCAGCTCAGTGGATAAGGTCTCCCGTCTCTGGGATGTTATCTCAAACAAATGGACTGCGAAGGATTTCCACTGGTAGAGATGGGGGAGAAAGTTCTTCCTTTTCTATATTCTATCTCCATTTATGTGAATAATCATGCCTCACACAAGCTAGAACCTTGGGCATATTCCTCGACTTCTCCCTCATCTAGTCAATCACCAAATGAGACAACTTCACCTCCCTTCGGGTCACTAACAGGTCCTATATGTTCTTTAACAGTCTTCCTGAGGGCACCTCCCCCACATGGCTCAGTAGGCCTAAACATGTCTCTGAACCTGCTTCACTTGTTTCTTCAATAACAGGATGCCCCACTCTAGAGGATAGGGTTCATGTCTCAACCAACCTAAGATCCTAGGACCTGATTCGGTGCATGGAACAGCACAGGACATCAGTAAATGTTTATTGTACAAAACATATGGTATGGAAGATGCTCCTGTGTCTTTACATTATCTCTCTTTTTCCTCACACCTTATGAAAATTTAAATGTTCTATTCTTTGCACTGCACACACAAAAAAATCTGATTAATTCACAATAAAGTATAAATGGTTTGTGCACTTAAATTCTCTGAAAATTTTCATTGGTTACAAACTGGCCTGCCTATTTTGACAGAAAAGGGGGGTGGTAATTTTCTGTTTCCACTTGAAACTGGGTGTTAGAAATGATTTAAATGAAGGCGGTCCTAACTCTACCAGTATCTAGCTCTGTGTCCATTTACAAGTCATATCACCTGTTAGGGGATCCCAAAAGCACTCAGCTCAGCGGAGGAGGTCTCTGTGGCTGGGAGGTTATCTCAAAGTACAACCGAGTGACTCCCATTTTCTTCTTCATTCATTTACAAATGGTAAATGGTGGCAGCTGTTTCAAGACATCCTGACCTCTCTGCCTTGCCTCAGCCCTAAAACAAGCCCTCTGCACAGTGGCCTGCCTGGCTCTCTCTAGCCCCCTGCTTCAGACAGAGGGGAGCTCTGTTATCGCTGTGACCAATGGCCCCAAGCTGCGATCTGTGTCCTTCGGTGGAGAAGGAAGAATGAAGGATCTGCCATCCAGATGGTACAGAATGGAAGATGCGGGATTTGGGGACCAGAAGTGATTATGAGGGAGCAACAAATTTAAAAATCCGCAGCCTCACGGCACCCGAAATGCACAGTAAGAAAACATGTGCTGTGAGGATTTTATGTGGATCCTGTGCAATGGTTTCACTCTGGGTTATTAGTGGGAAGATTTAGGAGCCCAGCAGGCAGAGCAGCTGACAGGGTTCTGCCAAACTCCCCTGTGTTTCCATTTTAATTCTAAATTCAATACCTTTATCCCAACCGCCCCCCTACGCTTCTCAGTCCTCCCACTGGGCTAGTTCTGCCAGCCCCACAGCAGGTACATTAGCCTCTCATCCTCTACATCTGTCTCTGTGCTGCCCACTGGTGTGGAGAGAAGCATGTGCCTGCATCCACGGGCCCTGAGGCAACTTCACACTGTGACATGTAAGCTGGCCACCCCGCCCTTCCAACCACTCTCTTGGTCCTTGTCAGTGCCTCCTCCAGTTCCCTTAAAACTGCAGCCTTCCTCTTTAAACCCAGGAGCTGAAGGCCTGAGGCCTTGCTTTCTTTCGGAAAGCAAGATGTCCTTTCTCCAGATGGGCTCAGTGAGGCAGGAGAACCACAGCCCAGTAACTTCCTTACAACTCTGGAGGAAAGGTGAGTGGCTCTGCCAGTCTTATAGGAACCAGCACCTCTGCAGCCCCATCTGGTAGTGCAGCCTGGAGGACAAGAGATTTACTCCCTCCCCGCAACTCTCTAGGAGACCTCCTCACTGCCCTGAGCCTCAGGTTTCTCCTATACCAAAGGTTATAGGCTCCACTGGGGTTATACTAGGACCCAATAGTGATGGTGAGATACTGTTATCCCAATGTAGAATGTGAAAGAGCCTATTTAAAACAACAACAAACACTAAAGTCTTAGATTTTCCTAGCCTCATTTCAAAGACTTTGGAGACCATACCCCCATTTTAGGGACATGAAGTCCAAAGTGGTGATGTAATTCTTGGTACCCTTTCCTCCTCTACCCTAAGGCTCTTCTCAAAGAAAATGAGTCCCAAGCCATCGGAACTACCTTCATTTATACATGATTTTCTTTATTTTTCCTCGAGTAGGCCTTCATTCTGACATGTGGCTTTTGTGGCTTTCAATAGTTGCTCCATTAACTATTCTCTCTCTCTCTCTCTCTCTCTCTCTCTCTCTCTCTCTCTCTCTCCTCTCTCTTCCCTCCTCTCGTCTAGTTTCTCCCTCCCACTGGATCTTTTTTCTCACCTTATAAATAGAGTCTCATACTAAAAGAAATTACCCAGACTCCCCTGGTATGCATTTACCTTCCCTGTCTCTCGTGCTGCTTCCCTCCACATTCAGATTTTTCATTTTTGTTAAATAATTATCTTTATTTTTCCATTACCATTGACACACAATATTGTATTCATTTCAGATGTAAAGCATAGTGACTAGACATTCGTATAACTCACAAGGCTATCACCCTAATAAGTCTAGTACCCATCTAACACCAGGCATAATTACTACAATACTAGAGGCCTGGTGCACGAATTCATGCACGGGTGGGGTCTTTCTACCTGGATGGCGATCTGGGTCAATTGGGGCCATCTAGCCCAGTCCTTATGGGCTGATCGGGGCTGGCCAGCTGCGGGGAGAGAGGAACCGTGGGAGATTGGCCCACCGTGGGAGGTTTGCTGTGGGAGCACACTGACCACCAGGGGGCAGCTCCTGCATTGAGCATCTGCCCCCTGGTGGTCAGTGCATGTCATAGCAACCAGCCATAAAAGTCAAGTAGGCTTTTAGATAGATAGATAGATAGATAGATAGATAGATAGATAGATTAGATAGATAGATAGATTATTGTCTATAGTCCCTAGTCTGTACTTTACATCCCGTGACTATTTTAATAACTGCCAATTTGTCTTCTTTATCCCATCACCTTTCTATAAAGTAGTCCAGGCTTAGTGTTCACTTTCTCACCTCTCATTCGCTGTCAGCCCGCTGCTGCCTGGCCTCCTGTCCTATATTATCACTGAAAATGCTCTCTCAGCAACCAGCAATGACCTTCTAATTGTCAAAATCACTTAGATATTATCGAGCTTCATTATAATTGATGGCTTTGATCACTGTTGACAGCTCCCTCTTTGAAAAATTTCCCTTCTGACTTTCCAGACAATCCCATCTTCTTGGGTTTTGCCAGGCAAACCCATCTCTTGAATATCATTTATTTTATCAATTAAAAATTACTTCTAATATCCTGATGCAAATTAAGCAGATTTCTGATGCAACTACAGGTAACAAATTTTGAATACTCGCCCTGGCTACTTTTGGAGTGATGATTTATCATTACTAGTAAGTCCTTAAAATGTGAACTGCTCTCCTTAGTATATAGCTTATACTCACGCTGTTACAATGAAGCATTTTAAGTAAAGTGAGACAATAAAACAGAAGTATTTTAAAATAAGAACAGGCAATAAAATGGGTGTTTAGATAACAGAATAGATAACAGAATAGTACATAACATTCTCTCTATATATATATTTCCATCTAATAAAAGAGTAATATGCAAATTGACCATCACTCCAACACACAAGATGGCTGCCCCCATGTGGACACAAATGGCCACCACAAGATGGCCAGCAGGGGAGGGCAGTTGGGAAGGACCAGGCCTGCAAGGGAGGGCAGTTGGGGGCAATCAAGCCTGCAGGGGAGGGCAGTTAGGGGTGACCAGGCCGGCAGAGGAGGGAAGTTGGGGGTGACCGGGCCTGCAGGGAAGGGCAGTTGGGAGGGACCAGGCCTGCAAGGGAGGGCAGTTGTGGGCAATCAGGCCAGCAGGGGAGGGCAGTTGGGAGGGACCAGGCCTGCAGGGGAAGGCAGTTAAGGGCAAACAGGCTGGCAGGGGAGCAGTTAGGCATCAATCAGGCTGGCAGGGGAGTGATTAGGGGGTGATCAGGCTGGCAGGCAGAAGCAGTTAGGGGCAATCAGGAAGGCAGGCAGGCAAGCAGTTGGGAGCCAGCAGTCCTGGATTGTGAGAGGGATGTCCGACTGCCCGTTTAGGCCCGATCCTACCAGGATCGGGCCTAAACGGGCAGTCGGACATCCCTCAAGGGGTCCCAGATTGGAGAGGGTGCAGGCTGGGTTGAGGGACACCCCCCTCCTGTGCACGAATTTCGTGCACCGGGCCTCTAGTATGTATATGTGTGTGTGTGTGTGTGTGTGTGTGTGTGTGTATGTGTGTGTGTGTGTATATATATATATATATATATATGTATATATATATCCATTTTACAAAGCATATAAAGAATCTGTTTCTCTACAATAACAAACAAACAAAGGCTACAAGAGTGGTTGTATATACAAAACACTGAGATATTGCTTCTCTTGCAAACAGTTCCTGACCAGACAGGGAGACAAGACAGAGAAAAAGGCATGGGGCAGGGGGGAGTGCTCTGCGTGCAGAAAGTGGGGGAGTCTTTTCCCAGCATAAATCTACAGGCAGGAGTTGGATTCGTGCACGCAGAGGAGAGACTGAGGTCAAAGACATGTGCTGGTGCTGGCTGTATGTGGGTGGTAGGGTGCCTAGGGCCTCTGTCTGCCTGACCCAGTCCCCTAGTCACTTGTTCTTCAGGCTTTAGCCCAGAGGCAGATTCTGGGTGGGGACCTGGGCCAGCTGGGACAACTGGCCAGTGAGGAAGGGAGGTAATTGTTCCCTGGAGTCAGCTGTGGAAAATTGAAGCCTGCTTGGTGTGCCCATCCTCTTGCCTCTGGCTAGCCTGGTCCATCCTGCTACCCTCCCCACCCCACCTCACCCAGAAGCCCACTGGGACCCAAGAAGAATATATGGAATACTCATTTTCATGTACTTTATAGTAAGTGCTTTCTTAACCAAGAGAAAAAATTAAATTCGTGTTCTTCCTGGGAACAATATTTGAAACTGGAATCTAAGTGATGTATGTGGGAGTATTCACATAATTTGAATGCAAACATGAAAATAAAGTTGGGGAGAAGTAAAAGCATATTTCTCCCTTCCTAAATTGTATGAGGTACAAAGTAAAATCATTCTAAATTATATCTAATAGCCTTTCAATTTTGTCCACATTTTTTCTTCATGGAGGGAAACAAGATCTCTCTCTCTCTCTCTCTCTCTCTCTCTCTCTCTCTCCTTCTCTCTCTAGTTCTCTCTTTGACTATAAGAACAGAGTCTGCATTAGAGATCATGGTGTATCCCAGTGGTCAGCAAACTCATTAGTCAACAGAGCCAAATATCAACAGTACAATTGAAATTTCTTTTGAGAGCCAAATTTTTTAAACTGAAACTTCTTCTAACGCCACTTCTTCAAAATAGACTCGCCCAGGCCGTGGTATTTTGTGGAAGAGCCACACTCAAGGGGACAAAGAGCCGCATGTGGCTCGCGAGCCACAGTTTGCCGACCACGGGTGTATCCCAAATACAGTTTTCTTTGCTACGTACAGTTTGATCAATTGCAAAACTTATCAGGCTTTCCAGTCCTCATTCGTTAAATACCACCTTCACAAATTGTATGATAACTACGTACCAGCCTGGGTCAGAGCCTAGCCAGCTATTTGCTAAACCCATTTGTTCATTCTTCTCCCAGCAGCTCCCTGCAGTTAGGTGTCCCCAAGAAAACTGAATTCTAGATCATGGACGGGAGCAGAAGAGATGTGCCCACTGCCAGGCCTGTTCCCTAAATAACGTCCCCATGTGGTTCTCATGCTCTTCCCCTTTCTACCTGGTGGATACAGACAAGCACAGACGCTTTGGCAGCTACATGTTGAAAACGGTCAAACCCCAGTAGTGAAGGGACTTGGTCACTGAGCCATTACTTGGAGGAGAGTTGACCACATGACTTGGGAACACAATGATAAGTGCCTTTGAGGTGCAAGGCGCTGAGGAGCACCCAGGAGGGTATGTCAGGGCCTTCCCAGAGGCGCTTCTACTCAAGTGGGTAGAGCATTTCAGGCATTTCACAAATGCTCGAGTGCCCCCTGGGGGCCTGGAAAGCTCTTAGAGGAGATGGCACTGAAGCTGAGACAGAAAGGGATAAGAGGCAGGAGGAGAGCATTCCTGAAAGAAGGAACAGCCAGGGCATGGGGAATCACTTCCTGGAAGAAGCTTCCAGAAAAAACAAAGGCTTTGACTTCAGAAGCCACTTCAGACTGGGTGCTCCGGAGGGTCCAAAGGTAACCTGGACATTCCTGACCTGTTGACTCGCACAAGAATAGTGAATGAAAAGGCAGATCGTATCCGGGACTTAATTTGGAACCCTGTGTTCAGCAGGAAGGCTACATGAGAATGAAGAAAAGCATACCATTTTTCACACCTGTGAGAAAAGACGGTGCGCAGCCTAACCTTAAATATTTTGTTTTCTTTTCATTTGTTCTATATTTGCCTCCTTTTCTAATCATTCACCTACCCGTTTATTTGGACAAGTAAATTAAATGTTTCTTTTTTTATGGAAGGGAAACAAAGACTTAGTTATGAGTCCTAGAGTTGAAGCCAGGGTGTCCCACTGACTGTGTTCTCCTCCCAATTGAGACAACAGAGATACGAGACAGCAGGTGAAGGCCCGAGTTCCTTTAAGACTTTCACTGCATTTCCCCCATTGTCCTACATTTTGGAAGAAATACTTTAATGGTCAGTTTTCTGTTCCCTGGTATTTTTTTTCCAAGCAAAAGCCATGCCTTTGTAAGATACTACATTCTTACCTCCCAGCAAACATTCCTGCGTGGTAGGTTTAGGAGGTGTCCCAATTTATTGCCTCTGGTGTCCAGTAACCTGGGAACGAGTGTCTGTCTTCGTGCCCCGAAGGCCATGCTATTTCAGAAAGTTACAGCTCTCTTAAAATCGGTCTCTGATAAAAGCCAGTGCCACTAATTCTAAGTAAAGTGAGCTTTCCAAATAAGACCAACTGTGAACATTTTATTTAAAGAAATAAGAACGAAATTTCAATAACAGGAGTCCATCATGAAAACTGTACATAGATGAACTTTCTCAGGCATCACTGCCCATTTCTGATGTCCACGAAGGAAACTTTTCTGCACACAAAATTATATTTATAGCTATTCAGGGTTTAAAATCACCATGAAATTTATTACAGTGACACATTTTTTTTAAAACCTGTGTTTTCTTAAGCTTTAAGTGCTATATAGACCCTTCAGTATTCCATTTAAAAATCTAGTAAATTTTAATAATCGTTTTTGGGGAACTTCTTGTTTCTTTTTATTGTGGTAAAATATACATAATGTCAAATTAACCATTTGAACACTTTTAAGTGTGCCATTAAGTACACTCAGAATGCTGAGCAACCATCACCACTATCTATTTCCAGAAATTTTTCATCATCCCACACAGAAGCTTTGTACCCATAGATAATGACTTCTCATCTCCCTCTCTCCATCCCACCAGTCCCTGGTAACCTCTATCTATTTACCTGTTCTGGGAACCTCAAATAAATGGAATCACACAGTATTTGTCCTTCTGTGTCTGACTTATTTCACTTACCATCATGTTTCCAAAGTTCATCTAAATTGTAGCATGTATCACAATTTCATTTCTTTATAAGGATGAATAATATTCCATTAAATTTTTAGTAACTTTTTGATCTACATAAATTCAATAGTCTACATATTCTCTTAAATATTATACAACTTTAATAAAATTTTCCCATGTCTTTCAACATAAAATCACGAGTGTAAATTTAATTATCCAATTCAAATTTTGAATTGGTTTTACAGGGTGAATCTGCCAGGTCTAACATAATCCGTCTGATTATGCTAAGAATCACAGAGATTTTACATACCAGGTAAACACAGATTATCCCAATGATTATAAAATCCTAATCTGTACTTCATAAAAGCGTATTAAAATTGTGGAATTGGCTTACTTTGTTCTCCCTATAGTCACTTCCCTCTTTTGGAAATGCATTTCTCCAATAAATAAGCATCTTAAACAACTTTAGGTTGCTATGTGTTGAGGGATTTTTCAGCTGAGAAGCAGAATCTGACTAACAAGGGGACTCTGAGTTTCCTCTACTTTAACCAATTTAACAGAGCTTTTTTTTAATAGTTGGTGGAACAAGAGGAAATCTCATTCCATGTGCTTCAAATGTGACTAGTTCAGCAGCCCACAACACCAGCACTCAGATGACATTAGATTTGAGTAGAAAGAAGAATTTATTCCTACTAAGAGTTTCTTTTTGGTTGGTTTTACACTTGCTAACTCTTTAAAACATTTTAATATCTTCCTATGTGCTCAAAGGCACTTGTCATCCTGTCTTTCAACACTCTGTTAGCATTCTATTTGCTTCTTTTAACCATATTGCCTCAGAATTCTGTGTTCTTTCTATTCTAGGTAGGTTGCCAGTGCTTGTAGATTTAAACATTTGATTGGATATTCTTCATTTCTCTCATAACTCCTCTTGTTCTGAAGTCAATGACCTGTCCAGATCCAAAAGTATTTATAGTCCATATCTAGCATATTAGCTCACTTTAGAGCTTTAAACAAGCTGAAATAGGCCAATCTTTTGTTGATTTATTGATTAATTCATGCAAGAAACAGTTGTTGAAAAACTTCTGTGTGTTAGACCACAAGGATACAAAAAATATAAGACTTGGTCCCTCTCCCCGGAGATCTTACACATTCTAGTAAGTGGGCCAGGCATGTAAATAATTACATAAGAATGAAGTGCAGATAATGGTCTGTACAAAGTGAATCAGATGCACAGAAAAAATAAACAGAGGCTGTGTCTCAGGGCACCAAGCATGGCTCCTCAGAACGTGTGAAGAATATGGCATAACTAGAAAGAGAACAAAGAGAATGCATTTTAAATATTGAGGAGGGGAGGAATGTCGAAAGAGCTTGGGAAAACCATGGAACATTCAGAGATCTGGGGGAAACCTGCATTACACTGGAAGTGATGAGGAGTTGAGTATGGACCTTGGAGTCTTACAGCAGTGACTCCCAATCTATTTAATAGCTCAGCATTCACAGAGAAAGCTAACAATTATAAGGCACTCTGTGGTAAATAAATTACTTTTCTTTCAGAAATAACTGACTGGCCCAGAGGGCTGGTTAACCTAAGCCTCCCTCAGTAAACACACACACAGACACGCACCCATAAACACATGCACACACACACACACACACACACACACACACACACACACACACACACCCCATTCCAAAGAATGAGAGAATCAATATTGTATCACCTCTGAACCTACTCAGGTCACACCAGTTGGGATGCTTTGCTAGATAATGTGAAGTCAATGAATGGATTTAATCTTGGGAAGAATATGATCAGATTCCATTTTTTGGGGGGGCAGTAATTCCCAGAAGGAGGAAAGGATTTATAAAAGAGATCTCAGAAGAAATGGCTTTTTTTTTTTTTGGTATGTTGATTGTACTAGGAAAGGAAAAACCTAAAACAATAAAACAAAAAGAGAAAATAATAGTCAGAGGGAAAATATCTAAAACTGTAGAAGTAGACAGTAAAAAAGGAGTTATAGAGAGATTTCAAAGGCAACATGTTTGTCGCTTTATTTATAGAGCTAAGTAAAACACTGGCTAGATTTAAGTAAGAATAATAAAGATATAAGTGGGGGGACTAAATAACCAAGAAAAAATATATTACATAGGGAAGAAGTTATAAACTGTTTAGACAAATTTATAAAACTGTTTTTAGCCCTTACCTTTCTGAGCATAATTTTTCCTCTCAGCCATTCCATTCTGCTTTATTAACCCCAAAGAGATTTTAGAAATTCATTATTCCATTATCTAAGTATTATCCACTCTTAGAAATGTTTAAATGGGAAGAAACTCTCGGCACCGATTATGGGAAAATCTGACTCGACAGACCTGAACCCAGGAGAGGAACAAGAGCTGGAAATGTAGCCAAGTAACAATGAAAAGGGAGTTTCAAAAATAGAAATGAGAGGTGTGCTCGGGATTTTTTAATCTTGTTTTCTCTAGAATAAAATGTTCTCCCGAATAAGCCCAGCAGTAGTGACAAAATGTCCTTCAGCCACCGGTGATTCTGAACAGACAGTAATTGAAAAATTACAAAAACTTTGAAAGGGCCTTCATTAAAGGCAAACTGTAGGTGATCACAGTAAGCAGCCATTCAATCCAATCACTGATGAAGACTCACTGAAGGGTTAAGCATATATACCCCGTAGGAAAATAGAGCGCAATGTGTATGGGTTTAAGAAAGCCGAATAACTTTAAAGAGAATATAAAATGTCCTATTAAAGATGATTCAAGTAAAAATGAAGAAACAAACTAGCTACTTTCTTTCCAAATATGAGAAAACAAAAACTAAGATGTGTTTGTGGGAGCCAATATGTTACAGGCATCTTTATCAATGTGATATGACTCTTGCAAGTCAGAGGAGAGAAGTCACAGTGGTAGTTGCTTATTAACAAAGCACTCTGTAGGGACACTATACTAACGTGGTTCCCCCACACAAGCATCGAAGACAAAATGCTAAAGACAGTCCATGGGATCCTTACAGAATAACTAGAATAATGATATCACTGCATCTAAAGGAATAGCACTAGAAACATTAGAGGAAAAGTGTAAATGGACATATAGTACCTACAAGAAATCTTAGGGAGAGATTTGAAAGACTAAGAAAAAGAGAAAGAGATCCCCCCTCAGGGTTTGTGCTATTGTGGGGGGAAAGGAGTAGAGAATAAAAGCATTGCAGAATAAAAGCAAAGCAAAGCTAAACAAATGGTGATGAGACTGTCATGTGTGCTCTCAGCCAGGTTGTGAGTGTGCACTCAGGCGGGTCACATGAGCCCTGGTTGGGTCATTTGCCCCAAAGGGGACCTACCTCATGAAATAACACCAGCCCTGGAGAAAGGGCAAGCCTCGATTCTACTTGACACTTAACCCCCCAAATTCTGCTTCCACTGAGCTTTATTTTCTTTCATGTGCTCACAGAAGGTGAAACCTCGGGCTTCGAAATGTAGTGCACTAATCAATTTCCCCTCCTCCAAAGTAGCTGCTCTTCCCAAATCTGAGAAAATCAAACTAGACACAAATTCAATACAGGTGCCTCAAGGACAGACAGTCTTCTGGGAACTAGGGAGAAGAGAATGTTGGAATTCTGGCAAATCATTACCCCAGGCTAAACAAGGCTTTTGAAATTTTGGAAATCAATAGTTCATGAGAATGTGTCATCATAAATGTATCAATAATATCAATAACAGCCTGCTGTTTGCTACAGCTTTTGTGTCCCACATTCCATGGACATTAGGTCATCTAGGGCAACCATACCCTGCAAGGCAGTCATTGGCAAAATTCCTTAATTAAAGATATTATGATTTACACAGTCCTTGAGATCATTAATTTCAAATTTAACAATAATAATAAAAAGAAATTTTGAATAATCTTGTAAATAAATTTATGAAATTAATAAAACCATATTGAATATATATAAATGTACTATATGTATATTCTTCCCCAAAAAAATACCGGTGACATGGTGAATTAGAGATACAGATGGCTAAGGAGTAGATTTACAGCAGTACATGAATTTATACTTAAAGTAATGATTCTGTTAATGTTACATTCTAATGTTCAAATAATCAATATAAAGTTTGCTTTTTATTTTGTTTTAATGGATACAATATATATATTTTAGTATACAATATGTATATATATACTTATTTTTATATTTATTATACAATATATATATATTTATTTTTATAATTTTATTTTGGATATAATGTTAATTAAATCATTTATTCATAAATGTACATGTTTATACATGTGTTTATTTTTAACACCCTCTTTAACTTTCAAAGTACGCTCATGCAACTTTTAGTCAATGTTATCTTCCTTTAAAATTCTCACCCATTGGTCAGCAGGGTGAAGAAGCAAATGTCTGATTAAGTGTCTAATTTAATTTAAAAAAAAAAAAAAAAAACTTTGACCATCTAAATGGTCCCTTCAGGCACTGCTTATTCTCCCTGGGAAAATCTTTTCATGTCTCAGATGGACTCCTCTCTCACTGCTTCTCTCCTAAGGTGGTGTCCAGGGGACTGACCTGACCTGGAGTGGTAGGGAAGAAAATAAGCTTCAGGCTCCTCTGGCCTCCAGGGAGATTACCTGGAAATGGTTCTTCCCACCTGGTTGTTATGTGCCGCAGGACTCCAAGGCTTCTGTCTGCACAGTGCTCTGGCGAAGCTTTAATTGACCCATTCTCACCTCAGCTTCTCCAGTGGAGGCAAAGGATGGAGCAGATCAGGGATTGACAAGTGTGTCTAGAGCTTACATGGGTCATGGCTTCAATAGAACTTCTAGGCTAAGTCATCTCACTCTAAATCACTGCACAGAAGTGCCTGTCTAGAGCTGAGGATATGATTTAATGTTCTTCATATGCTGTGTATCTACACACACACACCCACACACACACACACACACACAACTGAGAGTTCAGTGTCCCTATATGCCCAGGTACCTGCTAATGTTAGAGTGAATAGAACCAATCTTTGCTGTAAAGTAATTAATACTTGTGATGAGCTACAAAAAAAAAAAAAAGAAATAATGAACTAAGATTAGCCATGGACATTAGGATTGGAGAAGAAAGACAGAGGCTGTGATCAAGACAGGAAGAAAGAATGAGTATTACAAGAACAGTGATTCTATGCAGACAGTGAGAAGGTACTGTGCTACCAGAGAGGAGACTAAACCTTCTTTGCAAAAGGCAGATACCTATTTGTCAAGGATGGTTTGAGGAAGAAGTCATGGACATAGACTATGTGACTTCTCAGAGGTCTTTCTAACAATGCAATAAATACTCTTAAGAATAAAATGGATTCTGGCAACAAGATGAAAAGATACAGCTTTTGATATACAGGGGGAAAGGCCATAGCTGTATGCCTATGGACAAACACATTATTTTAAATATAATGCTATTTAATATGACTTCATTTTTCACTGAAACCAACAACATCTGTGATTTTTCAGTCTCTAAATGCCCACATCTTTGTGTTTCTCAAAATGTCCCATTTTTTAACCATGGATAATATTTTGAGCTATCCTTTATATTAAGCACATGTTTTTCCATTTTGTGGTAGACAGGTATTTTTGTTAATATTATTTATATGTGTTCTATTTTAAACACCTACTATGATGTGTGTGTTTATTTAGACATTTATTCATATTGGGCTATGTTATATTTTCAGTTGATTTCATAGGTGGACTTGATGCACACTCCTACTACCAGGATCATGTTCAGTTAAAGCCTGTTAACCTGTAAGTAAAGGTGTCATGAGATGGAAAATATTAATCCTTCTAACTTGGTCAAAACTAATGAATCCTGAAATAATTTGGACCTGCTACTACTAATCATTGGTTTAGTTTTCCACTCATATTTAAAACACACCTTTCACATGTAACCCAACATCATCATTATTATTCATTCCAAAAAGGATTTGAAATAGGTAACATGATTTATGTTTCTAAAATGATATACATATTTTTTAAATCAGTAGTTGATTGCCAAAGTGAAGAAAAGGGGATTATTTAGTCTACAAAAAAAAAGAGATTAAATATGTGTCATGTGGGCAACATGACTGAGGGAAAAGGAGAGAAAAACTAGGTTAGAATCCAGGCTCAACCTGTGTGGTCTCAGGGGCCTTCCTTAATATCTCTGAGACTTGGTTCTCTCACCTGTAATATGATTTTGTTGCCCAAGATCCCCCTTTCTGGGACCATAAGCCGGTTCTTTGTCCATTAGGTGTTGCAAAACCAATTATGAAACTGAAAATGAGCTTTATTTAACAACTCAATGGCCAGAGAATGGAGAAATGGGATCCTAATAGCTCTCAGATCAATTTCTCATGGGCTTGGGGCCAGAGATGTGGATAGAGTAGGAGAGAAATGGAGGAGTGGTCTAGGCAGATAAGGGGAAACCAGTGGTGGTCTTCTCAGAACCAGGATTTTGCCTCTTTTTTGGTTCTTTTATGGCACCTTCCGTAGTCATCATGGTGATGCTCAAGAGGTTTGAGGTGTCCTGGAGACCAATTCCGTGGCTGTCTTGGTCTAGGACATTTTAACTGGCTCATTCTGGGGAGGGAACTATTAACTGAAGGCCAAACTGTTTCTCAGAGGTAAACAGAGTTATGGTGGGGTAGGGCTCTAGCTAGGTCTAATGGGACCACTGTGGGATAGTGGTTTCGGAGGGAGAGGACAGAAAATGGATTAAATGCAATAAGGCATGTATAGTACATGGAAAATTCCCTATGATTGTGACTAGTACTCAAATATTTGATTAACTATCACTAGAGGACATGGAAGAAAGTCAACAACCACAACAAAAGCCACCTCACACTGGACAGATTTCAGTTGAGTATTAGGAAGAAATCATGGTGACCTGGTTGATAAAATGCTAAAAAACAGGTACAGGGAGTCTATTCCTAGAAAACTCTAAGTAGCAAATAGATAACTGTATAAATTAATAGCTATCATGGGCTCAGTCCTTCTACATGTATTATCTCACATAATCCTCATGAAAATACTATAATGCATCACTTAACACCCTACTTCACAAAGAAGGAAAATGAGGTTCATAGACATTAGACAACTTTTCCAAAGTCCCATTAGTACTAGGTGGTGGAGTTGGGCTCTTTCCTGGATGGTAAACTATCACCATGCCTGATGTTGTGGACTTGCTATTATGATGACCTTCCTAGTATGTCAGCCCAGTACTCGACAATTCTAAGGCAATAGGGGAAATGATGTAAAGCAGTCACTGGTGTAAGAAACATGTATGAAAGGCTTCATTTGCTGCCTTTTTGCCATGGTGGTTCCTGCCCAAATCTGCAGCCCTCACTCAGCCTTTATGGGGACTGAAGCCCTGAGAAGCCCACACTGGCTTCTCCACCTCTCCAGTTGCATTAATTTCCTTCTGGCAGAATGATCTAATGGAAACATAGTTCACAAATCAGCACTGTGCCTGTCACATGAGAGATGTTTAAATAAATGTTGGTTTTCTAAAGCAAATCCAATTTGGAAAAATATTCATCCTACATAACATTCCAGGACTAAGCAGTCACCACCTCATTACTCATGCTACTGAGTGCTCGTAAATAATGGATTGCAAAAGTTGACAATTGTGGATTTGGGGAACTTGGCCAGGATTGTGATGATAATAAAGATAACCAGTGTATTGGAAGGGAGAACAGAATTGAAACAATGCCTGGTGGTAATGAGGAGAGTCCTATATATACTTGTTATGCAGTAAGAAGGTGATGAATGATTTATTTCATCTCCATTGTGAAAAAAAGTAACTCAGCAGAGAAACTGTAATACAAAAAATGTTGGTCAGATGTAAGAAGAACTTTTTATTAAGGAAAGTTACTTAAAACTGCAATTGAATGATGTTGACAATGAGATCTCCTTTCATGAATGACACATGTGCATCCATGTAGCTCAAAGGATGTTAACTGTCATGGTCCAGAGGCAAGTGACTTCCATCTATGCTCCATAAGGTTCCTTCCATCCCTGTGAATCAAGAACACATGAAACATCCTCTTAAGATTACCTAAAAGGCTTTGATCGACTCCACTACCTCCTCAAAGAGTTTCCCCAACCACCTGTTCACTGCTGAACCCTCACACCTTTGTAGCTGAATGTAGCATAAGCTACAGGCTGCAGAAAATAATGGAACAGGTCTCTGCCTTGAATATTATGCATATTATTCTGTCAGATGAATATGGAATGCCTTTCAACCATGAAGGGAGCAGGAATCTGAAAGATCAAACTAAACCTGAATTAAAATCATGGTGCATGAAGCCATTTAAAAGGTCAGTGTGTGTGCTCCCCACAGGTATGCAAATATTCCACAGTGTATCCAGTTGGCATCAATCAGCTGTTTGATTTCTTTTAATAAGACCTTTATATTGGATTCTGTTGTACCCAGTTCAGTGATGCCATATCACCACCCAGCAACAGATTGGAGAAAAAGCCAATATTCTGTACTAAATTGTCAGAGAGGGGAGTGAATGCTGGTTTGTAACTTTAAGTCTGTAATCTCCATGGAGTACAAAGCCAGGTTTTATGAGGAAGCCACTTTGTTAAGGGGATCAGGAGAATCTTGAGGCATGTGTGTGTGGATGAGTAACTTTCAACTCTACATGAGTAGGGACAGACAGACAGTCCATTCACAGGTAATGCTGCAGACTTAAACAGGAAGCCTGCATTCTCGTGTATGATTGTATCATTGCTAGTCATCATAAAGTGTACCATTCCAGGACCCACAGTCAGATTGTGTGGGAACACGTGTATGGGGATGAGATAATAGAAATGAGGCAGTTCACATATGAATTTGGTCTTTCATGCTTTGTCACTCTTTACAGTAATGATATCAAGAAATCGAGGCATACTGATTAAATAAATTGGTTTAGTTCCATATACAGCTATTTATTGATTAATTATAAAGTGTGTGTTAGGGCCTGTGCTGGGTGCTGGAACTTCATTCTACCTGGTCGCTATCCATTTTGCTGATTTTGACAAATTTTAAAGTAATTTAGTTGCTCATTTTGATGCTCCCTGATAGTCCACACCTCTTTCATAGCTGCATGGCTTTCATAGCTGTTGTTCGTCTTGAGAGGTAAATCTGCTTTTGTACACCCCCCTCCCCACCACTGCTATTGCCTCCACCATAAGCTAGTTGCTGTGTAGGTGTTTCCTTCAAAGCCACCACTGACCACATTGATGTGTGTGTGCTCGAATGACCAGAGCAGCCCTTGCTTCCTACGCCCTTCCCCTAGAAGCTGGTATTAGTGTGTGGTAGCAGCAGTGCAGGAGATCCTGGTGAAGACCCAGGTTGTAGTGATGCAGTGATAAAGATGAGTAATATTTGAGCTTTGACCGCCAGTGGCCAATGATCTAGAAGAAGAGACCTACGTAGAATAAGTAGATACAAAACAATGTCCCCCAGGCAATCTTTTGCGGAAGGGGGACTATTTGCTTCTCACTTAGGGAGAGAAGTCACTGGGATGGCTGCACTGACTTTGGAAAGATGATGAGGAGTTCATGAAAAGCAGAAGAAAATGGGTATCCCCTACATGGAGGCTAACTTGCTTGGCCGTTCTGCAGAGTTTAAAGTTGAAATTTGTGACTGTCCAATCTGGCGTTTGGCATAGATCTCACAGAACCTGAGCAAACCTATGAGGAAGCAGGTGTTTAAGCCAAGCAGGGATCTTGAGGGCCCCGGGTGGGGGGACCTTGAGAGCCTCCGCCGCTGTTGCTGTGCCTCTCAATAGTATCTGTCCTTCTGACTAAAGCTATAGAGATGCTTTCTGTGATTGTCATCTGGGTCTGGCTTTGGGATATGACACACAGGTCAGGGGTCGGCTTTGCTGGGGCCCTTCACCTTGCCACGGCCACCAGGGAGGGGCTGTAACTCTTGACATCACTACAGCCTGGGTCTTCACCAGGATCTCCTGCTGAAGACCACACACTGATACCAGCTTCTAGGGGAAGGGCGTAGGAAGCAAGGGCTGCTCTGGTCATTCGAGCACACACACATCAATGTGGTCAGTGGTGGCTTTGAAGGGAACACCTACACAGCAACTAGCTTATGGTGGAGGCAATAGCAGTGGTGGGGAGGGGGGTGTACAAAAGCAGATTTACCTCTCAAGACGAACAACAGCTATGAAAGCCATGCAGCTATGAAAGAGGTGTGGACTATCAGGGAGCATCAAAATGAGCAACTAAATTACTTTAAAATTTGTCAAAATCAGCAAAATGGATAGCGACCAGGTAGAATGAAGTTCCATAAAGCAGTCATTCTTTCCATAGGGATAATTAGACCGAGGCAGTTTATCAAAGAAAGACAGCTGTGGAATTTCAGAACTGAGTTCCCCGGTAGAGGTAAAGCGATCTGGTGATGTCAGAACTTCCCACGAGGATGCTGCCCCGACTGCTATGCAGAAAGATTTGATGGGGAAAAAAAAGCTTCTCCCACCACTGTAAGCCTCTCTTTTTCTAGCATTTCCAAATGAGAACTTGGCTTTTCTCTGATATTGTCTGGTTGCCTTTGCTGGAGGCTAGTTTTTCTTCATAAAAATTGTTCCATGCTCTGTAGCTACTGCCGAGTGAGTATCTGCCACTGTAATAAGGATTAGAAGGCAGAGGAGGCTGGCCCTCACTTCAGGCAGCTCTGTGGGCTGTGCCCACCAGGACCTTCCCTGCCTTCCTCCGCCTCCAATAGTCCAGGCCCAGAGGAAATCGACCTCTGATGACTGGCTGCTGGATAGAGCCAGAGGTGGTCCCGTTGGTCAGCTCCTTCCTCAGAACAGCTGTTTTGCAGCAGGGTCCCTGTAAGTTGGTGCCACTCCATTTTGCATTTAGAGCATCTCGATTGAAAACTGGAAGGACAAATCAGAGGCGAGTGTGTGTGTGTGTGTGTGTGTGTGTGTGTGTGTGTGTGTGTGTAGGAGGTGGAGAGATGAGAATGATGTGCTTTCCAAAAATCCGGTAACCACCAGCAATGTATTAGTAAACTTTGCCGTCTACGACCTGCATCTGCCCCATCACTCCATTTCTTGACCAAGCGCCTGCAGACTAATGAAGTGATAGTTCTCCGTCCTTAACCTGATTCTGTTTGTCTCGACTGCCTTTCACACTTCCGCATTTATGTATCCGCCACATGCAGAGTAAGGTGTCTGTAATTTGCTCACAGACAAGGCTGCCTCAACTTCCCATCACTGGGCGTGGAGTTCTGCGCCAGAGCGCTTCCATCGGGCTCTGGAAAGGGAGGCACTTTCGGAGGCACTAACGCTCCAGGGCTGTCTCAGAAGTGTAGAGCGCTACCACTGTGATGCTCTGGGCGCCCTTAGTGTCCCGAAGCGAAGGGGCTTCCCCACATGCCGCCTCACTTAGCACAAAGGGGGCTCATTGCTTTCCCTCCCTGGGGAGCGCTTTCCCTTTGTCACTGGTATTAGTAACTTTTTGATCCATGATAGGAAATAATTACACCATTTTAGGGACTATGTCAGAACGCACCCTAAAGTGTGCGCATTTGACCAAGGAGCAGTGAAATGGCTGTGTTTCTGTGGCTCCTGCAGTGGGTACTAGTTCGGGCACACTGTCCTTGCTAGGAAGGAATGATGCCACTGTCAGTGCAGCGGCCACACGAGAGGTTTTTAGATAATTGAAGAAATGTAAATATGGACTGCATAGTAAATGATGTTAAGAAATGCTTGCCTGTTTCGATAGGTGTGCTAATTAATAGGTAACAAAAGAAAAAGAAATCATCATCAGTTGAGCAGTGTTTCTCAGCTCTGTTAACTCTGGACCAGACAATTCTTTGTAGTGGGGCTGCTCTGTGCATTTAGGGATATTTAACCTCATCATTGGCCTCTACCCACTAGATGCCAGCAGTACCCCTCTCCCCCCCACCCGCTCACACACAGCCAAATTGTGACAATCAATTGGTAAACGTCCTCTGGTTAAGAATCACTAAGTTAGAGTATCATAGATATGTATTGATCAATAAAGTGACATCATGTCTAGGATTTGCTTTTAAATACCCTAGCCAAAAAAAAAAAAAAAGTTGTGGTGGATAGATGAAACTTGATTAGCCTAATTTTTATTTTAGTTGAAGCTAGATGGTGAGTACATAGGGATTCATAATACCATTCTCTCTTCTTGTGTTTGTTTGATTTTTTTAAAATCAATCTGTTTCTAAAATCTAAGGTAGGATTGCCAACAGGCTTTCCATTTATTTATTTATTTATTTATTTATTTATTCATTCATTCATTTGTTTATTTAATAGAGAGGCAACATTTTTTAATATATTTTTATTTATTTCAATGAAAAAGGAAGAAGGAGAGAGAGTTAGAAACATCAATGATGAGAGAGAATCATTGATGGGCTGCCTCCTGCACGCCCCACACTGGGGATCGAGCCCACAACCCAGGCATGTGCTCTGGCCTTTAATTGAACCATGACCTCCTGGTTCATAGGTCAATGCTCAACCACTGAGCCATGCAAGCTGGGCTGGCTTTCCTTTTAATACCTTCTCTCAAAGTTGCTTCACTGTCTTCTTGGAAAACTCCTTGCAGACCTAGTTCCCAATGCCTGGAGTAACACTCCAGGATTCCTACCTGGCATCATAGGAACTAACTCAGTTTTCTTCCCTGCTTTATCTATCCATGCTGCTGAAGCCCAAAAGCAGAAAATATTAGCTATAAGCAGAGTTAACGTTGAAGATAAATGTAGCAGATACGTAGAAGTTCCCCAACCCCCACCAATACTATCACTAACAAAGAAAGACAAGACCTTCTCCTACAGCCTTATCCCCATTCCAGAAGGGATTCACCTGGTGGATGGATGAGTAAACTTCAGGACCTTGAACCTCCCTTCTAACTAGAGGGTTGTAGAGAACTACAAAAATTCCACCACTCTCATCTCATCTTTTTATCTTTTAGTTTAAATCCCTGTTAATAGTGGTTGCCAGAGGGGAGGGGTGTTGGGGAACTGGGTGAAGGGAGGATGGGTGAAAGGTGAAGGATTTAAGAAATACAAATTGGTTGTTACAGAATAGTCATGGGGATGTAAAGTACAGCATAGGGAATACCATCAATAATATTGTAATAACTATGTTTGGTGCTGGGTGGTACTAGATTTATAGGGATGATTGCTTAGTAAGTTATACAATGTTCAATCAGTGGATATACACCTGAAACATATTATATTGTATGTCAACTATAATTTAAAAATAAAAAAAATTAATTAGATACAGATTAACTGCAAATTTACAAAAGGTAAAACAAAAAAATAGCCCTGACCAGTTTTGCTCAGTGGATAGAGCGTCAGCCTGCGGACTCAAGGGTCCCAGGTTCGATTCCGGTCAAGGGCATGTGCCTTGGTTGTAGGCACATCCCCAGTGGGGGGTGTGCAGGAGGCAGCTGATCAATATTTCTCTCTCGTCGATGTTTCTGACTCTCTATCCCTCTCCCTTCCTCTCTGTAAAAAAAATCAATAAAATATATTAAAAAATAATAATAATCCCTGTTAAACTACAGTGAAGTAAAAGGAGTAAACATGGGGCTTTGTCTTCCAGAATGTAGAGAAATAGAAGTGAGGAGAGGTGGGAGGAAGACAGGGAGAGAAAAGAACTCTAGCTCCTGAGATGTGCAGGAGGGGACAGAATTTACAGGGAGAGAAGCTACCGAAGTGAAACTGGGAAGCTGGAAAATTTCTCAGCTATTTCAATTTATGACTAACAAGTCCATTCCACACCATAGAGAGAGTTGTTGAACTGAGTTAATGGAAGACAGTTGCTAGGCAGGGATATAACATAAGTCTAAAACACATTCTTTGCTGGTGTGAGGCTCATAATGTAATGGGAGGGAGAAAACTTACAAACCTGAGTGAACCAATCAGAGCACAATTAATTGTGAACTGAATGCCATTAGCTCCACATGGGATGCAGCTGCTGCATAGGAGTTGCTATTAGCAGGATGAAAAAGCAAAGCAGCTGAGATCGAAGCTGAAGTCTTCACAGAGAAGAAATTTCAACTGAACCTCAAAGATGAATAGGATTTAGATCAGCTAAGACTTTTCTCATAAGAAAAAAAACAAGAGCAAAAGTACTCAATAAATATTTAAGTGCCAGCTATATGGCAGACAGTGTTGAGGTTGATATTGTGTAAAGGTGCATAAGCCAGAACCCTCACCTAGTATGAAATCAGGAATATGCACAGAATCTTTGTCAAATGTGTGGAGACCAGAATGACTGGAAATGACAGTGTGTACTCCAGAGAAACAGAACCAATAGGATGTGTATCTAGATCTAGATGTAAATGTCTAGGTCTGTATCTAGAGAGACAGGAAGGGAAGGAAGGGAGGGAGACAGGAAGGAAAGGAAGGGGGGAAGGGAGGCAGATAGACAGACGGATGGATAGATAGATAGATAGAGATTTTAAGGAATTTTCTCATGTGATTGTGGAGACTGGCAAGTGTGCAATTTGCAGGGAAAGACTGGAGACCCGGTGAAGAATTGATGTTGCAGTCCTGAGTCCAAAGGCAGAATTTGGAGGCAGAAGTGCTTCTTCCTCAAGAGACTTCAGTCTTTGCTCTTAAGGCCTGCAATGGCTTGAATGAAACCCACCCACATTATGGAAGGAATCTGCTTTATTCAAAGTCTACTGGTTTAAAAGTTGATCCTATCTAATAAATACCTTCACAGAGTCATCTAGACTGATGTTTGACTAAATATCTGGGTACTGTGGCCTAGCCAAGATGACACATGAAATTAACCATCACAGGATGGGGTGTATATGAGATCAATGATTAGGTAGTATGAAAGCCAGATGAGGAGGATCCTTGAGAAACCAACAGGATACTGTAGGAAGACCAGTCTAGGTCTGTATCTAGTAGATTGGAGACAATACCACCCTGTCATCTTTACCCCACAGCAACCAAAGGCAATACCTTTACATCACTCCTCAGTTGCTATGTGGTCGGCATGTCTAGCCCAGGAAACCAGTCCTGCAGTCTGGTGTTCATATCTGTGTGCCTTGAGAAGCAAGAAGCTCAGATTTTTCCCTTCCTTGTTGCTACAGCCTTATACACAGGCTGTACAAGGAACACCCACAAGCTATTTTGCATTTTGAAAAGCCTGAATGATTAGGAAGGAAATTTAGCTTTCAGTTTTGAAGTTCTTTAAAGCAATACCTATTCTCTATTTCAGGTCGAAATAAGTAATGGCATCAACTCTGAAATGCGGCTGCTGAACTTGACTTAGGAAGCAAAGCGTCATTGACAGCTCCTCTCTGCATCAACATGTCTCACTTTCTCCCAGAGGATGGACTGCGCCTCCCTGCTTTCCCACAGATCATGGAGTTCTTCGGTCACAGCCTGTGTGTTATTAGCATTGTGCACTAGATGAGTTGTAGGTGCTTGGGTGGGTATTTTTTAGTCATTTTCTTCTTATATGAATACTTGTAAATTGTTTTAAAAATTTGGTTTTAAATTTTTTAACGGATTTTAACATGAGGCATGCAAAATGGAAAAAAATGCTGTGAAAACCTACGGAAACATTGGTTTGTATTGCTGAGGTGGTAAGTCAGGACTGCCGATGGCTGCACTTATCCTAGACCTGACTGAGTTTGCACTAGCAGACATTACTTGGAGTTACTACTAGTAGAAAGGAAGTAAGATGCTGTAATAAATGGGTACAAATAGTGGATCTGGCTTTCACAATGAGTATGGATCATTTTTTTCAACACCACAAGTCAAAACATGGAGCTCCCCTTTGTTCTCGACTTCCCAAAGCCCAGGATAATATTATGGCAATCTAAATTTTCAGATTCTTGCATGATATCTCGCTCTTCCGTGTTCTGAAAAATATATATCAGGGGGGTATGAAAGAGTGAAATTAAAGCAAAACACCTCTCCCCTTGGGAGGAATATGGGTATCTATGAGGGCCATATTTTCAACTCTTTCTCCAAGTCCTGACACTGATTGTCAGACCTAAACCTACACCTGGTGGGTAGAGGCCAAACCTTTTGTGGGCATGTGGCACAGAAATCACAACCAGAAATATTGCTCTGAAGATACTCAAAAGGAGCATTAAAATGGTGCGGAATTGCCTTTAAGTACTTCTAAAGAAGATACTTATATTTGTGCTGCATCAGCTTTTCTTTCTCCTACCCCACCCTAATAACTGAGAAATTGGTATCAGAAACATCATTTTCCATGGGGAAGATGTCTTGAAAACACACCACAATTTTTTCTCATCATGTCTTTCAATGACTAGTTCCCATGTCAAAATAAGTTTTGCTCACTTTGTATAAAAGCTAACGTGAGGCCTCCTCTGGACCCCAAAATGGGGTTTAGTGTACTATTTAATCCAGCAGTTGTTAACTTGGCCCCTGCATCTTTTACAAGTCAGTCTATAAACCGTCTAAAATTATATGCAAATTTTTTGTTGTAGAGGTTCCTTTTTTCTTCTTCTTTGTGGAGTGCATATATTTTATGAGACTTCATCTGACACCTACTGAATCCCGTCACTTTTCATTCTACCGAATAAACTCAAATTCAAAATGAAGAAGAGCTAGCAGGGACCTGAGAGATGGTCAAATCCAAGCCATCATTGTGCAGTTGAGGAAGCTGAAGCCTAGAAGACTTTGGGGACTTGCCCAGAGCTCTGCATATATACAGAGGAGCCAGAGCTATGGCCAAAGGAAGGAGAACTTGGAAGGCACAAGGTGAGGTTTGGGTCCCAGGTTCACCACTGTGACCTTGGACAATGCTGGACATCTCAGCCCTGCAGTTTTTCTCATCTATAAAGTGAAACTATAATGCCTACCTCCCAAGGGTGAGGTGAGAGTTCAATGAAAATGTAAAATACTCTGTAACCTGTGAAGCACTCCACAACTGAGAGGCAGGCGTTATTGTAATGTCATAACAATAAGTTGGGCCCTCTCTGGAGCTCTTTATTACCCAAGTGCAAAGCCCAGGGAAACACCAAGCTCTTGTACGTTTTCTAAAAAGTAGCGTGAAAAAACCGCCCATGTTTAAATGATTAGTAATAATGCAGACTATAAATTGCATGTATTCATTAAAAAATAACTTTGATATTAAAATTCCAAGACTAATATATATTATTATGGAAAAAGCTAATAGAACATCAAAAACGTAGAAAATCAGTCAAAGGAATAAAATTAATATTTAAATATCTTAAACTGTCATTCTATTATGCCCCACACGCACAAACAAGACCTAGTCAACATTTCACAAAATAGTACCATGTCACTGTTGTTGCTGTTTTATCTCCATGTAAACTTGACATTCTTCTACGATGCACAGCAGAGACCTGTGTCTAACTGCAGGTAACTGGTTTGAGGAGGAATCCTTACATTAGTGAGTCTTCTATGGAAATTCAACACAGGCAACTACTTATTATGGTATGCGTGTTTGGGTTTTTAATCTTTCTTCATTTAAATAATGAAACAGTTAAGTTATAACTGTTTCAAATGGCAATTTCAGGACTCCATAATGGTATTCTGAAATTCCAGAGTATTTGCCATTCATCAGAAACAAGTTAGATAGACCTTGCACTTCCTCTCTTGCCCACTTTTCTCCTCCACACTTCTCCTCTTCTGAGCTACTCTTTAGAGGCCCTGCTTACTTAAGAAAAAGGGAAGAAAAGAGTGGAGAGCTCTGTGGTCCCAGTGGGCAGTCCCAGGATCTGGGTGATTCTGACCCAGTGCTATCACTTGTCACGTGCTGCTTCTTAAGAGAGAGTGTTTCCAGTTCTTGCAGCTTTTGCCTCTGTTTTAGGGAATCCGCTCTGCACTGTGCATCGTGCAGTAGAGCTTTCAACAAAGACATATTCAGTATATCCACTTTCTCACCAAATCTTGGCTTCTCCATATGGAAGTGTGTGTGTGGTCAGAGGAAGAGAGAATGACATATCTGTGCTCATTTGCCAGAACCTCTCGCAGCATCCTGAGATGGTGCAGGTCCGGGTTCAAGTGCTCTCCTCACAAGTGGTTCTGGTAAAGCTGAAGACAGGACATCCACTGCCCATGAGCCCCTAGGGCTGACTGGCATGCAGAAGGGGAAAGTTAAAACCAACGTTGTTTTCCTCGTTGAACGGCCTTGGCAGTGTGTCTTGTAAACCTTGGCCGACTCTACCCCAGGCTGTCTTCTATCTTGTGTCAATCACCTAGCCTTTCTTAAGTGTCTCCTGCTAACACTGTGTGGAGCCACAGGCAGCTGGGATGCTCTGCAGTTTACCTTATGTCTATTTCAGCTTCCACTCATGTTTCAAAGCAGCAAAAGTTAAGCGGGGGGAATTACAATGGGCTGTGAGGTGGCTAGAGAATTCCCAGGGGACATGAGGTGTCTTACAGTCTACAGCAGAGAAACCTCAAACATCTCTTTTAGGAAAAGCTCTAAGCCAGCATGCCCCCAAGTGTCTTAGCCTTCCACCTGCCATATAATATGAACGTATGTGTCCCTGAAACAAAAGCATATGCTCATCCAACTCCAAATCTGAGAGGTTGTTGGCTCACTTGTTTTGAAGATAATTTGACATCTTGCCCTAGCAAAATACTGACTTCATTCTTTTTTCTTTCAGAAAAGTAAGCCCTGCTATTTCCTAAAGAAGGGAGGCAGCCAGGTTCAAGAGGTTGGATCTAGCAAAATATAGCAAGGCTGCCATCTGTCTCACTTAATGAATGGGACACTCATGATTGAGAGGAATTTGTCTTCATTAGAACCAGCTAAAATGTATGTCACAGAGCTGAGGAAAACTGTCATGACTCTGCTACATTGGGAATCAAATAAAAACCAAAATTGCTCTTTTCAATCTTTGCAAATTAGAAAGGAATCTTGCCAAGAATAAACACATTTTCATTTCAGACCTAATTTAGAATTTATAGTATCCTGAAATATGGACTCACTATGAAATGAATATTCTGGCTAATTATTTCTCAAAGCAAACACTCGCTTATCATTCCTGAGGTACTTCAGTGTATAAGTAGGAGAACTCTGACAGTTGATTAGAATTCAAATGTTCTGACTTGCCATTTTAGCCCAAGGTAGTAGCTATTCTCAAGGAATCATTGAATTAAGTAGGAAAAATACAAATAATTGATCTCTTTAAACTTAGAAACCTTGAATATCTGTGTTGGGTTTTTTTTAATTTCCTTCCCATTAAAGAGTCATCTGTACCCTTTGCTGGATAGAAGGTCTGGGGAAGCGTCCATAAACCCTGTTCCCTATAAATAGGCCTACAATTTAGGGGTGTTATGCCCAATGAAGGAAAGTACTGCTTGTGTAACTTCACAATCACTGTGCAATGAAGAAAGGGAGTGGATCCATTTTAAATATTAGGAGAACTCTCCAAAAAAAAAAGAATTCTCAAAAATTTTACAATTTGTGAATAGCATCTTTCTTCATGTCTTTATTGTGGGCTAAGGGGAAAAAAATGCCATTTCTATTAGATGGATAAAGCTTCTTAAATGTTCATATTTGTAGAAGAAATTGGTGTCAGGTAAAAAATGAATCATCTTCCTTGGAATCTGTGAAATGAGAATTTCTACCTCATCTTTCTACCTTTCTTCTTAGAAAGAAAGAAAAAAATCAAAACCCAAGATCCTTCTTTGTTTCCATAATTCTGCAGGGTATGTGTTAGCTTTCCTTTTCTGAAAATTGAATTTTAAATTCAAGAACCAATCAAATGGATTACTTGGTTCTCACTGTTCTTCTACAAAAATAAATTAATTATTCTATGGTCGTAACTCTTTAACTTTTTTATTTTGGCAGCACCTTTTTTTCTGAAATGATGTGTCATTATTTTCTTTTTACTCAATTCAACAAATATGGAATGAACACTAGTGCTTAGGAAGGTGAGACAGGACAGATCACTGCAAAGTATGTGAGCCTTCCTTGCTGTTATTAGCATCTTCTCTCAGTAAAAGTTGGACCTGTGTTTCCCTTCATCTGTTTTTCTTCAAGAACATTATATCAGTTAGAGTGGAATGAGTACTACTGAGAGTCTGTTTCTCTAAAAAAAATATTCAATTGAAGAAAATCATAGAATTTTTTTTGTAATCAGGTTTTATTATACATTTCCCTAGGTTGTGTGTGTGTGTGTGTGTGTGTGTGTGTGTGTGTGTGTGTGACAGAGAGACAGAGACAGACAGACAGACACAGAGAAATCTTGAAATCTTCCAGGTGCTACTTATTAAAAATACCCCATGAAGTGATTTCAATCACTGAAGAGTTTTGACTATATTCTCCTAACACCTTGGGCCTGCAAATCTGGCAGCTATCACTGATGTCTGAGATAAGATTGATTGACTTATTCATGTTGTGCACACACATCTATACACACACTTGAATACATCCTTTCTAAACACTCACTTTATTAAAATGTGTCACATGCCCATTTTTATAAATGATAAATAGTGTAAGATTATTTTAGGGAATGGAAGTTAAAAGAAATAAGATGCCTAGTGCCATGTGTTATTCTCTGCAGGGTCAAACTGTGGAGTTGACAAAGACCTCAGCAATTCATTTGTTTGGTTTACAGGGGAGGAGACTGAGGCTGGTAGTTGCAATGGCTTGAACCATGTCCCATTGGGTTTGCTATGCAAGCCTTCAGTCCAGTCTTCTTTCCTCTACGTTTGTTGGTCATCAGCCAGGCCTTGGCTGTTGACTACAATCTGGTATTTTTTTCCACCTGGGCTCCAGGACCAGGTCATCAAGGCTCGGGATCCGAGAAAGACACCTCCTGTTGGCTCCTCCCCTTCACCCTGCCTCCACCTGAGCATCAGATGGTCAGATAAACCCTCTTCCAGTGGGTTTTGTCATGCCTTTTTGTCTTCTCAGGGCAAATAAGAAATCTCAGACCTCAGATGACTGGTCTTTGCTTCCTTCCCAACAGACAAAACAGCTCAGCCCTGCCTGCCTTCTTCTCTGTCTTTACTCACAGTGTAAACATCATCACCTGCCCAGTGCAAGCCTTCTCATGACTCTTTGCCAACCGGCAGAGGGACAGTTCATTTTCAACTGCTGGACGCCCGTCTCTTCTACAGACTTTTGTCCCTGAGGAAGCGATTTTGCAAATAATTGCTGAAAGTCACTTTTGAACTGCCTCACATAGTTTCATTTCTTTGAAACCTCTTTTATAAAGAGAATTTCTCTCTTCCCCTTCTGACTTCTTAAATCTATTTTAAACCTAAAATAACAGTCATTGAATGTAATTTTACAAAATAGTTTACTTGGGTCACCTATGTAATATGAAACCAAGAGCCTAATCATTGCAATGATTGCAATTATTCCTATTACATTCGGATAATAATACAAATGGAATGTTATATGTGAAAGTCAATTAGCTTTCAGATTCCTTCATCAGAACTTGTGTTGGGCAGCCTTCTGCTTGCCCCTCCAGGCTTTTTATTAGTCAAAACTGTCACTTTGAACCCTTTTATTCAACCAACGCCTATAAATATTTACAATTAGGTTCTTCTATGGCTTTTCATTTTGCCACCACTCTAAATTTAAAAAAAAAAAATAGTTTCCTGTGCAAGACATTTTTAGGCAAAATATAATGTATCCAAGTTCAACAACTTTAGAGAATGGAATTTTGGGCGATTCATGGGGCATGCTTAACTTGTTTTTATAGGGCAAACATAGCTCATTAATTATGTTTTATTTATTGTTCTTAAACCACTTGTTTCGTGTGGTGAATTTAAAAAAAAAAAAACTCAGTTGATTGATCTTTGGATGTTTTAACATCGCTGAGAAAAGCCATTGATTGCAGAACTCGGATATCTCACGCGCACCCAGAACCAGAAATCGCTTGGCCCTGAGAAGTGCTCTTCATGCTCCTAGGCCTGCAAAGGCTTTGCTCTCAACTCTCAGAACTTGAGTCACATTGGTCCCATTCATCTTTGTCAAGAGGAAAGTTTGGGGGGCAGGTTGAGAAGGTGAACTCTGGATCTTGTTTTATTCTTTCCTCATTTGTTTTAGGGCCAATGGCCATCAACCCTTCTTGACTTCATTCTGCCAGAGCTTCACATTTCCATAAGTAGAAATAGGGGGCTGCATAATGATTACAGCTCCTTAAGAAATGGAGTTTTCATTAAAGGTTTCCTGCAAATCCGTGATGCCCTATGAAAAATGCTGGCACAGACTAGTCTTAGCATCTGTGATAACTATAAGACGATGTCTCATTCCCTTTAAAGGACATAGATATCCCAATTTTATCCGGTTTAACTCAAAGGGAATTTGGTGTTAACACTTCAAAATACTTTTAAGTCCTTAGGGGGAAATCTGAAGTGAAAAGTGATTTCCAAATTAGTTCCTAAAGCAAAATGCCTGCCTCAGAATAACAGAGTGATTTCTCCTCCTGTGGTAGAAATGCAAAGGTAAGAACTCCCACTGAGACCTTCTGATCTGAAAACTCTAAGGAATCTCTGCCTCTGTGAGTAAAGAGACCCCCCCAAAATTCTCTTCTCAGTTGTGCTTCCCTTTCAGATTTTTCTGAGGCTCCTTGTATGTGACAAGAACTCTGCTACCTGGCAACCCCGCTTATTCTCAGCAGAACTAAGAACCAAGACACAAAACAGGTCTCTAACTAGCCCACTTTTAGGGGGTCAATAAGTTGCTCCCCTTAGGTTCAGCCTTTGAATACTGCACCTGTTCCCTCTATGAAAGCAAAGTCTCCCTAGGTCATGGACTACAACATCCTTCAGGACAGATGTGTGCCATATTTTTGCTGTGACTGTGTATGAAAGGGCAGATTGACCAAATGACCCCCTAGTGCTCAGGACCTGAATAACAGTTGCCAGAACCATAGTCATACCTATCAATCAAACCAAAGCAAGTCTGAAGGACCTCTGAGTATGCATTACAAATAGCAAGTCTAAGCTCCTAACAGTCAAAAACAACCATGGCCACTATGTGCTTCAGTGATATCAACAGACATGCTCTAGTTACATCTGTGGTGATCCGCGAGTGATGCCATAGGCCTGCTTTGACTGGTCAGTGTTTAAATAAAACCCAGAGCGCACAGGTAAGGGGACTTACTAAGGGAGCAAAAGCTGTCCCCACACAACTATGGCGGTATCGCAAAGGTTATACAACAAAGTCGTTTCTTTGATATTGTTTCTAACAAACCAGATACTATTATTTATTATTATTGAAAGCTCGCTCGCATTATTTAAATGGAGAGAATGACTCTAAGTCTCTTTATAGCTGTGACCAACAGAATGGAAGTTAGTTTGCGTTCATGTTTGTAATGTCAACTCTGCCACCTGATGGAAAATATTGGAAGTACCGAAAGCATTTCATTCTGTTTCTATGGCAAGGATCTGCTGGTAAGGACAGAAAGACAAGGACATTGCACCTCCTGTCGATTTCTACATGTTTTTAACCTTTAATGTTTTTACCAGCAGAAGTCATTAAAAATAGACTTTCAATCCCAAACAGTTCTTAGAAACTTGCCAACCAAGATACGTCTCAATGTTGACACTGCAACTTAATGTAAAAATCTTGAATGATATTTTGTACCACTCTGAATTTCTACTGCCCCTAACACTGTGTAGTGACTTCACTGTATATTAACTTCTTTTCTATACAGATTTTTGAGCTACCAGGTGAATTAATTCAAAAAGTCAAATAGGAACCATCTTATATGATGCCAGTAGCCTATGAAAAATGAAAGTCTTTTTTCTTATACAAACTGGTAAAGAGACTTGTTTTCACAATTCCTTTTTACATTTTTTGTGCATATAATACCTGTATATTGTACTCATATTCTAAAGTGACCAGAAAGTGTTACTTAATAGAGACTACATACATTTTTTATGTCGCTATGGACCCTTTGATTCTGGGTTAGCAGTATACCATTCTTTTCAATTATGAATAAAAACGCACATTGAAGTAAAAGATGACTACTGTTTTTAATGTTCTCTACATTACAGTATGCATTTATTGTTTTAAACTTGGAGAAGTCATGCATCTTGAAGCTCCCTTCATTCTTCATATTTCAAGGGGTTACCCCTCTATTTGATGTGCAAATAAAAGTTAAGTCATAGGCAACATGTCTAGAGGCAGCCCACACGTTTCGGAGCATCCCTGTGGAGGGCTCAGATGCTCCACGGTGCACCCAGCTGCTGCCTGTGTAGGTAGGCACCGTGCAGACAGCTGCTCTGGGCTGCTCTGCCAACCAATCTTTCTCATCACTGCTTCGTGTCCCTGCAGCTCACTCCAGGCACCCTCTTACCAAAGCAGGAATTTGGCCTCTCTTTATTTCCTGAAACAACCTTCTATAACTAATAAATTTTACTAAAGTTGGATGATAAAGGGATTGCATCTTGGAAAGCTTGTAAGTACCTCTCAGATACCAGTGGGCTTGAAGTCATTCTGAATTCACCTTCACAGGCGGGTCTTAGGCAGCCTCTCCCTTCTTAGTCTCCTGTCTTGCCCTACAACCTTACGGAGGCTACAACATCACTAGGCCAGTGATTGTCAATCAGTGTGCAGCGGCGGCACACTGGTGTACAGTAAGAATTTTTGAAACATGCAATACCTGACTATTCAGTCAGGGCCTCAGACCTCTTTTCCCTTAGATTGTCTAATAACAAACGACAACAGCTAACACAATAGCCGTCCAGTGTGAGTGAATCAAAATCATACCTAACTTTTTTGTCAGATCAGCAAAACGTATTTGTAGGTGTGCCGCAGAATTTTAGTAATTAGTTTATGTGTGCCAGGAGATGAAAAAGGTTGACAATCGCTGCATTGGATGACCGAAAATTTCAGCTCCATTATAATCTAATGGGACCCCCATCGTATAAGGGGTTCATCATTGACTGAAATATCACTATGCAGTGCAGGACTGAAATGCATGCAGAAGAGAAGTACAAGCAGAGGTTGGGAGGTGGAGGTGGGAAGTAATCGTCAGATTCAAGGCCTTGTAAGTCAATGCGAGTTGGGATTGTACTCAATGGGAAACCGATGGAGGGCATTAGGCCCTGATTGGCAGTGGGTGAGTCAATCACTTTCAATGCTAATGTCTTTGGGTAACGAAAACCAGCAACTTCCAGGAACTGCATGCATCTCTGAACACCAAAATCGTTGGCAAAGAACAAGGATCTTGTACTATCCCCCTTATTTAAGCATTTAATTTCTCCCTCCCCGCCTTTGGCATCTCATCCTTTGAGAATATACCTGTGCCAACACAGAGCAGAGTATGTTCTTGTTCAGCTCACTGTGACACATAATAATCCCTGACATTAGTCAATATGTTGAAAATGGAAATTCAATCATAAAAGACATTTCTGCTTCCAGATTATATAGAAATGACTTCATTAAGTTGGCTTTCAAAAAGTATTTTCCCCCAAAGCTGATGTCTCCTTAAATGGTTGTGTTAAAGGGCTCTAATGAAGACCTACATGGACTGAACCATCAGCACTAATGATGCCTGGCTCTGTCTTTGTCATTTGTGTGATGAGAAATAAAGAGACTGGAGATCTTCAGTTAATGCAATCCTTTTAGAGCTCTTTAATTGAGCAATTTCTTAAAGGACAACGTGTCCTGGGGAATAAACGCAGCTGAAGCAATTTCCTAGAGTTGCAGGCATTGTTACAGAGCAAACCTTTCCAGAGGAAAGAGGACGGGTGGTTGGAGAGGAGGTGCTACTTAAGGTAACACCATATTTCACACTTCAGCCACTGTTCCACGCCCCTCTCTTTTTTCTCTGACTTTCCTTCCTCACATTACTAATCTTTCTGCATTTCGGATACTTGGGGGTCCAGTTCCACCACTCTTAAACTCCATATCTTTGCATCAGTAACATTTCTCAGAGCCTGAGCTTCCTTATGCGTAAAAGGAGATGGACATCTATCCCATTTGGTTGGCAAGTGAGAAAGTACACATAAAGCAGGTAACACAGGCCCTGACACAAGCGTAAGTCCCCTACAAAACTTAGTCTGCCCTCGTTCATCCTCCTGGCCCTTTTTTTGTCTACGCCCGCCCATCATGGGAAGTAGATATTTCAGGCCAACAAGTTCTTGCAGCCATGGCTCACTTTAGCTGTCACCTTGAGGTCCGAGGGCTGGAGTGCACTGGCATAGAGTTTAATGCACACTCAGAGTACATTTTTTAAAATCTTTATTGTTGAGAGTATTACAGATCTTCCCTCCTTATCCCCCTATTGCTCCTCCTCCACCTGGTTTCCACCCACCAAGCCTTTACCACCCTACTGTCTGTGTCCGTAGGTAAGATCTTTGGTTAATCTCTTCCCACCCCCAAACCCCCTTCATTCTAAGATTCGTCAGTCTGTTCCATATTTCCATGCCTCTGATTCTATTTTATTCAACAGTTTATTTTGTTCTTTAGATTTCTTGTTTGTTTATTTTGATTTTTAGATTCAGTTGTTGATATATGTGTATTTATTGCCATTTTATTGTTCATATTTTTATTTTCTTCATGAAGCTCTCATGAAGATCCTTGAGTAACTTTATAATCATGGTTTTGAACTCTGTATCCACTAGTTTGTTTGGTTCCATTTCTTTCATTTGTGACATGTTTCTTTGTCACATTTTGGCTGATTCCCTGTGTTTGTTTCTATGTATTGGGTAGAGCTGCTATGTCTCCTGGAATTGGTAGAGTGGCCTTGTTTGGTAGGTGTGCTGTAGGGACAGTGGCTCAGCCTCCCCAGTCACCTGAGCTGGGCATTTTGGATGTGCCCCTGTGTGGGCTGTGTGCACAGTCTTGTAGTTGAGCCTTGATTGCTGTTGGCCTCTCTGGGAGGAATTGACCTCCAGGCTAATTGGCTGTGAGGACCAGCTGTGACTACAGTGGGAGAGCTGCTGTGCAGAAAACACCCCTATGGAGCAGGACTTGCTTCAGTGGGGCTATGGTGCTCACTGAGTCTGCCTCTTGAGTGTGTTGCTTATGGATGTGCAGCATTGTAATCTGCAATGGTCTGGAGGTGTCCATGGGGTACTTTGGCTCTAAGGTCTCCAGGGAGGTGCAAAGTCAGCCACTGCCTGGAGCCACCTGGCAGGAGCTATTTGTATTGTGCTGGAGGTGCCCAGATTAGGCCCAGCTGTGAAGCAAGGTAGGCTCTTGCTAGGGCAGGGTCTTGGGCCTTTTATTGATAGGTTTGCGGCATGCTGATGCCAGCTGCATCTTGTTTAAGAGATTTTAGCAAATCTGAAACCTGAGTCAGGATAGGCCATTCATATGGAAAGCTGCTGCAAACAGCTTGGGTGGAGCTACAAATTGGATGGGGTGGGGTCTGGGGGAATCACAGGGTGGAGCAAACAGTGTGGGCCAAGCTGATGAAAACTCATATGGCTGCCAGTCAGCCCTGCGACAGGCACAGCACAGGAGCAATGACCCCTGCCAACACCCCCATCTGGGAGAAAGCTTCCCCTGAGTTCCTGTCCTGATGCCGGACAATCCAGTTCCTTCCTGTATGTGTTTGTGTCCCCCAGAGCCACTGCCCAACGCTGGAGCTCAGAGGAAGTGAGACCACGTAAGTTTCTGCTCAGAACCTTTAAGAGGGATTCCTGGGACTTCAACAGCCTCTGTGTCACTCAGCCGTAATCTCCACTGGCTTTTACAGTCTGTAGTTACAGGGACTTCGCTTCCCAGCTCTGGGACCCTAGGCTGGGGGTCTGGTGTGGGCTGGGGTCCCTTGCTCCTCATGGGAGGCCTCCACAGACACTATCTCCCTCCCAATTTAAAAAACGGCATATGTAGGTGTCAGACCAGCCATTCTGTGCCTCTGCCCCTTTACCAGTCTCAACATGCTTTCTTCATTTCTCTAGTTGCAGGACTTCCATTCAGCCAGCTTTCAGGCGGTTTTGAATGATGATTGTTCTGTATTTTAGTTGTAATTTTGGTGTGGTTGTGGAAGGCGGCAAGTACAGGCATTTACCTACACCACCAATTTGGTTTTTTCTCCAGAAGTACATGTTAACATGCAGAGTAAACTTCTATTTTATTTTTTATTTCAAGAGGTTTCACAAAGAATTATTTAATCCTAGTTAAGGACAAGATTTGTAGTTAAAGTTGGGGGAAGCTATATAGTGACATTGAATCCCATACCTACTTACCCAGAAGCATTTAAGTAGCTGGAAATTACTGCCACCTGCCAGCAGAGACCACTGGGAGAGAATTGACATCTAGTCAATAAGGGCATAAAACATAGGTCCTCCTGGGTTGCTCTCCTCAAGCAGAACTCGGGGGCCCAGCCCAGGCTGTGTTCTGCTTGACCTAAGGCAGTGGTCGGCAAACTCATTAGTCAACAGAGCCAAATATCGACAGTACAACGATTGAAATTTCTTTTGAGAGCCAAATTTTTTAAACTTAAACTTCTTCTAACACCACTTCTTCAAAACAGACTCGCCCAGGCCGTGGTATTTTGTGGAAGAGCCACACTCAAGGGGCCAAAGAGCCGCATGTGGCTCGAGAGCCACAGTTTGCCGACCACGAAGCTAAGGCCTTCTGGGTAGGTTGTTAGGGGCCACGCCTGGCAATGGTGCTCATGGGATCCTCATTTTTCTCCATCCCCATGTTAAGAGTCCTTTTCAGGTGCCAACTTAGGAGACTCTAGGGTTTCTTTTCACTAGGGAGGGTGGCATTCTCTTTCGTGGGCAATCGAACTCTGTTTTCCTACAGTTTCTCCAGCTTGGCTGAAGCTCAGGAAAATGAACAGCAAGAGCAGGTGAATCACTCAATGAAGCCTACATCATTGGGGTATTAACTAAGGCCATTGAATCTGTCCTTTGGGATCTAAATATTGAAGTAGGGCTTTGATGATACTGTCAAATTGTTCCTAAAGTAGACTAATCCCGAATAACAAGGCAGTAAACAGCACGATTGAAAAATCGGGAAAACTACTCAAGCTTTCCAATTGGTATTTACATTAGTATATTCCCATCCTTAATGACATAAAAAGAAATAGCCTCACAGATGCTCAGTGCATCAGGACGCAGAGTCAGGAGGAAAACCAGGTGGTTTATGTAGATCTGACCGCATTTGAATATTAAACAAATAAACTACAATTAGATGGACGTGGCATGCCTAATTGTGGGAAGTAGATATTTCAGGGGTTTGTCCTCTGCACTCTTCAGTTCATTCAATGGCGGCACATGCTGCGGGGAAAGAGCCAAGAAGCTGGACAGCAAAGAATTCATGTTGTGGCACAGGCCCGGGGTCCCAAAGGTGGAGGTGGCTCAGCCTGTGCCTGAGAAAGGAAGGAACACCTGGTGGACACTTGCCAGCTTGTTGTGCAGAGTGTGGGAAAAGGGCTGTTGCCCAACTGAAAACCAAGAAGAGCTGCAATAATCTCCATTAGAACTATCATGAGCTGCATGGAAGAAAGAATGGGGCGATGGGAAAAAGGAGGAGGAAGAGGTAAGATTAAGTGAGAGCTTGGAGAGGCAGAAGGAAAAGAGATTGGGGTGACTGGGAACTTTATGAATAAACGATGTCTACAGCGTGGTAGGAAGTCTTAGTGCATTTATGACAGTGCCATTGCTCCCTCCCCCATAGCCTCATACAAAAATGAAATGAAAACTTCAACTCAATTCTTATTTTACTTTTCATTGCTTCTCGGAGCTAGATTTATGTTTTGTTTTTCTGTGTTATGATGCTGGGCTGAAAGGGGTTTTGAATTGGAAGCAAGAAAGCCTCATGTTATTTGCACTGAATTATTAAAATTGAAAGTGAGCCCAGTATAGTTTTTGTCTTCAGTATATTTGGTGTTAGAAGTCATTGACATCAGCACTTATTAACTGTGGTCAGAGGCTTTACAGGCTTTTGGGTTGCCAGGTTCCTGTTACTTATTTTATGAAAGTGGCCTCATGGGCACCATCTTCTAGAGGAGAGTCAACTCCTACCCAGGGGATTAAGTTGCAAAGTGAGTGCATAAAGCAAAAGTTACGTGTAGTCAACATTTCCATTAAAAATACTGTAATTCATCCCTCAAATACAGGACTCAATTGTACACTCAGTTTCAGCAGGAGTTTCTCAGCAGTGAGCACACCGCTCCCCAGCAGTTATTTAAGTAGCACGAACCACACATACAGGCCAACGTCAAGTCTCGCCCCATGTGCATTATGTTACAGTGAGGAGGCAGAGAATAATTCCACAAGCAAGTACATAAAATTACATCAGGTTGTTTTATGTGCAGTGGAGACAAAGATGGGAAGAGGAGAGGCAGAGAACAGATATCATGAAGATCAGACGTGTGCAAACAGGGCATCTGACAGCGGTGGGGCATCTGAATCCTGAACTGCAGCAAAAGATGTCAGAGCGGTGTGGTAGGTTTCTGAAGAATCGCTGTCGTGAAATAGGTTGGTTCAAATTAGGTTTATGAGAAATTATAATACACTAGAGGCCCGATGCACGAAATTTGTGCAAGAGTAGGCCTTCCTTCCTCCAACTGCCGGCACCGGCTTCCCTCTGGCACCCGGGACCCGAACTCCCCTCGCAGCCCCGGCTTTGTCCAGAAGGACGTCTGGTCTAATTAGCATATTATGCTTTTATTATTATAGATGATAGAGAACTGGAAGTCTAAAAGCTAAGTTGATGCAGAAAAACTCAAGATTAAAGACTTTTCCTTAAATTCAAAGGGGAAACCCTGAGAAGATTTAGAGCACATTCTGTGGAGAACTTTAGTCCAGTGGTCGCCAACTGGTGGTCCCTGAGGTCCGAAAGGTTGGCGACCATTGCTTTAGTCTGTAAGGGGAAATCCAATCAGGCCCACATTTGTTTAGAGCACCTTTGCTACCTGTGTCTTGCTTACAGTAGATGTTCTATAGTTAGTGCCTTCCCTGCCAGTCTGTCTCCCCAGAAGCATCTCTTGAGAAGAGGCTCTGGATCTTCACCCATCCAGAAAGATCCTCTAGCCTAGAAGTTGCTCATTTATGCAGCAGGGAAAAGGGGGTTGTTATTTTGTAGGAAGTCCACAAATGTATGTACATAAAAGTACCTGGCCCTTAAAAGATGAATAAAATTGTTTGCCTCCTTTCTTTTTATCAAGTCTTTTAGGGCCTCCTCATAGATCAGAATAGAAAGCATCAGTATTAGGTGTATATCTGTTTATACAACTATTAGTATTTTTTAATTGAGATATAAATGACATCTTCAGATGCACAACATAATAATTCAATAAACCATTAGTATTTAAGTAAATATAATGATTGTACTATTAGATGTTCTTTAGGTTTCTGATAGCCTCTAAATTCTAAGTGATTAGTAAACACTAAACATTGGGTTTAGCTGGTTCTCTCCTGACATCTAGTGTCCCTGATTCATTACTGCAAGAACGTGATTTTAAACCACTATTGGAATGAAAATGTTATATGGAATAAAAACTTAATTCCTTTTAGAAAAGTAAGTGGAATAAAATTACAAACTAGTAACAAAAAAGCTTCTGTTCTAAGGAGCAAAAGACCCTTTTTTTCACAATTCTTTTCATATATGTGGTATCTTTTCTTGTTCTTCTCATGGGTAGCAGCATGTATGTTGGGCTGTTCCATTATTGTGGAGGAGGGAGAGGAAATGAGGGGAGGCCACTTACTGATGGCCTACTATGGGCCACGTTCTGCACCTGAGTATTTTAGTGGGACTTATCCCTGTGCTTTTAGAAGCTGTAGGACCATCCTAACCCCATCCCAACCATGGACACTCAGCCTGACAGGTATTGAGACTGTCCTGCTCTGCTGTGGGGAAATGGGGAGCCATCATCCCTTCATAAAACATCTTCTGCCAGACAAGTTACATACACATGTGGGCACTCAGAAATATCTTCTAAATAGGAATGAGTGACAGGCTCTGCCCTTAAGTCCCATCCAGGCAAGGGATGTCTAACCCTCTGTTCCTCGTTTAGCTTGGCTTAAGACTGCTCCGAGGCAGGCTGACCTTGTTACATCAACGGGGGCAAGAGAGGGCATGGACTAGAAGTGCTTGCTGACGAGCCCTGGGAGGAGGTGGACGGCCAGCCCTGGGGGACTGCCTGCACATGATGTGGAGCCTGTGGAAAGACCGAATACTTGGGGTGCTAGTGGCTGGAGCTGGAGGCATGGAAGCGAAAAGATGGGTGTTGCCACGTCACTGCCTTTGCGTGCTGTAAACCGGGGGTGACACTGCAGTTGGGAGTTAAGAGCCAGCACTTGGGCCCACATATGTGGCTCAAGCCCAGGGGTCAGTGGTGGAGCTCCAGCAGACCAGATTCCTGGACTTCTCACTTGCCCTCAGGCCTCTGCATAGCCTTCCTGCAGGTGGTGTTGTGTGGAAAACAGGAGTGTTGCAACTTTGAAAGAGTTTCCATTCTCGGAATAAAGTGATCCCAGTGTAAAGACTTCAAAAATGTACATGGTTGGGAAAATGGAAAAAAATTAACATGAATAAAAAACAAATGATGGGTCCCATTTTCTTGCATTTGTGGCCATCACCAATGGCACAGTGAGAACTTTGGGGGCAATTAGAAGCCAGTATTCCGGGGCAGAAGGAAGGGTGATACAGCATCATGAGCGATGATATAGTCAGGATTATATGTTATTAGGGAACTTCGGAGACAAGCATATCTACAATATTTCAAAACAGGTTGGAAAGAGCCCTGGCAATATGAGTAATAACAGTGTTGCCACCTTTTTCTAGTGTGGAGACATGAAATTAGCCAGAAATGGCACATTAGACAGTAAGACTTAACAAAGAAATCTTCATGCCTATGGACAGAAACTAGCTGCACCACACTTTTATCAACGTCCTTGTTAGCTGAATGTGTTAATCCCTTTCAATTTCTATGTTCTGCTGGCCTTAACGCCCAAAGCTTAGTGTTTATCTTGGTATCTTCAGAGTATTGTTACCTTTTATACAGAAAATCATTCATAACCTCCTCCAGCCTCCTGCCCCATCACTCTTTCTGTTTTCCACCTTTCCACTTCTCTAGCAGCAGCTGTGGAGGACCAAGGAGAACAGGTGCATAAACAGTCAGAAGCAGCTCCAAAAATCCCCTCTCTTCCAGCTGCTTGGCTGTCCTCAAGGAATTCCTCAATTTCAGAGTTTGTGAGAATATATGGGATGGTGAAGGGTGGGAGAGGGAAGCACAGGATGACAAATATATTAAAACTAGAGGCCCAGTGCATGAAATTCGTGCATGGGGGCAGGGGGTGTCCCTCAGCCCAACCTGAACCCTCTCTAATCTGGGACCCCTCAGAGAATGTCAGACTGCTGGCTCCCAACCGCTTGCCTGCCTGCCAGCCTGATCACCCCCTAACCACTCCTCTGCCAGCCTGATCGATGCCTAACTGCTCCCCTGCCAACCTGGTCATCCCTAAGTGTCCTTCCCTGCCAGCCTGATTGCCCCTAACAGCCTCTGCCTTGGCCCCCACCACCGTGGCTTTGTCTGGAAAAACATCCAGATGGATATCTGAAAGATGTCTGGTCTAATTAGCATATTACCCTTTTATTAGGATAGATAACATATATACCTCTAAAAAGTTATATTATGCCCTAACCGGTTTGGCTCATTGGATAGAATGTTGGCCTGCAGACTGAAGGGTCCCAGGTTCAATTCCAGTCAAGGGCATGTACCTTTGTTGCAGGCACATCCCCAGTAGGGGTGTGCAGGAGGCAGTTGATCTATGTTTCTCTCTCATCAATGTTTCTAACTCTCTCTCTCCCTTCCTCTCTGTAAAAAATCAATAAAATATATTTTTAAAAAGTTATATTATTTTACACTCTTTAAATTATACAGTACACATTCAACCTCTTTTACCGTTTTTTTTTTTTCTTCTAAATATATCTTATTGCTCTATCCACTGAGCCAAACTGGTTAGGCCCCCCCCCCCCCCCACACACACACACACACACTTATTTTTCTTTCTTTTTAGATTATCCACATTTGTAGATACGGCATTAATTCATTTTTCCATTGATTTTTAGAGAGAGTGGAAGGGAGAGGGATAGAAAGAGAGAAGCATCAATGTAAGAAACATCCCTTCAATTGCCTTCCTTAGGAGCCCTGACCAGGGATCCAACTTGAAACCCAGGTATGTGCCAGGTATGTTCCCTGACCTGGAATCGAACCTGCAACCTTCCCGTGCACAGGGCCACGCTCACGTTCAACCAACTTATCCACTTCAGACTGGCTGTTATACAATTTCTGGAGTTTTATTTCAATTAATTCTCACAGAGTCTGTGGTTTAGGTCAGTGGTCAGCAAACCGCAGCTCGCGAGCCACATGCGAGCGGTTTGCCGCTCTGTTGACTAATGAGTTTGCCGACCACTGTCATATACTACCCTTTACCTCTTTGCACACAATATGCCACAATTGCCTAATCCTCACAGCTTCCAACTACACGGTAACATTTAGTCTAGTTCAGTAGTCAGCAAACTCATTAGTCAACAGAGTGGCAAAGCATGTGGCTCGCGAGCCGCGGTTTGCCGACCACTGGTTTAGGTAATATTCATATTTTGCTGATGAGAAAAATAAAAACCAACCTCTTCGTTTTGAGACATTATTCTTCCCTCATTGCTGCGTTTTCCTGCCAGCCCTAGAAAGGCTCTTGACAGCAGTTTCACTGGTATCCAGAGTCAGAAGCATTCTCCTCACCACTACCCTCTCCAAAGCCTCCTCGGCACTGGTACTGAAGCTGTCCTGGAGGGCGCAGAGGCTAGGTCACAGACACAGCGACAGGATTTGGACCACTGGAGCCACCTATCCACCTCACCTCTCAGACTTTCTCCACCCTGCTGGAGAAGGCGGGGCCAGCAACTTCCAGCAGCACCGAGCTTCCGGATAGGCCAAGGTTTGGGCGCTAGTTCTTTGGACACCGAAGTGCTGCAGGCGATGGAACTGCTATTTTTAGATACTTTTAAACACCCCAGCGCTGAGGTAAGACTTCGCTTCTTGATTCTGACTCTGCTTCTCCACTGTGGGACATGTACAAAGAATCCTTAGGCATGCTTCGACTTTCCCTCCTGCTGGAGGCCTTAAATTCTGCACGTACGCACCCCCTGCCCCCAGCTGGGTGTGGGCACCACGTCTGCGGGAGGGCATGGATGGCCAGGACATTTCTCTGCGTTCTCTTAGGCTCCTGCGTCTTTGGTTGAGTTGGCTGTTCTGCTTGCTTTGCTCCCCTGCCCCCTTACCCCCGTCAACTTTGGGCCTTGAAAATACCTTGGTTCTCAGGTTTAGCTCAGGTGGTGTTTGGGAGGGTCTCAGACGGCCTGTGTTTGACAGCAGTTCCGGAGACCGAGCAGGTCACGATGGCTTCGTGATTCCTAAGTCCCTCCTCCCAGGTCCTTTTTCTAATGGGAGTTAGGTTGCCCAGATGTGACACTCATTTGGTTTAGGATTCACCCATAAGGACATGACATATTTGCACAGAACCGCTTTTGTGTGGATACCTGCAAGGAGAGGAATCAGCGGTGAAAGGAACCAATGGCGGATTTGGAACCCCAAGACAGGGAACCTCGTTCACTCCCTGCATGTCTCCCTCAGCGGCCGGCCTGGACATGTAGGAGGCTTGGCTTCCTTCATCACCAAGCCTCCCACCCGCTCCACCGGCTCCGTGGCTCCAGCCCACGCTGCCATCTTTGTAGCTATGGGTGCAGCCATATTTGTGGCTATGGGCGCCGCCATATTTGTCGTGTAGTGACAGTTAATTTGCATATTACCCTTTTATTAGATAGGATGCACCCAAATAAATGTATGACAGCTTTCAAATTATTTTCCATGGGGGAAAAAGTTCATCATAAATAGTCACAAGTAGTTATTGAGGGCCTGAATACTCCTGAGACTCAAAGGAGAGAGATAACGCAGTGAACTGGAGGTAGGATTTAAAGTCTTCAGCAAGGATGGTTAGACTGGGTAGGGGGTGGTGTTTATTTCCAGAATCAATCAGAAAAAAATAAATTATCTGTATTTTCAATAAATGAATTTTTTTTAGTCTTGAGATAAAAGAAAGCTTTTACATGAAATACACTATGACTGTTTATCTGTCGCACTAATTATCAAATGTGATATAGTCAAATATACTGAATAAAGATGCAGAGCTAGTAACAACATAGAGACAAAATCTCAGTGGCTTTCCATTACTGCCATGAGTAACAAGTTATTAAAACAATTTCATCATGGAATTATTCAAAATTTCTGTCAACATATGGAAAGCTTTCAATTAAATATATAAATTTGCTGAAATGAAGAAATATTTCCACTATAGACGGGATGGAACTGATAAATCAGTGCTTCATTCTCTTCAACAGCAGATTGAAAATGATGACCGTTTTTCCGAGCTGCAAGAAAAAGAAAATGTGAATTTTTAAAAGGATAGGATATCATTTTCTAAAGGTTACTTTACAATATCTCATCCTATCATCAGTATTAAATGGGAAAATAGTACCCAAAAGGAAACATACCTTATAGAACTTCCCCCAAATAAAAGGGCACCTGATGTAGGGCAGTTACCTGCTGACACAGCTGCACGTCTGCCCCACCCAGACCAAAGGGGATGCTCACGCCCCATTCATCACTTACTAAGTGCCTACTGTGTATGGGATTTAATGCAGAGACTGGGGGTAGAAATATAACCAGGGCAAGGTTCTAACACACAAGAAGTCGAGTCTAGTAACCACACAGAATTGTACATAGTAATGTTTTTATAGTCTATCTTCATCAAGATGCTTCGAGAGTGAAGAGGATGAAGAAACTGGCAAAGAGGTGTCAGGAGGGGCCGTGAGGCAGTTTCCACAGGTCAGGCAGAACTGTGAGAGGCACAGAGAAGGGGGCATGGGTCAAGTGTGAATGTAAGAAGGTAAAGGCTCAGACATTTTCCTAAAATCAAGATAAAGTAACTGTAGGCTGTTGTGGCATGTTTTAAAACAAGGATATCCTATATAATAAAAGCCTAATATGCAAATTGTTTGACCAGGAGTTCAACCGGGAGTTCTAACGCTCGCTATGACATGCACTGACCACCAGGGGGTGGCACAGAACACGGCAGGCATTGGCGATATGGCATTGGCAGTGGGCAGCAGTGGAGGCGCTGCCGGCCGCAATGGGCCCCAATGAGAGTGGGACTGCGGCAGGATGGTGGAGCAGGTGAGCGGGTGGCGCCAGGCCAAGGTGGGTGTGAGCGGGGGGCCTGATAGCCCGGGACCGCCGCCCAGCTCCCAGGCACTGAGGGAGCCAGGTGGGATGGTAGAGCAGTTCAGGGGGTGGTGCCGGGGGGGCTGCAAGGCTGAGGGCAAGAGCTGGGGCCCGATCCCCGTAGGCCACCCTGAGGGATCCCACCCGTGCACGAATTTGTGCACTGGCCTCTAGCTAGAAAATAAAGAACAAATAATAGCCCTGCCATGGGACAACACTGCAGCCAACTGCTCCACCCTGTTCTCATTTACTCGGACACACAAGACATGAAAATGCTTCTTGGAACTAATACTACACATGGAGAACTGTTTTTTTCTTTTAACTTGGGATTTTTGTCATGAAATTGCCCATTCCTCTGAGTATAATTCTAAACCAGAGTGGACTCAGTGTGGGCAGGAGGGTTGCTAAAAGCTTAGGCCAAGCTTAGAGAGACGCCAACAAGGCTTGCTGAAGGGTTCAATGGCCACGCCTCACCAGAGTGATGCCTGCCCCTTGCAAGTGGTGCTTGTAGCTCTGTCTTATCCCAGAATTACTCAACTAAAACATAAGCATCTAATTCTCAATTCTACCCACAAACACAGCATGAAAAAAAACAAGCAAAGCTGAACTTTCTCCTATGTGCCCATGCCTACAGATGGGCAGCCTTAAAGTCACAGAAGGATGAGTATATACTCAGTTTATATAATTGCCTTGAAAATGTAACATCTAATTCTCAGAGCATGTTATAACTAAAGCATTATTTCTAAAAAGACGACTAGTAGGGGAGAATATTAAAAAGTATTCAAGAAAGAAAGGAAAAAAATAATTCAAGTCTTTATACCGTTCTTCAAGTATTCAGCACATTTTAGAGCACACAATGCTATTAATTGAAATCATTGTCCTGGTTTTGTTTGAATGCCTTATACCTCAATTTCAGGGCTTTCACAATGATTGTTTTAAAAGTTTTTTTTTAAAAGCATTTATATAGAGCAAGAGTATATAAAAGTTCAGATGAGGGCATTTCCTTCAAAACTACACTAATGGAGTGATAGGATTATGTACCCACATATTACCTTCAGAAACAAAGAACTCTGCTAAATAAAATGCAGCCTTCACAGCGTTGGGTGCATGGGAAATGCCATTAAATAACCCCCACTCGTAAGGAGATTTCTCTGGATGCCACTGGACGGCATACACTGGATACTTGTACCCTGCATGAAAAACACAAACGAGTAAGTAGTAAGCAGTGAGAGTATCTACTATGTTACTTACAACGAAATTACATTTTACGTCCTGTGTAAACGTACTTTAACTCACTAACTCAAAGTAAAACTGTGCATGTTCTCAGACACAAAAAATTTCAGTTCACAGTCACAATACAGTAATTCACTGATTTCCAACCTTTTACAATCTGTAATAAGATTCGCTTTACTAGATCATCAGAGTAAAGGAAAATAGTTGAGCCTCTGAGACAACTTTAAACAAACATTTTTGAGCTGAGATTTCTCGAACTTCCCAGTTAGTACAATGCAGGCCACACTCGAGCCTGCCGTCTGAATGCTCAAGGCCTGTTTACCACCCCCGCCTTCAAGCCAGGACTCGAGATGGGCAGGTCTCCTTGCAGCTCTGCAGGCAGGATTCATGGAGGGTGCAGCCTTCAGGTCCTGCTCCATGGGGTCATCTCAATGTAGGGGAGTCCTAAGCCTTGCCTCTAGTTCTCCGTATTAACAGGAATGCTGATTTAAATACCCCACTGCAGCGGGTTTCTGTGGTGTAGCGGTCATCTGGCTCGCCTCACACACAAGAGGTCCTTGGTTCAAAACCAAGCAGACATTTGGTGCTCTCTGCCTTCCAGATTCCAGGAGCTATCACCCCATCACCTCCTTCCAGGGGGCCCCACCCAAATACTCCACTCAGCCCTTGTGAGTTTTTAGCCCGAGTATCCTTATTTTCTCGCCATTTCATCAATGTATTTAGGAAGATGTTTTGATGTATGTCAGTTGCACCTTTTGTCGTTGTCTGGAGGAGAACCTGTCAAAGTACTTAATCCACATTACTGCTGGGTGAAAAAGGCGAAGGGATTGGGCAAAAAAATAAAATACTCATAGACACAGACAGCAGTGTGGTGATGATCATGGGGAAGGGGGTGGGGGAGGAAAAAGAGAGTAAAAGGGGGAAAAATGATGATGGAAGGAGACTTGACTTTGAGTGGTGAGCACACAATACAAAATACAGATGATGTATTTATAGAACTGTATACCTCAAAACTTTATAATTTTATTAACCAATGTTACCCCAATAAGTTCGATAATTTTTTTTTTCTTAAAAGAGAGGACACTGTCTCTATTTATTTCTTCATCACTCTCTTTTCTTCCCTTCTTCACCCCACCACCACCTAGATCAGTGGTCGGCAAACTCATTAGTCAACAGAGCCAAATATCAACAGTGCAACGATTGAAATTTCTTTTGAGAGACAAATTTTTTATTTTTTTATTTTTTTTAAATATATTTTATTGATTTTTTACAGAGAGGAAGGGAGAGGGATAGAGTTAGAAACATCGATGAGAGAGAAACATCGATCAGCTGCCTCCTGCACACCCCCTACTGGGGACGTGCCTGCAACCAAGGTACATGCCCCTGACCGGAATCGAACCTGGGACCCTTCAGTCCGCAGGCCGACGCTCTATCCACTGAGCCAAACCAGTTTCGGCGAGAGACAAATTTTTTAAACTTAAACTTCTTCTAACGCCACTTCTTCAAAATAGACTCGCCCAGGCCGTGGTATTTTGTGGAAGAGCCACACTCAAGGGGCCAAAGAGTTGCATGTGGCTCGCGAGCCGCGGTTTGCCGACCACTGACCTAGATGATCCAGGTAAGCCACAACTGCTCTGGAACATGAACAAAACACAGTTCCTATCTCCAAAAGTGCCCTAATTTTGATCTTCAGACCCTGAAGTTATTGTGATTATATTCATTTAAAAAAAAAACTATAAAATCAAAACTAATAAACATAATATGTGAAAAGTGTACATGTAGAGTGACATATACCTTCCATTGTTGAAATAAACTCAATCTTGCCATCAGTATTTGTAGTTAGTACATTGAAAAATGCCTTTAGTTTTTCATTCTTCGTAAAATTCTGGAGTATAAAAATAAAATAATTACTCCTATAATTAATCTAAATGCATTGATTTCATTACATAATTAATATGATACCATCTTGGAGAGGCTCCACTTGTGGAAATTTGAAGTCAGAGGTTCTAATTCTAAGGACAGCAACAAGTCAGCAGGAAAATTCTGGAACATTCTGCTCCGCAGTATACCTGAAACAAGGTAAGTACAAGGGAAAGAATTTAAATCCAGAAAAATAAAATCCACTGAAATCACTAATCTCCGGTCAAAGCAATGAGTTATCAAAATTTAAAATTTCTTAAGCCATCCTCATAATTTGAGTACAAACATGATCATTTACATCTCTAGCCTGTGTAAATAATTTAAAAATTAATAAATGTCATGAGCACTTTTTACTTGATATTTGCTACTTCCTAATCTTGCCCAGCTAACATTTCTTAAAGAGTCAAAAAGAGAATTCTTACCTTCACTGAAGTTCAGCGGCAGTGTGACTGCTACAGTATTTGTGTGCGTTAACAGTAACTCTCCACTGACCAGATAGGAAAGCTCTTCAAATCCAAGGCATGTGCCCCACACAGGAAAGTAGTCTCCATCATCAAAACTCTTTGAAAGAGAAAACGAAACTTATTCAACCTTTTCAAAACAAAAATCGTACATTTGGTTTGTCATTACAAGGCTGGCACCTGAGAGATACATGGATTTCTGAAGCATTTTCCAGGTTCCAAAAGTAAGCTGCCATTTAGTCTCCAAGCTGCCACAGAATAACTCGGTTTTAATCCAACAAGCTATCCAACCTCAGTTGTTTTGGGAAAGAAACTGACATCTGCCAGTCACCTACCCAGTAATACAAGTAACAGGGACTATAAATATCAAAGACAAGGCTAGATAAAATGCCTATTTTTACATCTTCTATAAATCTTGTCGCTTTGGATAATTGTCTGGTTTTGAACACACTCTTTCCTCCGTTATCTCAGAATTTATAGATACATCGACTAGGTGGGGACAAAGAGCAGCTTTCAAGAGGAGATGAAAATCGGTAATATGTGACTAACGCCCAGTACGTAATAAAAACAGCCTACTAAGCCACCCTGAGGACCCGGTTCACATTAGAGAGCACAAATAGAGAGGGCCAGTCAGCAAGGCCCTGAAGGGCCCCGGAGCCCAGAATTACATGAAACAGAAAATGAGCGATAGCCACCACTGGCTGCTCATGAGCAGACACCTCAAGAGGTGAGGGGACGATGAGGCTAGAGTAACTATGGAGGAAGTATTACCGTATGCCTGAAAAGGAATTATCCCCATGGCAAATCACAAAAACCCATCTGGGCCCCGGTTGTTGTGGGTCCTCCCGTGCACCAAAAAGTCGCAGGCTCGATTCCCGGTCAGGGCACATGCCTGGGTTGCAGGCTCGATCCCCAATAGGGGACAAGCAGGAGGCAGCTGATGGATGATTCTCTCTCATTATGTTTCTATCTCTCCTTCCCCCTTCCTCTCTCTTTAAGAAAGATAAATAAAAACTTGTATTTTTTAAAACCCCATCTGGAATAATAAGAAACAACTGATATTTACCTGTGTGGCAAGGCTGTAAAATATTTCGGCCGTGCGGGCATAACCTGACTTCTTGAGGTTAACGCTTCCTCCAGGGAAGAGGACCCTGAAACAACATCCGAAAGGATGCATTTCCACCCCGCCCCACAGAAACCAAACCATCTTTTTATTTCAAAACAGCTCCTTCCTTATTACATGAGCAACAAGGTCATTACAGAAAATGAGAAAACTAAGGCAAAAGAAAATATGAAATATTTACAGTCCTACCCATTTGTAAATTATTGCAGCTAAAAATACTTTTGTGCATATTCTTCCAAAACTCCTTTGATAAACAAGTTTATTGTTGGTACGGATAACTTAAGGTGAATAAATGGGGTAGGGGGAGAGAGTACACAGAGCTAGAAATCAAGTAGAGATAACATCCGAAGTACAGGTATGTTTAATGAAGGTGATCTGTGATGCCAGCATCAACTAGAGGTCCATTAATCATGAGACAGGTAAGGCTCACAAAGAAGTTTTTCTTACCCATAAAGAACAAACTGATCATAAAAATATATGTAAGCTAAAATTAAATATCCATGAGAATTTAATGCTATATTATCACCCTGAAATCTCTTCAGTAATAATCATGGGATTAGAAGAGTTTTGAAAAAGAACACAACCCCATTTCTAGAAGTCTAGGTGGGGGAAAGTGGGGAAGTAGCAAACATTTCATTTTATTTTATTCTACCCATAAAGGTGAGATATAGAAAAATATTTACTGTTTTTACATCAACTCTTTAAACTAATTCTAAACTTTAAACATTATAACAAGTCTTGAAATAAGCAGGGATAGTCCAAAGAGATTATAAAAGTTAGGTTAAAGGTATTAACATTTTGAAAATACTTAAATATGAATTTGAGATATGTGAAATAATGCTGCTGAGATGGTTGTTCATTCAACAACTATACTCTGCTTCTAGCATGAGCCAGGCTCAGCATTAGCCTGGACAGCCAAAGAGGAGTACGTTTTGCTGTTAGTGAGACCACAGTCCAGTAAGAAACATACAAAGTATGAGGTGGAGCACCTGCCACACAAACATGCAGAAAATGCTGCCATTCAAAGTGGATTAATGAAGACCCATTAGCAGGTCCCGCTTTTCATCAACTCAGTACGTGAAAAGCTGCCTCTGATCAAACCTGGTCTGTTCAAGCACAAAACCCTTCCATCAAGGAAAGCTTGACTGCCCCTCCCAGCTGACAGACTCCTTTAAAGCCTGCCTCTGCCTTTCCGTCTCTGGGCACCCCCACAACGGGGTGGGCTCTACTGCCTCACAGGGCCCCTGGAGGAGCTTCTGCCGCGGCAGAGCCGGGCTCACTTCCTGGTGTGCATGTGGAGGTTCTGGCGTCGAGTCCAGCCTGGGTTTGTTTTTCCTTGCCCGGGCCAAAGGACACTGAACATAACGGGCATTTTAAATGTTTTGCTAAACTGAACTGATTTTATAGTAAATATTTACTGAACCAAATTGAACTGAAGTCTGTTTGATGAACAAGAATAGATCAATCTAGAGACAAATGTTAGGGGAGAGGGGTTAGAGAGCAACCAAAGGACTTATATGCATATGTATTAGCATAACCAATGGACACAGACACTGGGGCAGTGGGGGCTTGCTGGGGGTGGGAATGACTGGGGGGGTGGTAATTGGGGAAAAAGGAGACTAAAGTAAGTAAGTAAGTAAGTAAGTAAGTAAATAAATAAATAAATAAATAAATAAATAAATAAAAGAAAAGTAGATCTTTAAACAACAACAAAAAAAGAACTGAAGTCTGAAGGCAAGTTTTGAACATAGCCTTTTTAAAAAAAAATTGTAATAAATGAATGCAGCTTTTAAAAGTTTTTTTAAAAAGCTCTTTTTATAAAAACTTTACAGTAACATAGACTCCCTCCATCCCACTCCCAATCTGGCACAACCACCAATAAAACCTGCTGCGTTGACCTGACAGATTTATGTTACACATGTCACCCTCACCCCCACCTTAAGAACCAAAGAATGGGAGTATACTACACACACGACTATGTGCCTTGTTTTCATATAATATCACATTGTTCAAGTAACAACAGTGTCCAAAGCAGCACCGACAGGTATCCCGATATTAACCTGTATACATTCTATCAGATGTAGACAGCCTCCTTTATTTACCCAATTCTCAACTGATGGACTAATGGGTGGCTTCGAAATTGAGTGTATGTCAAACAGTACTATAGTGCATATGATGGACCCAACTCTACACATATGGGGGGTATATACTTATGAAACGATATTCCTTATAAAGGATTTCCTGGCTCAAAGGGTATGTGCATTTTTAACTGCAATAGGTATTACAGAACTGGCCCTCAAAAGACTATGTAACTTACACAGCCATAAGCAAAGCATGAGGATACTTGTTTCTTCACATCTTCACCAAACAATATTAACAAATGTTCTAATCTTTGTCAACTTGATAGTTTTTAAAAATGTTTTTAATTGCTATTTAGATTTCCCTTAATTATGCATAAGGTTGAACATTTTTTCATATTACTAAAGGTTTTTTCTCTGTGAGGTAACCCTTCATAACTTTTTTGGTGATGCCACAGTACAGACAATTTTTTCCAAGTTCTATTCAAATTACCTTCTGAAAGAGAAATGAATAGTATCCGGAGAACTGAATAGTATCCTTAGGCTTAAGATTTATAAATCCCCCAAGCAAGCAGTACGCCGTGCCATTCAAAGTGGCTTCAAAATACTTAAGACAGGCATTAAAAGAACAAAGCATATGTCACACATTTTAAAAAATGATATATGTCTACTGTGTGACATTAATTTCTTAAGCTTCCTTCTCTGCAGGACAATTGCATCTCTCTCTCAACAATATAATTCCTCTGAAAGAACTCAGAAAACTAATGGTACACCACCGTAAGACAGTTACACAGAAACACGTGGAATTCTTATGTGTACTTTTTTGCAAGAGCAGACTACATAGACCTCACACACCGTATCACGCCAGTGCTGCCAACTTACCCATTAATGGATTGGAAAAGCTTTACATACTCTTCATCTGTAAGATCAAGCCTGAAAACAAGAAAAACAGTGACAAAACATCCATTTCACAAACCTAAGAAAACAGTCAGGCTCTAAATGAAGTCACCACATTATTGTTAAAAGCCAGATGAAAAATAATTCTTTTTTTTTTAAAGGAAGAGTCTTTTTAAAATATATATATTTTATTGATTTTTTACAGAGAGGAAGGGAGAGGGATAGAGAGTTAGAAACTTCGATGAGAGAGAAACATTGATCAGCTGCCTCCTGCACACCCCCTACTGGGGAAGTGCCCGCAACCAAGGTACGTGCCCTTGACCGGAATCGAACCTGGGACCCTTCAGTCAGCAGGCTGGAAAAATAATTCTTAAATACTAAGGGATATCACCTCTCTACCTTCTTAGAGGCATCTTTTCAAACTACATGAAAGCCACACAATTATATCCTTGTTTTGGCAATCATACAAGTAAACATGCTTTCCTGTGGTCTAATATAATTTAATATTGTGAAGTATGTGTTCATATGCAAAATACGAAAGACCATGGGATTTGGGAATACAGAGAACAAATTGATGGTTACCAGATGGGAAGGGGGTTATGGGAATAGGTGAAAAAGGTGAAGGGATTAAAATGTACAAATTGCCATATATAACAGTAGTCACAGGGATGTAAAGTACAGCATAAGAAATATAGTTTAAAAAAAAATATATATATATATATATATATATAGTCAATAATCCTATATAATAAAAGCCTAATATGCAAATTGACTGAACGGCAGAATAACCAGTTGCTATGATGCGCACTGACCACCAGGGGGCAGACGCTCAACGCAGGAGCTGCCCCCAGCCCACAGGCCCCAGGCCAGCCAATGGGGGTGCCAGCAGGATGTCCCATGATTGCCCTGCTGGTCACCCCACAGAGGAGGAGGCGACCAGTGGTGGGGGGCAGGGCTGGCAAGTGGGTGGCACCAGACTGGCCAAGGTGGGTGCGAGCGGGGGGGGGCGGGGGGGGGGGAGGGAGGGGGGCCAATCACCCCGCCAGTCACCCCACAGAGATCGGCTTGATCGCCAGCCAGGCCTAGGAACCCTACCCATGCACCAGGCCTCTAGTATTGTAATAACTATGTATGGTCAGATGGGTACTAAATAGACTTATCGGGGATCCCTTCATAAATTATACAAATGCCTAATCACTATGCTGTACACCTGAAACTAATTTAATATTGTATATGTCAACAATAATTGAAAAATGAAAAAAATATTTTTAAAAAAAACACAAGATTTAAGCACTGGTAATTTCTCCACTAGCCAATCAGTAATTTTATGTAAGGTCAAAACAGATATGTATTAACATGCCTGTCTTAACTCCAGGCAGCTTTGGCAGATAAAAACAATCCATAGAAAAGCCTCCACCATGTTTCACTCCTCCCCACCACCAACTGTAAAGGTCTAGGGCAGCCGTGGGCAAACTTTTTGACTCAAGGGCCACAATGGGTTCTTAAACTGGACCGGAGGGCCGGAACAAAAGCATGGATGGAGTGTTTGTGTGAACTAATATAAATTCAAAGTAAAGAGAACCCTCCGCTCTTTCGGCTCCACGGGCCGGATAGAACAGCCGAACGGGCCGGATCCGGCCAGCAGGCCGTAGTTTGCCCACGGCTGGTCTAGGGACTACTGTGTATTCAAAAGTCAGAAGAGTTAGATCTAGGGAGGGATTACATGCAGATCACTGTAGACTAGCCCAGTGGTCGGCAAACCACGGCTCACGAGCCACATGCGGCTCTTTGGCCCCTTGAGTGTGGTTCTTCCACAAAATACCACGGCCTGGGCGAGTCTATTTTGAAGAAGTGGCGATAGAAGAAGTTTAAGTTTAAAAAATTTGGCTCTCAAAAGAAATTTCAGTCGTTGTACTGCTGATATTTGGCTCTGTTGACTAATGAGTTTGCTGACCACTGGAATAGCCTAATCTGCCCGTGAATTATTCTGAGGCACCTTCGTCAAACACCCCGTGAATTCTTCCACTGTTTATATCTTCTTCTATCTCTTTTTTCAATCTGGAGAAACGTCCAGATCTTTTACCTCCTTGGTTAAGTTTATTACTAAGTATCTTTATTTTCTTGTTGCAATGGTAAATGAGATTTTTTTTTTTTTTTTAGTTTCTCCTTCTGAGAGTTTATTATTGGTATATAAAAATGCCATAGATTTCTGGGTGTTAATTTTGTTGCCAAATTCATTTATTAAATCTAGTAGTGTTTTGATGGAGTCTTTAGGGTTCTGTGTACAATATCATGTCATCAGCAAATAATGACTGTTTTATTCCCTCCTTTCCAATTTGGATGCCTTTTCTTTCTTTTTCTTGTCTGATCATTATGGCTAGTACTATGTTGAACAGGAGTGGTGAAAATGGACATCCCTGTCTTGTTCTTGTTCTTAGGGGAAATAGTTTTAGTTTTTGCCCATTGAGTATGATGTTGGCTATAGGTTTATCATATCAAGGCTCTTATTATGTTGAGGTATGATCCCTCTATTCCCACTTCGCTGACAGTTTTTATCAGAAAAGGGTGTTGGATTTTATCTAATACTTTTTCTGCTTCAATTGATATGACTATGTGATTTTTATCTTGCAATCTGTTATTGTGCTATATCACATTTATTGATTTGCGGATATTGTACCAGCCTTGCATCCCCGCAATAAATTCCACTTGGTCATGGTGTATGATCTTTTTAATATATTGCTGGATCCGATTTTCTAATATTTTGTTGAGGATTTTATCATCTATGTTCATCAGGGATATTGGCCTGTAGTTCTCTTTCTTTGTTAAAGTCTTTATCTGGCTTGGGGGTTAGGATAATGCTGGCTTCATAGAAAGAGCTTGGAAGTGTTCCTTTCTCTTTAATTTTTTGGAATAGTTTGAGAATAGGTTATTAGTTCTTTGAATGTTTGGTAAAACTCCGCTGTAAAGCTGTTAGGACCAGAGCTTTTGTTTGCTGGAAGTTTTTTTTTTTTATTATTACTGCTTCAATTTCATCAATAATTATCGGCCTTTCAGGTTTTCTGATTCTTCCTGATTGAGTTTTGGAAGATTGTATTTTCCTAGGAATATGTCCATTTCGTCCAGGGCCCCCTAACAATCACTAAGTTACTGATGATTTTATCCCCTTCTCCAGAGAAGATGGATGGGATTACTCTGTGACAATTGGATACAACCTTTAAGTCACAGAGAGATGGGTTTGTTCTCCCAGAAGTTCAACAAAACGCAAGAACAGGGAAAGAGAGCATCCTGCTCGTGAAATCTCCACGTAACGGTCTCATGGTTCTGTGAGAGAGTAACAAGGCACAATGCCCTCTCAACCTGCCGCAAAAGAAGAAGGCTGAGATCAAATATCAACTACAGTCCAATTCCGCCACAGGGAAAAGTTTGACTGTTTGTTTGTTTGCTTGTTTGTTTGTTTGCTTGTTTGTTTGTTTGTTTGTTTGTTTTTTGGGGGAGGGAGTTGGAACCCCTCTAACATTATTAAGTAGACACCTCTGATGCCCTGAACTTGGCTGTGCTAGGCCAGCAAACCCTCTGGGCTCTGCTCTAACTCCAAATGAGCTGTGCAAGCTCAGGTCTGTTCAGAAGTTATAATAATCCTTCTGGCAAAGAGCCACGGAGCAGTGGGTGACATTGCAATGCTGCTCACCATTCTCTTACATGGCGGATAAATGGGCAGGTGGCCCTGACTTGGGAAGCGACAGGGAGACGAAATGTGAGTTTACCCATTCCCAGTATTTTGCCAGTTCAATCTGCCCAAACTGTGCCAATAATAAGGGAACCATTCAGGACCCAGAATCTCCCCCATGGATATTTAAATCAGGATGGGCAGCCACCACCATCAGGAAACAGAATGGATTTAGACCACTCAGCTACACCCAGGGACTCTGACAGCTAGGCATGTAGGCTAGTTTCAGTCATTTCATTCATTCTAAACAAATGGCTTCCACATTGTCCATGGCTGAAGTTTTGACCCCTGCTTACCACTATTAAGAGCGTAACTGTTGAATGTTTTGGGAGAGGGAGGCTGTCACAGACTCAAGTGCCTCACAGACCAGCCAGGGAAAATAGGCCAGGTCACATGCTTTCAATGCAATGTTATCTGCATGTTGTCAGACATTTTTGAAGCAAAAGAACTTCTCAAAGAAAGAGAAATAGTTCCCTCTCTCTTTAACTAAAAAAACACCGTAGGTAATGATGACAAATAACACAGCATGACAAGGAGTGAAGGGTGGAGGAGAAACCAAGATGGCGGCATAGGTAAGCACCTAAACTGCTGTCCCGCACAACAATTTCAAAACTACAACTAAAAGATAGAATGGACACCATCCAGAACCACAGGAAAGCTGGCTGAGTGGAAATTCTACAACTAGAAGGAAAGAGGAAAGCTCACGGAGAAGAAGCGGCAAAGAGCTGAGGTACGGAGACACGCGCGCAGAGAGGAAGGGAGGCGGAGTGCCTGGCTGGCTTTCTCTGGCAGGAGGGGGAAGGAAGCCCCCGACTGCACTGAACCCCAGTTCCGACTGCACTGAACCCCAGTCCCGGGCGAAACCCTGTGGGCCCAGGCTCATACAGGGGGAGTTTGGACTGTCAGGTAGAGAGAAAGGCACTCGGAGACTCGGAGATTTGGAGACTCAGGGGAGCCGCAGCGGAAGGGATCTGGAGGCGCGAGTGCGCACAAAGACTGACTGCGGAGGTTACCACAGGCTTTCCCTAGCGGAAGGGAGTCGGAAGCTCCTGACTGCACTGAACCCCAGTTCCGACTGCACTGAATCACAGTTACGGGCGAGCCCCTGGGGACCCACGCTCTTACAGGGGAAATATGGACTGTCAGGCGGAAACTCAGGAACCGCGGAAGGCAGAGGTCTGGAGACTCGCGTGCAAGGGCAAGGCTGACGGGAAGCCAAGACTGTCTGCTCCGCCCTGAGACTCCACCCCTTCCAAGCTGAGCACAGAGGCTTTTGCAATCTGGCAAGGCTAATCCTATAAGGCTGTCTCCAGCACGGAAAATCTCCCAGCGTAGACACAGCTGATCCTCACAGCCAACTGGCCTGGAGGTCAATACCTCCCAGTGATACCAACAACAATCAAGACTTACTACAACAAGGCTGTATACACAGTCCACAAAGGGGTGCACCAAGAGTGTCCACCTCAGGTTAACTGGGGAGGCCGACCCACTGGGCCACGTAGAAAACCTAGCACACAAAGCTACCCTACCAACTCAGGGAAGCAATGAAAAATGGGGAGACGAAGAAACAGATCACAAACGAAAGAATTGGAGGAAAACAAATGACTGGATATAGAATTCAAAACCACAGTAATAAGGCTTTTCAAGAATATCCTAGAAAAGGCCGATAAATATAACGAGACCCTCGAAGATATGAAAAAGGACCAACTAGAAATTAAACATACACTGACTGAAATAAAAAATATTATACAGAGACCCAACAGCAGACTAGAGGAACACAAGAATCAAGTCAAAGATTTGAAATACAAAGAAGCAAAAAACACTCAACCGGAAAAGCAAAAAAAAAAGAAAAAAGAATCCAAAAAGTTGAAGATAGTGTAAGAAGCCTCTGGGACAACTTCAAGCGTACCAACATCAGAATCATGGGGATGCCAGAAGAAGAGAGAGAGCAAGATACTGAAAACCTATTGGAAGAAATAATGACCGAAAACTTCCCACACCTGGTGAAAGAAATAGATTTACAAGTCCAGGAAGTGCACAGAACCCCAAACAAAAGGAATCCAAAGAGGACCACACCAAGACACATCATAATTAAAATGCCAAGAGCAAAAGACAAAGAGAGAATATTAAAAGCAGCAAGAGAAAAACAGTTAATTACCTACAAGGGAGCACCCATACGATTGTCAGCTGATTTCTCAACAGAAACTATGCAGGCCAGACAAGAGTGGCAAGAAATATTCAAAGTGATGAATAGCAAGAACCTACAACCAAGACTACTCTACCCAGCAAAGCTATTATTCAGAATGGAAGGTCAGATAAAGAGCTTCACAGATAAGAAAAAGCTAAAGGAGTTCATCACCACCAAACCAGTATTATATGAAATGCTGAAAGGTATTCTTTAAGAAGAGGAAGAAGAAAAAAGTAAAGATAAAAATTATGAACAACAAATACATATCTATCAACAAGTGAACCTAAAAATCAAGTGAATTAAAAATCTGATGAACAGAATAAACTGGTGAATATAATAGAATCAGGGGCATAGAAAGGGAGTGGACTGATAATTCTCAGGGGCAAAGGGGTATGGGAAGTGCAGGAAGAGACTGGACAAAAATCGTACACCTATGGACGAGGACAGTGTGGGGGAGGTAAGGGCAAAGGGTGGGGTGGGAACCGGATGGAGGGGAGATATTGGGGGGGGGGGGAGGAGAAACAATTGTAATAATCTGAACAATAAAGATTTATTAAATTAAAAAAAAAAAAAAGGCGTGAAGGGCATTGCTGCCAGTGGAGAGCTCTTGCTCCACTTCAAATCAGCTCCAGATAACTTTGTTTAAAAAAAAAGAGGCCAAAAGTCAAGATTTTATTAAATTCTTCTGATTTGCTAATGTTTAAAATGCTTTATAATGCTGTGTGAACAAAGCACATTTTTAAACCAAAAGCAGCCCGTGGGGCGCCACGTGCTACCTCTCAGGAAGAGGAGTCTCTGTGGGTCCCACTACTCCCACAGTGGGAAACAGGGATAACGTGAGAGCATCAGGCACCTGAGAGAGAAGGTGGTAGAAAGAAGACAAAAGAAGACCAAAGACAAACTTCTTTACCTATTCCAGAATTCTGCCTATGTCTCCCATCCTCCTCCTTTTCCCTTCTAACCTGCAGGAGTTGGCTCCCAGCATCCAACCTGCAGAAATGAACCCGACATTATCAGTGAGATCCTCTGTCTCGTTCTACGTTCGGTAACCCTGTGCAGGTTACTCTAGGAATCTAGCTGCCAAGTGTTACGTGGTTTTTATAGGATCCTATGATTCTAATTCCAAGCAATTTACTTAAAAAGAACTCTGGGAACCCAAGCTGGAAATCAACCTTTATGCTGACAGTCACATTTTCAGTGATGAATCATTGGTTTCAACACTTCCCCCATTTCAAAACTTCTGTCTTTCTCATCTCTTCCTCCCTGTACCCTTACATTAGTCATCAAGTCGTGTTTATTTTTCTTAAAATAATATTTACCTATCAAGGCTACAACCACTGTTCTAAGCCAAACCCTCCCCACTTCACAGCCTACTGCAAGTCTCTGAACTGGTACACCTGCCTTTGTCCCTCCTACTTCCCACCAGGGCGTCATCTCCAATGTCCTAGAAGAACGGCTTGCAGAAAATGCTTCCATGATCAAAACTTTGAAAGGCTGTTCTGAAGATTCCCTGGAGCCTCTTCTGCAGCTCTAAAACTCTGGTGCTATCTGGTTTCCAAGTAAGATTTCATTTTAAAAATTAGATCTGCTACTGAGGAATTAAAGACTAACATCAAAAGCAAATGTTCATCTTGGGGTACAGTCAGCTAAATGTAAAAGAACGAGTAAGAAGACAATCCTTGCCCTAGCCGGTTTGACTCAGTGGATAGAGCATCGGCCTACAGACTGAAGGGTTCCAGGTTCGATTCCGGCCAATGGCACATGCCCAGGTTGCAGGCTCAATCCCCAGTAGGGAGTGTGCAGGAGGCAACCAATCAATGATTCTCTCTCATCATTAATGTTTCTCTCTCTCCCTTCCCCTTCCTCTCTGAAATCAATAAAGAAATACATTTTTTTAAAAAAAGACAATCCTTATGAAGCTAAACATAGAACCATTTTGCGATATAATTCTCTAAATTGTAATATTTGCATTTTGATTATTAATATTCCATTTGAACATTATTTTTGGTTATAGATTGTTTGTTTGTTTGGGGGGTTGTTTTGTTGTTGTTGTTAATCTTCACTCACCGAGGATATTTTTTTCCATTGATTTTTTTGAGAGAGAGTGGAAAGGAGGGAGATGTGAGGGGAAAGAGGGAGAGAGTATGAGAGAGAAAAACACTGATTGAAAGAGAAATACACGAACGGGGGCTGGGGATTTAACCCACAACCTAAGTACGTGCTCTTGACTGGGAATTGAACCTATGACCCTTTGATGTGCAGACCGAAGCTCTTATTATAGTTTTTAAATTCAGAATTATTTATAAAAGCAGTTTGCCCAGAGCAAAAAGTGGTATTTTGTGTGTGAAATCACTTATAATGGATTGGAGGGTGGTGCTGGAAGCTTCCAAAATACTAATTTTGGATGATAAGATACTGTCAACACATAAAGTTTTGTTTGTTATAAAATTCAACTCTTTCCAAATCAATATATGATACGAATCATTTTATTCTTACTAGGTCATTACATCACAAAACCAGTATCGCTCTTTTAAAACTATTATACCGGCAGTTTATACTACTGTATTAGTTACTTACAAACTTTTAAAGTAGAGTGTGAAGGTATTTCTAAAGTCATCTTCTAAAAATCTCCTTTATACCCTAAGTGGACCCCGACCCTAATATTATGGTATAAAGCTGGTAAAGTTATAGATTATTTTACTCCACTAATTTCACGATTGTCTAATGAGGACCACCTTTGGGGTTGTAAAAAAAAAAAACAACAACTATCATTTCATTCTCTATCTAATATATATGACATACCTCTAATGATGTGAGAGATAAACATCACTTCATACTTTAAGCAATGCAGTGAGAGACTTTAAGCATCAGATCTGTGGCAAAAATCAGGTGCAGTAGTACCACATTTAAGTGATGCAATCAAAAGAGAGGCATTAGAGATAAAAGCTAATTTTAAAGGTAAAACAGCTGCTTTATTTATACAGTGTAAAAAATACTGAATCATACCTTACTGGTACAACTCTTGCACCTGCAGACTCCAAATACTTTACATAGGATGCAGCAATATAGTATTTTCCCAGGTTTTTCATTTCCTTAGTATTGCATGTTTGCATTAATATTCCTAAATTACAAAAAAAAAGTTTTAGTTTCAAACAATTGCCTTTTTCCTGCTCAGAAACTGAAACAAATCACAGTAAAAATATAATGACAAAAATATCTTACCTAATAATAGACAAACATGGTAATTGACCGTACCTTTGTGACGCCCACAGCCAATCAGGAGTGAGTATGCAAATTAGCCCAACAAAGATGGCAGTTAACTTGCATACACGGCCACCAAGCGGCTGGGGGCGGGGCAGGACACAGGCGTTCCGCCCTGCCCCCCGGTTGCTCTGGGCCTCTGAACAGCATAGGAAGGTGGAAAGGCGGCTCCAGCCAGAGCGAAAACGGTGCCAGCAGCCACGGAAGGGAGGCCCATTCTGGCACGACTCTTCGTGCATCGAGCTTCTAGTATATATATAACGACAGTAGTTCCCCCTTACCCAAGGTTTAACTTTGTGAGGTTTTGGCTACCCACTGTCACCTGAGGTCTAAAAACATTAAATGGAAAATTCTAGAAATAAACAATTCATAAGTTATATATAGCACACTGTTCTGCGAGGCATGATGAAATCTCAAGCCATCCCACTCCACCCCACCCCAGACATGAATCCATCCCTTTATCCAGCATCTTCACACTGTAGATGCTCCGGACCTCTTAGTAACTGTCTTGGTTAGCACATCGACTGGCTGGGATAGCAGTTCACGTAATGCTTATTTTACCTAATAATGGCCCCAAAGTGCAAGACCAGTGCTGGCAATTCGAACATGGCAAAGAGAAGCTGTGAAGTGCTTCCTCAAGGGAAAAGTTGAGTGGAGTACATACAATAAGATATTTTGGGAGAGACACCACATTCACCTAACTTTTATTACAGCATAGAGCTGATTCTTGAACAAAGGATTGAATTGTATGGATCCACTTACACATGATTTTTTCAATAACTATATACTTGGCCCTCTATATCCCCACATATGCAGATTCAACCAACCACGGATCAAAAACAGTATTTTTAATCCAGGGTTGGGAATCCACAGATGCGGAGGCTTGACTTAACTTATGTTCAAATTTTCAACTATATGGGTCAACTGCATTGTTATAACTGGTCTATTTTTTTGTTAGTTATTGTTACTAATCTCTTACTGAGCCTAATTTATAAATTAAAATTTATCATATATACATATAAATGTATATATGTATAAATATATCCTATCTAATAAAAGAGTAATATGCAAATTGACCATCATTCCAACACAAGATGGCTGCCTCCATGTGATCAAAGATGGCTGCCTCCATGTGGACACAAGATGGCCATCACAAGATGGCCAGCAGGGGAGGGCAGTTGTGGGGTGACCAGGCCTGCAGGGGAGGGCAAGTAGGGGTGACCAGGCCTGCAGGGGAGGGCAGTTAGGGGCAATCAGGTTGGCAGGGGAGGGCAGTTAGGCATCAATCAGGCTGGCAGGGGAGTGGTTAGGGGGTGATCAAGCTGGCAGGCAGATGTGGTTAGGGGCAATCAAGAAGGCAGCAGTCCTGGATTGTGAGAGGGATGTCCGACTGCCCGGTAGGATCGGGCCTAAACGGGCAGTCGGACATCCCTTGAGGGGTCCCAGATTGGAGAGGGTGCAGGCTGGGCTGAGGGACACCCCCCACCTCCGTGCACAAATTTCAAGCACTGGGCCTCAGATATATATATATATGAAAATCCTATCTAATAAAGAGAGAATATGCTAATTGACCATCACACCCTCACAAAGATGGTGGTGCCCACAGCCAATAAGGAGGGAATATGCTAATTGACTGCCACACCTTCAAAGATGGTAGCACCCACAGCCACAAGATGGCGGCGTCCAGTCTCCTCAGCCCCCCAGCCACCAAGGGCCGACTCAAGGCACAGGCAAGCTGCCAATGGCAGCTGCCCAGCTGCCCAGGGCCAGCCCGAGGCACAGGCAAGCCTCGGATGGCAGCTGCCCACCCACCCAGGGCTGCCAGAGGCTCAGGTAACAAGGGCTGGCCGAGGCTTACGTCACCAGCAGTGGCAGCAGTAGAGGTGTGATGGGGGTGTCGCCTTCCCCTGATCGCCGAGTCACCTCCCACCCCTGAGGGCTCCCAGACTGTGAGAGGCGGCATGCCTGGCTGAGGGACCCCCCCCCATCCAGTGCATGAATTTTCATGCACCCGGCCTCTAGTACAAGTATATTTAGGGTTTGGTATTATCCATGGTTTCAGGTATCCATTGGGGGTCTTGGAACCTATTCCCTACAAATTCAGGTGGACTACTGTGCTTTACTCATTTAATTCCCAGAATTAAATATGAAGCTTTTCCTGCAAGTGCACCCATAAACTTTATAAAAGGAACAGTGGAAGCTGATCTGAGTAGCATCCTCTCTCTGCCCTCATCAGGGAGGCCAAATAAGTCCCCAATGCATGTTTACAGTAGCACCAGCCTCCTTCACGCAGCCTTAGATCTACAGTGGGTCTCACTGTACATACAGATCCTTATATCTAGAAGGAGGCCTCTTCCCACACACACTCAAAGACACACTGTTTCCTTGACAACAAAGCAAGAGTGGAAATATCTTCAATCCACATCTCTCCAACATCAGCAAAACTCCCTCAATCCAAACAAACATCTTGCCTCCCCCCAGCTATTATAATTAATAGCCTCTTAAAAGGTCTCTCTCCAACCTTTCTTAAATAACCCCCACCATCTCCAACCAGTTATCTACATGGTAAGAAACCTGATTATCACCATTCATTCATTCATTCACTCACTCACTTAGTATATATTACAAAATCATACCACATAGCAGGCACTGAACTAGGTGCTGAGGACACGTCTACACTAATCTACACTAATAAAAGAGTAAGATGCAAATTGACCGTACCTTCATGACACCCACCAGCCAATCAGGAGTGAATATACAAATTAATCCAACAAAGATGACAGGTTAATTTGCATACCCGGGCGCCAAGTGTCCGGCGACGCAGGTGTTCTGTACTGCCCCAGCCACTCTGGGCCTCTGGGCAGCGTGGGAAAGCGGAAAGGCACCTCCGGGCCAGAGCGAAAAGGCAGCTCCGGCCAGAGCAAAGGCGGTGCCGGCAGCCAGGGGAAGGCCCATTCTTGCACAAATCTTCATGCATCGGGCCTCTAATAAATGAATAAAACAAATGAAAATCACTGCCCTGTGGCCTTTAATTCTAGTGTGTGGGAGGGAAAGGAAAGAAGACAAAAAAAATAAACAAGATAAAATACATAGTGCTATGGAGAAAAGTAAAGCAGAGGAAGAAGGTGTGTGTTTGGGGTTGAGGGTGTGTCCCATCTATGCGGGGAAGAGGATCTCCTAAATATGCTTGCCAGGCAAGTCCTCCCTGAGAAGGCAGAACATGGCATTTGATCCAGGACCTAAGAGAGGTGAGGGGGCAAGGCATATGCAGATATCTGGAGGAAGAGAGATCCAGAGTGAGGGAACAGCAAGTACAAAGGCTCTGAATCAGGTGTGTGCCTGTCACATTACAAGGAGTCCATATGGACCAGAGCCCTGTGTGAGCTAGAGGGAAAAGTGATAGAAAATGAGATCAGAGAGATAGATCAGAAGGGTGTACCTCCCTGCGGGGTGTACCTCCCTGCACTTCAATGGGCTCCTAAGCTTTCGTAACTATTACAAGACCCTATGTGCTCTGCCCCACCTACCTCCCTGGCTGCCTCTCACAACTGGAACCTCAGCCCCAGAATAATACCGAGTCCCATTCAAACACGTTTATCCAGAGAGTACACCTGTGCCCGCAACAATCACTACTCCACCGTTTGGAACACTTTCAACGTCTGTGCAGGTGACATGAGACAACACGTCTGTAGTCCCAGCTTCTTACAACTGTCATTTTCTCAGACACTCAGTTAATATATACCAAATGCCAAAATCTGTTCAGTAAGACTGTTTTTCTCTCCTTGGATTGGTAGGATCCTCTTAAGGAAAGTAAAATTTGGTAGGGCAAAAATCAGGGAGTGTCCTAGGAAATGGGAGTGGCACAGGGTAGGTAAGGGTGAGGTGCCACAAAGGAGAATTGGGACATGTGAACACAAGATACTAGAAAGGAGAAAAATATGTACATGAGAGAGAGAGCAGGTAAGTTCCATCAACTTATCCCCCGCCCCTTGCTTCCACACATACTCACTTTTCCCATCTGGGGAGAAAGGTTCAGGCTATGTTCCAAGCCCCTCAGAATGTGACCAAAATGTCACCCATACTTTAAAGCCATCTCACAACTTTTTTGGCTTCTTTGTCTTTGAATCCTTTGCACTTCCTAACTTAATGCTTGCTCTGCATGTAGTAGGTGTTCAGTTAATTATTTTGTCTTAATTGATCAGGGTGCCTAAAAGCATATTCAATCTTTCTACATTTGACCCTGAACTACCACTGTTTCTAGAAAAGGGAAAAGAATACCCCTCCTCTCCTTTTTTCCCTCCTCCCTGAACCCACAATTCCCAACCCACACAGAATTACATTCTCCTCTAACCTCTATTTTAAATAGCTATGAAACAAGGCAGTCCAATTTCCAAATATTGATACACAACCCATTTGAAAATTGGGCACTATCAATATAAAGGAAAAAACCCTCATCTCTTTTGCATTTAGTTACGAAAAAAAAAAAAGTGCTCCTCTTCGTGAAAGAAAAAAGTCAGTATAAATGGCATAATATTACAGCTAAAATTAAACCAATCTTAATTGCTGACATAAATTATTTCTGGCAAATTTTTATTCCAGGCTGACTTCCCATGGGTAGCTTTCTCCTGCCCTTCTCAAATGTTCCTTCTGACAAAGCAAACGGATTTGACTTTTTAAAATATAAATTTTTTGGAAACAAAATATTACATGCTTCATTTGAACACGACACAGAATTAGCATTAGGATCACACGGGCCACTACTGCCCTCCACTGCTCAAGATGACAAAACCCGAGGTATACCATAATTTCCTGAATATCTAGTCAACTCGATTTTTATACGTACAACGCATTGCATCTTGTGAAATGTTAATGAATATGATGCATGCACAGAATGTGCTTAATTCGTAGAAATCCCTAGCTGTGTACCGAGAATAAAACAATCTGCAAGGTTTTCTCCACCCTCCCAACTTTAAAGCCCTGTGAAATCAACCAGGCATCAGCGTGGATTCAGCAGATGCACGGGGCGTCCTGGCGCGGATCTCCTGCTGTGCCTGCGGGCTCACGGCGCACCCTCGCTCCAAGGTCTTCCCCAGACCCGACGCCCAACCCGGAGCCCGTGCCAGGAGGCCACAAGCTGGACACGGAGCCTTCTTACCGATGATGGGCTTCTGGGTGGAGGCAGGGGCAGCGGACAGCCGCAGTGTCACCGCTGCGCACAGCAGCAGGCCCAGCGCGTACAGCAGGTGTCCCGGGCTCGCCATGGCGCCAGCCGCCTCCCGCCGTCTTTCAAAGGCTCTGCGGCTGGGTGGCCCAGAGCAGCGGCTGCGTGGCTGCGAGGCGGCTGGAGGGCGTCCGGCTGGGCGGCGCTCCGCCGCGGGGGCCTATGGGAAATGTAGTCCCGGCGCGCGCACGGCGGCCTCGGAGCGGGGATGAAGGCGCAGGGCACCAGGGGTGCCGTCGTCTCACCCGCCGCATGGCTTGACTGCGTTCAAGCCATCCACCGGCTAACCCGCGATTGGTGCGCCCTCCCGTTCGGAACCGGCTGTGTGGGCACGGGGTGGTCTCCCCTTGCCACTGTTAATCAGTGTGATGAGGTCACCTGTCCCTAAGCTGGGGCGCAGAACTCAGACCCGCAAAGAGGAGGATCCTGGGTCCCAGCGGGACCCCGTCACCAGGCAGCTTGAAAGGCGGGGAGGGATTCTAGAAGGCGCTTGAGAACTTTGCGCCAACTGTGGCTCCTGCTCCAAAGGCCAGAGCTTTGTAGTCAGGAATGCAACAGCCGCGTGGACACTCCAGCGTTCCATGTAAGGATAGGCTGCGACTTCGGGCGTGATTTCCACATCCTGTTATTTCTTTGCAGGGTCGAGGCATCTAGAGGAAAGCAGCGCCTGTGAAGGGAAGGACGATGGATGTGAACATGTTCCCAGGCGCATGGCCTCACTTCAGAACTGAGTCAAGGAGGGACAACCCCTGGCATCTCCTGCAAAGTGGCAAGTCCAGGCGAGACCCTCAGAAGAGGCCCACCGACGTCACTATTAGCGCCATCCGCAGACTTTGTCCTATAAATGGGAGGCAGATCTGATGGCTTTGGTTCCTGTTCATTGAAAGTATTTTGAGGGTTCTTGTTAAAATTTTGAGATTTGGAATCACTCTTTTCATGGTAAGTAGGTAAGACAGGAAACTTTTTTTTCTGTGTGTGAAAAAGTAAGATGTATTGATATGGATAATATTAGGTCGAAGTGCCCAACTATAAGGCCCAAATTAAATTCAGAATAAAGTGTAAGAAAAGTATGTGAAAATCTACTCAATCACTGCTAAGTATTGAAGATGCAAAGATGAATTGGATACTGTCTTTTTCACAAGAAGCTTACAGTTCAGTAAGGAAAAAAGACAGGAGGAGAACATGATGTATGGAGAGAATAACAGCATAGTTTTTGGCATATCTCAAGGAGAGTGACTGCGATAAGGAGTCTAGTTTGACAAGAAAATGGAAGGGTGTGGTGAGAGATAAGGCCAAAGGATGTGGTTAAAGATATTGTGAAAGACCTTACTCAGCTGGTTTTGAACATAATTGAACAGATGAGGAGCCTTTGTAAATATGAATTTGTGATTCTGGAGCTCAAATCCACGCAGGAAAAAATTAAATTATCACTTGGCATTATACACAAAAATACGCTACAGGTGAGTAAAGGTATAAATATGAAAGGCAAAATAAAATACTTTATAGAAAATGCAGAAGCATATATTCATGACTTTGGTGGTCAAAGGATTAAAATACAAATGTTAATGGAAACATTTGATAGATTTAACAATATAACTAAAACTTCTATATAACTTTAAGCAAATTAAAAGTAAGGCACAAACTTGGAAAATATGTTTACAAAATATAGAATTTTAGAAATGTTCATTTCTAGACTATACAAAGAACTAAATAAGAAAACACAGCAGCCCTATAAAAAAATGAGAAAAGAAGGTGAAATACAAAGCATATCTTCACGAATCATCAGGTAAATGCACATTAAGACAAAATAGCCCTAGCTGGTTTGGCTCAGTGGATAGAGCTTTGGCCTTCGTGCTGAAGGGTCCCGGGTTTGATTCCAGCCAAGGACACATGCCGGGGTTGCAGGCTAGGTCCCCAGTAGGGGGCGTGCAGGAGATGGCTGATGGATAATTCTCTCTCATCAATGATATTTCTCTCTCTCCCTCTTCCTTCCTCTCTGAAATCAATAAAAAAATATATTTTTTTAAAAAGACAAAATAATATGTCACATGTTTCAGATCTACAAAAATGTTAACCTTGATTATAACAAGAGTGTAGAAAAATGAGAACTCTCTTAATACTGCTGGTAGAGTAAATTATTACAATAATTTTTTACAACGATTAGGCAGCTTCTGGTAAAGGTGATGGTGCACTTATTCTGCAATCCAGCACTTTTTGGTGTATGTAAGTAGATATCCTAAAAAAATGCTTGCATGTCTAAATGAAGACATTTATACAGGTATGTTCTTTGAAGAATATTTTTGTAATAGTGAAATACTAAATGCAATGTAAGTATCAATAAGAGGATGAATACATAAATTGTATAATTAATAAAACTATTAGCATGAAAATGAATGAATTGGAGATGCTATTCAACAGAGATCAAGTTCTTTTGAGAGATAAAGGGGTAAATTATGCTTGGGTCTAAAAGATAACAGCAAATGCCTAAACCAGAATCTCTCCACACATCTTCAAAAACCATTAGGTGTAAAAGGAGTATGAATGAAATTACACATGATCCGTGTGTTTAGTGATACTAGGAGATAGAGGACAGACACCACAAACATCAAATTACTAGAACATTGATAAGTATCAAATTGCAACAAAGCTGGAAGACTGGATCTTGAGTGGGAGAGACAAGTCTTCAGAGAATCTTCGATAAAGAGAAAAGGAGAGTGGAAGCTATAGACAAAGCATGGGCAAAATCAAACCCTGAAAGAAAATGTCAAACATTAAGTGCTATAATATTGAACACAATCCGGACCTCGGTAGATTATAATACTAGTTATAGGAAAAGAGTCTTGAAAATGAGTGGGACTAGAATTGTCAGCTTCAGGTAAGTATTGCTTCTAAGGGAGAATCAGCTTCATTGACAAGGGAATAGTGTCCCTTAATGATATGGCAGTAAAGGGAAAGAAGGATACAAGAGGAAAATTAAGGATCCTGTAAGAAACAAAAAGTCATGCCCGCCACCCCTCCTCAAACATACACCACCACCACCACAAAAACACCTACTGAAGAAATTTCACTTCACTATACTGACAAAATACACACTTTTCAACCAGGAAGGTATCCACACACACAAAAAAAGCCCATTTTTAAAAAGTCAAATCAACACAATACAAAACTACTTCAAGAAGAAAACAGGTAAGGTGAGTTATAACATTTCAACTAATGAAAATTCTTCCTCAAAATACAGTACAAACAGTTACAATTAAATATCCTCAAACAAGCATAGGATAAATATATGTGTATGTGCATATCTACCAAATATAGATCAGAAGTTCAAAACCTAAGAACAGAAATGGGCAAAAAGAGGAAGGAATGCCATAGGAGTTGATCAAATAAGAAAAAAAAAGTTTGAAGGAAAAGACAAAACCACCTCAGAAATGAAGAATTACCACTGTCTGTCCAAGGCAGAAAAGATTCAAGTGGAATATTAATACAGATCACTGAGAAAGAGAAAGAAAGAACCAAGGAAATGAAACTTACATAAATAAAACCCATCAAGAGAGAAAGTGTTTAAAATGGAAAACAGGCAGAAAAGATTTAACATATGTCTTATTAGACTCCTGAAAGGAGAAAAAAAAAACGAAGCAAATGAACAGGACTAATGTTTATAACTACAATCCAAGAACTTGGTGTAAATAAGAGAAAAATGGTAAAAATTGACCTGAAATGATCAACTTAGCAAAACTGTTGGACATTGAGGAAAAATAAAAAATTGTTAAGGCCACTAGGCAAAATAATCTATTTACTTATGTGGGTAAGAATACTTCAAAAGCAACATAAAGTTAAGGCAACAATGGGACATCATTTCAAGAAAAATTTAAGTAAACTCTTATTCAAGGATTCTATATGTAGCTGAGCTATACTTCAAGTATGAGGGCTATACTTTTCTCACCTGCTCTTCCTGGAAAACCAACTAGAAAATTAACTTCATCTAAACAAAAGATGATGGGGAAATTTTACCAAAATAACTGGTGGTGAGCATTTAATATATTTAATGGTAGCGCTAAGACTAAAATAAGGATAGGGACATGGGCCAAAGAATAAATGTAAACATGTTCTGCCAAGTAGAAAGAATGCAAGTTTAAAAATGAGAGAAAAATGGACACAGTACAAGAAAAATAAAAGATCATTGACTGCATATAAGTAATAGGTGAGAGTCAAAAGGTGCTGTTTAAAAACTGAACAACCAGGCCTAGCCGGCTTGGCTCAGTGGATAGAGCATCAGTCTGTGGACCAAAGGGTCCCAGGTTTGATTCCAGCCAAGGGCACATGCCTGGGCTGTGGGCTCGATCCCCAGTGGGGGGCGTGCAGGAGGCAGTCAGTCAATGATTCTCTCATCATTGATGTTTCTCTCTCTCCTCCCTTCCTCTCTGAAATCAATAAAGAAACATATTTAATAAAAAACAAAACAAAACTGAACAACCAGTTGTTTACCAGTTGTTTAAGAAAAGAAGACTAGCCCTGGCCAGTGTGGCTTAGCTGGCTGGGCGTCGTCCCATTACACCGAAGGGTTGCCAGTTCAATTCTGCGTCAGGGCACATGCCCCAGGGATGGGAGGGCAGCGTATGGGAGGCAGCCAATTGATGCTTCCTGTCACAAAGATGATTCTCTCCCTCTCCCTTTCTGTCTCTCTAGAAGTCAATAAAAAAATATATATATTTTTTTAAAAGTTACTTCGAGGTTTTGCTGGGTAGTCTTCAAGTTAGCCCTCTTTCTATTTCTACAGGAAAGCTTTATTAGAAGTCTACATTATTTATCAATGTTTTATTGTGTGTATATGTGTGTTGTGTGTGTGCTAGATGGGAAATTTGTCTCAACAAACTGGGTGAAGGCAGAGTCAGTTAAAGGAGGTCCAGTCACATCTTGGTGTCTACAAAACATTCCTGTAGCAAGGGACTAAATAAAGCTGAGGTTAAATGGTAGCTCATAATCTTTTCCAGAAACCCTCTGCAGCTCACAATCTTTCCAGACAGACCACCTGCCTAACAGACAATATTTGTATAGCTTCTGTCAAAGACAAAAACTGGACAAGTAAAAAGATTGATGTTGCAATATGGAGAGCACCCCAGATCTTGAGTATCAGAGTTTCTCAGTAGGGTGGTTTTGCCTCAGACTCTTGTGGAAAGAAATTAACATGTAGTATATTGGAGACTTAGAGTAAGGGTTGTTTTGCAAGCAGGAGATGTCTCAATCAGATATCTGAACAGGAAATGTGTTTTCTCTGTAGTTAGCAAATTTCCAGAGGAATAAGAGTTCTAATCTTAGTAATCAATCATGACACAGTTCTAGTCAATAATGAGATAGAGTGGGAAATTGGAGGGTCTGCACCTGGCTTTGTCAGCAGGTTTGGGCACAAGAGAAGGGTCTGTGTTTATTGGCCTTGTCAAACAAACATAGTTTGTCTTAGAACTATCTTTGGAATTAGAATAATTTCTGTGGAATTTTGGTCAAGGTTCCCTGAAAGAGTTCACAAAGTCAGCATTTCTTGTGGATGCTGGTTGATGCTGTTCTTCTTTTTTAAAATTGTACTTACTGATTTTATAGAGACAGAGAGAGGAAGGGGCAGAGAAAGAGAGAGAGAAACATCAATCAGTTGTTTCACCCATCCATGCTTTCATTGGCTGCTTCCTGTATGTGCCCTGACCGGAGGTTGAACCCGAAAACTTGGTGTATTGGGGCGATGCTCTAAACAACTGAGCTACCCCGCCAGAGCTTGTTGCTGCTGTTCTTGGAGAAGAAGCTGGAGCATCTATTGTGCTGTGACAGTGGTCTGGAAGTGAAAGGGTTCTGGAGACAAGGCATTTAATTAGGGGGATACAAGCAGAAAAAAAAAAAAAAAACAACGATTTTTAGAGGTTGTAATAAGGAATAAAACCTGAACTTGACGCCAGACAGTAACCAATCTAGTAGAATCCAGTAGATTAGTACAGAAAGGTCCTTCAATGATGGGGTCAGATCTACAGTGGCAACAGAGGAATTTGTTAGCAACTTGATTGTTGTTGTTTATACTAGTATGTAGAGTTCAGAGAAGTTTGGGGGAACAAATATGCAGCAGTTGCTTCCAAACATAACACATGATGTTCCCCCTCTAGGATCCAAGATCAGTCAGTTTGGGAGCACTTTGTGTTGAGTCTTTTTAAACTCTTGGGTGAGAAAATTGATATTCTTTATTTCATGGTTTACAGTAATTTTTATCTCCTGGAAGATGTGAGTTTCAAATCATATTGAGTAGCTCAGACTGCATGTGCTCCAGACAAAAAGGTGGCTCAGATGTGACCAGATGTAGCAGTCACGTCCTTGAGATCTCCCACCAAGCTCTCCGCTTCCCTATTAGGGAGCCATCAGAGCCACTGAGAGGAAGAATGCAGTAACATTTTAGTGGTGGCCTCTACATTTTCAGTCCACGGCTACTAGTGGACTGTCAAGACCAGTGATAGGGCTTGTCCAGCATGGCTCAGTAATTGAGCGCCAACCTATGAACCCGGAGGTCAAGGTTTGATTTACGATCAGGGCACATGCCTAAGTTGGGGGCTCAATCCCCAGTATGGGGCATGCAGGAGGCAGCCGATCAATGATTCTCTCTCATCATTGATGTTTCTCTCTCTCCCTCTCCCTTCCTCTCTGAAGTCAATATATATATATATAAATATAAATATATATATATATATATATATATGTGTGTGTGTGTGTGTGTGTGTGTGTGTGTGTGTGTATATATCTATATCTATATCTATCTATCTATCTAATCTATCTATCTATCTATCTATCTATCTATATATATATATTTTTTTTAAAGACCTGATAGGTATTGAAGAGGTCTGAGAGGAATTTAAGTAGTTTAAGAAGCTGGTTGGGCTACATATCTGGTAAGGACTGACAAGACGGTTAGGTTAACATGAGTCTGTCCAGTATGCTAGGAGCTATCAATAGGCTCTGCTTTGACAAATGAAAGACACAGTTGTCATTTGAGGCAACTAAGGATAATGGATAATTCTTCACCATAGGGTTATCCTTTCTACCATATAGAAGCTAAGAAAAGGGTGTGGCTGTAAGGGGTATATTAGGACTTTACCATATGTAAAACTTCAGTGCCCTGTCAACCAGGAGGTCATGGTTGGATTCCCAGTCAGGGCACATGCTGGGGTTGCAGGCTCGATCCCCAATGGGGGTCGTGCAGGAAGCAGCCAATCAATGATTCTCATCATTGGTGTTTGTATCTCTCTCTCCTCCCTTCCTCTGTGAAATCAATCAAAAATTTTAAAAATCATAGCTAACAGTTCATTGTTTCAAAATCAAATTATCTCATTAAGTGCCACACTCTGGCTCTTTTCACTCAGAAGCTTTAACTTAGTAAACATGGCTTAGTTTTATAAAATTAGTTGTGGTCCCTTTAAGCACAGCAAAAGACATTAGCAGAAGGTGGTGTTGAATTAAGCAGAAACTGGCCATGAAAATTTGTGAAGAAAAAACTGGCATTTGTGTAATGGACAACTAGATGTGATAAGGTTCTCTTAAAGTCTTCTGTCAGGAAAGGCAGGTTTTGAAAAAAGAATGCAAAAAGGAACAGCTATAGTTTATGTGAAAGATCTTTATTTTCTTTGGAACAATAATAAAACAAATTATTGTGCAGTTCAGTAACACCATAATCATGTGTTAGAAATCATCTTTAAAAGGCACTTCTGGTTCCATTACAGTTAAGTAATATAGACAATTTGATAGCTACTTATCTTGCCACCTTATAAAATTGGCTGCTAATTTCACATTGTTCATCTAATGTTCTTCAGTGAATTGCTGCATTTTATACAAATTTCAAAGTCCCATAATGAAATGTCCTCTTATTTGTTGTTAATAACATCACTAATGAATCACACTTAAAAGACATTTTTAAATGTCATCCATTATTCATGTGCTCACATAATCACTCCACAAAGCCAGGTGGAAGTGTTTTAAGTACCCAAGGGTAAATGAAAAGAAACTTCGTTATGTAAACCTCTTTCTTGGAATAAAAGTTGGGTAAACCAGAGCTTGTTGTTGTTTACTCCTTTTAAATGGTTTTATTGTTATTTTTTAATTATACAACTTTAAATTGTATAATTAGCAAAGACTAACTTTCTTTCAGAGAACAGACACCATCTAATTTTTTTAATAAAAATTACCATGTAAAATTAGCTTCCCAATGCTAAACCAAAATAAAACACGTTCTCTAAAGAACATTCACAATTATTCTCAATTTTATCATAGATATATGTACAAAGAATCATAAGTATCAGCTCACCTGATTAGAATAATTTTCTTATAAAGAAAAGCACCCTTTACATACCCTTTCACAGAGATACCATTGGATGACTTATGTTGAAACCCAACCAAGCTGAACAAATGTCTACCAACTTTTGCACACTGTGTTCTTTAATTTTCCAGTTTAAAATAAAACTTAAAAATTATAAAACACTATAAACACTGTCATCAATTGTAAGCCATACCTTTATATGGTTCTCAATAAATGAAATATTCTTTATCATAAGCTACAGTACAAACAGCACATTTTAACTACTGTTTGTTTGTTTTTTAAGTAAATGTGAATCATATGATTTGGCTAGGATATTCTGATATAATAATAAAACTCAAATTATTTCATGAATAATCTGAAAAGTTCGATATATTTGACAGTGATTTTTAAAATGTAAACATACCCTTTTCCTTTTGTAATTGTGTTATTGTTCTGTTCCATTAAAAACAGAGTTTATGAATACAACAGCTAATTATTATATCTCTAAATATCTATGCAATCATGATAAGAATAACCAAAAACAGAAGTCAAAATCACATTCTTGATTTGTTTGAAAATGCAGACACAGTATTAAGAAGCCATTAACTCTGCCTGAAATATTTCCTAAATTATTTTTGGTTATTATATCAACATGAGTCATTTCAGAGAGGCCTATAGATGCTACATACAATAATTTAAGACATCTAGACTCTCCCATCAACAGCTTCTATTGTGCAAATATGCTAAAATAGAATTTCCCTGAGATGAACTATCTTGCTGGCCCACAGAAAAGTAAATATAGTAAAACTACATTCAGATTTTAATCTGAATTATAGTCTAATCTGACACCCACTCAAAACGGCTACTAATAAATTTTTATCATCAGTTGATTTGTGCTAATAGTTCTTTTCAGTGGCTATTTATACATTTGTTTGTAAACCAATGTACTCAGAGAACTTGTTTAAAGGCACACATGAATAGCTACTTTAGAGATAACTTTCAAGTGTAAAATTCAGGAAATATCTTCTATGCTTTTAAGTATATTAACATTTAGTTACTTCCAAGGTAAAGAAAATGCATTTAAAAAATAGTTTCCTAAATACCCATGTGCTTATATCAGAAGAGTTTTACAAAAGATCAATCAGAGCACTAATTAGTTAAACAGATTTTTTTTTTTTTGTTCATGTAACGAGGTAGTAGGATCTCACTCATTTGTATTTTTAATTAGCAAGGCATTCACATTAAACAAGTTCTTCTCATTGAATGGTCTGTGAAATACTGCTGAGATAATTTTCAGACTTCATTATAAAATCTGTCCACTCTTGACAAATATCCTCCATGGAGAATTCTTCACCACCGTATTCCAGAGGAAGAATGTTTGGGAAATGCTGAAGTAAGCTTTGTTTGAAATTGGTCCCATGCATATGAATCTGAAATAGCCAAAATGTTTTAGGTTTGTCTTCTGCCTCTTGATACATTAGATGAATTTCCAGTGGAAAATCAACACCATAAAAGAAGGTACTCTAATAACTTCTAAGATAGAAAAGCATGTATTGATACTACATCCTTTATTCCTCTACTTATGAATCTAAAAATTTTACTTGTTTAGATTATGCTGCTTATGAATCTGATCTATCTTCTTATATTTGCATTCTTATAACTAGACCAGATTTATAAAATAATTATCTTCCTCTTTCACAAATATACCTTTAAAACTCTAACTAAAAGTATTTTATACATTCTTTTCCTTCATGTACAAATGATTCTTAACAAGATATCAAATATCCTGGGACTATTCTGTAGATGGTAAAAATGTCCTATCTGGTGTTATCCTATATAATAAAAGCCTAATATGCAAATTGACCAAACGGCAGAACGACCTGTGGAACAACAGGTCACTATGATGCGCACTGACCACCAAGGGGCAGACACTCAATGCAGGAGCTGCCCCAACCTTGCAGGCCCCAGGCCAGCCAAGGTGGGTGCCAGCAGGAGTGGAGGGGTCCCCCTGATCACCCTGCTGGTTACCCCACAGATCAGCCCTGATCACTGGCCAGGCCTAGGAACCCTACCCATGCATGAATTTTGTGCATCGGGCCTCTAGTTTCATATAAAATAAAAGCATAAAATTAGGTACATGGGAAATAATTTATGTGATACATTTGATGGATATTCTTGGCTAGTACAAAATTAAAAGACAGTTATGATGGTTCAAAGCCTTACTATTTCAAATATTTTATACAATAAAAATCAATCATATAATGCCCAAGTTAAAGATTTGGAACCTTGGATCAAAAGCATATAATGTTCATCTATACATGCAACAATCCTATATAATAAAAGGCTAGTATGCAAATAGACCAAACAGTGGAACAACCCGAACAACCGAACAACTGGTCGCTATGACGTGTGCTGACCATCAGGGGGCGTGTGTGGAACATGGTGGGTGTTGGCTGTGGTGGGATGGTGGAGGAGGTGAGCGGGGGTGCCAGACCAAGGTATGGCACCAGTTGCTGTCATTGGGGCGAGCCTCTGGTGGTTACTGAATAGTCTTTGCTCCTGCATACCACGGTCCTGCCCGGCACTTGCACCTACTGCCGGCGATGGCCCCACTTGCACCCGCTGCTGGTGCCTGTCCCAATCGCTCCATGCTGTCAGTGGGTGCAAGCGGGGACAGCGCCATCAGCACGTGGGAGCCGCAGTGGTGGAAGCGGGGATGCTGGCAGACGGGGGCTGGTGGCCACGGTGGGAGGGGACCAACAGGGGTGCGGAGGGTGGGCCGAGACCTACCCCTGTGCCTATCACAGTCTCGCAGACTGAAGAGTCCCGGGTTCAGTTCTGGTCAGGGGCACATGCCTGGGTTGCGGGCTTGATCCCCAGTGGGGGCATGCAGGGGGCAGCCAATCAGTGATTCTCTCTCATCAATAATGTTTCAATCTCTCTCTCCCTCTCCCTTCCTCTCTGAAATTAATGAAAATATACAATTTTAAAAAAGGTAGCATACCATAAACACTCTTCTGCATTTTGCTTATTTCATGTTACATCCTAAAAATCTTGTTGTATTCCATTGTGTCGATGTCTCACAGTTCATTTAATCAGTCCCCTGATGATGAACACTTGGTGGTTTCCAATCTTTTGCTGCAATTTTGTTTATATGTTTGGATAGGATAAATTGCCAGAAGCACAAAGGCTGTAATTTTGATAACTATTATAAACTGTCCTCTATAGGGAATATACCATATTGCACTCTCACCAGCAATGTGCAGGAGGCCCAGTTACCTCACAGACTCACTAACTTGATTTTCCAAAATTAAAAAGAAATATCCTATAGTAGAGGCCCGATGCACGAAGATTCGTGCAAGAATGGGCCTTCCTTCCCCTGGCTGCTGGCACCACCTTTGCTCTGGTTGGAGCCACCTTTCCGCCTTTGCTCTGGCCTGGAGCCGCCTTTCTGCCTTCCCATACTGCCCAGAGGCCTGGAGCAGCTGGGGCAGTGCGAAACGCCTGCATCCTCACCATGGCGACGATGCAAGCGTCCTGCCCCTGGCCGCTCGGCACCTATATATGCAAATTAATCTTCCATCTTTATTGGCTTATTTTGCATAGTCACTCCTGATTGGCTGATGGGCGTTGCAAAGGTACGGTCAATTTGCATCTTTCTCTTTTATTAGTATAGATAATAAAAGTGTAATATTGTGTCCAACCAATTGATCAACCATTTGGTTGACCACTCAACCAGTTGCTATGATGCGCACTGGCCACCAGGGGGCAGACGTTCCAACCAGTAGGTTAGCTTGCTGCTGGGGTCCGGCCAATCGGGACTGGGCAAGAGGGCCGGACATGCCCTGGAGCCTTCCTGCAGTCCCTCCCCGGCCAACTGGCCCCCATTTTCCCCAATCAGGACTGGGTGAGTTGGCCCCAATCGGCCCTGATCGCCCACTGACCGAGGGACCCCACCTGTGCATGAATTCGTGCACTGGGCTTCTAGTTAATTTATAAGAGTATTTGGCCTGTTAGATAAATACTCAAAATATTAGCTTAATGAAGCAGCTCTTAAATGAAAAAGGATTAGAACTTTTGGTAGAGAGGAATAGTGACTTGAATATGTTTCACTCACCCGTTCCTTAATTTTTTCAGTCAGGAATGGTTTAATCATGGAAAAGACAGCATGAAAAATTATTGGCTCATTTATCAAATGGATACCACGAACTTTTAATGGAAAGGAATCCTTTTGAAAATAAAGAAAAAATCTATTAATAATAAAGCATAAATAAATATATATTGTTATTGACAAGCCCTTCCTTGAACACTTGGTATACTTATGACAGCACCTAATGTGTGTTTCATTTTTAATATTACTTATTTCATCACCACAACACAGACTGCTTTACAGTTTATTGTCATTAGATTAAGAAAAGATCTTTGCCCTAACCGGTTTGGCTCAGTGTGGATAGAGAGTCGGCCTGTAGACCAAAGGCATGTACCTTGGTTGCAGGCTCCTCCCCTGCCCAGGGCTTGTGCAGGAGGCAACCAATCAATGTGTTTCTTTCACATGGATGTTTCTTTCGTCATTCCCTCTCTCTTCCACTCTCCCTAAAAATCAATGGAAAAATATCCTCGGGAAAAGATGAACAAAAAATAAAGAAAAGATCCTTAGAAAGTATTTACTTTGTAGTGTAAGCAAATAGAAATACCTGCATCTTTCATAAATAAGACAAAAAAAATTTCTCCCCCCATGACATATAAATGTTCTCTTAAGGAACCAATGAGTGTCAATAATTAACCTTTCCCCCAAATTTTTAGTTTGAGAAAAAAATAAAACTTTCATTAGAGTTGAAAGAATAGTCTAATAAACACACATTGTACAACTTTTGACCCAGGTATATATAAAAGTAATTTGGCTTATTCAGAAGATTTCATAAAGTTGAGCTGAAAGAAAAAAATGGCATCAGTAGTTTCCCTACCCAAAGATGTATTGTTAGTACAGAGTCCTTTCTTGCCAAGGTTCTTTCATACTAAATTCTTTTTTTTTTCCTTTCCCTATGCAAAGCTTTTAGAGATGTGTTATCTATCTGGGGCTTTTTCTTCCAGATTCTTTCTAAGCCTGATTTTATTTTAAACAGAATTGCTAATATGGTCTCTAAATCATTTGTATCCTGTTTTGTCCCATGGATATGATACAATTTTTGTAAACATCATGGCTTTTAATATGTTGCAATAATCCATCAGGTGGATGCACCATACTTTAAGTAACCATTTTCCTATTTCTGGACAAATAAGCTGTTTCTAATAGTCTTACTAATAAAAAATAAATATGTAAATTGTCACTTCACAATACCCATAGCCAATCAGGAGTGAGGATGCAAATTAACCCAACAAAGATGGCAGACACCCCCCCACCCCCCTCCCACCCCCCCTCCCTTGCCCAGCTGCTCCAGGCCTCTGGGCAGCGGCCTCCTCAGGGCCTCCCTGCCAAGCTCCACACCTGTCAACCGTCCTTGCAGCCTCCCTGTGGTCCAGCCCCTGGCCTCAGAGGCAACCCTCTGGTGCCTGAGGTCGTAGCTCCGGTGTCTGGCATCTCCCTCTACCCCACCCCTGCCCCACTGCTCTGGTAAACAAAACCCTAGCATTGGAGCAGCCCGTGGGGCACAGATGCACGCGGGAGCTCGCTCGGTGCACAGTTAGCTTGCTCTGGGAGCCCCGGGCCAGCCAAGGGGCTATGGTGGCGGCGGGCTGTGGGGGCAGCGGCAGGTGGCTCAGCTTTGTTTTGAGTAGATGAAAGAGGCCACCTACACAGTAACTCAAATGATCAGATCTCCCTCCTCCCTATTTCGCCACATCAAGAGGGGAGGGGCAACGGGCATGGAGGGAGGGCGGGCAGGAGGCCAAGGGCAGAGGAGGAAGAGGATGAGGAAGGGCCAGTTGCATCCCACTTTCACAATGGGAAAGTGAAACGTACTAGCGCCCCCAACCTCTCCAGTCCTCCCTGCCTGCCTCGCTCCGTCCCACCTCCTCCCCTCCATGCCTCCCTGGGAGCGCCAGTGCTGCACAGAAGAACTCTCCGGAGAAGGAGGGTGAGGAGGAAGTGGCACCTGAGTGTGCAGGGCTTGCTACCGCGGCCGCCACTGCACAGGCTGCCAGAGCGAGCCCACCGCGTGCTGGCAGCCAGGGGAAGGAAGGCCTATTCTTGCACGAATCTTCGTGCATCGGGCTGCTAGTAACCTATAAGAATTGATGCCACAGAGCCCATCTTTATGTATAGGGGGCAGTGATGGTTGTAAGCACAGTTTTGAACTCAGCTGATCTGGACTGGAACCTTTGCTTCACTGCGGACAAAATGCATGTGCTTGGGCATTGCTGTCACCTCTCTGACATAGTTAATTAACTTGTAAAATGGGAAAAATAATAGTCATACGACATAGGCTTGTATAGACCCATTACATGGTAATTCATTTGAAACACTTAGCCAGGTACCTGGCACACGATACACTATTATTATTTTATACAAGGTCTACGCTATATTTAAGATTATTCCTTGGCTACGTTCCCCAAAGTAGGAATACAAGGTCAAAAATCATGGCCACTTATAAAAGCTTTTGATTTCTAAAAGAACTGTATCAATTTATACCTACCAAAACTTTTGTGACATTTGGTGTGCCATTGCTACAAATATTATTTTTTCATTCAATTTTTTAATTTGGGAAGATAATTTTAATGACAGAAAGATGAAGTGAACACATTATTGTTTAAATGTATAAATTCTGTGGTTACTAATCTTGAACATATTTTCACAATTTGTTGCAACATTCTTTCTTTTATGAATTAATAACATTTCCTCTTAGTATTATTGAGTTCTATGTATCATTTCTAAAATTTTATTTAATTTCCTAATAAATGTTCTATCCCTTCTCTTTGTATCACATATAACTAAGTTAAAATCTGTTGTTTGGAAGTATTATCCCAAGGAATGAAACTATACACTTACTGTAAGAACAGCAGCAATCTTCTTGGCTACAGATGGGGTGATTTGAAAAGCATGAGAAAAATGCCAGCCTTCCAGATCAAAGACAGCCTTGATTCCGTTCCGTTGGGTCTCCACCTCCTGTACAATAAGCTCGGATGTGATTAGACTTAAACGGAATACATCATAAACTGTAAACACTTTTGGGTCCCAGTGTGCTAAAAAAATAGAAATAAAAAATGACATATCTCAGTATTGCAAAGGGAAAGTGATTCTTTTTAGACTTAATAGATCAATAAAAATAAAAAATAACATATCTCAGTAAAGCAAAGGGAAACTGATTCTTTTTAGACTTAATGGATCAATAAAAATAAAAACATGTACAAAGATCACAAAGTGGCCAAATGGGTGGCCAAAAAAAAATGTGCCTGCTTCTCCCTAGCACAGAACAGGTTTGTATGTATGTATGTATGTATGTATGTATGTATTTATTTATTTATATTTTTTATCCCCCCCCTCACACCCCCCCCCCCCCACTCATGCCCTCACTCCCCTGTTGTCTGTGTCCATTGGTTAGGCTTATATGCATGCATACAAGTCCTTTGGTTGATCTCTTCCCCTTACCCCCACCCTCCCCTACCTACCCTCTGAGGTTCATCAATCAGACCATCAGAACAGGTTTTTAAGAATATGGGACAAAAAATAAAAAAGAATAAATACAGTCCGCTGGGTGTGGCTCAATGGTTGAGCATTGACCTATGAACCAGGTCACTGTTGGATTCCTGGTCAGGGTACATGCCCGGGTTGCTGGCTCAGTCCCCAGTAGAGGGCGTGTACGAGGCTGCCGACCAATGATTCTGTTTCATCATTGATGTTTCTATCTCTCTACCCCTCTCCCTTCCTCTCTGAAATCAATAAAAACATATTTTAAAAAATAAAACAGATACACTCATGGCATTTATGTATTTAAAGAAGAAGAAGAAGAAATGCAGCAGGCTGGATTTGATAGCCGGATGAAACTACAGCCCAAAGCATGCAGGAAACAGCTGTAGCTAAAGATGAGAATGCCTCTTGGTGTGCTACAAGCTCAGAGGTATTGGAAATGGGAGGAGCACAGCCTGGATTATGAAGAGAAACTAGTGCTCTATAGTAACCAGAGAGGTTGCAATAGGAAATGCCTGAGGACTTAGACAGGTTGGCTGTTGTCTCTGACATCACTGAGTGACAATTAGCATGTAGCAGAGACAGGTGCTGACAGGCTAGACCAGTAATTGTGGGCTTTGGAAAACAGGGAAGCACCCACGTAGCTACCCACACCCAGGAAAAACAGGAATACCTGTGCTAAGAAGAGGAGTCACTGACATTCTTCTCCTCTCTCCTCCCCTACCATTCCAGGAGCAGGCCACGGCATGCAGAAAGGACAGTAATAGACAGGCTAGCAGGTAATCTTAAAAAATATATATGCACATAGAAACCCACACCTAAAACCTATATATTCATGTTGGCCAATATCACCCCAATCAATTTAATTAATTAATTAAAGTAAATTTAAAAATACACATATATGCACCCACTATGTTGTAATGGCCACATTTCAAGTGCTCAACAGCCACATGTGACTAGTGGCTACTGTAGAACAATTTCATCATCATAGAAAATTATATTAGATAGTTATGGACTTTAATCTCCTTTAAGGCAAAAGAAAAACGTGCCTTGAAATTTTAATTCCTTCTCTGACATGCATCTAACATTTATTGAGTGACTATTAGATACCAGGTCATGTTTTAATTATGTTTTATATACATTACAAGATTCAGTGGTCACAGTAATCCTATGAGATAGGTTTTTACTGTGCCCATTTGTCAGATGAGAAAACAGAGTTACAGCTACACAGCTCTCCATGTAGCTAGAACACAGCAGAGCTAAGATTCCAGCCAGGCAATGTATTCCCAAGAACCTGCATTCCTAAGAATTAAGCCAGAGTCAAAACTTAATATTCAAAATTAAATTTTATTTTTGCTGCTTTAGTATAGTAGTAAGTCTCAAAAGGCTTAGGGTTACAGCCAACCCTTGAACAACATAGGGGCTAGGATATTGACCTCCTAGGTAGTAAAAAATCTGAGTATAACTTTTCACTCCCTCAAAACTTAACTACTAATAGCCTACTACTGACCTGAAGCTTTACCGATAACATAAACAGTCATTCAATACATATTTTGTATGTTACCTGTATTATATACTTTGTTCTTACAAAGTAATCTAGAGGAAAGAAAACGCTGCTAAGAAAATCATAAGGAAGAGAAAACACATTTACAGTACTGTACATACTTATTGAAATAAATCTGTGTTTAAGTGGCCCCACAGAGATCAAATCCATGTTGTTTGGGGGTCAACTGTATATCTGCTGGCTTGGATGCTAATAATGGCAAAAACGTAGGTTTGGGGTGCCCTGCCAGACCGGGGAAAGGCTATGTGCATTTTTCACTGCTTTTACAGGTGGTACCTAGGAAGGTGGTTAAGCTAATGTTCTATCAAAGAGCTCTAAGACATATTTCCTTTTCTGGTTCTTCCCATTCATTCAATTAAAATTAGAAAATTTATAAATATGTAGTTTATCTTCATTTTCTTTTTTTAAAATTTATCTTTATTGTTGAAAGTCTTCCAGATGGCCCCCTCTTTCCCCCAGTAGCCCCCTTCCCCTAGAACAGTGGTCGGCAAACTGCGGCTCGCGAGCCTCATGCTGCTCTTTGGCCCCTTGAGTGTGGCTCTTCCACAAAATACCACAGCCTGGGAGAGTCTATTTTGAAGAAGTGGCGTTAGAAGAAGTTTAAGTTTAAAAAATTTGGCTCTCAAAAGAAATTTCAGTCATTGTACTGTTGATATTTGGCTCTGTTGACTAATGAGTTTGCCGACCACTGCCCTAGAACAACATGTTATTCTACACAACACACAGGACATACGCTGCACACCCTGCTCTGACCACCTGTACACCTGCATGTCTTTCTTGATTTTAAAATCGCTTGGAGGTAAACAGTACACTTACAGATGAATGTACTACAAGAGGCCCTTGCTAAGCAAGAAAAGACTTGACTCAGTGCTGAGGTGTTTATGATTTAAGTAGCATATTTGCCTTTTCATTATTAAGGTGTCATTTCACTACTTAATTTGCCCCATTAGTGTGTGAACAAACTAGAAAAACCTCCAGGCAGGCAGTGCAGAGCCAGGATACTTGCAGAATGAATCATCTGTAAATTTTAGGTTCTTGGAATCCCTGGGCAGGATTGCCAGATAAATGAAATGTAGGTTTACTTGCCAGATAAAACATAGGTACTATGCTAAATCTGGCAACCCTACCCCAAGGAATTCAAAGAACTTCATTCAACATCCCATAACACTATGGGAGCAATTCCAGTGGTTCTCAACCTTTCTAATGCCGCGACCCTTTAATACAGTTCCTCATGTTGTGGTGACCCCCAACCATAAAATTATTTTCGTTGCTACTTCATAACTGCAATTTTGCTACTGTTAATGAATCGTAATGTAAATATCTGTGTTTTCCGATGGTCTTAGGCTCTACAGCAGCAGTTCTCAACCTGTGGGTCGTGACAGAACCACTAGCAGGGTTGGCTAATGATTCTGTGTGTGTGTGTGTGTGTGTGTGTGTGTGTGTGTGTGTATAGAATAATTCTACTCAGTTTTCTGACACCCTTTCAATAATTAACTGCAGGGACTTCTTGCAAGAAAGCAAACAGTTGAATTACAGGCAGCCATCTTATCTACAAATCTATACATATTTTAAAGTCCCCTAAAATATTTAAAGATGTAAAAGTTTCTGCAAGATTATAATTCATAAGATTCTGCTCATAAAATATTGGGCCATGCCCTGGCCAGTGTGGCTCAGCTGGTTGGAGCATCTTCCCTTATACCAAAAGGTCTCAGGTTCGATTCCAGTCAGGGCACATACCCAGGTTTCAGGTTTGATTCCCAGGCCGGATGCATATAAGAAACAACTGATCAATGTTTGTCTCTCTTCCCTCTCCCTTCCTCTCTCTTTAAAACCAATAAAAACAAATAAACAAACAAAAACACATAAAATGTTGGGCCATGACAGGAGGCTGCAGGTGGTATGTGTCCTTCTCCCTTAAAGGCTATTTTTGATCCCATGTGGGTCTAAGGGTGGGTCTAAGGAAGGTGCAGAAGTTATTGGTCACCAACCTACAAGAAATACTAGGAAGACCTGATGGCAGAAAGGGGAAGCAGTGAAAAGCAGGAGGGACATGTAGAATCGTGTCTTCAGCACCTCTCGATTCCTGCTTTCCCACAGCTCCTTTCTCCATCCAGGGCAATGAGCACCTTGCTCAGCAGCCTGAGTTCTGTCCAACTACTCATTCACTCACTCCAAAATATTTAATCAGCACCTACCATGTGCCCTGGTTCGGCGCTTGGTGTATATCAGTGACCAGAACATTATCATAGTTCAGAGCTCTTATTTGTATTTCCTGCTAAGCGTTTTTACAACACTTCCCCCTTGATCTTTTTCATCTCCCCCTCTATTTCTCTTTTCTGTTTTCTTTTCCTCATATTTTATACATTTGACTGTGGAAAAATGGGAGTAGGATTTTCACTGGGTTTTGTTAATTTTCTCACAACTGCCAGTTTTTTTATACTCAGGGGACATCCTATATAATAAAACCCTAAAATGCAAATCGACTGAACAGTGGAACAACCAGTCGCTATGACATGCACTGACCACTATTGGGCAGACGCTCAACACAGGAGCTGCCCCCTAGTGGTCAGCACGCTCCCACACGGGGAGTGCTGCTCAGCCAGAAGCCAGGCAGGTGGACATCCCCCGAGGGATCCCGGACTGCGAGGCGGTGCAGGCCGTGCTGAGGGACCCTCCCCCCGCCCCGCCCAAGTGCACATGTTGTGCACTGGGCCTCTAGTTAAAATATAAAATACACCTAAGTTAAAACCTAAACACCTAAATGTTTAAATATGAACTCATTGAAGCCTTCTGTATGGCGGTGAAGAAAAAGCAAAGAGTAGTGCTTTGTCTCACTTACCGATTCTGTAAATGAGAACTTTGCTGCCGGTGGGGTCTCTGTCTCTCAGGACTCCAATGTAGCCAGCCCTCAGAAGGCCAAGAATGCTTCTGGGGTGGAGATCTGCACTTATTTCGGGACATTCTGCTCTCCACTTATAATAGTTTTTTAGTAACTGAAAAACAAAATAGAAATTGTCTACAGATAGTGCACATGGTAAGCATTTTGTAAAACTGTCAGGAAAGCCTTGGCATTATGTATGGCCTTTGCCATCCATTATGTCAGGATTTTAATCTAGGGTATCCTTTTAGCATATAAACTAAAAGTTTCCTTCATCAAGGATCTCAGGTGATAGGAGGTAATCACAAATTCAAAGTTGAGTAATTCTTATTTGTCTCCTGTGGTGAATAGTCTCCAAAGATAAATGCTGACCCTCCTCCCCAACACACACACACCCATGCACACATGTCATCAAGATAAGGAATCCATTTGATTCCTTCCACTTAGACCCAGGCTGGCCTTACATCTTGCTTTGACTAATAGAATTTAGCAGAAGTGACACTGTGCTAGGTTTTAAGAAACCTGGGACTTCCTGTTTTGCTTTTCAGAATCCAGACACCGTGTAAGATTATGAAATGAAAGTCCATGCAGAGAAGCCCTGGGGGACAAGAGGCTATGTAATTTAGATGGTCTGACCTCAGCCAAGGTCCCATCTGATGCAATGTGGAGCAGAGATGAACAGCCCCACTCATCCCTGCCCAAATAGGGGAATCACAAACAAATAATAGCTGTGGTTTATGCCACTAAATTTTGGAGTGATTTGTTACTTGCCAATAGGTGACTAGCACATCCACCTTTGGTCTTTCTGAAATAAAGAATGGAAATCAATCTAATGGATTAACTCCACAAATATGTTTGGAAGATGTACAATGTTCCACACACTGTGTTAGGCACTTGAGTTAAAGCAGTGACCAGAGTAGATCCCTAATTTCACTAGAGGTGACATATTGGTGACAAAACTGGCACACACAGGCCATGCTATGTAGTAAAAAGTTCAGTTCCCAGGCTGCCTCTTCAGAAAAACCTTGGTGTCACCACTTATTACCTATGTTATCTTGAATAACTACTTCTCAAAATCTGCCTTCTAGAGTTATGTGTAAAGCATACATGGGCATAATGAATACCGGTTAGTATTGTCATAATAGGGAAGGTTATTTGGGTTAATTGGCTCATATAACTATTTAGTGCAGGTTTACATTAAAGGTAACTAGAATGGCCCTAACCGGTTTGGCTCAGTGGATAGAGCGTCAGCCTGCGGACTCAAGGGTCCCAGGTTCGATTCCGGTCAAGGGCATGTACTGTGGTTGCGGGCACATACCCAGTAGGGAGTGTGCAGGAGGCAGCTGATCGATGTTTCTCTCTCATCGATGTTTCTAACTCTCTATCCCTCTCCCTTCCTCTCTGTAAAAAATCAATAAAATATATTTTTTTAAAAAAATAAAGGTAACTAGAATATTTTGGTTTTTTATTTTCTTTCCTACAAAAAAGAGCTAAATCAGTTATAGAAAGGAACATCTATACCACTGCTCTACTTTCTACAAATAGAAAAACAACAAAAATGGATTTTGTTAATAGTGCTATGCATTCAGAGAGACTATGGAATGGTATGCCTTGGAGATTAGGTCTTGACAAAATATGGTTTGAAGGAATCCCATTTTCTTTTTCCAAAAGAACCACCAATAATGGTTACTCTACATTTACAAATAATAAAAACATTGCCAGTGTATTGTGGAGAATATTAAAATCAAATTACACACTTAAAACTTACTATATTTACATTTTCTTCTTTGTGATTTTCAGCAGTCTCAATTTTTCTAAAATGGCAATATATTTGAATTTAAAGAGATCTATTAGAAATGTGGAACTAAAGTTCAGATGAAAGGAAAGGACACATTTTATATTTGAGAGTCATTGGAATAAATATAACTGTAACTACAAAGTAGTAATTGTCTACAGGAGAAATTACAAATATAAATTTTAAAAACCAAGGAAAGGGTAGAATTCTGAGCCATGGGATATGCCAATGGCTGGGGATGGCTGGCAGAGGAAGAGAGAAGCTGGTTGGTTGTAGGAGAAACACCAACATGGTGCACAGGGGAGGGAAAAGCCATCTGTGTTGTTCTCTCTCTCTCTCTCTCCCTCTCTCTCTCTCTCTCTCTCCCTCTCCATCTCCCTCCTTCTCCCTCTCCCTCTCCCTCTCCCTCTCCCTCTCCTTCTCCCTCTCCCTCTCCCTCTCCCTCTTCCTCTCTCTCCCTCTCCTTCTCCCTCTTTCTGATATTGTCACCCTATCATTTTCTCTTTCTGTCTTTCTCCTCTTTCATGTATATACTTCATAAACTTTTCTTAACTGCTTTATAAAAGAGGATGCTTCTAAGAGTTAAATGCAACAAAGAGGTAAGAAAGGGAAAAAGTCAGTAAATTTGCCAACCAAGAAATAATTGGTGACCTAAATAGCGGTTTCCAAAAGCAGTAGGAACAAAAGGCACATTGTAGATCCTCACATATTCATTCTAGTCTATAAGATGAATCCCTTTTCCTCCTCCATTGTGATTTCATTGAAAGAGATCTTCCAGGTAACAGAGGCAGGGACTTATGTTCAAGTAATCCTTATTTTACTCATTAATGGCCCCAAAGCCAATCATATAACTTTAATTACAGTATATTGTTACACTTGTTCCATTTTATTATTAGTTATTTTTGTTAATCTCCTACTGTGCCTAATTTATAAATGACACTTTATCATAGTTATGTATGTATAGGAAAAATACTAGTATATACTGTATCTAGGGTTTGGTGCTATTCATGATTTTAGACATCCACTGGGGTTTTTGAAAGTATCCCCCAAGCATAAGGGGGATGACTATACTACATGAGTAAATCAGCTGGATCCACACACTTGAAAAAATGATCTTTGTAAAGACACACAATTAACTCTCATGCCTTTGACATTTAACTTTCACAAACTGAAATATTTAAACCTGGATCACTGATTATTACTTTTCCACTGAGAAATAAATTCTAAGGTCCAGTTGACATAAAGAAATTATGTACCTGACAAAATACTACTGAGCAATTCTCAGACAAACCACCTAAAGTTCACAACAACAAAAAAATTGGGTGCAAGTGAATATCTTGATGGGAAGGCACCTGTTTTGTACCACAATTAGGAATAAATAAATATAAAAAGTTAGGGTTTGTTTTAACTATGCTTTATAATAGAGTACCTTCCTTCTTACATTTCCATGTACTTTCAAACAAAATAGCGACCATATTTGTGCAGCTTTCACAATCTTTAATGGCATCATTTTGATCTCTCCTCACAACCAACCTGAGAGGTTTACCCAATTTTATGGATAAAAAGACTTAAACTCAATCCCAGCCAGGTGGCTCAGGAGTATAGTTCCATACACTAAAAAGACTGCAGATTCATTCCCAGTCAGGGCACATACCTAGGTATCAGATTCCATCCCCAGTCTCAGGTTCCATCCCTGGTCAGGGGGGTGGATGGGAGGCAACCAATCACTTTTTCTCTCTCTCTCTCTCAAAAATGAATGAATGAATGAATAAATAAATAAGACTAAAGCTCAAAGAAGTTGCAAATGTGTTTAAAGACAATAACTACAGGAGCAGAATGGAGATTGAAACTGACACAATATGATAAATTCTACAAAAGAAGCTACACTGAGTGGGGAATTAACAGGGAGAGTCAATGGTACTTTGAAAACTTAAAAGTCTTTGGGAACACCGTAACAATAAGTGCAGGATAAAAAACTTACCGCATGGACCATAAATATATGGAACTGGACTATTCACTTGTGAAAGAGAAATTCACAAGAATATATAGAACAGGCAGAGGTTAAGAATTGGCTATTTTTATGTCCATTGTTTTAAACAGACAGGACAAGTGTAGTGTACTCGAGAGCACAGGCTCCCCTGAGTTTAACAACCCAACTTCAGATTCTTGCTCTACCATTTAATAGCTGTGATTTCAGGCAAGTCACTTACCTCTTTACATCTCAGCTTCTTCTAAAATGAGAAAATGATGACATAATCCTCGCAAACACTACCTATAAAGGACCTGACACTCCAAAAGCAATTAAGATTCTAAAAAACCCATGAATTCATTATCACTTCAAATACAAAAACTAGAAAAATGAGAAATTTCATTACAACTGAGGGACTTAGTGAGCTTTCTTCATACAAAACAAAAACTATAGGGCTTTTATATTATAAATAAGGAAGTTTGAGTTGAATTGACTGTCTTTGTAAAGGAAATAAACAGTTTCATGCTCTAAACTTTTCCCCTTCATTTCCAGTTGACAGAAAAGTAGGACAAAGAGTTCACAGACAGTAACTTGATGCCAGTTCAGTAGATTCAGACAGTCTTGCTAGCAAATTCCTCAAGGACATGGTGCAATGAAAACATTTCAGAACATAGAGATCATAGGAAAGTATGTAAATAACACTAAGGCTGGAGGTAAATTTTATTTTTTCTGTTTTGTTGTTTTTTTCTTTTTTATTTATAAAATTTATTGGGGTGACACTGGTTAATAACATTAAATAAGTTTCAAGTGTACAGCCTATAATTGTACATCACCTGCACTGTGTGCTCACCACCCAAAGTCTAGTCTCCCTCTGTCACCGTGTATTTGACCCCTTTACCCTCTTCGGTCTACCTCCCCCCGCCCCCCACACACACATTCCTTCCCTCTAGTCTATATCTATAGACATTACTTTTAAAAAGCAAACAAAATGAAATCAACAAGTCATACACTTTTTACGGTTTGTTATCTCTACAACATATACAGGTATATGTTTAATGCCTCACTTACACTGCACTCTCCCTGAGACCTGAGGCTGTGTCATTATATTGAGCATATAAGAAAATATTAGTTTGTTACTCATGATGCTGGGACAGCTGGGTAGGCATCTGACAGAATGAAAACAAAGTCAGATTCCTAGTTTGTTTCTAACATCAAAGAAATCCTAGTAGAGCAACAACTCCAACATCAAAAAGAGAAGTCACAGATTACTAAAGAAAACTTTGGGAAAAAGAAGAGCTTATGAAGCCCAGAAGCAATCAGAGAACAATCACATTTGTTTCATAAAAACTAAAAATTCTGCACAGAAAGAAAATAGCATTACCAAAGTCAGAAGACAAACAATGAATCGGGACAGCGGCCTATTTACTTTAATGCATAAAGATATTTTATGAATAAGTTTATATTGTATGTATGTTATATTTTATGTAAACAAATGGAAGAAAATAAACAAGTGGCAAAACAAGCAGTTACTGAGAAAAGAATTTTAAGATGTTAAATATATGAAAGATGATTAACCTCACTTGTAATTGAATACATGCGTATTATGATAATGAGAATCAGGTTCTCACCTCGCAGGTTGATACACAGACCACAGTGTTGGCTAATACCGCGTGGGTGATAATTGGCAGAGAAAAGCATCATTATGCAATACGGAATTGACAAAATTAGTGCCAGCACTTTTGGAGGACAGTCGTTTTATTCCTCAACACTGAAGATACACATCTCACTTCACTGGGCAATTCCGCAGGTTGAACTTATCCTATAAGGACGTATTCCTATTTTGCACAAAGACAAATGTACAAAGACAGACTAGAATATCCAGTTGTTGATGGAAGACACTCCATGGGTCTTGCTTACTGCATTTTGTATACTGCCAGGCAAATTGTAGGAGTTCAAAAAATAGTCATTGAATGGGGACTGAAGGGTGCGTATGGCAGCAGTGCCCTTGTCTGACGACAAGTCCACGCCCAACAGCAGGGACTGCTCAGTAAGTCAGCATAATATATTCACACACTGAACAGCAAAAATCCACAAAAGAATAAGTTATATGACTCTGGCTGGTATGGCTCAGTTGGTTGAGCATTGTCCCATGCATCAAAAAGTTGCTGGTTCCATTCCCAGTCAGAGCACATGCTCAAACCCCAGCAGAGGGCGTGCAGGAGGCAGCCTATCCATGTGTCTCTCTCACATCAATATTTCTCCCTTCTCTCTCTAAAACCAATAAAAACATATTTATTTTTTACAAAAGAATAAGGTTTATGTATACATGCTGGGATATAATGATCTGTGAGAAATTAGGTTTTTTAAAAGGGCAAAATATGAAATATATACATTTGCTTGTGTGACGGTAGACTGCCTGGAAAGAGAAACAAGACGCAGGTAACTGTCTCTGGGTAGATGGCGTGGCAAACTAAGGACTGGGATGGGGAACGTTTTTCCTTTAGAAAGTTACTTTTAGAAACTTACTTTGTATCCTTTAGTATTTATGGATTCTTTTTACCACCAGTAAAATTTAATCTCTCAATTAAAAATTAGTTAACAACCGAAAACCCTCATACAGAGACACGCTGGGATCCTGTACTCTTCTACTTCCCCTGCCTTTCAAGCCACTCTGAGAAAGTCTAGATCAGGTTCATGTGCTGACTGCTTACTCTCTGCCAAGCTCTGTGCTGGGCACCTCTCATTCTGTCAAATTGGTTAGTGGTCAGTCGCGGACAGGAGTCAGTGAGGTAGGCGTTCTCGCCACTATTTAAGAGATGAGGATGCTGAGCCCAAAGTAACAGAACTAAAGGTCGCATCCCTCCTTCTGATTCCTGTCTTCCCAACACACCCTATTTCACACAACCAGCTGTAACACACCTAGAAACACAAAAGAACAGCCTCATCCCTCATTCTCTTTTATTTTATTTTTTATTTATTTCAGAGAGGAAGAGAAACATCGATGATGAGAGAGAATCATCTTTCAGCTGCCTCTTGCGCGCGTTCACACACACACACACACACACACACACACACACACACACACCACACACACACTGGGATGGAACCCGCAACCCGGGCAATAGAACCACGACCTCCTGGTTCATAGGTCCACGCTCAACCACTGGCCCACACCTCCCAGCTCATCCCTCATTCTGAAACTCAAAATATACTGGGCTGCTTTAGCGTCTTGACACTTACAGATTACTATTAATCATACACTTTGGCTAGAATTTGACTGTAGACCTTCTGTCTTATTCGCAATTTCATTCTCCCCTCCACATGTGGAGTTACTTGCTAAATTGTAATAAAATGTAGGCTTCCGACCTCTCGGCTGTATTTTGTTTTATATCACTAGCTTTCTGCCAGGGAAAAGCAAAGGCATTTTCCCCAAACTTTATGTTCAGGAGACTCATCAAAGACAGAGTTCCCGTGTTTGGGGTCACATGGGCCATCACCCGGGGAAGGGCTCCAGCTTTGTCTGGATTTCCCGTTTCCAAGACCCAGAGACACTGAAGGGACCGGAGCTGGATTTCTCAGAACACCAGCAGCCACAGCGCCCGCGGCCCAGGGCGCCAGGCGCGCGCTCCCACCGAGGTCCTGCTCCTAACTTCAGCTTTCGCGGGGGTCAGGGCAGCATCCCCCCGCCCCGGGGTACCAAGGCCTGCCCTCAGGCTAGGGCGCAGCGAGGAGGCACCCTTACCCGCCAGGCTAGATCGAGGTCGAAGTCCCGGGCGCGCAGGAAGCGCAGCAGAAAGGGGTCGGTGAGCGGCGGCGGTGCGGGGACAGCGTCCAGCGCCCGCGCCCGGCGCCGCAGTTCGGCCAGGCTCGGCTGCAGCAGCGGCGAGTGGTCGGGCAGCGCGCTCAGCTGCAGCCCCGCCGGCGGCCCCGGCCGCGCCTCTGCCATGCCCGCCTCCTCTGCTGCGGCAGGGGTGGCCCTGGCGACCGGGAAAAGCCTGGACTGAGCGCCACCCTCCGGCCCCTCCTCCAGTGGCCTCTGCCCAGCGCACGCCCACCCTCCCGCCCAGCGGCCCGTGGCGGCCCCGCACTGCCTCCCCAAAGGAAACCACGTGGTGTCCCCACAGGTGCTGATAATAGTAAATCGAACAGTCAGCTGAGGTAAGTCACTGGTGGTCAATGCCAACGGAAGATGTCAAAAAGTTGGTTTCCCTACATTAATTGGGATATTTCAAATAAATCTGATAGGGAGCTTTATCTCCCTCTCTCCCTCTCTCTCTTTCCCTTCCCCCTTAGCAACCATTTGATGCGCTGTGACTCACTACTAAGCCCTCCTGCCATCAAGGCTCCAAGCTGACTCCCAGCCTCAAACTATAAGGATGCCACCCTCACAGACCCCCATCTCCTCCTCTCCCTCCCAATCCAGGCAAGTCTTCTCAGCTCTTGGCCTTCACCCTGTTAGTTACTTACACAGACAAAGGTGGGCAAAAATAGGCTTACAGTTGTGAGTACTTGGAACAGTTTATTCTTGTATTATTGTTTATTAATTATCGTGCTACTTATTTGTATTACAACTGTAAACCTACTTTTGCCTACCCCTGTATAAATGACTAGCAAGTGCCAAAATATTTTTGGACACCATATACTGCCGCTGTTGGACTCCACCCCCATTTCCAGTCTCTCAATAGACAAGTCCAATATCCTTATCGAAGAGGAAGCAAGGCAATGATGTACAAACCAAAAAGGTTGTTAAACTGGCCATTTATTGATCTATCTATTGCAACTATCCTAGAATTGGCCTGTCTCCCCAAGAGGGAATCCATGAGACTAATTTCTATGGAATATATATTATGTGACAGGAAAATGCTAGACTTGCCCAAACAAAACCGAATTTTTGCCTTTAAAAAACTCCGGGTGGTGAGAGAGGCTGCCATTTCATTCATTAAAACAGTAGTTATTGAGCTTCTACTGTGTCCAGACCCTGTTCCAGGTACTGAGGGTACACCTGCGAACAAAACAGACAAAAGCCCTAAGTGTCAGGGAGTTTCCATTCTTGTAGAGGGAGGTAGACAATAAACAAGTAAGTAATGAAGGTATGGTCTGAGAGATATCGATAAAGGAAATGGAGAAACGTAAGCAAGACAGGAGGACAGCACGGACAGTGAGGACTGAATAAACACCTGCAGGGGGTGAGGAAGCTGGCCCAGGGACAGCAGGGCCGCAGGCTTTGACCTCCATTCTGAGGGAGCTGGGACGCCAGTAGAAAACATAATCGGAATCCAATGAGAAAGCTATTGCAAGCGAGGAGAGAGCTTTGGTCTTTCCTTGGAGTGAGTTGGAAAGCTTTTGGGGTAAAACTATTCTGAAGGAGGTATGGAGAGAGTGCTGTGAGAGCACAGAGGAAGCCTTCCTGATTCTGCTTAGGGGGTGCATTGGGAACGTTTTCCAGGTGAAAGAGAGGGGGGCTGAGAGCAGGAAGAAAGTGCTTGTCAAAAGGAATAGACCATGTAAAGCCTTACTTGGGGCTCTGAGTAATTCAAGGTATAAGGGAAGCCAGTCTTCTCTAGTAGTTTAAAGTGTTTAAAAGTAAATTAACAAATGAGTGTACATGTAGCATATTTTCTTTTTTTATAGTTTTTTAAGTTGAAATAATAACTTATTTATTTAAAAATATGTTTTTATCAATTTTTATGTCTTTATTGTTTAAAGTATTACATATAGTATTACATGTCTCCTTTTTCCCCCATTGATCTCTCCCCGGCCACCCCCACCCCCCAGCACATGCCCTCACCCCCCTAGTGTCTGTGTCCATTGGTTATGCTTATATGCATGCATACAAGTCCTTTGGTTGATCTCTTACTGCACCCTCACCCCCTGCCGCCTTCCCTCTGAAGTTTGACAGTCTGTTCGATGCTTCTCTGTCTCTATTTTTGTTCATCAGTTTATGCTGTTTATTATATTCCACAAATGAGTGAGATCATAAAATCAGAAACACTAATTAGAAAGGACATATGCACTCCTATGCTCACAGCAGCACAATTTACAATAGCTAAGATTTGGAAACAGCCTAAGTGCCCATCAGCAGATGAGTGGATTCAAAAACTGTGGTACATCTATACAATGGAATACTTCGCTGTGGTAAAAAAAAAAGAACTCTTACCATTCACAACAGCATGGATGGACCTGGAGAGCATTATGCTAAGTGAAATAAGCTAGTCGGAGAAAGATAAATATCGCATGTAGCATATTTTCTTCTCTTTCAATTTATTTTTCATCACATTCTCCTACTTGTCCTTAACAATTGGCATCTGATTTTTTGAAATTGGACAGAAGGTGTAGTGAGAGATCATTGACATAGCTATAATACCAGTTATGGTATCCTCCTATGGTAGTGAGCTGTATGTGGATAGTGAGCCATACGTTATGTCTGCATTTGTGAAACTCTTATAAACACAAAAGAGTGTTTACTTATTGGTTGAGTTAATTGCCATTGAACTGGATGAAAATGAAACCAAGATGGAGCCCAGAAGGCCATGAGAGATGGCTTCTAAATTCACAGGAGGTGGCAGGGTATCTGTAACAAAAATGTGAAGCCATTCCAATGTCTGCAGTCAGTGGCACTGAGTGCGTCACGTTTTGTGAAATAATGCAGACCATGCTTGTGTGTTTCAACAATGTGCCTTGAATCTACATATATAACATTTTTAGAATTCCTGGCACAAGTTTTCAGGAGATGTTACTCAATTTTTGTTTTGAAGTGTGTTCAATGTTGCTATGCTCATGTTTTATCCTGGTGATCTCTCACTGCAAATGCTTCCAGGCCTCTACTACAAAGATTCCAAAGGGGCTTCTGGAACTATTGGTATGAAGAAACGAAAACATAGATGGGAGGAAAAGTTAGTTCATATTTGCACAACTAACCTACAATTTATGCTGAAGTTGTTTAACAATTAATCATTAGCAGATAATAAACTTATAGGTATAACAATTAGTTTACTTTCAGCTTCGCAAGAAAGATGTAAATACTATTTATTATTGTTAAGAGATAACTTTTAAAAAGGGGTAAAATTAGGACTCATACAGATATCAAAATGAACATGTGTTAAAGACTTTATTTCACTTATAAGCAAGGAACCAGAAAGATGTCATAAGAGAGTCAAAGAAGAAATCAAAACAGCACACATTTATATGGAATAAAGGATGTTGAAATAAATGTGCAAATGGTGGCAAAAGTAACTGCTGCAGGGAGAGAGGGAGGTCAGTTGAAACTCCACCAGGTAGGACAGATTTTGCATGCCCTTTGACAAGAATTATTTGCTATTGCTTTCAATCACCTACAATTTACAGACCTGTGAAATAGCCGATATAGAATCAGAATCAGGTAATCCAGAGTACCATCTAGACTAGAATCTCGATTCCAATAATTACAGGCTGTTGTTGTTCCTTGTGATTAAGCCCCTAGAGCAAACATGTCAAACTCAGAGGCTAACACGGGCCAAATAAACAAGGTTGAAGTTTATGTGGGCCACAAAAAAACAAAAGCTTCAATTTTCATAGAAACGTAGGTTTATTTCTATAGAGACATGCTGAATACAAAGGGCTGAAATAAATGAGTAATCGTTAACATAAAATAATAGAACATTTTAATAAAATTAATATTTTTCTTGAACATTAACTTACCAGACACTGAATAACTGCACAAATTAATAAACGTAACGCAAATAAACCTATTTTTCTTGTTCTTGAAAGCAAAATATTTCCTGTTGCACACACCAAACAAGTCAGTCCAAGACTAATGACGTGGCCATCAGCTGCTAAAATATTCACTGCTGGTATTAGTGGAGAGAAATGGTGCGCTTGCGAGTAAGGCATTAAAGGGAAATGAATGCAACACGATTACAGTCATTAGCGAACGTTGTAGTTCGTTATTAATAATTATGTATAACAGGATATTGTAAAAATTAAGTTACAAAATTTTTATTAAAACGTTTCTTATATACCCTTATATTGGCTAGGCTGCAAAAATATTCGTGTGGGCCAAATGTGGCCCGCAGGCCGCGAGTTTGACATGCTTGATCTGAGTCTACTCAATTCATACTTTTTCAGTGAAGCACGAATTTTATCTTACTAGAAACCTTATTTAAAAAATTTTAAAGTCATGTTTATCATGGAAATTTTAAAACATACATAGAGAATAGTTATGAAAACTAATGTGCAGCTTGCTTCAGCAATCAATGGTATTTTGCCAGTCTTGTTTTATCTGCCTCTCCCACTTCTTTAATAAGCTGAAATATTTTAAAGAATACCTATAATCATTTTCCTAGTAAATATTTTAATGTACATTTTTCTTTTTTTTTAACATTACCACAATACCATTTTTTACACCTAAAAATATTAGCAACAATTTCCCAATATCCTCCAATACCCAATCTATATTAAAATTTCCCTTATTGTCTCAAAAATATTTAAGTTATTGAAAGTAAGATTTACTTGAATCCATACATTGTATTTGTGTGGTAAGCCTAAGTGTAAGTGCCCCCCCCCCCCTTTTTTTAAATAATACCATTAATTTGTTGGAGGAACTAGGTCAATTTTCCTTTAGATTTACCACGTTCTAGATTTGCTGATTGCTTTTTTGTAGTATCATTAAATCTTCTTTTCCTGCATTTTTATAAATGACTGTTAGATCTAGAGGTTTGATTAGCATTAGGTTCAATCTTTGGCAATAATATTTTATAAGAAAACTCTCCTTTGTATCACATGATAACATACATATCTGTATTCTCCCACCTTCATATGTTAATATCAATTGGTTTAGATGCTGCTGACCTAATCTAGCCACTTAAAAGTTTCTCATTTCCCTTCTATCCAATAGTTTTAGCATTTCCTTATGACAATCTCTGCATAGGCCCATTACTTTATTAGGGATTGTAAAATGTTCATCTTCTAACTTATCATTTTCTCCTCATTTATCATTTTCTCCTCATTTATTTTCTGTGAATAGAACCTTTCCCTTACGATTTTTATAGAAAAGGTAATACAAATGCTTGATTGTTTTAATTAACTGGATGACAGTTATTTATTTATTTATTTATTTATTTATTATTTGTATCCTCACCAAAGACATGCTAAGAGAGAAAGAAAGAGGCATCAATCAGTTGCCTTCTGTACATGCTTCAACCGGGGATTGAACCCACAAACCAGGTATGTACCCTGACTGGGAATTGAACCGGCAACCTTTCAGTGCACAGAAGGACACTCAATCAACTGAGGCACTCCAGCTGGATGGCAGTATTTATTAAAGCTGAAAATTTTCATGCCTATCACCAGCAGTCTCTCTCCTACATATATGAACATATGTTCATATGTGTGACACATGTACAACAAATATGTGTATAACACATATGTTCAACCAAAAGGTACCATCTATAATAATCTATAATAATAAAAGCATAATATGCTAATTAAACTGGACATCCTTCCAGACAAAGCCAAGGCTGTGAGGGCCAAGCCCCTTGCATGAATTCGTGCATCGGGCCTCTAGTATGTTCAATGAAAGACTTAAAAAAATAGGAGCTCTATTTGTTATATCCCAAATTGGAAACAATGAAACCCTCCATCAACAGTAGGAGGGGTAAATTAATTGCGGTATATTCATATAGTCAAGTAATGTATGCAATGAGAATGAACAAACTAAAAATGCACACAACAACATGGATGCATCTCACAAACATAAGGCGGAGTTAAAGAAGACAGGCACAAAGGAATTTGTACTGTGCTGCCCCTCAATAACAAGCTTAAAACATGCAGAACGATTGTGTATTAGAAATCTGGAGAGTGGGTACCCGGGGGGTGAGTAGTGATTAGAAGGGACAAAGGGACTCCCATTCTTGCTCATTTCTACTAGATTGTCCTGTTTTCTGTGTTGTTTTTAGTGGAGAGAATTAGAAAATGTTTTTTTAAACAGAAAATATGTCATGACTTCATATTGGTTTTTCCCAATCAAATTTAGGATTGCCTTGCTACTACTATTCTTCGCTGATTTTATACTTGTATCTCTGCTTTCTTACACTGAAAAATCTTACCACCTATTGATATGAATATAATTACTTATTTGTCTTAAACTTAATTTTTATGTAAAAATTTTAAATTGGCAGTATCAATCATTTTACTAAAACTAAAAATCAGGTTATTGAATGATGTTAAGGATTTCTTTGTGGTACTTTTTTTTAAAATTTCTTTATTGATTAAGGTATTACATATGTGTCCTCATCCCTCCACTAAGCCCCCCCAACATTCCCCCCAACTCATGCCCTCACCCCCCTGGTGTTCATGTCCATTGGTTAGGCTTATATTCATGCTCTTTGTGGTACTTTTTGACCTGAAGATCTGTCTGTGGGCAAATAAAACTTTCCTGCTCAGTTGTTCCTATAAAATGTCCTCGACCCACAGAAACATCTTCACATACCATGAGATTCGATATGAAGCCCTGTGTCTAGTTAATTGGCCTGGCCTGAAAGTCTAGAAAAACTCCTCTTACCTCTTGGAGAAAGTCAAATGACTACATCTCAGTTCCTAAGTCCCCACGGTGCCAGCAAGACGGAACTTCTTAGAATTTACATTTCAAGGAGGATAGACCTGAGAACCAGGAGACATCTATGTATGAAATATGTAGCTTTTCCATGAGGACACATAACTGCCCTTCCCAGAATGAAAAGGTTCTACGTTATCAGTGGGTCTCCAAATCGTAAAAGCTGAGAGGTGGGGAGGCCAGTGGATCTATTTAGCTCCTGGAGAGCTTTTATTTGCATACCAAAGTATGGAGGTAGGTAAGAAGGACAGCTCTTTCCCCCCTTTATATACAGAGAAAATTTATTTTTCCTCAACACTCTCCAATGGGGGTGTTTGGCCACTCATGCAGGAACATTTCCCTTTAGCTCACATGAGTTACCCTGGACTAGGGACTAGCACAAAGGACACTAACCCACTTATTATTTCCTGTGAAGTATTCAATAAGAACATTGTCTCTCACCCAAAACACCTTGGGTGAAACTATTGTCATCAAAGGTCATTTATAGTCAAAGTCTGTGCCCATCTCAAGAGGTACATCCACATTGTCTTTCCAGTGGCCAGCACTGTTCCTTCCAAGTCCCCTTCATCACTGCCCATAAATCAGAGTGGATGCACATTTCAGGCCTCTCTCCTACACAAGGTGGAGGACCAGATGTGCCCTCTGACGTTTGGCCCTCTGGGAAGATTTCCTTTACCACCGTCGTTATAAAGTAGGCCGGAGTGGGGCAGTTGTACGGCAGTTGTCTGTGGCCAGCTGATGCCCTCCCAGGGTCAGCCATGCTTTCGCTCCCCTGTTAACTGATTATAGGGAGTCTCCATAAGATCAGAGATGTGAGTTCCAGGAGAGGTGGCAAAGCAGTGGGGGCAGGTACTATGGGGCATTGGGGCCATACGCTTATGAAATCTATGTGTGCTTCCTGACCTGCAAGGGCCCAGCTTCAAATACACTTTTTTCACCTAATAACAGAACGCTGCTGCACACACCCAATTTTATAATTCAGTAGATCAGATAACTGCTAATGATGGGCAATTCAGGTTACATAGTTACTTGATATTCCGTGGTTAGCCACTGAGTATCTACCTGGACCCAGTAGCCAACCAGGAGCAGCTTTTTGAATAAAGAAGTGTCATGAGCAGAACAAGGCATGGCCTTATAAAAAACCCCAGAGGTCTGAACTGTGATTCTCCCAATGGGGCATCGCTGTCTGCCATAGACATTTCCAGTCCCTATGTGGGCATAAGGCCCAAATGTCAGGGCAGTTGGCAGGGTAGCCTGGACCTACTGCTAAGGCTTTCCTTACTTCAAGCCCCACGCACCGGCAGCCTGACAGCTGATGGTGAATGCATCGGAGTAGCATGCTCATATGGGGTAAGATGCAGCCCCCAAAATCCAAAGAGGCCAATCGAACTGTGTGCCTCTTTCTTTGCTGTGGGAAAGAGCAGGTACAGCAACTTGTCTCTCACGAGGGAAATGTCTCAAGGTGCCCCGGGCAGCACCTGAAGTAATGTGGGCTTTATCTCCTCTCATCTGAAGTGCAGGGTTCTTACGAAAGCACTTGTTGGCTGTTCTCTCACCAGGCCCAGCTAACCCATAATAATGTAACAGACCAGCGTGCTGAATGTTTTTCATTTTCACCTCAGATGTACCCTCCACTCTTCTCTCTCAGTCTGTGTGCCATGAGGCTGATTGATTGATTTCCTCAACATGTTCCTTGTCCTTTGGCTCCCAGTTGTGTTTGGCCAATGGGATGCAGTGGCCAGAGACAGGGAGAGGTTGAGATCAGAGTTTGTGCCCCGGCTCCCTCGGCACAGGGTTGCAGCAGATTGGCCACCCCCTCTATTGAAGACTACAGTGCCTATCAGGCAGCCCTCTCTTACAGCTGCGGCTGTTCTCTCTGGGTTCCCATGACTACTCACTCGTTGTCCATTCAGGTCTGTGTTCGTTTTCTGGGGCTGCTGTAACAAAGTACCACAACCAAGTGGATTAAACAATAGAAATTTATTCTCACAGTTTCGGAAGTGGAAGTCCAAAATCAAAGTATAGGAAGGATTTGTTCCCTTTTTGGAGGCACCTGCTTCACGCCGGTCCCAGCCTCAGGTCTCTGCCAGCAATCCTTGGAATGTGTCCCTCCAATCTCTTCCTCCATCATCACATGGAGTTTTCTCTATGTATCTGTGTTTGTGTTTCCATTTTTTCCCCTTCGTATAAGGACCCGAGGCATATTGGATTAAGGTCACCCTAATCCAGTATGACCTCATCTTAACTTGATTACATCTACAGAACCCCTATTTCAAAATAAGGTCATGTTTTGAGGTTCTGGGAAGGACACCATTCAACCCAGTAAAACATCTGCTAGTAAGGATGGTAATGATCTTGTATTTCCCATCCCTTCACTATAGTAAATAGCCCTTTTATTAAACGATCCTGAATTATCTAACTTGAGTATTTAAACAGGGTCAGGACACTGTCTGGCCAACCACTATGGTCATGGTATCTGGGCTACATCATATCAGAAAGCAGGAGAGTTTGCACAGCCCTGAGGTCAGATCATGATCTCTGCGGCCTGAAGGCAAACTGCTTTAGATGACCATTGCTGGGAGAAATGGGAGAGCCTGATTTAGGTCAATACCACAAGGTTTATTTGCTCCCATCAGAAACCACATCTAACATCTTAGTTGTAATTGACATTACCGCCTGATTAAATTTATAATAATTCAGACATAGTCTATGACTCATCTGGCTTTCACTAACCAAAGAGGCAAGTGAAATCATCCCAACATCTGCCATTGCCTAGAAATATGGCACTGCTTTTGGTTTCCTATCTGGAGATAGTAGGAGAATGGCTGGCCGGGGCGGGGGAGTGGGGGGTGGGAGGGGAAGGAGGAGGGTGGTCAGTTTTGAGCGCCTCTATTTGTTTTTTTTCGTACTAAAATACCATTTACTTAGTGGATCAGGAAACCAATATGGAATTTCTGCCAGATAGTAAATACGTTTACTCCTACAATATATTTGGTGAGTGAGGAAATGACCGTAGGATCAGTCTTCTATTCCATCAGATCCATTGTTAAATAAACCAAGATCAAGATACTACCTATCACTTGGTCTCCATAAGCCCCATTCTGACCGGAGACTATGATGGTATTTGGGGGTTCTGTGGATGAGCTTCATAGTATTCTCCTTTCCCTATTGCTCCATTACTCTGATAACAGTCATGTTATTAGCAATGGATGCAGGTCTTTCTGGACTTTATTTGGGGGAAAGCTTCATATTACACATCAGTCGCAGGACAGAAAATGTCCTCCAAAGGACCTAGCTTCCCCCTTAATTAAGAAGCCCCAATCTCTGGACTGGGTCCTTATTTAGATGTGTAAACTGGGTTCTTATTTGTCCAGTTTTGAACCATGCATGCCATTCTCTAGTGGCGCCTTACGAGTCACATGGACTACTAAAAGTAAAATTTGCTCCCCTTTTAGGAATATTGCTGCCGATCCTTCATTTGGAAATTACATGGGTTAAAGCCTATATAAAAGTTTATTCATTTAAACAAAGAGTTAGGTACCCCTACTATGTACCAGGGAATACTCTAAGTTATTTCTTTTATGTCATTTAATTTTCAACCCAATCCTGCAAGGCAGATTCTATAACTCCCATGTTCTAATTGAGTAAACTGAGGCACAGAGAAGTTAAGTAGCTTGCCTAAAATCACACAGCTGATAATCAGTCCAGTTAAGATTGTTTGTGATTAAAAGTTCATAGCCTTAATTACTGTTATGTTGCCTCAAATGTGCAATTATTTTTATGAATTATTTTAATGTAGAATTGACATACATTGAATCAATGTAGCTATCATTATGAGCAAAAATAAAACCATTGAGTAAATATTAGTATTACTAATACCTACCATTTTTCTGGATAGTGTGCTAGATATTTTATGTACATTATCTCTAATTTCCTAGTGCTGCAATGTGGATCACATTTCCCCTAATGAGGAAACTTGGGTCTCTTGAGGTTATTTAGATGAAATCTAATGCCGTTCAGCCTTTGAGTGCTGGGCAAGATAAATAAACCCAGTTGTTGGCATTGAGTGTCTGCCTACCTAAGCTGTTGTCATGTTAGGAACATTTTGTTTAGACCACTCCCTCTGGGACATGGTACTTGACCCTGATTACATGTAAAACCCAACAACAAGAATGAATCTGAGTGTGGCTCATTGGTTGATCTCCAGGAAGGAGGTCATGGTTTCATTCCCAGTCAGGGCACATGCTGGGGTTTCAGGCTAGATCCCCAGTAGGGTGGTGTGTAGGAGGCAGCCAGCTGGTCAATGATTCTCATCATTGATGTTCCTATCTCTCTCCCCCTCTCCCTTCCTCTTTGAAATCAATAAAAAAAAGAAAGAAAGAAAACAAAAAATGAATCTGAGAATACCTCTACTTACTCAAGTGCCCAGCTTTGGCTCATCTGGACTCACAGAATCAAATCACAGACTGGTTGTCATATTCAATGATAACAGATGATACAGTCTTTCCTGTGGTAAAGCCAAATGTCAGAAAGCCAGAGTTGGAATCTGATTCTGATTCTCACCAGATGCGATTCTAAGATAAAATGCCTCACTGTGGAGGCTCAGCTTCCTCCTCTTTGAATGGAGCTCCTTCCTTTACCACCTGGGGGTGCTGAGAGGGTCAAATCAAATGAGTAAAAGTGTGTTGTAATAAATACAAATTTAGGATAACAAATAAACATTCTTTTGTTTGCTCAAGATCTGTTTGTTGTCAGATAGATTCATAAAATACATTTGGCTTCAACATGCCAAATGCTCACCTGCATGTCTGGCATTGAGCTCTAACTTACCTGTCTACCAATTTAAATCAGCTAATTCCGTGTCTGCTTATTTGCTACCCATGTCCCCAGGTGAATTTATTTCAGGATCATATGTAGTTTATTCTGATCGTATCTTGGTCTGATCTTAAATAGTGATACCTAACTCTATCCCAAGTCCCCTAACCTTGTTTAATTGCTTCTGAGATACTTTTTTCCCACATTTTACATCTCTGAACTTGCACTGTACTAAATGGCTTCTTATCATTGCTATCTGTCAGGCCACAGTGATGACATACTGGATGTTGCTTGTGCACATCGAAAAGGCAGGTATGAGGCCTGGGAGAGAGCATGTTATTGAAATGTATAGGACAAAAGGCTTGCCCAGGTGGTGTTGCTCAATGGTGAGCATCGACCTATGAGCCAGAGGTCATGGTTCAATTCCTGATCAGGGCATATGCTTGGGTTGTGGGCTCGATCCCCATTGTGGGGCATGCAGGAGGCAGCCCCTCAATGATTCTCTCTCATCACTGATGTTTCTATCTCTCTCTCCCTCTCCCTTCCTCTCTGAAATCAATTAAAAAAACAACATTAAATAAAAAAGGCTTTATCTAAGTCTAAAAGAGCTCTTTCTATAAATATAAAATAAAATATTCAGTTGATAAGAAAGCAGTATATAGTAATATTTTTCTAAGTGATACATAAACTTAAAGTGCCATTTTAAAAAATAAAGAAAGAAAAGAAAAGAAAAAAGCAACTTAGGTTGGATAAAATAATGTATCAGCTTTGTCCATGCTTTTGATTCTGTTCACTTCTTAAATTAATGACACTAACTCCTGCTTACCAGTAGCTATTCCTGTTTTGACCTTTTATGTAAGAGGTATAACATCAAGTCCTGAGAGTTTGAACCAACTAAATCTTTCATTTTAGTGGTTCTGTATTTTGCTGCTCAGTTTTAGGCATTAACTAATTTTTGCAAGCCCTGATGATTTCTAACCCAGACAGGAGTTTTTGTCCAGCTTTTCTACTTCACAAATTATAAACAAGACAGCATTTCCCAAACTTGACCAAACATGAGAGAGTAATTTACCTGGGGCTTCCTTAAGAACAGAGATTTCTGGTCCCATTCTGACACATTATCCAGAATCTCCAGAGAGAAAGTCTAAAAATCTGGATTTGTAACAGACACTATAGGGGATTTGAGAACCACTAACTGAAGAAAGTCTGTTTTATTTCCCTCATGTACAGATTTTGTAAATATAAAATAAACTGGCATGATATCTGTCCTCCATCTTGATGAGCTGTCATTTTGACCAAGGAGATACCATGGAGCTGTCTGAACTATTTGAAAGAGATTTGCTCAATAGTCTTGTCTTTAAAAAATTAAATTTAGCTTTTCTAAGTTCCTCTTACCTTAAATCTAGGAATGCACATCCTCAGTGGGTAGTTTTTACCTCTGTTCTGTTAAAATGTCCTCACATTAAGGAAGAAGTGATTGTAACAATAGGCTATGTCCATATCTGTTATCCTATCTGGTAGCCTGAACTTTTTGTTCATATAGACACATAGACTTGTTTTGTAAGGCTTTAGATATAAAGTTGGAGGTTTTTTTTGGCTGTTGAGTATTCTAGACCTCATTTCATCAGAGACCTACAAGAAAGTACTTGCAAACCACCGTGGGCTGAAGGAGCCATCAAATCGCTTAGGAACGCTGGCTCAAAACCTTAGCCCACATGGCCCCATTTCTTAGTAAAGTCACCAGTTTCAGGTGAAAATTATAATTATGATAAGTAATGTAGATTATAAAAGAGTGGCTAACACTGAGATCCTAACTTCAACCAATCTTGTTGAGAAATCATTCACCTCATAACAATACCATTGGAGTGCAGAACAGATGATTGCCATGTAGCTTGGTGCCCATTGAAAGTTGAACTGAGGAACGAGATTTTTAAATTACATACACACTTGAAGCCCACAGTGAATGGTAAACATGTTTAGGTTGGATCGTGGAGTCTAGAGATACAGATATAGACATAGGCTTTAACTAAATGCTCCAGAGACTTTGGTTGTCATGTAGTTTAGAATCAAAGATTGAGAAGGTGTGTTAATCATGCCCTGGAGGCCTACCTGGAGAACCAGTTCCAGGAGAAAATATTTAAAAGTACACTTTGCTTAGGTAATAGAGAAATATAGCTAGTTAAGCACAAAGCAGTGATAGGCTAAGCAATGCTAGTAGTCACAAAATGTCTATTTCTGCTTTTTACTTTAAAGATAACATCACTGGTGCACAATTATGAGACATTCTACAGAATCTTGGTTCTTCAACCCAGCACCCCTTATTCTCCATTTATTGATAAAGTCACCAATTTCAGGTGCAAATTATAACTATGAGAAATAATATAGATTATAAAAGGGTGACTAACACTGAGATCCTAACTTCAACCAATCTTCTCCAGAAATTGTTTTATAGGAGGAAAGGCAATTCCTATGTTGCACATAGTACTAACATCAGATTAAGAATAGGAAAAATACCAGTTTTTCTTGTTTTATAGGAAAACATTAATATGTAATTCTCCTATTATATAAAAATCATTTATATAGACTTATCTTAGTCTGGGAATAGGAATAAATGTCTACATGTAAAATTGTTCAAACGAATGAGGCAATCAGGCATCTATCTGCCATCTGTTTATTCAAAGGTGGCCTTTAGTACACTATCCAGTGTTGTAAATATCCAAAGACCAACTCTGGCATGTGTTTACTTAGTCTTGCCCTTTGGGTTAGTTCTGGAGATCATAATGCAAATTAATCAAGTTCAAATACTACTTCAAAATAGTATTTGACAAAGTTTATACTATTTAAAATTGGAATTTTCATAATTTAATGTTCCCAAAGTACATTTCTATAAAACCTGATATTCATGTACCTTGAAGAAGCTTGCATAATCCACAATCAAAGAAATCAAACAATGAAATACCGTTTTCATTACACCAGATTGAAATTAGGTAAAAAGCAAGATCTAAATGATGGCTGATAAAAGCATTAGAAAATCAATACTGTCACCCACGGCTGGTGGGAGTGTAAATTGGCACAACCTTCCCAGGTGGTTTGGCAATCCATTTTCAAATGCACTGAAAAAAAAGTGCATGTCCTTAGATCCAGAGATTTATCCTGAGGAAATAACGGGTTAAGAATACAAAGGACATGTGAAAAATTAAATTAAATTTTAAAATAAATAAATAAATTAAAAAAAAAGAATACAAGGAGCTACATACAAGAATGTTCATTGCTGCAGGGTGAACTCAAAGATTTCATGGTAAATATTTAAAAGTTAAGGCCTCGCGTCTCTGTTGTGGTATCCCCTTAATTGAGTAGAATAAGTGGGAGAGGAAGCATCCTCCTGGCTCCAGCTCCAGGAGAGAGGGCCATGTTGTGTTGTCCATGAGAAGGCTAGGTGGGACCTGGACCATGGAGAATGTCTGGGATGCAACACCTCTGTGGGAACAGATGCTCAGGAAGAGTAGTGGAAGCTGCAGAGGCTGTCTGGTTTGAACCAATAGAGATGCTGTGAGGGCAGCCTTCTCCTTTCTGTGAGTGTGTGTAATATTTGCCTTATGCTTGGCACAGACCATAAAATCAAAAACAGAAGCTGAGAGGGCAGAGTTCAACTACAGGAAAATACATCATCTGTATCAATGGTTTCTCAACCAGGAATGATTTGGTATCCCTGGGGACATTGGTAACGTCTGAAGACTTTTTAGGTTGTCACAATGGGGTGGTGAGTTAAAGGGCACCAGGAAGAGAGGAGAGTTGAATGATGAGATAAGGAAGGGCAGAAAACATCTCACTTGACTAGTATTGATGCAATGTCATATTTACATCATATGGTAACTCTACTTAACTTCTGAAGAGCTACCGGGCTGTTTTCCATGGCGAGTGCAACAGTTTATATTCTCACCAACAATGTATGGGGAGTCTAATGTCTCTTTATCCTCACCAACACTTGTTATATGACTTTTAATGATAACTATCCTAATGAGTGTAAAATGGTGTCTCATTATAATTTTGATTTTCATTTCCCTGATGGTTAACTGTTGAATATATTTTCATGTGCTTATTAGCTATTTGTACCTCTTCTTTGGGAAAATGTCTATGCAGATCCTTCATCCATTTTTTAATTGAGTTATTTGTCTTTTTATTAGTGAGTTGTAAGTGTTCTCTACTCATTCTATCAATAAGTCCTTCCCCAGAAAGTGAAAAGTCTTTTCACTTTCTTGATAGTGTCATTTGAAGCACAAAAGTTTTTTAATGGATTTTGATGAAATTCAATTTACTTTTTTATTTTGGTACTTGTGCTTTTGGTGTCACATTTAGGAAGGCTTTGCCTAACCCAGGGTTATAAATATTTAGTCCTATATTTTCTTCTAAGAGTTATACATATTTTTAGCTTTTCTATTTAGGGCTATGGTGCATTTTGAATTAATTTTGTATGTGGTATGAGAAAGGGGTCAAATGTTATTCTTTTGCATGTAGATATCCAGTTGCCTCAATACCATTTGTTGAAAAAAATTATTCTTTCTCCCATTGAACTATCTTGGCCCCCTTATTGAAAATCCATTGACCATAAATTAAATGGTTTATTTCCGGACTCTCAATCCTATTCCATTGATCTCTGTGTCTAGTATCACACAGTCTTGACTATTGTATCTCTGTAGTACATTTTAAAATTTGGAAGCATGAATTCTCCAACTTTGTCCTTCTTTTTCCAGACTGTTTTGACTATTCTGGTCCTTTACACTTCCATATGAATTTTAAGATTATTTTTTAATTTCTACAAAAAACGCTGTTAAGATTTTCATAAGGATTGTATTGACTCTGTAGACCAATTTAGAGAATATTGCCCTCTTTACAATGCTAAGTCTTTGGATCCATAATTATAGGATGTTTTTCCATTTACTTAGGTCTTTAGTTCCTTTCAAAGATGTTTTGTGGTTTTTAAAAAATCAGCTTTATTGAATTATAATTGATAAAATTGTAAGATATTTAAAGTGTATGTTGTGATGATTTGGTACACATATACATTGTGAAAGGATTCCTCCCATCTAGTGAATTAACACATTCATCGTTATTTTATTCATTATTGAAAAAAGGTATTTTGTTTATTTTCTCTTTTGTTTTTCTGTTTTATTAATATCTCCTCTAATCTTTATTATTTTCTTGTAATGCCCATTCTTGTATTGAGGTCTTGAACCTATGAATTATGGTTATTTCCCTAGATACCTAGCATTACTGGGTCAAAGAGTATGAATATTTTTATTTTTAAACATTTTTAAATTTTTATTTATTGATTTTAGAGAGAGGGAGAGAGCAAGGGGAAGGAAGGGGGGAGGGAGGGAGGGAGGGAGGGAGAGAGAGAGAGAGAGAGAGAGAGAGAGAGAGAGAGAGAGGTAATGTTCCACTTATTTTTGCACTGATTGGTTGATTCTTTTATGTTCCTTGACAGGTGATCGAACCCACAACCTTGGCATATTGGGACGATGCTCTAACAACTGAGCTACCTGGCCAGGGCGAGTCTGAACATTTGTAAATATCTTGATACATGTTACTAAACCTTACTGCAGAAAAACTGAACAAGTTAAACCCACCAGAAGTAGCACATATTTTTCCAATGGATTACAATTTTTATATTACAATAAAATAGGTTAAAATTCCAAAATAGATGCAGCAGTGAGCACTAGGTTGATAGGAATAGATAACTTAGCAAGAATCAGGAACTATGTTAGTTTTCTATTGCCATTGTAACAAATTGCCACAAATTTAGTGGCATAAAACAACACAAATTTATTCACTTACAGTTCTGGAGGCCTGACGTTCAAAATCAGTTTTACTGGGCTAAAGTCAAAGGGCCGCTTTATGCTGGAGGCTCTTAAAGAGGATTCACTTCCTTGCATTTTTATCAGCTTTTAGCCTGTGTACTTTGGCTTGTGACCTCTTCCTTATCTTCAAAGCACATCACTGTAACCTCAGCTTCCACCTACACATTGCCTTCTCCTCTGGCTTTGACTCCTCCTGCGTCCCTCTTACAATCACTGTTGTTATTACATCAAGCCTTTCCAGATAACCCAGAAGAGTCTCCCCATGTCAAAGTATTTAATTTAATCACACCTGCAGAGTCCCTTTTGCCATATTAGATAACAGTCACAGATTCCAGAGATTGGAACATGGATGTTCGAAGGTCATTATTCAGCCTACCGTCTCAAACTTTTATAGACCCTACATAAATTTATTCACAGGTAATAAACTCTGACATGTTTTTTTTAGTTGCTTAATCTACCTCAAGGCACAAGTACAATTAACGGAATTAAAGTTCACTTCTATGTATTGACAACATTACCAGGAAAAATGTGGAAGGGCATATATTAGAATGAGATAATTTTGTGATGTTGGAAGCCGTGAGCCAGAGAGATGACTGGGGACAAATGTGTAGCAAAGGAGGAAACTTACTGAGCCTCATCGATAAAGGGCGAGAACAGTGAGGATTTTTACACAGGCTGCTCTAAAAATGTCATACATAATAACATGACTGTAATCACCAGGGTGCCATAATTGTGGATTACTGTAGCTGAATATCTGAATGTTGAGAATTTCTGATAACTGGAAAATTACTAAACCGAATTTTTTAAAGTACTATATGGTAAGTCAGTGGTTCACAAAGTATGGTCCAGATACCTCTAATTATCTCTAAGGATCTCATGGTTGTCAGGGTTGGATATATGTCTGTTTCCTGTTTACAATAGATCATTGCTTATATTATCACTTAGCACCGTGGTCGGCAAACTGCGGCTCGCGAGCCACATGCGGCTCTTTGGCCCCTCAAGTGTGGCTCTTCCACAAAATACCACGGCCTGGGCGAGTCTATTTTGAAGAAGTGGCGTTAGAAGAAGTTAAGTTTAAAAAATTTGGCTCTCAAAAGAAATTTCAATCGTTGTACTGTTGATATTTGGCTCTGTTGACTAATGAGTTTGCTGACCACTGACTTAGCATAAATCCATTAATTTTCTATCAATTAATAGATGTCATCTTTTAAATAGTGCATTAAATCAGCACTAGAGTTGCAGTGAGGTAATTTGTTTTTGTTAATTGGTAGTGACACAATGAAGAGATTGATTGGGGGGAAAGAATTACACCTTGAACTTGAAAACAGGATCAAAAGTTTGAGAATTAGCCCTAGCTGGTTTGATTCAGTGGATAGAGCATCAGCCTGTGGACTGAAGGGTTCCAGATTCGATTCCAGTCAAGGACACATGCCCGGTTTGTGGGCTTCATCCCCAGTGTGGGGTGTGCAGGAAGCAGCCAATCAATGATTCTCTCTCATCATTGATGTTTCTATCTCTTTCTCCCTCTCTCTTCCTCTCTGAAATCAATAAAAATATATATATATTTTTAAAAAGTTTGAGAATTAGTGGGTGTTAAAAAAAAAAGTGCAATTAATTAATTCCACTGTAACACCACCTAGTGGAACTTGAGAAAAAATTAGTTTGGTTTTTATGTCTCAAAAACAAGAAAATATGTAAAGTAAACCAGGATTCATTAAAAAGTAAGCTCAAGCCCTAGCCGGTTTGGCTCAGTGGATAGAGCATCGGCCTGCAGACTGAAGGGTCCTGGGTTTGATTCCGGTCAGGGCCACATGCCCGGGTTGCGGGCTCCAACCCCGGTGTGGAGTGTGCAGGAGGCAGCCGATTGATGATTCTCTCCATCATCGATGTTTCTCTTTCTCACTTCCTCTCTGAAATCAGTAAAAATATATTTTGTAAAAAGTAAGTTCAATATAAATTGCATTTTCCAAAGTGATCAAGACGACTGATATGTTCCATTTAAAAGTAAGAAGCAACTTTACATTTGTAAAAGCAAAATCTATTCTTTCCAGTTATAAATTGAGCCATACTCATTTTATGTATCTTACAAAATAATAAAAGGTATACTAGGATAAAAGTCATTCATAATTCTACCATTCAAGAATATATTTCATTTTAAACATTTTTTTCTATGTTCATGTGCATACATTTATATTTTATAGTGTAGTTTATGTTGCAGTCCTGTTTTTGCTTAATATTTCTTTGATTATACCAAGCTATTACATATTTATGTCACCAATTCCAATGTGTGAGATTGCCCCCACACCAGCTGGGTGTCCCTACAATTCAACTCAATTCTGACTTGAACTACGGGGACATAGGATCAGGTGCCACAGGTTATGGGCTCAGTCAAACAAGACTGTTCCCAGTTCAGATGCTAATTTCAAGCCCAAGAATGGTGAACAAAACTAAATATATATTTACTGTAAATCACAGTATCACAACCTATAACAATGCTTCATGAATGAATCCATTAAAACTACATGTAAATTGAACATATGCTTTGCAAAATTAGCAAGAGCAAAAATATTGAACAAGGCAACCTCGAGTCTGAGTCCGAACAATTCCATGAACTAGTTATTCAACTTCATGCCAGTACTAAAATTTGAATAATTTTTTCTCAATAAATTGAGAAAAAAGTTAACTTCAAAAAGTTGATAGGAATAAATGACACATAGTGCAAATGTGTCATTTATTCCTATTCAAAAAAATGACTAGTACAGAGAGATGATCGATAAATAGTGACTATGTAACGGCAGAACCAGCTCAAAATAGTCCTATTCTGCTTAACAGGATACTGAGTCACTTTTCAGTGACAACAGATCAAATCTGTAAGTCATGCAGCAAAAACATGCTCAGAGGAGAGAACTTTGACCTCCAGCTGCACCCAGAACCAAAGTCTCAACCCCTCATGGGACCAAAGGACTAGGACATAACCAGAATTGAAACAGCAGAATCCTTCCAGAAGCCAAAGTTTCCTTGTCCAGAAAGATTCAGTGTTGACATCCCTTTACCATAAATGGTCTAGTTCCGAAGTCCTCCAATTAAAACTATCCTCCAGGACTTCTGCATATTCTCCCCCACAACCCTTTAAAAACCCTCACCTAGGCCAGTGAACAAGATGGTTTTGAGGCTCTATTAGGTCTTCCATTTTCTCGGTCAATAAACCTTTTCTTACTCCAAACACTGATGTTATGAGTTTTTGCCTTATAAAGCATCAGGCACACAAACATGGGTTCAGTAACAATTATAACCTTGCTGATGCAAACTAAATAGATATAAAAATCATGGAGTTATGCTGGAAATTCATTTGATGGTTATTAGAATTAACTTGGCTATTACAGGTAAGCCTTAAAACTCCTTTATTACAAATAACATGAGTAGAATGTTTAAAGTTTAAATTATGTAAATTCAATAAATAGTTAAGTTTTATATTCATTTTGTTCGAATCTGCCTGAATGAATTTTAAAAAGTCAAGTATATATAATTTCATGGCGTTGTAGAATGATGTGGCTTCAACTTTTACCTCTATGCAAGTAATTACTATTGTTAAATACAAAACCACAGGCCCCAAATGGTGTCACTCATGCTGCAAGTCCATGATACCAAACCTAGACTTAATACCTGATCTAACTGCAGTTTCAACCTCTCCCAGAAATGTTATTCTTAATCAACCAGTCTGGAATCTTCTGGTCAAGCCCCAGTAAAGTAACCTATCACCTGGGTCCTCTCCATCCCCAAAGAGAGAAAGGTCACCTGCATGATGGAAACCCTTCCCAATCTCTTCTACCCAAAGAAAATGTGTTCTGCCCCCCTCCCCCAAATCCTCTTTCACTAGTAGCTTCCTTGTCCCATCCTGCTTCCTATAAAACCTTCCTGAGAAGACTCCCTGACTTCCCCTAAGGCAGTGGTTCTCAACCTTCTTAATGCCGCGACCCTTTAATACAGTTCCTCATGTTGTGGTGACCCCCAACCATAAAATTATTTTCGTTGCTACTTCATAACTGTAATTTTGCTACTGTTATGAATCGTAATGTAAATATCTGTGTTTTCCGATGGTCTTAGGTGACCCTGCTAGCAGTTCTCAACCTGTGGGTCGTGACCCACAGGTTGAGAACCGCTGCTCTAGAGCCTAAGACCATCGGAAAACACAGATATTTACATTATGATTCATAACAGTAGCAAAATTACAGTTATGAAGTAGCAACGAAAATAATTTTATGGTTGGGGTCACCACAACATGAGGAACTGTATTAAAGGGTTGCGGCATTAAAAAGGTTGAGAACCACTGCCCTAAAGGAAGGTGACCTGGCCTGAAATAATTCACTCTTTTAACTTCTTAGTCCCACCCTTTTTCTGCCTATAAAAACCTTCCATATGTACAACTCCCTTGGAGGTCTTCTAGTTCCTAGATTGGATGATGCCTGATTCATGAATTGCTTAATTAAAGCCAAATAGATCTTCAAATTTACTCAGTTGAATTTTGTTTTTTAACACTACATAGTAGTTCCCCCTATCTACAATTTCCCTTTTCGCTGTTTCAGTTACCCACAGTCAACCACCATCCGAAAATATTGGAACACTCCAGGAATAAACAATTATTTATAAGTTCTTAATTGCTTGCCATTCTGAGTAGGGTGATGAAGTCCCCTCTATCCCGCTAGAAACGTGAATCCATACTGTACATGCTCCCCACCATTTTCCCATTTCCCCCTTAGTTCTTCTAAGGTTAACAAGTGAAAATCCAGTTTTAATATGTGTGCATGGGGAATTCAAATGAGCAAAGAATTCCAAAGACAGTAAGGCAAAATGAGGTATATGTCGTTTTTCAGAACTACCGAGGAGGAAGTAAGGCAAATCACAGGGAAATTAAAAGACTTAATGTTTAGCCTGGCCGGCATGGCTCAGTTGTTGAACATTGAACTATGAACCAGGAGGTCACGGTTCCATTCTCGGTCAGGGCATATTCCTGGGTTGCGTTGCAGGCTTGATCCCCAGTGTGGGGCATGCAGGAGGCAGCCAATCAATGATGTTTCTATTTCTTTCTCCCTCTCCTTTCCTCTTTGAAATCAATAAAAACATTTTTTAAAATAAAAATAAAAGACTTAATGGTTAGTAAACAAATGTACATTGGACCACTTTGAAACAATGGGACACAGAGAAGACTTTGATCAAATGGGCTTTCCTAGGTTCCTCCCTGTCTATCACACTTAGTTCAGATTAAAGTATAGTCATCTATGATGATGTCCAATATTAACTTAACAAGAAAGCTACCTGTCTTATGACATAACTAGACCCAAGAATTGATTTGACAATATCTAGAAGATTATTGTCAATATCTAAAGAATAGTTGGAGTATGTCTTAGTCTAGATTCCCCGAAATGGTAATCTGCATGCTGGAGGTTTATGAGGGATTGCACTAAGCAGCAGCACATCCAGGGGCGCCAGAGAAATAAAATTGGGCAGAAGTTGAACTGCAAAGCAGCTGTGGGAGAGACATCAATCAATCTCAGAGCCAGTTCTAGAGGTGAATCATAACTCAATGATTTTTAAGTCTATTTAGTTTGTACCAAAATAAATTCCTCTGTCATTCCCACATCTGTCCTCCCCCCCCCCGCACTGTCTTAACTAAATTCCTCTTCTCATTCCTCAATCTTAGTGATGTTTGTCATTCCTCAATTATTTTTCATACTGCTCTCCAATTTAAAAAAAAAAAAGTTTTTACCTCAAATGATACCTGCATAACTTTGGGATTGACTTTAGACAGGGGCTGTCTGAATATAAGCTTTCTGAATTCAAAAGAAAATTCAAGTTTTACATGGTTTTTAAAACATGTGGCAAAAATATCAGTGATAGTATCTGTAAAAAAAATGTAGAAGGCCAAAAAAAGATCTCCAGGCATTGAGTTACAAAATCAAAGAATTTTCAAGCAAGTTGAGATTACATAACCAAAACCATTCATTTAAAAGATGAGAATACAGGAATCCAGAAAGATTAAGTAATATGTTCAAGGATATATTTAATTATTATACATTTATATACTTATAAATTCTGTGTATTATAAAATATAGACAAGCATTTATATATAGAAGAAAAAAATAATTTAAACAATATTTTATTTTATTAATGGTACAAAAATCCTTTTTGCTTTTACTATTAATAATACTTGGGATGAGTGCTAAGTGAATATATATAATTATTTTTTGTTGGATTGCTCCCTTTAGTATTATGAAGTGGCCTTCCTTATCTCTTGTTATGTCCTTCAGTTTGAGATCTAATTTGTCAGATATAAGTATTGCTACCCCAGCTTTTTTTTCAGTTTCATTTGCCTGGAAAACCTTTTCCATCCCTTCACCCTCAGTCTGTGTGCGTCTTTTTTTCTGAGGTGGGTTTCTTGTAGACAGCAGATGTATGGGTCATGTTTTCTTATCCAATCCATTACCCTATGTCTTTTGATTGGGGCATTTAATCCGTTTACATTTAAAGTTATTATTGATAGGTACTTATTTGTCGCCATTCCTATTCTTTACCCCTGTATCCCTTCTTCGCTTCCTATTTCTTTTTTTTTTTTTTACAGCAGACCCTTTAGCATTTCTTGCATTGCTGGTTTGGTGGTAATAAATTCCCTTAGTCCTTTTTTGTCTGTGAAGCTCCTGATTTCACCTTCAATTTTGATTGATAGCCTTGCTGGGTACAGTATTCTTGGATTCAGACCCTTCCTTTGCATGACTTTGTATATTTCATTCCATTCCCTTCTGGCCTGATGAGTTTCTGTTGAGAAATCAGTTGCTAGTCTGATGGGGGTTCCTTTGTATGTAACTTTCTGTCTCTCTCTTGCTGCTTTTAAGATTCTTACTTTGTCGTTGGTGTTTGCCAATTTAATTATAATGTGTCTTGGCGTCGGTCTTTTGGGGTTCATTTTGCTTGGGATTCTGTGAGCTTCTTGGATTTGTGTGGGTTTTTTCTTCTCTATATCAGGGAAATTTTTTGTCATTATTTCTTCAAAGAGGTTTTCTATTCCTTGCTCAGCTTCCTTTCTTTCTGGAACCCCTATAATGCGGATGTTGTTTTGTTTTGTGTTGTCCCAAAGTTCCCTTAGGCTCTCCTCCTGCCTTTTAATTTTTTTTTCTAGAAGTTGCTCTACTTGGGTATTTTTTCCCATCTTGTCTTCTAGCTCACTGATGCGGTCCTCTGCTTCTTCTAGTCTACTCTTGATGCTTTCTATTGAGTTCTTTACAGCAGCGATGTCATTTTTCATTTCTTCTTGGTTCTTCTTCATTTCCTCTTGGTTCTTGCTCATATTGTCGAATTTGTCTTCCATTCTTTTCAGCCACCTTATGACCATTTCTCTGAATTCTTTTTCTGGAAGGTTGCTTGCCTCCATTTCGTTTACTTCCTTTTCTGGTGATGCCTGCTTTTCTTTCATATGCGGGCTGTGTCTTTGTCTCCCCATGGTCTCTCTTCTCTGGGTGTCTGGTTATGTAGTTCTCTCTCTCCTGCGTTGATTTAAAGGCACAAAATACAGCACTACCAGGTACAACACACAAGGCACTGAACAGAAATGTATTCACGATATTAATAACCTCCAATAAAGGTGACCACCAGAGAAAGGCAAATTAGGGGATAGGAGAGAAAGAAGAGGAAAAAGAAAGGAAGAAGAAGAAGAAAAAAGGAGTGTCAAAATGAAATTGGGAAAAGGGAAAAAAAGAAGAAAAACAAAGTAAGAGAGACAAGAAAGAGACTAAGAGAGAAAGGGAAACAGACTATATATATTGGGGATAAAACTCCAATAGAACAATCACTTATCCCAGCAAATGCCAGCAACAAGTACCTGGGGATTAATACAAACTACAACACCAACTAATATTGAGTGAGGCAAGGGAAAACAGAAGCACTAAACAAACAAAAAAATAAACAAAAGAAGAATAAGCAAAACAATCTCACAAAAAAGCATAAAAATTCGATATAATCTACATTCAAGTGAACAACAACAAAAGGACAGAGAGAAAAACAATTTTTTGGATAGTTAAGACAGCGAAGAGAGAGGTGTGTATGGACTTGGAGCAGGGGAATGGAGATTAGATATATAAGTAGGGTGAAATTTTAACAGGGGGTAAACAGAAAGAATAGGGAAAATCTAAAGCTGGAAAGGGGTAAGATAAACAGGACACCGAAAAGGGAAAAGTGAGGAAGAGAGTGATGGCATAAAGGTAGAGTTGAGATAGAGTAAAATGATGCTAAAGGAAAGATAAAAATAGAATGTAGAACATTAATCCCAAAACAAAATGAAGAGAAAATAAAAATGACACTTAAAAAAAAATTAAAAAAAAAGATAAAATAGCAGTAGTAATAATATGGATTGAAAATAAGAATGTAATAATTAAAAGGTAAAATCAAGTGAGGAAAAAAGAAAAAAAATTAGTTTCTTGAGTAAAAGATGCAAAAAATGAAAATTAAAAAATAAAAATAAAATGTGGAGTAGTGAAGGTCATTCACTTCCTCTGTTGTTCTGTTTGGCACGCCTGTTTCTCAGTCCGGACAGTATTGCAGTTCCCTGCGTTCCACTGCTCTTCAGTGATGTAAGCCAGTCCTGATTTTAAGCAGGTGGTGTGTCTTAATTCGTATTCCTTTATTTTTGATTACACAAGAGTCAATTTGTGATTCAGCCCCTGGGTGGCAGTGTTTCTGGATTGACTTCCGGGTTTATCTATGGCCTCTCTAGGCAGTGTTAGAGCCTTCTTTCCCTGTGGCACTCACTACAGGTTTGTGGGAGTGGGCTGCCTCAGAGCTGGCTCTCCGATGGTCACTCCCCGCTCCGATCCCCAGGTTCCAGAAAAACAACTTTCCCCTGCAGTCTCCCAGGGTGTCCCCAAATGGGTGATCCTATGTATTGGGCTTAGTAATCAGAAGCAAGAATTTCAAGAGGAAAAAGCCCAAGTGTGCGCACACTGGGGCTGCGCGTAAGTAGAGCACACCTCTGAAATTCTTAGGGTGTCCCTGCACTTCAGATCAAAATGGGTTGCTTTTTAGAGAGCCCTTCTGTTAGCAGCTCTTGTCTCATAAGGCTGTCTCCAGCACAGAAGTTCTCCCGGCATAGACACAGCTGATCCTCATAGCCAATTGGCCTGGAGGTCAATTCCTCCCAGTGATACCAACAACAATCAAGACTTAAATACAACAAGGCTGTACACACAGTCCACAAGGGGGTGCACCAAGAGTGTCCACCTCAGGTAACTGGGGAGGCTGAGCCACTGGGCCATATAAAACACTTAGCACACATTCACAGATCACGCCAGCCCCAACAGCCACGGATTTTTCTAGGCACAGACTTCCCTGGTCCTCCAGCTCCCGCAAAACGCGTGTTCCTCTCTCGCGCTGGGACCAGAGACCTCACCTTATACCAGGCGAAATCTGACCTTTCCGTGGTGGAGTGTAGAGCTCCTCTGAACCCGTGTGTTTGCGCCAATTGGGGAGCGTTGTTCTGGGGCTCGCAGCTGTTCCGTGGGTGCCGCAGCTGTGGATTCTCAGGCTTCCGATAAGCTCCACTTTCTGGTTCCAGATGGCGGAGGCTCCGCGTCCAAGCCCGCAGCTCCGGGAGGGGACCCAGCCGCAGTGGGAGCTGCCAGGTCAGGGGAACCCCGTCTAGCAGTCTCCCACCTTCTTCTGGAGTTCAGCTGTCCCCCAACTTGCCAACAAACACTCCTAGTGCGACCCTCAGCTGTTCTTTCTTTCTGCTCCGGGACAAGGCTCGGAACACGTCTGTCTATTCCGCCGCCATTTTTCCCCGATCCTGAAATGGTCTATAATTATTTTTTAAAATCTAAGGTTATCACTTTTTGATACAGCAAACCAAAAGTTGAGTTTTAAGTTCAACTTATTTTAAAATTTGGTTAAAAACAACAACAAAGATATGTGGGTTGAATATTCATTTTTTAATTCCACCCACTTATTCAAAAGTTTTTGTTGAAAATTAGTTGGTAAATTTCCTTTGTATACTGTGGATTCACTGTTCTTGACAAGTGGAAGGTGCTATACCGATACTTTCAAACTTTAAAAAAGTGATTGAATACTATGGAAGAGCCTCATTTTAAAGGGATGATTTTAAAATAAGTTAGAAAAATCTGTCTCTAAATGTGGAGATAATGGGAGAAACCAAGATGGCGGCATAGGTGAACACCTAAACTGCTGCCTCGCACAACAATTTCAAAACTACAGCTAAAAGACAGAACGGACATCATCCACAACCACAGGAAAGCTGGCTGAGTGGAAATTCTACAACTAGAAGGAAAGAGAGGGGCACACGGAGACTCAGAGGAGCTGCAAAAGGCTGAGGTACGGAGACACATGCGCGGAGAGGACAGGAGGCTGAGTGCCTGGCTAGCTTTTTCTAGCGGGAGAGAGATGGAAGCTCCTGACTGCACTGAACCCCAGTTCCGACTGCACTGAACCCCAGTTCCGACTGCACTGAACCCCATTTCTGGGTGAGACCTCAGGGTCCCAGACTCATACGGGGTGGGGGGGGGGTCTGGACTGTCGGGAAAAGAGAGGAGTGCACGAAAACTCAGGGGAGCCGCGAAAGGCAGGGGTCTGGAGATGCGCGCGCGAGTGGGCACAGAGAGGATTGACTGCTGAATGTGCTGCTGGCTTTCTCTAGCGGGAGGAAGACGGAAGCTCCCGACTGCGCTGAACTCCAGTTCTGGGTGAGAATCTAGGAATCCAGATTCATTGGGGGAGAAAATGGACTGTCTGGCAGCAGGTGGAACTCGAGGGCGGCTTTCTCTCAGAGGTGCTTGCATTGATTACTGAGGGACACTGAGAGCCAGGGGCCTCATAGGGCAGGGATGACGGGAAGCCAAGGCTGCCTGCTCAGCCCTGAGATTCCGCCCCATCCAAGCTGAGCAGAGAGGCTTTTGCAATTTTGCAAGTCTTGTCTCATAAGGCTGTCTCCAGCACAGAAGTTCTCCCGGCATAGACACAGCTGATCCTCATAGCCAATTGGCCTGGAGGTCAATTCCTCCCAGTGATACCAACAACAATCAAGACTTAAATACAACAAGGCTGTACACACAGTCCACAAGGGGGTGCACCAAGAGTGTCCACCTCAGGTAACTGGGGAGGCTGAGCCACTGGGCCATATAAAACACTTAGCACACAAAGCTACTCTACGAGGGAAGCAGCGAAAATGCGGAGACAAAGAAACAGATCACAAACGAAAGAAATGGAGGAAAGCAAATGACTGGATATAGAGTTCAAAACCACGGTTATAAGGTTTTTCAAGAATATCCTAGAAAAGGCCGATAAATTTAGCGAGACTCTCGAGGAAAAAGGACCAACTAGAAATTAAACACACACTGACTGAAATAAAAAATATTATACAGAGACCTAACAGCAGACTAGAGGAACGCAAGAATCAAGTCAAAGATTTGAAATACAAAGAAGCAAAAAACACTCAACTGGAAAAACAAAAAGAAAAAAGAATCCAAAAATTTGAATATAGTGTAAGGAGCCTCTGGGACAACTTCACGCGTACCAATATCAGAATTATGGGGGTGCCAGAAGAAGAGAGAGAGCAAGATACTGAAAACCTATCTGAAGAAATAATGACCGAAAACTTCCCCCACCTGGTGAAAGAAATAGACTTACAAGTCCAGGAAGCGCACAGAGCCCCAAACAAAAGGAATCCAAAGAGGATCACACCAAGACACATCATAATTAAAATGCCAAGAGCAAAAGACAAAGAGAGAATATTAAAAGCAGCAAGAGAAAAACAGTTAATTACCTACAAGGGAGCACCCATACGATTGTCAGCTGATTTCTCAACAGAAACTATGCAGGCCAGACAGGAGTGGCAAGAAATATTCAAAGTGATGAATAGCAAGAACCTACAACCAAGATTACTCTACCCAGCAAAGCTATCATTCAGAATTGAAGGTCAGGTAAAGAGCTTCACAGATAAGAAAAAGCTAAAGGAGTTCATCACCACCAAACCAGTATTATATGAAATGCTGAAAGGTACTCTTTTAGAAGAGGAAAAAGAAGAAAAAGGTAAAGATAAAAATTATGAACACAAATACATATCTATCAACAAGTGAATCTAAAAATCAAGTGAATAAAAATCTGATGAACAGAATAAACTGGTGAATATAATAGAATCAGGGGCATAGAAAGGGAGTGGACTGACAATTCTCAGGGGGAAAGGAGTGTGGGGGGTGCGGGAAGAGACTGGACAAAAAGCGTACACCTATGGATGAGGACAGTGGCGGGGGGGGGGAGGTAAGGGCAAAGGGTGGGGTGGGAACCGGGTGGAGGGGAGCTATGGTGGGGGGAAAAAGAGGAACAATTGTAATAATTTGAACAATAAAGATTTATTAAATTTAGAAAAATAAAAAAATATTAAAAAGTTATATAAGTGGGAAAAAAAGATCTAGGAGTAATTTTTAAATTAATTGTCTGCTACATCTTTATAATATTTAAAATTAACACTATTTTGGCTGTAAAAAAATAAATGTGGAGATATGAATTTTTATAGATGACATACTTATACTTATTTCAAATATAAAATTAATTATTTACAAACTTTTATATATATTAATATATGTCTTTTTAAAATGCTTTTGTATTTATTGTTAAAATACTCTATGAACTGACAGATTAAATGTGTGTTTGTAAGTATCCACTAGGTGGAGTAATTCTAATAGTCACTTATCAAAATAAAGGTCTGCATAGTTGGAACTTTTGTAAAAACTTTTATTAAAGATTAATATTTACACATTTTACAAATAATTCACTCCAAAAGGATAATATATCTAATTGATAGAGCTAAAGCTATAAAACTTCTAAGAGAAAACATAGGGGAAAATATTTTTGACCTTGGTTTAGGTAAAGATTTCTTAGGACACAATAAGCATGAACCATAAAAGGCAAAATTAATAAATAAGACAATAAAAATTTGCCGAAACCGGTTTGGCTCAGTGGATAGAGCGTCGCCCTGCGGACTGAAGGGTCCCGGGTTCGATTCCGGTTAAGGGCATGTACCTTGGTTGCAGGCACATCCCCAGTGGGAGGTGTGCAGGAGGCAGCTGATCGATGTTTCTCTCTCATTGATGTTTCTAGCTCTCTATCCCTCTCCCTTCCTCTCTGTAAAATATCAATAAAATATAAAAAAAAATTTTTTTGAAACTTCTGGTCTCCGAAAGATACTACTATGAAAAGTAAAAGCCACAGACTAGGAAACAGTGTTTCCAAACCCCATATCTGATTAAATCCTTGTATGCTGAATGCACAAAAGAACTCTAACCAGTCAATAATAAGGAGGCAATCTGAAGGGGAGAGGGGTGGACACACCACTAAAGGAGAAAGATGGATGGCAAATAATTACATGTAAAGATGCTCACCACCTGTCCATAACTGACATAGGAATAGATAATCTGAAATTCATTGCCTTCTCTGACATGTAAAGACAGGGAAAACCCTTCTGGTGGCACCATAAAACAAGACCTGACCTGCTATTCCGAAGTGCAGGTATCTGGAAGGCGCCACTCCAAGGACCAGTGTCTGCACTTCTAGTTTGGGTAGCTCTGCTTGTGTTCTAAGGGCATCATAGAAGGCCTTACCTCTAACCACAGATGAGTGCCTCACCTATGCCAAGCAGATTTGTACATTGCTCCAAGCCAAGGAAAATTCCTCATTATCTACTCATCAAAGAGTACTAGTATGCCTGGAAGTAAACAATTTTACATACCAACACCTTGTAAACTCAATGGGAAGATGCATATTTTTAACTTCTTCTATGAAACAGCACAGAGGCTTTTGCAAAATTTTTGGATAATAGGTTAATAAAGACAAGAAACGTTTCTTTAAGACCAATGGCCACCCCAGAAGAATCAATACAAGGGAAAATAGAAAGGAATTACTATATGCCATTTACCAAATATTTATTAAGTAACCATATGCTGAGTAACATGTTAGGGAATGGGGACAAAAAGTTGAATAAAATACTAGTCTCTGCCCTAAAGGAGCTTAAAATCTATTTCTGAGGATGAGAACAGTAACATCATACATTTATACAATACTTTACAGTTTACAAAGTATTGTCACATGTTGCAAATTCACTGCTCTATTATGGAATATAGAGACAATTAACAAACACAAAGTGCAATAAAGGGGTTTCTTGTAGTTCGATGGTAAGGGTGGGATGAGAAGCAAAGACTTCATGGAGAAGGAAGCAAGCATTTCAGGTGAGCTTTGAAAGGTGGACATAGTTCAACAGACAATGCTTGTAAGCATTTGTTATAACAACTTGTGCATAAAGTCTAGAGAATGTTAGAAACATTTAGGGAAAACATGAGGAGCATAGTTTGGCTGCAAGAAAGCAGTAAAAGAAAATAAAGCTGGAAATAAAGTTTTAGGAATATATGCTTAATTTATTCAGATTTTGGGCTAGCAAATTAAATGAACTGTATCTTAATCTGAGACTTAATCTGAGTTTAGCTCCTTCAAAAGAATTCCTATTGCCTTAGCTGGTTTTGCTCAGTGGACAGAGCGTTGGCCTACAGACTGAAGAATTCCCGGTCCCAGGTTCAATTCCAGTCAAGGGCACATGCCCAGGTTGCGGGCTTGATCCCCAGTGGGGGGGGTGTGCAGGAGGTAGCCGATCAATGATTCTCTTTCATCGTTGATGTTTCTATCTCTCTCTCCCTCTCTGAAATCAATAAAAATACATTAAAAAATAAAAAAGAATTCCTCATTTATTTCAAGCGATCCCTGTTAGGTTTCCATCAAATTCATTTGATCTTCTATGTCTTCCTCCAAAAATTTTATTAAGACTATCCTTTTCCTAATCACTCACTAGTCAATTCATATACATTTCTCCTCTCCCACACAGAAGTTGTCTCTAGAATGGTGAAACTTATTTTCCTCTTTGTGGTTCCTGGTTTTCTGTAATGAGAAGAAAGTGTTTAAATAATACAAACCTATTTGTGTAATAAAATCTTTATTGATACCTTAGATTAAATCTTCTAAGATTATTTTTATACTAGAGGCCCGGTGCACGAAATTCCTGCACGGGTAGGGTACCTAGGCCTGGCCGGCGATCAGGGCCGATCAGGGCCTTCTGGCTGCTGGCTGGGGCCTTCCTTTGCTCTGCGCTGCCCCCTCGTGGTCAGTGCACGTCATAGTGAGTGATTGAACTCTCGGTCTCCTGGTTGAACTCCTGAGGGGACACTTTGCTTATTAGCCTTTTATATACATAGATAAAGCTTATGTTATTTTTCTACAATCTAATACCATGCATATTCTTTTGCAATTTACCAATTATTGGACATACACGTTATACCAACTTTTTGAAATGATACATAATGAAGACCAGTTAAAATTAGATGAAAATATAACTCAGTTGGTTAGAGCATTGCCCTGATACACCAAGGTTGCAGGTTTGATCCCCAGTCAGGGCGCATACAAGAATCAACCAATGAATGCATAAATAAGTGGAACAACAAATTGATGTTTCTCTTTCTCTCTCCTTCCTCTCTCTCTAAAATCAACTAAAGCTTAATCTATATTTTTTCAAAAAGTTAGATGAGAATAAATTAGTATAAAACAAGTACAATCCTGTCCCAGGGGTCGGGGGTCAGGGGGGGGGAGGGCAGTGCAGGGGATGGACAACAATTTTTAAAGATGCATAAAACATTACAAACTCACCCACATAACCAAAATGACATGTTGTCTGGCTTGCTGTCCACCAAACTACCTTTGGTCAAGTTATTTTCAGTTGAATAGTAATGTTACACTATGTGCTGAGTACTATGCTAGGCAATGATTGACAGAAAAATGAAATACCTGATCCTTATCCTCAAGGAGCTGAAAGACTAGTAAAGGCCCTAGGCAACATAAATGGCACCCACTATCTGACCCTGTCTGGGAGGAGCCAGGAAGGTATCCTTGAGGATAGTAATTTAAGTGAGCCTTGAAGGGTGAATAAGTTACTCAAAAGGAGGACTCAGGGGAATGGGAGTGTAAAACGATTTCCAGGCAGAAGCAACAACCTGTGCAAAGATACAGAATCAAGAATGAGTTTGGTATGTTGAGAAAATTCTAAGTGATACATTGCAGCTAGAAAGTAGGGGCATGTGTGTATGGGATTTGGAGGGGAGAACATGAGAAGTTATAGAAGTCTACAAAGTGAGTGTGCTCAGTAACAGTACTCTAGAGTGTAAGAAAAATTGTAATTTTATGTTTAGTTTATATTTTAATTTTTCTTATGATGTAATTTATAATGCAAACCATAAATTATAAGATATAAAATTTGCTGTATTGGGAATGATGCTCAAAATTGCTTTTCTGTTTCAGGGTATGAGTGGAATGACATTTGGAGACAACTGCTCTAGGTGAAGGGCAACTGAAGGGTTTTAAGGAGGGAAGTATGGCAACAAGATCTAACCAGTGGCAGCAGGGTGGAGGATGGTTGATGGGAGAGCATGCAAGAAGTTCAGAGGCATTAGTCAAGATGAGAAATGATGAGGCTGGATTAGGAAGTTGCCATGTCTTTGTAAATTTCTTGGACAAAACATGAGAATGAATGAAATGAGCTCCTAAGTGGGAGGCTGGAAAAAAAAAAAATGGGGGCATGTCAAAAGGACACAAAAATCAGCCTTTTCTCCTGATAGCCAAAGCTTGGAACAATTTAAACAACAAAATAATGACAGTACTGGGTTATATAACCTAAATAATAATATAAATCTGGGAGAAAGTGTTACCGGAGAATCAAATTTCCCATCACTCGTGAGAATGAGGTTCTTGGGGTACACTGAAATAAGTTTTCGGAAACCCCCATGGGAGAATGAGATGTGGAAATAGGCTTTATTTGCATAAAGTTACATTCCTTGGGTTCCAAAGTGCCTTTCCAAAATCCATAAGCCCAGTCTAAGTTGTGAGAAAACAAGTTTAATATGTATCTCTCATCATCTATTGTTCCAGTCTTCCTTAGTGGTAAACATTCTGACTTTTACCTGAGCACATGGCAACCTAGAACATACCAGGATATAATTTCAAATTTCACATTTCCTTCAACTAGGTATTTTCTTACGGCTGTGTTCTAGTTAGCAGGAGGTAGGCAGAAATAGGAAATGCAATTTCTATAAAATGTCCTTAAAGGGAAGCGATGTGCCTTTCTTCATCTTTCTTTTCCCAGGTAGGAATGTGATTTTGAGGGCTGGAGATTGGGCAACCATCTTGTACTGGGGGAAAGGTTATCATGAGGATGGCGGAGCAAGAGGCTAGAAGCCCAATACCTGATACTGTGACAGCAGCCCAAGCCTTGGCCTGACTACCTGCAGCTGAACCTAATTTGATCTGATACAGGGAGTCATGCAGAAGCACAGGGCCTCTGTGTAGAGTTGTACAGAAGGACAGTTCACTGGATAAAGGCACAAAGCGATTGAAGGGTAAACGCAGTCTGCTCTCTCCTTTCCAAGCTCGGAGAGTGCTGTGTTCACCAGGGGGCTGATATACCAGTGGCCCTGTGAAAAAGTGAAATTTTGTCTCACCTCTAGATCAGCATTTCCCGAAATACCACCTGGATATTAGGCCTAATATGAGAACAATGTGGTGATGATGTTAGGTAGTTCCCAGATGTACTTTGAAAAAGTATTTAATATTAAATGGGTTTATATCTCATGGCAATTAGTGCTCCATTGTGCAAGTGCAGAACTCACAAGAAGAAAGGACAAGCAAGGAGTTGGAGGGGCAAGAATGAAAGTGAACAGAAACTCACCAGAACATCAAGCCCTCAGGCAGCATTGTGTAGTGGCTGGAGTACAAGCTCTGAAGCCAGATTGCCTGTGTTCAAATCCTGGTTCTCACAGTGACTAGCTGTGCTATTTTGAGCATGCTCCTTAACCTCAATGTGTGTCAGTTTTCTATAATAGCACTTAACACACAAGGATGCTATGAGGACTTAAATGATTATTATAGTGCCTAACACAATGAACACTGAATGAATGCAAACTATACCACCGTTCTGGAATTATTTAGCAATGGAGCCAGACACTAGTCGTGTATAACCTCTGCTGGTTGAAAGCTTACTCTCTGCCAGAAATCACACGTATCTGACCTTTGTTTTACTCATTGGCAAACTGAGGCTTAGAAAATTTCAATGACTTTCCCAAGGTTTTATAATTCTAGCCCAGCCAGAATTCAGATTGGTTGGATTCCAAAGCCATGCTTTTTTACTGAGATAATTAGGGATCAAAGACACGGCCTGAAAAATTTCACAAACTTCTTTTTATATGATTTCAATTCCCCCCACTCATTAACATGTCCTGTAGTAGCCAATTCTCTCAAACTAAACAGGTCTGTAGGGGCCCAGCCAGACTGGCTCAGTCCGTGGATTCCTCTGTGCATGTCCTCAGGTGAGGAAAACCAATCCATCAATCAAAGGTCAGCATGGGAATGAAAACAGGGTAAGGGTTAGGGTAGGGTTAGGCGTAGGGGTTAGGGGTTAGGGGTTAGGGTTAGGGTTAGGGTTAGGGCTAGGGCTAGGGCTAGGGAGATTAAGATCAACAACTGCAAGGGTGGGGAATTCTTGGGAAATGGCAAGAGAGAGCAGCCTGAATTGAAAATTAGTGCGTCCCTGGGACATGTGGCAAAATGGGACTGCATGGGAAGCTGACCAGACCTGAAAGGGCCTCTTGGTGATTGATATGAAATAGCTGATTCCCAAAGTTCCAGTACTATTAATCAGTGCTTCCAAAATCTTGCTGCATTGTAAACCACAAAATTAATCCTATAACTCAGCAACTTTATACTTTCTAAATTATCACCTATTGGATGGCTTTGGGAGAATTTAGTCATTTAAATTGTTTCTTTATATAGAGTCCACACCACGCCTGTTAGGCAAGGAATCTTTGCCTTGATTGCAAAGATGTTATTTCAACAAATTTCAAAATGTTGCATATCGGTGTTTTGGTTTATGCCAATTTCCAGAAAAGTAACTTTACCAATTACTTTAAACATATCTCCTTTTAGGATGGAAAACAACGTCCGGCAACGATACGTATCTTTACCAAAGTTAACTTTATTCATCAAAATCAACTTAACATCTCAGGAGGGGAACACAAGTCCATGAATTGGGTGGCAAAGTCTGCTCCGCAGATTCCGGGTGAATTGTGAGATATTCCTATCATGTTGCTGGGGTTTGGCGAGAACGAACATTTGCCGGCTCACCTCCTACTTGCTTTTAGGTGTCAAGAGCCCAGAGCTCCAACCCAGCCACTTCGCTGCACGTGCTGGCTCGTGCCGACGGCCCAGCAAGTGTGTCCTGAGGGCGGCTGACTCACCCCGCCACGCACGTGGCTTTGGAGTCTCCGAAGGTTCCTGGGGAGGCCCGGCTACCGCTGTTCGCTCAGCCCGACGGGCGCACCTGCAGCGCTCCAACAAGGCAAAGCTCACTCCGCCGCCGGCCCGGCTCTACTACAGTCCCCGGCAGCCGCGCCTCCCGCCCGGGCCAACTTCCTGCCAGAAAAACCCGGAATCCGCCTGTGGCCCGGTATCCCGCTGCCGCCGCCCCACGCGCGCCCTGCACTCTCGGGGCAGCGCAGAAGGAAGCCATGGAAGCACCTCCGGAAGTGGGCGCACGCAGCCGCGCAGGCGCGCTCGCTCCGTGGCGCATGCGTGCAGCGGCCGGCGCGCGGCTCCGGTCTCCGGTGACGTGGCGTGCGGAGGCGGAGCCCAGGCCGGTGGCGGGAGGCGGGGGAGGAAGCGCGAGGTGAGCGCGGACGTCAGAGTGGAGAGCGGAAGGTCAGGGAGGATCGGAGCGGAAGTGAGACCAGGGAGTCTGTCCGCCATTGTGGCCCCGAGAAGCGGAGAGCGAGAGGGGAAGACGAGCGTGCAAGCGGAAGAGACGGGCCCCTGCCACCGACTCCCGAGCGCCAGGCCCTCGTTCCGGCTTTTCTGCGAGCGGCGGCGGCAGCGGCGGCGGCTGGCACGGTCCACTCGGCGGAGGGCTGCTTCCAACTGCTGTGAGTGCACGGGGAGAGGCCCAGGCGGCGGCGGCGGCTCGCGGGTGCGGTGAAGAATGTCAGCCACTAGCGTGGATCAGGTGAGGGAGCCGAGGCCTCAGGCTCGGCGAAGGCCCGAGCTCGGAGCTCCACCCTCGCGTGGGGCTTCGGCTCCTCCCCGTCGCCGCCGCTGCCGGCCCTATAACGGTGCCCCGGGCGCAAGTTGCTGCGGCGCTGCCGCCCGGGCCGGGCGTGCGCCCTAGCCCCGAGCCTGCGGTGGAGGCGGGAGGCCGCGGGGCGGGGGAAGGTCTGACTGCTCTTCGGGCCTTAGGACGCATCCCGAGGGCAGCCGACGGGGCTGAGCCCGACGAGCTCGGGAGAAAGACCCCGAGTGGCGGGAGTAGGTGTAAAGACTGGGGTGGTGGGGAAATCCGGGGCTATGGAGGATAGAGTGGCTTTCACTCCTACGCGGACTAAAATAACTTGTCTTCCATAGCGCCTTTGATTAAGACACTTTTCCTCTTTTCTTTCTTTTTTCCCCCCCCTTCACATTACGACACCTTTCGTCTTGCTACAGAGACCTAAAGGACAAGGAAATAAAGGTGAGTTTGGATATTTCTTATCTCACTCTTCAATGTTGGTTCGATGTTATTTTTTAAACGGTGTGAGGGTCTTTCTGTTTGTTTTTGCCCCCCCCCCCCCTTTTTTTGAAATGTAGGTTTGGAGAAACATTCATCATGGCTAAGGCAGCCCAATGCTCTCCAAAACTTCTGTAGTTCCTTGCTTTGAGGCCAATTTTATAGAAAGCAAAGTGGTATAAGAAACAGTGTTCTACTTAGTTGTATTTCAGTTCAGGTGGTAGTGTTTTGACTATAGTAACATTTAAAAATTTTTTCAATTTGCTTGTATTGGGTAACTTCTTTATATATGTAGATAAGTGGAGATTTTGTTTGTCATGTCTAGGTTACTTTGGAACATGCAACCCCATAGCATTCCATGTCACATTAGTGCAAATTGTACTGTTAATCATTGATTCTATTGAAGTCAGTTATGTTAGAGATCAAAGCTGAGCAGGCATGTTATCACTCTTTGTAGTCCTGATTGCAAGGTGGGACTCAATTTGGTATGTTAGAAAGGACTGACTGTGAAGGAGATATTTGATTATGTGATTTGCTATTTAGTTTTTAAAGAAGAAAGTACTACTGAAAGTAACGCATTTTTTAAAATAAGTGTATTTTGTATTTACTAATGTGGAATAAATAGTTCAGTCAGCTGACTGAAACATGACATTGATCATGTGACATGAGTGAGTATGAAACAATAACTGCTTTCTTGGGACAGTGCCAATTAACATTACAGTGAATGATATATTTATTGACGGTTTGTAATAGGACTTGAAATTAGACTAAACATGATTATGCTTCCTGTTTTTTATTTTAGAAGCAAAGTATTAACTTAGAAAATAAGATCTACAATAGCTTTTAGATGCACTTCAATCTCTTTATGATGCTCTTTAGATTCAGGGTATTTGCTATAGCAAATTTGAAAGGAATAGGTACTGTATACACAGCTTAGTTAATTTTCTTTGTTATGTACAATTTATTTGAGAATTTATGCATTCCAGATATGTGGCACTGTATTCAGTAACAATTTATTGTTTTGTTTTGATTAAGATAAATTTTCTTGGAGTATATAGACATTTAGAAATTTTAAATTCTAAAATTTAATTTTTAGAGTTCAGTTTTTAATTTTAGAATTTTTTTATGTTGTGAGTATAAACCTCAGAATTTGATACAGTTGGTTTATTTTAAGTGAGTTTTAAAAAACTTTTTGTAAATTTAAAAAGAATGATCTATTACTTGTTTTTGCTAGTCTCCCCATTAGGAGGTATGTAGACTTGGAGATATGTGAAATTTGTTCCCATTATTGCCTAGCGATCTTTGGGGAGGTGGCACTTTGCAAGGCTATTTGAAATGCTAAGTGTTTTGTGTTAATTTGCTGTAAGGTAAGTATGCAAGTTCTATGAAGTACTTGTTTGACAAAACAAAATAGAAAATCTATTGAATAAGCCATTACTATAAACTTGATTTATAACATAGTCATTTCACTTAAATATGTCCTAGTGACATTTTTTATATTATAGATGTAAATTATATATAAGTAATATTGTATATTGATCACAAGTAAATATTTTTTGTTATTAACATTGTTTTAATCTATTAGTATCACCTTTGTTAGGTGTATTTAGGTACATGTACAAAATATTTATTTGGATAGTTCTTTATGCCAAGAAATTTTCTTTCTCCTTTATTGTTCAGTTCATAATCTCATTCATGGATAGAAGGATGGACTGGGTTACCTAGGAGATCTGTGTTCTAATACTGCTTGCGGCCACTGACTTGCCAAGTGAGCTTGAACACAGTGCATCTTTGAACCAGAATTTCCCCTCTATAAAAAAGAATGAGTAATTCCAGTCATAAAACCTATAATACATTATGAGGATTGTTGTAATTACAGTAGTCCACTGTCTAGCAGTTATATCTGCTGAGTTTCTTTTCACCTTCCTCACCTATTTTTTAAATACGTTTTTTATTAATTTTTGAGAGGGAGGGAGAGAGGGAGGCGGGGGAGAGAGAGAGAACCCCCTGTGATTTCTCCTCCTGTACATCCTGGGATCCAACCCGCAACCCCGGAGCATGTGCACAGACGACAGTCAGTCAGTTGAGCCACACTGGCCAGGGCCTCAATTTATCTTACTGGTATTTTTAAGATGCAGGAAGACTATTGCCTAAGATATGGCAGGAGAGAAAAATGCTACTCTCCTAAAAATATTGATAGTCACTTAAGATGCCTTAAAATGGTAGATACTACAAGGGCAAAAATACACATATACATTACTTGTATTATTATGCCTCTGCATAAAAATTACAAGGAGAAGGCACCCCCAAGTGAACTTATACAAGTAGTATATGTGTAAGAAAAACTACTCTGCCTTAGCTGACTTGGTTTTCAAGCTAGTGAAATTGATTTACAGTTATTCTGTTTATTTTTATGAAGCAGAAAGCAAAGTTATTTTTCTTGAACTTAGAGCCTCAGTATTCGAAGAACATGAGTATTAAACTTGAATTTAGAACTTATGAAAAATACATGTCCTGAGGAGGTGTCAGAGTTTTGAAAGCAGGATCCTTTTCAGTTCATAGGATTTCAGAGATGCTGTGTTTCTCCTCTGATTTATTGTTAGTCGACAGCATTGGCTTTATACCTGGCCTTAGTGTCTTTGATTTTCTGCTAATTGTTTTTCTATATATCTTCAATGACATAAATGCACTAAAGGAACTAAAATTAAAATTTTAAGGGAATTTTATAGCAATGTCTTTGTAAGGCAAAATTCTTTTGTTGTATAAATTCTAGGTTTATTTGTTTATAAGTTTGAATCCTTTTAAATTCATCTATCGTATACTCTATGTTAAATATTAGAATTGTTCTTATTATTGGCCATGGTCAGTGGTCGGCAAACTTATTAGTCAACAGAGCCAAATATCAACAGTACAACGATTGAAATTTCTTTTGAGAGCCAAATTTTTTAAACTTAAACTTCTTCTAAAGCCACTTCTTCAAAATAGACTCGCCCAGGCCGTGGTATTTTGTGGAAAAGCCACACTCGAGGGGCCAAAGAGCCGCATGTGGCTCACGAGCCACGGTTTGCCGACCATTGGCCATGGTGAAGGGTAGTAGAAATTTAAAGATGATTAGTTACCTATTGGTCCATAATTTGAAACTTACTTTATATCGCTTTTATTTATTAACAAGAAGGATTTTTGCTTGCTGGATCAAGTGTATTACTCCTTTTCCTGCAGGCACCACAGAGAAAGTGGCAGATCCCATGCTCTTAGTAGCCCTCAGGCCTTACTGCTTGCTTCTTCCTATTCCTTAAGTTTATAAATAGGTAGATACATGGAAAGTAATTTATCTTTTTACTTCTCTCTCTTCCCCTCCCAACATTGTTTGGTACAACTGCAATGTCAAAGACATAGGTTAAATTGGGCTATTTTTGAGCGTTTCAGAAAAGTAGTTGAAAATGCCTTGTATTTTGGCAATATTCTTTTGTAACCTCTCCAATATCCCCTCTGGAAATGATTGCAAAGCACTTAACTGTCATTTTAGGCTTTATTATTAATCCTCAAAACATTCCTATAAGGAGATAGAGGGTATATGGTATTGTCACTGTTTTTGTAGGTGGGAAAACATGATGCACAGATCTGTTGACTTTCCTAACTTGATGTAGTCAGACCAGAGCAAAGAATCACCTGGCTCCTAAGGCCCATGTTCTATCTTGATTTGACTCTGCTTCATAGAGCAGAGGAAACAAGCGAAGAATCATGTAAGTCATCTGTTCTTTTTTCCCTGAAGAACTTGTACAGACTATGGAACTAGCTTAGATTTCATTACTATTTAATGGCTCTCAGTCTCCAAGACATTAAATTGTGATTAAGTAATGTTCAAAAACCAAAGTCTTTAAGACAGTGGAATTTCTTAAATGTATGCTTATGAAACTCAAAGGCTCGCTTCTTATTCAGACTTTAATTGAATGCAAATTACTTGTCAGTATGCATAAAATACGTTTAATTAAACATTTTCTTTGACAAACTCCTTGAGTAGTCTTTTGAAATTTCTTAGACATTTATGCATCACTTACAAATGATTGTAGACTATTTACTTACTGTGTGTGAATGTTTTGTTCTTAGTCTCAGCCTCTTACAAGAAGAGAAAGGATAGAACAGAGGAAATAAGAATAGCAGTGTAGTATGTATTTAGATAAAGTTTAAGCAGGCACTTTTTACCACATTAGCAGTGCGGATTAAATTTGTGAGAATCTTACAAATACAAGAAATAGATGGTTGTGATTTGAAATGGGAGGCTGTTTCAAATATGTGCTAATAGTACTAGTGTACTAGTCCAAAAGTGTAGTGAAGAATTATTTTTCAAGAGGTAATACATTATGCATAGCTATCTTTGATAAAGGAGTGGTAAAGAAAAACAGGTATTTTAGGATCTCTTGGGCTGACATGATTAGCCCACCAGAAATAGCCTAAGGTACCCATCTCTTTTTCATTTCTAGTAGCTGTTAACCTGTTTAAAATCTGGGGAGCACATTTAGCTCAACCTTGGCTGTTGTGCTATCTTTATTATATAGCATTAAACCACCTCAGTGGATCAAGTTGACCATCAGGTTTCTCTTGTAGTCTTTAAGGGGCAATGTATGTTTACTTTGAAGGCTTCACAATATAGCATTGTTTCTTGAGTTGTCATTGCTACTTAGTGGGAGGCAAAGAACCAAGGGATATCGCCTGTTTTTGTTCCCATGTCATTGTGAACTCGCTATTACATTATAGGTGATTTAAACTCAAATTAAGAAAAATTAAAATGGTATGCTGTTACAAAGGAACACACCTTAAATCCATTGCCTCTGACATTAAATTGTAATATTTTGTGACACTATTTTTAAGTAATAAATACCCAGATATTGAGGGTGTTTTTGTTGTTTCTATAACAGATAAGTCAATATCCACCAGAAAGGTTCAACTGTTTATATCTAAGTAGTATAGAATAGTCTATTTTCATAGACAGCACAGCAAGTTTTAGCCTGGTAAACTTCTGTGGTCCTAAAGTAAATTGAAATCCTAACTGGGTCTTGTAATATTTTATATAATATTCAAGATTATTGCATACTGTTATTGAATACTCTGAGGTGAGGTAGATAGGTACTATTAACATCCTCCTTGAACAGAGAAGTAGAGTTATAAAAACTAAGTCACTAACTAGAGATCGATCACCCAACTTCTGTGTTGGACTTAGGATTCAAACCCAGGATCTTCTTACCTCAAATTTGCTCAAAAGCTCTCTGAGACAGTGTCAAGAGAATAACTGTAGAGCATTTATGGAAATGATCTCTGGACAAATATGGCATTATAAATTGTTCTGATTGGTTTTCCTGTGTGTTGCAAGAGTAATCATGGCTGTCTTTAGTGTCTGAATTTTATTTGTATTTTCATGTGAAAGTCTTCGTAATTTTAATTTAGAATTTTTTCATAATTTATTCATTGTGATATTGCTTCGTTAATTTTAGTCACTTTTTTAACTGGAGACATTTAAGATATTGATTGTAACTTTAGTTATCAAAAAAGTTCTTTATTTATTTACCTTTTTTGGACTAAGTAATAGATTTAATTTAACGAAGTTAGAGAACATTCAGAAATCTGCAACACTATTTGAAGTGGTATTTTAGATTCAAATACAGCATTAGCGAACCCTTCAACATTTTTTAATTTAACTGTTTGCTTACTACAGTGTTGAAATTGGGATATTTACTTTATGGTTTTGGTAATGGAAAGTGTATATATAATTTGTATTTCTCTAATCTTAGGCATATCAATATAAGATTTGTAACTTTTTAGTAGCACGAATATTTGTATCCAAAATTAAATTAATCTTGAGAGTGTTTAGATGAAAAAAAGAAAGAACTCAGGATAACTTTTTGTGACTTGATTTGAAAAATACTGAAAGTGTTAGGTTGTTCTGTGATTCTCATAATGATTACAACACATCTAATACAAATATGTTTTTTAGTTTCAGTACAAAACGGTTCCATTCATCAAAAAGATGCTCTAAATGATGATGATTTTGAGCCATACTTAAGTAGCCAGACAAATCAGGTAAGTCTGACAGTTTCGTATTTAGGGAATTAAACTTATATTAGTATAAATTGATTTCTCAAATAGATATTTAGTTGAATGAGACTAACAATAACATGAATTAATCTAGTGTACCTGAATAGCAGTTGCAGAAGACACAGAAGAGTTCTTTAAAAATTATAGATAGCTGAAACTAGATTATGAAATAAAAGATTTGAACATGGAACATTACTAGTATATGTTGTAGTGTGGTTTTTTGGAATGTTGAAAGAATTTAATCTTTTAGTGTCACTGTCATATCTTTGTAGCCAAAGCAAATTACAAGGTTTAATTAGCTAGAAATTTGTGGGAGAGGACTACTTTGTGCCTGACATTTTTGGTTAAATGTAGTGTTTTCTTCTTTATAAGACATTCCTATTTGAATTTTATTGATAGTTAAAGTTTTAATTTAACCTGGTAATGGAGGGAATAGGTAAATATATATAAATAAAATAATTAAGACTTTATAAACACTTGCTTCTATATTGTAGGCCTGGAGAATTTTAACAAATCAAATAATTGTTGGCTTTTGAGATTCTTGTGTGTTTGAATTATTCACAAATGTTGTGAATTTATATATAGGAATAATTTAGATGTAAACATTAAAAATCTGGTATTCTTTGGTCTCTATACCATCTCTGCATCCACTTGTTAATAAAAATATTGCTACTAGAAATTTAAAAATTTTTCATTATTAATCATTTTCTTTAGGGAGAACATTCTGGAATGAAGTTGCTTTTGTTTTGCTTAAAAAGAAAGATATGTGAAAAAAAATGTACCTTGAAATCTTAACTTCTAGTTTTTTAAAACTATGAAAGAACAAGGAACCAAATGTTATTACACAGCTTTATAGTTTTAAAGCAAATTTGAACAAAAAGTAGTTCCCATTTTGTGGGATGTAGAATTATTTTTAGGACTGTGGAGAGTCATGGTTATGTTTAACCTATTAGTAATTTCTTTAACCACTCTCCTCTGTCTGTTGCTCTGCAGTCCTAGCATATGTTGGGAGAGAATAAATAAATAAGAAGAAAAATGGGTGATAAAATCTATGGAAGTTTGGCTACTCTTTTTTTTTTTTTTAATATATTTTATTGATATTTCACAGAGAGGAAGGGAGAGGGATAGAGAGCTAGAAACATCGATGAGAGAGAAACATCGATCAGCTGCCTCCTGCACACCCCCCACTGGGGATGTGCCCGCAACCAAGGCACATGCCCCTGACCGGAATCGAACCCGGGACCCCTCAGTCCGCAGGCCGACGCTCCATCCACTGAGCCAAACCGGTCTCAGCATTGGCTACTCTTATGAATGAAAAATTTCATTTCACATTTATGAAATCTACTTTATAATCTCAGTAAATTTACTTTCTACCTAAATGTTGTGAAAGAATATATAATTGGAAAATAGGGAAGATCATTTGTTGGACAATTGTAGTGCAAGTTTTAAAAGAAACATACAGTATTCTATTTGGGTCCATATAGTGGCCTCAATTAATACCCCTTATGGCAGTGTTTTCCAACCTTTTCGAGAAATCCTGATATGAGGTGTAGTAGATATTACCCCTACAATGTCTTTATGATCAGATAAGTTTGAGAAGTTTATTTGGTCTAAATAATTGAATTGTGGGTGTTTTTGCTGCTTGATTTTTATACTTGATTAAAATATAAAATGAATTTCTATTATAAGGATATATTATGCAGATCCACTGTCTTCATTGTTCAAAGTCTGTTTTCAAGAAATTTTAATAGATTTTAAGTGTTTGAAAATTGCTACCATAAGAATCCTCGCTTTACTTGGTAACAGATATTTTATAATTCATTTGTCACAGGGACTTAGAAGATTGGTTATTTGGCATTCCACAGAGGTGCTTCAGGTCTGCCTAGGGGAGACTGGGGGAGGGTATTCTTGATCCCACCCTTGTGGCAACCAGAGCTCTGCTTTGCTTTTTATCTGTTCTTTTATATTGGAATTTTGCATAAAATTTCACTTGTAAAATATTTTAAAGTGTTGGAAAATTAATTTTTAAGACTATAAATGCATTTACCTTAATCCAATTTTTAAATTGTATCATAAAAGCTTCCTTGTTAATATTGGCAAAACATCTATAAAAGACTTGTTTTAATGTGATGTTTAAGTGGAAGATCTTATGCTTTATATTAATTAAATCATTTTAATTCATGATATGTGAATCAATATAGTCATGTGCTATTTCAAGAAAGGTTTTAAAGTTTAATACCAGTAAGGCTGTACTTTACTTCCCTCTTCTTGCCAGTATTAGTGAATAGGTTTTCAGCAGTTATCTTTCTGTAATACTAAATAATTATGTGTAGTCAAGGTACATATTTACTTTTTTTCTTTTAATATGTTTTATTGATCTTAGAGGGATGGAGAGAGGGAGATAGAAATATCATTGTGAGCGAAACAGCAATCAGCTGCCTCCTGCACGCCCCCTACTGGGGATTGAGCCCAAAACCCAGGCATGTGCCCTGACCTGGAATCAAACCAGTGACCTTTGGTACCTGGGATGATATGCTCAAACAACAGAGCCACACTGTCCAAGGCCATATTTACCTTTTAAAGAGCACTATAATTATTGAATATTGAATACTGGGTTTATTGAAAAGAAAAATGGAAAATTATCTGAAATCTGAAATAAGTTGTAAGAATTTAACTTATAATTACTTAACTGAAATTTTAAAAACTTAAAAAAATTGACCTTTTAGAACAGATTAGTGAATACTGGGTTTATTGGTGAAATATGTCAGGTAATTATTGGCAGATATAAAGTTCTGCAAGTATTTGTAGGTCCTTGTACTGACCTACCTGAAGTAATTATTTAATTTTTAAAATTTTCAATTATAAATACGCAGTATGACTTTAAAATTAAATCTCATCATTTGATTTTAATATTATAAATAAGAAAAATGAATCATTCGTTTGGAAAGGTGTTTAATATTTTTGGTTAATTTAAATTGTTTTATATACTTAGATCTAATTCACATCAAACCCAGGGATACTTTAAACCAGGCTATTGGTCTTCTGTGGCAGCATATTTCTTCTGTTTTCTAGTGTTCACTTTGCATAGAGAATAATTTTTATATTAATTTACAAGTGAATGAATTCCTGGTTTTAAAATTAGTTCTCTGTTATATGGATATATATTAGGTATAGTCAAATTGGAGGTTTCTGTTTGGCAAGGAAGGTAGGGTTTTTCAAAATGCAGGCTTTAACCAGTAGGTTGGGAGACAAGACCAACTGAAGCTTTATGAAATGTGTGTTTTTGTTGCTTCTGTTAATTCTGTTTTGTGTTTATTGTCTTATTTTTTAATTATTTAAAAAAATTTTATGCTTAAAAGTTTATTTTGCTTAATTATGAAGTGGATGTGCATGTAAAATTTATGTAAAATATTTGCTGTGTAGAGATTTTTTTTTGTTCTCTTAAAAGATCACTATATTTAAGTAAAAATGAAGATCAGCCAAAAAATAGTTCTCTGTAATTCCTCAGAATAATTGGACAATTATGTTGGTCAGAAAATTCATGTTTACTTGGTACTATTAAAGGTGCCATATACATTGGAAGAATAAGTTGGAAAAATGAAGTTTGAATTTGTCTGTTTGTATATATGAGGAAATAAATTCCTAGTCATGTTTATCAGGAAAGAGATAAAGAGAACTAAGAGAATAATACTTTGAATTTTGTTATTTTCTGTCCCTGCCCTTAGTTAAGGTTTTAATTATCTTTGCCTGTTTGAATGATTTCCTAACTGGTAATTCTGTATTGCCACTCAGGAGTCTTAAAGTTGAAGTTTGTGCCATTGACATATTAAAGAATTTACCTCAACTTCACAACACATCCCTCCTGCCTCATCTTTGGTCAGCTTTTTCCATCTAACTTACTCAGGGAAATAGGGCTTATTATTATTTTCAGAAAATATAAATATTTTCTTTCATAATCTTAATGGGTACGATTTGCACACACCCACACACAGAATCCTGTGTCTATTGCTTCTGAAGTCTTTTCTGATTCTCCCAGTTATTTGCACCCTTCCTTCTCTTTGTGCTAGAGTGTTGGTTTTGCTTTGTTTGTACTTCCATTATAGTGCTTATCAAATTGTAGGGTAAATATGTCTTCCCCCTAGACCTGTGAAATCCTTTAGGTCAGAAACCATGTTTTTCATCTTGTCTCCAGTAACTGGCACTTTAATCTGTTACATAGTAGGCATTCATTAAATACTTATTGAATGTGAATTAGGTAATCTTCAGAATTAAGGAAGGAAATATTATGGTTGAAATGTCAAGTTAATTGACTATGACATAGAGTACATTTTCTTACGACATTTTTATTAATGTGCATAAATTATCCTTTTTTTAAAGTACAATAATATTTTTAAAATATTTGAGGAAAATACAGGTAAACATTAAAAGTAGACTAACCTTTACTTTTTATTCAGAAATGAGTTCAGGAGATTGAAGTACCTCAGGTTCTTAAGGGAAAGCAGGTTTTTTTTTTTCCTCTGTACATACGTGCTGACATTGGAGGATAATGCCTCAAGTCTTTTTTATTGAACTTCTGAAACATTGTACAGTGTTCTCCCTTGGAAATTTGGGTGTTTATGAAGCAAAAATGGATATTAATTTACTTTAACTAAAACAAAACACACACAAAATAAACGACTCAGTTATAATTGAGTTGTATTAAAATGTCTTCAGGTCAGAACAGTGATCATAAACTTTTTCTTACTGTTCAGATGTTCTTTGAGATAATATAAAAACAATTGGCCTGCGGGCTATGGGATAGTAATTATAAATGATTTCAAAATTCTAAAGAAGAATTTTTAATCTTGTATATTTTACTTTTCAAATTAAAAAAGGTAAAGGCTTAATCTATATTTTAATACAGCACTTTGTAATTAAAGATTTAAAAAAATCTTTACAGTTGATTAGAGCAGCAGGTATTATCCCCATTTTACCAATGAAGTACCAAGGTTAGAGAAATTAATGATCAGTGAGATCACTGACATAGAAAGTGGAACTGTACAGAATTGACCCCCATCCTTGCCTACTACATCACATCTTGACTATACCTTTTTTTGTTTTTGATTTTTTAAAATTCTTACCTGAGTATATGTTTTTATTGATGAGATAGATGAGAAAGAGAGAGAGAAAGAGAAAGGAACATCAGAGTGAGAGAGAAACATCAATCAGTTGTCTCCCAAGCACACCCAACCAGGGATTGAAACCGCAACCCTGGACATGTGCCTTGACTGGGAATCAAAACCACAACCTTTTGCTGTAATGGACCATGCTCTAACCAACTTAGTCACCTGGCCAGGGCCAGGACTTTATACTCTTAAGAACTGGACTAGCTTTCAAACTATACACATGTGCTTGATGGTTAAGTTACAGTTTAAAGAGGCAGGTTGAGTTGTATCAATAAATATAACTGTTGACTACTTATTGTGTCGTAGGCACTGTATCTTTATTTCCTTTGAATAGAGGAGGAAAAAATTCAGAGTTGTATTTTGGCTACTTTCACTTAGCTGATAAGTGCCTAGGCTGGGATTAGAATTTGGTTGCCTTATGGTTTCACTTCAACCTTATATTAAACTAGAGGCCCAATGCATGGATTTGTGCACTGGTGAGGTCCCTCGGTGTGGACTGCAGGAATCAGGCCATGGCAGGCAGCCTGGGAGGAGCCCGAGCCTGGGCTGGGCGCTGTGCCACCACTTGGTTAGGTCACCAGCCATGAGCCTTGGTGGTCAGTGCGCTCCCACAGCTGAGTGGTGCTGCCGCTGTGGGAGCGCACTGACCACCAAGGAGCAGCCCCTGCGTGGAGCGTCTGCCCCCTGGTGGTCAGTGCACGTCATAGCTACCAGTCAACCGTTCCACAACCGGTCGCTTAGGCTTTTATATAGATAGATAGATGACTTCTCAGGGAGTGTTTCTAAGTTTGTGCTGTGGGTAAAGGGTTTATGCATCTGTTTCAATTATCCATTGGTAATTATATCACTTTTTATAGGTACATGTTATTATTTTCCCCTTTTAATTCGTTCTTTAAATATAAGGGAAATCTCAAAAGTTTTATATCACTTTATTTAAAGGTGGTAAATTTTAAAGAATGTGGTAGATCAGGCCAGTGTGGCTCAGTTAGTTGAGTGTTGTCCCATGCACCAAAAGGTCCCTGGTCAGAGCATATGCCCAGGGTTGTGGACTTGATTCCCAGTGGGGGGGCCTGCAGGAGGCAGCTGATTGACATTTCTCTCTCCAGTTGATGTTTCTCTCCTCTCTTAACCTCTCTCTAAAATCAATAAAAATATTTAAAAAAAGAATAGTAAAATTTCACTATTGGTCACTTTCTGAAATATGAATAAGCTATTTTAAAGCTATTAGTTTACATAAACTGAAATTGATTATGTCTCATTAAATCACATTTTAAGTAAAAGGTGAAAAAAAAAGTAAGTGTTGAGTTATTTTCCATTATCAGGAATTAGAAATTTTGTTTTCTCCACTACCAAGGTACATTCCTCTAATTGATATTCCACTTAGCTAGCAATTAGAAATTAATTTTAAATTTAGCAAAACATGAAAGAATATTTCCAATTATTATCAAAGCTCTAGTTATTCAAAATGTGTTGGCCATATCTTTTTATTCAGACTTTAGTTTCCTACAGTTTTGTTTCTGCTAGAATCCAAACTGAAGCCTTTGCTTAAGTTACTTACACAGAGCTAGGAAAAAACATCTCATTCAACTAAAACTACTGAGAGAACTGGAAAATAAACGGTTAGCATTTGATAAACTGGAGAAAGCGGGCCATTTATCCAATATTAGAGGCCTGGTGCACAAAAACCCCTCAGGGGGAGTTGTCTCTGAGTCTGGCCTGCACCCTCTCGCAGTCCGGAACCCTTGGGGGATGTCTGACTGCTGGCTTAGGACATCCCTTTCTCAGTCCAGGACCCCTTGCTTCTTACCGCCCACCTGCAGTGGAGGCAGGAGAGGCTACTGTCACCGCCTCTGGGCTCGCCAGCCGTGAGTCCAGCTTCAGGCTGAGTGGCGCTTCCCCGTGGGAGTGCACTGAACACCAAGGGTAGCTTCTGCGTTGAGCGTCTACCCTCCTGGTGGTCAGTGTGCGTCATTGCAACTGGTAGTTCCACTGTTTGGTCGATTTGCATATTATAGTTTTATTATATAGCATTCTCAACAACTGTATGTGATAATAGCACTGCAGACAGCTTTCTCTGCTTATTTACCCTGAGCTGTTTGTTTGATAGGCAGATATGACTAATGGGACACATTTTAAAGTAATTTAAACTTGTTATTTTGGCCAAATCACTAATTTAGGGAGTAGAAAAAAGATCACGATTTTAAAAATAATTGACAAGATATCTAATCAAAGCCTTCAAAGGGTTTGGGTCTATTCCAGCCCCAGAGGTAACAATTGGCAGACATTTGTTCCACATTAATTTAGTAATAGAGGTTGGGGACTTTCTTCTTTTAGGAATCTGTACAGGTTACAGAATCAGTTAAAACTGAATTGACAAAAAACTGTGGCCCAGGGACCAAATTCAGTCCATGCTGCTTCTTTGAGAAAGCCCTTGAGTTAGCAGACTTTGTCAAAAGTTGAATATGTGGCATCAACCAGAGACTCTTTGGCTTGTAAAGCTTAAAATACATATTTGTTCTTTGACCTTTTGTTGGCTGACCCCTGAGTTATACTTTAGGTATAGATAAATTAGGAACTTGATGTGTAACTGTTGTGCAATATTCAGCATTTCTGAAGGTGAAATAAGAATATTGAAAATAAGTTATAAGTATAATTTTACAAACACTTTATTATGAATAATGAACTTAAAAACTTTCTACCTGGTCTGCTTTTCCATTCCCACATCCAGATAAGAACTTACTGAATATTGGTTTCAGTGCTAACATTATAAATTAAAACTTTGAAACTGATTACCTCCATATTTAGCCCAGCTCTCCTACTCTTCCCTCATGGGGAATTTATTCACTTCCCTGTGTTGTGTCTTTAGCTGTACGTTTTCTTTTATAATGAGTATCTTATATCATAGTTTAGACATTTAATAAGTGTTCTGGTTAAAATTAATCCTAATAAAGAGGGAATATGCTAATTGACCATCACACCCTCACAAAGATGGTGGCAGCTGCCATGCCCTCAAAGATGGCGATGCCCACAGCCACAAGATGGCGGCGCGCAGTCCCCTCAGCCCTCCGGGGTGACAGGCACGCCGCATGGCTGGGCCCGCCCCCAGGCGGTTCCAGCCGCTCTACATGCCTGCCTCCGGAGTCCCCCAGTCCCCTCAGCCCCCCCCCCCCCCCCCCCCAGCCGCCCAAGACCGGCCCGAGGCACAGGCAAGCCTCGGATGGCGGCTGCCCAGCTGCCCAGGGCCGCCCGAGGCTCAGGTAACCAGGGCCGCCGAGGCTTGCACTGCCGGCAGTGGCAGCAACAGAGGTGTGATGGGGGCGTCACCTTCCCCTGATCTCCGGGTCGCCTCCCACCCCGAGGCTCCCAGACTGTGAGAGGGGGCAGGCCGGGCTGAGGGACCTGCCCTCTAGTGCATGAATTTTCATGCATTGGGCCTCTAGTAATAAATAACTCTAGTAACTTTAAATTTTAAAATATAATTTTTAAAAATCTTTTTTTAAATACATATATTTAAATATATTTTTATTGATTTCAGAGAGGAAGGAAGAGGGAGAGAGAGAGAAACATCAATGATGAGAGAGAATCATTGATCGGCTGCCTCCTGCATGCCCCCTACTGGGGATTGAGTATCTGCCCTTGACTGGAATCGAACCTGGGACCCTTCAGTCCGCAGGCCAACACTCTATCCACTGAGCCAAACCAACTAGGGCTAAAAAATCTTTTAATCAATTATATAGATTATTCTAGCTGAACTTTTGATCATTTTTATTAAGCTTTTTAGAGTTTTATATCACAGTGGGTTCCTTGTCAGTATGAAACATGATTTTATTTTTAGCAAATAATTTAGTGATTGGTTGGTTATACTGTGTGTGTATGTGTGTGTATCAACTTCATTGGCTGGTAAAGTTTACTTAATAATTCAATAATTTTTTCATTGAAAACCATTGTTAGTGATTTTGAACTGTTCCTCAAGGAGCTTTCATTTTTGTCTTTAAATATAGCAGTCAGAATTTCCACTGTTAATTTCGGTAAAGATGGCACTACTGTGGTGGTTCCAAAGATGCTCTTCATTTCTTTTATATGCTAATATTGTGAACATTGTTGGAATATATTTTCAAATACAGTTAGTAATCTATGTATAGTTAACGAATATGTTCAACTAAATTAGTAAATAGTAACACGTGTATTTCCAGTTATGAATATAGTAAAATGTACTTCATATCAAGTGTATGAAGTCATTTTTTTTCTTTAAATAGTATGAATTGAGTGTTGTTTTTTTTAAGTGCAATCTTTACTGGAAATAGTAATACTATGTCATAATTATGATTTTAAATACAACCTTTATTTGAAACTTAATAGTAACAATAAAGCATCTCAGTTTTTAATGATTGGGCTTTACACAAATAATTTAAAGTGAATTCCAGGCAGTCTGATGTTTGTTTCCCATTTATATTGATGTACTTTCTTGAGTGAAAAAGCAGCATTTTAGAATAGTCCCAAGAGATGAATGGCAAAAAAAAAAGGGCGGGGGGGGGGGGGACAGTTACATACTTTGCTCTGGGAAACTTAGAATATTTGTAAAAATAAAGTGAATTATCAGCCTTCAAAATTTGACCCTTGCAAAAGAAATACTAGTTCTTCTGACTGGATATTAGCTTAATTTTTTTTCACCTTGCTTATTCTACAAATCCTCTAACTCTGTTCGAGGCGTTAAAAATCACACCTACATCAAATTGTGAAAATCTGTTATTAGGCCTGTTTGGGGCATAAGAAACACATATTCAAAAGAAAACCTTAAATATTTTATTTTTCACATTGTGTAATAACAAATTTGAGTTTTTAAAAATAGAATTTACTACCTTGGTTTTTGACAAATCACTGAATGATTAGTTAATATTCAAAATAAAAGTTGATGTAATTGAAGTAATTCTGGGGGGAAATTGCAGGAACTCAATTTCTAAATGAAAATTCTGATCAGGAAGATGATGTTTATTGTATAAAATTTGGAAAATCTAATACAAAGCAAAGAGGCACCTGTTATCCTACCATTAAGAAACCATACAAAGGATTTGGTTTTGTTTCTTTTTAAATTGAGTGAGGCAAAACAAAAACAAATTTGGATCATGCTATAAGTATAATCTTGAATCTTTGCTTCTCAGAGTGTATTTCTCTAATTTTTCATAATGAAATTTCAAAATTTAACTGCTGAACTGGATTCCCGTAATACAGATATGCTATAATTTCTCTATTATTGGCATAGTTTTCAGGCTTGTTTAATTCTTGATTATACCTGTTTGTAGACACCAGTTGCTTAAAATAAAGCTGGCTATAAATAATCAATTTGTATGGGCAAATTTAGAAATCAATCTTTTGTAGAAAGTACAGTATTTTTAAATTGTGGTAGAGGACCAGATTCTTTAAACAAAAATAATTTTCTCCCACCCCTAGCTCTGTAACAAAAAACTTGCAATTTTATAAACATTTTAAAGTAAAAATACTCATCAGCAAATTTTTCTGTTGATAAAATTAGTTTTGAAACTTTAATTTTGCTTATCTGGAACAGGTGGATTTATTTTTTATTTACCTAAATTTATTTAATTTTCATCTTTCAGATTTCCCCCCCTACACTTCAGAGGAACTTTCGCTCTTGATTATGATCTTTTGTTTTCCAGAGTAACAGCTATCCACCAATGTCAGATCCATACATGCCTAGTTACTATGCTCCATCCATTGGATTTCCATATTCTCTTGGGGAAGCAGCATGGTCCACGGCTGGAGACCAACCTATGCCATATCTGACAACCTATGGACAAATGAGTAATGGAGAACATCATTATATACCAGATGGTGTGTTTAGTCAACCTGGGGCATTAGGAAATACCCCTCCATTTCTTGGTCAGCATGGATTTAACTTTTTTCCTGGTAATGCTGATTTCTCTACGTGGGGGACAAGTGGATCTCAGGGACAATCAACGCAAAGTTCTGCTTATAGTAGCAGTTATGGCTATCCACCTAGTTCTCTTGGGAGAGCTATTACTGATGGACAGGCTGGATTTGGCAATGATACTTTGAGTAAGGTGCCCGGCATTAGCAGTATTGAGCAAGGCATGACTGGACTGAAAATTGGTGGTGACCTGACAGCTGCAGTGACAAAAACTGTAGGTACAGCCTTGAGCAGCAGTGGTATGACTAGCATTGCAACCAATAGTGTGCCCCCAGTTAGCAGTGCAGCACCTAAACCAACCTCCTGGGCCGCCATTGCCAGAAAGCCTGCCAAACCTCAACCGAAACTTAAACCCAAGGGCAATGTAGGAATTGGGGGTTCTGCTGTGCCACCACCTCCTATAAAACACAACATGAATATTGGAACTTGGGATGAAAAGGGGTCCGTGGTAAAGGCACCACCAACCCAACCAGTTCTGCCTCCTCAAACTATAATCCAGCAGCCTCAGCCATTAATTCAACCACCACCATTGGTGCAAAGCCAACTGCCTCAACAGCAGCCTCAGCCACCACAACCACAGCAGCAACAAGGACCTCAGCCACAGGCTCAGCCTCACCAAGTGCAGCCCCAACAGCAACAGCTGCAGAACCGTTGGGTAGCTCCTCGGAATAGGGGAGGTGGCTTCAACCAGAACAATGGAGCAGGCGGTGAAAACTTTGGTTTAGGTGTTGTTCCTATCAGTGCTTCACCTTCTAGTGTAGAAGTGCATCCAGTGCTGGAAAAGCTAAAGGCCATAAACAACTATAATCCCAAAGACTTTGACTGGAACCTGAAAAATGGACGTGTGTTTATAATTAAAAGCTATTCTGAGGATGACATTCACCGTTCCATTAAGTACTCTATCTGGTGTAGTACTGAACATGGTAATAAGCGATTGGATGCAGCTTACCGTTCCCTGAATGGGAAAGGCCCACTCTATTTACTCTTCAGTGTTAATGGCAGTGGACATTTTTGTGGAGTGGCTGAAATGAAGTCTGTTGTGGACTATAATGCATATGCTGGTGTCTGGTCTCAGGATAAGTGGAAGGGCAAATTTGAAGTTAAGTGGATCTTTGTCAAAGATGTTCCCAATAACCAATTACGGCATATTCGCTTAGAAAATAATGACAACAAACCAGTTACCAATTCAAGGGACACTCAAGAGGTACCCCTAGAAAAAGCTAAGCAAGTGCTTAAAATAATTGCTACCTTCAAGCATACCACCTCAATCTTTGATGACTTTGCACATTATGAAAAGCGTCAAGAAGAGGAGGAAGCCATGCGTAGGGTAAGAGTACCGTAATTTTTGTGTGTAGGGTCTTTTTATTGGGGTACTGTGCATGGATGGGTATTTAATGCCTTTTAATATTACATTTTGAGTTTAAGAACTTTACTCTGAAGGAAAACAATCACTTAGTTTTAAGAAACAACTTTACAAAGATCCTTGAAGACCTGTGATGCCATATTTGAAACATGTCCTTTTTCCTTTCCAAGGGTAATCCTTACTCTGAATTTGCTTCTTGCCTATTCTTCATACTCCTCAGGTGATAAAGGTCATTGAGTTGTGTTTATCAAAGTTCAGTGAATTCTGCATTTATAATTAATCAGGCTTGAGAACTAGCAAGGGACTCTTAATCTTAAACATTTTTATGGGAATAACGTGTCTGGAGTTTGAAACAAACAGTTTTTAAATAAATGTTTGAACATTATTTATTTTGTATTTATGAGAAATAAAATATTTTTCCCTAAAACTCTCAAGCTTTTTTATAATTATGCAGTTAGAGCACTTGTACAAAATGTAGTAAGAATTTGACTTTAGGAAGGCAGCTAAGAGTTGGGAAGACAATGGGGCTTTAGATGTAGATTGCAGAATTTTATTTCTTCAGTTATTTACCTTTGTTGAGATGCCAAAGGAGATTTCTCAAGAAGTTACCCACTGTTCATGTAGTATCATATTGGCCAGATTTGATCAGAGGGCAGATAGCAAGATAGGCTGGGGAATGTTTTCTATTTCAGACTACAAAAGAAAATTGGTGTGGGGGAGGGTGCTAATTTTAGGAGAAAAGGGATGGATGGAGTAAGAAAATAACAGATTTTTCCATAGACAGTGCATTTAAAGTTATTTTCAAGTGAATCAGGGATAAAGTTAGAAGCTTCTCCAATAAATTATGATGGTTGCTATGGAAAACTTGCATATAGAAATTAAGAATAAACAGGAACTAAAGTTGATTCCTATCTGTGTGTGAACATAAGCGTCTTGTAGCTTCTTGATATTTGCAAAAGAGGGAACTATTTCAGTTCACATTTCTTACTGGTGAAGCATGTGAAATGATCCTAGAGCAGTAGTTCCCATACATTTTAGGTACTTCTTGAAAATGCAGACTCTTGAGACCACCTCAGGCAATCTGATATATTTGATAAGGCTCCTGGTAAGAGTACATTTTCAATCAAGCACCTCCATAATTTTGCTGCTAGTGATTCCTGAACTGAATTGTTAGAAACTTTGCTTCGGAATAGTACAAATGACTCTTTAATATTTAAGGTCCTGCTTAACCTTTTGTAACTGCCCTTACAAATAATGGACCAGGAGAAATGATTTGGGGTATGAAAGGTGGGATGCAAGTGAAGATTTTGTTTTAGGATGTGCTAATATTAAGATGCTTTTGAGAAATATAGACAGTGAATTCTCTTTGATTAGACAGTTAGATGTGGGAGTCACAGATTGGGACCTTCTTTTTCTTAAACAGATAATTCCATGGAAGTGGGATGAGATTACTCCAGGAGAAAGATGCAAGGCAAGGAAAATAGTTATCAACTGTTCTACTGCTAAGGAGAGGCCACCCTTTTATGTCTTTCCACAATTCTTCTCTACCTGGTCTGAAAATTTAATTCTAGGGTGATTTTTAATTATTATATAACTATCTCGGGAATTATGACCATTACATATACTGTTTTATAATTATACATTCAACAGTTATTTGAACTTTAAAATTTTACATTTAAATTGTTTTATTGTTTACAGCCAGTCTTTTTATGTCTAACTGTTTATGTTGTTTTGTATATCAATTCTTTGTTCTTTTTCATTATTACTAAGTACTGTTTCATTGTATGGATTTACCAGTTTATCCAGTTGTTCTTTCTTTGAAGGACATGTGATTATTCCCAGTGTTTGAAGAATGTAAATAAAGCTTCTATAAATACTTGTATATGGCCCTAGCTGGTTTGGCTCAGTGGATAGAGCATTGGCCTGTGGACTGAAGGGTCCCAGGTTTGATTCTGGTCAAGGGCACATGCCTGAGTTGCGGGTTCCGTCCCCAGTAGGGGGTGTGAAGGAGGCAGCCAGTAAATGACTCTGTCATCATTGATGTTTCTATCTCTCTCTCCCTCTCCCTTCCTCTCTGAAATCAATAAAAATATATTTTAAAAAATTAATAAATACTTGTATACAAATCCTTTAAAAACATTTTTAAATCATACAGTAAAATTCACCTTTTTGGTGTGGACAGTTCTATAAATTTTAATACATTTGTAGATTTGTGTAACCACCACAATCGGGATACAGAATAATTCCATTATCCCTCCAAAACTATTTTGTACTATTCCTTTGTATTTATATTCCCCCAAATCTAACCTCTGGCAGCCATTGCCTGGATTCATTATAGTTTTGTTAGTATCTTTTTTTGTGAGAAAATAGTTTGATTCTTTTTGGCTTTTTTTCCTGTCTTCATTAAACAAGGAAGGGGATTGATCATCCAGGTCAGGTATTTGTCCCTAAATAGCATGGTTTTTGTTGTTATTGGTCTTGGTGTTTCTTTGTTTTGTACTTTAATGCTTGGTATTTGTTGCATATTTTCTTCCCATTGCAAATGTGGAATTGGGAAAGGCATGGTGTAAGTTGACTTTACCAGTTAAGCAATTCATCAGTCTATGAAGAGTAAGAAGGGAGAGCTAGTACAGTGGATATGCAGGTGAAATTTTTGAAACCACCATGTCAAGAAAGTTTTTCCTGCATATTAACTGTTTAACACTTGGGGTATTAGGTGTCCTTACCCAGTTTTCTTCCTGGTGCTATTACCTCTTGTCCAGGCAGAATTTGTAGATTTTCATTTGTAGATTTTCTCTTAGATGTACTTGTACTTGCACTTTGGCTCTCCAGCAAAACTGCTTTCAAAATATTCTTGATATCCTAGTGATGAAGGAAGGATGTATATATATTCTAGGTCCTTCTTTGCTCTATCCAAAAAGACAAATTAGTGGTGTTTTGGTAGGATTCTCTTTACTTGTTATGCTTTTTAAATTTTTAAATAAAAGTAGTTGCAAGTCATTAGTTAAACTTCTCCTTTAACATGACACCCTCTGTCTTGTATTTAGCTGAAGTTCCTCAAAGCGTCTGATAATGTGAAGATTACATTTTCCCAGGTGCACGTCCTTCCGACCGTCAGTAAAGAAGGGTTTCTTAAGACACAAAACAGCACTAATTATAAAAGAAAAGATTGTTAAAATTTGACTATATTAAAATCTGCTCATGAAAAGATGCTTCAAAGAAAGTAAAAAGACTTATTAGGAGCTGGGAGAAATTTGAACATAACTGACCAAAGATTAGTATCAAGAATAAAGAACATCTATGAGTCAATTTAAGAAAAAGATAAATAATCTAGTAGAAAAGTGGGCAAAATATGGATGAGCAGTCATTTCATGGAAGAAACAATAATGGTTAATAAGTACATAAAAAGATATTCAGTCTTAATAATTAGGAAAATGATAATGAGAAAGATTTTATATCCATTTATTTGGCAAATTAAGAAATTTAATAGTATCAAGTATTGGAAGACGGCAGATCAACAAAATCTCATAAAATTACAGATGGGAACCTTAAGTTGATAAAGCCATGTGGAGAAGCAGTTTTGTATTGTATTATAAAGCTGAATATTCCATATACCTTATAGTTGGCAGTTTTCCTTCAGGATAGATACATAAGAGAAACTTCCCACATACCCCAGAAGACATACAAGAATGTTCTTAGTGGAAACAAGTGATAACAGTAAAAACAAAACAAAAAGATCAGGGACTAATTCAAATGTCCATCAGCAGGAATATGGCCAAAACATATTGGTGCAATAGTAATATGGTGGAATGATTGAACGATATATATATATATAGCTACTTGCGACAGTATGAGGGAATCTCTTTTTTTCTTCATCTTTTTATTTGGAAATAATTTGTAATTTATTTGGAAATATAAGAATAGTATGTAGAACATTCAGGCCTGTTAACATTCTTTCCTGTTTGCTTTGTTGTTGTTGTTTTTAACACTTTGAGAGTAAGTTCCATATATTGTGTCTCTTTCCCCCCAAAAAAGTATAGTGCATATTTCCTAAGAATAATATTCTCTTATATAACTGCAATATTCTGTTAGTTGATCCATAGTATCCTTTAAGCCTTTATTTTTTTTCCTTTAGTGTAAGATCCAGGCTAAGATCAGGCAAAGGTCCTTTAGCCAAAACAATTTTGAGGAAGAACAATTTTAGAAGGCTTATATTAATCTGACTTCAAATCTTTGCCTTCCCCAAATTCGTGACTTTTTTTCTTTGCTTTTTCATAGAAGTTTAGTGCTTTAAAATTACACGTTTATGTCTATAGTGACTGTAGCTTTCTCACGTTTCTCTTCTTACTGTGTTCATGTTTTTCTTTAAATTCTTGAGTCTACTTGTGATAGACAAGGGCTTCCAAAAGCTAATTCTATCTTGTCATTGCTGGATCTTTTTTATTGTTTTCTAAAAATTTTTATTCTGGTTATTTTGGCAATGGAGGAATTCCCCACTTGCCTTGCCAGGAAAGCACCATATGGAGGAGCTGACCAGACATCCTGTCTTGTTACATAAAACTTGCAAGTCAGGCTATTTTAGAATGAGGGGTATTGGTGAAACTTAAAACAGTAGGAGAACTCCATACCAGTTATTGTAGTATTTGTATAGTTCTTCATTCTTAAATTTGAACACAGAATTTTGTTATGTTTGATAAAAGAAGATATCAAGCTTGTTGAAAGAACAACCAGAACAAACGCATTAAAAGAAATATTTAATACAGGGAGCAAAAGGTAATTTAAAATATAAAACAAAATTTGATTTGTTTTTAGGGAGGATTTATGTGTAAAAAGAAAAGAAAGCCAGAAAATGTTATTGGAAATAAGAAATGTGATTCTCCTAATAAAAAAGCAGTGAGCAAGCAGATTAATAAAAAGTTCATGTTTTAGATCCAGTTGATGATCTGGAATTTCGAATCAAAGAAATTTCCAAATGTGGAGCAATAGAGGTGAAAAATATAAAATGTGAACGATGTGGTGGAAAAAGGGGTTCACTATCTCTCAGTGTTTAAAAGAGTACAGGAAAAAACAATAGGAAGAATGATTAAAGAAAAGTTTCCATACTCAAAGATACATGTTTTCAGAAGGAAGGACTCACTGAGTGACCAACAGGATAATTTAAAAGAAAAGAAAAAAAAAAGACAGGATAAAGATGTTTTAAAAGCTTTCCAAGCAAGAACAAATTACTAAGAAAGGAGATTATCATGGGAATTCTCATCTACAGCTCTGGATTCTCACATGTAAAATCTATTTGGGAGTGGAGAGGAATGGTGTATATAGTTTTTAAAGATGAGTGTTGAATTCTGTCAGTGAAGGGAGAGTGCAAAATAAAGATTTCAGGTGTAAAAGAGCTTAGCCAAATGCTCTTTATGAGAAAGTTACTTGAACTATTTCAGCAGAATGAAAAAGGAATTCAAGAAAGATAAGACCTGATAGCTGGTTATACCAGAACAATATCTTTCTCTCAAAAGCAGCTCTAGGCATTTTGAATAAGACTGGTCTTCATTGTATATAATGTGTATCAGGGCTGTATGCATCTCTCCACTTTCTGTTAAATGGCACTATGGTCTTTGAAGCCCAACAAATGAAAGGAGCCCTCACTTGGAAACCACTGACCTTGATGATGGGTGTGAAGGAAATTAAAAAAAAAAAAAAATCTAGCTAATGTTTGTTCTCATTGGACCATAAGCTAGCTCCATGAGAGCAGAACTTGCTTTGTTCTCTGCTGAAGCCCTAGCACGTAATAGTTGGCACATAGTGTTTAGTAAACATTTGTTAAATGAGTAAATGCTTTAAAAATTTTTTTTGAAAAGTTTGAATGTCATAGAATTTTTCTTTTTATTGGTTTAATTACTGTACTTTATTTGGGAACTAAGTACTTGATCATTCAAGTTATGTAATGTTGCCTATTGATTTTTTCCATTTGTAGAAATGGATAATAGTATATAAAAGATTTAATTATAGCTAGACAAAATGTTATGAGATGGATCAAGAAGAAAAGGTTTGAGGAAGGTGCACTTTCTCATCTTTCTGAAGGTAAAATAATTGTTTATAGAGATGATATATCACGCAGTTGTGCCTTAAGCATGTTAAAGTTACAAGCACAATCATTAGAACTAAAAATAGTGTGACTTCTAATGTAGAGAGGGGGAAGAGGAGAAGGTAGCATTCAACTATGATAAATTACCATATACAGTGGGAATTGATAGTGTCTGAATGCTAAATTGAGAAATTTATGTATTAGTACGCTACTTATAGTTAGTGGCAACCCATCAGAGGAACTTAAAATATAAAGGACTAGAGGAGGATAAAGGGGCTTTATTTTTTTTCTTCAAATTCTAATGATAAAGCTAGTTAATTGGAAAATAAAAAATGAAAAACAAAGAACTGATATGTCCTGCGTGTATTTGTACAGTAGAAATTCAAGTAATCTACATAGCATAAGAGTCTACTTTTGACTAATAATCCTTTTATTGAAATTTTACTTTTTGTTGTACTGAATGTTAGTTGTTTAAATATTACTCTGTTCTTTGATTTTCATGAATCCTTATTAATCAGAAAACAAAATCTGAGGTGAGATTTTTAGCTCTTTATACCCTATAGGAATAATTAAAGTTTTTAATTGCCTGTAACTTTGAGATGAACTTTCAAACTATGGCATTTACTTATTCCATCAGAAAGAGAGGAAGCCCTGCAATTTATACAGAAACAAGGAAGACATAATTATAATAAAATCCCAATTAAATAGTTTTAAATCTAGAATCTTCTATTTATTTTAGTTATTTATGCTATTTTATATTGTTGGATATTTCCAAAGAGTAAATTTTAGTATCTGATAAAATTTTTTTCACATTTGTAATAACTTTGATTCTGAGATGAGATGATGTTAGGTCTTCCTCAAAGTAACCAAGTTTGTTTTGATATACAAGAAGTTACTTCAACAATAATTATATCTGTGACAACAGTAAGCATTTTTCTGACAGTTCTTTATGTACAGAAGCTCCTTTACTTACAATGGGGTTTCTCATCCCCCTATTGTAATCCTATTTATTGCAAGTTGAAAAAACCATGTTGCAAATGCATTTAATATACCTAACCTACTGAACATCATAGCCTAGTCTAGCCTACCTTAAACGTGCTTAGAACACTTAACATCAGCCTAGGGTTCAGCAACATCATCTAACACAAAGCCTATTTTATAATAAATATTTAGTGCAATTTAGTATGCATATTGCTTTTGCACCATTGTAAAGTCAAAAATTTTAAGTCAAATCACTGTAAGTTGGATACCATTTGTACTTTTTTTCAAGTAGAACTTGTGGTTTAATGTTTCCCTGTTAATCAAGTTACAGTTCTTAGGATTAAGAATAGGTTGAATTCTCTATTTTACTGCCATTTGGTAAACTTTTCTATGGCTGTAGTTTTCTATTAATGAATTGATCATGATTTACAGAAATAAGTTTAGTATATGAAGTCTTGCTTTTAATTTCATCTTTACTGAAAACTTTGAAGAATGTTTCTCTGAAAAATAGATTTTGGCCCAGGGTGTATTGCTCACACTTGATGCCATAAACTGTTATATTACATTTAAGTGAGTAATTCTTTGATGAAACAGTGAGTGATATTTTGAATAGTCAAGATGATTCAGTTTTTTTGCTTCAGTAATACTCTATTCTAACTTAGCAAATATTCTTGATAAGCCAGATGTGGGGAAAAAGGAGGTGCTTCAATTAACACTTTATATTGATTTTTTTTCTCATTAATTTTGTTGCCCTATATGAAAGGTAATGGTGTCTTGAGTTATGTTCCAATAGTGATAAAGAATTTTATGAGTTTTTAGTAATTGAACTACTGATAGTCTCTTGGGTTAATTATATATATTTGGGAGATACTTTTTTTCATACCTATTACGTTATGAACAGTCATTATTAAAATGAAGGCATTTCAATTTCATTTATTTTTCTTCAGCAAATATATGATTACTTCAGGAACATATTTAACTGTAAGTGAATATGAAATACTTTTAAGTTTCAGGAAGTAAATTATTCAATTATCTTTCCTGTTACTTATTAATTGTAGAAGTTTGCAATTCTTTATTTAGGAATTTACTAAGTACAGTCAACAGAATAACAATGTTTCAGTCAACAGCTGGCCACATATATAATGGTGACATAATCTATATATATAAAAAGCCAGCAACTGGAATGCCGGAATGACTGGTCACTATGACGCCCACTGCAGCCAGCAAACCGGCCCAATCGGGGGGTGGGGCCAGCTGGCCAACCTCCTGCAGCCCCTCCCCCCGCCCAGCCCCACCCCACCCCAGATCAGCCCCACCACACTGATCAGGGTCAGGGCCGGCTGGTCAATTGCCTATGGCCCCTCCCCCAAGCCAGCCCTTCCCACTATGGGCCCCCACCACCCCGGTCAGCCCACGGCCCCTCCCACCAACCAGCTCTGTCCCCGATGGGCCCCCACAACCCCAATCAGGGGCAGGGCCAGCCAACCACTCATGGTCCCCCCAGCTGGCCCCGTCCCCAATTGGCCCCACACACACCAATCGGGGGTGGGGCTGGCTGGCCAACCTCCCATGTATCCTACCCTCCCTGGCCACTGACCCCAATTAGCACCCCCCCACCCCAATCGGGGCAGGGCCCACCGGGCCCCAATCAGGGTGGGCCGGCTGGCCAACCTTCCACCATCTCCTCCCGACAGGCCCAGCCCTGATCCACCCAGATTGGGGCCAGGCCAGCCAGACCCCACCCGTGCACGAATTCATGCACTGGGCCTCTAGTAGTAGTAGTAGTAGTAGTAGTAGTAGTATAGAGCTGATTTTCCTGTAGGTAGTGTGGAGCCAGCCTGTCCCTGTACTTTGGAAGTTTTTTCAAGTTGTAATGATATAAAGCATATATAAGTTGTTGTTTTTCCCCATCCCTTCAGTTCTAGAGAAACCTTTTGTGCCAGAAAGGGTTAATGGGACCAAAAACAAATTTCCAAAGTCAGAATATTGAAGTATCAGTTCTACACCTTCTCCATGTTAGAAATCTTCTCCTTTTTTTCTTTTTTTTTTTAATGAATAACAGGAAGTTCCTTAATATGACCACTGCTCCAATATGCAATACCCAAAACCACATTGCCATGGCAATCCCCTTGTGTTCCTTTAACTTTCCATTTTGATTTCTTATTATTAATCCTCAGGCAAGCTTTCACTCCCTCCTGATGGTCACTATTATGGTGATGTATGCTTTAGCTGATTACTTGATATTGCCCATCAGTCCAGTTCATATCCCTGTTCACGGAGTACCTTTGGCAGCTTCAGTATTTTATTTCTGACCCTGTCAGACGGAAGCAGAGGGCAAGGCTTATGGGACTGTGTTTATAGTGTCTACAGTAGTGTAGAGTAATGTGCTAGGCCTTCACATTCAGTCACCACTCTCAGAGCAACTTTCTGTCCTGCAAGGTCCATTCATAGTAAGTGCCCTATACCATTTTTTATCTTTTATACCATATATTTACTGTATCTTTTTATGTTTAGATAAATACATACCATCATGTAATAATTGCCTGCAGTATTCAGTACAGTGACATGCTGGACAGGTTTGTAGTGTAGGAACAGTAGGCTATACCACATAGCCTATGTGTGTAGTAGGCTATACCATTTAGGTTTGTATTAATGCACTCATGATGACAAAATCACCTAATGGCACATTTCTCAAAAAAACATTTCCATCATTAAGTGATGTGTGATTATATATTACACTCTTAATTTTGAGTGAAACAGACTTTGTCTCTTGGCAGAAAACTTGAAAGGTGTTTTAACTCTAGTATCTTACACATTTGATTATCAACATTAATGGTGCTCTCTTTTGCATTTGAAATAACATTCGGGAATCTATACTAATAAAAGGGTAATATGCTAATTAGACGGGAGCCCTTCCAGACAAAGTCATGGTGGTGGGGCCGAGGCAGAGGCGGTTAGGGGTGATCAGGCCAGGAGGGGAGGGCAGTTGGGGGTGATCAGGTCGGTGGGGCGGGGGGGCGCAGTTGGGGGCAAGCCGGCCGGCGGGAGGGGGGGCAGTTGGGGGTGAGCAGGCCAGCGGAGGTGGGCAGTTGGGGGCAATTAGGCCAGCAAGTGGGGGCAGTTGGGGGCGGTCAGGCTGGCAAGGGGGGTGGCAGTTGGGGGTGAGCAGGCTGGCGGGGGGGGGGCAGTTGGGGATGATCAGGCCGGCAAGTGGGGGCGGTTGGTGGCGAGCAGGCCGGCAGGCAGAGCGGTTAGGAGCCAGCAGTCCCAGATTGCGAGAGGGATGTCTGACTGCCGGTTTAGGCCCAATCCCTGTGGAGTCCCAGATTGGAGAGGGTGCAGGCCAGGCTGAGGGACACCCCCCCTCATGCATGCATTTCGTGCACCGGGCCACTAGTGCAATAATAAAAGAACTAGGCTATAAAAGGCTACTTGTTGGCAATTTCACTTGTGAATGACAATCTGGAAAGTAATCATTTTATCATGTTCATCTTACTGTAAAGCAGTGGTTTCCAACCTTTTTTTGGCCATGCTCCACCTAAGCATCTCTAAAATCCTGATGCCCCACCCCCGTGACATATAATTTTTATAATTCAAAAAGTGAACTCCTATTCACGTAGGGAAGCCCAAAAGGCCATTAACTTGATCTAAACAAGCTTCCAAAGAACATGGTATCCATGAAAGAGAAAAACAAAAGAACAAAAGGACAGTTGAAGTACTGAGGAAGAAATCACTAAGAAATTGTTTAAAAATTAATAAGTGATATGAAAAAATAGCAAATAAAGTTTCAAGACAGAAATGATATGCATCTATATGTCACAATATATATTTATGTAATATATATGAGGCCCCTAGACCCATAAGAAATGCAAAAAATTCACTGTTAATAACTCATTCTCGAATTGCCCCCCTTAAAAATCAAATTGCCCCTTTGGGGGGCATGTGCCCCACATTGAGAACCACTGCTGTAAAGAGTCAAAAATCTGACTTTAAAATAGAATTGCATGAGGATTCCTTTGCTTTGGCTCTAAGTGCCTCTTTCACCGTGTCCCAGTTTAATTTTTTTCCCTGAGAATTCCAGCACACATCTAGTCAACCTTTATCGCCATATATATGTGTGTGTGTGTATTTTTTTTTTCAGTCGTTCCCTTATTCATTCAACAGATAAATACGAAAGGTTACCAGTAAGCCACTATAGCCCAGTCTTTTTTTTTTTTAAGCCCGGCTGCCTGGAAAGGCAAATACAATTTCTCTGTTTTGTGATTTTCAGTGTTCAGGGCCATCATGTCCCTTGCTGAATTTATTGCTAAGTATTTTATATTTTTATTGTTATTGTAATTGCCTTTTCAGTTTTACTTCCCAGTTGGTTTATAGAAATGTCCTGTATCCTGTGATTTCACTCAATTCACATATTAGTTCTAGTAGTCCTCTTTAACATCCTTAAGATTTTCTGCCTAACAATCACGTCACCTGTGAATAGAGACCATTTTACTTCTTTTTTATCTTTGTGCTTTTTCTTTTTTCTTGAAATATTATTTTTAAGATAGTTTTACTTGAATATGAAATTAGGTGAAAACTCTAAAACTAAAATAAGACTACACATAAAAATAATAATATAATGTGTTGGGTGATACTATTTTGTGGAAACTAAATCACAACTCAAAACATGAATTAGTCCTAAGTCTTAGAACTACATTCTTACCCTCATTTGGACCATTTTGGACCATGACTGTTCACCATTTTTTAGCATTTGAACTTTTTCCAACTCTCTCATTTTGTGTTACACTTTGAGGTTATTTGATCTTTGGTTGATATTATATATTAGATTGAATCTATTTTCTCAAACCTGAAATACTACTTTATTTTATAAATGCACACTTGGGCACTAGAGTCTTTTAAAGCAGTTCTTTATTATAGTGTGCTCATGCAGAGGATCAAGAATGTGACAATCTCAATTAAATGGAAGCATAAGTTTAAAGTTTGAAGAGTTGATTTCCAAAAACAGAACTTTCATAGCATAGTCATTGATTGTCCTTTCCCCTGATGAATTTTTTTTGAATTTTACAGTGCAGAATTGGTCTGTTTTCTTTACATTTTTTGTCTTTTGCTCTCTTAATGCTAAAGAACCCATCATGTTGTTGGGACAGTGCATGTCAAACTTGTCTCAGTATTATAGCACTTTAATGGCTCTGGACAAATGTACAGGCTTTTGAACAGCTGGGAGTTTTATCCATCTGTTACTGTCCTTGTTCTGCTCTGTAGCATGCATTTTTCCAGTCCTGACAGCCAACCTATGCAGATTTCATTTCTGGTAAGGCATCCTGAAGAATTGAATTTATTATATATTTTAAGTCCAATCATTTGTTCATCTATAAACTATCTTTTCTTGAAATATGCACACCTTTTTCTTTTAAACTTTAATATGATAAATGTGGGGGTTGTATTTTTCTATCTTTTTATTAATGGTTTTTAAAAACTTTATTAAATTATTTTGTTGTAAAAATAATGTAGCAAGTTTTTGTATGTTCTTTATTTAGTTTTAGATTATATTACATAATCATAGTACATTTATCCAAACTAAGAAATTAACATTGTTACAACAATGCTAAACTACAGACTTAATTTTTTAAAATGTTTAAATTATAGTTGACATACATTTGTATAACTTATGTAAATATTCAAGATTTGTTAGAACTGCAAGCTCATGGGTTTGTTCACCTTTTGAGTTTGGGGACTCAGTAGTGTTACCACAGGCCATCCAGGTAATTCTGATGTTGCTGAAATTTGAGAACCTCTGAGTTGCACATTAAAACAAGATGGTACAAACACACTGATGCATTCAGTTGAAAGAAGTTTTATAGGTAAATACATTTGGTTGATAAACATGAAAACATCACGTAGTTTAACTTTTGTTCAAGGGGATTCTTTTTTATTAGAAGAAATTAATAATCGGTGTTAATGTTTCTTGATGTGAAAAGTTATACTGAACGTGAGAATATGATATGGAGGAAGTTTGTGATTCAAAGTATTTTTATTAACAAATTTTTTTTTATTGTTTAAAGTATTATAAATAGTAGTACATGTGTCTCCTTTTTTTCCCCCCATTGACCTCCCCCCGGCCTCCCCTACCCCCCAGTACATGCCTTTACCCCCCCCCCCCCCCAGTGTCTTGTATCCATTGGTTATGCTTATGTGCATGCGTACAAGTCCTTCGGTTGATCTCTTACAGCCCAACCACCCCTGCCTTCCCGCTGTAGTTTGACAGTCTTAACACAGAAAATTTAATAGGACTCTTTTCCTTTTCTACTAACCCTACCTTTTCAAATAATTTTGAAATTGCTACAGTCTCCTTTTAGTCTCTTTGGTACCTCATTATCAAAAACTCTTTGAAAAGGCTAGAAAGACATTATTTATGTCTTCACCTTAACCAGAATGCTGTGGGAAAATAGGGATGTGGAGAGGGCCTGAAATAAGTGTTGGTAGTTTTTACTTAGAAATGTTTTGTGATGATCATCCCACTATGGTGTGTAGAGGTAATAGTAAATCAGTTTTAACTAATTACTTGAATTAGTATTTGAAGAACTTTTTATGAATATGGTTTATATTATATTAATTTAAATCTTATATAAATGATGGCATTTTACATTTTTTTGTGTTTTTTGTTTTTCAGGAGAGAAATAGAAACAAACAATAACCATATGAAGATGTCCTCTTAGAATTACAACACTAATGATGTAGACTCTGGAAATGCCTAATAAGTCAAAGAAGACATTATTAAAGCTTTTTTTTTCTGCATAAGGTGACATCTTTGAACTCTTTAACACAGAATTGACTCTTGTAATGGTTTTCATCAGCGCATCTGCCCTTATATTCTCACCAAACACACTTGAGAACTGTAACTTCGTCAAGCACTTTCTGTCCTGAAGCTTTTACCAGTATCTGCTGTCTTTTGTAATTATGCATCCTAGCTAAGGCACAGAAGACTGAATGAATGCAAGGATTCATTAACTCTTTGAATTTGTTAAATACTAACAGTTAACCATTAGAAGTGGTTCAATGATGTAAGAGTCACATTGCTTCAACATTTCTTTGTTGTAGTTTTTAAATTGTCGATTTTTAGCTATTTGACAGATTAAAAGCAAAATAATCATGCCATATTTAGTCCTGGAGTTCAAGTCTAAATGTTTATGTGAAGAATTATTGTAGTAAACTTTTAATATGGCAAAACAATCTTAAGCTCTATTTTAGCCAAATGAAACATAATCTGAGATTATATTAGAACATTTTCCTTGTCTTTAAATTGGTGTAACAGAATATTGATATGCAGCTTGGTGGATTTCACCAGTTAATGCACATTCTTCTCTCCTCCTTCCCCCAATAATATGTAAACTGAAAAATGTGCATTTGTCTGAGGAATTATTTTGTTTGCTACCACTTAATGAATCTCAAAATTTTGAGTAAATGTACCTCAGTCTAATCAGACTTTTTATGACCTTTATAACTACATTTAAAATCCTTAATTCCTATTTCTGGGTGTTTGCGAGCCTGATTGCTATCATGAAGTAAACATTTATTACTCTAGGTATTCACTAGATAAATAAACATAGTTCTTGTTTAGCAAGCATATACTGTTCAACTCTTTTCTCCAGCTTTTGCAGTGTCCTGGCATCCTTAAAATACTTTGAAAATATGGCCTTGATCCATGGATTAAATCAGTATCTAAGTAAATGTGTTGATGTTTTATTCATCAAATCTATATAAATGGGAATACAGCATATATCTGGGTATTCTTATAGTTATCTTTTTAACATCTTATTTTTTTCATTAATTACATATCAACATTAATTTTGTGTCTTGAAGCAAATTGATTTTGTATAATTAAATGTGTCATCTGTATTAATTGATCTGATGGCATATGGTTATGAAGATAATGTACTGCCCCTTATGTTAACTGTTCCAAAAGGAGAAAGCTCTGTAGAAAGATATAAGGGTGAAAATAGCAATACAGTAGATTTGAATACCTTGGTGTTTTGCATTACTCCATTTTTGTTTACATCATGTTTAGAAACCTTTTCATTTACATTTACACATTTGATCACTTAAGTTCAAAAATTTAGTGGCAGATTTTTCTTTGAGGTTTTCATTTATATAATTTTTTTGTACAATGTTTTCTTAAAATGTGCAAATGCTGTATTCAAGTGAAATAAAATACAGTATTTGTAGATAATCGTAGCTATTTCACAGGTCTTTGGTGGTCCCATTGTAGTTATATCAGTGTTTACTGAAGGGAACATTAAAATATTAATGGTATATTACAAAATAAAGACTTTCTTAAAGGAAAGTTGCACCTATTTTACCTTTTTAAGAGTAAGCCATGAAATCTTATCTTGTGACATGTCTCTTAACTATTTATAATAAAAATTGGCATTTGGGTATAGTAACCACAGCAATGTTCTACATCCCTAAGATTATATAGGTAGGACATGTCAAAGATGACTGTTGTCACTCTGGAGGTTCTATTAGAGAAAACTATAAAGGGGACCCTCATAGAAAGGATCTGAGTCCTCACTCTGAGGTTCACTTTTTCTGGTGCTTTATTAGCAACTCTGAATATTTTTATAAAACTAGTTACATTATAAATGGATTGAAAGTTGTTTGATTTACATTTGGTTTTTATGTAAGAAGTGTCACAGAAACACACAGCAAGTGGGCTGATTGCAACAGCAGACTCAGAAACGTCTAATGTAATTGAGTGGTCTGCTCATCGTGAGGTATACATCCCAGTGCCTTTAACCTGGATTTCTAATATCAAGTGAAATGGGTGCAGCATTCCTTTGGAAATAAAAGCTATCTTTTCAATCAGTAATTATTTTTTCCATTTACGATTTCTTCAGAGCACCTACTTTCTCTTCCTCCTTGGTCTATCACTATATTGCAAAATGTTTTCCCTCTAATGAAATGATCACAGGTTGTCTAAATAGCACAACTAACTGAATGTTTAACTGTAGCGACCAAAAAGGAGAGAACCTGGGCTCTATAGCAGGAAACACATAATCAAATGTTTGAATAATCACAAGTTAAGACATGATTGGGGCCCGGGAAATTTCTTGCTTAATATTTTTCCAAGATTTGGTTTGAATGTTTCTTATTAAAGTTATCTTATGTGGGTATTTTGGAAGGTATAATAGTTTGTGTATTTAACAGTAAGGGGGAAAATGTAACCAAAATTAGTATTCTGTCTCTATACTTACTGGTACTTGAAGATTCCTTTCAAAAGAAACCCCAGCTTTTTCCTAATTTCAATACTTAATTCCTCATTTTAACTTGTGATCTTTCTAATTCAAAAGCTGTGTTCTTTTTGAATTCCATGCATGGAGGTTAAGCTGATGATAAAATGGTTTGCAATAAAAAAGAATCAGCTTAAGTCATTTAATCATTTCAAGTGCTTTCTGCATCCTATAAAAATAAGTTTGAGAAATTTAAAGAGAATTGTGTTTTCATTAAGTTTTGCATATCTTTTGTTATGCCATGTAAATTCCCTTTTTCGTATGATTACAGAAAGGTTATGATAAAATGATTATTAGTTCATTTACATTCACTTGTAGTAATTACATGAGAATTTGAATTTTGTCGTGTTTGGGTTTGTTCATTCCCGTGAATGATGGTACAGTTAGGTGAGCTTTTCTGTTATGGTACCCAAACTCACCATTTGGTCCTCTTTAATCTTTGAGGGTTTCAATAAAAACGTTCACTCATATCTGTGTTCTTTCCTTTTATCTTTATAAATATGTACTGTCTGCTGGAAAACAACATTGTTGTCGACACTGTTCTGGGTTTTCTGATCGACAGATATTTCAAACACAGAGAGATTATAGCATTCATTTTAGCTGGGCACTTAAGTGGGAGAATTAAAAAAAGGGAGGTTAACAGTTTATCCTGACCATTGCCCATTTAAGTGATTTAATTGAATACCATTACTAAACTTGGAGGAAAAGAGAAAGAGGCCTGTTTATTTTCATGTAATAAGAATTTGTGTCACCAGCTAAGAACCTTGATCCCCCATTCTTGGTACCAAGGAATGCTTTTCTAATGATCTGTACATTATCCTTTGGATAGATAGAGCTTATGTCAGTAGGATTATGATGACACTGGATGATACATTTGTCATTTCAGGGTTATCTATGGTACTTGTTCTGATGGGGGAAAACCAGAGTTTAGGATGTCAGTACCTGCTGAATGCATACAAAACTGTTGGCCTGTGACCAAGGCAGAGTTTTCTGGAACCACCCCAAGTATCCCACACTGCAGTATCAGAAGCCTCCTTTTTACTGGTCATCTAATGGGAGGGCTTGTGTCTCATCAGTACACTTATATTTGTATTTGAGACCATACTTCTTACTTACTTGGCTTTATCTTGATTAGGGAGGGGTTCTAGATTTAGTACTTAACTGAGGAATTCAAGCTTGTTTGCTTTCAAATCACCATACTTACCATTGCATAATCTTGATGTACTTGTAGTCTTTCCCCAGTCCTCTTTGTGCAGTGGAGAGAAGCAGAACTCGCCTATATATCATCTAGTAGTGACAGCTTAAATAGTTTATAAATAGTGAAATAAATTCAATTTGTCTACTCTATAATTTGTTAACCTGTACAACATTGGGACTAAATGTAAATTGTTTCTGTAAAACTTAGTATGCAAGGAAAATGTATGCAGAGAGTTTATAACATTGGTGGGTTCTGCATTCCTTCCTGCTACCTCACTTCCAAAGAATACATACAATACGTTTAGATATTCAAGTGCCATTTTAAAATATGGGAGCCCTAGCTGGGTGGCTCAGTTAGTTGGAGCAACATCTCCTGCACCAAAGGGTTGCAGGTTCAATCCCTGTCGGGGCCAGTAAGGGAGGCAGCCCATAGATGTTTCTCTTTCACATTGATGTTTCTCTCATCCTCAGGTGAGGATTTAAAAAATACATATATTTTTTTTTAAAAGGATATTTCTGACACATCATAACCAGAGTGGAATTACTGTGTCGAGGAAAAGCTTAAATTCAGGAGTAGAAAGACCAGACTTTTATCTAACTGGTAGAATGATACTGAACAGACCATTTCTTTTGTTGTTAGTGCACTTAGTAAATTCCAGGACATTGGTGTAGAATGCATCTAAGGTTCTTTGCCATTTTGAAAGGCTATGACCTACTCTAGCAATGGCAAATGGTTCTTTTGAAAGTAAGTTTGGAAGTCAATATACTTTGTAATTTTCATCCTTTATTTTTAGAGTGTAGGTAATGAATACCTCAAATTGTATTTTATTCATTGAATCTGATCAAATATGACCACTACTTCCCTTAAGTGAATTTTGAAGTCTAGTGGTACAAAATCCTCTACCCTCAAGTTCTCTGGTTTCATTAATAAACTAACACAAGACAGATTATCAAGAGAAAAATTAAATTTTGATAACATGCATCTCCTATAGATATGGAAGAGACTCCAGAAAAGAGTAGTTCACCAAAATGGTGGAAGCCATCACCTTAAAATACATCCTTCAGCTAAAGATGGGGGTGGAGAGTCAATGATGGGAGGTTACCAAGAAGTACAGTGAACAAGGCTGAGGGAAACTTCCATTTGTGAGAGTGTTTCCCTCTAGTCTTCATAGACTCCCCTGATTTATTAATAATGAAATTGCCACCCATAAATGTCATATTTGTAATATATACATATAATATGACATGTAATATTAATCATCCCAAATTTATTAGGTTGGGTTGTGGTTCTTGAGCTTTTAAGTCTCAGGACCCAGTTCCACAGAAATTATGTTGGAACTCAAAGAGCTTTTGTTCATGTGGGTTATGTCTATTGATATTTACCATCTTGGAAACTAAAACTGAACATTTTTAAAGCTCTTATTGTTTCATGAAATAGCACTTGGCTTTTCATGTTTCTCATTCAAATGGTTGCACTGTCACTTGGCATGTAATCCTCTTGAAAACTGCATTGTACACTCGAGAATGTGAGTGCAATCTTAGTGTGCCTTTGAATATAAATTTGGCTTTGCAGACTGCCTTAGGGAACCTCTCCTCTGGGACACACATTGTTGATGGACTTTTGGGTGTTCAGTCCTCTGTGTAAATGGATATCCTTAAGATCTTTGAGCCACTTTTTGAGCAGTCAGTCCTGTTCCGCAACTCTCCACTATATACATGTGGCCCCTTAACCTTCCTGAAGACCACAGCAGTCCTTTCATTCTTGGTCTATTAACGTAAAGTCAAATGCACTTCTCAAGCAACATACTCATTACAAGGGATCTATTGATTCATAGCTTTTAGATATCACTGAACTTTTTTTTTTAAACTTTGTATCATTTCCTTACTTCACCTGGTGCTTTATTGCCTGTGAAAATAAGAACATGAATGGCTAAACACTCAATTAGTTTTGATTTGTATTCGTGAGAGCTTTTTGTGCAGAAACTTTGCATGTGAAGGGAAATGTTTGCTTTTATCTTTGGTCTTCCTTACCTGTCCTAATCCACACCCTCCCAATCAGCTTTCTCTCACTTCCTTTTTCTCTACTTATAGTCTCATTGAAGCTTTCTTTAATATGACCTGCTGGAAGCTAATTCCAGTAGGGCATAATAAAATGCTAGAAGTCCTCAAAAGGTTGATGGGCTTCTATATTCAGCAGGGCTGAAGATAAATACCATTGCCTGCTGGAGTAGCCGGAAGCATTTCCCCAAACCTGAAAATCTACATGTTATTACCTGCTGCTGGAATAGCTGAAAGCATTTCCCCAAACCTGAAAATCTGCATATATTATTGCCTGCTGCCAGATAGCTGACGGCAGTTCCCCCAACCTGACAATGCCTACTGTATACCAAACTTTACCTTTTGATATGTATATCTGCTTTGCCTTAGGACAATTTGTGTTAATAAAAAGCTAGGGGTCCAGAGATTCAGATAACTTGGTTACTGAAGCTAGGTCTCCTCTGGCTCCCTGAAATGCCTTCCAAATTTATATTTCTAGTCTCTATTGATTTACACGCAGCCCCTTCTCTAGATTCCTGAACCCTTCTAGATGCTGAGAAACAGCCCGGCAATGACCTTTTCTCCTTTTGATTCAAATTGGCCTCATCCAGCACCTTGACTCCTGCCTCCTCCTTTGCATGTCCACTCTCTTAATTATCAAGCCCTCAAGACAATGGTCTGTAATCAAATAATCTTAGGGACAAAGCCTCAGGTCTGTTGACCACAGAGACAGAGTTTCAGTCTAATTAGAGATAACACCTAGGCCTCAGTTGTGTTTCAACTCCAGGCCAAGAAAAGCAGCAAAACCAGACAAAGTGATGCCATGCCATGGCTGACATCAGGACCAGATGCAATGATCTTCTGCCCTCTACCCTAGCACTGACCAATCAGGAGAGATCATGTGGGCGAATACAGGGAAATGCACCACCTGCAACAGGAGTTACTGGAAAACAGCAAGCAAGCCAAGAGGGTGAACTCCTTTGTCTAGGAGTTTAAATATTTAGGTTTTGAACACTTGCAGTGGCCATGCCCATTCTGGCCATTGACTCGCTCCCAGGTGTGACTGACAGGTAAGCATCTTCCCATGTCACTCAGACCTTTCTGGGCATGCATCAAGCTGCCTTTGTCCAATCCCTTCCCCCATTGATCATGGGGAGTAGACGTGGAGAGTGTTAAATTAGCTTATAGCAAAGCTGTGTAAACGGCAGGCCTATTTTATATAGTCTTCCCTTTATTCCTTTCCTGTTAAATAATAACCAGATTATTACAACGGTATCAACACCACCTTCTTTCTGCCTTGCTGCACTTCAGCTGCACTGGCCTTCCTGTCTTCCCACACTTCAGATTCATTCCCTCCTCCAGGTTTTTCTGTCCTATCTGCCTGTATCAGATATTTGCTCTCTTCTGCATCACTCTGCTAAAATAGCTTTCTCAGAGAGTATATCCCTGACCACCATATCTAAATACTACCACTCTCACTCTTACCTTCTATTTTCTTCATAGAACTTAGCTAAAATTATTTGTGTATGGCCTTGTCTTTGTAAAGTGTGAGATTCACGAGGTTAAGGGACTTTGTCTTCTTGATTGACATAAACATTGCCTGGCATATAAAGTTCTCAGTGACTCCTGGTGGGATGAGTCATGGACTCCTAGAAGCCCCTTCTTAAGTTGTGATGAATGGAGCCATTGCTATTGGTGCTGCAATGGTGACCTCCTTGCTTAGAAACCAGAAATCAGTCTATGAACTGGTGATGCATAGAGGAGAAAAAAGTTGATTCTGCTAATTGTTGCTTGAAAAAAAAAAAAGCTATGTGACTTTCATTTTCTTTACCAAGGGGCAAGCTGACTGCCTGGTAATATGTGTATGTCATCTTTCATATTCTATTGGGCTACATACTCTATTTCTCTCTTGTAACCTTCGGGTCTACCTGCCTCCTTCCCTCCCTCCATTCTTCCCTTCCATTTTTTTCTCTCAAAATTGCTGTTCATTCTCCTTTAAACTAGATTTTTTTCTAAGTTGGATAAGGTGGGGCAATAGAGTGTGATTTACCCTGAGATTGTTTAGAGTGCTGGAAAGGACCTGGGAGGGAGGTCATTTAATCAAGTCTTCCAGTGTCAGATGAAGACACAGGCTGAGAGGCTATGATTTTCCCAAGTCCCAGTTAGTGACTGGATGAGAACTTCAAGCCCATATTTTCTAGGTCCCACTTCAAAGCTAAATGCTTCTAAATGAGTGCCCAAACCACTACTTAGTTGTTGACTGACCAAACAAATTTCATGACAAAAATCCTCACTCAGAAATATTTGGAGAATTAAGTGAAAATGCTTTTTGACATATTGAAATCTTCAGTGTGTGTGAGCTTTGCTTTCCCTCCCCCTTCTCTCCTGGCAGTGCATCCTCACTGTGAAAAACTCGTTTCCCTGGTTTGGCTCATGTTTATTTCCTTCTCTGCATTCAAATGTGGGTGCCTTTCAAAGCTATTGGCTTTTAGCTCTACCATAACCAAAATTGTCTAGAAAGGGGAAAATTAAAAGCTTTCTTGAAAAAAATTACTCTATTTTTTAAAGACTGGTGTTTCCTTGTCATTGAAGCATGTATATCACTTTTCACTTTAGAAATGTAATCACTTCTTTAAATTATAGCAATACCTCTACAATATAGAAAAAGTTTGACCATAAGATGGTCATTATTTATGATACAGGAGTGTTGTTTCCAATTTTAGGTAAACTGAGAAGGATTTAATCTACTGGCTTTTATACTATCCAGCTTTATGTGGTTCCTAATTAAATACTTACAAAATAAAACAAACATAAATAAAAAAAATTTAATTACACTAAGTGTCAGCAGAGGGAGCTATTGAAGTGTGAGTATACGTATTTTCCATTGTTCTGGTTGAGGTTTATGCCTTAGTTTTTCTTTTAAATTGTAACATTTGACTTAGACTTTCTCATATCATTGATATTCAGGAAAAGTTTTATCAGATGCAAAAAGTGAGGCATTTTTTATGTCTGCCTCCCTTCAATTCTCTTATCCCCAACATTCCTATAACAGTTGTTGGCATAAAAAAAGTAAGGACAATGTTGCAGTTGTAATTTAAGAAACAAGAGGATCCGTTAGAGCAAATCTGAGTCATCAGGGTCAGCTGCTCTGGGGGACATTGCCTTCAATTGTACTTGTCAGGCTTCCTGGAGACCCTGCAGGGCTTCCGCACACTGATAGGGCTCAGGGTGTCATCACTATCACTCAGTTATATGTGGCGGAAGGGGAAAACTGAAAGGGTTAAAATTCATAGCATTTAATGAAAAGCCCTTCTTGGGGGAGGGCTGGGACCAGATCTGGTGTGCGCATGCATACGTGCATGTGTGAGTATAGCCTGTGGGTGGCTGGTTGTGAGGGAAGGGAAGTGGAAGAAGTTAGTTCAGGGCTTCCTCCACAGTTGTCATCAGGTCTCTTCCATGGGTCTGATTGACTTCTGCTCTGACATCTTGGTCTCTCCCGACCCTACCTGTTGGCCTTGTGCTTCCTAACTGGACCCTCAGCCTTGGAGTTCTCCACACTTCAGCCATGATCTTCATTTCTCTACCTCTACATACTCTGAATTCCTTTTCTAGGAATTTCTTCTTTTGTGCATAAGTTCAGTGTGGGTGTGTGGGGATAATCCTTGAAGTATTATTTGTAATAGCAAATTAAAAACAGGAATGGCCCTGGCCAGTGTTTCTCAGTGGGTAGAGTGTCAGCCCATGCACCAAAGGATTGCTGCTTTGATTCCCAGTCAAGACATACCTGGGTTTCAGATTCGATCCCCAGACCTGGTCGGGGCATGTGCGGGAGGCAATTAATCAATGGGTCTCTCACATTGATATTTCTCTCTCACTCTGCCTCCCTCCCTCCTTCCCTTTCCACTCTCTAAAAAGAAATGGAAAAAATATTCTTGAGTGACGATTCACAAACAAGTAAACACGAGGTTGAATCTGTTTATAGAAAAATAAATTGTGAAATGTTTAACAATGAAATACGTGGTTCAGCATTAATGATGATTGTGGGAAGATGTTTTTGTCTTTTCCTAAATTAAAAAACAACAACTCGGCATATATGATCTATATGATCTGTATTATAAGTTTTAAAATTTAACAAATAATTGAAATGCAAGATTTACACATAACTCTAATACATAATATAAAGCAATTTTTTAAAAAGGATAAAGTTTCTGGAAATATACACAAGACATTCATAACAATGGCTATTTCTGAACAAAAGGTGCTAGACCTGCTAGGTACAGGAGGAGGAAAGAGGAGAGATTTTACTCTTTGCCTTATATCTGTCTTTGATTTGAACTATCTACAAAGAGCTTATATTTATTATTGAACTAATTGCAATTTAAATAAATAAATGTACTCATCTTCCAGAATTGAATCCCAGCATCAGTGTCTTCCTAAAGCCTTTCTTACCCCTCGGTCTGATTTAGAGAGTGATCCTTTGTGGTCACTGAATTAGAATCTTCTCTCTTTGGGAGGCAGCTTCATTAATAGAACCAGTAGGAGCTTTGAGGTCAGGCATCACTGGGTAAAAGTCCCCAACTCAGCCTTTACCTGCTGGGTGATCTGGGCAAGAAATTTAACCTCCTTTAGCCTGAGTTTCCTCCTTGATGCCATTCTTGCAGGACTGTTGTGAGGGACAGAGTGAATTTATGCAAAGGCTCCTAGTCTGATGGGGTGCCCAATAAGAGGTATCAGGTATTTCTTTGAGGATGGACCTTGCTTTCTCCATTCTTCTAACTTTGACAATTTGTTGAATAAGTGCAGTAATGCTCTTACATCAGATGTTTCTTTTGTGGCATGACATCATTCTCTAGACTTCTGTGTCAAATTGTACCTGTACTATGTCTCATTCATTTCAAGCTGTGATCTCAGCTAGCTATTTGGATGAACAATCTTTTTTTTTTTAAATTATGAATTTAGCTTTTATTCAAAATTAAATAAGCAAAAGCAAGTTTTTCTGAAACTTTTATAAATTACTTACATAAAAGAAAGTTACTAGGGAGAGTCCTAAGTTTGCAACAAATAATTACAAAAGTGTCTAGGGCAGCATGAATATAAACCACGTCATAGCATGGTGATCTAACTGTCATATGAGTAAGGCATAACTAACATTTGCACCAAGACCAGAATTAAAAAACAATCCAGACTATAAAAGCTTAGTTCTACATTAAGCTTCTTCTCTTCCCTCAGATCCTTAATGGGTTTGTACTATGTCATTGTTGTGAACAAACACATCATGTCAAACTATAAATTACATAGATGGGCAGTTAATGGGAAAAACCCCCTAAAATGTACAAACTAACTGGTACTGAATTGAGTTCTCCATTTGCCTTTATGTGCAATTAAATGTAAACCATATTTTCACAGTTTTGAGTGTTTTGTGAATAGATGCACGTACCATGTGAGGTTTGCAATTGCTCCTGAAAACTGGTGCTAGGTTCTGCACCCAGTGCCCGTGGGCCCCTGGGGTGCACGTATTTGCATAAATAGGAAAGTATCATAGTCCAAAGGTCAAGACAGTTGGATGAACACTCTCGATTGTGGCTGAATACCAAAGCCTGCGGACATGTTTCTAACAGGCGCTACTGGCTTAGCTCAAGAGGGAACCTAATGGTGACATCCAGCTGCCCTATTAGGAAGGGCACAGTTATAGAACATTCTGAATGAAGATTTGGCGTTCTCAAATCAGCTATGTAGGCAGTTTCTACCACTGATGGTGTGAGTTTTGTCTGGTCAGCGTGGAGCAGAGAAAAACAGCTAAGTTGTGCTGTTCCTTGGCTGCACAGAGAGACTGTGGTCTTGTAATTTTAACAGTGTCAACCCCTCTTAGGAATTACCCCTTTTTAATAAGCTTTATTTTGAAATTGTAAGCAGCATTTGTCCTGGAGCAGAGTCTTGTCGATGCAAAATTTTGAATGAATTAATTAATCTATAATTTTTGCCCAAGTCGGATAGTATTCCCAAGCATCTAATTTTATGTCATTTTGTTTAATGAGGTATAACCAAACATTTTCTTCTGCTTCTTGAGAAGCATTTAGATGGGAGAACCACTGATCAACTTGATTGTTCCATAAAGATATAAATGCTAGTGGCAGAGTTCACTTGTTTAGAAAATGCTTCTGGAATCTGGGACTGCATTAATATGGTAAGGTGATGCATCCAGGTGAGTGAAACACATGCCAGAAATAGATCCTATAAAAATTCAGTGCTGCCTGTCTCCTTTAGTTCTCTACAGCAACAAGCTAGCAGTGTGCTTGGTTTTAGCTTTCTGCTTCTTTTGACACTTCACTTTTTATCAGTAACAACAACTGCGTTGTTTCATCTTCCATTTTCTATCTCTGTTTTAAACCTTGCCCTCCTCCTTTTCCGCACCCTCCCCCGCCCCCGCCACCCAGTGCCAAGAAGGTAATCTTGATAGCTAAGATTGTTATCCCAGGAAACAAGTCAGTGAAAATGTGTCTTCATAAAATAGCAGCAGTAGAATCTGTTCTTAATGAAATGCATTGTTCTAGCAAGAGTCCAGCACTAGCATACAGCTCAGATGATTCTCCCAGATCACCACTGCCAATCAAGTCCATGTGCCAAGTTATATACCTGGGAGGAAATGCTCCCTTAAGTACATCTCCAGTACGTCTATTTGGAGTGGATAAAACATGGTCGATTGGGAGGTAGAGTTTACCTTCCCTTAGGATTTCGAGGTAGAGTTTCTCTTCCCCTAGAATTTCGAGGTAGAGTTTATTTTCCTCTAGAATCTGCCCTGCCCTGTGACTGCTTAACAACAGAAGGCCATGCAAGTGACATTTGCCTAAATGGGTCTAAGCCTAAGAACATCTGGAAGCTTCTGGTTTTACATTTGGGAGCCCTGAATAGTCGTATAGAAATCTGGCTACCCTGTTGGAGAGACCACCTGCCACCACATGGAGAGAAAGACCAATCCATCCCAGGAAAGCCTCTGAATGGCTTCAGTCTCATTCCCTCCTCATTACAACTTGGTAAGAGACCTGTCACATGTGGGTTTGGCTTTGGGATGGGTAGAAGATGGAAGGGACTCAAGGCGATTACAGGTGAGGCCAGGAAGGACACCTGTGATGTTGTCATTGGACAGTGTTTCCTGACTCCCCTGGGGAAGGTGAGGCAGTCAGCATGTCCACACTTCCCTGAGCCTCCTGTTTCCATCAGCTTCCCAGCTTCAGCCAGGAGACCGGGATTTCCACAGAGTCAAGGTTTGTGACACACATTCTGTCCCAAGGGACAAGGTGAAATACAGTTACTTTTTCCTACATAGGAATTGATAGATCATCCCTCCTCACAACTGGTGGGCGGAGTTATGACGTAACCGGCGTCTGCGCTGGGACATCCCCGAGACATTCAACCACCAATCAGTGCATGCCGAGTGCCCTGGGGCCAACCCCTTTCCGTTCTGCCCTGGGTCCCACCTCTTCCTGTTCCTCCCCTCAAAAGGCGTCTTCACTGCTCCACATGTTGCTGTCTCTCCCAGCCCAGTTGGGTCCCTCCTTCTTCTCCTCTCCCTCCTCTAATCCTGGTTCCTCTATATCCTCCGTAATGAATCTCGCTCATTAGTGCAGAATAAACTTCCTCTTTATCATGTCTTGGTCTCCGACTCCTGTTTCCTGCCCCTCAAACCTTACATCTGGTGCCGAAACCCAGGAAGAGATCTATCTGGCCCTGAATTCAGATCCTAGCACCAGAATCCTTGAGACCCCAGGCAGACGCCCCTAACGACACCCTCTCTCAGCAGGAAGTAGCTACGGAAAACGGACCTTCACCCCCTGACCTTGCCCGGACTCTCAATTTTTTTAATATCACCAAAAGCCTGCAATGATAGATCGTTTCTCCCCGCAACTGGTGGGCTAAATTATGACATAACCGGCGTCTGCGCTGGGACATCCCCAAGACATTCAAGCACCAATCAGTGCATGCCGAGTGCCCTGGGGCCCACCCCTTTCCGTTCCGCCCTGGGTCCCACCTCTTCGTGTTCCTCCCCTCAAAAGGCATCTTCACCGCTCCACGTGTTGCTGTCTCTCCCAGCCCAGTTGGGTCCCTCCTTCTTCTCCTCCCCCTCCTCTAATCCTGGTTTCTCTACCTCCTCCGTAATGAATCTCGCTCGTTAGTGTGGAATAAACTTCCTCTTTAACATGTCTTGGTCTCCGACTCCCATTTCCTGCCCCTCAAACCTTACAAGAATCAGTTTAAAATCATGCAGATTTTGGATTTGGGACTATCATTTTTTGTACAGTGATTTTCCTCCTTTGTTCCCCTCCCATATCCACTAGCTATCTTTTTTCTTGTTGTTGATAGAAGTTTATACCTGATTTACCCATATGTCTGAAATCTTCAAGATCGTAATAGCTTCATTGGTGGTGTGAAATTTGCTTTTTTGTTGTAATACAATACACTCATGTATTTAATACTTGGCTTAAAAAAAACAGTGTGGATGAAAAAGGGACCACATACTAAACCTGACAAGCTCAGGGGCGGCCTGCATGGTGGGCCTTACAAACAGACCGAAAGTAACCACATAGGATGATCTGAACATAAAAGTGAGTCATGGCAGGTAGTCACATCCTAGGCCTGTGGCTTCCTTGACAAAGGTCATTCTTTACCATAAATGAGCCTGTCTATTATCTTTTGGCATCTAAGATCACATACCTTTGAAATGTTACAGTAATCTTCTTTTTCAGAGCCTTCAAGGCGCCAGAACAGGAGACCACAGAACCCTTTACTGTTCTCTTGTTTCCTGCATACCATCTCTATGTGCTGAAAATGTTAACAATCCTGTACCACACACGTAAAAGTGTGTCTCTCCAATTTTCTTTTTATTTGATCTCAGAGATTTCCCTGTTTTGCTTTCTCCCACCCCCTTAATCTACCACCAATGGATTTCATGTAACCCTCCTTATGTCTCCTCCTTTTATTCTAATGTACAAAATAAGCTGTAAAAATGCCATTCTCTGGAACATTTTCTCAATCCATTGAGATTTTGCTTCCTCATCAATTTTCATCAATTTGGCTCAGATAAACTCATCACAATTCTCTACAAGTTTGGATGTTTTTTATGTCAACACCAATGTATCCGGTCCCCTCTGTACTCTTCCCTGATCACATCCTTCCATCTGTTTCCAATAGGATAGCACCATCCTAAATTTAATAGTTATCAATCTCATTATTAGTATTTTTTTGCGTATTGGTAAACTTTACAGAAATATCATTATACTGCATTTTTCTCCTGTAGCTTGCTTTTTTTTATGGTTCAACATTATATTTGTGAAATTCATCCATTTTGATACAGATAGCTGTATCCACTGATTTTTACTTTTACATAATACCCTGGCATAAGCCTACATTGCAATTTTTAAAGTCCATTATCTTCTTAATGGATATTTAGGTTATTTTATTTTGCTATCAGAGATAAGATTGCTTTGAACATTCTCACGCATGTCTCCTTGTAGATATAGAAGAGTTTTCTCTAGGGCACATATTTAAGAATGGGTTACTGGTTTTAGGGTATGAACTTTTTCAGTGTCATTAGATTTTGTCAAATTGATTTTAGAATTTGTTGTCTTTGTTTATATTCATACCAGCAGTGTTTAAAAAGTCATGTTGTAATGGGTGGAGAAATCGATTAAATATTTTCCAAAAAAGACATACAAATTGCCAACAGGTACATGAAAAGGTGCTCAGAATCTCTAATCACCAGGGAAATGCAAATCAAAACCACAATGCAATATCGCCTCACACCTCTTAGAATGGCTGTCATCAAATAGACAACTGATAACAAGTGTTGGCGAAAGATGTGAAGAAAAGGGAACCCTTGTGTAATGTTGGTGGGAATGTAAATTGGTGCAGCCACTATGGAAAACAGTACAGAAATTCCTCAAAAAATAAAAAATAAAAAGAGCATATGATACAGCAATTCTATTCTGGTTATATATCTGAAGAAAATGAAATCACTTTCTTGAAGATATATCTGTACTCCTATGTTCATTGCATCATTATGTAAAATAGCCAAGACATGGAAACAACATAGTTGTCCACTGATGGATAAATTAATAAAGAAGATGCGGCATACACACACACACACACACACACACACACACACACACACACACACACACACATATATGGTGTAATTTTATTCAGCCATAAAAAATAGGGAAAGCCTGCCATTGTGACAACATGGATGGACTTTGAGGGCATTATGGTAAGTGCAATATGTCAGACAGAGAAAGAAAAATACTGTATAATCTCACTTATATGTGGAATTTTAAAAAATGAAATCGTAGAAACAGAACAAGTTGTTAGTTGCCAGTGGCAGGGAGTTGGGGATGAAGGAACTGGGTGAAGGTACAAACTTCCTGTTATAAGTTCTGGGGATGTAATGGTGACTGTAGTCAACAATATTGTATTGTATATTTGAAAGGTGCTGACAGAGTAGATCTTAAAAGTTCTCACCACAGGGGAAAAAATTGTAACTTTGTGAGGTGATGAATATTAACTAAACTTATTGTGGTAATAATATTGCAATATATACATATATCAAAGTCATGTTGTATGTATAAAATGAATGCGATATTATATGTCAGTTATATCTCAATAAAACTGGGAAAAAATTCCCATTGTTCCTCATTATTTGATAAGATTTTTACCATCTTAGAGTGTTGACTGAAGATAGAAATGTAAAAAAGTAAGATAGTAAAATAGAATAAGTTGCATATAGGCATAACCCAGGCACAGATAATAGTGGCGTGAAGGCCTGAGGAAGGTACAGTTGTGGAGAGGGGGGTAAGGTTCAGTTTGTGCAATGGAAAACAAAAGCAAGGTAACAGAGGTCCTCTGTATCTAGAAGCATTGAAAAGTGCAAGGAAAGACGGGGCAGTTGGGAGCATCTTCTCTTTGAAACAAGGCAGGTGAAATCCCACAGGACTGAGCCACTAAGCTGAGGCCTGGCAGGTTCTTGGTGCTTTGTCCACAACTCATAAAGTGTAAAAAGGCCACTTTCCCCCTCACAAATTACCCATTGCCTGCCTACTTAGCAAAGGAATCACTTTCTGAGAAGTCTTTCTTCACAACACTAAATAAATTCTACTAGTCCCAATGACAACATTCTCTTCAGTGTCCTGGATCTCTGTTAACTATGGAATATTGTGTAGAGAAAATATTTAAAAGTATATATTTGGAGTTACCAGGGACTTTTAACCTCTATCTATATATCATCTATCTATCTATCATCTATCTATCTATCTATCTATCTATCTATCTATCTATCATCTATCTATTTCCACACACATAAATATATATACTATATTATATCATACTATATATAAATATTTCTGGGCAGTCAAATTATTTTTAACAATGAAGCCCAGACTTGTTACTGGAAGAAGATGTGACCAAAACAGAAATCATAAACCTAAGTTTTAATACTGCCCTAAATCCAAAGAAAAAAAATGTAAATCTTACAAACAGCAGAAGAAATGAATGTTTACTTTTGCTTATATGTAACAAGTAATTGTTTTCATCAGAAAATGTGGCATTAATATGTGTTACTGGAGTAGGCTTAAGTTCCCATATTTGAGGGGAAAAGGTAAAGTAGAATAACTTAGATAGTAAACTAGCCTTTGAAGCATTTTTTTTTTTTCTTCCTGGCTAGGGTGTTTAGGAACGATTTTTCAAAGAAGCATGAAGAAACATTTGTGATTGCTCTAATTAGAAATGTTATTAGCCCTACCAGCCGTGGGCAAACTACGGCCTGCGGGCCGGATCCAGCTGTTCTATCCGGTTCTCTTGCTCTCCCCTCCGCTCCTTTACTTTGAATTTATATTAGTTCACACAAACACTCCATCCATGCTTTTGTTCCGGCCCTCCGGTCCAGTTTAAGAACCCATTGTGGCCCTCGAGTCAAAAAGTTTGCCCACCCCTGCCTAGACTGTTTGGCTCAGTGGATAGAGTGTCAGCCTGCAGACTGAAGAGCCCCAGGTTCGATTTTGGTCAAGGGCACATGCCAGGATTGTGGACTCAATCCCCAGTAGGGGGGCGGCGTACAGGGGGCAGCCGATCAATGATTCTCTCTCTTCATTGATGTTTCTATCTCTCTCTCCCTCTCCCTTCCTCTCTGAAATCAATAAAAATATATTTTAAAAAAAGCAATATTATTAGCAAATTTCTCTAAGGAGATAGAATGACTAACCTATTTTCCCATTGTGACAGGCCTCCTTAGTCCCTGGTTTGAAATGATCTTCCATCTTACATTGGTACATCTTTTTGTATTCGTGCAATGTTACATAATGGTGCCAATAATCTGCTTCATGGCCCCAACTCTGGAAAGTTGAATTTATATGAAACAGAAAAAATATTTAAAGTTTGCAACAACAGCAATAGTTCAAGGGCAATGATAAATAAAGTGAATTGAAACAAGCCACTGAATCGTTCAGAGTATATGCCCATGTGTAACCTTCCAAACAAATGATTCTAAAGATGCTCTTTCATATCTTCCAAATTTACACTAAGTGAGTTTAAGTTTATCTGCAAAGATGCAAGTAGAGAAGTTTAAACAAGAGAAGTCTGACCCTTGAACAGCAGGATTTGAATTGCGCTGGTGCATTCATATGTGGATTTTAAAAATTAAAATGGCCCTTTCTATCCTTGGGTTTTGCATCTGCTGGATTCAGTAAGCCAGGGATTGAAAACTATTTTTGCATTCCCAACCACAGATTCCTAACCAAGGATGGAAAATACTGTTTCCCAACCATTGTTTATTGAATCTGCCAAAAGCAGACTCTAGAGTCAAAGTGTTATATTGTAAATCAGAAGACACCTTAATCAATAAGCCAAATTTATTTGGAGTCCTGTTCATTTCGCTAGCGCTAACAGGCCCAGAGGAAATCTTGCTTCTCAAATTCTGAGGCCCAATATGGTGGAAGTCTTCCTTATTTATACGTTTTTCAGCTCTTTCTTATCTAAATTTGGAATGAGACTTCCAGACCTTCTGAGAAAAACTCCTGTGGTCTGGGACAAGGCTGTGAGACCATATCTCAAGGCCTGGCCTGGCACCAGCACTGACAACTCTGTCTGGGGCATAGTTTATGGCCTCTCTGGAATGGGCAGTAGTCTTATTTTTCCCTATTATGTAAACAAACAAACGTTTACAGAAGCCAGAATAGCAGGGTTAAAATTTTAAACAGCAGTTTTTACCCATGATGGAGGTTACTATGCTTCAAAAGGTTATGTGCAGATTTGCTACTGCCCAGGGGTTGGCTCACCTCACCCCCACACTATTCAAGAGTCAGCTGTATAACCAGAAAAATGAGGTAGGTCACCTGTGGTCTAAATCTTTATCAGGCAAATCAGCTATGACAGCTGACTTCTAACCTCAACAAGGGGAAGGGCAATAAAAGAGGCAATGGAGAACATGGGAAATGGAAGGCTTATGGACTTGAGTTGTACAAGTCAGAGAGACAGAGAGAATGGGGAGGGAGATGGGACAGAGACAGACACATCAACATCTCCTGCACTGGGATATCAGTGCTCCTGATTCTCAGGCCTTCACACTCAGGCTGGTATTTACACCCTCAATCCCCCACTGGTTCCCAAGCTTTTGGGTTGGACTGGGACTCCACCACTGGCTTTTCTGGGCCTCCAGCTTGCAGACAGCAGACTGTGGAATTCCCCTCTATAATCCTGTGGCCACTCCCTCATATATCTTTCTACATATCGATATATATATATATATATATATATATATATATATATATATATATATCTCCATATACATACATATATATAGTTATAATAATGTTATGGTCATAAGGAAACCCCTCTAATGTATGAAATAATTATTGTGTGAAATGTTTGCTGTGTGGAAACCCCAATACTCTGTAACTTCCAAAATTAATGAACACCCCACTATCTTGATGTAAAAGCCCTGAGCCCTTAAAGTGTAAACGCCCTGCTCCTAGCATAAGGCACACCGTCTGGCCCACACTGATAAGGGCACAAGTTGTTTACTTCGGTCTATATAAGCCGGTGACCATCTTCAGTTGAGGTCTCCTGCCGGATAAGAGGAGGACTCTACGTCGCTCCAAGTGACAAGCCCCTGATTGCTCTGCTGTGTGAGCCTGAACCAACTGCGGCCGCCTGCCTGTCTCTGTTTTTGTCGTCTGTCCTTCAGTGTGCATCGCCGGGTGGCCTTTGCTGGAGCCCAGGACCCACTAGGAATAGGTACATAAACCTTGAGTGATTGCATACTAATTCTGTCTTGTGTGTCATGTGTTCCGGTTCGGCTCAGCTGTCTAGACACTGAAGTACCAGGGGAGAGGCCGTTATTGCTGACTCCTGGTCACCTGCGTTTGTCCCACTAAGTCTAGACAGATAATCAATTAATTGGGGCATAATTGGGACATATATATATATATATATATATATATATATATATATATATATATATATATATCTCCTATTGATTCTGCTTCACTGAGGAACCCTGGCTAATACAATCTCCATTTACTATTTGCAAAAGCTCTATTGGATGCCCTGAGTTGTTCAAAGATTTAAGACATTGTCATCAATTCAAGGTTTCCGTTCACTTCCCAATACTTCTCGTACCAGGTGTCTACCATTGCCTTCACTTTCTTAGCCTTCATTTACTCTTCAGTCTACTGAGCTCTGACTTCCATATATACCATGGCAGGACAACTTCCTATGCAAGGTTATTGACAACCTCCTGCCTGCCGACTGTGAAGGACAGGCTCAGGGTTTAGGTCAGCAGCATTTGATATCATTACCTTTTACTTAAAATGCTCCCCCCTCCTGCATTTCCTGACTCTGCCCGCCCAGTTTTCCACCCACCTGGTTTTCCTCTTGCTTAATGTCCTTTGCTAATTGCTCCTCCTCTTCCACTATCAATGTCTTTCAATGACTCAGTACCTCAGGGCTTGCTCCTGGGCACTCTTGTCTTCCGTATCTACAATCTGTCCTCAGGTATCCCATCTGCTCTCATAGTTTAGAATACCACCTATTTGCTGATTACATTAAAACTGATATTTCCAGCCACATTTTCCCTTCTTGAGCTACAACCTTATAAATCTAACTGCTAACATCTCCACTTGATGAATAAACACTGAACGTTGTGAATAGAGCTCCCCAACCCCACAAGCCACTGTTCTGCCAGAACTCCACTCTGCTCAGTCTTAGTAAATGCTCAGGCCCCAACCTGGAATCAGCCCTGACTCCTCCTTTTCCCTCACCATTCACCTCTAACCCCTCAGATATATTTTTTGAAACCACTCACTTCCTCCCGGTTCCATTGCCACAAGTCTTGTCTGAGCCACTATCATATGGCACCCGTCCCCTGTGACAGCTTCCTCTCTGGTCCTGCCACTTCAAACCCTGTCCATTTGCTACAAGGCAGCCAGGGAGATTTAAATAATATAAATAACTTTATATCACTTCTATACTTAAATCTAAAATCCTTTCTCTGGCCCATATGGCCCTGCATGATGGGGCCTCTGCCTACCTCTTCGAGCTTATATTCTCCCCCACTTCACTATCATGCACCAGGCACAGTCTCTTCTTCAGTTTCTTAGTGACTGTAACCCTTAGCCACAGAGGAACACGTTGCCCTCGCTCTTTGGAAGTCTCATTCATTCTCATTCGGGTCAAATATCACCTTCTCAAAAAGGCCATTCTCATGTCGTTGAGCATCCTTGTAATCATTATTCTGAACTCTATATCTCATATATAAACTAACCTTTCTCTGTTCTTTCATAATCATGTTGATTTCCTTCTTAGCACTCATCACAATCTGTAATAATATTATTTATTCATGTACATACTTATTCTCTGGCTCTCTCACTGCAGAAAAGGTCCTATCAGGGTGGGATGTTTTTTGTCTTATTCACCACTATATTCCCTGTGCTTTGTGGAGTTTCTGGCATATGATAGGCATTTAACAAATATTTATTGAATTCACATTTGTTTAATATATCATTTCAGGAGTATTGGTCCTGGAAGGGTGCTGTGAGTAGATAAAAAAGTGTTTTGTAAGATTCTGTTACTGCTACCACATCTGTGTTTGGTCATACAAGGGTTAAAGCTTATGTGAACTGCTGAAATGTAAGACCACATGTGTATATGTACAGTGAGCATCAATGAATGCTTAACAAGTGCTCATTCATCATGAAAATAGTGCTTTGTAAATCAATTATACTGGGTATCTATAAATACAGAATGGTAATCAATCTTTTGAGAAAGAATTGATAAGTGTGCATGACTAGGCAATACATACTATTAATTTAGGAATTAGGCTAGATTTACTTGACACATTTCATAATCTGTTTCAAATGGTTGAACTTGTCTAACTTGAAGGAGATTTTGTGATTGGTAGACAATGGGTCCACTGTAAAGCAGTTTCTGCTGTTGTTTATTTTTTTACAATTGGTTTTGTGTTCACTCTCCTCATGATAAAAGCTGTTTAAAATATGTTATGTAACCAGAATAACGTATTTAGATTTCTAATAGGGCATTAACAACAACGATAATTTCGTATATTAATTTTATATTCTTAAGGAAAAATCGTGAGAACTGAGAGGCAAAGGCAATGCAGCAGATAACTTCCGACAGGACCTGTAATGACCCCACCTCCTGGTATTCTTGTGGAGTCTCCTCCAAAATGAGGGTATAGAAGACCATGACTCCTGTCTTGTTTGCAGTCTCTTTGGCTCTTCTCATGTACTTGCTCTGATGAAACAGCTGTGGAGGCCTATGTAGGAAGGAACTGACAGCAGCCTCCTGCCAATGACCATGAAAGAGCTGAGGCCCTCCGTCCAATGGTTCTTGAGGAACTAAGCCCTGCCAACAACCGTCCCAGTGAATTTGGAGGAAGACCTGACCCACACGGGGCCTTCAGATGAGACTGTGGCCCGAGACGGCACCTTGATTGAAGCCTTGTGAGACACTGACACACAGGACCCAATTAGACTGTGCCTGGATTCCTGAAGCACAGACACTGTGAGACAATAAACATGTGCAGTTTTAAGCCACTAGGTTTTGGCATAATTTAATACACAGCATTAGATAACGAATATAGCAAACTTTTATAACAGTAAGGGAACTGAATAAAATATTGACAGTATAGTTTTTGCTACACCTTTACCTGCATTATCTCATTATTCTTTAGAGTGACCCTGTTGTTCACTTTTGACTGCCAATTTCATGGACTTGAACACAATTAGCATAAACAATTATTGCACCCTGAAACTGCTATTTGTGTTTTGTACCAGTAATCAATTTATTGCCTGTCAGCTTCAAATTCATCTTGCAATACCTATTCTGCCATAATGGACAGGCTAACGTTTAACATTTCTCCTTTACAGTGAGCATGGCATCCAGCTGTCTTATAGAGGGTGTGGGAAGGACATTGCAGGAGGAAGGAGTTTTAGGGCTGTTGCTGGCTGGTGGCTGCACTGTCAGCTGTGTGGGTGCCCTGCACTGGCCAGGAGTCGAGAATGCATGGTGCTTTGATGACCTTGCAGCCTGGTCTGGACTGATGATCACAGACACTGCACTCTAGGTACCCTGCCCACACTGGCACCCAATTCCCTCTGCTTGCCTGCTCCCTCCATCCCAGGCTGTGTCCTGAAGCTCTCCCAATGCAGACATTGGGTGCTTCAGAACTCTTGCCAATAATGGTGCCCCCTCTTGCTCTGCACACCTGTGTCCCTACCCATTGGTCACAGCTCACCTGCACCACAGAGGCTTGCTTCCTGCTTGCCCCCGACTGTGGACCAGCAAACTTCTCTGCCATTCAGTGGCAACGATACCTTCTCCCTCGAGATCTGAACTCCAGCCATGGGGAGGGGAGTCTTTTCTTATATCAAGGGTACCATGTCGAGTTTTTTTATGTATTAGATTTTCTCTTAAACCATTGTATACTGATTCTTGGTGTTATACTTTTTGGGTTAAGTCACTGTGTAGATTTTGTCTCCTGATTGGACACAGGCTGACCTAGGTCTCCAGAGAAGCACAGGAAGCACAGCGTCATGTGGCCCCCTCCCCCCAGAGATTCAGAGAAGCAGCATGATAGAGAGAAAGCACAGGGCAGGGAATCAGGGAACCAATGGACTGTAACAGCTCAGGCAGGCCCTTCCACTTCTTCAGGAGAATCTATTGTTCTTGCCACGGTGCTAACTGCAGGAATTTCTGTGAATAAGACAATATTCTCATTCAACTTCAAAGAACTCAGTGCACAGGGGGACGGGGAAGACAGATACAGAACAGAGTATTATAATATAATGTGCATATTTCTACAACTGATATACAGTGAGTCCTCCCTTAACATCATTGATAGATTCTTGGAACTGTGGCAAAACCACATATAATGAAACCAATTAAGCACAGGCTAATTGATGTAAATAAGAATTAGGTTTTTATGGCATCTCATCAATGTTACAATGAAACTACATTGAACAAAATAGACATTGAGGACCTGCTATAGGTACAAAAGAAGCCCAAAGGAGGGGAAGGAAGCCAGTATCCGTTCCTAGGTAAAGAAGGGAAGGCTTTACAGAGGAGGTGCTATTTTAGTCCTGAAGGAGGAGGGCTTTTAAGTAGACAGGGCAGCATGTACAAAGGAGAGAAGGTGAGATAAGGAAATAAAAAATACTCATAATAGCTAATAAACTTATAGAGAATTTACTATTTAGCATTCACTAGGCTAAAAGTTTTACATGGAATTTAAACCTCATTAATCAATTCTAATGAATGAATTTTTACATAAACCTTATGAGGTTGGCTAGAAAGTTACTTATATCATGGAATCTCAATAAAAATGTGTTGAAGGACCAAAAGTTGAATTATCGTTATTTTGAAAACGAGGACATGGACTGCAGAAACATTAAGCAATTTGTCCAATGCATTTAGCTGCTCTGCTCTGGGCTGTGTGCTATAATTGGGACAAGGACGATGGCAGGAGGGGCATGAGAGGAGGCTGGAAAGGAAGATAGGGCCACATGATGAAGGATCTTAGGTAATGTCACCTCTTTGAACCCAGTTTCCAACTGCAAAGGGAAAGTGCTGGCCTAGAGGCCTCCAGCTCACAGAATCTCTGAGTGCGTCAGCCCACCCACGTCCTCAGGAATAAGATTCTGGAACCTTATTTTTAGTGACCCATTAGCCTTTAATAGTCTTCCCATGAGATTTTCTAAGTTTAGAAGGACAAAATGTATATATTTCCCAAGAAAGAAGATACGGGTTTGAGTCATGACTAATTTTCCAAGGTCACTTGTCTAAGAGTCCTGGGAGTCTGGGATGGTGGCCGGTGGGAGTGGGGAGTGCATTGATTGGGGAAGGTGGCTGATTGGCCTCCCACTAGATGAATGTCTGAGGAAGATGAGCTGATGAGAGTGGGCAGCTGTGTCCTCTGATCCATCCCACAGATGTTGAATTAACAACCACACTGGCCTAGTATGAAAAATACTGGGTCAGTGACTCTAAGCTAGAATGGCTGTGGACATGGCATGTCTGTGCTAGGCTGCCTCTAGGACAGGTTTGACTTTCCAAGAGACCCAAAGCAATGAAGCAGAACAAGCACATGTTTTGAAGTTAGCCACAGCTCTGAGTCCCCCTCTGACATTTACCAGTGGTTTGACCTTGGTCATATTCATTGTAATTCTCCAAGCCTCAGTCTCCTCATCTTAAAATGGTGAAATAAATGCCTGTTCTATAAAGTTGCAATTATGCTTAAATGAGATAGGATATAAAGAGTGCTTCTTACATAACAGGGGCTCAACAACAGCAACAACAAAAGATGAGATTATTATTAATTGAGGTACTTCAAGGTCAGTCTTCTATTCTTGCTAAACCAGAGAGAAGGTGAGGGAGGCAGGTTGAATGAATGACTAGATGAGGGTTAATATAACATTTTAAAGGACATAGATTATTTGAGTGATACTAATCTGGCTTCAAGTTTTATATTAATTTTACTCTGCAGACTTGAGGTGGGTATTAAAACCTCTCTCCAGGTATTAGTATGCCTCATCCATTGTTCTCTCAATCGATAATATTGTCATTATTCTTAATTCCTTGGTGACATCTTATGCTAACACATAGCCTCAAAGTATGTCCATTGTAATTACTTTTCCAAGACATTTGCTGACAAGTTTGATCACATTATAAATTGTTGAATGGTTGCTAAAACCAATTATATAACCTTGATCTTTTGAGAAATTGATATCCTTCTTTGTTTTCTGCTTGACTTCGTGGTGTTCTAACAAGTACTGAGATTTATTAAGGTGTTTCAGAAATTGTTTCTTCTGTGTTGGAAATATAGCCCCAGTCTTTCACTACTTATAAGACATGGATGCATTTGTTGTTGTTTTGCAAAGGCCAACTTTTCTTGGACTTGGACAGATTTGCTTTTAGGAGAAGCCTCTCACTGAATAGATTATCGGGGACTTCATACATGCTACAAAATGCTTAGAAAATCAGTTTGTAGACATAACGGTTTAATAGATTTCCATGCAGTCAGCTAAAATTCTGAGCCACAGAGGTGACATTCAACATGGGCAATACGTTGTTCCTGTGTCTAAAGGAAGAAGAGGTGGGAGGATAGCTAAAAAGAAAAAGAAAATTACAAAAACTAAAAATGCCCTTACATTTTGGACTAACCTTGTTCAAGGATCTGATATTGTTGAAAGCTGTCAAGGTTAAGTCTTAAGTCACTAGCAAGTGAAGTAGTTAGCTGATGTGATGTAATGGCATCAGGATTGCCAATGATTCTATCTCTAGCTCCATGTCTCTCTCTCTCACTCTCTTCTCCTCTGTTCCTCTGTTTTCTCTCCTCTCCCTCCTTTTCTTTCTCACTTTTTAATTTTAAAATGAAAAATTCTCTCTCTCTCTCTCTCTCTCTCTCTCTATATATATATATATATATATATATATATATGAATATATATATATATATGAATATATATATATATATAAATAAATAAATACATGCCATCATACATATATGTGCACATATATAGTTTTATATAAGTAGGATAATGTCATAATTTGTTTAGGGCTATAATTTCTCTTGTTTCCTTCCTTTTGTCCCTCCCCTGTTCTCTTCCCCAAGTCAGGAGAACTTACCCTTTATGAATGTGTTTGGCTTCATGCTCTATAATTATAAACAAACTATATACAGACATTCATATATGCATGAGTACACAAAGAGAAGGCAATTTTTCTTAAAATGGCATTACATTATTTGTACTTTTCTGCATTTTCTTGACCTCACTCCAGAAAACTTCAAGGAACTATCTCCAAGTTTGTCTATAATTCTAATTCATTCTTTTAAGTCAGGGGTGGGAACATCCGGCCCAAGGGCCGTTTGAGGCCTGAGAAATCACTCGGTCCGGCTCTGCCAAGGCATTAGGGGTGAGTTAATTAAATGTCTGACCAAATACAGCAGGCTAATGTTTAAGTTAATAATTTTGTATGGCCCTCGAATGATGTTATAAATATTCAAATGGCCCTTGGCAGAAAAAAGTTTCCCCACCTTGTTTTAAGTGGTGCAAAATATTTGATGATGTAAATTAATCTCAGTACAGTCAATCACTGTCCAAATTCACAGATATCCACTGTGCCCATTTAAGATACTTTCATCCTAATTAAAAAATCATATTGCCAAATCTATATTCTTTCCCTCACTCCTTCCCTCTCTTCCTTTCTAATTTTGTTTCTTTCTTTCAGCTTTTGGTTTTTCTTCTTTGGTTAATACATTTTTTTTTGTGTGTACCTAGATTGTAGTATATGCAACCTCTCACATTTTCTTCTAACATTTTTATTTATTTTATTTATTTATACAGTTAGCTCTTGTAATCACCTGGAGATGTTTTGTACATAGTATAGAGACCCACCCAACTTTATTTTCTCCTTATGGGGCATTGGCTATGACATTATGCTTTTTAAAATAATCAGATGCATTGCTCATGAAATTAATGTGTCCCACTGTCCCATATGCACTTGGATCTATGTCTAGATTGTCTATTTTATTTCATTGATTTATTCATTTTAATCTATTTTCTTGTCAATGCCATGCTGATTTTTATTACAGTGGCTTTATTGTACATCTCTCATTGTCATTAGATTTTTAAATAGTTTTCCTGGCTATTCTGAATATTTATTCTTTCATGTAAAATTCAAGATAATCCAATTGAGGTAAAAGATTTTTGTGGGATACTAATTATAAATACATTGATCTACATATTACTTTTGGGAGATTTGACATTTTTATTATTGACTCCCCATCCAATAATATTGTATCTTTGCATTTCTCCCAATTTTGCTTTATGGTTTTTAGTAATATTTGTATTGTTCTTCACATATATGCTGTCTTGTTACTGCTCTATAATTTTTGTCACTTCTGAGAATGGAATATTTTCCATTTGCATTTGTGTTATTACTGCAGGAAAAAAAGCTACTGATTTGGAAATATTTATCTTGTACCCAGGAGACAGATTATTTCAGTAAGTATATTGGTCATATTTATCATTCATTCAACAACCATAAACCTATCTGTTTTCTTTTCTTATCACAGGTTTTCAGAGTGTAGATGCTCTGAGACAGATATTTATTTTTTATTTTTTTAAACAGAATCACCAATTTTTATTTTGATATATATATATATATATATATATAAAATTCATGCACTGGAGTGTTGGTCCCTCAGCCCAACCTGCCCCCTCTCACAGTCCGGGAGCCCTCAGCGGTGGGAGGCAACCCGGAGATCAGGGGAAGGCAATGCCCCCATCACACCTCTGCTACTGCCACTGCCGGCAGCGCAAACCTCGGCCGGCCCTGGTTACCTGAGCCTCGGGAGGCCCTGGGCGCCTGGGCAGCCGACATCTGAGGCTTGCTTGTGCCTCGGGCCAGCCCTGGGTGGCTGGGGGGCTGAGGGGACTGGGCACCGCCATCTTGTGGCTGTGGGCACCACCATCTCTGAGGGCGGGTCAGTCAATTAGCATATTCCCTCCTTATTGGCTGTGGGCATATTAGCATATTCCCTCTTTATTAGATAGCATATATATATATTTAAATCCTCACCCAAGGATATTTTCCCATTGATTTTTAGGGAAAGTGGGAGAGAGAGGGAAAGACAGAGAGAAACATCAATGTGAGAGAAACACATAGATTGGTTGCCTCCTGCATGAGTCCAACTAGGGCCCAGGCCAGGGAGGAACCTAAAACCAAGGTACATGCCCTTGACCGGAATCAAACCTGGGGCCCTTTGGTCCGAAGGCCAATATGTTCTATACACTGAGCCAAACTGGCGAGGGCTTTTCTATATATTTTTTATTGTTGATAGTATCACAGATAACTCCCATTTCCCCTCCCCCCTTTTCTTCCTTCCAGTCCCTACCTAGCCCCCACCCCCAGGCTTCACTACCCTATTGCTGTGTCCATGGGCTGTGCATCCTATATAATAAAAGAGTAATATGCAAATTAATCATCACTCCGCTACACCCACAAGCCATGGCCACAAGCCACGCCCACCAGCCAATCAGGAGCGAATATGCAAATAAACCCAACCAAGATGGCTACGGCCACAGAGAGCAGGAGGGAGGCTTGGGTTTCCCCGGCAATGGAGGAAGCCAAGCTTTCTGCCTGCCCTTGCTGGCCTAGGCCTTCACTCAAGGCTACAAAGTTTCAATGATAGAAGATACATAAACCCAAACAGAAATGGCGGCAGCCACAGAGCTGGAAAGAGCAGGAAGCTAGGGTTGCCCCTGGCGATGGAGGAAGCCAAGGTTTCCCCACACCCTGGCCGGCCCAGGCCTCACTTAAGGCTACAAAGTTTCAATTATAGAAGATACATAAATCCCAATAGAAATGGCTGCTGCCACAGAGCAAGCAGAAGGCTTGGCTCTGCTCCAGGCTACAAAGTTTCAATTGTAGAAGATAAATAAACCCCAGATACCAGGGCCTCCGCTTGGGTCGCCAGGGGGCGTGGCCAGCCTGCAAACCACCACAGGCCCCTCGCCCAGGCCACCCCATGCCCCAAGGGAACCCCCACCCTGATCCGGGACACCCTTCAGGGCAAACCAGCTGGCCCCCACCCATCCACCAGGCCTCTAACCTATCTAATAAAAGAGTAATATACAGATTGACCATCACTCCAACACACAAGATGGCTGCCCCCATGTGGTCAAAGATGGCTGCCCCCATGTGGACACAAGATGGCCACCACAAGATGGCCAGCAAGGGAGGGCAGTTGGGAGGAACCAGGCCTGCAAGGGAGGGCAGTTGTGGGTGATCAGGCCAGCAGGGGAGGGCAGTTGGGAGGGACCAGGCCTGCAGGGTAGGGCAGTTGGGGGCAAACAGGCTGGCAGGGGAGCAGTTAGGTGTCCATCAGGCTGGCAGAAGCGGTTAGGGGCAATCAGGAAGGCAGGCAGGTGAGCAGTTGGGAGCCAGCAGTCCTGGATTGTGAGAGGGATGTGCGACTGCCTGTTTAGGCCAGATCCCACTGGCAGTCAGACATCCCTCGAGGGGTCCCAGATTGGAGAGGGTGCAGGCTGGGCAGAGGGACACCTCCCTCCCCCATGCACGAATTTCGTGCACCGGGCCTCTAGTATAAATATTGGTCTATGAAACAGATATTTTAGTTTGTGAAGGTGGGATGCATCAAAAATCCCTGTGTTGCCGTTTGGAACTCTGGAAGAAAGGCAATAGGCACCAGTACTTTTACTTCTCTAACTTTTTCTAGAAACCAATTAGTTAATTACCGTGTCACTTTCAGTTCCTTGATTCACACATCTATAGACTTTCATGAATTTTCATAGCAAAACAGTGTCGAGTGCTCTGTTAAGATATAAATAGATAATCATTACATTGGAACTCCTATGTATTCATTCAATTACGCCAGAAGACATGTGTGGTCTGATGTAGTTCAGGCTCTTATAAATGTGTACTGATAACTTGCCCACATCTCCTTCTTTCCAAGATAGACAAAATAAATTTCTTTGTTGTGTTTTCAAATAATTTTTGAGATACCAGGATACACATCATTTTGGTGATTACGCATAGACCCTGTCTCTTCTGGACTTTGACTCATATCATTTTGTATAGCTCTGGAATAATTTCTTTGATGACTATAATAAATCAAATATATCTTTTCCAATAATTTGCTACCTCATAATCCTGATAAGACTGTTAATCTTTATTATTGCCCGTCTAGACTCTTGCATCTAGTGGTTGATTATGACAAACCTGAACTGTACATTAATCTCTCTCTAGTTTGTTTTCAATCTTATTAACTGAAATTTATAAACCAATTTCTGTTTATATGACCCTAGAACAAGAATATTCTGATGGATTTTTTCAGAGGCTCCACATACATAGTAATTGGTGATTAATAAAATATTCTCTAAGTGATGTAGCTATTAAACTTTTGGGGTGGGCCAAATATAGACTGTGGATGAGCTTCATGACAGACAGATATATTCTGAGTGCCTGATGATTATGCCGAGTGTGGGTGAGAGATACTCGAAGATTAGAATCATGTCAGGGTACTCTGATCTCTTCCTTCTCCACGTTGCAAAGAACAATGCATTATATTAATGCCATTTCTTAGTGTTTCCCTTGTTACTATTCAGTTCTCCCAGATAGACATTACGTTCCTTGAAAGTAGGGATAATGTTTTTATTTATTCATTTTGGCCAGTATTTATCACCGAGCATGGTATTCCACACAAGCATACGTAAGACACTTAGTGAGTGTTATTGATTTGCAGGTTTGGAGGGTTAAGTCTGACCTGGCTGTCCTGGGCGGGGTGATGCAGTCACTGGTGCCACATCAATAAGATAAAACCTCTCATGCTGTTTTCCTGCTACCGCCACATCTTTATACAGGGATAAAGAGTGTTAGGGCTCAACACCTGCATCGAGTCCTCGAGGAAACCAGAGTACATGAAACAATTTCTGATGAGTCAATGTTAGCTCTGTTAGGGCATAGCAGGGGGTAGCAGCTGGCAGTCCAGATGACACCCCATTCTATTTAGCGGTGCTCAGACATGTGGCGAATTCGCAGAATCAGAATGCTCTCTTACCTGGGTCATGGGGAGGAACACCTGTGGGCCGAGAACCTTGTCCTTTAAGTTCGCAGTTTAAAGGTGTAGGTTGAACTCAGTGGATGTTTCCCATTTTCCCCATGTTTGAGTGTGGATTCCTTATATTCTTGGCTCTTTGGAAAATACCAAGAAATATTTTGCCTTTCAAGAGGCAAAACTCCTACAGGAAGAGTAGTTACAGAGAAACACATCCTGAGCATTTATGTGAGAAGGGTAGAAAGTGGGTGATTGATTTGTACTTTAGGGTCAGGGCGACTGAAAGTTCAGGGTTAGCATCCAAACAAGAACTGTGTGTTCTCCTTGAGTCAGTCAATGTTGTAGTTCAGGACAGAAATACTAGTAATTGCTACATTAATTATATGCTTACTGTGTATCAGACATTTTATATATATTCATAGTTAATCCCCACAACAAATCCAAGAGGTCAGTGTAATTATCCCCATTTTGAAGATGAGGAATGAGGTATAAAACACATAGAGCAGTTAGATTATTTACCAAGTCACTTAGCCAACAAGTAGTAGCACTTAATGTGGGTTATGGCAAAAAGACCTCCAAACCCATGAACTGATTAGCTCTCTATTATCCTAACAAAGTGACACAGAATTGCCTTAGCAAAGACTATTCCTTATTGTTCTGGGGTTGTAGTCATTAGGCAGGGACCTTACCCTACACAGTAATTAATAACCTACTATAGAACATGTTGAGTAAAGACTTTTTAAAGCAAATTACTAATATAATTACTAATAAAATTCCTGTGAATTTTACAGGTTATTATATAATTCTCTACTTGCATTTATTTTAGGGTAATACATTTAAATTTGCAATAGCGTGCACATATTGTTTCATATTATACATTTTACAGTTTTAATTTTAAAATTGGAGAACCACACTTGACCACCAGATGGCAGCAATGTAGGATTTTGAAAGCCTCTCAAATAAAATCTCTTTCCGGAGATTTAAATTTCATTAATTCACCTTGTGTCCTATTGAAATATACCTTTACATTATCTGGGAAGAAAGGCTTATTTCATTTTGGCATAGGGAAAATGAGCTTAAATGCTGAATTATTGGAAACCTAAGTTAATGAGGTTTTAATATACAGACATGTTTAAATAATCAACAGGATAAAGTCCTTTGTATGGAACCTAGCACATTAATTATAGCATGTAGATATATAATTTTAAGTAAAAATATTTCTTATCTTGAAGTAGAACAGAGAATAACCCCGTACTTGGTTGCACTCTGTTAGGTGTAGGTTTAAATTAGACTTTGGACTTCTCTATGATAACACTACTTTTCTTATTTTTAAAATTATTTTGATCCTCACCTGATGATATTTTATTAATTTTTAGACAGAAAGGAAGGGAGAGAGAGAAACATCTATGTGAGAGAGAAACATCCATCAGTTGCCCCCATACGAGCCTCTATAGGGAATCGAACCCACAACCTACGTATGTGCCCTGACCAGAAATCGAACCTGCAATCTTTTAGTGTACAGGATAATTCTCCAATCACTGAGCCACTCAGCTAGGGTGATAACACTACCTTTTAATATTACAGTGTATGATTTAGACTGTTTTCTCCCATTAGTCTGAATCGGTGTTTATTTTATTACATATTTCAACACCAATTTCAGATACAGTACTGGTAGGAGTAGTAATAATAATAATAATAACAATAATATATACTGTTAAAGGAATTTTGAAGAGTTGACCAGCATATTCTATCTCATTTTGTGACTGACAGCTGGTAGATGGGTTTATACAATAAATTCAGTAAGATATTAGAATATTAGTTTAGGAAATACTTCCCTAACTTTTTCTTACTTTCCTAGATAATTATTTGGGGTGAAATATCATTGCATTCAATTAAGGAGTTGCTGATTTATGAAGGACAGCATTTTATTTTATTTTTTTTAAAAATATTTTTATTGATTTCAAAGAGGAAGGGAGAGTGAGAGAGAGATAGAAACATCTCTGATGAGAGGGAACCATTGATTGGCTGCCTCCTGTATGCCCCCCACTGGAGCTCAAGCTCAAAACCCAGGCATGTGCTCTTGACCAGAATCAAACCTGGGACCATTCAGTCCACAGGCTGACGCGCTATCCATTGAGCCAAACCGGCTAGGGCAGGACAGCAATTTATTACTACTTCTTTTGACAGGACAACCTATAAGATGATAGATTGAGATAATTGTCTCAAGGGGTGCCTTAAATCCCAGAACTGTCCAGTGATGACACAGAATGGGTCCTACACCAAGATCCACAAGGCCCAAATTTTCATCCTGGATTTGTTACTTGACTAGTTGTTGGACTGCGACTCGCTTATTTCTTTGCCCTTTAAACAAAAGTATTGGACTAGATGAACTTCCTTTCTACCTCCCCAAACCTTATGACCTTGCAATTTGGCCCCAAAGACAAACATAAACAGCTCAGTTTGAAATACATGCAGGAAAATAGATGCATAATGTTTTGGAAGGTCACCTTTGTCCCAGACTCTTAGATGATGGATTTCCAGAGGGAATCCCTTTGGCAGGAGTTAGTATGTCCCTCATGTGCAACCATTAGTGAGGTTTTGTAAAATGACAGACAGCATTCTTGGATTATATTAAATTTAAAATTACAATTTAAAAAATATTAAAAATCACTTAACTCCACAACTAATGTCAAACCCAGGACTTAACAGGTTTCCAACACATCTGAGAATTCATTAGTGTTCCTTTTCCTTTGTTCTTTGACTTCTCTGACTCCTTGCTGGGTGTACTGATTCTCCCCCAGCCAGGCAAGGAGATCTAAAAGTGTCTGCCTACAATACTTACTTTTTAAATGCAGAACAATTCCTCTCCCAGGGCTAGTATTAATTATACTGTCAGGATGCGGTGGTAGAGTTAGCTCAGTTAAAAAGAAAGAGAGAGAAAAGCTCCCAATAACTGGAGGCAGAGTTCTGAGGTTGAGAAGACAGCAGAAACACTTGGTGGACAGGGACTTAAATGTCCCTATGACCCTCTCTATGGATGTGTGCTGACACATGATGGATGACGATTCAGTGAGTGAAGGATAATAAGTAATCCCTCTTTCGTTTGGCTCCATATCTAAGGCTGTTCAACAGATTTCTACCTCAGAAGGACAGTCCTTGTCTGTCCTTAGAGCATAGATAGGGCAGACTCTCCCCCTACTCTTTGTTTGGGGGTTCCATGCCCAGTGTCTTAGGACCTAACCATCAATTGCACTAAAAACCAGCCACTCATCAGGGTCGTCTATTTTGCCTCCACTGCTGTGGAGGCTCCACACCACCTCCAGCCAGGCTCTCTGAACCTTAGTTTCATCATCAATAACGTGGAGGTGTTAATATCTACCTGTGATAATTATGCCAATGTATGCAGGGAGCCCTCACATAGTGCCTGGGATGTTTCTAAACCTCTTTGCTCTTTTCTGTTCTTTTTAAAAATGGAAATTATTGGGGTGACATTGGTTAATAAAATTAGATAGGTTTCAGGTGTACAATTCTACAATATACAGAGAGTGTACACTGAGTGGCCAGATTATTATGATCTCTGAACGCATAATAATCTGGCCACTCAGTGTATATCCTATATAATAAAAGGCTAATATGCAAATTGTCCCCTCAACCAGGAGTTCGACCAGCAGGCAGGCTGGCCAATCTCCCATGTCCCCTCCCCTTGGCCAGGCTGGCCGGACCCCACCCATGCATGAATTCATGTACCGGGCCTCTAATACACACACACACACACACACACACACACACACACACACACACACACACACTGAGTGGCCAGATTAATTATGCGTTCAGAGACCACAATAATCTGGCCACTCAGTGTGTATTGTACTGTGTGTTTACCATCCTAAGTCAAGTCTCCTTCCTTCACCATTTATCCTCTCTTTGCCTTCTTTCTGTTCTTTTTAACCCTCCTCAAATTCTTCCAAGAGTGACAGCAGTCAACAGTTTGCAGGGCTAGAGTCCCCAAATCATCTTCTTCTTGCTTTGTGTTTTCTCTGCATATACAAAATATTATTGAGGTATATAACCTTATATTAGTTTAAGATGTGCATATGGTCTTAAAAAGATTCCCAGATTTTTGGATTTAGTGAACTTGTAAAATTTAAAGAAAGTTTTGAGGGCTGATACACTGTTGCAGACATTTTATTTAGCCAAGTACGTTAAAAGCGTCTACCATTTGTCATCATTATTTCATAGAGGATATAATATTTTAACACCTAAAAGGCAGGGAGGATGTGATGTTGAAATAAAGGACAGTCTTTAAATGTAATCCATCTAGTGTGACAGGAATAAAACCACAGGTGCTGCCTGCTTCAGTGAGGAAGGAGTCTGTGTCATGGTGACAGGTAAAGTGTCCCTTTCCCAAAACACACACACACACACACACACACACACACCAGACTGGAGAAGGTCAAGAGGCTGTGGGTAGGTATATTTGAGACGTTAGCGAGCCACTGGCAAGAAGGAAAGGAATACAGAAAGGGTAAAGAAGCAAAATAGATTAGGAAGCAGGTTGAGTTTAAGAGGAGAAATCTTTAAAAAAATAGTTTATTGATTTTTAGAGAGAGAGGAAGGGAGAGGGAGAGGAAAAAGGGGAGGGTGGGAAGAAAGAGAGAGAGAGAGAGAGAGAGAGAGAGAGAGAGAGAGAGAGAGAGAGAGAGAGAGAGGAGAAACATCCATGTGAGAGCGAGAGCACAAAACGATAGGCTGCCTCCTGCACACCCCCTTCTGGGGACCGAGCCCACAACCTGGACGTGTGCCCTGACCCATAATCAAGGTTGACCTTTCAGTGCACAGGACAATGCTCATCCGTTAGACCCGCCAGGGCAAGAAGAGGAACCTTGAGGAGTGAAGCTGTGGGAGAGAAGAATGAGAGATGGGGAAAGAGGACCTTCAAAAGTTTTAATGTTTTTTGCGCTGCGCCCCCGCCCCGAAACTATATTTTCTAAATGTTTGGGGATAGAGTAGAAGCTAACTCATCCATAACTCCTGTTTGCCTACATTTCCTTTTCATTTGAGATAAACTTCTCAGTATTGGTAACCTAGTTGGGGTTTCCTAGGAAATAGATTCTGAGATGGAGATTTGGGTGCAGAAAACTTCCTGGGGAGGACCCGCAGGATCAGTCCCTGGGGGGAGTGAGGGCAGCACACCTGGGCATGAGGTGCTGAGCCCAGGCTCCCCCTAATATGAGGGCTCCCGGGCACAGGGATGGCCCTTTGGCCTTTATAATCACACGGGCCAGTCCTGGGATGCAGCCAGCCCCAGGAAGGGTGTGACCTTGGCCACATGATTCTCTCTGACTGAGGGCAATTCCTGAGTGGGAAGGAGCTGAGTGCCACCTGCCCCACAGCTCTCAGCAGTGGGTTGTCAGAGTTTCAGGGTTGAGGAGGGCATCTGGGTGGGGGCACACACCACAGTACCCACTACAGCAGGAATCTACCTCCTCCTTCCTTTTAGAGGCTTAAGGGTTTGCAGTGCAGGATTACTGAAGTTCCCAGAACTGGCCACAGATCCCAAAGTCCTTGTCACCATTCTGTGTGTAAAGGCAGTCTAGATGGACTTACGCAAAGGGGCTTTAGGAAGTCTCAGGGAAGTTCCTGAGAGGTGTTTGGTTGGGTTTACTATCCCTGTCAGTCATCTTAACATGTATGGAGACTTCTGTGAAGGGTGTGGAGTGCCCGTAGCTTCAATTATATCCTCCTCCTGTTTTTATAGGTAAGGAGGCTGAGGCCCAGTAAGGTTAAACAACTTGCCCAAAGTTGCATAACTAGTGTTAGAATCAAAATAATTACTCTGAGACATGATTTCAATCTCCTGCTCAGTTTCCTCACCATCTACCCAACGGTGTGGCTCATGAACCAGAAGATCACAATTTGATTCCCAGTCAGGGCACATGCCCAGGTTGCAGGCTCCATCCTAAGTAGGGGACGTGTAGCAGGCAGGTGATCCATGATTCTCTCTCATCATTGATGTTTCTATCTCTCTCCCTCTCCTTCCTTTCTCTGAAATAAAAAATATATTTTAAAAAAAGAAACTGGTAGAGTCTTATTTTGGCAAATCCACAGGACAGTTTTCAGTCCTGTTCTTACTTGATTTCTCTGCAGTATTTAATCATTGACCACTTCCTTTCCAAGTATTTTCTTCCTTTGCTTCTGTGAAACTACACTCCTGGTTTTTTTCCTTTTCTGGATCATTTTTCTCTGTCCATCCATTAAGTATTTCTGTTCCCTGATGTTTGATTTTATGCCATCTTACCTTTGTCTTCTCTCCAGATGATCTTATTTACTCTCATGAAGTAGTTACCTTTTAGGCTGTTGACTCCTGAGCTGACATCTCTATCCCAGATTCCACTCTTGAAGCTTGTCTCCAGCCAGCTGCTGTTTGTCAGGTGCTCCAAGCTGTCCTGCTGTCCTTGGTGCTCTTGTATATAATGTCCCCTTTGTCAGAGATGCACTTCCTGTTGACCCTCTCTTCACCTGGACATCTCCTATTCAACCTTCAGGTCTCAGTGTCGATGGTACTTCTTTTGGGACGTCTTCCCGTGGCCCTCACAGAACTTCATATTTAATCCTATTGTTACACCTGGTACCAGTTCCATGGACTATAAGTTCCTTGCATGACATAGACTCACGTAAATCTGATTGAATGTGTCATAGACCTGGAGCTTAGCTTCTGGGAAGCTGAACCTGACACTGTGGGTGAGAGGAGGGTACCTTCAGAGTTAGGGCTCATGCACAGGCCTTATCATCCTGGTGTGCCTCGGTGTCCCCATGTGTCAGTGGCAACGAAGATGAGTGTTTATGGTGCAGCTCTCTCAATCCATATTGTGACTGATTCCACTAATAGGACTCCTACAGAAACTAGATAAAGATAAATGATAATTGTTGCAAAGGTTTATTTTTTTTAAATGGCTATAGAGTCATCACTGATGATGGTCAAGGCCTTTTTATAGCCTGCCTTTATTTTTATTTTTTTAAAAATATATTTTATTGATTTTTTACAGAGAGAAAGCGATAGGGATAGAGAGTTAGAAACATTGATCAGCTGCCTCCTGCACACCCCCTACTGGGGCTGTGCCTGCAACCAAAGTACATGCTCTTGACCGGAATCGAACCTGGGACCCTTCAGTCCACAGGCCGATGCTCTAACCACTGAGCAAAACCGGTTAGGGCAAGCCTGCCTTTAGTTTTTCAAAAATACTGCCTCCTTCTCCTCCTCATCACCACTAATAACTCCACATTGCAAATCTGTATCATTTCCCTTTCACTGAAAGTAAGTCCCTCTAAAGGCATCCATTTCATGGACAATTATTATTATTATGCCGATGCAGAGCTCATCGAATGACAAGAAATAAAAACGATTGACTGCTACTGCAGACTTGTCACGTTTGATAGTCTCAATTTTATTTCCCTGTTGTGTAGAGAAGACAGTGCGCTGTCTGAAATGTGAGCTCACATTCATTACCTATCCAATTCTTCCCTCCATTTGCTTCCCCCATTGATTTTTGAGGCCACATCAAGGTACAGAAGCGGTATCTCCAGAAACAAAAACAACCCACAACTATTTATTTTTACTCTGGTCATGGGAACAACAAATCCTCTATTTGTAACAGAAAACGAGGAAACATATATTGAATGCTCATGCCTGTTTGTCTCATCCCCTTCTGTATAATTGAAAGGAGATAACACGCTGTCACTTTTCTGCTCATGGCTTCCTGTAGGCCAAGGAGGCTGAGGCGGAGCTTTTATCTCATTGGAAAACAGTCACCACCCAGCCCGTGTGGCTCAGTGGTTGAGCGGTGACCTATGAACCAGGAAGGAGGTCACTGTTCGATTCCTGGTCAAGGCATATGCCTGGGGTTTCGAGCTCCATCCCCAATGAGGGACATGCAGGAGGCAGCTGATCAATGATTCTCTCCCATCATTGATGTTGCTATCTCTCTCCCTCTCCCTTCCTCTCTGAAATCAATAAAAAATATGTTAAAAAGTTTTTTTTTTAAAAGAAAATAGTAGCTTTTGTCTTGTCCAAGGAGGCATACTAGTACTTGCTAAGGTTCTCTCTGGCGCTTTGCTGTCCTGGTATCAGTCACAAAAGCTGGCCCAGATTTTCATAACAGAGCAGAAGCAGCTCTAGCTGGGGGTGTGGCCAGTGGCCAGGCAGGTGTGCCTTCAGCTACCTCCTGAGGGACAGTGTGGTGTAGTGGAAAGACCACAGGTGTCAGAGCCTGCCAGACCTGGCCTTACACTGCAGCTCTCATACTTCCTTGCTGTTACCAGAAATTTCCAAGACTCAGTTTCCTCACCTGTAAAATGGGCTCGATAATTTCTACCTTGAAGCTTTATTGTGAGGAGTAAATAATAAAAAAATGGATTTTGCTGTGGGCCAGGCTCTGCGCTGTGTCTTTTATGAACACGTGATATAAACAAATGAGCTAGCAGTTTATCCTCCTGACAAGCTGGGAAGTTGTTTGCTACTATTTCCATGTTATAAGTGAAGAAACAGGTTTAGAGGCATTGAATAACTTAGTTTACATCAAACTGCTAGTAAGAGCCAGAGCCTGGGGGAACCCAGGCCGGAATGTCCCAAAGTTGCAACCGTAATATTGACATAAGTTTTTCTCAAGTTTAGGGGATGTACTAATCCCTTTAATGGGGGTAGGGTGTGGAGAGAGGATTCTTGGATCCCTAAGATGGATGTGCATTATTTTTGTTAAATGTTGCTAAATTTGCATAAGCTGAAAATTAAGTGTATGTTTGATAATATACGGGAGATGTTGTTCCTTTACTCATGACCATGGGACCGTGGTGCTGACTGCTAAAGGAATAAGAGTTTGTGAGATGAGCATCCCTCTTCGCGTGTGCCCTGTGACAGTTCAATTCTCCTGCCCCTTTTCTCTATCGAAGCCGCAGTCAAGCCTTTGTCTTGCAGCTCTGTCATTTGGCTCAAAGACAGGATTTCCGTCTTAAGTTCACGTCTGTTGATTTTACATTCATCTTTGAGGCAGAGCAACTTGGTGCCAACACATGTATAAAAACAAATGCTCTGGCAGGCAGTTTACCAATGCTCTCACATGTTAGTAATGGACATACCCTTTTAAAAGAAAAACAGTGTTTCATAAAAAGGAAAGCATGTTATGAATAAGGTTATTATTCTTATGATTGAAAATATGCCTTTATTACTTTAAAAAGATTATTAGTTAAATGCAGACACAATTTAGATACTCTGTTGGGAATCCCCATGCTAAGAAAAGTATATCTGAGCAAGTATGTGGAGAAAAGGGAACTCTTGTGCACTGTTGTGGGAATATGAACTGGTTCAGCTACTATGGAAAACAGTGTGGAGGTTCCTCAAAAAATTAAAAATAGAACTACCATATTATCCAGCTATCTCATGATCTCATTTCTGGATATATATATATGAAACCATTATCTTGAAGAGGTACCTGCATTCTCATGTGGATTGTGGCAGTATTCACAACAGCCAAGGAATAGTTAAGTGTCAATGAATGAATGGATTAAGAATATTATATATATATATATATATATATATATATATATATATATATATATATATATATACATACACTAGAGGCCTGGTGCACAAAATTCATGCACGGGGGGGGGGGTGTCCCTCAGCCCAGCCTTCACCCTCTCCAATCTGGGACTCCTTGAGGGATGTCTGATGGCCCATTTAGGCCCGATCCCACTGGGATCGGGCCTAAATGGGCCGTCAGACATCCCTCTCACAATCCAGGACTGCTGGCTCCCAACTGCTCGCCTGCCTGCCTTCCTGATTGCCCCTAACTGCTTCTGTCTGCCAGCCTGATTGATGCCTAACTTCTCCCCTGCCAGCCTGATTGATGCCTAACTTCTCCCCTGCCAGCCTGTTTGCCCCTAACTGCCTTCCCCTGCAGGCTTGGTCATCCCTAACTGCCCTCCCCTGCAGGCCTGGGCACCCCTAACTGCCCTCCCCTACAGGCCTGGTCTCCCCTAATTGCCCTCCCCTGCAGGCCTGGTACCCCCCAACTGCCCTTCCTTGCAGACCCAGTCACCCCCAACTTCCCTCCTCTGCCAGCCGGGTCACCCCTAACTGCCCTCCCCAGCAGGCTTGATCGCCCCCAACTGCCCTCCCTTGTAGGCCTGGTCCCTCCCAACTGCCCTCTCCTGCTGGCCTGATCACCCACAACTGCCCCCCCCTTGCAGGCCTGGTTCCTCCCAACTGCCCTCCCCTGCTGGCCATCTTGTGTCCACATGGGGGCAGGATCTTTGACCACATGGGGGCAGCCATCTTGTGTGTTGGAGTGATGGTCAATCAGCATATTACTCTTTTATTAGATAGGATAGAGGCCTGGTGGATGGGTGGGGGCCAGCTGGTTTGCCCTGAAGTGTGTCCCGGATCAGGGTGGGGGTTCCCTTGGGGCGTGGGGTGGCCTGGGTGAGTGGCCTGTGGTGGTTTGCAGGCTGGCCACGCCCCCTGGCGACCCAAGCAGAGGCCCTGGAATCTGGGATTTATTTATCTTCTATAATTGAAACTTTGTAGCCTGGAGCGGAGCCAAGCCTTGTGCTCGCTCCATGGCGGCAGCCATTTCTGTTGGGATTTATTTATCTTCTATAATTGAAACTTTGTAGCCTTAAGCGGAGGCCAAAGCAGGCCAGGGCTGCAGAAGCTTGGCTTCCTCCATTGCTGTGGGCAACCCTAGCCTCCTGCTTTCTCCAGCTCCGTGGCTGCCACCATTTCTGTTGGGATTTATCTTCTATAATTGAAACTTTGTTAGCATTGAGTGGAGGCCTGGGCCAGCAAGAGCAGGCAGAAAGCTTGGCTTCCTCCATTGCCAGGGAAACCCAAGCCTCCCTCCTGCTCTCTGTGGCTGCAGCCATCTTGGTTGGGTTTATTTGCATATTCCCTCTTGATTGATTGGCTGGTGGGTGTGGCTGATGGGTGTGGCTTGTTGGTGTAGCGGAGGTATGGTCAATTTGCATATTACTCTTTTATTAGATAGGATTATAATATTCAGCTATGAAAAAGAAGGAAATCCTGGCATTTGTCACAACATGAATGCAACGTGATGGATTTGTGCTAAATGAAATAATAGTAATTATTATACAAATTATAATTATATGTAAATTACATATAATGTATAAATTATAAAAATAATTAAAATGTTTTGAAATTAGGAAGATATTATTATAAAAATCATGTCAGACAAATAATGACAAATATTGTATGAGCTCACTTATATGTGGAATATAAGAAACCTCAAACTCATAGAAACAGAGTAGAATGGTGGTTGCCAAGGGGTTGGGAGATGTTGAGCAAATGGTACAAATGTCCAGTTATAAGACAAATAAACTGGGGGTCTAATGTACAGAATTAGTGATGATAGTTAACAATACTGTGTCATGTATTTGCAAGTTGCTAGGGAAGTAGATCTGAAATATTCTCATCACACAAAGAAAATGATAACCTTGAGGTCAGGAGTGAATTAACTAAGCGTATTGTGGTAACCATCTCACAATATGTACATACATCAAATCGTCACATGGTCCATCCTAAACTTACACATGTTATATGTCAATTATATTTCAGTAAGGCTGGAAGGGAGAGAAAGAATACAGCTGAGGACTCCCAGGGGTTCATGGGCTCCATATTGGGAACCACTGATCTTTATAACATTGCCTCCCACAGTGAAGGTGCACAGCAGGTGGTTGGCTCCAGCAAGGGTAGGGCAAGTGCTGTGAAGTAATTATTTGTTCCATTACATTTTCAACTAAAATTTTTGAATAGACAATATATGGTCCAAAATTTTAAAAGTATAACAAGGAGATTTGATGTTTAAATGAATGCATGTATACACCATGCAAGGAATTGGTTACTAATATCAACGTTTTTCAACTCTCTGCCAATCAAAAATGTGAATGATCTTAACAAGGTATGTAAAGCACACAGATGACATTTTTTATGGGTGTGTTTCTGGTCACAGTTGACTTCAAATGCCAGGGAGGCAAATTTTTAGAAGCATGGTTAAATAACTTTAGTGTAATATATACCTATGCATACCTACCTGGATTCTCCCTTGATAGCAGAAACTGAGTTTTGGATCGAAGACTCCCAATATTGATGAGAAAACACACAATGTGTTGGATTGAACGGATCGTCAGTAAGTCAGAGGACTGTTGCTTGCTGCATGGCATATCATTTCAAGACACAGAATCCAGGAATTAGGTTTGTGCTTCGGGGAGGCTCTGAGAGAACAGATGTGAAATGCTATGCCAAATGAGCGTGTGAGTTTTTCACATCTGTCCCTTTAATTTTCTGTATTTTTGCTTCATTATCTGTGTCGTTGGAATGCTGTATCTGTCATATGCCAACAGATGGCAATATTATAAGATCATTTTTTTCAAGCTGGTTAAAATGAAGGACATTCCCTGCTGCTCTCAGATTAGTCAGATAGAAGAAACAAGATCTTTATTGGTTGTCTCCTTGGTGTTACAAAATTGTGATTTTTTTCCAAAATTTTCATAAAACATTAGCAAAGATTTTTTTACCTCCTGCTGCCCCTTCTTGACTAGTTTTCTTTTTTCCTGTTGTTTAATATCTAAATCCCCCTTTGCTATATTCTATGTGCAAATTTTGAGATATTTGCTAATAATGAAAGCAAAATGTATAACTATTGATAGAATTATTATTAATTAAGTAGTACAAGGTATATAAAATATTTAAATCAAGTGAAATTTACTTGTCTTTTTTGAGATCAAAATATAAACAAAGCATACTTATATTGTCCCTCCTTTTTTTTTAAACCAATTTTTAGATTGGCAGAAGTGTTTTTTATTTTAGAACCATGTGTTTGTTTAAAATTTGTAAACACCTTAAGAAAGTAAATGTATTGTGGATACTAAGCTTCTTTTCTCACTAGTGCAGAAAAGGGAAAGTTAAGAATCCTGGCAAATCTGACCCTATAATAGAACATTTAAAGACATTTAAGGATCTCTGAGTTCTGGGTGTTGGCATAAGCTTTGAGCAACATGGTTAAGGTGGCAGAAAAATGATTCTGCTTAAATGAAATTTTGAAATAGGCAAAACCAATCTATGGTAATGAAAGATAGAATAATGGTTATCTCCAGGGTGGGCATGGGAGAGGTTGGAGGTGCAGGTACAGACTGGGAAGGTGCCTGCAAGAAAGTTATGGGGCTGGTAATGTCATATGTGTTGTCATACACATCTGTCCCCAGAGGATGACTGTATGTGACCTGAGAGTATCCTGCCTTGCAGTTAGAGATCAGAGAATAGAGCAGATGAATGGGCGTGCCTTTTTTTGTGTGTGTTTACTGGGCATGAAATAGTCTTAAACATCTTTTTAAATAAGAGGTAAAGTTAAGAATGTTCTGTTTGTCTAATACAAGTTGTTGGGTAAGTGATAATAAAGTAGTGTGTTTTGAATTACTCTGGCTCATCCAAATGTCATTTAACAATACAATGTACAGCTTTAGGCCATAAACCTGTCTCTTAGAAATTGTGTGTAAGATTCAGATACCAAATACATTAAGAAGTAAAGAGAAGAAACACCTACCATTTTAAAAGTGCTTTGCATCCTGGAAAACTTCCAAGCATTCTTCCATGTGTGACTTTGCTCATTTACTTGACATATATTTATTGAACATCAACTATGTGCTAGGCTCTGTGCTGGGTACAATGAACAAGGAAGCCAAGGATGAGGCTCACAAGCTAATAGGATGCCACCAGCAGAAAGGGGTCTGGTGACCCTGCAGTGCAGTGGCTGAGGTGGAAAAGGTCATGTGAGAGGTTGGAGAGAGCTCAGGACAGAGCCTTGTGGGCTGTAGTAGAGTCTGAATCTCAGCATAAGACCCATGAAAGGGAAAGTCATTGAAATGCGGGAAGTAGGAAAGTGACAGGATTCAATTTATAACTTTCAATTCCTTCAGATGAATATTCTTTACGTCTCTCATAAAATATGTTTGTTTTTAGGTTTGGTTTTTATTTCTCCTTTTCATGTTATATTTATTTAGCTAGGACTAAGTTATAGCTACCACAGTGAAGAACAGTTGCTACGTTTAAGAATATAAATATCCACCCATTTACTCTTTCTACTCTCAAGCATAATTAGCCAAAGAATCCTTGAGTAAGAGATAGGTTTGAGTTTGAATGCATACTTTACCACTGTTTGTGAACATTTGAAAAAAAAATGTACCTTCTCTTTCTCTGTTTCTTCATCTATAAGCTAAAAAAAAAATCTACAACATATCTTTCAATTTGCAAGTTTGCAGTCTTTCTCCAGGAGGTATTGGCATGCACTAAATGCATTCTTAACAAATATATGGATGTCTGCCTAAGGTGACACCCGTTTTTACCTTGTAGTCTGTACTGTTGGGTCAGTCTCCACACATGAATTCACTGACGCACCTGTGTACTCTTGACTTTTCCTCCTACCTCCAAAATGCCAAGTATTCCTGCACCCATCTATGCCATTAGAAGCATAAACGATTGAGAAGATGTAATGGAACTGTTCCATTCTATTATATGATGAAACTTCATGATATCAATAGAACTGGCTGTTGGCCAAGCCTCCTAACTAATTGGCTTGCTGGTAATTAGGAGGAATATAACAACTTGTGTCATTAAATGGTGTCACCTTGGGTTTAATGGCCGTGAGAGTGGGGTTACCTCTAACATCAATCCTCGAATCGTTAACACTCCCAGTCGTTACAGGGGTCTGACTTGAGGAGAGCCTGGCCCCTGGTACCCTGGCTTTGCATGGCTGTCCAAGGGGAAGAACATCTACTCTTTCTCCTCGGCACGAGGTCCTTCAGGTAATTTGAGTTCTGACATGCTGCTTGCTTGTTCTGCTTTTCTCCCCCCAAATAGATGATGGGGTCCAATTCAGCTTGGTCATAACTCCATTTCCCTTTACAATTTTTTTTTGCAACAGGTTCTTCTGCATAGTTAAAGTTAAAAATTGGCACTTGGGTACAGCAGGGGACACATTTGCTGCTTTGAATTTAGGTTTTCATTTTACCAAATAACACACTCCCCCTCTCTCCTCCAAAGCAGCTTGGAGGATGTTCCCCAGAGTCTGTATTTATTGCAAAAATATAGAGCCTTGGGCCAGATTTCAATTCTGTTAACTTTCCTATTCCCTGGATGCTCAAAAGAGAAATGTTGATGAAGTTTATATATAAAAGCTAGAAATTTAGAGGCAAATATTTTCTGAGATATAACTGCTGCTCTACTACCCTTTCTCCAGGGCTCTAACGATTAATTTAGATCTGAGGCCCACTTTGTACTCTCCATTTGCCCAGGTGGTTTGTTTATAAACAGTTTGTTTATGGCAGCTAAATGTCTTGTTTTTAAATAAGATTGTGATATTATTACCGCTCGTGGCAATCTCCAGCCTAATTTAATAATTCGCCTGATACAGTTTCTCTAATTGAATCGTGTGAGTTATAGACAGTGATGAGGGACTCAAAGCTACCTGTTGTCCCAGAGCTCTGCTCATTCCCTCTGAACAGAAAGGCAAAGTTTACAGAGGAATCGCTTGGTAAACAAGAATTTCAACAAACCCACGAGGAGACCAATGGGGTCTGTTCAGAGCCCGGATAATGCAGTAATGTCACACCCATAGCTCTGGGTGTACAAACTGCAGATTTATGCAAGTAATTAATAGTGTCTTGCCAAGAGAGTCTGTAGGCTTTTCAAAAGGAATCTTTCTTTGTGTCTTTTGATATTTAAAGAGCTGTAATTACAATGGCAGAGCTTTGAGTTCTTTTTTCCCCCCATCCCCTTATACACATTAATTTATGGACCAATCCAGTATTACAGACAAGCTAATGAAAGAACCACACACTCCCTTTATAATTTTTTTTTTTTACAGTTTCACTGTGTGGATGAATGTAAAGTAGTTAATGCTATAAATAAATATAATGATGTATCTCTTCTCTCAGTTGCCAGTTGTTGATGCTGTAGTCTCACACAATAGAAGAAAAGAATTGAATTTAAATCTCTACCCATCTCGTTTTCTTTTTCTCTCTTGTGCTCCCGTTAAGAAATTCAAATGTCTGCCGTTATGAGGCGTTTAAAAATTACTCAAACTGGATTTCCCCCCTTCTCTTTATTTTTAGAGTTATGGAAGATGGAGTAAATAAATTATATAAGTTCTGCAGTCAGCTTAGGCTTTGCCAGGCTCAAGGTTTAGCTCCTCGGTAATAATCCCCACCCTCTTTTTTACCCTGCCATTATTGAAGTGTAATTGATAAATAAAAATTGCATATATTTAAGGTGTACAGTGTGATGGCTTGCCATATGTATCCAGTATGAAATTATTACCATCGTCAAGTTAATTAATCCATCCATCCATAACCTAACATAGTCACCTGTGTCTGTGTGTGCATGCGTGTGTGTGTGCGCGCGTGTGTGTGTGCGTCGTGTGTGTGTGTATGTGTGCGCGCGTGTGTGTGCATGTGGTGAGAACTCTTAAGATCTACTCTCAGCAAATTTCAAGTGTACATCTGGAGAGTATCATGCTAAGCTAAATAAGGCAGTCAGAGAAAGACAAGTATCACATGATCTCACTCATATGTGGAATCTAATGAACAACATAAACTGATAAACAAAATAGATCCAGAGACACAGAAGCATAGAACAGACTGCGGAGTCTCTGAGGGAAGGTGGGGGAGGGAAGGTGGGGGAGGGTGGGTGGGTGGGAGGCAATCAACCAAAGAACTTGTGTGCATATAGGCATAACCCATGGACACAGACAACAGGGTAATTGAGGCCCGAAGTAGGGGTGAGGGTGGGGGGGGGAAAGGGATATATATATATATAGTACTTTCAAAATAAAGATATAATTTAAAAATTTTCCAATATACAGTTCAGTATTATTATTTATAGTCACCACGCCATACATGAAATCTCCGGATCTTATTCATCTCATAACTGAAAGTCTGTGCCCTTTGAGTAAGATCTCCCCATTTCCCTCACTCCTAACCCCTGGCAACTACCCTTCTACCGTCTGGTTCTATGAGTTTGACTTTTTTAGATTCCCCATGTAAGTGAGGTCACGTAGCACCTGTCTTGCGGTGTCAGGCTCATGTCACTTAGCATAATGACCTCTTTCCGACTGCTCAGGGTTGGGGCCAAGGCCCCTGTGATGAGAGCATGCAGACCCCTGGCCTTCCGCATGCCGTTCTGTGTGGGACACACTAACGGCGAACCTTCAGATGTTCACAAAAGCACTTCAGCGTCTTGTGAGGGGACTTTCACCAGGAACCATGGTTGTATGTAATCTCTCGGATTTTTGAGTGCTCCTTTTAAGAGTTTGAAATGATATTTGCTTGTCCTACCATTAAGCCATTTTTGTATACAACTTAACTAAAGGCATACAGCTTATTAGGATGTTTTACCTAAAGAGCCTTGGGAAAACAAGGCCAAGGCCAGGTTCCTGGCATTCAAATAACCGGGGCCCAAAATATGAGCCACAATCTTATTATTTTTATAGAAGTGCGAGAGCCGAGACTTCTGACCCTTTCTCCATGCAGCCATTCAGTCAGATTTTCCAAATGAAATGCACGTGGGGCTGCACCTGCCTCCTGGGACTTAATGACACGTTCTATAATGTCCGCATGGTGGATGCCAAGTCTCTTCTATTTATTGTGTGCATTTCCTCCACGAACTTAGACCTTGAAGGGATGTCTCTACCATGTAATCCACACTTTGTTTATTTCTCAGAAGAGAAAACTGAGAGCCAGAAAAAGGAAGTGGTGTGCTGGGGTCCAACACATAGTTGATGGCAAGAGCCAGCATTGAGGTCGCCATTGTTCACGGACAGCATGTCCTTCTGTAGTCTAACCCTTCCTTTTAATGACACATGTCAGTTCCAACGGGTCAGAGTGGAATAATCACTTTGCTGATTTCTCAGTTTGTTGCCCCTTTTAAACTGTGATTTCCTGGAGGGCAAAGGCTGTGTGCGTTTACTGTGCTCCTTAAGGTACCTGGGAGAACTTTGTAAAAAATCATGAGTGTATAATGTGCACTGCACTCCAGCAGCAACACAGCATAATTTTTTAAAAACAACTTTGGGTACCAAAATTCAGATACTGCCTGTGTTTTTGGTAAATCATCTGGTTCAGTGTAATGGTTCCAGAAGGTAGTCATTAAATGAGAACCATGTTAAGGACAGTGAGAAGACTTCGTGAGAAAAATAGAACCCACAGCTGATACCATTTAGAGAAAGGGCCTGGTCCAGGAAGAACACTATCACCAGAGATATCTACACAAAATATGGGGCTGGGTTTGGTGGGTGCAACAAGGCAGGAACTGGAGACCAAAGTCTTCTCTGTGTCCCATTGTCTCTGCATGGTTGGCAAACATTTGTTTACCACGTATTTGTGTTTCTATCTCCATGTGAATTGCCTTTCTCCCCTTTGAAGACCCAGACTCCCACCCCTTTCCCTTTAGCCACCACCTGTGGACCCCCATATTCTTATGGAGCCCCCATATGTATGAAATTAAATTTGATTTTTCCTGTCAGTCCATATCATGTCGATTTAATTCTTAAACCAGGCAGAAAAACTTAGAAGAGCAGAGGAGAAATATTTCCTCCCCAACAAAATCAAGTATCTTTCCTTTAAGAAGGGAATGAGATATTATCTCTTTTTCTTTATTATTCTTTGGGAGAAATGTCAGAGTAAACTCACATTAGTTTGTGTCTTTAACATGATGGACTATATGGTGTAGCTTGAAACAGTTTGGGGAAAACAGTGCTTATATAATAATAAATACTGATACTTTTTTTTACTTGGGTCACAACGCAGTATTTAAAGTTAAATAATTGACCGAGAGCACACACACACACACACACACATGTATATATATATACATATATACATATATACATATATATATATATATATATATATATATATATATGTATGTATATACATTTGATGAAAATACAAGTGCTTTTTTCCATCTCCATGCTAGAGGTAGAGGATGCTTGCTGTTTTTTCATATCCAATCAAGCACTTTTGGTTCTCCGAGGTTATTTTTTGTGTGCCTTGCTTTACATTTAGAAAAAGAATTACTCATTTGCAAGCGTGTGAAACGCATGAAGTAAATGGAACATTGTGTAAGATGATCGCTAGAGTCTCACCCAGTTCAGAGATTCTAAGCAGAATGCTTTTACCAGTGGTCTGTATTAAGCCAAGTTGGATGGGAGTTGGGAGTTAGCAGCCCTTCAAATAAGCTGGATTAACCCCACTCTTATTTCTCTTTGGGAAAAGGCAGCTCAGCTTTTTAGAGCATATAGGCCATCAGTAAAAGTTAGATTATAAAAGTCTTCGAGTCACAATCATTCCGTAGAGTGATAGAATTGAATGTGATTTAGGCTTAAGAGTGAGGGAAATGAATTTTTAGTTAAGAGCCATGAAAATCAGCACTATTTTATATCATTTAAATAGACTGCTATTCTTGGTTCAATATAGGCATCCATTCAGTTCAGTTTCCTTGAGTTCAGAGGTAATAAAAAGGTACACATTTTTCTTCATATTCAATCAATTTTGGAAGGGCCTATAATTTCTAAAGCTATTTTTTTGTTTAAATTGCATAACTGCTAATTTTTCATTGCCAATTTCAAAGAGAGATAATATTATCCAATCCTTTCATATCTGTTTAAAGATTCCATAGGGAAAAGCTGAGGTGACAGGATGCCAGATTTTTTTGCCTCTCAATTGTTGTCTAATGTTTCAAAGAAATTTTAAAATTGGGCAGAATATCTGAGAATTTTAGCTCAGAACTTTCTTCCTCAACAACGACTTCTTTGATATTAGTATATTGTAAACGGCCATCTTTTGGCGGGGTTGGGGGGTGGGAGGAGGAATGTTCTGGAAACTTGCCCCATTAAAGGAATTTCTTCTCAGTTGAATCTAGTAATGGATTAAGTGTATCAAGATTATCTTAGGATCAAAGCTGATTTTACAGTTAAAATGGTGTAAATTTGAAGTAATCACTGCTGAAGTCGGATGGGAACTTGACAAAGTGGATACTTGAGACAGCGATGAGCACAACCAGATTAGTTACCATCTGTTTCTGGGAGGAAATCTGCAGGCTTATTTTCCACCTTCGTTTCTGGAAGCAAGATGTTTGGTCTGCACATGACAAGATGAACACCAGGTGTGATACCTGTTTAATAAGACACAAATTTATTTGGGTGTGTGAATGAGCAGCAAGAGTTGAGCTGAAATGTTCCCTAAACATATGTGTCTCTGAAATGCTGCAGCTGTTTCAGCCCTCAGCCTACGCCCTCTCTTAGTCCAGTTTCATAATCCCCACTCTTTTTTTTTTAATATATTTTATTGATATTTTACAGAGAGGAAGGGAGAGGGATAGAGAGCTAGAAACATCGATGAGAGAGAAACATCGATCAGCTGCCTCCTGTACACTCCCCACTGGGGATATGCCCGCAACCAAGGTACATGCCCTTGACCGGAATCAAACCCGGGACCCTTCAGTCCGCAGGCCGACGCTCTATCCACTGAGCCAAACCGGTTTCGGCAATCCCCACTCTTTTAAGTTAGCCATGAAACTATCTTGTATTCGAGTTTTGGCTTATTGTGTTGTTAAATATTCACTATTTGATTTGGGGGCCGGGGTTCTTTCTGGGGAGCCCAGCCTGGGGGGACCTGGATGGCTGGAGCTGGGGAGGTAGCAGAGGTGTTTGGTCTGAGTCTGGAAGCCAACAGCTGCTTTGATGAGCAGCCAGAGGTTGGGCACATGTTCTGTGTGGGCTGTGTTTTCAGTGGCCTCACCACGGTGTCATTATGGGCTGGCTGCACTGCAGCATATTTGACAAGTGACGAGGTGGGGGTGAGCCTCTCCTGACCCTCCATCCAGGTACCAGGTGCATCTGTGTGGAGGTTGAATCCCTTGGAGGTCATCAGTTTGCCATAGGTCAGGGTGGGACTGTGGGAAGGGGTCTAGGTCCAGAGGCTGATGGGAGGCCAAACACAGTAGTTGGTGACACACACACACACACACACACACACACACACACACACACGACCCACTGAGTCATGGGGCCGGGTCCTTGGGCCCCGTGAGGGTCTCCACTCCTCCAGAGAGTGTCCCATGCCCTAGTGAGTGCAATGTTAAAGAGCAAAGAGAAAACACCACGATGGGGAAAGACAAGTGGTGTATTGCAGTACCTTCAGTAACCCTCTTCCTGCTTTGTGAATAAGGGGCCTTGTTTTCATTGTGCGCTTGGCTCTGCATGCTCCGTAGCTGGCTTTGATTGCAACCAGTAAGTTCATGGTTACCAACATCAGCTGCTTTCCAACACAGCCAGCCAGCCAGCCAGCCCTATACATTTCTCTAGCCAGCTGTCTCCCTGGTGTTCAAAATGGCTACACATGTTCTACTCTTCCCAAGTGTATGTTCCTTCCACCTCTGCCTTTATCCCAGCCAACAGTGCCATCTCTTACTTCTGAGCAAAAGAGATAGAAGTCACCAGATGAAAATCTCTTCATGATTCTAACCTGTGTCTTTACCTCTTGGTACATGAGACAAAGGTCCTCTTTCTTCCCTAATGTTTATCCCTCACCTGCACCCTGGATTCCACCCCTTCCTGCCTTCCCAGAACTGAGTCTTTCCCTCCCACTCTCCAGTGTTAGTGCTGGAAACATTGTCTAGAGACATTGCCTGGGACTGGATCCCAGCTTTGTCACTTAGTACTTGTGTGACCATGGACGAATCTCTTAACTTCCCATGCCTCACTTTCCCTACCTGAAAATTGGGATAATACTAATACTTATTTAACTTTGTTGTTAAAAACATTAAATAAGTTAATAGTGGTAAAGTGATTAGAAGAGTGTTGGCACACATTAGGTGCTGTAGAAATGTTCATTTAATAAAATCAAAGAAAAAAGTCATCTCCTTCCTCTTCAAACTTTTCTCTGCTTGATTCCTTTGAACATACTCAGTTCTCCCCGAACTTAAAAATGACTTTTTTTCTTTATTGATTAAGGTATTACATATGTGAAAAATGACTTGTTTTTGACTCCCAAATTCCTTCCAGCTATATCTCCATTTCTTTCCCCCATCCACCGCTAAATTTTCTTGGTGTTATCTATACACAGTCTCCAATTCCTAATTGCCCACCCACTCCTCATATATATTAATCTTATTTCAACTATCCTATGTACTTGTGATTATTTTGGGCCACTTCTTGACTCTTTCTTTTCCCTTGTTTTCTATGAGGGTGCCTTCTTGTATTTCCTTCTTCTTTTCTAAAAGCTCCTTTTAAATCTCCTTTGTGGGGTCCTCTTTCTCTGATCATTACTTAAGTGCAGGCTTTTTCCTCAAGATTCTTTCCCACTTTCTTCCACATGACACACTCCTTGAATGATTTCATCTACCCCATGGCTTCGATGACCATTTGTAGGCTGTTGACACACACATACATATTGACAACCCAGATTTCTCTCCTGAGAACCAGATTAATGTATCCACATGGCCACTTGTATGTCCCGGATTTATCTCAAAGTCAGCATGGCTAACATTGAACTTATTTTTTTCCACCTACTCCAATTTGCTCAACATTTAGGGTTCTGTTTAATTATTTCTCTTGCCTGAAGCAAAACTCCATTTTATTTTATATCTTCCATGATCAGACTGTTGGCTGCCTCTGATCTCTTAGTATCCTCTCTGATCTAGTCACATTTTGACCTCTTCACTAGAGTCAAAATGAACTGATTGTGCTGCTCTGAATACATAAAGCTCAATACCTAGCTATCTGTAGATGCTCTTCCACAAACTCAGAGGAACAAGTCTTGTCACTTACTTTTTCTTCTACATCATAAGCCAATTTCTATCTCCATGCTCCTATTTTATGCTACTAGAAAAATTTAATCACAGCCCTTGGAATTCCCTTCCTCCTCTACAGTTAACTCACATTTGGGATCGGACCTAATTATCACCGGTGGCTGACAAGCACCTGTTTTCCTTTCCTCAGAGCCTAACATCTCCAGCAGCTGGCTGATACTTCTCTGCCATACTTGGGGCATAGAGTTTTTGGTTGGGTTCTCATAACCAATCATTCCTCTATGGGGGGCTTCCGGCATCTCTTCATCAGTATGGCCATGCAGGTGAGTGCATTCCCATTCCCGCTGCTCTCAGATCTGCAGATTGCTCTGTTCTTCTATTCTCAGTAGGTGACACCTCTTTTTAGGTGGGGCACAGATAGGGTGAGAAGTCCTAGTCTTGCTCATATTTATCTTCACTCTAGAATCTTCTTTTCCTAGTTACCTCCTTCAGAAATCCTCTCAGATATTCTAAGGCATGGGTTGAAAATTCAAATGCTTATTGAGTAAGGTAAGTAATGTAAAAGAATGAAGCAGGTATGTGTAAGAGATAATAAGGAGTGGTGGGAATTGGGCCCATTTAAAGGGGCAGCTACTACCCAGCTCCAGCTCACTGATGTCAGGAATTATATGGACCTAAAGTTTGCAGAAGTTCCAAACTTTCAAGAGAAGCTGGAAACTTAAAGTCTTATATGAAAGTGCAAATTTTTAACGTTGGCAACTAATGATAAATGTATAGAAATATTGTTTGACCCAAACAAATTGTGTCTGTAGGCTATATACACCCCATAGATTGCTGACCTTGGCCCTAAAGGCTTAGGCTGTTCAACAACAGAAAGCATAAATAAAGATCGAGATTCAGGGCACTGATTTGAAAGATGTTAGGCAAATTCATATCAATGTCATTGATTAGATATGAGGGAGGAGGTGGAGAGAATGAGGGGGACAAGTCAGAATAAATGTTGAGAAGGAAGGAAAGGAAATTAAAGGGCTTAATGCTGTATGGCTTCAGGTTTCCACATAACTAGATGAGGTCATTTGCTGTGAGCTGGTGGCACAGGAATGGGTTTGGGGCTAGAGGAGCACCCAAATCATTGAGATAGTCACAATGCTTAGGAGCCTGGAAGTGGGAACTGAGGAAGTGAATTACTGGGTGGTCTTGGTCTTGGTTTTTTAGGGAGGAGAGTAAATCCCCAAAGCAACTGGTAGATCAAAGGATTAAGAAACAGTTAAGTGGCCAGAGCAGGTTGCTCCTATCATTCAAGTTCAAGTCTGTATCTCCAGACACTCAATTACTATTTAAAAAGGGAATGAATGACTCAGATCTCAGCAGAGGTAAACAGATAGAAAGCTAAGAGAAGTATAGAATGTAAGATCTTGTATCCAATGCTAGACCTTTGCTTCCTCTCATTTGCATACTTCATGTAGGACTGCAGATGGCTTCATGCTATTACAGCTGCTGAATCAACTTACATTGGCTGCAGAATTCTACTGCCCTTGCCACAGAAAATGACCTTGAAGTATTGAAGAATTCTTTGGGCTTATTTCAGAAGACAATGGCAAACATGGGATTGATTCAAATAATGATTCTGTATTTTAAGTTCCTTGAGATAATTCCAAGGGCAACTAGAAATCTTTTTTAAAGTCTGGATTTAGATCTATAAGCTGTACAGATCCCTTATTCTCACTTCCATGTTGTCATTTTATGTTTAAGTATTACCAGCTTTTTTTCTATTTTTGATTAGGTTGCTTAACATTTTGTGGTCTCTCTTCTTTCCTCCTCTGCTTTACACACCTCCATTTTTAATAAAGGAAGATAAAAGAAAGAGTGCCTTTTCTACCCATTTAAAGAATTTTGCCTTTGCATCAGCATGTTTCTTACTTTTCATAGTTTGTGAAAATGTAATTATTATAACAGAAGTGCACAGCAGCATGCCGGGAAGTCTGTCTCAGATCACAGAAACCCTCTTCATATTGAGGAGATCCCCAAAGACCAATGAAAAGTGCTGAATGAATCAAATGAGAATTTATGCCAAAAAGCTAAATGGGTTGGGATTATTCATTCTGTGTAATAAGAGAATTTGCTAAAAATAATATTAATTCGTCTCAGATAATGTGATTTATAAAATGGGGAAATTATAACATCTTTAAAAACCTCCTTCTCTGTGAATCTTAAAGAGACATACCTAAGCTGAGTGGAGGGAAGTTCTTTTGGAGGTGTCTGATTGTAGGGCTACCTCAGGGTCCAACCAAGAGAGGGACACTATACAGAAGTTTGAATAGGGGGAGTTTAGTGTAAAGAATGATTAATTATGCCCAGCCGGTGTGGCTCAGTGTTTGAGCATCGACCTATGAACCAGGAGGTCACCGTTTGATTCCTGGTCATGGCACAATGCCTGGGTTTTGGGCTTGATCCCCAGTAGAGGTTGTGCAGGAGGCAGCCAATCAATGATTCTCTCATATCACTGATGTTTCTACTTCTCTCTCCCACTCCCTTCCTCTCTGAAATCATTTAAAATATATTTAAAAAAAGAATTATCAATTAGAACAGGGAATTGGAGTTACAAAGGATTGATTAGTAAAAAGCAAGAGAACAAAGAATGCAGGAATAGCAGGTGTAGAGAGCAGCCATTACTTCTAGGGCTGAGGTAGGGTGCCCAAGGAAGAGGCCTCTCCCTGACCCTCAGGTGGAGAAGGCGTGACTGAGGTTCAGTGATTGGCAGAGAAGTCACCTTGTGTCGCTCCGGTAGAAGTTGCTGAAAACGGACCCTCTGGAACTTGGAAATTCTCCCTTTAGGATACCAGAGAACTCTTGACAGGGAGGGACCTCACTGGAGGCACTGTGCTACAGAACCTCCCGGAAAGGGGTGCCAAGGGGAGCTGCTGGCTGCCGGGTATCACAGGTGCTGGGCCCTGAAAAGCTGGGATGCGGCCTGAGCTCTGGGTCCTGGAGAAGTCACCTGAACTCTAGGAGCCTGCCCAGAAAGCACATTGGAACTAGAGAAGAAAACCCCTTCCATCGGTAATATCTCTCTAGTGCCCTCTATTGGCGAAGCTTAATATCATGCCACTTGGCAAAGCAAAACTAAAGGATCAATTTTTGCTGAGCAGGCAATGAAGAGTGATTTTTGCAGATGAGGCAGGCAATCGATTTGTAACCGGGGATGTTTTTGAGACAGTGACAGGCAAATTGTCTGGTGGGCTTAGGGAAAGAATTCTGGCTTTGGTTTTAGCTGTGTAGACTCTCAGAAGGTTGGACTATATAATCTAGATCCCATCCAGTTCCTAACAGTCTGTCTCTGTTCCATCTGCGGTTGTCTATGGAGCTTATGTTGCCTTTGCAATAGCTTTTTAGCCTCTTTGGACTAGGTATTTTTTTTTTTTAGTTTTGAGTAGTGTTGAAGAAGTCTTTTTATCATTCTTATTGTTGCCAATCTGAGAAAAAATACTCCTTGTTGTAGGTTAACTTAGATTTTTGTGATTAAACCACTCCTGGATCTTTCCTTGGTAGCTAATGTATAGTAAAAGAAGTCTTTGGTTGTTGGGGGGAAGGGCACCTTTAGAGCTTGGGCACCTACATTTAAAAATACTGTTTACATAGTAAGCCTCAGCTGGGGAATAAAACATTTTTTTCTCCCCAAACTTATTTGTGCCAAAAAGTCATTTTCTTTATCTTCATAAGTAAGAGTAATAGACCTTGTAGAGTCACTCAAGAAGTCTTGTCAATACTTTTTGGTGTAAATCCCAGAAACTGCAAATAAGGATGATTGGGTAAAAAGCCTATTGCAAGACAGATGGCTTTTAATTCTTTGCTTTCTACAGAATTGGAGATGCTCAGTAGATTTTTAGTTGATGAATCATTAAGAAAAAAATAACTTTAAATTAAATAATATATCACTTCATGATATTTTTGGAGAATAATTTAGAAGGAGTTTATTTTTTATCTCTTTAGCAGGAGTTTAAAGAATTTGTTCACATTGCTATAACACAACTCCTTCCATTACCTTTCACTTATTTATATGGGTAGAGTTTCTCAGCACTTGCATATTAGAAAATGAAAAAGACATCTAGTTTTTTGTTGAACATATCTCAGTCTACTGGATAGTCACCCGCAAGCACAGCGGCTAATTAAAAAAACCAGCTTCGTGGATCTCAGTAGATATTTTTCTAGTGAGAAGATACTGTTGTAGGCAGAATTCTTAAGATGTGCCCCCAAGATTCCTGACCTTGGTTCATTAATCAAGTTCTAATGTAGGTACTTCTGAGAAGGGACTTTGCAGAATTAAAATGACTAATCAGTTGACCTTAAAGCAGGGGAAGTTATTTTGGATTATGTGCTGGAGCCAATGCAGTCACATGAAACCTTAAAAGCGGAAGAGGCCGGTAGAAGCATCAGTTGGAGAGATGCAGCAAAGAAAGAGGCAGAAGAGGTGGAGAGTGGGAATGACACGCTACGCAGTTGCTGATGCTGAGATGTGGGGGACTACCTGCGAGGACCAGAAAGACACCTCTCGGAGCAAAGGAAGTAGGACCTCAGCTCTGTGTGCCTCAGGGAGTGTACAGATTTTGTTTAAACTCTACAACAACCCAACGAGGTAGTTCTTATTACTTCTCTTTTCCCAACTCAGAGATAGTGAATAGGTTGCCAGAGCCGGTAAGTAGGAGGACCAGGACTCCGAGCAGCAGGAACCTGAGTCCAGGCCTCAGTCAGGGGACTGCTATCTTTTGGATCAAATGGATCTTCAGTTTACACCGCCATCCTGCTCCACATTTGTGATGGGGGAGGGAGGGCACTTAACCTCTTCCATAGAGAGGATAATACCTGTTAACAGTATTCTTGTGGAAAATAGCAAAAATATTGAAAGGAAACTGCCAAGTCCTTAATAAATAAAGCCCAGCTTCTCCAAGCCTTAAATTGGGGAGAGGTGCCTAGACATAGGATCCTAAATTCCTCTCCTATAATCCAACTTTTGTCCCCAGAATCCCCTCACCTTGGGAGCCCCTTGCAGGCCTCCAGCAGGGGGCACCACTCTCCAGATTTTTACACTAAGGCTCAAGCATCAACCACTGATTTTCCCTTTAATACCCAATAATACAGTTAGGCTGCAAAACTTCACTAATGGCTGGGAAACAATGAAAATAAAATCAACCTGAAGAGTAACATGAAACCAGGACATTTGGACTGAGAAATACGGATTGCTTGAAGTTACTTGGACATGGTTACTAGGACAGTTAACTAGTGTGTGATCTTGGCTGGCTTTTCTGAGGGTTGGGCTACCCATCTGTAGACTTAGAAACAATGGTATCTATTGGGTAGAACTATTGTGAGAATTAAATTTGTTCATTTAGAGTGCTTTTATTGAGCCTCAAGCTAGGTCTTCAATGATAACTAATATGTAAGCGGTTTTTGCTTAGTGACGCACAATCTTCAAAGTGTTAATTACATTAGCTCACTGACTCCTCCCATTTTACATAAGGCAAGAAGAGGGAGGCCCAAAGATGTGAAGAAACTTACACAGGTCACCCAGCTGGTGACAGACCCATCTGGAACGGGAACCCAGGCAGCCTGATTCTGGGGAGTGGAGAGTCATCATCATGGAGCTTACAATTCGGTGCTGCACACCTGCAAGGAAACGAAGAAGCGCATAATTCAAATGAAAATAAATGCTCTGAGGGACATGAATAGGGTGTGAGGCAGAGGACCCTGGGGAAGGGTGTTGGAGATCCTTCAGAGGGTGATCAGGGAGGTTTTCTTTGAGGAAAGTGACATTTAAGCTTGGGCTAAATGAGATCATGTGTTTGTTAAAGGGAAGTCTGGGCGCCCTGCCAATAAATGTTTTCCATCATTTCTTTTATTTATGGAAATAAACTTTTGCAAAAATGTTCTTGACCCTGCATGACCTCTCACTGCTTTGGGCCACCCCAAGAGGCCGCCTTCAGGGAGTGGGCATGGCCCTTCTTAAACAGGGGGCCTCGCCTTCCTTGTTCAGATGAATACGATGGAAAGTAATCAGGACTCCAATGCTTGAACAATTGGCATATAGGTGCTTAAACATTACCTTGTTTGCACATGATCGTTTTTATTAGATAATTGAGAAAACCTAGCTGTTTACAGGTGTTGTCACTTTCATGCCTTTAACAATTTGTTCGATTTCAAAAGCATCAACTTAGTTCTGTTGTTCACAATGGCTTTGAAAAGGTGTTAAGACTTCTGGAAATTCATTGAGGGTTAGCAGTATCTTTGCCTATGCTTTTTATTTCGAAATAATAGCTGATTTCTTTGGCAAAGCCATCATTTCTCATTTAATGGGTAGTACTTCAGTAATTGAACTAGCTTTTTGAAAGCTACAGTGGCAGCTAAAGAAATCATAATAGAGGACTAAAATAAGATAAATGGGAACAAGGACACATTACCTCTTTTTGCACATCTGGTTGTTATTATTGTTAATAATAGTAAAATTCAAGAAGTTGACATAACTGTCTTTTTTATCATCATTTAAAATATCCTTGGGAATGTCACATGAAATAGCAGTCGTAGCAGTGCAATGTGCATTATAGTAGAGTAAAAAAATGGCAATGGTAGATTCTGCCTGACAATTGCTGCCTGCTATTTTGAAAGCAAAACAGTCACTTAATATTTTTAGGGCATTTTATGAAAAAGGAAACAGAAAGGATCTCATTCGTTTAATCGGGCTTTCCCCTTTGTCCTCCTCCTTTGATGGTGATATATGGGGGTTGGCAAAAGTAGTTTACACTTGTTTGTATGGGAAAATATATAATACACAAATAGATAATAATATAAGAGTACCTAGGCCAGTGTGGCTCAGTGGTTGAGCATACACCCAGGAACCAAGAGGTCACTGGTTTGATTCCTGGTCAGGGCACATGCCTGGGTTGCAGGCTTGATCCCCAGTAGGGGGCGTGCAGGAGGCAGCCAATTGATGATTCTCTCTCATCGATATTTCTCTCACTCTATCCCTCTCCCTTCCTCTCTTTCTAAAATAAATAAAAACATATTTAAAAAAATAATAATACAAGAATAAATTCTGTGTTTCGAGTACTGACAACTGTAAACTTATTTTTGCCCATCCCTGTATTTTTATGTTCACTTCTCTCTGTCTTCTTAGACTCCACTGAGTCCTTCTTTTCTACCAGGAGAGCCTTCCTGGGAGAACGAGGAAATGACCATGAGAGGCCAGAATGTTGCTCCTGAGGCCTCTCAAGTCAACCTTAGACAGCCAGGGGCAAAGAACTCCATGCCCTGGATTATAGTAAATTCTTTCTTTCTTTCTTTCTTTCTTTCTTTCTTTCTTTCTTTCTTTCTTTCTTTCTTTCTTTCTTTCTTTCTTTCTTTCTTTCATTTTTTTGCACCAGGGTACACAAGGATAAATGTGATGAGATTATATTTTTGAAATATTAATGTCCTCACTTTTCCCACTATGAAGCTAGATCATTTCAAGTTTGTTGTCTTAGGGATATCAAAAGAAAGTCAGGAGGAATCAGAAGGGAAAATAAGAGGAAATCAGTTAGTTTTTGAGCATTAAGAGCTAAACCTGTCCTTGCCCTCACCAGCGTGCCTCAGTGTTTAGAGCATCGGCCCATCCACCAGAGGGTCTCAGATTGGATTTCTGGTCAAGGGCATGTACCTGGTTTGCAGGTTTGGTCCCTGGCCCTGGTTGGGAGTACATGCAGGAGGCAACCAGCCAATGTGTCTCTCTCACATTGATGTTTCACTCTTTCTCTCTCTCTCTCTCTCTCTCTCTCTCTCTTCCCCTCCCTCTCTTCTTTTCACTCTCTCTAAAAATCAATGGAAGAAATATCCTCTGGTGAAGATTAATTTTTTAAAAAAAGAGTTGAACCTGTCCTGCCTAATACTTTAGCCCCTAGTCCATAGGCATGTACCTATTAAAATTAAAATTAATTAAAATTAAATACAATTAAAAAGCCAGTTCCTCATTTGCACACTCTGGCTAGCTCAGAATTACGTATCATTTCTACCATGGCTAAAATTAGATAGCTCTGAGCTAGATCATAACTCATAATGAGCAAAAGTGAAGCTTTTAGCTCTGGGACTTGAACAGATTTTTCTGACTGGTTTGGGAGGGAAAGGGATTGAGGAGCATTAGAAAGGAAAGAGGATTCGGGGTCATGTCATAGGGGTGGGGTTCATATCTATAGGCACTCAGTGTCCATTGGGGAATGCTGTCCGCTGCAGGCATCTGGGAGCTTTGTGGGAGCTGAATCAGTGTCCAAAGACCATCTGGTCTCCATTTAAGATTTCGCCATACACAGCGTGCCTTGAGGAGTGTGTCAGGTGTTTATCCCTGTGGCACGAGTCATAGGAGGATTGTTGGTCCATGTCTGGCTTCAAGGCACTGACAAGATTCATTTGAAGTGTGATGCTGTGGATATTACAAATGATACAGAGGATAACAGTGTAAATTAAGAGGGTGAAATTTGCTTAGAGCTGTTTTTTGCAAAAAGCACTGAAGAAAGCCATGGTCAACTCTAGAAGAGTCAGTAAGGTCACCATTAGGAATTCTCCTTCAGATGTTCCCAGAGGGTCTCTTTCAGTTGGTTAACCATTATTGTAGCTGAGGGTTGTGGGAATAGAAGGTAAAGATGGCAAGTGGTGGATAGATGTAATGCTGGGAGGGTGTCATTCTGAAGCTCTGTCTCAAGTCAGTTCTCTTGAATTGGAAAGCTCCTGGATTGCAATGTGGGGATCAAATTTGATTTCCAGTTATTCCTGGAGACTTCTGCTCTCACATTTACCTGTCCCCCTCTCCCTGTGTTCTAATAGGTCACAAGATAATCCTCCCATTAAAATGCATTTTCATACTCCCTTATGAATTAGCTTTAATACATGTTAGATTATAATCGCTATGAAGCCAGGGACTGCTGTTTGTCCTACTGCCATTTAGCTCAGTGCCTACATCGTGTCTAGTGGATGAGAAGGCAGGTGCAGAAAGGATGTAGATGGGAAAGAGCTAATGATCAGCTTCATGAAGGACAGGACAAGGAAACAAGCAATAAACTAAGAACAGTTTGCAGATGAATGGAAAGGTTGAATGTAATAGTTTTGAAATCATTGTGGTCCATGGCTTCTTATTCACCTTTGTGAGGACTGACCCCAAATTGCTTTTGAGATGAATTTGACCTTTGGCTATGGTTCTTTTCTGCATGACATCATTTTGAAAGTAATGATCTTTTATTTAGGAACTTGTCTCCTTTAAGTTCCTCAACTTTGACACCAGGATGTCACTGCAGTGACTGTGAAAGAGCAAGGTCTGGGCATTAATCAGCAACATGAAATTTCTGCATTTGAACTTATGGCAGCACCATGAAGGTCAAAACCTCATTAGAGGAAATTAGTATTTCTAGAGCTATCTGAAGGCTATGAGCCACCTAGTCCTCTTCCATGTATAGACTAAAAAGTCTATCCTAAATGTTTAATTAACCTCTTTTTAGTTGCAAGCAAGAGAAAACCACTTTGGCTAACAATGAAAAGCAGAATTTATTTAAATAATATTGGGGAACTCATACAATTAGAGATGCAACTTAAAAACCAAGCTTCAGGAAGGGCAGGACTAGGGAGGCTCATGGGACTTCAGCAGCAGAAACTGTAGGGATTTCTCTCTGGGTGCTTCTACATATGATTCAGTCTTGTACCTTGAAGACTATGTTTTTGTTCAAGATTGAAACTCAGGGAGGATCATTTTTTGGTGTGCTGAGTCAACCATCTCTATCGTTGGGTCAGTCCACCATGGCCAGTGAACAAGGAGAGGTGTGTGTAGATGGGGATGTCAATGGCGGAATGTGGGCCACCACTTAACTGGTGTCTGATACACTGACACCAATGAGCCGGTTATTCTCTCTCCGCTCCTCTAGGTCAATTTTTCACCCTTTCCTTCTCGCTCTGTGTCACAGGGAACCCGCCAGCACAGACTGTATCACCTACTCATCTTTCCCGACTCTTGTAGCATAAGCCGGAAAATAGGAGGCTGGGAGAAGAGAGCCATCAGGATATCCCCTCCACTCCCCACACCCGCCTCATACACCTTCTCCTTCTTTTAGGGCTGCTTCCTAAGAGCAGGTGCTTTCCACAAACTATAGCTTTTGCTGGGGGGGGGGGGGGGCGTTTCAACTCCACAGCGCTACTGGCAAAATCATGGCCCTTCAGATCAAAGAGTTTTTATAGCTTCCTGATGCTGCTATATTATGGGTGCCTCAACACCTCTTGTACATATCTGTACCCATGCTCGTATCTTATAAGTAACTGATTTTTTTTAATTAAGATTTTTAATTTTAAAATTATAATTGACATTCCATATTATTTTAGTTTAGTTTCAGGTGTATAGCATGATGGTTACACATTGCTATAATTTATGAAATGATTCCCCTGATAAGTCTACTACCCACCTGGCAATATTATTGACTATATCCTCTGAGCTATACTTTACATCCCCATGACTATTTTGCAACTACTAATTTGTACTTCTCAATCCCTTCACCTTTTCACCCAGTCCCTCACCACTCCTCCTCTCTGGCAACTATCAGTTTATTCTCTGTATCTATGAGTCTGTTTCTGTTTTGCTTCTTCATTTATTTTGTTCTTTAGATTCCACATATAATTGAAGTCACCACCTGCATGAATTCCAGTGTATTCCAGAAACCTGACCTAGACAACCCAAGTAAGTTACACCAAAAGGGAGGATATGCCTGGCTGACCCTCTGTTGACCTTGATAGAATTATAGAGGTTTAGTGTGAGAACATTAACCCCATTAAGGGAAATGTATAAGAAACAACCTTATTAAATAAATATTTAACTGTTTTTCTAGAAGCATGTTGTTGGGATGTGTAGGGAACAAGCTTTTGCCTGGTCAGAATTCCTTCAAGGAGCCACCTATCACTGATTCCATCCCAACCCCAGTAGATGTAGGCACCTCACCTTGATCACATGATTTGTTCAGAGATAGGCATGTGACCAAAGCTGGACAAACAAATCACTCCTAGGTATCAATTGGGCAAAGGAGCTCTACTTCCCTTGGAGTTGCTAATCTGATTGAATAGAAATCTGGTGGCCATTGTTGCTTTTAAGTGGGGAGAGTCTTCCTGAAAATAAAACCACACCAACGAGGGTAGGTCTGAGATCTGGGAAGTGAGTCGTCAGAGAGTTACTTGAGTACCTGACTCTGGCAATACCTGAAACCATGGATTAACCCCTTGGATTTTTAGTTACACTAGTCAGTAAATTCTCTTTTCTGCTTTAGCCAGTTTGAGTTCGGCTTTCAATCATTTGCGATGGAAAGAATTCTGACCAATTAAAAATATTAATAATTATTGCCTCTTTTTTGAGAGTTTTCAAGAGAAATTTTTGGGGGGACTTGGATCCAGGAGTGGCTTTTCTCTTTTGAGTAAATGCTTGTTTGATGAACACTGTGTATTATGTAAGCAATTTTGCTTCGGGCAGAAAGATCAGAATAAGATTTTGGGTTCAGTTCCAGCCAGTGGGTAGGACTTTATCACATTCTCTTAAGTGCACCAACATTATTCATGACCTTACCTTATTTTTCTACTTTTATTATTCTTTTGTTCAGATTTCATCACCTATTTTTACTTTATTTTATCTAGTTTTATTTTATTTCTGTAAATGTGTCTAATTTATTTTTTTTTTAACAAAGGCAGCATAGAAATAAATAAATAGGTCAAGTGAGGAGAAAATTCTGTGAGGTTCTGCTTGCATTTCTATTGTCAACCAAGAACATTTGTTTCTCTTGAGAAGATATCTCCTTGGTGTATTACAAACATCACTGCCTGCCTGTAAGAGATAATGTGTATAATCTTGCATTTCTTAGTAGGCTTGTGACTTTACTTAATCTCTTTTGCCAAAAATTACTGTTTTGAGGGGAGAGCACCGGGTGTTATTTAGGTGCTTATATAATTTCTCCTCACAACAAAAATGTAAATAGGACAAGAATGCATGGACTCTGTAGAAGTGGGATACCGTGGAGGGGACGTCAGCCTGCATTACTGGTTTTGGCATTCATTCTGTAACAATTTGTTACAAGTGGTTTTATATGTTTCAGAAATATAAGATTCTGTGGTCATTCTTTCTTCGTAAGGCTTCTCTAACATTGCCTGAGTCTAGTCCCTTCTCCTCTTGATCCTCAGTGCCTGTAAGGCCCACTGAATTGGCCACTGTTGCTCAACTCTGCCTTCTGCAGGGTGCTCTACACATTGCCACCAGCGTAACCTGCTTAAGCACTTGGACAGGAATGCTATGGCCTGTTCAGGTCCCTACTGTGGTTCTCTGACAATGATTTCCAGAATCACCTCCAAAGGGATCACATGATCTGTCTGCCCACTTCCACTATTCCCACTCCCCAGTCTCCTTCTCAGTCATACTGGCCTCCTCACTGTGGTCAGAACAGAATTTTGCTCATGCTTTTTTCCCACCTCAAATGTCATCTCTATAAAGTCCTTCTTTCTCAAGTCTTCAGTTTTCAAGTTTAATCTCAGTAAAATTCTTCCCAAATGTTACACAATGCTTTCTTGTCTACAAATCTGCACAATGCTTTCTTGTCTATAAATCTTTCTGGAGTATGTCTGACTCTACCATGATATTATGTGCAATGGCACACATTTCTCTAAACAATAATGACATATATATATATATATATATATATATATATATATATATATATATGTGTGTGTGTGTGTGTGTGTGTGTGTGTGTGTGTGTGAGTGTGTGTGTGTGTGTGTTTCTTTTATGTAAATATTTTGCTTCTTAAGAATAAATGAAAGCTCATTGATGGGAAGTATTAGGCCTTTATTTCTTTCTTATTTCCAAAATACTTAGCAGAATACCACATGCATAGTATGTATTTAATAAAAGTGAGCTACGTGAACTATAAATTAGGAGACCTAGTTTGGTTGCAAGGTTTTTTGTTGTTGTTGTTAGTATCTGTTTTTGGTCTATTCAAGACTTCACCTTTTTGAGTCCTCTTATTTCTTACTAAAAATAGGAAGGAGAAGAAAAAACAAAAGAATGTCAAGGATTCTCTGAAAAGAAAAATCACATGCAGGCCAGGCAGCCCAAGAAATGTATGTGAATAAATAAGGGTATCTTAGTAATGATTCAAAGGAAGCTTGTGTTAGATTGGATGAGTAATCCCCAAAACCCACATTCTACTTCTGGGCACACACCTACATTAAAACTTTCAGGCTCCCTTCCAGTTAAATGTGGCCACGAAACCGAGTTCTGGCCAATGGGATGTGAGCGGGTCATGTGTCTCACTGCCAGCCTCACTGAGAAAGTTCTCATCTTTTCTTTGTCCTCATTCCCTGTGTTCTGGTGGAGAGGAGAGACCTTTGTGGACTGGTGTGGGTGGGGAGAGGTGGAGGTCACTCTTCTACCCTTGAGCACACAGCTGGGCTGTTTCCTAGAGTTCTGGACAATGGAATGTGAAAAGAAGTCACGGGCCCAAATTCCAGGCCTGGTCTATCAAACTCTCTTTACTCACTGAATGGATAAAAACTCGGAGGAGGGTGGAGCCTGGATGGAAGCAGCCTGGAGTACAAGATGGAAATAGCCTGGATCCCAGGAGCATCATGGGACGGGGCACCCACCTCCCCGCACTGTAAGGTAAAGTGGGAATTGAGATTGCAGGGTGTATTTATTTGTTATGACAGCCAGCACTATTTGTGCTGAGCAATACATGTTTTACGACAAAGTGAAATGTCCAGTGACCATGAGTAGTTGTGAGTTTGCCTGGTCCACTTTGTATCTGTGTCCAGTTGTATATACTCAGGGACTAAGAACTGTTTTAAAGACTTTAGCATGACAAACTGGGAATTCTACCTTTGTTGACTCAAAGTGAGAAATATTAATGTAAATGGGAGCTATTTTTTAATGTTAAGTAATTTTACAAATAATAGCACACAGAACTGAAATAGGAATCCATGCTATTACTTGGTCTCCTTGGAATAAAGTAGTACTTAATGGCAAGATACAGTCACACACACACACGCACGCACGCACGCACGCACGCACGCACGCACACACACACACACACAAACTGTATCCATTTCTTCTTTCTCTGTTGGAAAATCCATGCTCTGTGGTGGACAGGAATAAGCAAAGAGCCATTCATCAGTGGGAAAGGGAGGCTTTGGGCCACCTTCACAGTAATTTAATTTTGTAAAATCTCCAGCTGGGGCTTGGTCACTAAATAGGATTTTGGTTTTTAAGAAACTGCATGACCCTCATTTTATCCATCCAAGATTGAACTTGGAGTACAGTTAGCCGAGATGTTTCACACCTGATTCTTGGTTCACTAAGCTATGTTTCTAGTGGTTTCCATGGAAATAATGATAGAAATGATGCTATGTTAGAGTTGCCAGCTAAGCTCAGAGAAGAGATGCTTTGCCCCTTGATACCCAGAGTCAGTGATTAGCAGGGGAAGAATTGCAGGGTGCCACAACCAAGAAAGCTACAGTTATTCAGATGACTGAGGAAACCTGGTATTTTGGCTAGCAGGTAAGATAATTAATTGAAAAACGTTTACAGAAACTAATTTACTTAAATTGGATATCTTCTTTGGATTCCAGTTAATGAGATAGAATATTAATACTTCAATTTAATTTAGACCCATATATCTGTTATAGTAGTTGATGCATGCCTTTTATAAATAGGAATTTGAGAGATTTTAAAACATTTTTCACTCTTTCATTTAGGGAAAAAAGAAAACCTGAATATTGTGTATCTTAAGAGTATTCAATGGGAAATATGTTCTCAAGTATTTCATGATAAATTAGGGATATGTGTGTTTTTATTAAATTTTGTAACCATGTCTACTTTCTGTTAACAACTTGCAGAAAGAATGAGCTAAGCTACCCATCTTCTGTTGCTTTTGTTTCCCATTTTGTTATACAAACTTTCAATGAAATGGGGGTAATGAAGACTGAGATCTCCTGAAATGGTTGTAAAGTTTTTACATTAAAAATGGGAGAGATTGACCTAGCTGGTGTGGCTCAATGGTTGAGTGTTGACCTATGAAACAGGAGGTCATGGTTCCATTCCCTGTCAGGCACATACCCAGGTTGTGGGCTTGATCTCCAGTAGGGGGCATACAGGAGGCAGCTGATCAATGATTCTCTCTCATCATTGATGTTTCTATCTCTCTCCCTCTCCCTTCCTCTCTGAAATCAATAAGTATATATTTTAAAAATGGGATAAACTGGATGGTCACCTCTCCTAACTCTTTAAAATTATTATTTTAATTTAATTTTAAAAATTATTATTTGACAATTTTATCTTTACCACAAAAATAAAGTTCAGAAAAATAATTCTAGTTATTTTACTGTTCTACTGGTTTAGATTTAAAAAGACATTAATGAAATATAAAAAACTAGAGGCCCGGTGCATGAGATTCGTGCACTCGGGGGGATCCCTCAACCCGGCCTGCACCCTCTCGCAGTCCGGGAGCCCTCAGGGGATGTCCAACTGACGGGGAATGGGCCTAAGCCAGACATCCTTAGCGCTACTGCGGATGCAGAAGAAGGTCCCGCCACCACCGCTGCACTCGCCAGGGTTTCTGGCTGAGTGGCACTCCCCCTGTGGGAGTGCACTGACCACCAGGGGCCAGCTCCTGTGTTGAGTGTCTGCCCCCTGGTGGTCAGTGTGCATCATAGTGACTGGTCGTTCACCGTTTGGTTGATTTGCATATTAGCCTTTTATTATATAGGATGAATATGACTACTAGTATATATAGCTAAATCTGACTACTGAGAAAAAGACTCTAAAGACTCACCAGTGTGCTTGGAGGAAAAACACCTGTTCTGATCTAATGGTTAAAAGTTGAAGGTGGGGTGGGAAGAGATCAACAAAGAACTTGTTTGCATAAATGCATAACCCATGGGCACAGACAATAGGGTGGTGAAGGCCTGGGGCAGGGGGCAGGGCAGGCTGGAGTGGGTCAATGGGGGAGTGATAGGGGGCATATGTAATAGTTTCAACAATAGAGATCTAAAAAATAAATAAAATTAAAATGTGTGTATATGAATGAGAACTGGAAAACATGTAGTCTACATTCACAAAAGAGTAAACATTTATGTTAATTAAAACTGGGAAATCACTAAGGGCAGAAGATGGTCACATTGGCATCTTTAAAAACAGGAAATAAGGTATTTTGAGTAGATTTAAGGTTTATTATAGGATATAAAAATTCAGATGAGGAACAGAGTTAAGTTCATTGGTATTTCCCATGCCATTTGACTATCTTACCCTTCATGTGATGCCAGTTTGCTTTTTTTCATTCCCATGTTAGCAATTATTTTTTATATTCAAGTCACAGTACTTAGGATATTACAGCTTTTGATATTTGAATTTAATATCCTTATAGGACAACTGCTGAATCCATTAGTTAGCCATCTGGTTGAGGGTAGCTTGCCTGCTATTTCTTTAGGCTTTCAAATTCTTGAAATGTTTTGTACTTATGATCATTTGCATTTTAAATGTGTGCATGCATGTTCATGTATATACTGACATCCTGCTATAATATTTCACTCTTTTAGAACTGAATGAAATGAAAGAATGACTTCCAAGAAGAGTTAGTAATTGAAATGCCAAAGGGATCTCATTACAAAGTTTTGTCCCCAAATGTACCAGTTTCTTAGGGCTGCTGTAGCAAATTGCCAGAAACTCTGTTGCTTATGCTTCTGGAGGTCAGAAGTTTGAAATCAGTTTCATGGGACTTAACTCGGGGTGTTGGCAGGGCCCTGATCCCTCTGGAGGAGGCCCTAGAACAGCCGTGGGCAAACTATGGCCCGCGGGCCGGATCCGGCCCCTTCGGCTGTTCTACCCGTCCCGCGGAGCCAAAAGAGCGGAGGGTTCTCTTGCTCTCCCCTCCGCTCCTTTACTTTGAATTTATATTATTTCACACAAACACTCCATCCATGCTTTTGTTCTGGCCCTCCGGTGCAGTTTAAGAACCCATTGTGGCCCTCGAGTCAAAAAGTTTGCCCACCCCTGCCCTAGAAGATACTTTTTTCCTTGCCCTTTCTAGTTGTTCTTTGCATTACTTGGCTGGTGGCCCCTTCCTCTCTCTCCAAAGCCAGCACCTTAGCATCTTGCTTCAGTCTTCATATTGCCCTCTGTCTCACTATAGTTAAACCTACCTCTGCCTCTGTTCTGGCCTTCTAATGACCCTGTAGCTACATTTAGGATAATCAGGGATATTTAGGATATCAGGGATATTCACTCCATCTCAAGATTAACTTATATCTTCAACATCCCTTTTGCCATGTCTGATAACATCCAAAGGTTGCAGGGATTAGAACCTGGATATATTTTTGAGGTGGTGGTGCAAGGGGGAGGTGGGTAGGAGGTGGGGGGAGATGGTTTGGAAGACATTATTCATCTCTTCAAGAAAGGGTTAACTCAGGAGGCCCGAGTTGCTCAAATCCTGCCATTCCCAAGGTCTTCTATGGTCCTTGGTTTGGCCTTTGAGAGATGAACTCTGAGTCTTTGGAGTATCCTACTTGACAATTTTCTTTGTATACCTGAGGTCTCAGGCCATGTGAGATAGTTCATGCTAGCAATATGATTTATAGGGAACATCTGTTTCTGTATGCCTGAGGGTTTGAGCCACATTATGAGCTTGGGCTCTTGGAGGAGGGGGCTGGAGACTGAGCAGCTAAGGTCAGCCACACAGGTGCTGCATACGTATGTGACTGACCCCTAATGAAATCCCTGGACATGGAGACCCAGGTGAGATGATCTTGTTGACAACACTCAGAAGTGTTTCACTTGGGAACATGAGTGAAAGACTGGTAGAAAGGCAGAAGCAGAAAAATGGTGGTAAAAATTTCTTCTTACCCATCATACTCTTAACAATTTTATTTTTTCACACAGCTCTACAGATTCTCACTTTCTCTCATATGGTCCCTCCAGACTTCTTAACACAGAACACTTGCAAGACTAAAATTTTTTCTATCTAAACCATGCATTAAAATTTTTTTCTACAGGTAAGAATAAAAGCATTCTCATTAATTTTAATGAGTATTTAATATATCATAGTTTCAGGGAGTTTTTTTTTTAAACAAAGACTCTGAATAATTGTTAAATGTCAGCCTTGTTATTTTCTCTGCATTACTCAGTTTCTTAGCACTGTTTCAGAGAGGGAGAGAAACGAAACATGTGTGTTTTTTTTATTTTCTAAAAATAGGATGACCAACTGATCAAGTAGAAAGGAAATCAAAATAGGACATAATCTGTGAATACTCATGTTAAAAAGAAACCCACCAAAACAAATACACACACACACACACACACACACACACACCAAGAAAACAAACCTTTTAACAAATTTTGCACCAAAAAAAAAAAAAAAGAAAGAAAGAAGAGTAAAGGACTCTTAGCCAGTATGAAATTATTCACTCTGTTAAAACAGCATCACTGAGCTCACTACCTGGCTTTCTCTTTGTTCTAGAGACTGTTTTTAAAGGCTGTAGAAATAGCTTGAAGAGATAGGGCAGTTCAGTTTTAGCTGAGGTCACAAATTCAATCCAAAGGGCCACTATTTGTAATGGTGCCATAACTGATGGTAAAGAACTCTCTCCAGAATACAGAGAAATAGAAAGAGTATAATGAATCCTTCATATATAATTCAGATTTATAGTTTACTAATACTTATGAATATTTTACTATATTTATTGTTTTATATTTATATAACTTTATTATTCCTAGGTTTTAAGATTTTCATTTTTCATTGAGGTATAATTTACATACAGTAAAATTCTTCCTGTTAGGTGAATAATTGTATGAGATTTGACAAATGTGTACAATCATGTGACAACCACCAGAATCATGATATAGAGCATTCCATCACCCTAAAATTTTCTTATGTCAATTTGCAGTCAATTCCTTTTCTCCACCATCGTGATTTTCAACCTTTTTCATCTCATGGCACACATCTATACTAATAAAAGGGTAATATGCTAATTAGACCGGGAGACCTTTTGGACATCCTTCCAGACAAAGCCATGGTGGCAGGGCTGAGGCAGAGGCAGTTAGGGGCGATCAGGCCAGGAGGGGAGGGCAGTTGGGAGTGATCAGGCTGGCAGTGGGGGACAGTTGGGGGCGATCAGGCCGGCAAGGGGGGGCAGTTGGGGGCAAGCAGGCTGGCAGGCAGAGTGGTTAGGCGTGATCAGGCAGGCAGGCAGGTGAGTGGTTAGGAGCCAGAGGTCCCGGATTGCGAGAGGGATGTCCGACTGCCGGTTTAGGCCCGATCCACAGACTGCCGGTTTAGGCTCGAGGGGTCCCAGATTGGAGAGGGTGCAGGTTGGGCTGAGGGACACCCCTCCATGCACAAATTTCTTGCACTGGGCCACTAGTAAACTAATAAAATTCTGTGGCATACCAAAAAAATATATATATATACTATATTTTTTGCCGATCTGACAAAAAATATAGGTATAATTTTGATCATTTATATCGGACAGCTATTGTTGTGTTGGCTGTTGTCATTTTTTAACAGTTGACAATCTAAGGGAAAAGAGGTCAGTGTCCCTGACTCAATAGGCAGGTATTGATGTTTTAAAGATTCTTGTGGCTTGAAAATATGGTTGAAAATTGCTGCCCTAGTAACCACTTTGTAGTTTTATCTTTTCTAGAATTTCTTATAAATGAAATCATAAGGTAGGTAGTATTGTGTGTCTGGCTTCTTTCAACTCACATACTGCTTTTGAGATTCAACAATGTTGCTGAACATACCAGTATTTTTCCTTTTTATTTCTGATTACTGTTTCATTGTATGGATATGCTAAACTTTTCCATTCTGTAGCTGATTGACATTTTGGTTGTGTCCAGTTTTTTTTGTCTATTCTGCATAAAGATGTTCTGAAAATGTGGATACATGTCTTTGTGTGGACTTTTTTTTTATTTCTCTTGGCTAACTACCTAGTAGTGGGATTTTGGGTCATAAGGTAAGTATTTAATTACTTTTATAGAAAATAGCAAAACTATACCAAATTGACTGTACCATTTTGCTTTCCCAGCAGTTGTAAGTGAGCATACCAGTCACTTCACATCCTCACTCATACTTTCTCCCAGTTTGTGGCTTGTATTTTTAGTTTCTTCACTATGGATTTTGAAGAGTAGAAGTTTTAAATTATGATGGATTCCAAATTATCAATTTATTTTTATTAAAGTCTGATGCTTTCTGGTAGTAAAGAAATTTTGGCTAAGCCAAGATCAGCAAGATTTTTCTCCTATGTGTTCTTTAAGAAGTTTTATAGTTTTCCATTTCAAGTTATGTATATGATATTAGGTGAAGATCCAAAATATTTTCAAATTTGCATATAATTATCAAATTGTTGTAGCAATATTTGTTAGAAAAAAACTTATTTTTTCCATAAAACTATTTCGGTATCTTTGTCAAAATCAATTCACTATCTATATGTGTGACTATTATAGACTCTCTGTTGTGTTCCATTGACCTCTATGACTAACCTTCATGCCAATACTACAACTGTTATGATTACTGTAGTCCTATAGGAAGTCTTAAAATAATGTAGTCCTCCATGTTGTTTTTCCTCTTAAAAAAATTACTTGGCTAATCTAAGTTCTTTGCATTTTCATATTAATTTTTAGATTTAGCTTGTCGATTTCTACAAAAAAAGCCACATGGAATTTTGATTAGTATTGTTTTGATCAATTTGACATTTTAACAATATGTAGTCTTGAGATTATTCATGAACAGAGTATTTCTCTGCATTTATTTAGAGCTTCCTTAATCTTCTAGGCAATGTTTTGTAATGTTCAGTGGACAGGTATAGCATATATTTGCTAAATTTATCTTTAAATATTCCATAATTTTTATGCAGTGTAAATCATACTATTTTTACTTCAATTTCCAATTTTTCATAGGATACAGAAGCACAATTAATACTTATATAGTAAATGTTGCAATATCACTAAATGCACTTATCAGTTCTATTGGTAGATTACTTAGGACTTTTTAAATATAGATAATTATGTAATCTGTGAACAAAGAATTTAATTTCTTTAATAAATATAAACTTTCAAGTTATACACTTTTTCTTGAGAGCCTTGATAATTTATTTTCAATAAATATATCCATTTAATCTATTTTCTAATATATTGACATAAAGTTGTTCTTTTAATGTCTGTAGGATCTGAAGTGATAGTTTCCCTCTTTATTGGTAATTTGTATCTTCTCTTTTTTATTGATTAGTTTAGCCAGAAATTTATCAACTTTATTGATCTTTAAAAAGAACCAGTTTTGGCTTCATTGATACTTATTGTTTTTAATGTATTGCATTTCATTGATTTACACTTACTGGTGCCTGGGATCAAACCTGCAACTGGTACATGCTTTGACCAGAACTCGAACCCGTGACTCTTCTGTGCATGGGGCTCACACTCTAACCACTGAGAACACCGGTCAGAGTGGCAATCTCTGCCTTTTGATTAGAGTACCTGGTCTATTTACATTTAATATAATTATTGATTTGGTGGCTTTATGTCTGCCATTTTTGCTATTTGTTTTATAATGGTCTTTTATTTTGTTCTCTGTTCTTTCTTTCCTGTTTTCTTTTGTGGTAATCACTTATTTTTAGTATTTCATTTTAGTTTTTTTGGTTAGCTTTTGTATTAGTTAAAAAAATATTTTTAATTGATTTCAGAGAGGAAAGAAGAGGTAGAGAGAGATAGAAACATCAATGTGAGAGAGAATCATTGATTAATTGCCTCCTGCACACATCTAAATTGAAATAAATTTTCTCAATCATTTATTTAATGTGTATATCCATACACTGCCAAGTATCCTTGGCTATCTATATATCTATCTCTTCTGTAGTTACGATTTGTAAGTCTCTGGCTTCTAAAAAAGTAGTCATTGTCATGCTGATAATTTATAATTTATTTTTTTATTTGATTAGTATGAATAGCTACAGTAAAAAAATTCAAGACAATTAAAAATTCCCATTTAGGACTAGAGTTACTGATTTTGATTCTGTTGACTTATTCGTTGTATTCTATTCTTGAATCACAGAAAACATCTTTTTTTATATTATGCAGCTCAAGTCAGTTCTTATATATTAGATTATATCAACCTGATTAAATTTTCTTTTATATATCTCAACTGGCAGTCATTTCCATGGGGAAAATAATGACCTTTGAATTATCTTCTTATTTGATTAGGGCATGCTGATATTTTTTAACCTCTTTCTCTCTCTTTCCTAAATCAAGATTTAGTCATGTTAATTAGAACTGGTAGACCCTACAGCCAAATTTTAAATCAAGCCAACGGTCTCATTTTTTGAAATAGCAGTAGACATTTGTATGGGGAAATCTTCCTTTATTACCAGTCACTATGGTGGAAGGAAGCAGAGCAATTACTATTGTAGAGTAATTTAATACTGTTTTATTAACACGCTCTTTCATCTTGGGAAGGAGTTCCGGGATTCATGAGGATGTCCATTTTCTGTGAAATACTATCCTATTTAAATAGATTAATTCATGATCTATAGTTATAAAAACATAAAAGAAAGAAGGTGAACTCAAATCTGAATGGAGAATAAAATGTAAGAATCAATTAACTTGCATCCTTTAAAAATTATACGTACTATTACCTTTAATATTTAGATATTCTTTTTCTATTTCTTATTTGAGTTATTGTTCTTTTTTATGTCAGATACTTGACATGTTAGTAGAAAAGAGGCATTAAAACTTGATTAATGATTCCACATAATTTCGAATTTAAATCAGTCAGATAATATAAATTGTATAAATGGATGCTTGTTTTTAAGTAGTGGATGGCTCTTTTAGCAGACTTTGTTTGGTTTTAAAATTACAGTTTACTTTTTCTGCCCAGTTTTTTGGTGTAATAGTGTTGTGGGTATTTTAGAGAACTTACATGAAAGAAAATTTTTATGTAATGCTTTCTTAGTAAAAGAGCCATAAACTTTTCTCATAATTCTTGTTTCTTTTAATAACAACTATTATTTTTCCCAAAGGGAAGTGAAAATTAAATCACAGAGAAATGAAAGGATTGTCTTTTAAAACCAGGTAGTGTTTAATTCAATTGAATATTCATTTTGTTCATACATGAGTAGTCCTTTATTTTGCCAGATCAGAGAATTTATATTGTTTTCTATATGTATATTGCATGTATTTGTATGCCTATATTTTCACATATATGAAATAAATTTGCTCCATAGCATTTAAAACATTTTTTAAAAAAGGCTTCATTTATTAAGATTTTTTTTCCAAATAAAATTAGGTTCAGGCCCCATTTATTATAATGTTTTTAACCCTAAGAATTATGTTCTTCTCCCCAGCCTCTGCATTCCCCAAGTTAGAAGAGGCAAATCTCAGCTTCAATCTGAGAGTCCCACGTTAATACTTTCCTGGCTACCTGCAGTGGATTATTAGGCTGCAGAGTAGAGCGGTGGCTTTTCAGTCAATGGCCAGTTCCACCATGACCTGCTGTCCATTACCACATGGGCATTTAGGCTTGTTTCCTACACCTAGGAGTCCTGGCTGTCAGGGATAATAATGGAGATGGGTAGCAGGAAACCTCTTTTTGTTGGATCAGAAAGGCCCCTTTTCCAGAGTCTTCTTGTATTTTCAAGATCCCTAAATTATACTTTAGAGTTCACATCACGCGTGGTAGATTATTTTCACAGGTACTATGATATTGTGATTTATAATAAGAAATATATATTTGGTTCCCATTTCTGGAACAGAGCTCCTAAAATCCTTGGAATTTCCTAAGTGCTGAGAGCATCAGAGGTCTTTTGTTATGTTAATGAGGTGAGTTTTGGACTGCACCTAAGGAGGGGGCTGGTTGCTGGGAGAGCTAACCGTGTGATTAGCGGGTTGGAACCTTCAGTGGCACCCCACCAAACTCCCTGGAGGGCTGGACATTAAGTTCAGTACCAAATGGCCAATGATTCAATCAATCATGCCTACATAACAAAACCTTTATAAAACCCCCAAAGGATGGGCTTGGAGAGTTTCCAGGTTGGGGGACAAGTGGAGGTTTGGGAAGAGGGGTGATCCTGGAGAGCACAGGGAGCCTCCTTGCCCTTTCTTCTGACCTTGTCCTATGCGTCCCTTCAATATGGCTTTTTCTGAGATGAATCCTTTTATAATAGACTGGTAACCTGTGGAGTAAATGGGTTTCCTGAGTTCTGTGATCCACTCTAGCAAGTTAATTGAATCCAAGGAGAGGTTTTGGGGAACCTCTGATTTACAGCCAAGTAGGTCAGAAGTGTAGGTAATAGCCTAAACCTGCAATTGGTATCCTGAGTTGGAGGGGGCCTTTGGAACCTCCAATTTGTAGCTACTTGGTCAAAAGCACAACTCCTAAAGTGGGACCTTGATTGACATCTAAAGTGGATGGTGGTCTGTGGGACTGAGCCCTTTACTTGTGGAATCTGATACTATCTCTGGGGAGATAAGTGTCAGAATTGAGTTAAATTTTAGGATACCCAGCCAGCATCCTGGAGAATTGCTTGGTAGTATATGGGGCAGCCACACTCCCCATACTTTGGAATTTGGTCTAGAACCCCTTTAGGTACCGTGAAATGTCTGCCAAGACATGTCCATCTTTTTCACAAGCAAAGCAAAAAGGATCCCCTCTTCCTTAGAGGCTGGCTGATGTCTGAAATACACTCCTGCTCTATTGAGCAACGCTACAGATTTAAATCCATGCTGCCTGGTCAAGGCTTCTGCACCCTGCTGGCCAGCCAAGGAGCAAACCCAAGTGGTCCAGTCCTTCCGCTCAGCAGCCAGTTCTGAGTATTCCCCAAAGGTGCAGAATACATGTGATTGTTTTCTCAAAATCATTTCACTCCAACTTCAGAAGCTACAATACATGTTGGGGAGCATTATTCTTAGAAAGATTCTTAGCAATCTGGAGATTCCCGTTGTGCAATATCATGCATTTTCTCCTGTCAATGAAATAATGTCCAGCCTAAGACAAAGTCTCATAAGAGTTTACTTGAGCCAAGCTGACAATGGTTTCCAGGAAACAAAATTTCAATTGACTGAGAAAATGCTCCAGGGAATAGCAGTTTTGCAGCTTATTTTATATATTAGAATAAAAGGAGGAGAGGTAAGGAGGGTTACATGAAATTCACTGGTGATAGATTAGGGTGGCCAGAGAAAGCAAAGTGGAGAAATCTCTGAGACTGGATAAAAAGTAAGATGGAGAGACACATCATTCTTTTACATTGGTGGGTACAGGATAGTCAATACTTAGAGCACGTAGAGATGGTATGTGGGCAACAAGGCAACTATGTGGTCTGTGCACTGGTGCCAGGGCTTGCCCTTCAAGATGTCTGGAAAAGAAAATTACTCTGACATTTCAAAAGTGTGTTATCTTAGATGCACAAAAACAAGAGACAATTTCAAAGGTAAAGACTGACCTTTGTCAGATGTGATTACCCACCATGACCTGCGTTGCTAGGAATTGTTATAGTCAGACCACACTGTGCGGTTGCTGTTGTTCTCTGAGTTTGAAAAGCCCACCATGCAGGCTCCCCCTGAGCTTATCAGGTTTAGTATGTGGTCCCTTTTTCGTCCACACTCCAAACACATTACACCTTTATTTAAAAAATAAAACCCAAACAAATCTGGCTTACTGCTTACTCATCAGGGTTGTCATCAACTTCAATGTCGGTCATTTGGTGTTCGCTTTTCCCTATTTCCTCAGGATGATACAGGATCCACAAAATGTACTTAGTCTCTACAGCAATTGGGAAGGGGCCTAGTTTCACTCCTAGATTTTTCACACCTGCTACTTGCCTTTGTCTCTGACAATGCCTGCCTATCATTGTCTGAAGCTTCCCTTTCCCTGAGTCCTGAGGATCTTTGCCAAGGCCCCAAGCTACAGCACTCACTGCCTAGACTCTTTAGGGTCACAGGCAGTGAGTCTGCTTAGAGTTGTAAACCCCGGAGGTACTGTGTGCACACGGCCAAGTCCTTGGGGGACACTGTCCTCCACTGTTTGGGGATCCATCTGTTTCTGAGTTCAGATCTTTTCTCTTTCCTTCATTTTATAGGTCTTTCTCTTTTTAGAAAATTGTGTTCAAGGCTATTACTAAGTTAGTTTCGAGGACAGTTCTTAATTGTGAGGGCGAAGTAGAACCACACTTCCAGAACACACAGCCCTGCTTTTCTTGTCAATACCCAGGGCACAGAGAAAATGTAATTCACCCACCTCCCTTTCTTGCTTATATTTTATTGATTTTCCTATTCTCTAGTACCTCTCCCTTCCTGTATTCTCTTTCATGTTCTTCTCAATTCATTTTATTCTTCTGTCTTCCTTTCCTGTCTCTTCTCCAAAGAAAGCAATGATGGGTACAGCAGACCTAGATCTATGAGAAGGAAAGGGAACATTAGCTATCCTGCATCTCTGTTGATTCAGGGGCGGCAGAGATTGGGAGTTATGCTCCCTTTTTCCCCAGGAGGAAAGAAGTTGTATGTGTTTGTATTGGACAAAAAAAAAAAAGCACTTACTGTAAAATACAATATATAATGACAACATTTACAATGTCAATATAATGGTCTGCTTTTTCCTTCCCCCACCCCCCCTCAGATTTATTTTGTTTGTATTCTTTAGCTTGTAGCAAACATTGCCGGAACCTTGAAGTGAGAAGCTTTGACTTATCTCCATAGGGAGGGAGCAGGCTGGGAAGAGCCACACATACCTTAGTGGAAATATTTTGCAGTGGCGGGTTGGCTACTATCATTTCTTAGAACATTAAAAAAACACACACCATTTTCAATCAAAGTGAAGACTGAGGCAGGATTGAGATTCATTCATAAATTGGGATGGAAAAATTCCTGGCTGAGTTTCCAAGGCTGAAAAGTCAGTAATTTTCCTTTTCCTTATCCTCAAAAGGTCAGGAGCTTTTTCAGTCCCTGGGTAATATAGTGACCATATTCTCAGACATTTCCCAAATCTAGCTTTCTGTACTGGTCTCCAACTCCCCCACCCCCTTGCCAACGCCTGGGGAAGGTGTTGATGAGGCTACACAGACCTCCTTTCTGACTACCCTCTCCTGTCCATAGCCAGTGAGGGGCTCCTGTTTGCTGTAAGCGAGGATGGTTCAGGATCAATTTTCCCAAAAGCATACCCTGGGGATGAAACAGTTCTCCAGGCTGGGTGAAAAATGTTTTGGGTCTGAGCCAGGCTGTACCCCCTAATCTGGCAAATGTCCAGCCTTTGCAGTGGTCGGCCTTGGGGTGAAATGCCTCACAGCTCATCTTCCATAGTTCTTGTTTTTTTATTTGAATCCCTCTGAGGTAGTAACCTGGCACACTTTACAGAAGAGTCCTGTGTATTTTTACCCTACTGTGACATCTGCTCTGAATTGTAGGTGTCCAAATATTTGAATCTGGCTTAATTGAAGTCTCTAACCTTGCCACCCTGATCAGCCTTATAAGGTAACTGAAGGACAGTTTGATTTCTATCTCCAAGTACCAGATGATGTTGCTACATGTAATATTTTAAAAAATCGACTTTATTTTTTAGAGTACTTTTAGGTTCACAGCAAAATTGAGTGGAAGGTTTCCCATATACTCCCTGGCCCCACACATGCATAGATTCTCCCATTATCAGTGTTCCCCCACCAGTGTGGTACATTTAGTACAAATTGATGAACCTACATTGATACATCATTATCACCCAGAGTTCATAGTTTATATTAGGGTATAATAGCATGTTAAGTTAACTCACATTATACTTACATGTGCAAAGAAAATATAGCTACATAACAATTTTTAGCAAAACATTGCAGATATATTGGAATAAAGGTATCAGTTGATAATATAATAAATATTAGCAAACCTAAGAAACTAAAGCTCCCCTTCTTCCTGGCCCATATACTTGGCCCCATTGCATAGCTCTCACTGCCCTCATAGGTAAACACTTATTTTCACTTCATCATTCCATGTAATTCTCTATGCTTTTACTTCATATACATAGAATGTGAGAGGCCATCCAGCATAGGAGTTAACAGCATAGACTCTAGAAATCAAACTGCTTGGATTTGAATCCTGGGGCCCATATTTATTAGCTAAGCAGCCTGAAAAGTTATTTAATATCATTACATATACACCTCAGCTTTCCTACCTATAAAATGGGGTAGTAATAGTACCAATCTCTTAAGGCTGTGAAGAGTAACTCATTTAGTATATGTAAAATCTTAGACCAATACCTGGTGCATAGGAAGCTCCATATTAAATTTTTATGATTATTATGATCTTAAAACAATGATTTTTCATGTTTTTAAACTTTATATAAATGATATACTGTGTCATATGTATATGTATCTTTTTACAACTTTCATTATCTGCTTAATATTATGTTTGTGACCTAATAGTCATCTATGTTGGTATACATAACTTTCTTTTATGGTATATCATTACGTGATTTTATCCCAATTTATTTCTTCTTCTGTTGAAGGACATTTGAGTCATTCTCACTTTCTATGAATATTTTTGTATGTATCTCCTTATACTCAGGAGTAAAATTTTCTTTAAGGTTTATATATAACAATAGAATTTCTGGGTCTTAAGTTTTTTTCCTATTAACTAGTTGAATAAATTTCTTCACAATTCAGCCTTCTAATTCCCACCCTTCCCAAGAAACACATTAATCTCTCTCTATAGTAGAGAAACGTCAGCTTTCTGATTAAGGATAACTCAGTCCCTTTGGTTTAAATGGTCTATTTTGGATGGCATATCTTAGGGTAGGTGCTAAATTTTTCTATTTTACACCCCTTCCCCTGTTCCTTGGTGAGATGGTCTCTGGGTTTATAAGATGGGTGGGGCTAATGATCTTGTGGCAGTAAAGGGAGGTGAGGGGGACCAGGCTCTTCACTTTCCTAACGAACCTTGCCGACTGCCTGGCCTGCTCTCTGGCCTGCCATTCACTACAGACCATTGCGGCCCTGATGGCTTTTATGGGTCTTCAAATCACCACATTCTAACTCCCCCCCCAGTCATTTCAAAATGTATTTATTATTTACTATATTTTTAATTTTTAAAATGTTTTCAATTACAGTTTACATTCAATATTATTTTGTATTAGTCTGAGATGTACCGTACAGTGGTTAGACAATCATATACTTTACAAAGGGTTCCCTCTGATATTTCCAGTGTCCACCTGGCACCATACATAGTTATTGCAATATTATTGACTATATTTCCTAGGCTGTACCTTACACCCCCCTGACTATTTTGTAACTACCAATCTGTGTCGAAGCTATTTTATCTTAATCCTAGGCCTCTGGGGTTTCCCCAGCACTTCCGGTAACTCTGCAGTCCCCACCCCCCCTTTTAAGACAAATGGAGACTTTCGGGCTTTTGCAGGAACTGGACAGGCTGTGTGGGCCAGAAGAGCTGTCTCCAGGTCATATAAACAATGCGTCTCCTTCCACGTGGTCACACCGCTTCTGCACTGGGCTGGTGCTGGCTGCATACATGGAGTCTCCTGGGCTCCCCTCCCTGCAACACTAGACCCAGGTCAGTGTCCCCATTCCTCCTCCTAACGATCTAATATCAATTTCATAGACTGGGCTTCATGATTTGATGATGAGCTACCTTGGGGTTTTACCAGCTATGCGGTGACAGAAGAGGGGAAATAAAGTTAGGTGCTTCTAATATGCCTCCATTTGGGGTTCTATCTCAAGAGAAGGAAAGTGTAAAGGCTCATATTTGGTTTCTGAACTTTATCTCTTTCTCTCATTTAAGACATTCAAGTGGGCGAGAAAGGCCGTATTTCCCACGCCTTTCCCCTTGGAAAAGGGCTTCCAGTACAGCCTGTCTTCGGTTGTGCATTTGCCTCGCCCTCTTCCCTTGGGCCCAAATGGCTGGCTGGGTGCAGGGAGGGAGAAACCCGTTTAAGGGTAAATGCACAAAAAGGAGGTAGTCACGACATTGCGCCTGCTACCCAAATGCCAGAACACACCTTTAACAAGGATGCGGTACTGCTGACAACAGCAGCACAGAGTTAAATCTGGATTCTGGTGGAAACTCGGAAGATGTGTTGGTGTGGTTCTTATTCTTAGCTGTTCATATAGTTCTTATTGTGAGAAAGACAGAAGCTGCATTGGAAAAAGAACTTGCAGGGCCAGAAATCTGGTGTGTGGAGCAATCTTAGGTGCGACCCTGCAGTGTCAGGGCTTACCTGAGGGCAGGGGAAGAGTGGCCTCACCAACTGCAGGTGGCAGGTAAAGGAAACAGGTGCATGGCAGAGCAGAGGGCACGGGCCTGTCATCCGTGTGGCCAGCAGACTCGGCAGGTGGACGGCCGATGCTGATCCAGTCAGAACTCTGTACAAATGATTAGGTGCCTCTTGAAGAAGATATTTCATGTCTTTTGTGTCATAATATAATCTTAAAGAATTGAGGGGCAAGGGAGAAGTCAAGGTGACCTCAGAGGGTCATTATCAAGCTCATAAAAGAACCCTATAAACTTGCCAATATTATTGCAGGCTAGTAGTTTAAGCTATTGCTGCATTTCAGGGGTGCCTGGGGTGAAGGGCTCTATGTCCTCTCTTTCATACCCTTGCATGGCTGCTCTCACAGAGCACCGATGACTGAATTCAGGTGTGAGAAGGACAAACTATTCCACGGCAGAAGCAATTTCACTGAAAGAGATCAGAGTGCTTATTTAGGAAGCTCTTTGTTTTTTTGCGGAAATCCTCTCTTTAGATATTAGTTACGGGAAGAGGAGTTAGAATTTACCGTTCAGGAATGAAAGAGTCTAGTTGCTTGCAGAAAAGGCACATGCTAATTAAATATTCAACATTGCCACCCCTGAGTGCAGGATACTGTTAGCTAACCAGGGGCAATTTCATAGACTGGGCTTCATGATTTGATGATGAGCTACCTTGGGGTTTTACCAGCTATGAGGTGACAGAAGAGGGGAAATAAAGTTAGTTGGAAAGGACGAAAACAAATGGAAGACATTTAACTCATTCTTACTCTCTTATAAGATGACGTGAATTTCTGGAATTGGCAGATGCTGGAGAGAGTCGAAAGTCTTATGAAAAGTTTATATAAATATACATGTGTGATACAAAGAGATATAGCTAAAAACACATGTTCAAATAGTTTTAAAAGGGCAGGCAGAGGGAAAAAAGAGAAAAATAGAAAAATATGATCAAGGACAAAAGAAAAATAACAGTAGGTCTAAATCCAAACCACACACACATACACACACACTCTCACACACACACTCACGCATGGGCATGCACTCACATGCACACATGGTGTGGTTTCCTGTGTTAATTTTGCAAGTACTTTTGGCCCTGTTTCTTAACCTGATGGTGTTCCATTTCCATATCTACAAAGCCAAGTTCATATTGCTGGCTCTTTGTGAGCAGAGGGGCTAGGGAGTTAATGCATTCTTACATTGGTCCTGAACATCCACCTTCCAAAGTGCAGAACCAAACTCCAGTTTCCATATCTGACCATGAAAAACTGCTCAGTGAAGACTGGGCAAGGCACACTGCATTTTCTTTCTCTGGCACTTTACCCATGACATTCAGCTCCCATCCTGTGATTCCTCTCCTTAGCCTTAACTCTCTTCTGATTTCTAAGAACGAAATTGGACTTTGGACTGGGGCTGAGGTATATTCCATTAGTTGGTGCTGACAGATTGTCATTTATATTGAGACCAGAGAATTCAGCGGCAAGCCTGGGAGAGTGCAGGCCAGAAAGAGCAAGAAGAATGTGCCGGAGTCTAAGACAGTAGAGGCTTCCCTGGAATACTCAATGTGCAGGAGCAAGGAATCCAGGAGCAAGATTGTACAGAATAATACAATTCTTTGGTGAGAAATCCAAATCCAAATTAGCATCACTTGGAGTAAGAAAAATGGCCTTTAGAAAGAGAGGCTGCTTGTAATTTCCCATTGTTTTGCTATGAGTGCCCTGCTGGCCCTTTATCAGTTGTTTTCGTGGGTCTAGTCTAGTGGGTTCAGGGATGGTTGTTTTGGGTGGACATCTCTCCTCCCCGCAGTGGTACTAAAGGGTTACAGTTATTAGCAGCAGACTCTTTCTGGGGAAGAGCTACAGAATTTTCAAGAGGACCTGAAATAATTTAGTTCAGCAAAATACCATTATGATCTGCCGGTTCAAAAAGGGCTGCTGAGCTGGCAATAATTCATCTGCCTCCTTTAACAGCTACCATTTAAATTGCATTTGGGCATTGAAAACAAATATACTTTCATCATATGTCTAAACCCTTTAATACGGCTTCAGCGTTCCAGAGGAAAATGCCGCATTGCAGCAATCTGGGTATTGCAGACACTCTCTGTTGGCCTGTGGCAGGCAGAGGAGGAGCAGGCAAAGGCAGCCTGTTTCAGCTCAACTCGGCAGGCAGCTCCCGGAGCTCCAGAATACAATGAGGAAAGTGTCCTCAGCTGGGCGGGGGGGGGGGGGGGGGGGGGGGTTGGGGGGGTGGGGGGGCACGGCGGGGGGGGGGGAGAGAGAAGGGGGAGGGGAGGCTAGGTACACAGGCACTAATTAGACCAGGTGTGCTTGTCCTCATTTGTTCATTTAAATATTACTGGGTGCTTCCCAGGCAATATATTTTCCTCAGATAGTCAGACATGTTTTGGTTTCCTGGAGAATTTATGAAAAGATCCAAGATGCCATTCCCACAGGCTCTGCGTAACCACAGCAGATGGACATTCATGTCTTGGCCATTAGCAGACTGGCCAGAGAAAGGCTCACTACAAGGCAAGCAAAACTTGGTGAAACATTTATGAGACAATGATGTTTACGCACGCATTCTCCATGCGCTTATTGGCTATGCCTGTTCTAGACACTGGGAATGCAGATCAGCAAGACCCGAATTGCCCACTGTCACAGTTGCTTCTCAGTCCTCACCAAATTGCAGTTCTCTGGGTGTCTGCAAGTCCCCACAATCTCTCTTCCCTCTGCTCCCAGGGCCCCAGGCTGGCTCCAGTGCAGTGCGTGTTGTAGCCTGGCCAGTGCTGTTCCATGCCACTCTCTATAATTTTGGCTGCTGAATTCCATTTGTTGAGGAGTGGAGGACACACAGGACACACACATCTCTCTTGCTTAAACGGACTGTGATTTAGATACTATTATTATCCTCTTTTTGCAAATGGGGACAAGGTAAGGAGACTTGCCAGAGGCCATTTGGCTGGTGAAGTTCCAACTCAGATCTGTGGATTCCCACCAGAGTTCCTAACCACTGTGCATCCTGTCCTCTGGGAGTCCAACGATAAGCTTGCTTTGGTTTGCGGACAGCAGAACTGAACCAGCAGCTCTGAGGTCTACATTAGAGGTCCAGTAGGGATGGCTTATTTTACATTTCAACCTTTCTTATGAAAAAAACAAAAACAAAAAACAAACCCCTTCAGTCTTTCCAAGGCCGTTCTTTAGGCTCATAGGCTGTGTGTCTCTACTAACAAACTAGTCTGCCCCAAATTTGCTTTCTTTTCCTCTTTCTTTCCTTCAGTGACTAGTGATCTCTGATGCCCTTACTAGGGGGTTGCCTACTTAAAGCAGTTATGATGGCTTCCTCCTGAAATCCAGCCATCAGAAGTTCTGCTTTAGCAACCCAGTGCATTTGCCTTTAAATTCTATAAAAAATCTGTAAGAGACTAGTGATTTCTCAAAACACACATCTTCTGAAAATCATGCCTTGAGTTTACACAGAGAAACCTTGGCTATTTACTCCAAAAGCAGGTTTGTCTGGGGGGAAAATGTTTTGCAGCTGAACGCAGTTGGAAAGAGACTTTTGGTGAGCTTTTGTTCTCCCCTGTTTAATAGCTTCAGGTTTAGGGAAGCCGATGGAGTTCACCTTTTGCATTTGAGTCCAGAACTGAATTCATTAAAGCTCTCTCTTGAGCCCACTGTGAATTTCAGTGCTCCTAGGAGGATGCTCCAGGCTCACTTAACTGGTTTGAAATCGCATGGCCTCAGGCTCTACCGTCTTTATTTGGAGGAGGATGGGAGTCGGGGGAATTGTTCAAAAGCTGCAACCACTTTTCCCCTTTCCTCTCTAATTTCTGTTGTTCAGCGTTGGTTCCACACTATTGGCAATAATTTAAGAACCATTCCAGAGGACCCAGGTCATTGCAGTTAGAATGAATATCACTCTATCACCTTTTCTATTCTTTTTCATGCTTGTACCTATGTAATCCATATGTATGTGGTTTGGGCCTTGGAAATTTGGGGGTGAAGAAATACTACAGACTGGCTCTCCAGCCCCAGATGGAATTTGTTTTATTTGCTTGTGTATGTGTGTGTGTGTGTGTGTGTGTGTGTGTGTGTGTGTGTTGGGGTGGGAGGAGGAGAGAGTGAGGGAGAATATGGAGAACCGAGCAGAAAGGACTTTGATCTCTGACAGCCAGGCGTGTAGAGGATGTGTGCATTCTCTGCAGGAGGGGGTTCAGGAGGTAATAAACAGGATGCATCATGGAAGGATGATGTCTATAGTTTCCTATTTGCTCTGAAAGTATGTTTCCCCCCAAATGAAATCACAGGCTATGTATTTACGCCTACCCCGAGAAGCAGAGCAGGACCACCTGAGCTTAACTGTACTCTGAGCGGGTTTAGAGAGGGGCTGCTCACACTGACACCTGTTATTGTCTTTTTATGTAAAACAAGGACTGGTCAGTTCAGCTAAACTGGTTACCAGGAGCAAGAGCAGATAGAGGGAGGTGGCCTAGGAAGTCACTGACACTAGTCACGGGCTGAAGTATGGGACACTGGGAGCAGGTCCAAGGGCAGGTGGCTGGAGAGCTGGCTGTCCTAACTGTGGATGCAGAACATTATCCAGAAAACAGTCTGGGCTCCAATCCCAATTCCATACTGTGGATCAGGGGTCCTCAAACTTTTTAAACAGGGGGCCAGTTCACTGTCCCTCAGACTGTTGGAGGGCCGGACTATAGTTTAAAAAAAAAAATGAACAAATTCTTATGTGCACTGCGGGCATGGGACGAGTCGGCTGCTAAGCAGGACAGGCAGCGGCACCCGGAGGGCCGGATAAATGTCCTCGGCGGGCCGCATGTGGCCCGCGGGCCATAGTTTGAGGACCCCTGCATAAAGGGGTGATTTTGATTACTTAACTCCTCAGCCTTGGAATCCTCATTTATTAGATAGCAGTAGTAGTAATAATAAGACAGTTCTTAGGCTTTTACCAAGGATTAGTTAAATAATACATTTAAAGTACTTGGCACAGTGACTGGTAGAGTATCCTATATAATAAAAGGCCAATATGCAAATTGACCAAATGGCGGAATGACCGGTCGCTATGATGTGAACTGACCACCGGGGTCAGACGCTCAATGCAGGAACTGTTCCCTGGTGGTCAGTGCACTCCAACAGGGGGAGCGCCGCTTAGCCAGAAGCTGGGCTCACGGCTGGTGAGTGTAGTGGCAGTAGTGGGAACCTCTCTGGCCTCCACAGCAGCGCTAAGGATGTCTGACTGATGGTTTAGGCCCACTCCCCGAAGGCTCCTGGACTGTGAGAGGGCACAGGCCAGGTTGAGGGTCCCCCCGAGTGCACAAATTTCATGCACCAGGCCTCTAGTGTAATCAATAAATGTTGAATAAAGTTTGGATTATTATTACTCTTTAGCGACCAGGTGTGCCAGAGACTTTCCTCCTGGACACACAGCTACTGTATGTCCCAGCACCCATTGTGTTAGGTGAAGCCACTTACTAGGCTACGGGAAATGGCTTGTGGGCAGAAGCAAGTACACTCCTTCCAGATCTGGCCCAAGAATGCCTCATGTGCCACCTGCATGTTCTCTCTCTTCCTCCATCTGCCTTTATCTGTTGGATGCCAAAACACTGCAGTTAGCCCCCAAGCATCAAGGGGGAGTGGAGCAGCATGTGGGAAGGAGCCTGAGTTCCTGATGACTCTGAGGATAAGCATCCCTTCCTTTCTCCCTCTGCCACCAGCGGGACTTGAGTTAGAAAAAATTTTGACTGGCCTGGGCAGCGTGGCTCAGTGGTTGAGCGTCGACCTATGAACCAGGAGGTCACAGTTTGATTCTCAGTCAGGGCACATGCCATGTTGTGGGCTTGATCCCCATTGTGGGGCCTGTAGGAGGCAACCAATCAATGATTCTTTCTCATCATTGATTTCTAGCTCTCTCTCTCCCTCTCCCTTCTACTCTGAATAAAATAAATAAATAAATAAAAAAGAAAGAAATTTGTGTGAAACCACTGAGATTTCCAAGTTAATATGTTCAGTGACTAGTGAGTGTCACCTTATGACACAATTCATTGCAGTTAGAATTAATACCACACACACAGGACCTCACGTGTAAGTCAGAACACGTGATATAATCTGGAAATCCATGTATGAGAAAGTTCTTACTTTAATTTTGAGACAAAGCTGGCTATGAATGAATAAATCAATCATCACATGGTAAAGTGGATGGAAGAAAAATGATGTAATATCAGATGGAAATCATCAGAATCAGGATTAATTAAGGACTAGGACAGAGACACTTACATAAGCCACATTAGGAGCTTTAAGAGAGATTGGTCCTTCAGTGAGTCACGCTGGTTCGTGTTGGTGGGACAAGAGTGTGTTATGCAGCTAATGCTCTAAGGGGCCATGCCTCCTCCTGGAGGGCAAGTCAGTCTTTTACTAGCATCAAAGGCAAAAGTGAAAATATCAGCCCTTTTAAAAATGATTTCTTGATTTAATTTCTCTTGTGAACTAGGTCCAACAAAACAAAAGCAAGTTCCTCTCCCCTTCCCCCACAACATCTTCACAGCAGCGGAGCTAATATTTTGCCCGATTAGCCCAAGACTGGGCATAATATTTTAAAACCATATGAATGGATTATCAGAAAAAGTATCAAGGAAGAAATAAAAAAAGAAGCTAAATTAGCATCTTGGCCTCCGGGAGCCTTTGATTAACATGCTGCTGTCCATGGTTAAAGCAATTATTCTGCCACATTTTCTTGGCCTTCAGGGCTTGGTGTGCATGGTAAAATGCAAGGCAGAACACCTGCATTTCCTGGCAAGAAATGGGGCAGACAAGGGTTTGAAAGTAGAAAGAGAGAAGAAATCTAATCCCTTAAGCAGAGCTTGAACATGTGAAGAGTAAAAGGGGTGCTGGGGAAAAGAGCAGCTTGTCACTCTCCATCTCCAGAGAGCCTGAGCACTGGCTGGGGGTCTGAACAGGCACTCGGAGGCTTCTCTCCCCAGCACTCTCAGATCACTTATGTAACTCGAGAGTTTTCAGATTCCAAAGTGCCTGATTTCTATATTGTTGCCAGCATGACTCAAGCTCTTCACTGACTTTAATGGGCATTTTAAGCACCTTAATTTATTTCCAACCATCAAAATTGTTTTCAAACCTCTTGTTTTGTTCAGAGATTACTCCCCCACTTCAAATTTGCTTCAGACTGAAGGACAGAGAAGTAACATTGGTTGACTTGAGTCTGATGCTCCAAGGGAGTGAGTCTGTGATGTGGTTGTGAAGCATCTGTTTGTGGCTGTGATGGGAATACTTTGGTTTATATGTCTGGAATTTGGAAAGGCAGAGAGGGCTCAAACAAAAGTTTGTTGTCAAACTTAGCAATTACTTCTGAAATCAAGTAAATGGAGCCCTGTACTTGCAAATTAGACCCCATGCACACAGTTCAGCTTTAATGGGGTGATTTTTTTCAGCTGATTCTGCTGAGCTCTGTAAGTTAACTCTAATTTCTATACTCAGGTTTCTCTCATATATTTTTGCCTACATTTCTTGACTGCTTCATCTCTTTATTCACTCACTCATCCACCCATCCACCCATCCATCCATCAATCTAGTTACTTAGTGACTTTATTGAGCTCCTATTTTGAACCAGGCATTGCCTAAGGACTGGGTGTATTGGGCATGCTGGCATGGAGCTGGCAGATTCTTGCAGCCATCTCCAGTTTGTGCTTCCTCTCTCCTTTTCTTTCACGTACCTTCCCCTTTCTTGGCTTACTTCTGTACTGTCCCCTGTAAGACTTGTTTCCTAGTATCAGGTTAACAATTCCTTTCTAGTTTCCACAGTCACCTTGACATTTATAATTGCTACATCACAATCCACCAAGCGCCATTTTTTTAGAGTGGTGACAGGATAGAGCTCACTAGTGGAGACAGGTGTGGGGACATTGGGAAAGTAGCAGGTGACAGAACATAGTTTCACATTGGAGATGGGTACTAGGAGTCCTGAAGATGACTGATGATGTATCCTCATAAGATCTCATGGACTATCACCAGCTGGAAAGAGCCTAATAGGTTTTCTCATCCAGTTTCCGGGGAGTCAGAAATCTTCTCTACTACAGCTGTATCAGATCAAGATCCAGCCTCCTTTTTAATGTTTCCAGAGACAGAAAGTCATTCAACAACACACTTATGGGTTCCTCTAACTATGATCAAGTTCTCCCATGTATTCTCACTGATATCTGTTTTTTTATAACCTCAACACATTGGTCCTTGTTTTATCTCCCTATGGAAACAGGGAGAATGTCCAATATCTTTTCCATGTATTAATGTGGATATTTTCATTTGTAAATAACCCCAACCAAAACTTAACTAGCCTAAGAAAACAATTTAATGAGAAGGATGCAGTTTTCCTATGGGACCCAAGGACAGAAATGCACAAATGCATCAGGCTTCAGGAATGATCTGGAGTAAGAGACTCAAGAACATCACACTCCATGTCTCTCATATGTGCTTTAACCTGTGACCCTCTCTTTCTCTGTCCCATAATTCCTGGGGAGTACAGTGACTGCTCTAGTTGGATCAAGTCCCACCCCTGAACAAATATCTCTTTGCTGGTTGTGTCATGTTGGAATATGGCTATTCCTGCTGCAACTATGTGGAAAAAGGGGAGAAAGAAGGCCAATTTCTAGAAAGACAGCATGGGATAGGTAATTCTGTGTATTCTACAAACACCATATAAATAGCCCAATGCAGAAATATTAGCAAATATTTCTCCTAAATCTTATCACCAGGCTATAGACCTCCAATTTCTCCATCCTTTTCTCAGACGACTCAGTTTCTATGAAAACACTTTCTTATTTAATTTTCTTTACTCTTAGAAATTTTATCCTGAAAATGTGGCTTTTAGAACTAATTACAACAGATCAATACAGAGCCAAGGAGCTCATCAAAAGTGGAGTCCTCCTGGGAGATCCCTTCTTAGAACTTACCATTTCACCTGACATGGAAGTTTCCATTATTGGTAAGAGTTGTGATTCCAAAGAAATTTTTTTCTATAGAGAATTCAAGATGAAAGACTGAATAATGACATTGGCCAAGGACAATCTGAATCCAAAGAAAAGTGAAATCCTATTAATAATATATCTGGAAAAGTTTGCCATGAGAACATTGGGCTATTACTTATATTGCAAGCTTTTAGAGACAGATTATCTCCTTTAGTAGTTAAAATTCATGAGCTACAAATGGCAAATGCACACAGCAAATATTTTATATTTATATACTATTTATTTCATATGTAGTAATATTTAAATGGTACTTTAAAATTATGTTTTGTGATCAGCTTAAGTTTCATTATTTCCTTAAATAACAAAATCATCTTCATCATTGCATTATTTAATTTAGTTTAATAAATTATTGATTAAGAACCAACTAAAGGCATGTAGAACAGATATTATGCTAGCCTCTGGGGTTGTGGAAGTGAATACGGGCTACTACAAAAATCAGAAAACAACAAATACAAATAAAGGGCAATATGGAGGCATGGTGAGCTGTTTTGGGGTTAGATAGACTTTCTCTTCAATCCAATCTCTGCCAGTTATCTTCTATGTTACTTTTATAGGCTAAATATACTCTTTAAGTCTTACTTTTTTTTCCTTTGTCGATTAGTAAGAATAATATTTACCTGACAGGTTTATCTGAGAATTCAGTATCATAAAGGTATACAAAATACTGTTTCATTTTTTTAATTCCAAAACGTTTAGAAGCTTTTCATGTGTCAGAGGATTCAGAGAAAGGAGCCCTCAGTCATAATGCAATGTCATAATGTTGCAACGAAAGACTAGATTTAAGAGTTTTGACTTTTTTAAAAAATAGAAGCCATTGACAAGTTTTGAGCAATACCCTACACTTTCAAATGTCCATTTTTTGAGAAATAACTGGCCATAATATAATAAGTGAATCAAGGAGACAGACCCCAGGACAAGAGACTTGTTGGTAGCTATTGCAGAAGTCATAGGCAAGCGGGGAGGAACAAAGACAGTGAAGCAGGAGTAAAGAGGAGGGTCTAGGTTAAGGGTTTATTAAGCAGGTGACTTCTTGCTGGACTGGATGTAGAAAAGGGGGCAGGAAGAGAGGTGACCAGCATGACTTAGGAGTCAAGGGATACAAGAAAATAAGTAGATTTTGGGTCAAGGATAATGCATTATTTTTCTGGACATGCTGAATTTGAGGTGCCTGTGGGCATCTAGGTGGAGATTTTCAAATACTTACTTGGATCTTGAAGAGAAGAGCTAAAAAGAGAAGGCTAAGCCAGAGACACGGCTTTAGGCAACGTGAATTGAGTAAGCTATCCTCTCCATTGCAATGCATCAGGATCCACTCCCAAGGGCTGCAGTGAGTAGAAGGCAGGCAGATTGAACACTGGACACCTGTAACCAGGACCATGAGGTGGCAGATACTGTCTTTTACTAGTATAGATATAACCAGAAGTTTTCTTATTTACCAGAAAACCCCTCAAACAACCATTGCTATCTAGGACTAAACAATTGGCAGCAGATTGTGCTGAGGTGATAGACATGGAGACCAATTAGCCAAAAGTGGTCACATTGGGTCCGATTGATATCAGCAGTTGGGGAAAAAGTCTCTGCTCCAAAAACTGTCAGAGAGACAACACAACATGAACAAAATTGTGGTTTAAAAATTTATTGTTGAGAGACAGAAATTTCATTAAAAAAAATTCCAGGAAAGCAAAAGCTTCTGGGAACAGGTGAGTCACAGGAAGGAATACTTCATCTTCTGGCCAAAGGTTGACTAATGATGAAAGTCATCTTTGCCTCCTCTCTACTGGTCTCACATCCAGCCAGCTGCCAAGTGTTAGTATTTGACCTTATAGATGATTCTCATCTCTCTCTCTTCCTCTTAATTCCTTGCTCTGGCATGAATTATCTTAATTTGGGCTTTCACACTAGCTTCCTTTCTCCCTGCCAAACCATTCTGCACAGCATGCCACATTTATCTTCTTAAATCACTGGATGCGGTCCAGGTTGGCACATGAGTTCCTCAACAGTACCCCCCAACGTGGCTTTCCTACTTTGTCCATTCAACAAACATTACAAGTATAATTGAGAAGCTAGGACTTTTCTAAACACATCTTTATTCTCTTCTTTCTGCAGTTTCGCTCTTACTGTTTTTTCTGACATGTCCTTTCTCCATATTCTGCCTTATCCACCCACCTCCCCCACTGAGCTCTTAACTATCTTCAACAACCAGCTTAAATAACTTTTTTCATAGAATGCACAACCATATCACGTTAGTTGGAAATCATCCTTTTAAAAGAAACCAATGCTACTCAAATCTACACATATAAAAGCCAAGCGATCAGAATGACTGAACGACTGGAACTACCAGTTGCTATGACTGTGGTGGCCAACCAGCCCAATCGGGGCCCCGATTGGCACCCCCCAATCTCCCACGGCCCCTCCCCCATGCTGGCCCCACCCCCGATTGCCCCCATCCCATTGGGATGGGCCAGCCAGACCCCACCCGTGCATGAATTTGTGCACTGGGCCTCTAGTACATTTAATAAAAAAACTTTTTTTTATGGTTCACAGGGCTTTGTCTCCCCTCTTTTTTAAATTGTTGATTCTATTACAAATGTCCCCTATTCCCCCTTCCCCCTTTGCCTCCCTCCATCCTGCCCTCACCCCTCCTAGGCCTTCATGGCACTGTTGTCTATATCCATGAGCTATGCATATATGCATATATATATATTTTCCGGTCTCCCCATCTTTGCCCGACTCTGAGATCTGTCAGTATGTTCCATTTATCCATGCATCTGGTCCACCCTTTTAAAAAGAAACCAATGCCACCCCAATACATTTAATAAAAAAATTTAAAAAAGAGGCATAAAAGAAAATTAATGCATAATAAATATGTATTTTAGTATGTAAAAAATAAAGAAATGTTATTATACAGACTTTACCATATGCTATCTTTAGTGATTTATGTGAAGTGTTTTCTCTACTCAAATATAAGTTCTTTTAGAATGGGCAAATGTTATTTTGTTTTATTTTTGTATCCTTTATAGTGCCTTCCACACAGTAGGCACTTATTAAATGACTGTTGAGTAAATAACTGAGGCTATAGGTCATGAACCTTCCTTACTTTAAATTTATCCATTTTAGCTTTCCTCAAAGCCATTCCATCTTCTCCCAGAAACAGTTATAGTTTGGCCAGGGGATTATTCTGACAAATGTTCTGTTACAGATGAGTCTGAACCATCATTTAAGTAACTTATTGAGAGGTTATTAAGCCTCAGACATTGTGACAAGCTCGGAGGTCACAGACCTAAACAAGAAGTGGTGGTCCTCACCTCTGAGCGGTCCTGGATTAAAAGTGCTATAATTAAGGCATGTTTGTAATGCTATGGGAGTCGTGAGGAGGGAGCGCTGATCTTGCCTGGGGAGGTTGGGAAAGCATCAGTACATCACTTTGCATAACATTTCATTCATTTGTCCACGCAGCTGTTTCCTTGCCATTCTGTCAACAGAATGTATTGAGTATCCAACCCTGTGTTTGCACACTCTGCCAGTAGCTGAAATACATTACTTTTACACAATTAATAAACATTTCCACGTGATTCAAGAATCTGGAGCTTATTGTGTCAGGCATTATTTTAAGCACTTTATAGACAATATCTCATGTAATCCTCATGACAATTTTATGGAATTAGTAGTATTTTATGTCCATTTAACAGGTTGAAAATACCATCCTCAGCTCAAGGAGCATAAGTTAAGCTTGTAACTGTGGTACATGACCTTGACAGGAATCAAACCTAGAACCCTTATGTGCACAGGCTGACACTCTATTCACTGAGCCAAACTGGCTATGGCAGTTAATTGCTTATACTGGCAGGACTGGAACTTAACTGTTATTCTGATTCCATAACTCATTTTCTTGCCCATCATATTACATATTCAAAATAATTTTGGAAGCCGATAAATTTGGAAAAAATTATGGAAAAATCATACCGATAGTTTGAATTTAAATGTTTTAAAATTGATTAAAGCAAGCCTAGATAGATAGCTACTCTTTTTTAAAAAATGAAAAATAGCTTCAATGCAGTAAAAAAAAAAAAAAAAAGCATTTCAGGTACTATTTAAAATACAAAACAATCAGTAAACTAAACCCTCTCTACAGATTTGTAGGTTTGTGCCAATAAGATTTGTATAAACATGGGAGGAGAGAAGCATTTTCTATTGTCACTCTGAAAAGGGTCACCATTTATGGTATGTAAATAGCTCAGAACTGTTTAGGAGTGGAGTTTCTGCTTTTGTAAAAGTTTCAGAAATCATCATGATTCCCTGCCCTCCTCCCTAGGTGAACTTTTGGTGGGAAGGAGGCCTTCAGTTACTAACACCAAGTCTCCCTGATTTCAGTTCCTGCGCTCAGAATCCCCCTTTTGTCCTCTGAGGATCAATTTCCCAAACAGGGCTTGGTTCTCAACACTGTGGATTTTGAAAATTTGGTTGTATTATTTTATCAGTTGTGGGTTCACCAGGTCATGCCATTTGTTACTCTGTTGTTCTTTAAGGTTTTGATTTTTATCAGTTCCCTCTGGGGAGGTCCAGAGCTTGAATTTTCTTTATCTCTCTTTTTTTTTTTTAAATATATTTTATTGATTTTTTACAGAGAGGAAGGGAGAGGGATAGAGAGCTAGAAACATCGATGAGAGAGAAACATCGATCAGCTGCCTCCTGCACACCTCCCACTAGGGATGTGCCCGCAACCAAGGCACATGCCCTTGACCGGAATCGAACCCGGGACCCTTCAGTCCGTAGGCCGACGCTCTATCCTCTGAGCCAAACCGGTTAGGGCGAATTTTCTTTATCTCTTAAATCACAATGTAAATGTGTTTATTTACACCAAGAAGGAGCGCTGTAAGTGGGCCAAAATATCCATATTGGCTTTCATTGTTTTGTCTTCGTAAGAGGTAAGCTCGCTTTACAAATAAACTTAGAAATAAGCAAGTTAATTTAGTAAGTTACTGAACCGTGTATGGTAAAAAGAACTATATATTTAGATAAGTTTAGAAAGTCAGTCTGCAAGGTTTATACCAAATTGTTAACAGTGGTTACAGCTGCAGGCAGGATTTTAAGTAAGAGGACTTCCACTCTCCCTGTGTTGGATTTTTTAAAAGAACTGATATAATCTGAAAAACAGAAACAAAAACTATTTCAATACAGATCCTTTCATTTTGAAAAAAAAAAAAAAATCCCTGTTGTGTATAATCAGAACAAAGGGAGCTAGATGATCTTAAGCGAGTGTCATTCAACACTGGCCTATTGATTCTGCACCTTCCAAATGAACCAGGTTAATTGTTTTATGCAACCAGAATACTATTTCTTTGGTTATATTTGGTGATTCTTTGATATATGGATGCACACCAACTCTCCTTTTTGAATACTATTTATTCGTTACCAAAAGTTTAATTCTTAAGAGCATTAATTGTCTATCTTAAAAAAGACAAGAGATAGCAAGTGTTGGCGAGGATGTGGAGAAAAGGGAACCCTTGTGCAGTGTTGGCGGGAATGTAACTTGGTGTGGCCACTATGGAAAACGGTAGGGAGTTTCGTCAAAAAATTAAAACTAGAACTGTTATATGATCTGGTAATCCCATTTCTGGGCATATATGCAAAGGAAACAAAACAGGATATTGAAGATATATCTATACTCCCATACTAATTGCAGCATTATTTACAATAGCCAAGATGTAATAACAACCTCTGTGTTTGTTAACACAGACCTTGAGGGCATTGTGCTAAGTGAAATAAACCAGACAGAGAAAGACAAATCCTGCATGATATCACTTACATGTAGAACTTAAAAAAAACACAACTCATAGAAATAGAGTAGAAAATTGGTTGCCAGGGACTGGGGATGGGGATTGAGGTAGGGGAAACAGGGAAATGTTGGTAAAAGGGTACATACTTTCAGTATAAGATGAATAAGATCTGAAGATCTAATGTATAACATGGTGACTATAGTTGATAACACTTTATTGGATAATTGAAATTTGCTAAAACAGTAGAATGTAAATGTTCTTACAAAAAATATGAGATGATGGCTGTGTTAATTAACTAGGTGGGGGAAATCCTTTCACAACAGGTATATAATCAAATCATAATGTATGCTTTAAATATCTTATAATTTTATGTCAGTTATACCCTAATAAACTTAAAAAATAAATGTATGGGAAAGGAAAAAAATAAATAAAGAGATTGGTTACATACATAAAAGGAAAAAAATAGTTTCACAACCTACCTAACACATAGTAGGTGCTCAGTAAATTTATTGACACACTTTCACATGTCATTTTTAGGGGGACATACATTTTATCAGTTATTCAATGAAAGATGGGTTATATTTGAGAGGTTTAATGACATCAATTGTTTATTTTTTCTCATACCTATTTTGTATATTTGGAGATACACATTTATTTTAGAATTTCAAACATTTTCCACTTAATACATGAGAAATCTGTGTGTGGACGCAGAAATTAGTACTCAAAGCTTAAGTAGTGTGAGGGAGCTTGTGAGATAATAGAAATTTATGTATTGGTATCTGACCCTGGTTTCTGGCACAGAACTCCTAAAACGCTTATAAATTCCTAATTGATAAGAACACTCAGAGTGTCTTTTGTGAAGATATTTTCATGTACAGACAGTTGCTCCAATTGATGTTTCCTGGAGGATACAGGTGCCAGAAATTCTTATACTGCCATTTTGCTGACCACACATTTTTTTTAAAATATATTTTTATTGATTTCAGAGAGGGAGAGAGAGAAACATCAATGATGAGAGAGAATCATTGATTGGATGCCTCCTGCATACCCCCTACTGGGGATCGAGCCCACAACCCGGGCATGTGCCCTTGACTGGACTTGAACCCGAGATCCTTCAGTCCCCATGCCAATGCTCTATCCACTGAGCCAAACCAGCTAGGGCTGACCACACATTCTTGAATTCGCTTATTTGTCTGCTTTATTCTACTTCTTAGTGTCACACATGAGGCAGCTGTAAGGATAAGAGGGCAGCAATAGGGCAGGGGCATTTTTGTCCAGTAACTGGAAAGCATACACATCGTGTGACAGTATGATAGAATAATAACCACTGCTTATTGTATTAGTCAGTTTTGCTGTGTAACAATATCAGAATGCTGACGGTCCACAAAATATGCATTCATTCTCCCTCACTACATGAAAGCTGTGGGTTGGTTATAGGTCTGCTTACCTGCAGTCCCACTCCCAGTGTCTCCTGATGTCTGACTCCAGGCTGAGGGAGCGTGTGTCATGATAGAGGGCGAGAGCACAAGAGCCTCCCTGGCAGATGGAACACTTCTGCATTCATTGACATAAGCAGGCCATATCCTGCCTCCTACAAGGAAGTGTCACCAGTGCACAGGTGTATAATCTGTTGACATGGCAGGGGAAGAATAATTTGAACAATCGTAAGAGGCACCATGCTAATAATCAGCTAAACCTTAAGTTTTATTATACGGGTCTTTGGGGGTGCTTGGGTATCATAGGAAGGGAAGAAATCATTGCTGATAGCTGTGGCAAAGAAAAGGATCAGAAAGTGTCCCATGCCCATCCATTCCTAAATATATCATATCGTCTGACCCCGGAATTAAAAAAGAATTCAATATTTAAAATGAAAATATAATCAGAAATGCAAAGAATATAACCAGATTAAAAACGCACGAGAAGGCAAATATAAATTATGCAATTTATCCTTTGGACATTTATTGTCTGCAGAGACTTGTGCTGACATACTTTCATCTTGTTGAGTCTGCAGATTAAAAGATAATTCCTGATACAGTGTAAATTATATTGTGGAAACCTCTTCTAAAGCATCATATGGGGACAAAAATATAGCTGGGCCTCTTACACCATCCACCAGTATTAAAGAAAATGGGGAAAAACCCAGTTTTACCGACCCAGGTCTTCCAGCTGATGGAGTTAGCAATGGACCCCTCCACACATTTCTCTTTGGATTGCTTACTGAACCATTTTAAAGATGGGCAGCAGTTGTCCTTCAGGAGTATGCCATCAGCTGTCTCCTTCTTCATAGCAATCGCTCTTTCTAACCAACTTCCCACTGCCTGCGACCGGAAGGTCTAAGATACTAAGGTCTGAAAACTGAGGTTTTGAATGGAGAGAAAACCACCTCAATTTAACTCTAGTGCAGGACTTTGGCTTTTTAACATTTTTCTCTAAGCATCTGTGCGAGAAACGTGGTTAAATTTGAGGTTACTTTTGCTTTAGTTCTTTCAGTAAATGAAATAAGAAGACTAAGCTTAAAATGCTGTAAGGTTGATATGAATATGAATGCTTATTTTGGAAGTGTAATCATTTTTTATTGGATGTCTTGTACCACCAACATGAAAATAATGATACCATATTATGCATTTGTGCTGATTGCTGTGTTTGGGAATTAAGTCACTAAGTTTCATTTTACCATCCTTTGTTGAAAGCAGACTCAAATCCCGCTCTCATTTAAGGGGCCTTCTCCTTCTCCAATCACTCTAGTCCTCAGTGAACTCTCTAAACTGTGACGTTATTTTTATCCTTCCCACAAAATCTGTCATGTATCTTCCCAGATTACACAATTCAGGGGCGCGGCCCCATGTTTACCCTTGTCCCAGCGCCCAGCAGAGTCTTGCAGGCTTGTTGAAGGAATGAGTGTGTTGATTTGCATTTCATCAGAGTGCATATGTGAGTGTTTCTGTCTTCCGAGGACTATAAGGTCCTTGCAGTCAAGGGTCATGTTGTGTTCTTGTTTAATTCCCAGAGCACCTCACAAAGTGCAGGCGGGGCACATAGGGGCACTGAGGTGGTATTTGTTGACACGATTCTCCCAAGTTCAGTTATGTGTGAGTCAGATCTGAAACCACCTCTAAAGATGCCAGGTTTAGTCCCTTACAATGATACAGCAAGAACACTTTTAGCTGAGAACTGTATGGTATTCATACTTATTTGTCGAGTGCCTCACATGGTACCCTGCACCCAGGAGGTAAAGTGAGGATATGGACTGAACTCTTAATTTTAAGTATTATTTAGTACTGCCCAGTTATGTTGACAAAGTCTCTACATACTTACAACCCAAATGAAATAGCACACAGTTAACGTACAAAGAAAAACTGGAATAATTGAGTAGTTGAGAAAAATAACAACCCATGCTAAAAAGATATCCTATTTGAATCATGGACTCTTTAAGGCCTTTCCAATACACCGAGGGTGTCACTGGGGAGATATCCAACAGATTATGGAATCTGAAGTCTGATGACCTTGCTTCTAGCCCTCTTTTCTCTATGCGTGTGTCCATTTCCATTCATTTAATGTCTCTTTGCCTCAAATTCCAAATCTCTAAATTGGTGATAATAGCAGTATGGACCTCACTTGGGAGGATTCCAAAAGATAATCATGCAAGGTCAATACTTAGCCCAGTACCAGGTAGAGGGAGTGCCTAGTAAAGGAAGTTGTTCTATCGTTGTTATTGTTATTTGTTGAGCAGCTGTGGTTGGTTTATGCTAGGAGTTGTGGGGGAAGCTGCAGGGAACAAGGCGTGGCTTCAGGAGTTCATTGGTACTCCTACCAGTCACTTTAAAAAAATGACCATTTAGTGAGCACTTACGCAACTAGACACTATGTAAAATATTGAATCCATTATCTCAGTACTTAGAACAACACTGTTATAAGTGTGGAAATTGAGTCTTAGGAAGGCCAACTAGGTACTTGGTGAACCAAGAGTCAAACATAACTCTCCTGGTTGGATTCTGCAATTTCTGCTGTCTCCAGGGAAACATGTCCAGAAGTGATGTAAGGAGGGAACAACAACAGTATTGTTCGGAAGTAGGGCTCTTCAGGAAGGGGGATCTTTTCAGGGTAGGGGTGACTGTGGAAAACTCCAGGAGGAAAGTGACATTGGAGGACTGAACTTTAAGAGAGAGACGTAGGAGAGTTTTAGTTTGAGCTATATGAGCTCGCCATTCTTGTAAGTCAAAGAAGTCAAATGTCATTAATTTAATATCGTTCAACCTAGAGTAATTTCTGGCTGTGGCAATGACCTGGGCAAAGTTTTCAAAATGGAGAGTTTCAAGCTTCTCCCAAGGCTCTCTGTTTCCAAATGAGGGGTCTTGGATGTTAGAGAGAAAGGACAAAATCAATTTGTGAACAGATTAGGGTGCAGGGATTCTGGGAATAGCAGAAGTTATCTTTAATGGGAGGAAGTTCAGGAATAAATTACTAATGCCATGGCTGTTAATGTGTAGGAATTTTAAATAGTTTTTTTTAACATCTTTTTATTTTTAGGCAATATATATATGTATATATGTGTATATATGTGTGTGTGTACACACACATACACACACACACACATATATATATCTATATATATATATATGATATAAACAAATGATCTAATTAAAGTTGTAAGGAACACTAAGTGGAATGAAGATGATCCCATAGAGTTATTTAAGCTTTCTGTGAAACATTAGAGGAGCTATTTGAAAGCATAGCATCTCTTATTCAAGAAGGGACATATATCAGACACAAATAACATTGAAAACATCCTTCTGCTTCAAATTCACCATGAATGGCGTGTCCTTGACACAAAAGCCTAAGCATTTTACTCTACGTTATAAGGATGCTTTTGCAGTTTTCTGATTGAAAAATAGAGACCAAAGTGGACATGTAAGGCCTATAAATATCTCTGTTTCTGCAACGATTGTATACGCTTTGCTGCCTGGAGTGATGACTTACCTGGAGAGCTCACACAGCTGCACTGTGCTTTGTCCCAGCAGACACTGCCTCCAGCACAGGGACAGTTCTTCAGAAGGAAGCGAGGATGGCGTTGTTCACAGGGTCCCAACGGCAGGGCTCCCTCCACCGCACCCATGTGGGCTCCCTTCAGCCGTCCCAGAGAAGCTGTGTTTCATTCCTAGAGACTTCTGGAGACCGGGACACTGGTATCTATGGATATTGTTATGTACTTGGCAATAAACCAGGCCCTTTACATACGTTATTTCATTGACTCTCTCAACGACCTTATGACCATTCTTATTACTATTGTTATATTATCATTGTTATTGTTTCTACATATGTAAAAACTGAGCTGAGGGGAAAGAAAGAGGCCTAAAGTCACACCATTTACTCTGAGCCCTGGTGTCACCAACTCCACAGCTCATTGTCTCTGCTTTTCCTCACATCACCCTGTAGTGAGACACCTGCCTCGCCTTGATTCACCCATGGGGATATTTCCATTTGTTTGTTTGTATTTGTTAACCCTTCACCCAAGGATATTTTCCCATTGATTTTTAGAGAGAGGGGAAAGGAAGGGGAGAGAGAGAGACACATCGATTGATTGCCTCCTGCACGCGGACCCGACCGGGGCTGGGGATTGAGCCTGCAACTCCTACGTGTCCTTGACCGGAATCGAACCTGACACCCTTCAGTCCTTGGGCTGATGCTCTATCCATGGAGCCAAACTGGCTAGGACACCCATTGTAATAGTTAACATTTTGCTACCAGCATCATCCCCATAGATCAGCAGTTCTCACCTGGGGGTGCTTTTGCCATCAGAGGACACTGGCAATGCCTGGAGGCATTTTTGGTGTCACAGTTGGGGTAGGTGCTCTGGCATCTAACGAGTTGACACCAGGAACACTGCTGTGCACCCCACCATGCGCGGGGCAGCCCCACAAGGGATTGTGCAGCTCACACAGTCAGGAGGGCCGAGGTTGAGGAGCCCTGTCCCCAACCCTATGTGCTTCCCTTCACGCATCCCCGTGTTTCCTTGTTCTGGAAACTTTTGTCTAGTTTCTGACAAAACATTGTCATTTCTAGACAATTAGAAAAACTGAATAATGAATGTGACCTCTCCATTATCAAACTTTCCTTGGTATCTATTTGTAGAAGTGATTATCTAGACACTGCACAGTGTGTTCAGTCTTGTTCTTTTGGGAGTGTCTAGCCTCAGGCAGTCCTCTGTCCTAAGCCAGAAGAGAAACCAGCAGGAAGGTAACACTGCTAAACGTGTATGCATCATTCTCAGAGGTTAATGGGGCAGGGAACCACTTCTCAGGTGAAGAATCAGGGGCCACGGGGAAGGCAGTGCCATCTCCCTTTGGGGGAGCTGAAGAAAGTCATCACCTCCTCCCTGCTCAAGGCAGCGTGGCCTTGTGGAGGATGCTGGACTGCAGGGCCAGGCCGACAGTAGGAAACATTTGCTCTGTGTGCCGTACAGGGCACACACTAAACAGTTACCTACGTAGCTATTTCTTTCACAGTTTGTTTTTGGTTTAACTGAGGAATAATCCTGCAAATGATCTACACTTCTCCTTGTACTTTGCTTTGCCCATGTAAACACAGCTACAAGCAACAGAATCCTTAATTGTTATACATTCTTTAAACAAAAACTCATTATTTATTCGCTACTCCTTGCAAAACAGCTTTAGTTGGGACGTGCCATCATAGTCCTTCTAAGAAGAAAAGCTCTATACATTTTCACAAAGCCCAAGGCAAAGTAGTCTGTGGAAAGGCAAGCTACCCAAATGGAATTCTTAGTTGGCAAATTTTCTCAATGTGGCTTTAATATCAACCTAGTCCGGGGCCTTATCTGGTTGCATTACCTATGTGTTGCCACAAGAGGGCGTGTGAGGAACACGATCCTCCTTGGAACTAAGGTTCTAGAAACCATGTCCTTTATTGCAGAGCAGCAGGCGTTTCCTGTATTCCGAGCAGATGAAAAAGACCCTTTTAGACAATCACTTACACACCTTCCTCACACGCTGTCTACACAGAAGAAGGAGAAAGGGGAGGTTCTGTGACATTTTCTTTCCTGGTTTTCCAAACCATGTCTGGAGAGGTTCAGCCAAACCAGCGCCCACGGGCATTGTGCCCCGTTTGACTTAGCTGACCTCACCTCGTGCCCGAAATGGCCAAGGCTACTGTGTGACTTGGGGTTGGAGTAGAATAAATCACTCCAAGCTTGAGGCATTTATTCCTACAGTAAGTCATTCCTCTCAAAAAGGAACCTGAAGATTTAGTTTGCCTTTGGCATATTCAAAAGAAGAGGAATCATCATTCTCCTTTTTCTTTTTCCAAAATAGATGAGCAGAAGAAGTCAGAGCCTTAGGGTCCCTTCCCCCTCCCCCACTCTGTTTATGTGTTACTGTCACAGGTGGGGTCCCCCAGAATGAGGAGCGCTCAGATGCTTCCACGGATCCCAGCAAATCAGGGTGCTCTGGGGAAGAAGACACGGATCATATATGGGGGCCCCGTTGGCCATGGGCTCTCACACTTGTTCTCACACAGACTTCGGGGCCCACTGTGAGATTCTGATTAGGACGTCTGAGATGGGCATGGGAATATACATTTCTAGCAAGTTCTTAGGTGAGGTTCAGCTATTTGTAAAGGACAATAAACAGTTACACAGGTCACTGAGGTTTTGTAGTGTATTCTACATCATAAAAGGCTGGGGCCTTGCTGAAGTGGGTGTAGTTGAGAGAGAGCATGTTATGTACATTGATGTTTGTGAATTAATAATTTTATAAAAACTCATCATAGAAACTCAGTATTTAAAGAGCTCCCATAATGGATAACTTTTTAAAAAATATATTTTTATTGATTTCAGAGAGAGGAAGGGAAAGGGAGAGAGAGATAGAAACATCAGTTGGCTGCCTTTTGCACACCCTCTACTGGGGATTGAGCCCACAAACCAGGGCATGTGCTCTGACTGGGAATCGAATCATGGCCTCCTGGTTCATAGGTCGATGCTCAACCACTGAGCAACACTGACTGGGCAATGGATAACTTTTAAAAGTGAATACATATCCCTTAATTTATTTGCTAGGCAAATCTGTTTTTTGTTTTTTTTTTCTTCTTCATATACAGAGCGTGACCAAAGTAGGTTTACAATTATGGGTAAGTGAAACAGAGTTTATTCTTATATTATTATTTATTAATTACTAGAAGCCTGATGCACAAAGATTCGTGCAAGAATGGGCCTTCCTTTCCCTGGCTGCCGGCACTGCCTTTCTGCTCCAGCCCTGGAGCTGCCTCTTTCCGCTCTGGCCCCATCTTCCCATGCTGCCAGAGGCCCTGAGAGGCTGGGGCTGTGTGGAACGCCTGCATCATCCCCATGGCGATGACGCAAGCATCCTGCCCCGCCCCCAGCCACTTGGTGCCTGTGTATGCAAATTAACCCGCCATCTTTGTTGGGTTAATTTGCATACTCACTCCTGATTGGCTGGTGGGCATCGCGAAGTTACGGCCAATTTGCATCTTTCTCTTTTATTAGGGTAGATTGTATTTTCCATACCAACAACTGTAAACCTACTTTTGCCCCACCCTGTATTTATACACACATGAGCACTCTTGTGGATCCATTTGACTAAGTCTAGTGGGAAACTTTCCCAGAGAATAACTGGTAGTTACTAAAAGTAGTATGAAATAAGAAAATGAGGTGATTTCTTTTTTAATCTCAAGAAGAAAAATATAGGGGCTTGTTGGATTCACTTTCTGGAAGGTAAAAAAAACAAAACACCTGATTTTGTTTTTGAGAGGTTAAATATTTAAAAAATGTTCTAATTACCATAATCTTTATACCTAAGCTGGCAATTTTGTAAGTAACCAGAAAAGTAGACTAGCTCCATGGTGACCAAAACCTAAAATGTGTAGAATTATACAACTGAAGCTGAAATTCCCTCACAGGCGTCACTAGTGAGAATAGATCCTGGGAACATACTGTGGCATGCTGCCATGGAAATGGGGAGTGGCAGTCTTCTCCCATTGATGGGATTGATGTCTCTGGTCTAGAAGTTTCTGTTTTTAGGGCCCACAGTGCTCAGCTGCACAAGAAATACAGTTTTTTATACCCTCTGTTCATCTTTGATCCAAACTAATCTCTTCCCACTATTGTGACTTACTTGTTTCAGGATCTGAGGACCACAAAGCCCAGTAAGTTCTTCCTCTTCAGAACCTGCCGTCCAAGGACTTTTCTGATGCTCAAACAATTCGCTGCTATTTACAACATCAGAAGTGTCCTCCAAATAATGTCCCCCTCTTAACTTCAATAGTGCCATTTTTATTTTTCATCTGACTTGATAGCTAACAGAGACGAGAAAAAGAGAAAGAAAACCTCCTTTATTGTAGATTCTTTTATTTTTCTGTTTTGCAGGGGTTATTTACTAAAATATGGTCTTCGATATGTTCTTACATTTATATTTTCACATTTTTTTTACAACTGAAATGTCTCCACTTATTTCTCTTGAAAACTGTTCAATAATTCCATAGAAAACATTATTGAAAAGTATTTTAATTCTTTGACAGATTTCTTCTGTCATTAAATGTACTCTACTTACTTTGATTTATAAACTCTTGAGAGAATATACATGCTTCTCAAAAGAAAAAAGGTATGTTCAGCATTAAAAACATGTAGTGGAGCCTCGAGGGGGTTTGTTTTCCATGGATTTGAGTGGACAATGACTTGGTCATATCCCCAAGTCGTAGGTCTTATGTATGTTAGTAAGGATACATTTAGTGTCAGCAAGGGAACTCAAACTGGCTTAACAATGAGGAAGTTTCTTATCCTCTGTAATCAGAAGCTCAGGGACAGGGCAGGATCCAGGGAAGAAGAGAGGCTGCTGTCCAACCTCTGAACATCTCTTGGTTCTGCCTTCCTCTCTGTATTGGCTGCACGCTGAGGCAATGCCCAGGGGACAAAGCAAGGGCTGTCTCTCCTTGTGTTTCCATTTGGGACCAACAGACACTTTCCCCAGACCCATCAAACAGTTTTCCTTCACTGGGATTCACTAGGATGAGGTCACATGCCCATCCCTAAACCAGCCATTGGCAAGGGACTCTGAATGCCGTGGCTGAGGTAGGCTAATTATTTGAGGGGCTTTGACCCTGTCTCCAGGTTCCTCATTTCACCTGCCCCCAGTCAGGCTAATCATTTGGGGTGGCCACATTTACCACCATGATACATCAAAACTGCAGAGTAACAACATGGTATTCCCAGGCGACTATTCATTTCATGCTCTAATGTCAGATACATTAAAGATTCAATGGCATTCGTGAGCAGCCTACATGGGTACCAAGCAAAGTTCACCTGGGAGGAGGGGAGGTGAAGCTTCTTTGGTACATTATCAACTCCTAGGGTTACTCTATCAGAGGCACTTAATAATGCATGCCCATTGTCTAGAGAGGAAAGAACTCTGGCGATGATTGCAACCCTCCCTTGTATTTAATTCAGTATGAGTCAGAGCATCTCATTAAGCTGTCTCTGGACTACTGATATGAAACTTTATTAGCAATGAACTACTGTAAGGTAATTATTTGTAAGAGGGTTTCTCCACATAAGTCCCTAAAATATTGAGCAGATTTTATTTCTCATGAAATCGGTTCCTCCCCCATCCTTCTCATCCCTACTTACTTATTTGCCTGAGCCACAAACATGGGCATTATCCTTGATTTGTCCCTATTTCTCATCCTGCAGTTCTAATTCATCAGTGAGATCAGATGTTCTACTCCAATGAACCAGAATTCCTCCACTTCCCTCCAACTGCAGTCTACCTCCATACTGTTCACTCTTGGATGGGCTGCCTGATGATCTTGCCTCTTTCTCAGGGTTCCATCTATATTCCTGCTCAAACCTCCAACCCATTCCTTTTAAAAAAATATTTTTATTGATTTCAGAGAGGAAGGGAGAGGGAGAGAGAGATAGAAACATCAATGATGAGAGAGAATCATTGCTCGGCTGCCTCCTGCATGCCCCCTACTGGGGTTGAGCCCAAAATCCAGGCATGTGCCCTTGACCAATTGAACCTGGGATCCTTCACTCTATTCACTGAGCCAAACCAGCTAGGGTTTCCACCCCATTCTTAAAATAGCGTTCAGCACAACCTTATGAAATCTAAATTGCACATCACTTCTTAAAATATTTTAAGGGCTTCCTGTTGCATTAAGAATGACATACATATTCTTGGCCATGACTTAGAATGTCCTGCGAGTTGTTTCCCTGCCTGCCACTGCAGTATCATCTGGTTCCATCCTGCCTGGGCTCTAGCCACACTGGGTGACACCTGCTACTTGAACATAGTTAAACTGGTCCCAGCATGAGGTCTTCACTCACTCTGTTCCCTCTGCTCTGACCATCCTTTCCTCTGCTCTTTCTTTGTATGACAGGCTCCTGGGCTGGTTCCACCCTAGACCTGACTTTTTCATGGCGGCTTTCTCTGCCCACCCTATTTATACACGTCCCTTCCCTTGGAGGAGCAGGGAGGTTGTCATTTTAACCTGTTCATTGCCCTCATAAGGCTTTTCTCAGTTTCCAATATGTGCTTCTTGATTTGTTTTCCTATTTCTTATCTGTATGCCTCATCAGACCTGATACTCCTTGAGGAAGGGTCTAAGTTGATTCCATTCAGCCTTGTGCACCATTCCCAAGAACAGGCCTGGCTCCCAGGAGGTTCTCTACAGAACAGATCGCCCATATAATGGTGATTCCTTTGAGTACAGGCAATGTGCCTGTACTCCTACCACCTAGCTGAGTACCCACCACATAATATGTACGAGTACATGTTTATTATTGAATGATTGGGTACCTTTTATTAGAGCAACAAAACTTAGCAATTGTCTGTAGGATCAGGAAATGAGAGAATGGATTTCTCATTATTTGGAGACATTCTACTGCATCATTAGCAGGGTTTCTGATATTTTCAGGTAAGTTTAGTGTCATTCTTGCAAAACAGTACATCATTATTTCTTTAATGAGACAAGATAACACTTGAAGAGCTAGGAAGTCAGAAGAAAATAATCACAGCAAAGAGAGTGGGAGAATCATTTCCTCCAAACTTAACTTGATCACATAAAACATCCTAACCTCCTGGGAGGTTGAAAACAGCTAAAGGTAGACCTCTTTGGTGACATATAATCAAAGATAGGTCTTGTCTCTGTGAGGGTCCCATGTTCAGACCATCCCATGGCTAGTGAAACCTTGTTATCCATACTGATAAATGCTAGCACTTATGTAGTACTTACTATCTGGCAAGCACTATTCTAGTGCATTAACTCAAGACTTCTACAGTCTGGCCAGATAGGCTCTATTATTATGCTTATCTGAGTCAGAGAGAGGTTTACCAGAGAGCACACACCTAGCAAGTGGCAGAGCTGGGTTTCAAACACAATTTTCACAAAGCAAAAGACTCCCTTAGAGTCACCACAACCAAGACACTGAAGATGAATGTGAATTTGAATTATAAATGTTAATGATCACTGCTTTCCATGCTGGTCATTGGGTCTCACAGAAAGTATTTTTTAGGCAAGCACAATATAATGCATAAATATATGAATGTACAAAATAGAAAATAAAATGATTATCCTATCTAATAAAAGAGTGATATGCAAATTAACCATCACTCTGCTACACCCACAAGCCATGCCCACCAGCCAATCAGGAGCCAGTATGCAAATTAACCCAACCAAGGTGGCTGCAGCCACAAAGAGAACAGGAGGCTTGGGTTTCCCTGGCAATGGAGGAAGCCAAGCTTTCCACACACCCTGGTGGGCCCAGGCCTCCACTCAAAGCTACAAAGTTTCAATTATAGAAGATAAATAAATCCCAACAAAAATGGCAGCAGCCACGGAGCTGGAGAGAGCAGGAGGCTTGAGTTGCCCCCGGTAATGGAGGAAGCCAAACTTCCGCAGCCCTGGCCTGCCTTGGCCTCCTCTCAAGGCTACAAAGTTTCAATTATAGAAGATAAATAAATCCCAACAAAAATGGCTGTGGCCACGGAGTGAGCAGGAGGCTTGGCTCTGCTGAAGGCTACAGAGTTTCAATTATAGAAGATAAATAAATCCCAGATACCAGGGCCTCCACTTGGGTCGCCGGGCAGGGGGGAGGGTGGTCGTGGCTGACCTGCAAACCACCACAGGCCCCTCGCCCAGGCTGCCCCATGCCCCAAGGGAACCCCCCACCCTGATCCGGGACACACTTCAGAGCAAACCAGCTGGCCCCCACCCGTGCACCAGGCCTCTATCCTATCTAATAATAGAGTAATATGCGAATTGACCATCACTCCAGCACACAAGATAGCTGCTCCCATGTGGTCAAAGATGGCTGCCCCCATGTGGACACAAGATGGCCGCCACAAGATGGCCAGCAAGGGAGGGCAGTTGGGTGGGACCAGGCCTACAAGGAAGGGCAGTTGGGGGTGATCAAGCCTGCAGGGGAGGGCAGTTAGGGGTGACCAGGCCAGCAGAGGAGAAAAGTTGGAGGTGACTGGGCCTGCAGGGAAGGGCAGTTGGGGGGGACCCAGGCCTGCAGGAAAGGGCAGTTAGGGGTGACCAGGCCTGCAGGGGAGGGCAGTTAGGGGCAAACAGGCTGGCAAGGGAGTGGTTAGGGGGTGACCATGCTGGCAGGCAGAAGTGGTTAGGGGCAATCAGGAAGGCAGGCAGGCGAGCAGTTGAGAGCCAGCAGTCCTGGATTGTGAGAGGGCAGTTGGACATCCCTCGAGGGGTCCCAGATTGGAGAGGGTGCAGACTGGGCTGAGGGACACACCCTTCCATGCACGAATTTCATTCACTGGGCCTCTAGTTTGTATTATAAACATTATTGTGTTGGTCCTTAGAATAGAATCCTAGTGGTGTTATTTGATAGCTGGTCACTGTTTGATTAATAAAGCGGGGAGAGGTGAGGGGAAAGTTTCCTTTAGGGAAGCTGGCCCAGGCTGAGGATGCCTGGGTCTACTGTGCCTCTCCTAGCTCAGACTCTTTAGCAAAGTAAAAGCACTGGGTTAGATTACATCTAAGTCTAGCCAACTTGAGCCTTGAATAATTTTATACAAAGTTACCAATGTGGTGTTAGAAAAATTGCACTCATTATCCTTTAATTTTAGATCTAGGTTTGTAGAAAGCCATTTTAATTCTATCAGTTCTAACACCACAATATTTCTGGCTGAAACAATTGCCTTTAGTCTTAACTTCCATCAAATTCATTCGTTATGCTGCTACCAGAGAGATTTTTTTGGAAGTAAAATCCCCGGCTGCATCATTCCCCTGTGTAGGAATCCGCAGTAGCCATCCTCTCACAAATGCAAGATGCCCATGATCAGAGTGGTTCCTGTGTTTCATCTTGAACTCTGTGCCCTTCTGTACCAAACGATGTACAGTTGTTGGAACATTGTGAGTTATTTCACATTTCCATGCACTTGCTCTGATTGTTCCCTCGGCCTGGAAAGCTAGCTCTCTCTCTGTCCCTGTTGGATGGTGGATACTTTCAAGACTTAGGAAAACGTCAGCTTCTCTGCATGAGCCTCTCCTTTCTGGACCTCCATGTAGCAGGTTCACCCTCACCCTGCCCCATGTAGAACTCACTGCTCCTTCTTTGGTGGATCCATGCCCCAGACCAAGAGATGCTTTAACACTTATTATCTACCCACTCCCCCTAACATTATTGACAGTAAAGAATGTTACATCCCTCTTTACATCTCTTGTGTTTAGCACAGTGCTTGATATATAGCTTATAAATATGAACAGAAGAATACAAACATGACTAGAATGAAAGAGAAAGCATCAGTTGTCTCAAAAGCACATCTTGCTTTTAAATTATCAAGTTTTTGGCTGAATGCATTCAGAGATGGGGATGGACAAGAAAAAGAATGTGTGTGAAGAGTGGAATACATTTTGTAGGGAGAAGGTCTTTAATTCCACTGCCATATTGTTTTCAGCTACTGCTGCTTCTATTATTTCTCCTGGCTCTTATAAATAAAAAATTTAGAATTTTCTGGTGTCTAATATGGTATCAATGCACCAAAATGTCTTTTGAAATATGCTTATTTCATTTGGACAGAAAACCAGAAATGCTGGATAGCAGTGCCTATGCTGCATTGGGAAATAATTTGAGAGAATAATGGCTCAGAATTCAGTAATTATTTTAGGCTGCCTTTTCAAATTCAAGGGACCAGACACTTATATGTTTTTGTAATATCACAGCAAATGGACCAACGCACAGACTCCTATGTGTGAAAGATTTTATACACGTGCTTACATTTTTGATTAATTTATTCATGATCCTGCTGACATTCATGGAACACCTTCTTCTGCTGAGCACTACACTAGATGCTTTGCAATAAAAAAGGTGGATTGGAGGACAGCACTGTGATTTTTCTGGACCAAGTCCCTGATACTTGGAGACTTGCACATTTAATGTGGGCACACGATTACCCAACCCGGGCTGTCCAGGAGCCCCATCTTCTGCTGGATGTCTTGCCATATCCATCATATTTACACAAGACCTCTGTTCGTTTTCCAGATACATCATATGTATTCTCCCACCTTTGGGCCACCAAATAGGTCTTTTCTCTGCTTGAATCCCTCTTCTCAGAGAACTCCCCTGACCTTTCAGGACGTAGCTTGTGTCAGTTCCTCTGGGAAGAGTTTTCTGATTGCAAGACCAGGTCAGCTCCCAGGTTGAAGCTGTGCTTCGTAGGCCTTACTGCCACCACAATGAGTTAATGCATGCAGCTATTTCCTATCTGGTCTTCCCTTTGGAATGTAAAGTACATGAGGGGACCATCTGTGTGTCTCTTTCCCCTCATGTACCTCTAGAGTCCAGCTCTGTGCTGATATGTAGCGGCCTTTAAAAAACATTTGCTGAATGAATAAGTGAAATAATAATGGCAAATTTGCTAGAATGGACTACTTCCTCCTTCCCATTTTGCAGCTCCTACACCACTTTTCCTTATTCACAAAGAAATTCTTGGTGATATAATGATACTCAATGAGACTCAGGGAGCATTTCCTTTTCTGGAAGAGCTTTGTTACTATTTGAGCTTCGTGCATAGGCCCTGTGGCTGCTGGTGACACTCTGGCCCCGTCCGCCTGTGCTGGGTCCTTCTCGGATAAAAGGAATGGAGAGACGGGATTAACTAACTGATCACCCTTCCCCATCCAACATAATCTTGGAGAAATAGCAAAAAAAAAAAAAAAAAAAAAAAAAAAAAAAAAAAATCGGCTTTGGCCATAAAGATAACAATCTCTTTTCCTGCATGGAAGATAGAATCAAGTTGCTCATTTATGGATAAAATAAGGCTTTCAAAATAGCCAATCTAGCAAAGGCAGTGAGAACCAGGAGCAGAGATGAAAACATGTAACAATTCATTTTAGAGAAATGTCCTATAAACTGATCACGTAGTTGGAGCTTTAAAAGGCCCCAGATACAATCATGTTCTGTAGAGGCCCTGAAATTGACTCCGGCGCTGAAGAGATCCTAAGCAATATTACCCAGGGAGGAAGAGGAATGGGGCATCCATCACAGTGTCATGTTCTGCCTTGTCTCAAATTACAAAGTCTGATGCGGTCCAGAGTTGAGGAGTGGTGTCCTTATTTTGTGTCTGACTATCCTACACGGGTTATCAGAGTCTCCTGGGCAAACCCTCCTTGGCCTTGGTTTTAAAGAGCCCCATCTTTTTTGATTATCTCAGCATCCCTTCCTCCTGGCCTCAGAGATAAATGGCCTGTGAGATCTCTTCTTGGATGCTTCTCATTTCATTCTATCAGGGTGGCTCTAAATAGGGGCCTGCCCTAAAATGCCTGCACTTTTCTTCTTAGAAGGTGTTTGGTGAGTCCCACCAAGCACATGAGCAGAACAAAGCCTCTCCTCCCTCCGTGGAGTTGTGCAAATGCAGTAGGACATATTTCAGCGGAAGCCTTTTCTGTTTACATGACTTTTGGAAATCTTATTATAATAAACACCCAGAAACATTGTATTTTGTGATTCTAATAAAAATCAGAATTGCACCCTTTCTTGTGAGCTGTTTTCTTGCATTCCCTAAAGATTCCAAGGGTCCATGTGTTTTTAGGTTGGGTTTTCCCATGCCTTTGCAAACCGAGGCCTTTCGGTGTATCTCTACCGACAGCATCAGTGTCAGCTAGGGAAACGGGAGATTCCTGGCACCATTCCAGCCCTGTTTTATCATAAACTCTGGTAGAGGGGCCCTGTAGTATGTGTCCTAACAGGTTCATATAGGTAAGCTTGTCTGAAGTTTACCTTTGTGTTGATTAAAAATTTAAAAAAATGGGCTTCCTAATCAAATTAATAGTTAAAAAAAAGATTATGAGGCAATGGTTTAACTTTCCCAGAGCAAAACTGAATAGCACTATTTAAAGCAGCATTATTTATATATTAATAACAAATGGCTAACCATACATGGTTTTATTAAATGGGATAATATGTGTAAAATACTCAGAATAGTGCCTGACAAACATGTAAGAAATGTTGCACAATTGTTTGAAAGTATTATTATTAGGTCACACACAATATTCATTCATTAATTATGATTTTCCCTCATCTCCTAGAGAGTATTTTAAGAGTCTTAACACAGATACAAGTGAAACAATAGTTAATAAATTTGAGAGACAGTAAAAATAATCACATTACAAATGAAGGTATGCCATAGAATACTTGTGACTCTTCTAATTAGAATTTTTCATGTAACTTGTATTCCTGTGTATATCTAAGGTAAACAGGACTGGCTAACTATTTACCCAAAGGTTTCCTTTTTCTCGGTGGGGGCATTTCTCTGCCTGGCCTACAAAACCCTCTTCTGCTGCCCTCTACTCTTTCTTTCCAAGACCCCAGGTGGGAAGTTACTGACTGCAATATGTCAGAGCCCTGGCAGTTTGGGACCCTAAATGCACAAAGATGACCTTCCTTCCATCCTACACACTGCCAGTCAGATTTGACTAGACAAAGACTTCTATTGCAGTAAGCCAAAGAGCAGTTGAGTTCCTTTGAATAAAATAGGATGTATTTGAATTCTGTACATACAGGATGGGCCAAAAGTAGTTTACAGTTGTGAGTATGTGAAAACAGAGTTTATTCTTGTATTATGGCTTAATTACTGTATTATTTTTCATATGAACAACTGCAGATCTACTTTTGCCCACCTGGTATTTAACTCTGTAACATAAGTTTAACAGGAGGTTTAATGCCAGTTTCACCTACATACATTTCAGTGGCCAGGGTCAAAGGTGAGTACATAAAGATATAAGTATGAAAGGTCCCATGCTTCTCTGGGGCATCATACATATCCAACTTGCCTCCTTATATAAGAGTGGAAAGCAGCTACCTGCTCTCTGATGAAATAAAGGGCTGTGTTACAACTGGTGTGGTGGTTAAATGAATGGGCTCTGTATTCAAATAGAGATGCATTCAAGTTTAATGTTGTACTAGCTGTTTAATTTCGGGAAGCCACGGCACATTTCCAAGGCTCAGTTATGTCAGTAGTATATGGGGATAAAATTGTAAAGATAAATGAGGCAAATGTGTTGGGAAGACCTCATCCAAATGCCTCACCTCCAGTCAATGTTAACTACTTTATTGTATAGACATTAGAAAACAAATAGGAGAGAAATAGATGAATACCCTGTATCAGAGGCCCTGCCTGGGTTGGAGAACCTATACCTCATGCCAGAATCTTATTGCAAGACAGATGTTCTGAGCCTGGCATGCAAGGGGTGCATTTGTAGGAGAAAGAGGAAGGGAAACTCTGCCTTTTCATATACAGTCACTTGCATAATATTTTCTTCTTGAGTTCTTGAATCCCCAACAAGAACTGAGTGTATGCTTGGGAAGAAGACTCATGAATTAATATTTTTCCCAATAGAGAAGCTCAGAGAAACTTTGAAGTGTTTATTAAAGAGTCGATAACGAGGAGAAAACTTTTTGAAAATCATATTAAAAAGTACCTCCCAAACTGCTTCAATAATTTAACCTTGAAATCACAAGACTCTACTGAAATAGAAAGAGCACATTTTTCTCTCCCCTCACCATCCCTCGCGGATCACATGTGTGCTGACAGCAATGACGGCCTCTTTCTAGGAGTCGGTGACACAATGATACTCTTTTTGTGACCAATCGAATAATTACTGAAGTTGAAATTTATAATCCTGATTTCGACTATTCCATAATGACATCAATTTAAGCTTAATACTGCTCTTACCTTTTGACAAAAATAAGGTTTAATATGCCTCTTCTTCTAGAGGGGGTGAAATAAGGAAAGACTTTATTATACAAGATAATTAAAATTCTTCCTGAGGTTAAAAGTGATTTTAAAAGACTCACAACATGAGATAATTAGACCTTATTAGACACTTTATCTGCTTCACTGAAGTCACTTTTCCAGGATGATAAAATGTGCCTTTGTCTTTTTTTAGAAAGCTGGATACCAAATTTTGGGGGAAAAATGATCTTTCCTCCTCCTCTAAGACTCAGCACGTGACTGTGTGAATGGATTTGGGAAAATAATTTAATGACAGGGTTACAGTTTCCAAAAGCTAGACCTTTATAAAATGTGATGGTTTTCAAGTGCGTATTCATTTTTCTAGTGGAATTACATTTTACCCTCTATTTTTAGTTAGTTAACAGAAAATGATATGAATTTGTGTTTCCTGAATCCCTCCACCCCCCCACCCCTTACATTGGCAGGCAGAATAATAACAGATTAGTTTTGGGATGTTTAACAAAATCCTTTTGTTACTTGACAGACTCATTTATGCTTTTTTGTGCCATAACAGGTGAGGCAAAGCATGCCAGTGTTTGTGTGTTTAATGTCTAATGAACATATAATGTGGGTTATTACAATAACCATGCAGTAGTGGATGCTATTTTTTAGATGAAAAGCAGCTCAGACATTTAAAACACACGATGTTTTTGTCAGAGGAAGCAGGTCCCCCAGGAGCATGGGAGTGTTGCCAGAGTTCTAAACTGGATCCCTCCATGAGGCCTGATACTGCCTTTCTCTTCTGCTTGTAGGCCCAGTGACAGGGATGCTGTGACTGCCACGCTCTGCTAATGGCTTTTTGGGCTTCCAATGGATTTTAACAATGCTCGACGCAACTAACTATAAGTGATTCAAATACTGCTTGTTTGTGCCCATACATTTATATCCAACTTATTTATATCTGTTGATCAGTGGTTGGAAAGAAATTGTTCTACTTTCTCTTTAAGAAAACATGTCTGTTCTGTTGACAATGTCTTACAATACAGATTTTATGAAATCATTCTTGCCTTCAAAGTGACCCTTTCCTTTGGGGAAAGGCAAAGGTTTAGCTAGATCAGTGTATCAAGGGCCAAGTAAAATATGGATATCTTTTTGATGGAAGGCTAAGTACATAGAATTGGTAAGTAAGTGTCTATTTCAAGGTAAAATATCCAGATGGGAAGTAGTAGGCTTTGATGGATAAATGGCTTCTGTCATACTTTCACAGGCTCTATTGTAAATGATGTAAATTGTTGCTTTAAAGAGAAATTTAAACAGTAAAATAAAAATAGGATTAAGCCAAATGGTGAGCATCAAAAATATCCATTAAATAAGGTTTTAAACATTTTCACATAAGTATACTGCTGCTTTTCAGGGTACAAGTGCTATGTACCATTTTTGTCTTCATTAAGCTAGTACCTCCTATTAGGAAGAGTAGACACCTTTAGGGTCCTATTAATGAATAAATGTTAATAAAAAGGTGCACAAAACATGAACATACAGCTTAACCCATTATTGCAAAGCAAATGAGCACACGGCCAACTGGCAGGTAAAGAAACTGAACACTGGCAGCACAGCTGGGTTTTGTGTATTGATTTGGAATCAGGTAAATTTGTTACATCTTTATTAATTCTAATAGTCAATGAATCATTTACATTTTCTATATACACTTATGTCATCTATGGGAAATGAAAATTTGGCTTCTTTCTAATCCTTTTCTTTTTCATTTTTCTTGTGCCTTACTGCACTGCCTAACACCTCCGGTTTAATGTTGCATAGAAATAACAAGGGCATCCTTGTCCTTCCACAATCTCAGAAAGAAATGTTGAATGTTTCACCATTAAATAGAACGGTTGACTTTTTTGGTCGTTTGCTAATATTTATCTTGACAGGATGTTGAGTTTTATTAGATGCCTTTTCTGCCTCTGCAAATCATCATAATACTCAGTAAATGCACTGAATTACATTGATTGATTTTCTAATGTTAAAACAACTTTGAGTTCTTGGGCAAATCAAAGTTGGTCATATTGTATTATTTCTATATATATAGCTGGATCCAATTTGCTGTTCTTTCATTTAGAATATTTGAATCTCTGTTTATAAGTGAGACTGGCTTTTCCTTTTTCTTTCTTGTCCAGTTTTGGGACCATGGTTATCTCGGCTTCAAAATCATTTGAATAGCATATCCTCTTTTTTAAATCTCTGGAAGATTTCTTGTAAGATGGTAGTTATTTTTTTTTCTCAGATATTTACAACAACTTGCTGGTGAAGCATCTAGGCCTGGAGTTTTCTTTATGGAAATATTTAAAATCTATTAATTTTATGTCAGCTTCCCAAGTTGTGTATTTCTAAGGAGTTGTGAATTTCATCTAAAATTTCAAAAATTTTGGTGGAAGATTGTTTCCCCCCTCCTGTTGCCATTTTTAGTGTCTGCAGTATTGCGCTCCCTCCTCTTCATCTTTCCTGATACTCGTCATTTGTGCTTTCTCTTTTTCTCCCATGATCCATTTCTCAAGGTGTTTATAAACTGGGATTTTTTTTGTCCTTCTCATGTATATTTGTGTTCTGTTACAATAATTTATAGTCATGCCTTTATTGTTTCCTTCTTTTTATTTTCTTTGGGTTTAATTTACTTTTCTTTTAAAAAAAACATTTTTATTGATTTTTAGAGAGAGAGGAAGGGAGAGGGAGAGAGAGAAAAACACCAATGTGAGAGCATAACATGGATCAGCTGCTTCCTGCATGTCCCCTACTGAAGATGGGGCCTGCAACCTGGGCATGTGCCCTGACTGCGAATGGAACCTGTAACCTTTTTGGGTGCATGGGTTGATGCTCAACCACTGAGCCACACCAGCGGGGCTAGCTTTCCCCTTTAGAGGAGGGAGAAGTTATTATTGACTCTCCAGCGGGAAATAAGTAAGAAGTTGATTATTGATACTTGTGATTGTAGGCACCGATATTCTGTTGCATAGAGTAATAAAATAACAAGTTTACCACTAATTGATATATATGTGCTCATAAGAATCAGCATTACTATAAATGGCAATGAAGGTGACATCAAACATTGGCAAGAGAAATACACATAATAGACATGGTTGGAGGGAATCATTGTCACTCAAGAGGTTTCCTACAAAAGAAAGTTAATAAACCCGGTTTTAGAAACACAGTTGGGAACAGCTGGTTGAGGGTAATGGAGAGGGAAACAGATGTGATATCACCAGCGTGGATGGCTGGGCAGTTAGAGGAGGGGAATGTACATCTTCATATAGATTATAAAACAGGTGCAGGGATGTGATCTGGTTGTGATGGGAAAGTGGAAGCATCCAGACATCTGCTGAAAGCCTTATTCTGCTGAAAGTAGGGCTTTGAGAATATCTTCAATTGCCTTGATGAGACTTTGTTTTCGAAGAAGATAGACATTGTAACATGTAGAACTTTGGAGCTAATTATTATCAGGAAGGAAGAACTTACTGGTGATGCAAAAGTAATAGAAGACATCTCAAATTTCATCAGAGAAAAATAAGCCTATTCCCAGAGTAATCAAACATATAGATTAGTGTTGAAGAAATCTAAAATAAAACCAGAGGCAAGTATGGTCCATAGGCAGGTGTTTATAGAGGAGAATGTGGCTTAAGATAAGTAGAAAGCCCCCCCTGGAAATCCTGAAAATAAAATAAAATGCACAATAAAAAGGAGAAGTATATAAAGAAACCGGTGTACCTGTCTAATAGGCCCTTTGCTGAGCTCTAATTTTTTTTTAAAAATATATTTTTATTGATTTTTTACAGAGAGGACGGGAGAGGGATAGAGAGTCAGAAACATCGATGAGAGAGAGACATCAATCAGCTGCCTCCTGCACACCCCCCACTGGGGATGTGCCCACAACCAAGGTACATGCCCTTGACCGGAATCGAACCCGGGACCTCTCAGTCCACAGGCCGACGCTCTATCCACTGAGCCAAACTGGTCAGGGCGAGCTCTAATTTTATAGGGAATCCACTGGTGTTAAAAGGAGACTCACATAACAAAAACTACAGAGGATGATGGAAAAACGAAAAATCCAACTTCTATAGGATATATGAATATGAGTATAAATGCTAAAGAAACTGAAAGTATTGTAGCTGGGCTGAGCCTGTGGGGTGGTGGTCTCAAGCTGGCCCTGTTTAACATCATTCCCAGATATAGGTGAAAGGGCACCTCCTACCTGTACACTATTCACTAGATGTCTAGGTTCTACCTCCTATCCCTTTGCTGGAGATTTGCAGGGCGGGGGGGGGGGGGGTAATTTGTACAGGGCCACAAAATATCAGGTCATAGAAATCCCAATGGTAACATCTTAAAAATTATAGGACAGTGATATTAGAACCAGGATATTGACATTGATATAGTCCATCAATCTTAATTCCAATTTATTCAACTTTGCTTGTACTAATGTGTGTATGTGTTTAGTTATATATTATTATACTACACTAGAGGCCTGGTACATGAAAATTCAAGCTCTGGAGTGGGGGAATCCCTCAGCCCAGCCTGCCCCCTCTCACAGTCTGGGAGCCCTCAGGGGTGGGAGGTAACCCAGTGATCAGGGGAAGGCGATGCCCCCATCACATCTCTGCTGCTGCCACTGCTGGCAAAGCAAGCCTCGGCCGGCCCTGGTTACCTGAGCCTCGGGCAGCCCTGGGCAGCTGGGCAGCTGACATCATAGGCTTGCCTATGTCTCAGGCCTGCTCTGGGTGGCTGGGGGGCTCAGGGCGGGTCTAGCCGCACCTCGTGCCTGCCACCTTGGCAGGGCTGAAGGACTGGGGGGTCCCGGGGGGGCTGAGAGGACTGGGCACCGCCATCTTGTGGCTATGGGTGCCACCATCTTTGTCACAGCGTGACAGTCAATTTGCATATTCCCTCTTATTAGATAGGATGTGTATGTTCATGGAGCTACCACAACAGTTCCATCACCACAGAAATGTCCTCACATTGACCTTTATAACTGGACCCATTTCCCTCTAGTATGTCCTGCCCAATTCCTGGCAACATTTAATCTGTTCTCTATTTCTAAAATCTTGCCTTTTTTTTCCTCCCTCACAAATGTTATTCAAATGAAATCCTTTAGTATGTAATCTTTTGGGATTGGCTCTTTTACCCCAGTAGTTTGGTATTCTTAAGGAATAAGAAAAAAAGATATAATCTATTTTATGGAAGAAATAAATGCACATTCAATTGGCATGTTTTCTTTACTAGAAGTAGTATTCAAAGTGGAAGGCCTAGAGTGGACCATATGCTGCCAAATGTGTATGACCAGTTCCAATCTTTATTTTAAGCTCCAAACCCAAATTTACACTTCCTTCTGGGAAGTTCCACATGGATCACTGAAGAAAACTCAAAAGTAACATGTTCAAAATCAAATGTGTCACATGTCATTCTTTCCCCCTCCACAAAAGTATCCTCTGTTCCACCTGTACTTCCTTACTTCCTGCCTTAACTACAGGCACTTTAATCCCTAAAATCACCAGTCTTATCTTCATGTCATAATCAGCATTTCTCACCCATGCTGTCCATTCACTGCACCTCAGGATCTCATTGTCATTAGCACCTTAATTATTTTTCCTACTGTAAATACCTCTGGGTTATGCTTCTCTCCATTCCCATTGCCCATTTCTTAGTAGGGCCCTCAACATCTCTCCTCTAAACTATTGCTAAGCATCTTAGCTGCTCTCTTTCACTTCCTCTTCCTTAAATCTCTCATCAACCTCATCATTTTTCTAAAGCAATTATCTTATCATATTCGTTTCATATTGATTACACTCATCCTATTTATTTGGAGCACATTTTTCTTTTTCTAAAATTTCAGCCTTTTTGTAAATACTTACTCTTTTATTTCCGCTGTTCATACCCAGTTTTGAGCTTTCCTAGGAAGGATGATCCCACATCTCTGAGGTATTAAGTGAACCCTCATAAAGTACAACAAAGAAAGTTGATTTAATTTGAAAAAGGCTTGAACTTTATAGTTTCTAAATCTTTATCAGATTTTAATCACTTAAATAGTGGTTGTTCATTTGGAATAGTTGATTAAAGAGTTTAAATTAAGTGGACTACCTCCTGAAGACATTCAGCTCTCTGTAGTTTTTGTTTATTTGCAAACTGTGTGGTCTAATTTTTCCTATCTAATTGTGCCCATTGAAAAATCTATTTAATTTTTAAAAAGTAACCTACTTCGCCCTATGTTATAGATCCATTTATTCTTTAGCAAGTAATCCTCTACTTCCTCCTATGGTATAAGCCCATTAGTTAACCTTTTCAGTTTTTAAAAGGTAATCTTTTAAAAACTGAACCCATGTTAGAGGTCAACTGATTGAGTAGGCATGTCTTCTAAATTCTATTTGTTTCTTTACTAATTTCAAGCCTGTGTTCTTTGGGCCAGTATTCTCCATGATAGACATCTGGGTTTTAGGTTTCACTCATCCAATATTGACAATTTTTACCCATAATTTGACATGTAATTTTGTGAATAAAAGTATTTAAGATTGCCTAGCTGGTGTGGCTCAGTGGTTGAATGTCAACCCAAGAACCAAAAGGTTACTGGTTCAATTCCTGTTCAGTGCACCTGCCTGGGTTGCAGCCTCAATCCCTGGAGGGAGTCCTGCAGGAGGCAGCCAATCGATGTATCTCTCTCATTGATGTTTTTATCTCTCTCCCTCCCTCTCCCTTCTTCTCTCTCTAAAAAAATCAATAAAAAAACTTATATTTTTAAAAAGTATTTAAGATTTTAAAGTATTTTATTGGCCTTTGACCCAGGGGCAGTTCCCAATTATGAACTCAGTTCCAGGTGGACAAACTTTTATTTAAAGGAGCACACTATAATATTTTGTCTTACTGCTGTACATTCTCTGTCACAAGCACTCAGATCTGCCATGGGAGCACAAACCAGCATAAATGAAACATAATCAAATGGGTGTGGCTAGGTTCCAATAAAAACTTTGTTTGAGCTCTGGAATGTGGACTGTAGTTTTTTAACCCCTGCACTAAGCCATATGAAATCGATCTAAACTCCTCATTACTGAGGTTCACCAAGGAACTACATTCTGAGACCTCCTCACAAATGAGTGAGTTGATGCCATGCTCCCACGTGGTGATATGCTCATTGAAACTATGCTTGTGTGTAATGGGCATATGTTTTCCTATTTGTCCTCTGGCATTGTGATGAATGAAAGCTGCCCTGGATGAAATAGATCCATGCTATTTAGAATAAAAAAGATAAACATTCTTCTTTATATCACTGCTATGGGTTTTCTGTCTCATGTTAGGTTTCAGACAATTGATTTTGCTATCAAATTGTCCTACAGGATGAATATGCATGATTTAAATATCTCAAATCCCAAGTGATCACTTTTGGCAGATGTCCTCCAACATTTAATTGGCTTATATCCAATGACCTTTTATCAAGTGATTTATGTTCACAGAGGTATAGTTTTAACCAGCCTGTCTTTAAGAGATCTCTAAGAAATTACATTTTTGAAAGGTAGGCATTCTGTGAATGTTATATATTATGAAAGGCCCTATGCTGTTTGAAAAGTTTCCAAAACACTGATTTAAGACATTCCCTATAATATAAAGTTCTTGGATCTTTATTGCCCACTTGTCCTTGTAGTAGGACAGACCTGGAACTGTTTCCTCCGGAAACCATGGCTTTTCCCCTCAGGTGTTATTTTGGCTCATTTCCTTCTGAAATAGATAGTCTTATATTCAAGAACATGTCCTGATTGAATTCTTTTATTTTCTTAGGACCCCAGGAGAACAGGAGGATGAAATTCTTTCTTCCAGGTAATTGATCAGTAACACATATGGAGTCTGTCCTTTCTCAATGTCAGATAATTTGAAATTGAGTTTTCTGCTTTGAAATTCTGAGAGTTAAAATCAGAAAATTACAATTCATGGAACATTTCTGGATTGATATCAATATTTTCTCTGTGTATCAATTTTGAAAATGTTTTTTAGTGGTAAAGGGTAGCAGAATATGCCACCCCAAAAGATGCCTCTTTGGCCTAAGGATGATTTTGGGTTGATTATTTTTGAGAAACAGCAGATACCGGAGACACTCTGAAAAAAGAGTAGAAGTTTTCCATTTTGTAAGGGATATTTAAAGGAAATCATCTGTAAATGTGTCTTTCTCTCTGTTCCAGGACAAGAAGGGTGACTCTAAATCACAGGAAAGTATTATCAATGGAGGAGGCACCTACTTATTTCTGCATAACAAATCTTATCCTTGTTTACTGTGCTGTCCTTGGTGACTTCCCATAATTGGCTTCTCCTTTTCCTTCAACATCTTTTTTGGTTTATATCTGAAGACTAGAGGCCCATTGCATGAAGATTCATGCAATAGGCCTTCCTTCCCCTGGCTGCTGGCACCACTTTTCCTCTGGCACCCGGGACCCAGGCCTTCTCTCTGGCCGCAGTGGAGAAGCCAAGCCTCTTCAGTCTTCAGTCTTCAGTCTTCGCTCCCTGCCTGCAAATGCAAATTAACCCGCCATATTTGTTTGGTTAATTTGCATACTCACTCCTGATTGGCTGATGGGCATCATGGAGGTATGGTCAATTTGCATTTTTCTCTTTTATTAGTGTAGATGGTGTTTAAGGTAATGACTTGGGAGATCTTTGGGGAGTTATTCATTTTCCCTGAGCATCACCCTTGTATATATAAGGTACATATGTTAACAAAACTTCTGTTTGTTTTTTTTCTTGTAGTTTACCTATTATCACAGGGGGTCTCAGCCAAGAACTCAGAAGGGTATAGGGGAAATTATTTTTTCTTCCCTACAGAGGCCTGGTATTCCATAGAAACTGCCATATTGCAGAGAGAAAAAAAGGTGCAAAGCACATGTTGGTAAGTGGGCTCTCTGGGCCCTCCAGCCAGGAATCAACCAGATCAGTTCCATGTACAGTTTCACTTGAACAAAGTTTCTACTGCCAAAAGGTTGAGAATGATTGCCTAGAGGCATTTTAATCCTTGGAATTTAGCTGTCTGAGAGCTGTGTAACAGACCACATCTAGTAGTTTTTCATAAAACTGCTCTTACAGAACTATGTTTGGTGTCATTGCTTTGGCTTTTTTGTTGAGCTTTATTAAAAGAAACAGTCCAATGAAGCTTATTAATACATGTTTGGTAAGGCTATCACTTAAGACATTGCCTTCCATTTCATATACACTGTCCTTCTATAAATATGCATTAAAGAATTTCCTTCTTGAATCAGAAATTTGGACACTCCTATGAAATTGATTTTCTTTAATTTCATAAATATTATGAATTCCACAATTATTATTGTTAGTCATTTTGGAAGGTCCTGAATTTGAACCTTTCCCCTGGAAACTAATTAGATGCAGTTTGGCATACTTTTTTATATGTGACTTTGTCTAAATTTCTTTTATTTATTAACTAGAGGCCCAATGCACGAAAATTCGTGCAAGAATGGGCCTTCCTCCCCCTGGCTGCCAGCACCACCTTCATTCTGGCCAGAGCCACTTTTCTGCTCCAGCCCAGAGATGCCTTTCCACCTTCCCACACTGCCCAGAGGCCCAGTGCCTATATATGCAAATTAACCTGCCATCTTTGTTTGGTTAATTTGCATACTCACTCCAGATTGGCTAGTGGGCGTTGCAAAGGTACAGTCAATTTGCATCTTACTCTTTTATTAGTGTAGATTGTGTGCCTCCATGTCCTTATTTACTTTTATCTGCATGATTGTATGTATTTCTCTCAATTTATTTAAATCCAATTTGGATGAAATGAGCTTGTCAAATATATTCTCTGTTACCAGGCATACAAATCCCCTTTAAACAAAGGAGAAATTTATTCTGTTATTTAATGAAAAATCCAGGGATAGAATTGGTTTCAAATTTTGCTTGATCAAGGGTTCAAGTAAATGCCACAAGAATATGGTTTCTTTCTCTCCATCGCTTCTGTGTTGGCTTTATTTTCAAAAAAATTATCACCTTGTTTGGCAATAACAATAGGTCTATAAAAGGTATAGCTTGGATCTTGGGTGGTTGGCATATTGTCAGAATTCTCCAGAGAAACAGATCCAATAGAATATATATATATATATATATATATATATATATATATATATATATATATATGTATTAGTTGGCAAGATAAGAGGTAGGCAAATCCCAAGATCTGCAGAGTATGCAGGCAAGAGAGCTAATGGTTTAGTTACCATCCAAATGCCAGCAAGCTTTAGAATCAGGAAGAAGAGCTGATATTTCAGTTTGAGTCTGAAGGCAGGACAAAAATCAATATCCCAATTCAAAGGCTGCCAGAAAGAAAGAATTCTTTCTTACTAGGGGAAGGTCAATATTTTTCTTCTATTCAGGTCTTCCACTGATTGGAAGACCTAATTGGAAGGCCCACCCACATGAGGGAGAGCAATCTGCTTTACTCAGTTTACCAATTCAAATGTTAATTTCATCTGGAATATCCTCACAGACACACCCAGATATTGTTTGACCAAATATCTGAGCACCACATGCCCAGTCAGGTTGACACAATAAAATCCCGAAAGCATCTATAATTAAATCTCATTTGGTGTGAGTCACTTGATTTTGGTAATGTGTTCATGGCTGGCCAATATTTGAGGCTGGGAACGAAAGGTACTGTTTCCTAGGCCTAGATTACATAATATATCCTGGTCATGGGGATGATGTCAGCAACATGAGAGGAGAAATAAAGGCTGAGGGTGCAGAGGGATGGTTTTCTGAAATCCAAAGCAGAATACACCTAACACCAAAAAATAAGTGATTGTTGGAGCAAAACAAGAAAACAAATGTACATTTATTGAAATGTAACTAAAAAATGTAATGACATGGAGTTGTTTTTTCAGTACTCTAAAAATGAAAGCATTCAATTATCTTTTATGGGCTCTGGAATGGTAATTTGTACAGGGTGACCATAAAATAATGGGACTGTTTTTTTGTGTTTTTTGTTAAATAAAAAAACTTATATAGTCAAATGAGAATACATTCCAGGTTATTACCTTGGGGACTTACAACATAATGAAAATAACTATCACTAATTGAATGTCTGCTCTTCCAGGAATTTAGGAATGTAGCTAAGAGAAAACAACATTATTTTATTTATTTATTTATTTATTTATTTATTTTTAAAACAACATTGTTTTCAATGCTAACCACCAAAGTCTTCTCCAAATCAGTCTCTTTGGGCATAACAAGAATGTCCTTGGGTATAAGAATAAAAGATAACTCCACTGATTTAAAAAACACAACAAACACACACATAAAACTCCAGAAATGTTGGTGGTTGGGAGTCAGAAGGAGATATAAGGAACATGTTGGGAGTGACAGGGAGTAACTCTAGTAGGAAAGTTGGTTGGTAATAGGAAATACCCCACAACATTTCTAATATTCATTTTTAAGTCTGTTAATGTTAATATTCTGTTAATGTCTACTAGGCACAAATGCCTTGTGTGGTGGTAGGTCAGAGAAATCAGAGAGAAGGGGCTGTGCTTCTATAGGGTGGCAGTTTGAGAAAAGAGGAAGGTACAGGAGGTAAAATGTGAAAGTGACCAAAGTTTTAACAGCAACAAGCATTCAGAAGGAAATTTGACCATGTAATGTAAGCCTAAATGGGCACAGCTCGTATTCCGTCTCAGATCTGATTCTGAAGCCCATGTTCTTCATTTACTTTATGCTACACTCCTTAGCATTATTTCATCTAATTTTCAACTGTTTTATGAGCTTACCATTTAGACTTGCCTTTAGTTACTTGATATTTATAATGGGATATAGAATTGCCAGTGAATGGAGGAAATAGTATATTTGCATGATTGGTACACTGTCTTCCTAAAGGAGAATCCACACAGAAAGCCAATGGAAGTCTAATAGGCAGGAGTGATGTCAGTGTCACCGCAACTTGTTTTTGTCTCTCTCCTCAACTTATCCTTCATTTTGTTTCCCCCTTACCAACAAAAACTTGTCATCTGCCCATGGAAAAAAGTGCGTCTGAGGGAGCTGTGGGATCCAGTACCATATGCCAAGGGATCCGAGAGGAATCTTGTCCACCATGGGTAATAGGCAGACAGACTTCAGCCCCAGCTGGGGATACTGCAGTGGCCTGTCAACCAGCTGTGGCCCTTGTTGTCCATAGTCTGCTTGTTCCTGGAGAACACTGACTTAGACAATCACTCACAGATGAGAGACCCTTAGTGGAAGTCCAGATTTCCAGCACTCTACTGGAAATATCTCTATCTCTATTTATCTCTATCTCTCTATCTCTATCTCTATCTCTATCTCTATCTCTATCTCTATATCATCTATAATCTATATCATCTATCATCTATATCATCTATCATCTATCTATACATATATGAGTTTGCAGTCATTGAAGTGAGTAAGACGAATAGTTTGACTCTATCTGTGTTCCTTCTCCTCCCTCCCAAGGTGGCACAGCTCAGGGCCAAGAAAGATCTTCCTCAGCTCATTATGTCTCTTATGGCAGAAAGGGATAGAGTGTGTGAGCACTCGGCTTCCCCAGCTGGGTGGGACGCTGCCAAACGGCCTCATTTCTCAATTACCTCATCCAAAGTACTGAACTGTGAGCTACATGACTGGAGGTCAAGAAGAGGTGAGGTGAGTGGCAGATGGAACTCTTGGAGGACATGAAATGATAAGGAGCCAACCCGTGAGCCACTGGGAACACTTCACCTGTGGATTCCCCCAAGTGGCACCTGGGTAATCCTATTGAACTGCACATCTCACCCAACCTTCTCCTGCCTCTGTGGCCAGGCAAAGGAGTACAAAGAAAAAATAATGAAAAAGAGTAAAGAAAGTCCATGTGATCTCTGAGGCACCACAAAAAGGACAAGACAGAACTTGTATGTTTATCAGTTTACAATGAGTTGCAAAATAGCTTAAAGAAAATGAATGGCTAGACTTTGATAACCCAGAAGGATGCACTGTACCTGTATGTAGATATGCATAGTTTCCATTTAAACACTTTTTTTTTCTATTATAGACCTGAAGTACTTAAAGGTTTGGCTGAAGCTCTCTCTCTTAGGAGGGGCACGTTGGGCACACTGTATTACTCTAATCTATGCTTTTATGGCTGACCATCCATCCTTCCATCTACACGTTTTTAACATAGGTATGCCAAATCAGTTTTTTTTTTTCTTCTGGCTAAATCAGATTTTAATCAAGTCACCCAGGCCTCATGAGTCATTTTGTCTTTGCTATATGGCTTATAATTTTGGTCTAATCTCTCTCAACATCCTAATCTATTTGGTTCTTAGGTTTGAATGACAAGGGCTAGTCTGAACCTATTTCATTCTCAAGTTCTGCATAATGAGTAGTGAGAATTTAGAGAGGGAAGGATACCAAGCCTAACTCAAAATTTTATCTGAATGCATTCAGATAGTATGTTTCTGGAAAGAGGGCTAACCTGTTTCCCTTACAGTTTAATATCAAAATAATAATCTTAGTTTCCTTATTTTCAAGCTCTTTATCATTCAAGTAATATCAATAGGAGTCTCAGTTGATGGTCCATTGTTAATGGTGTGATTTGGTTAGGGATGTTTGTGAGGGTCATTGGTAGAGAGAGTTATGGAGCTTCGAGATAAAGGAGGTGCAATGGTCCCAAGGACTGGTGCAGTATGTGATATACTTTCTGATATGGTCCCTGTAAACAAGATGTTGAAAGGGTCTGAATTGAAGTCCTCTTTGATGACCTTGGTACACAGGAAAGATTTTGAAAATAGTGAATTGAGGCTATTGGACCTGAATCTTCAAGGACACTGGTGAAGTGTAGGCATGAACCCTACAGATCATGAGAAAAACATTCAAGTAACAATGAGAGATTTGCATGTCCTAGGTAAGATTAGGATTAGATGAGCCTTTGGGAAATGAAGAGAAGGGGACTGAATTGATCTTATGAATTTTGGGGATTTAGGATGGTGGATTAGATCACATAGAAGAAATGATATTTATCCTAGGAAGAATGGATCCTTGAACTCTGGGAGGCTATTTTGAAGGAATGAGACTTTTGATGTGTAAGAGCCATAAGAGGAGATATGGGTTCTTCCACCTGTGTGACATTGGTGAGGATCAGTTTGTAGGGCCCAGGGCATAAGTTTCATTGGTCTTTAAGGAGCACAAGGCTTTTAGAAAGTTGAGTTTAATTTCATTAAACTTAATGACTTTGTCTTGTTTACAAAATACAGTTCCATTCTCAACAGTTAAGGATTCTCAAAGGTCACTATCAAAGAGTATATTTTAAACATTATTATAATAGGGGCATAACCTTAAAAGGTAACTACTCTGAAGTATCTAAAATCATATATATATATATATATATATATATATATATATATATATATGCACACACACTGAGTGGCCAGATTATTATGATCTCTGAACGCATAATAATATGGCCACTCAGTAAAAAAAAAAAAAAAAGAAAGAAAAAGAAATATATATATATATATATATATATATATATATATATATATATTAGAGTATTAGAGGCCTGGTGCATGAATTCGTGCATGGGTGGGGTCCGGCCAGCCTAGCCAGGGGGCGGGGACATGGGTGGTTGGCTGGCCTGCCTGCTGGTCAAACTCCTGGTCAAGGGGACAATTTGCATATTATCCTTTTATTATATAGGATATACACTGAGTGGCCAGATTATGCATTCAGAGATCATAATAATCTGGCCTCTCATTTTGTGTGTGTGTGTGTGTGTGTGTGTGTGTGTGTGTGTGTATACAGTATATACTGTATATTTATATGTAAAACTCAGCCACATTAGTTTAATGCTTTATATCATTTTATACATTATTGTTTCTTTATTCATAGCATACTGGATTCTATTTATGATGGTCTGCCTTAAAAATGGATTAACACATCATTGTGTTTGTCATAAATTCTTCTTTTGTCAAAAGGTTCCTTTGTGTAAATAACATCTATCTTATTATAATGTAGTTTTAAAAGGTATTATAACTAAAAAGAAACCATTTCTCAAATCCCTCTTATCATTTTAAAACAAAGCTTGAAACATAAGCCATTGACCTGCTCTTGTAAAGACTGCCTTGGGGAATCGGGGTACCTGATTCATAGAATTGACTATAATAGCTTATCCAATGCCATTGTGTCCTGTCAGACATTTACTTCTTTAGGGACTTCTCAGAAAGCACATGGCAGATTCAATTGTTTAAAACCAGGCTTAGTGAGTTTCTCAGATGCCTTTGTTGGATTGGAGATTGTGTGTGCCCTACATCAAATCTTGTGTAATATGTTATCAATGTCCAGTAAGAATTTATCATGAAATTACATAGTTTTCTGGGCACTTATAGTCTTCTGTGACAGAGAAGTCCCAAATTGGGGTATCAAAGAACAATATTTTACATAGTCTCTTTGCAGATCCATCTTGTACAGTAAAATAAGTTGTTTTGAGATTTTTTAACTAAAATAAATATATTAAATTTATATTTCTTGTTCTTTAACAAAGTCTTGAAGTGTTGGTTTGGTGACTCAATGATTGCTATCAAGGTCACAAGGTTTTTCTGTTCTTTTAATCTACTATTCTTACCCATTGGCATAGCTGTAGGCATCACAACCTTATACCAATATTACAAGCAGTAAGAAAGGGACAGGGTCTAATATTTTGTCCTGATGAGGCTTTGCCATTTTATTCAGAAATAGAAGCTCTCTGGTGACTTTTCCTTAAAGCTCATTGGCTGGAATTGAGTCATGAGTCTACCCCTAACCCATTGACTAATTTAGATGAATCATGGAGCAGAGAAGAAGCCATCCTTTGTAAGAGTGTAGGCTCTCTCTTGCCTTTAGAATAATAAGTCCAGGGCCCTACTAGCAGGGATAGGCAATGAACAATGTGTGCCATCGTGTAGGCGCATGAGGAGGAGGTCAAGGGCAAAACAAGGCTGAAGGAAGAGGTGAAAGAGTACAGGTAATGCACATGGTTGAGAGATAATTTAGGGTCATTGAGTGGGACCAGAGAGCTGGAAGGGAAAGATTAGATTGATAAGGGCAAAGTCCTGTGTGTCTATATTAAGCTGTGGTGGTTGGCATCAAGAAAAGGAAGTAATTCAATCTTTTGAAAGAGGAAATGATAACACCTTGTGAGGAAATCAATAAAAGGATTAAGAAAGGGTGACAGAGAAGTGAAAAATGTCTCCAAGGGGACTAGAAGGTAATTGCAGTCACTAACAGCCTGTGGTCAATGAGATGGGGAGTTGATTTGGAGGAAAGGAATGAATCTAGGCTTAAAACTCAATAGGACATGGCATCATTCATTAAGGACTTCCCATGTGAAAGCACTGTCAGGCAGAGTCTCAGAATATGGGAAGAAGAGTGAATAGTTATGCTTTTCCCATAGGAGAAGAGATTAATCAATCAATGCCTAGTGTTTAAGAAAATTTTATCATCTGATTGTGGACTAAGAAGGGTAGGCTTTAGGTGGGGGCAATAGTAGCCATGTGGTCTCTTAATATCATGGGATCTGAGGGGATCTGCAAAGGACTTTAGAGTGAAGGCAAACAAAAAAGTCTGTTTTTAAGGATCTAGTCTTTGGTGATACATATCTTTTTATGTTTATTTTAAAATAAAAATATACTATGGAGGAGGCATACTGAAATATGAAGTAACTAACAACTTGGCATAACTGGGAGTCAGGGAAGTAGGTGAGAATTGGAAAGACCATGAATAGGAGGTAGTGAGAACTTCCCAGCCATGCTGAGGATAGCCCCACATCCAGGCCCCATTATGCCTTTCTCACATCTCAATTATGTGCTTCAACTATCTGAATTCAGCAAATTCACCAAATAATTTGCAGCTTTATACTATATAATATAGGTCCTGCTAAGGGAGAAGGTGCTTGAACAATTTAAAAGAAAAAAAAAATCTTGAAAACAGTTATTTTTAAAGACATGGGGTCGGGAGGGGGGGGGGGTGGAAACAAAACAAAACCCTGATATTGTAATCAAATTTAGTGAAATGAAACTGGAACCTCAGGGGAAAACTGGAGATGAGCTTGGGATAAAATCAGAAATAGCATTTTTTCTATTGGTGTAATAAATTTGGTAAACAGCCTCCCTGCATCATTGTGAGGAAAATCTACACGGAAAGAAATCTGTTTTGATTTCAGACATTTTTTAGAAGGTTATTTTAATTTAATTAATGAGAAATCATAGGTTAATTGCCTCCAGCTTTAATGTGAGGGTATTATGCATGCAGGCATATTTTATTTATATCTCGACTGTTTGATGTACACAATCAATTCAAAAAGGGATAATGAAGAGGTGTTCTGTCCTGTGTGGAATAATAATCAGGGACTCTGGTACAGAATATTTTTTTATTAATTGTGCAGCTCAGTAAACATGTTTGACATAATACTGAGAGGCATTTGTCAATTTTTACCAATATTATTTTCTCCAATCATTCCTTTTGCTTTTTCTAGCTTTTTCCCCAGAATCTTTTTTTTACTGACTCCATTTTTCTAAGCTAACCTTCCCTCTCCACCCCCTCTAAAGCCCTAACAGTTTATTTAGAGACTTAAGCCACCTGCTAAGTTTGTTGTATTATGAAATTCAAGAAATCCTGTTGGACATTTGGCTGCTGTTTCCACAAAGTTCATCTATGTTGTTAGGGAAATGGGAGTCTGTTTTTTTTAATTTTATTTTTTTATAGATAAGTAGAGACCCTGTCACATGATAATGCAGGATGAATAACATGAGTGGAATCTCTATGGTATTTTGGCTGTTATTGTATAATTTGCTAGGCACTTTTACTCTGATCTCTACTAGCTCCCTGGACAATGTTATTTTCTTTACTAAGGATTTGGGCCTGATGTCTCAGGTCCCTTCCTCCCCATGGAATACAACCCTGGATTCCTCCTTGTCTGAAGTTCAGACCATGTTTCCAGAATTGTTTGCTCAGTTTTATTTTATAACTATTCTGCTGTGTGTGGGGCATCAGCCAATTCAACAGAATATTTTCTTCCGCTTTGGCAAGTGATGTCAACTCTTGAAGGTTCTCTTACCTCTGAGTGCATATTTATTGATAGATTTGTATTTATTTGCACCTCTTTTTTTGGGGGGGGGGGGTGGGCAACAGCATGTTTACAAGTTTTAGGATTTTTTTAAAAAATATTTGTATAGCCAGGAGCAAATTTAAGGAGTTGAGATATGTAGCCCCAAATATGCATGTCTTGGCCCCACTTGCTGCTTTGACACTTACCTTTAATGACAACTGATTTTTGCTTTTTCTCAATCCCCAATTCCATCACCTCGCTTGAGTCTTTTCCTATAGCTAATTTTCCTACAGTTCTCTTCTCCAAGCTTTCCATAAGGACCTCTCAGCAGGTCCAGTATGCCTTGGTTATGCCCATTGCTTCTAATTGCCACGTGATGCAGAACTCTGCTGCACCACCAATGCCCAGGAATGATTCTTTGGCCACAAGGAAGTCATACGTATGAGATTTATAGAGAACCATATTGTTCTAAAAATCAAATGTGAATTTTACAGCTTTTTCTCCTAATGTCCAGTTCAAATAGAGCCGAGGTGAAAGTGACTATTATAATAACATTCAAATGTTGTCACCATCTGGTGCCCGTTTGGTGGCCTATGTTATATGAGCAGGTGGTCCTTGTGTATCTTTGAGGGGCCAGCTGTCCACGTCACAAAAGCCACTGTCACATTTAGTGTTAATTGGCATCTTGATTGTAATGATCTGTGAGAAGCCAAAGCTTGAATAGACCTTAGTATATTATTCCTCTTTGTCCCAAGAGCTCTGGGTCAAGGCTGACAAATATTTCTCTTGCTGTCCTCTTTTCCTAATTTCCTATACAAAAGTATAAAAGGGTCCAGAAAAAACACTACCTGCCATTTAATTTATAGAAAATCAAATATGCATATTGTTATACTAGCTCTTCTTAGCTGAGGTAAGGGATCCACAAAGGAACTTCAAGGAACTTCATGGGAATTAGCAAAGGTCATTTGACTATTTTGAATGCTCTGAAGATGATTTATCTACCCTCAAATTTAAATATTAAGATTTTAGAAATAAAAGTAACCTTTCCTTTTTCTGTTTAATTTTTTTTGGGGGGTAGGCAAATCTAATCTATAGGTAGTGGCTACCAGGAGAACTCAGGGGAAGGGAGACTCATACTCTATGATGATTCATGTAAAATTATGATAGTTTGACCTGCACAACTGTCAATTTCATATGGTTTAATGTAATTCTGATTTTCTGTTTTTAGGGTTTTCTCAAAATACCTATTTTCTAAAGTGAAATAATCCTATATCATAAGTTCTTAGCTACAGGGTTCGTGTTTAAAATGTTTACTCAGACGGATTTGAGTGATGACTGCCCCATTGCATTAAGGCTGGTCTTAGGATACTACGGATGCACCTTAAACTAAAATGTCATGCCTCTGAGTTCATTACTTGCAAAGAAAGAGTAAGGAGTCTTACTTGTATGACTTTAATTAGAATGATAGGCCCTATTCAAAGTCATGAGCACACATAAATGTTGATATTTAGAGTCAACTTTCAAAAACAAACAATCTTTTAATTGAATACCCATCACCCAGAGAGAAAGAAAACATACCCAAGACGTTAAAGAATGTTCCAGACACAATGAAAAAATTTGTGCTTCACAGTCAATAAATTGGTTTGAAGTGTTTGCATCCCAATAACCCACAGGTAGCCTCACAATGTAGCCCTTGATTATTAACTGTTTTAGATATTTTTTCTTGTTTCATATTGACATTTTTTGTGTCTCTATCTGTATTTTCAGATACTTGGGGTGAGGTATTGGTATTTCAATTATTTTGATTCCTCCAAGAACCTAGCTCTGTGCCTGGTAAATAGAAGAAAGCTGTAAATACTGAACATCTAGTAAATGTTCACTGAGCAAAAGTAAAAGAGAGGATAGAGGACTCTGTAAACAAAGTAAATTTTCTAGGTCATATTTTTTAAATTGGAAATGAGTAAAACAAGCCATTTGCACATCAAATATCTTTAAGATATTGATCTCTGTATAAACGGGTTAGAATTTGGCATAAATTGAACCATTGTAAGAGAAGGAAAAGTGAGACTGCCATCTTTTATGCATTCCATTAATTCTGAGACCTTCTGAGTCAGAACTAACTGCACTAACAAATTATGTAAGCTGGATTGGTCACATTACTCAAGTCCTATTCTTTTTATTTGAAGAATATTTGTCACATAGATGTTTAAATGGAAGCAGGGCTGCATATAACTATGACACGGTACTTTGTCAAACAGAGGAGAAAGTTAATCAGGTTGGTGAGTAATCATACACCTCCTTGCCTATCCCATCTTACAGGCTCACAAGAAGGAGACTTGAGAAAAAGAGGTCATTATTTTACCTTGGTAAAATAGAGTGAAATCTTAGTCATTATTTCATGCATGATATTTTACCTCTTTCTGACAATTAGGCAGTCTTTATTATAAAGAAGTGGTTCTATTTAGAGTCTGTCAAATAATCCTGGAAAGAAAAATAAAGGACAATATTTCAATATGAAACTGAATGAATCACAACTGGCATGAGTTAAATAACTAAATTAAAATCAAGTTTTGAATTGCCTTATTTGAATCATCAGTTTAGGGAACGTCTCGAAAAGACAGATTACTGCTCTGGAGGCACGTAAAAGAGGAGCACAGAATGTGGGATTTTGACTTTTCCCATTAGTTTCTTTCCTCAAGAAGCCCAAGCCCTCAGGCTGCAGAGTGTCTCATTGCAGTAGCTGGAGGGACATGTTGCCTGTGCTTTCCCTCTAGTCAAAGGGCCCAGTAAGGAGGTGGGGACATAACCAGGACAGCCAGGAAGGGAAGTTTAGGAAGAGAATTGTGCTAGCAAGCTTAGACTGTAGTACTAATGAAGCAGCAAATGGAAGCTCTGGGAAGGAGGAGACGGTGGAAAACATGACCTCAACTTGCAGAAGAAAAATGAAAATATTAGGAAAACATCTTGAGCTCTTAAAATTTTGAAAAGTTAAACAATGGAAGAAAAATAAAACACTAGTTAGGAGCTCCAGGAAAAATTAAAAGCTCTACAAGAAATAAAATATAATCATATGCTATTTAGCTATAGAGTAAACAATTTTATGGTAATAAGTAAGCACTGCCTTAAAATTTCAATGTTTAGGATAAGCCTTTTAGGGTAAAATATGGATTACATAGTTAGGGTTGAAAACAGAATGTAAACGTTATCACCATGGCAATGTAAAATATAGATAACAGTGTGTGGAGGACCAAAGGTGAAAAGAGAGCTAAGAGAAGAGCAGAGATAGGAATGTTCTCATAATACAATGTGAAAAGTCAAGAGATACTGTATCAATTGGTGGAATAAGAAATAAAGAAGAAAATAGATTATTTATAGTTGTGAATACAACAAATGGAAAACCTAAAAAAATGGTCATGTAACTATTTTAAGTGGATGGTGGGAGGAGGTGAGGATTGATGTAAGTGAGCTAAACCCTGGTCCATTGCAGCAGGGAGTGGATGGTTAATGCGTACAATTCTTGAATCTGTAAATAGCTGTATAAACATACCATTTGTCAACATAGACTTAATCATGGGAAGAAAATACTAAACATGGCTTCCTCAGTGGATCCATCATGGTGGATAGATGTTAGATACAGTACCATTTCTTTTCAGTATATGTTCTATATGAGATGATTTAAATAACATCCATATATATAAAAGCCTAAGCAACCTTTATGATTGAACGACCAGAACGATCAGAACAACTGGAACGACTGGTCGACCAGTTGCTATGATGCACACTGACCACCAGGGGGCAGATGCTCAACGCAGGAGCTGCCCCCTGATGGTCAGTGCACTCCCACAGCCAACCTCCCACAACCAGCCAACCTCCCCCAGTTTCTCCCCCACCCCCCTATCTGGCAGGCCCCAGCAGGCCCAGCCCCAGTCAGGACTGGGCAAGATGGCCCCGATAGGCCCTTATCACTGGCCAGGCCTAGGGATCCCACCCGGGCATGAATATCATGCCCTGGGCCTGTAGTTTATGTATAATTCTAATCAGCATTTTGCAAATGAGATTACCATTCCCTAATGAGACAACCATTGTACCCTTTCTCACATCTGTGTGTAGTTTTAAGCTGTCCAAACTGGTCAGGGTCAGTTCAGCACCATGTTTCCCTGGAAAATCTTTCTGTAGAGTTAGACCTGCATAAATTCTCCTTCCTCTCCATTCAGTTTTAAGAGGTCAGCAGTTTCAGGAGGGGGACTTACAAATACTATTTAATAATAAATAATGTGTTTATATGACAAATTCAAAAGGCACAAAAGGAAATATAACAAAGTCTGCATACTTTTCATTTTCCTCATTTACTCAATGTTAATCTTTTTGTTTTTCTTTTAAAGCCTCCCAGATTTACTTAACTCACATAGAAGCTAATATGCATGTGCATACACTTATAAATTTATGAAAAGCTGTTCAATTACACATTTTGAGGTAGTTTGAACTTATAGTTCACTTCTTTAGAGGAAAAAAATAATATGTTCCCCTGGAATTAGAAACTCCAGTTTGCTTTATATTAATTCACCAAGAATGTCTGCATATCAAAATTCCAATAACCTAAATATATACCACTTAGTGAATTCATTAATGAGTATGTTTATATGCAGTATGTAAAGATAACAGAGTTTGCTACCACTACACTTTCCCACTGACCTCCTGTAGGAGGAGAAAATGTTTCCTTTCTTTCCTTCTAGGATCTTTGATGGCTCTAATAACTAAATTGACATAAGACAGATTGACAGGGGGAAAATCAAATTAAAATTTTAATGTACAGGAACCTCAAAGATACGAGGTTCAAATAAGTGACCAAAAACAAGTAGCTTTTATATCTTTCAGACAAAGCAACAGTAAATTTGTGAAGCATTGACAAGACAAAGAAGTTTGGGCTTGGGGTAGTAAATTAGTTCCAAGAGATGGCAGAGAGGTACCAAATGGGACAGGGAAAGGATACTGAAGATAAACTTCAGCCCTAGCCGGTTTGGCTCAGTGGGTAGAGAGTCAGCCTGCAGACTGAAGGGTCCCAGGTTTGATTCTGGTCAAGGGCACATGTCCGGGTTGTGGGCTCCATCCCCAGTAGGGGGCATGCAGGAGGCAGCCAATCAATGTTTCTCTCCCATCATTGATGTTTCTCTCTCTCTCCCTCTCCCTTCCTCTCTGAAATCAATAAAAAATATATTTAAAAAAGATAAACTTCATATTTAAATACCTTGTGTTCTCTGTCTAGAAGGGAAAGTAGAACATGGCTCCATTGTGAGGGAGATAATTGCTCCTTCACCAGGGGGACAGAGTGCAGAACATACACCACGCTTTTCAGAATAAAGTGTTGATGTTCCCTGTGCTTTTTATTTTTAAATGGTGTACTCCTCAAGACCTTGACCTTTCTCCACATGTAACATCATATTACGGAGAGGCTTTTTAATGCCACCGTTCCAAGGACTTATTTAGGTTTTCTGCAGGAAGTGATGCTTCTCATTTTCTTGAAGAAAAAGAATGAAATCTTGCTAATTCATAATTCACAGCCTAGGCTATTTACTAAGATTTTGGATGCTATAAACAAGGGCTTATCTTGGCTTTCCAGCTTATATTTAGAAGAAAGCCTTTAAAGCGTTTTGCAAACAGTACCTGGACCTAAGGAGCAGTGTAAATCGAGTCACTCATGGCAGGCCATTGCCTTGTCCTGAGGATAAATCCTGCATTGTGTGCTGAGTAAACATTTATATTACACAATTGCAAACATTTACTAGTAACTGGCCGAAGTGCTTTCTGATTTCAATAGATGGCTATTCATTAGACCTATGTCTCATTATGAACCCCCTCTGAGAAGCATAATCAGGGTTGAGGTTAAAATAGAGCTTCTGGACCAAGTCCTTTGCTATGCTTGGTGCAGAGGGGGGAAGCTGAGGTGCGATTTTGGACAGGAACCTTTCACTGGGCTCCAAGCATGGAGTGAGTGGCCATGACTGGGATATGGCTACAGGGGCCTTGCTCCCAATCTCTTCTTCACTCTGGTACAGCTGAGCCTTTCTGAGTCTTTCCTTCTCACTTCTGTCCCCTCTGGCGTCGGAGTCAGTACTGAGGCCTTGGCCATCCTGTCTCCCACAGCCAGTGTGTGTGGGGGCTTTCCTTTCACGTTGCTCTATTAAGCGCAGTCTGCCATAAAGATTGAGGGACACTGAGCCTCCTGAAGTCCTGGGAATGGTGGGTCACAGTATCACGCACTGATCGAAACTGCATGTTTTACCTTGGCATTTTTTACTTTGATCCAAAGGCTAATGTCATGTATGAAGCTGGCACAATGCAGCCACTCAAATGTTAAATAATAAAGTAATAAACAGAAGAGAAAATCCATTTAGAAACAAAACCATATCCGTATGTGAGACAATTTTTGTAAGAGCCCTCCTTAATAATCTCCTCTCCTATTCACATGACCCCTTTTTGCAATTTGTATATACATTTTCACCATTATGAGGACAAGGGTTTCTTTTTATAAATTTTGTCTCCTGCCCTTAACATGTAGCCCAAAGGACAAAAAATTCCCAGTAAATGTCTGTTCAAAGCATAAGTGAAAACTGCCCTGGCATATTTTTTTTCTGAATTAGGAAGTCTGACTGTTGGGCACTGTCATGTGCTAGAAGTTTCTTGACACTCCCTATAGGATGGTTGAGAAAGTTAACAAAATGCAGTCTGGAGAAGCCGGTCAGTCAACCCTAACAACTCACATTGTCACTATTTCTTGGGGACATACCATGGGCATCACTTGGCCCAGGCGCTATATATATTATTTCATTTAGGCCTGACAACAGCCTTAGGAAGGGTCTTCTCCCCATTCCACAGAGGGTAAAACTGAGACCTGAAGAATAATAGCCTAAAGGTTATGTAATTGTTACGGGACAGATTTAGAATTCAAACGTGGGCACCTAGAAGTGGAAAGAACTCATTCTTCATTTGACGCCTGCATGAGTTTTTAAGAGCAGCCAAAGGCTTTTCTCCCTGAAGGCCAAGGAAGGGGGAGAGGAGGATGGGAGGAGATGGGTGAGGGGCTCACAGTGACCTCCGATGAATTGCGGTCCTAGGTTTTACAGTGTGCCTCTCATTGTCTCCTCCCTAGCTGATAGTTTGTGGCTTTCAAGATATCATTTAAGGAGCACATTTGAGAAATGACTTGTGGGTGATAATCTGGAGACTGTAATGTAATTACGGCTCACGGCAGGGCTGCCCTAGGAGTGACGAGGGCCTGCATTGAAGCCGATAGTGAAGAGGACTTGAACGCCCCACCAGCTGCACATCCCTGGCGTCCTCCCAAGTCTCCTGATGGGATATTCTCCATGATTTCTAAGACCACCTGGAGTTATTAGTCCCTTGAGGACCCCATAAGACCCACTATTACCCTTTCCTTTGCTCCCCAGGTGCCTTAACTAGATCCTCATTCACTGTGAGGTTGCAAACACATGCGTGTGCAGGTCTCGTCTTAGGCAGCAATAAAACGCTATTACTCCGGACGCCCAAATGGAAATGACACAGGAAAGCACTTACTTAAGTCAGTAAACCTAGTGTCTGTGTAATCAGGAACCAGAAATGGGCTGCTCTACCTTTTGGCTAACTCAAATTCTGTATCATCCCGTAATTAGAACCTGGTGTTCGTGCTTTGTCTTATTATGATAAATACTGTCAATAGTTTTAAGATTTTAATTAGCTTTTCTCTCTTTTTTTAAAAAAATATATTTTACTGATTTTTTTACAGAGAGGAAGGGAGAGGGGTAGAGAGTTAGAAACATTGATGAGAGAGAAACATTGATCAGCTGCCTCCTGCACACCCCCTACTGGGGATGTACCCGCAACCAAGGTACATGCCCTTGACTGGAATCGAACCTAGGACCTTTTAGTCCACAGTCCACAGTCAGTCAGGGCTAGCTTTCCTCTTCTGATTTGAGTTTTGAAGCAACTTTACAAGTTTGTTCCTGAAGGGATGAGTGAGGTTTCAAAGAAGAAATGAGGCCTTCAGTCACGGGTGTTCTTCTAAATCAGTGGTCGGCAAACTCATTAGTCAACAGAGCCAAATATCAATAGTACAACGATTGAAATTTCTTTTGAGAGCCAAATTTTTTAAACTTAAACTTCTTCTAATGCCACTTCAAAATAGACTCGCCCAGGCCATGGTATTTTGTGGAAGAGCCACATTCAAGGGGCCAAAGAGCCGCATGTGGCTCGCGAGCCGCAGTTTGCCGACCATGGTTCTAAATGTATCGTTCCCAATACCGATGTCAGAAATAATTTTGAAAGTGCTTTTGTCATAAAGGTCTATTTCTGAAAAATAAAAGCACTGATGGGAAAGATATAAACTTATGTGGAAAGAATTTTATAATGAATGTACAAAACTTTTCACCAAGGACACATACATAAAATAACTGGCTGAGAATATGGACATTTTCAGTGATTTCACATGAACAATGTCTAACTTACTATTTCCATAGATACTTTAAATTTTGATTAACATGAACTCAGTATAGAAACAAATAACAGCACTTAAAAACATCAAGAGCTGACTATTTATATCTACCAATTTGTCTGTCTATTTATACCAGTTTTAACTGAAAGTTCAAGAAAACAGTTGTACAAATATCATAATTTCCATCTAACAAAAAATGTTGGCAAGTACATAAAAATCAGGGTTTGGGTCTCAGCAAAGAAGATAAATGAGAGAACACCTGAATTAGGTATAACCTTGAATTTTAGGATTTGTGGTCTTTTGGTTTAAATGCAAGTGCTTTTAGTAATCTTTTCAGTCTGATCTCAAATCTAATGAAAATCCATGGACATTTCCTCTGAAAATGTCCATTGAGACATAATAATATTTGGATAAAAAAATTTTTCTGGAGTGTGTCAGGGATTTCCTACAGTTCACGAATGACCCATTCCTTTCACCTTTTCCTGGGGTCCTTGGGTCAATATGAAAAACTTCTCTAAATGTTATCACAGATGCCATTCCTTAACATATTGGCTGAACTTATTGCTTGGAATTTCACATGACCTGGGGCTGAAAATAAGCCTTCCATTAATACTCTGATGATAACAGGGTTCATATTCAGGGAAATGTACAACTGGATGAATAGAAATGCATGTTGGATCAGGGCTACAGTAATAGCTAACATGTAATGCTTACAGATGCTTTTTGTGAATTACGGGTCTTTTTTTTTTAATGACCATCACAACCTCACCAGGAAGGGAAGTTCTGAGAAGATTATCAAGCTGTCCATGACTTGACAGCCCGAGAAGGAAGAAGCTCAGATTTGGGCCCAAGGAGTCTGACCCCAGAAGCTATGTTCACTCTGTCATCATAGAGCTCTCTAGGCTAGGTTTTGCTCCACAAATAATACATTTACTTAAAAAAATTTTTGTATTGATTTCAGGGAGGAAGGGAGAGGGAGATAGAAACGTCAATAATGAGAGAGAATCCATCAATTGGCTGCCTCCTGAATGCCCCCTACTGGGGATTGAGCTCACAACCCGGGCACGTGCCCTTGACTGGAATCAAACCTGGGATCCTTTAGTCCACAGGCCGAGGCTCTATCCACTGAGCCAAACCAGCTAGGGCAGCAATACATTTTCTAAATCATCTGCTATAGATGGTTGGAATTTGGCCCTTGCGTTCCAAGGAAGTGTTATATGTAAATAAAATTGAAAATTCAATCATCTGAAATTTTAAAATATCAAGATGTTTGGCTGCATATCTGATAAAATGACCAGATTTATTAGATTCCTATGAGGTGTTGGGCTTTGAGTGGCATAGGTGACATTATGTAAAGGGTACAGAATTCCCAGGTCATCCAATTTGTGGACCAGGTGGTGTTCTCTTTAACAGCCTCCATATGCTCCTCTATCTTTGCATAAATAGCACTAGGATGGCATTATGAAATTTAAAAATGACAAATAATTTTAATAGAACACGAACAGGTTTTTAAGTTCAGAATGATGTCCCTTAGTAAAAAATAAATGTTTTATAAATACTTCTAGACTCATGGCTAGAACCTGAAAGCAAAACCCTCATTTTAGCACTGGGGGTGGAGGTGAGGGGGTCGATATATGAAGCAGTTTTCCTACCTCACAACCCTGTGAGCTTATCACCAAGAACTTATTATCTGCAAGGCCCTTAGAAGGGCAGGCTATTTGTAAACTCCTTTCGACTTAGTCGGTAATACATAAAAAGTCCTTTTCCCATGGCTAAATGATACTTGAGAAAAGAAAAAAAAATGTGGTGATGCTAGATATATCTAGTCGAAATAAAAATGACTTCCTTATTTCTGCATAAGCAAAATATAACACTTACAGGGAAAAAGGAATTTATGAATAGAAAGAGAATCAGGTCACAGTGCATTTCCTCATTCCCTGCTGGAAGTTATTACTCAAGCACTGTGTTTCTACCTCTTTTATAGTACCTGTCATTCTTCCTGTACTTAGATAGCAGTTCATCAACCCCTGCTATATTCTTAGCTTTTTTTAGGGTGCTTATTCTGTCTTTATTTATCTTTGAACACACTTCCTGTGCCCTGCCCCTTTCCCTGCACCAGTTTCTGCTCCACTTGATATTTTGTACTCAGAGGTGTGCCATGTATATTTATGACATTAGGTTGAGTGGTCCAATACCAATTCAGGAAATTTCTGACCCATTTGTACAAATTATTTAAAACGTTCCCTTTCCCACTGAGGTAGGTACCTCTAGATTACTGCTCTTGTTTGCCCTCTAAGCACTCAATATCAATCCAATGTTAATTTCTTTTAAGCTGAAGCTATTGCCTCTTTTTAATTCAGTGTCTGTCCTTAATGATCACTGTCACTGTGATCTCTCTCAGTTTATTCCTGTTAACACACCCATTTTGGTGGCCTTGTCTGTTGATCTCCAAATTTTGCTTAAATAGGCATTAATAGAAATAAGGATGTTTTTATTCCTCTAATGAGCATAGAGGGTGATGATGAACTAAGTCATAAGAAGAATCTCACAATTAGGGTATCTCCTTTCAAACCAACTTGCCTTCCAAGCTCTAGTTTTTTATAAAGTTTGTTTTGTCGGCCCCTTTCTTTCTCCATCCTCTCTTCTATTTCCTTCCCTTTTTCTCTCCCTTTTTTTCTTTCCTTCATTTAGAAAGCCATTCCAAATCCTCAAGTTGTGGTTGATTTTATTGTTATTTATTTATTTTTTCTTTTTATTAAATTTTTTTTTAATTTTATTTTATTGTTTGAAGTATTACAAATAGTAGTACAGATGTCTCCTTTTTTTCCCCATTGACCTCCCCCAGGTCCCCCTTATCCACTGGCACATGCCCTCACTCCCCCCCCCCCTCAACCCAGTGTCTTGCATCCATTTCTTATGCTTATATGCATGCATACAAGTCCTTTAGTTCATCTCTTACTCCCCCAACCCTCCCCTGCCTTCCTGCTGTAGTTCCTACAGTCTGTTCGATGCTTCTTTGCCTCTGTATCTATTTTTGTTCATCAGTTTATAATGTTCTTTATATTCCACAAATGAGTGAGATCATGTAGTATTTATCTTTCACTGACTGGCTTATTTCACTTAGCATAATGCTCTCCAGTTTCATCCATGCTGTTGCAAATGGTAAGAATTCCTTCTTGTTTTTTTTTTTTTTTTTTTTTTTTACCACAGCATAGTATTCCATTGTGTAGATGTACCACAGTTTTCTAATTTACTCATCTGCTGATGGGCATTTAGGCTGTTTCCAAATCTTAGCTATTGTACTGCTATGAACATAGGGGTGCATATATCCTTTTTGATTGGTGTTTCTGTTTTCTTAAACGTAAGATAGGAAACCATAAAAATCCTAGAAGAAGCCATAGGCACCAAAATAGCAGACATTGGTCATAGCAATATCTTTACTGATACAGCCCCTAGGGCAGGGGTCCTCAAACTACGGCCCGCGGGCCACATGCGGCCCACAGAGGACATTTATCCAGCCCGCCGGGTGCCGCTGCCTGTCCTGCTTAGCAGCCAACTCGTCCCAGGCCCGCAGTGCGCATAGGAATTTGTTCATAGTTGTTTTTTTTAAACTATAGTCTGGCCCTCCAACGGTCTGAGGGATAGTGAACTGGCCCCCTGTTTAAAAAGCTTGAGGACCCCTGCCCTAGGGCAATGGAAACTAAGGAGAAAATAAACAAATGGGACTACAACAAAATAAAAAGCTTCTGCACAGCAAAAGAAACCATCAACAAAACAACAAGAAAGCCCACTGCATGAGAGAACGTATTTGCCAATGTCATCTCTGATAAGGGTTTAATATCCAAAGTTTACAGGGAACTCGTACAACTTGACAAAAGGAAGATAAACAATTCAATCAAAAAATGGGCAAATGACCTAAATAGACACTTTTTGAAAGAGGACATTCAGAAAGCCAAGAGACATATGAAAACACTAGGGGCCCAATGCACGAATTCATGCACCTTGAAAGGAACTGTGGGCTGCGAGGCTGTGGTAGGCATAGGAGTGGGTCTTGGCCCATCCTCTGTGCCCCCACCTGGCCCCTCCTGCCATGGCCCCTGGTCCCCTGTCTGACAGCAGCTCTGCTCCTGCCACCACCACTCCCCCATGCTGACGGTGCTGGCCCCACTCGCACCCCCTGATGGCACGGAGCGATTGGGGCCAGTGCCAGCAGTGGGTGCGAGCAGGGCTGGCATTGTCAGTGGGTGTGAGAGGCTACCGCTGGCCCCAATCGCCCCTCAGGAGCAGGGGGAGGTGGAGAAGCCCTCAAGAGCGATCGGGGCCGGCAGCTGCCACTCACATCCGCTGATGGGGCTGAGTAATTGGGACTGGCGCTGGGCACTGGCAGCAGGTGTGAGTGGCAGCTTCAGTGCCAGCTGCAGGTATGAGCACCGGATGGGACTGTGGCACACAGGAGCAAAGAATTTTCAGTAATCACCAGAGGCTCACCCTGATGACAGCAACCAGCACCCTGCCTTGGTCTGGTGCCCCTGCTCACCTGCTCCACCATCCTGCTGTGGCCAATGCCCGCCATGTTCCACACACGCCCTCTGGTGGTCAGCGCATGTCATAGTGACTGGTTGTTCAGTTGTTCCGGTTGTTCCACCATTCGGTCTATTTGCATATTAGCCTTTTATTATATAGGATGCTCATATTATATAAGGGTTCTCTCCGATAAGGGTTGCTCATTTCCAAGAGATGCAATACCATCTCACACCTGCCAGAATAGCTATCATCAACAAATCAACAAATGACAAGTGCTGGAGAGGATGTGGAGAATATAACACTTACAGGGGAAAAGGAATAGGGAATGCAGACTGGTGCAGCCACTGTGGAAAACAGTATGGTGTTTCCTCAAAAAATTAAAAATGGAACTGCCATTTGACCCAGTAATACCACTTCTAGGAATATATTTCAAGTTGTGGTTGATTTTAGAGTCTTTTTGATTTACATTTTGAAGTGCTAAAGGGTATAGCAATCAAATCCTTTTTTTTTTTAAGTTTTAAAATGTTTACATTAATTTGTTACTTTCATATTATTTTTATGTTAAAATAGTCCTAGATAGCTCCAAAACAGAATGCAAAATTCACATGAAACTTTAAAGACATTTCTTCTAAGTTATCTTTAGACTACATATCCAGAAAGACTGGAGGCAGACATACCCTTCACTGTCCATCCCCTCCACACCCCCCCATCCCTCCTTTTTTTTTTTTTTTTTTACTGCTGTTAGGGATATTTCTGTGACATTCTTGAGAAGTATTTGAAATCTCACGACTAAGTCCAGCTTTTCTTTGAATTCTTACCGTCTTTGTCTTATATTTTTTCAGGCTTTTAGTGCAATCCCACAATTCCTTATTCAAAGCCCAGCTGGTCTGGGAGGTAAGGTTGGGGTGAGGGTGGGTGGGCAGATCTAGGGCTGTGCAAGAGCACCATTATAAGAGCTTTTGTTAAATTTTAGCATGCCCCCCCCCCCCAATTTCTCCATGGATGTAATCAAGTTGGTGCCTTGAAGTTGTCATGGTGGGGATTATTTGCACTGCAGAAAATGCCACGGGCTACATATCAGTATTTTATTTTAAACCGGCTGTTATGTATGTCCTAGCACAGCCTGTATATCTGATGCCTGGAGTAGGTGTCTTTTTTATGTTTTGTATGTTACTGCTGCAGCTTCACCAGCTATTATGCTTTAGTCCCTGGGGATCAGGGAAGCAATCAAACTTGCCCTGGGTCTCACAAAGGGCTTGGTTATTAATCAAGTGGTCATTTGGCCTAGCTCTTTGTTCAGTCCATTGCTTATAAGTCTGGAAGTGTTAACTCCTGACAGAACCCTAGATAAGGGAGCTGAAGCCCAGAGTGACTAATGACTTACAAGGTCACAATTCTAATTAGAAGCAAAGCTGAGACAAGAATTCAGGTTTCTTGAATTCCAGGTAGATTTGGTTACTGTTATAAAATTCTGACTCCCATAACTTAAAAAAAAAATCCTAATTCATAAATGTTCCATTGTAATGAGCTTCAGAACACATTGTAGGCTACAGAAGAAAATACTGGGTCTAATAATATTAATTCATATTAATCTTTTTCACATCTAAAGAATAGGACACTTGAAGAGAAATAGAAAATGTATTGGTAAAAATAACCCAAAGCTCTAAATAAATTAATATATATTAAGAGACACACACTTTTAGACAATTTAACATCTTTATCTGTCAACATTTAAAGGAATGTCTGGCTCTTGCTCTCATAACTTGAACCCTAAAGGACACAATTTTTCCTCGTGATTTTAATGGTCTCTCCCAAATCACTTGATAAAGGAAAGTGCAAGGTCTTTAGCAAGAAACCGGAAGACAGAGGGCAGCATGGAGCCAGAGAGCGAGCTGCCCTTCAGGAGACCTGCACAACTTGCCATCAGAAGAGGTAGCCAAGAAGATGGAGAGAGGAGGGCGATGTGCCCTCGTTCTCTCCGCCACCTCTCCACAAAGAAACGCAGCACCACGTCCTCATCGTTTAAGGAGAAAAGGGGGAGGGGGGTCTTGGAGACAAAGCCAACGCAGGACAAGTGAGTGCTCTGCTAGTTCAAAGTCAACGCGCAGACTGGACAGGGGAATCGCGCAGAGCTCAGGAGGAATTATTTTTAGAGGCTGCAAACAAGGGAACTTGCCTGGCAGGAAGGTTTTTCCTTAGCAGGCCCTCCCAGCCCCGGTAATTGGAGAGGTTTGGCAGCCCGAGGAGGGGCTTGTGGCTCCTGATGAATGCCTCCCGTGCACACGGGCGGGATTTCGCGTGCTGCTGAATAAACACAACCGGGCCGGGGAGGTGAGAATCCGCAGCCTCAGCAGAAAGGGAGAGCGAGCCTATAAATATGCCAGCGAGTCAATAGGAGTGATTTCATTCCGCCTTCGCAGGACTGCTGATGAGGTCTGACAGGCCTGCTCCACTCCACGGCTGCCTCACAATGGTGATGAGGGCCTGAAGGGCAGCAGGAGCGGCTGCAGGCAGGCTGTCACCTAGGCGGCGGCCTCAGGAGGGCCCGCCCGGGAGAAAGGCGACAATAGACCAGCGAGGACATCCTGGGCTGGCCGTCCTGCTTCCTGCGGGAAGGGCTTTGTTCTCCTCCACTCCTCTCTCTCTCTCTCTCTCTCTCTCTCTCTCTCTCTCTCTCTCTCTCCCCACTCTCCCTCCTTCTACTTCTATCCCTTTGCTATTTCTAGAAAGAACCCTTTCTCTCGCCAGAGCATTTGTAACAAAGGGAATATAGGAGACCCAGATGCCCAAGCATGTGGGGCCCCAACCCGCCTGATGAGGGCAGAAATGAAGAAGTCCAGGGAGAGAAGGTCGGCAGACTGTTCAGAGGCGGGGAAAAGTCTTTCTAGGGAAATCACCCATAAAACAATGCAGGAGCTGAAATGAAGCTATTTTCCTGCAACCAGGTTCCTTTAGACTGCAGGAAATAACAAATCGATTTCCCCAGGCACCTCCTAGTTACCCCATTGTTCATGCTCTTTCCTCAGGGGCAGACACCTCTCTTTCCTTTCTGCTCCCAGACATCCATTTGCCCCTGGAAATGATATCCCCTTTTCCAAGGGCCTCTGGCCTCTGTGGGCTGAGGGTGACAAATGGAATGGGAGCCCCGCCACCCCAATTGTTCAGCTATCTCACCCCTGGTTCTGATTGCGGCATTATCGATCTGCCTGTGGACTATCTAGAGAAATGAAAAGGACGAATGATTGTGACATAAATTTAGTAGTCCTCCTTCCGCACCTTCCTCTTTCTCTGCACTCAGTGCAACGCTACAGCTATTTATTTAGTCTTTGCAATTTTCAGGGAAGCGAGGAGGTCAAGAAGGGGTTTGAAGGCAAGCTGTCTTATTTTTCCCTGGATGGCCTACCTTCATAGCTGCATCCATCTCAGGCCTATACATCATTGTCCCGTTTTTATGAACAAGTACTATAATATTTGTTAGAGACCATCATTCTTTCAGTCATTTTGCAAACACAAAAAGATAAGCAAATAGACAAGTATTACCTATTTTGCTTAAAGCAAGGTTTATTTCCAGAATTAGAACCTTTTTTGGGTATACGATGTTCATTTTTCTTGGTTTGCTGAATTATACCAGTTTTCTAAGTTTCACAGAGGAATGTAGTCCTATTAAATGTTCTGGTGGCTTGTTTGTTGGCATACCAAGTTTTGGTGCATGGTTACAGAGTTTATATGCAACAATGCTACGAAAGCTAACACTTCAAAAACACTGACAATACACCCACATGCATGATTTCATGAGTCCAGGCCTGATTTCTGCCCCAATTAATGTTGAATTGATTTAGAACAGGTTTGTTTTTTTTAATAACTTGCAGTGTTTTTCTTTTTCTTTTTTCATATTTAAATAAGCAATTTGGAAGAATATGCACTGATAAGGAAAGTACTTACCATTGTTTGGCTGGGATTTGTTTAGTTTTGTCTTGTCTCACTGCCTCTAGGTGATGGGCTTCCCCTGGGAAATGTCAATGCCATTCATTCTTTTACCTCCTACTAGGCCCAGTGTGGTGTTTGTGCATAATAGTGTAGAATAGCTGTTATTTGAATAAAATCTAAAGCCTATTTTAAGTATTTCATTTTCAGTAAAAACACCATGTAGGAGTTGTGGAGCAGGGAGGAAACTCCTAAAAATGTGCTTAGCCCAATAATAAATTTAATTTCAAATTTTCACCAGCAGTCCCTTTTTATTTATTAGTATTTAGGAGAGAAAACATATGACAAAATAGGCAAAATCAAGCTAGGAAACAAAGACTCTTTTAGTAAAACGAATGAATAAGGATACTCATCAGGCAAATAACGAAAGAATCAGCATTTAAAAAAATTTCTTTATTGTTTAAAGTATGAACAAAAATAGAGCTAGAGACATAGAAGCATCGAGCAGTCTGTCAATCTTCAGAGGGAAGGCAGGGGAGTGTGGGGTTGGGAGGTAAGAGATCAACCAAAGGACTTGTATGCATGCATATATAAGCATAACCAATGGACACAGACACTAGGGGGGTGAGGGCATGTGCTGGGGGGAGGGGGTGGCTGGGGAAAGGTCAATGGGGGAAAAAGGAGACATGTAATAATACTGTATGTAATACTTTAAACAATAAAGAATCAGCATTTTTGAGTGTGGGAATGATGAGTGTGGAGGGAATACCTGGAATTTCTACTTCACAAGCAAAGAAGAGAAAAAGGAAAGATAATGGCTAAACCTCTTTGTCTTACAAGCTTTGGAAATGATACATATCCTACTCCCCAGAATATTCTTTTTCAGAACGAAAGAACACCCAGTGACCAAAAAGGCAGTAAAAATAATTTGCCACACTAAAAACAAACAAACAAAAAAATCCCACACTGATCAAGACAATATTTGCAAAACTGAAAATTAAGGCCTAAGAGGAAGACTGAGGAAATGGGACAACACTGAACTAAAAATTTAAACTGTGGCCTTTGGTACTGGCTTCATGCTTAGTGTGGTTGGTCAAGACCATTGCACGCAGAGCCATGGTCTTGGTGAACTCAGCTAAGTACATGCAGTATTAATATACACTGAGTGGCCAGATTATTATGCGTTCAGAGATCATGGTAATCTGGCCACTCAGTGTATTTTAGTAAAGATTCTATGCTAGCATCTCTGTGTTCATGCCTCCGTAGTATTTCTCCTTCTGTTTCCACCCTGATCTGTGAGTGGACCCACTGCAAACTTGCTATATAATGAAGGGGAAATTTGACAAATGCTCTACGCTTTAGTTTCCTTATCTTTCGCAATTTGATTATGATGTGCCTCGATGTGATTTTATTTATGTTTCTTAATATGGGTTCCATTCAGCTTCTTGCAACCAGGGCTTTGCAATTTTTATCAAGTCTGGAAAAAATTTGGCCATTATCTCTTCAAATATTTTCTTCTGTCCTCTGCTCTCTTTCCTCTCCTGTGAGAAATCCAATTACACATATATTAGGCCACTTGTAAGTTTCCAAAGCTCACTTGGTGCTCTCTCTCTAATTTTGTCAGTTTCTTTTCTCCCTGTATTTCATTGGGGTTGTTTCTATTGGTAAGTTTTCAAATTCACTGTTTTGTTTTTATTTCCTGCATCTTCAGTTACTCCCATCTAGCATATTTTTCAACTCAGTCATGGTAGTTTTAATCTTTAGACATTTGATTGGGATCTTTTTTATTCTTCCATAGCTCCATTTTGCTAGCTTTTTGATCATATGGAATACAAGTACTATAGTAACCGGTTTCATGCCCTTGTCCTAATTCTAATGTGCCAATTCTGGGTCCCTTTAGGTTTTTCACCTCATTATGAGTTGTGTTTTCTAACTTTTTTGCATGCCTGGTGATGTTTGAAGAATGTAAATGTTGTCTTTTTGAGCCCTAGTAGTTTTTTATTCCTACACATCTTCTTGAGTTTTGTGCTGATACAACTTTAAGTTATTTAGACACAGTTTATCCCCCCCCTTTTTTTCTTTAAATTTCTGATATTTATTTATTTATTTCCTCACCCAAGGATATTTTTCTTTTTCCATTGATTTTTTTAGAGAGTGCAAGAGAGAAAGACAGAGAGCAATATCGATGTGAGAGAAACACATCAATTGGTTGCACCCTGACCAGGGCCTGGGCAGGGAAGGTGCCTGTAACCAAGGTACATGCCCTTGATCAGAATCGAACCTGAAACCCTTTGGTCTGTAGTCTGATGCTCTATCCACTGAGCCAAATCGGCTAGTTTGACGCTTTTAAGTCTTACTTTTAAGCTTTGTTTGTTGAGCCCAGAGCTGTATTTTTCAGTTAACTTTACCCCAGTATTGAGGCAAGACCCTTCTGAGTACTCTGCCCAATGCCTTGTGAATCGTGAGGATTTCCAGTCTGGGGGCTTGTGGAGGATGCAGGCATTATTCTCTGCTGTGGGAGTCTCCCCTTTAATCCTCTCCAATGGTTCTTTCCTGGTCTAGAGTAGTTCCCCCTGCCCCCCTGCCTCTCTCTCTCTCTCTCTCTCTCTCTCTCTCTCTCTCTCTCTCTCTCTCTCACACACACACACACACACACACACACACACACACACACTCGACACGAATTGATCAGTACTCTGCTGAATACTCAAGGGGATCCCTTTGCAAGTCACTGGAGTTCTCTCTGTGCAGCTCTCTCCTATCCTGTGCTCTGTTCTTGGAATTCTAACCATTTTTTTCTCCAGACTTTCATCTTCATATATCAACCTGGGGAGTCTGCTGGGCTCTGCCTGACTCCCTTTCCTGTTTCCATGGTCTGGAAATGTCTCTCAAGGAAGTAATCTTGAGCAATGGGAGAGCTCATCTCATTAATTTCCAGTCTTCCAGAGATCACCATCCTTCTCTGCTTGATGTCTAGTGTTTCATGTACTTTCTACAGGACTTTCGGTGTTCTGGGTGAGGGGAATTTCTAGTAAATCTGGTCCTTGTTACACCTTCTTGCCAAGAATCACAAGTCCTTAATTTTCTTATCTTTAAAATAACACTTTAACTTTTGATGTGTTTTGTAAATGTATTTTCTTATCTTATTTTTAGCTTATCTCTTTGCAAAGACTTATAGAGATAAAAATACAAACACCAGATAATAAAATGTTGAAAGTTAAGATGAAACTAAGGTGAATATTCCAAAAGTTTATCTTAATATTTAATTCAACCAAAAGTTGTCAAGTGCCTGCTTTGTGCCAAGCCCTGGGCAAGGTAGTGAACAAAGTGTGTCATTAACATTGGGTACTGTTTACAGAGAGTATGCACCTTTTATCATGTCCCCAGGATGACATCAACTGATGGTTCAGGAGAAACATAACTGCCTTATAGATAGACTGAAATTCTTCCTGAGGGTTCTCACAAAAGGGAACCATGTGATGCAGTGAATGGTTCGCTCTTCATCTCTTAATTCCCCATTTTGGCACTTTTTTACTCCCTGAGCTGCTTTGTACTTTCCCAGGGTTCTGTACTTTCACTCTCTGCTTTCTTCTGTCTGGCTTTCCTCTAGGAAGCCTTGCTTGATCTCCTCATCAAGGCTTGGTACCTGTCTTAAGAGATTCCAGAGTCCATAGGACCTAACTCTGGCATATCTCTTGTGACATTTGGTTATAATGGTTTGTTTGTCTGTCTTCACTCCAAACTATAAGCTCCTTAACGGGAGGGATGATGACTTTAATTTTCTGTTCCCACAGCCTTGGATACGATGTCTGGCACATAATCAATGTCAACAATGTTGAATAAATGCATGGAATGAACGAGTTAATCCCAAAATAAATAGAAGAACCAGAATTAAAGGCCTAGTTCTCATAAATTCTCTCAATATTTGTTCACAGAATAATGTCAAAGCACAATTTAGGTGAGGCATATAGCAGTTCAGACACTCATGTAACTAATGGTCTGGTCAAAGATTATGTATTTGAAATGTAGCACATTATTATTATACTACTTCCAAAAATATACAATTAGTGAAATATCAATAATTAATAACATCAATAACATTAATAATTAATATAATAAATAATAAGGAATATATTTTAATTTAGATATTAATTGAAATTTAACTTAAAATAATATGAAAATAAAATAATATCAAATAATAAATTGCATAGGGCTTATTAACTTAATCCTCATCTGAGGATATTTTTCCATTGATTTTTAGACAGACTGAAGGGAGGGGAAGAGACAGAGAGAAACATTGATGTGAGAGAGACACATTGATTGGTTGTCTTCTGCACGCACCCTGACCAGGGCCAGGGATTGAGCCTGCAATTTAGATACATGCCCTTGACTGGAATAGAATGCAGGGCCCTTCAGTCCACAGGCTGACACCAACACTTTAGCCATTGAGTCAAACTGGCTAGGGCTATATGTTTTTAAAAAATATATATTTTATTGCTTTTTTACAGAGAGGAAGGGAGAGGGATAGAGAGTTAGAAACATTGATGAGAGAGAAATATCAATTCAGCTGCCTCCTGCACACTCCCTACTGGGGATGTGCCTGCAACCAAGGTACATGCCCTTGACTGGAATCGAACCTGGGACCCTTTAGTTCGCAGACCAACCCTCTATCCACTGAGCCAAACCGGTTAGGGCTATATGTTTTTATAAAGTAATTTTTCATAATTATCTTGTTACTAGTAAAATGGAATTAAACTTACTGGGGACTTAATATTTGTGCCTCTCCCTCCCCCCGCAACCCCCCTTCCCCGTTGCCCCCAGTTTACATGTTGAACCTTAAATCCCCAATGTGATGGAAGTGAAACCTTTAAGATGTAATTTGAACATAAGGGTGGAGCCCTCATGAGTGGCTTTAGAACACTTATAAATAGAAACAATAGAGATGATTTCTCTATGAGAACCCAAAGAGAAGACAGCTGTTCGCATACTAGGAAGAGTTTTCTCACCAGACACCAGATCTGCCAGGGTCTTAATCTCAGATTTCCAGCCTCCAGAAGCATGAGAAAGACATTTCTGTTGTTTAAACTACCCAGTCTATGGTATCTCTTATGGTGACCCGAACTAACTAAGACAACACTGACATAGCTTCTAATAGCAATAATAATTATCTCCTTGATTAGAAGTTCCCTGGAGTAGCTTCTCCCTCACCAGTACCCATTCTTTCTAGTATTTAACTATGATACAGAAGTCATTAAGAGAATTGATAAACATTTTAAACCTTACAGAGCCCTGTGATCCTGGCTTTATCCTACATTCTGCCACACATGCAAGCTTATATTATCTGGTATGATGATAATTCTTCTGATGCGAAAATTTAGGGATTATTTTACTCAAATGACTAAATTATTATTTCTTGGCAAAATGTTTGAAGAAAACACTGTGGATGACAGAAAAAGACCAATTTTACCTTAAAATAGAGATGAAAGGAATTTTGGTTTGCTATGAAGGAAGGGAGCTGTATCTTTTTCTCTCCATATAATTAAAAGTAGTGGGAATGAAAGGGAAAACACTAAGACATCTTCTGGGTTGTATAATTTTTTCCTCTCCAATTTAGAGAAAGGAATGATGGACCTCCCTGGGTGATGTAGGAAATTTGCCGAATGCTGGCATAGAATCCAGTGAGCTGGGCCAGGCCAGTGCCTGCTTCTCCTGTTCCCTCTGAATCAAATTATGGTGATATTGCTGACATTCACTAAAACCTGAGCATAGGCCTTGTGCCAAGGGCACTTAGGTAACAAGACATGACCTCCAAATTCAAGGAGAGGAAGGTAGAATCACTGGGTCCCTGTCCCAACTGCCTTCAACAGTGCTATATTTTACCAGATGAATGAATAGATACTGTTATAATATGGCAGTGCTATACTAGATGCTTGAAAAAATGAAGAAATCATGGAGCAAGAATGATTAGTTCTGCCTGTGTTGTAATATGAGGTGAGGAGGTTTCAAAACAAGACTCCATGGAGAAGGGACATTTGAGTTGGGGTTTGAAGCCTCAGCAGAATTCTTTGTTTTTGTTTAAATATATCTATATTTCTATATACCTATCTATATCTATATCTATATCTATATCTATATCTATATCTATATCTAATCTATCTATATCTATCTACCTATCTATTTATCTACCTATCTATAAATAATAGAAAATATGCTAATTAACCAGGACTCCATAACGGGTTGACCAGACAGGAGGAGGTTGCGCACGCAGCACTGGGGGCGGGGCAGCAGGGGCCTCCGCACGCCTGCACTGGGGGAGGGACTGATCAGCAGCGGCTGCGGCTGCTTCAAGGGCTGGAGAGAGAGGCAGGGCCAGACTGGCAGTGGCTGCTGCGGGCCTGGGGAGCGAGGCAGGGCTGGACTGGTGAATCGAGGGTGGGCGGCGCCGTGCGATTCAAAATTGTGCACTGGGCTCCTAGTATATAAATAAATATATAAAATTATATATATATATATATATATATATATATATATATATATATATATAATTTTTAAAATATATGTTTTTATTGATTTCAGAGAAAGGAAGGGAAAGGGTGAGAGAGATAGAAACATGTCCTTCTGCATGTCCCCTACTGGGGATTGAGCCCACAAGCTGAGCATGTGCTCTGATTGGGAATTGAACAAGTGACCTTCTGGTGTATGGGACAATGCTCAACCACCAGAGCAACACTAGCTGGGAAAAGGCTGAGCAGAATTTTTGCAGTTAAAGAAAGTAGAAAAGGGCACTCAGTGGTTGTTGAGACTGGTGGTAGGTGTCTTTGCTAAGGGGCTAGTCTAGTAACCAAGGAAACAGAGGGTAAAGACCTGGCTGAGGGAAGTGTCAGTGTGATTGGAGAGAAAGGGAGATCGAGGATTTGTATGAGAAAGCCAAATCACTGTCAGTTTGATGTGACTGATATGCACAGTAGAGTCACAGAAAGTCAGAGAAGGGCTTCGAGGAGCTTGTATGAAGGATGGAGGGTACTGCATCACCTCCCAGCTTCCTTCTACTCCACCCATTTTTTACTCTCGCAACAGAACATATGCTCCCAGAGAGGGACTTGTTATTTTTGTTTGCTCTAGAGTCTTCTGTACCTAGGACAGTTCTTGGTACATTCAATTTTTGGAATGAATGATTCAGATTTTGCAAATGTCATCTTCAAAGATTATGGTGTTGCCTGGACTCCCTGTAGTTTGGTGAAATCTCACTGCCTTGCTGTCAGGAAGGGCTTCTAGGTTCAAACTTTAATCAATTCTCTGTACTTGCCCATTCTGCTTATGCTGGTGTTTTGCAGCAAGTCCAGAGGCTGGCTGGGCCAGAGGAAAAGGTTGAAGCAGTGAGTAGTATGATTAGACTTTCTCAGTGGGGCTTCCACATTGCTTCTGAATAGACATAGAACATCGAGACTGGAAGGGGCCTTTAATGATAATGATTCTAATTACTAATATTTATTGAGAGCCTAATACATGTTAGGAACTCCATTTTGCATATTAATGAATTATTCATTTAACCTTCATAACAACTTTTTTTACTTAATCTTTACAACAACCAATTATTATTTTTATTTCCAATGTAGAGATGAGAAAACTGATACTCAGAGGTGTTATACAACTTAAAAAAAGCTAGGAAACCACCTGTTGGTTTCCAATGACAACTAAGAAGCCAGGCTGAACATGAGTTTTAGGACATGATTATCCAGGGGCCAGTCCAGGAGATATTGACCTAAGATAGCCCTTTCTTCAGTGATACTCTCATTTTCAGGTTGTACCTGCCTAGTTGCTTGCTGGAACCACAAATAATAGCAGATCTCGATGCATAGTCACATAATCAAATTCCTTTGCTTGATGTCTTAAATTCATCAACCAAAAGGCAAGTTTTCAATAATAACTCTGAGTTAGGAATAGGTGGTGACTGATGAATCAGCCAACTCATGTCCCTCGGCATGAGAAAGTCAAGATCAGTGACACTCTGGGTTTTCGGTCACGAGCTCACAATGTTGGTGCCAGATATCTGTGCTCCTAGCTGAGATCAAACTCATGTTTCCAGAGAGCAAAAGGTCAGAGCACTAAAATGAATGCGTTAAGAATTAAGCTGACTTCCATTATAAAGCTTCATATAAATACTACACCCAGCTCTAAAAGACACTCAATGTTTGCTTTCTGAACCTATTAATATATGATGAGGCTACGATGTAATTAATATCATTTGTTGATTATTACTGGGGTTCTTTTTCCCAGCCTTACAAAGGGTTCAGCATTCTGGAGAAAGGGCTGCGTGTAGATGATTAAGAAGGAGCCCGTGGACAAAAGATATTTTTGAAAGGCATTGGGGGTCAGAGGAGCTTCCAGCTGAAGGAGCTAGAAAGCTCTCACCTTGACCAAGGACCCATGCTTTTATTCAACACAACCTGTCCTAAGGCAAGGTGGAAATATATACTTCAAAGGGTACAGTATCAAAGGATATACAGAAACATTGTCAGTTTTGGGAATAGCCTACAGCTGTTCAGGTGTTTGGCCAACAGGAGGCAATAAAATGCCCTGAGCTGTCTGGCAGTTAACAATCCTATTCAGATTTGGGGGGAGTGCCTTTTAGCCGTTTCCAACAGGTAAATTACATATGTGGCTCACCCTTGTTGAGCCTCCCAAGCTTCACCAACCTTTTGGTAAAACTCCTGTAATTATTACATGCTGGAATTGGTTCTCGGCAAATGTTTGGTTTCTGAACCTATTAATATATAATGAGGCTACGATGTAATTAATATCATTTGTTGATTTTCCGTGAAATCCACTTTAGTAATAAGAATGCCAGGTAATTATTCAGAAAACCTTTTCAACAAATGTCCATTTTCATTGATTAAAAATCAAACCAGTGCTTCATTTGAAATGATATTTACAAGTATGCTTTAAGGTGAAATGAATAATTACTAGGTTATTGAACTGCAAGTTATCTGCAAAGAATTTTTTAATTTTTGCACTAAAGCTTGATCTCAAATAATAATAGAGGAAAAACCAGAGGGTCTTGAGAAGAAACGCTATGCTTTTGCTTTCAGGTATTTAACTTTCTTTATGTAGTGTTAAAGTCACAGTTTCCCTCTTCTGTTGGTTATAGAATCTCCAGAAAAAGGAACTTTTGGGGCAGAGCAGACCTTTTTGCTTGGGAGAGACTTGAAGCTATTTATCAGACGGACAGTGACCTGAATGAAGTGTCTCTTTTCTTCAGTCTTGCTGCACCGAATGGTGGTTGTGCTGAGCCAACTCAAGCATATCTTCTCACTCTAAAATAGCCTTTTCTCCTGTATATTTCTCTTTCATTCTTTCACATTAAACAATAGGAAAGTAGTCTGTCATCTGAAATTCAGAGTCATGTTGAAGGTAATGTGAATTTGGAGTCATTTGTTTTTCCAGGGACTTAAGCATGTGCACAAAAACAGCCCCAACAATTTAGACTGCAGTATATTCATATTTACAAATAGACACGTTCATATAAATCAAGTCACCAAAATTTTGCACTGCATGAATTTTAAAATAATGTTCTTCGTATGACTAACTCTTATATGAAGTGTTTCAACAAAATGATAAAAATCTATTTTCACTCACTCATTATCCTTTGTACCAAACACTCTTGCAGGTGCTTGGGACATGGCAACAAAAAAAGCTGCCCTGCCTATCTGGCATGGCTCAGTCGTTGAGTGTCAACCCATGGTTCGATTCCCAGTTGGGCATATGCCCCGGGGTTGCCGGCTTGATCCCTAGTAAGGGGCGTGCAGGAGACAATCAATGATTCTCTCTCATAATTGATGTTTCTATCTCTCCCTCTCCCTCTCCCTTCTTCCCTGAAATCAACCATATATATATATATTTTAAAAGCTACCCTAAGCCCATACCTTTTGGACCTGACATTTGGAGACTGACAATAATGAACAGACATGTGAAGTGTGGAGTGTGTCAGATTGTGATAGACACCATTCAGGAAGATGGAGCCAGGAAGTTGATCGGGGGAGCTGGCCAGGGAAAGTTTCAGTTTGCAATGAGGTCATCAGAAAACTGTTTCTGAAAAGGTGATAGATGAGCAAAGCCTTGAAGAACTTGACAGAGTGAGCCATGTGGGAATCTGGGAGAAGAGCGTTCTAGACTCATGGAACAGAACATGCACAGGCCCTACTGGGATGGCTGGCTGGCTGTGGAAGCATAAAAAGGAGGCTGGTGTAGCTGGCACAACATTCAAGAGAAGGCCATTAGGACAGACAGCAGATTTAATTGGGGAGTTATAGAAGGAAATACCTAGTTACTGACAGCTCATATCTGCCACAACAGAGAAGTGTTACAACAACTTGAGGCTAGAAGGCTGTTGATCTGATGAGCAACTCATGTCCTTTCCATCTTTCTCTGTGATCACTAGTAACTGAGCCATTTAATCAATAGTCACTGCAATCTAAATTGCGTCTCTGGGTTCTGGGATTTGGTTAGAATTGATCCCTGGCCATGTCAACTAGGCCCACATGGATTGCTGATTTTTTTAAAGAGAGAAATCAATGGGGAAATTGAGTTTTCTTCTAAATGAAGATATTTTGGTAATTGTCTTCATATGAACAATGGAAACAATAGACTAAATTTTTAAATGCCACATTCTTGATGCCTGGCACTCAGCACAGTCTACCTCTCCCTTTGGCTTTTGTTGGGTTTTACTTAAGTGGCAGGAGAAAGCCAAGTACCATGTTTGGTTGAATTGGTTGAATGACTAGATTAAGGTGGTGGGGTGGGAAAGAGGAAGGAAACTAGGATTGTTTGGCATTTACTTTGGCTAGGCATGTACTAGGGCTTTGCATATTACCTCCTGTGGGCCTCACGACTCTCTTTGAGGTAGGTATTTGGAAAAAACAAAACAAAAGCACTCCAAACAGTCCTCTCTCTGACTCTATAACAGATCCAATGAAGGAGGATTTCATTAAACCATCAGGTGGAAAGGATGAAGGTATCTAACTCAAGATCCACATACTAGTATATTATTGGTTGCCTAGGAGAAAAACCAATTCAAAATATTTCCTCATCTCATCAGAGACAACACTGTCTTCAAGTTTCTTTAGAGATTGGAGCCATCATCTCTGTTCAATATTAGGGAGCACTGTTTCTCAGGTTATTCATTATAGTCTGCCCGAAATACAAATCTTGGAAATACCCAAGGACCCCACCAGTAAATGATCAAAAAGTTCGAAAGTAGATAGAAACGTAGAAAATGTGAAGACCCTTAGTAATTCTATGGCATCAGAAAATTAAATTTCTGTAATAACAAATTACAATATAATGAGGTCACATTAGTGGGATAAGAAGCCCAGCTGCCTCAATGATTTAATCTCTCTCTTCACATAAGCTTGTATCGAATTTTAATGAGTATTTTGATTGATAACATATTTAGTTCAAAATAGGTCTTTGAAGACAGCTGTAAGAGTATTAACATTTCAAAGATGCTATGATAGAAATCCATTTCATTAAGTAGCTGATAAGAAAAAAATTATTGTATAAACCGGCTAGTATCAGACATGCTGTTAAGACCTGTCTGCTCCCATTGAGTAAAGTGACAGTGAAATATCTTTACTGGCCTTTTTTTGACCACTTTAGGAACTCAGTTTTCTTTCATAAGAAAATGCCAAGTGACACCAATGAAACAGGTACAGTAAATGCACTAAATTCAAGACAAGAGAATTACAAGTAAGTTTCCCAAATATAAAATGGCTTTGGTGTCGTAGCGCTTGGTAAAATTGCAATGGCATTGAGGGATTAGGGATTATCTCAGTGGGGCCAAAACATTTTACCAGTGCTGTCCAATAGTAATGTAACATGAGCCACCAATGCAGGCTTTATATATAGATTTAAAATTTCTAGTGGCCAAATTAGAACAGTAAAAAGAAACAGGGGAACTTAATACATGTTATTTAGCCTCAACTATCTAAAATATTATCATTTGAATATGTGATATTCAAATGATATATTTTATACATTTTTTACACTGTCTTCAAACCATATTCTGGACCTTCTTCTGTATAATCCATATGACAACCCTTTTTAAGTTTTGCAAAAGGTCTTATTTCCTCTACCAGTCATCTCTGATATACTAAATAGCCAAGTTCTAATGACTATTCTTCTTTCGAGTCTTCCAACCTTCCTGGTCACTGTCCTCTGGACACCCTCCAGTTTAAACATATGGACTTCTAAAGTTTGATTCTCAGAATTGGTCTTAGAGTGCCATGGGACTGTCACCCCTCCTTGTTTGGAATGTATGCCTCTAGTAGTGCAACAAGCTAGTAGGTAAAGCTGGCTGTTTACTAAATGGGACAGTAAACTCAGTTAGAGGGTTCAATATGAAACTGCCAATGTTTTTCTGCCTGGAAATGCCTTGAAGCCAGAGGTGTATTTACTGTGAAGCTAATGAAACTTCAGCGTCAAGGCCATCTTTTGCATGGCCCCGTAAAGCCTCTGGGAAGGCCTCGGCAGTACATTCATATAGTCACAATTTTGTAAATTTTACAAAAGTAAGGTATTTTACTATCTCTATGGTCCTGACATCACCTTTGCTTTCTTCTCCATGTTTGGAATGACTGTGACATTTTAGGGATTGAGCTAAGGAGAAGCTGAGATGGGAATATATGAAATTTTGATTCTGTGGGCAGTGTGGTTTCCTTAAAGTTAGGGACTATGGTTTCACTTGAATCTTCCTAGGAAAATGTTGAGCATGTGGTAAATACTTGGTATTTGGAAAAAACAAAACAAAAGCACAATGGTTTTTAGACAGCTCCCATTTCATGGATACTCCAGACTTTGCACTGCCACCCAGAAACCAACAGCTCTGCTGGGTGGCAGTGCAAAGCCTTGCTTCTGTAGCTGCAGCTGCTTTGCTTTATAAATGCTGAGACTGTGTCATCTAGTTTGATGACAGCTATGAATATTGTTGGTTTAATGCTTGTAGTCCAAAAGGTCTACAAAAATTCTCCTAGGATCTGGTTAGAATTTATCCCCAGCCATGTCAATTAGGCCCACATAGATTGCTGATTTTTTTTTTTTTTAAAGAAAGAAGTTAACATGGGGAACCAATGAAAGCAGGCGGGAGATAAAGGGCAGGAGGAGAGAGACGGTTGGGTTAGTCTGCTACTTCGGGGTTTTGGAATTGCTCTCATGGCATAGGCTTCCTTTAAAACTATGTCTCCATTCAAGAGTGCTGTCCTCCATAGCTCCAGTTCTTATGATTTTGCTGAAATCATTTGTCCATTTGCTGCTTCAGGCCTAGGTAATGCCTTCCTCCTGTGACTTGTCCTTGGGTATCTAAGCATATCTCCTGTTAGTTTCTTTAATTTTGTCCCAACCACTATGAATAGTCTCTTCAGGACATTTTTCTAATTCCCTCCTGAGTGTGCTTTCTGTCTTCTGCCAGACCTGGGTCTCCCACACTGAGAACCAGCGGGCTCCTCTGGCTCCTGTGGCTTACATTGCTTCAACAGAAATTCGCTGCTCCAGCCTCAAGCCTTGGGAATCCAACTCTGACTTCAATCCCTTGATAGCCTCCTACCCTGGGTCCCCTGCTTCCAAGAAAGGATTCAGGCATTTTAAAATGTGTAAACCTCTAACTAAAAAGGGAGCCTAGAATTTGAAGCCATGTCTCAGCGAGCTCCCCCTCCCCGCCCCCGCTTATCACTTTTCGTTCACTCCCCCATTCATTTACTCTCCATAAATTCCACAAAATGAGGAACTCATTCTGCCCGTTTGCTCACTCTACGTCCAGAGCCTAATGAAATTCTCATTACAGTGTAGGCACTTGAAACATGTTTATTAAATGGGTGAACGAATAAATGGATGAATAAATGACACTTCCCCAAATAGATTTGATTACTGTATGTGTTTTAGGGCTGTGTTTGTGACATACATTGTTTTTGTTGTTGTTTTTTTAAAAAAATATATTTTATTGATTTTTTACAGAGAGGAAGGGAGAGGGATAGGGAGTTAGAAACATCGATGAGAGAATCATCGATCAGCTGCCTCCTGCACAACCCCCACTGGGGATGTGCCCGCAACCAAGGTACATGCCCTTGACCGGAATCGAACCTGGGACCCTTCAGTCCGCAGGCCGATGCTCCATCCACTGAGCCAAACTGGTCAGGGCTGTGACAAACATTGTTTATAAAGATGGCTACAAGTCTTCCTCTCATCCCTGGATGCCTGCCCCATTGCGAGGACTTTGCCAGTCCTCCTTCCACAGGTGGCATCTACTTCCCCGCATCCACGCATGGACTGTGACCTGGGAGGGTAGGTAGGAAGAGGCCTTGCAGCTTTGCCCTGCGGCAGCACCTGAAGAAGCCCTTGGAGCCAACAGGAGGATGAGAGGCTGTGTGAAGAGGACCAGGGAAGCCCAGCGGACAGCCAGCACCCACGGCCAGCCCTGTGAGCGAAGCCAGAGCCCTCCAGGCTGGCCAGCCCTTCTCATGAATGCAGCCACATGAGTGAGCCCAGGTGAAGGCGTGCCAGGAACCCTCCAGCCAACATAAACGGTTGCTTTTTCAGGCGCATGACTTAAAAGATATTATCCCTTTAAAGATGAACAAGTTAATGTCTTTTCCTTTAAAGGAGTTTATACTCTACCGGGAAAGACATGCCACGTTCACTAACTCCTGGTTCTCATTTGAGTTGATTATGGGTATAACTGTAAAATCTTTCTCCTGAACTTGTGAATAATTCTTGGCAGCTAGGAATTATTTGGCCTAAATACACATGAAATACTGGAAACAGGGCAGATACACATGCCTAATGCTGGGGAATTGGAGGCAGGTATTTTATGCTTTATTTGGGAAGGAGGTATGAATTTAGGAATGTTCTAACCATCTCAACTTTTCTCCATGCAGAAAGAATATATTTACACTGGGTGCTATACAGATATTACATATATTTTACCCATAGGCTGTGACAGAGTCCATGCAGAGCAAAGAGTCATCTTTCAGTTACTTTTCATTGCATTTATATTATAAACTCCATTTGGTGGGCGAATATCACTGCAAGCCTTGGCATTCATATGCTAATGCTATAAGTTCGAGTTGTCAAGAGAATTATGCGCAGGCCTGAGTACATGTGTGTGTGAGTGAGTGATATTTGTGTTTGCCAAAGCAGCATGTGCTCCTGAAGGGAGAGTGTGTCTTATCTTACTAGCTGTCTGGTCTCAGTTTCTCTTTCGAATGTGCCAGGAAGAAAATGTCTTTATCACTGAATATTTTGGTGATGCACAGATTCCAGGATGCCCTCCAGTGGTATGAGACATTGTGTGTGTGTGTGTGTGTGTGTGAATGCCTGTGTGTGTGGGCATATATGTGCGTGTACATGTCTTTATTAGGGGAGTGGGATTAGTCTGCTTTTTGCTCTGGGTTTTTATTGTTTCACAGGGTATTTTCTAACATTCAGAATTTTGAATTCCTTTGGTTTAGCTATAATTTATGGGACAATTTAACATTCTGCAGACAAAGGAAAGTGCTCTGGTATTTCACTCTGAGCATTTAAATTGATCCTATGCTTCTATATGAAAATGAACAATAACCTTGTTTAATTGGATATCCTCAGTCTGAAGCCCTTTCTATATGTTTTAAACTTTAATAACTTCAGAACAATTATAAAGCAGCAGCAGAAGGCACAGCATTTAACAAAATTGTAAGGTACAGTTTGAGTGGTGAGACCAGAGGCAAGGCCAGGGAGGAAGAAGGTGAGTTCATGTGAGGTCACTGAAGCCTTAGACATTCTTCTCTGAGCAGTGGGCCATCACTGCAGGGTTATAAATGGAGAGGTAACATGACTGGATTCAGATTTTGGAAGGCTCACTTAGGTAGGGGTGTGGACCTTCCACATGAGTGTGGATTTTCTCTCTTCTAGGCCAAATGAGGCGTTTTGTCCACTAGCAAATATTTCTGAGCAAGTCCTTCAGGAACTAGGATGTGGAGAGATGTTTCTCAGAGTAAAGTTCTGGGTCCTCTTGTGTCAGAATTACCCAGGGGATGCTTGTTAAAGAAGCTAATTCCCAGACCCTATCTCATACTTACTGATTAGTATCTTTGCACATTGTTGATATTTCATCCTGGCTCTGTTCAAACTGCTCCCTTTGTCCATAACATTCTCTTTTTCTTTTTCCATCTTACTCTATCCTCCCCTGCCCTCAAAACCCCGCCTTCTTGAGGAAGTCTATTGTCAGTCAGGATAGAATTGGCCACATTCTCCATTGTGCTCCCACTGTTCTCTTCAATTATTTCTACACAGAATGTAGTGGCATATTAATGCACTTTTTGGTTCATATTTATATTCTTCCTGCTGGATTTTTAGAGGACAATGCTTATGGCATGTGTATCTTTGTTCCCCCAATACCTACCATACAAGTGTAGGTGCTTCATACACATGGTTGAATAAGTATATACATGAATGAGAGTTTCTTAAGCATGTCCACATTTCTAATTCTTCTGTGGCCGTTGGGTTTAATCTGACATGTGTTCATTGAATGACTATTTTGTGTCTAATTCTGTGCTTACTGCTTAGTGGGAGGTGGTAGGTTCTAGTTGGGGCAGTGTAACACATCTAGTTGAAAATGCTATGTTATAGTTCATGGTGTGGACATTCCCCAAGTGAAGACATTAGCATTGGTTAGTAACTTCTCAGACAGCCAGGTGAATGATTTGGGATTCGAAATGGATCTAGAGGGTTCAGTAAAATATGGGAAAGTGAGGCGATACCATCCTCTTCATAGTCAATGTTCAAGAAGGAATATATATGTAAGAGTCCAAGTTCATAATAAGAAATGAGGGGGAAAAAGATGAGTAAGTTGAAAAGAGTGGCAATGTAGTCTGGCCTGGGTGGCTAAGTTGGTAGGAGCACTGTCCTGTATACCAAAAGATTCCAGGTCAGGTCTCAAGTTCAATCCCTGGTTGAGGCACATATGGAGGCAACCGATCAAGGGTTCTCTCTCACATCAATGTTTCTCTCTCTCTCTCTCTCTCTCTCTCTCTCTTTCTCTCTCTCTCTTTGCCTCTCAAAAAAAAATCAATAAAATGTATCCTTGGGTGCCAGGGCTGACTGCCAGACTCTGAACGATGGATGAATGATTACTCTAGCACACGTTTCTGTGGAAGAGAGGGCTAAGGTACTACTTGGCTATCATTGCCAAGTATCCCTGTTTGCCTGCTTCCTCTGGCTTTTATTGTCATAACAGATTGAACTAAAATTAACCTCTAGATACAATCAGCAAGGTAAGAATCCTTGAGAAAGTATATGCTTCTACAAGGTCAGGTCTTTAAAGACTAAACAGAGGGATTCTAGCAAAATACCCCGGGGGATCGAACTTGTTTGGAAAAGTCAAGGTAGGGGCTGCCTTTGGCAAGGTCCCCTCAGAGGCCCCTGACCTTTTGGAGAATCCTCCTTATAGACATTCCAACCAAGTCCCGTGCTTCCCCACACTTCGGTGAGGATTAAAAAAAAAAAGAGTGGCAATGTTTAAGTATGGAGGAAGACAATTCTTGGAGGAAAATAAATGAAAACCCTGGCAACATCTGAGAAAATGAACTTACTATCCAATAAATAAATAAATAAATAAATAAATAAATAAATAAATAAATAAAAATAAAGAACTTAAACAGTGGGAAGCAAAAAGAGCAAATGAAAATATTCAAAATCTGAGTCTAAATGACGTTAGAGCATCTTGTCTAAAAAAAGAAGCTATGTGAGAGCTCTGTGTCCATTTTAGCTTTTCCCGTGCTTGAGTGTGACTAATGATGGATCTGGGATCCACAGCCTGGCCCCACTTTTGACAGGTGGGCCTTCCCTTCAGGGGGTGCCAGAGCTTTCAATCTCAGAGGTTTCTCCAGAAGAACAACTCTGTGACAAGGCATGTCTATGTGATGGGGAGTGGGTGACTCCAGGAGTTGTCAAAAGGTAAAGAATGATGTCTGGTGTAGGTCCTGATCACAGCTCATCAGGCATGGCTGAACTATCCAACCTATAGTTTTCTGACAAATATACTGTTTTTATTACTTGTGTTTAAACTTTTGTATCTGTGAGCAGCATTTGCTTAATAACCTTCCATGTAGCCTTTGCTGATGAGAACTGTCACTCCAAGAATCAGGTATACTATTTTTTCCTGGGTTTTTCCAGGCTTGTTCTGATAAAGCCATTTCTAAACATGAAGCCATCCTTTACATGAAGTCTAGGGCTTTCTACTGAGTACTTCCGAAGAGGAGACATAAAGTCAATAGACACCAAAGGGCCAGAAGGGTTGTACAGAGAAGAAAACATTGAGGCAGGTGTGCTTGGCTAGTCAATGCCTAAAATCCAAAGAAAGTTGAAGTCTGCTTGATTAAGATATCACAACAGAAATGACATACATCAACTTTGAGAAAGGAGCATTGGACAAACAGGGTTTGTGGGTTGTAAATTATGGGACTCGATAAATGAGAACTAAATCGTCAGGACAACTTGGAGGATTTCTGCCTCGTGAAAGTTCCCAAAGATTCATTAATATTTCATTCCTCTGTGATGTATGACTCCATAAATTTTGGGCAAAGGCAGGAGGAGTAGAAAGATTCACACCTGCAGTCCAGGAGTTCCTGCCCACCTTGTAGAGTGCTGATTCTGCCAGTTACAACATGGAAGCTGTCATTTTTTTTTTTTTTTTTGGATTAGGAAGGTGATTCTAATCCATGTCCAGATTTTGGGAGTTGGGGTGGGATTCAACCTGACACTATACTCTTTGCAGTGGGGACTCCTTCAGATGCCCTCAGTTAATATTTACTCTTCTCTAAAACTGGGATTTGGCTGACAAACGGCATGAGTTACTGCATCTTTTTATTTGTGTGAAGAAGAGACTGGAAATTTATGGAACAGGAAGTGATAAATCAAAGAGATGGGACTACTAAGAAATGGCTCACTTAAACTTTTGTGTTTGTTGATGTGCTGGCAAAAAATAAACAGCCTGGAAAGTGAAGACAGTGAAATACTTTTGAGTTCCTCCTAGATGCGCATGATATAAATGCAATGCATAATATTCATTTATGCTCCTAGAAGGCACAATTTTTTTTGAGTGCTCAAAAGAGAGGATGATTTGATACATGGAGGGAAAGTGCTAAAAGAAACTTTTAAAACTCTTGCCACTGGAACATCATTTCAAACCTGTCAGAATGTGGGCAGGAAATATAAAAACTTCTGCCTTGACAATGTTTTGGGGAAAATGGGCCAACTAAACAAATATCATCTGAAGGCAGTAAAGAGTAAAATGCTCAGAAACACAATTTTATTTCCTTTTACAAACTCTGCCTCTAGAGCTTTTAGTCACTCACAAAACAGATGTCATTTTTGAAAATGCAGAATTGCAGAACACCAAAAAAAAAAAAAAAAACCAAAAAAAAAAAAAACCACACACAAAAAAACAGCATCCTTCAAGAATACTGTTGTGCTTTCTTCTTATTTGCTGGTAGAAAACATGTGTGTCTTGAATACCAACTATCTTTCAGTTCAGCATTTGCTTTGGAGGACAGAAACTTTTTGGTGCAGCTGCAGAGCTCAAGCAAAAGGGTGTTGCAGAAGAGCAACTAGCACCTTGGACAGCTGGTCCTGGTATTTTGTCATCTTCTTAACCCTCTGAGTCCTGAATGAAAGCGGGGAACATTCTGGAATATGATTAGGTCTCTGTGTGTGTGCATGTGCTTAAGGCTTCCTCTGCTTGTACTGGAAGGAGGTGTGAAGCTCACAAATCCAGGACTATTCTAGTCCCAGCACTGCCACTTGTTAGTTCTGTGACTTTGGGAAATTGATTTCACTTTCTAAGCTTCCTTTTCCTCATCTGCAAAATAGCTCCAGTAATATTTGTCTCCTAGAGGTGTTATGAGAATGAAGTAAGACAACATATTTTAAAATACCTAGCACAGCATGTGCACATAATAGGTGCATGATAGATGGTAGCTATTAAGAGGTTGCAATCAATTTGAGGTCAAAGTCTTGTTTTTGAGCCCTGCTCTACTGACCTATTATGATGATAGGCACAAAAATAGTTGATAGTCGGGTCATTGTTCTGCTGCAACACTGCATAAATATCTGAGCACCTACTGTGTGTCAGCACTTTCTGTGTTGTGCTAGTTCTCCCATAAACTCATATACTAGTAATTGTGTCATTATTGCCATTTTCTATTTAGGAAACTCACATGCAGAGAAGCTCAGAAAATTGCTCAAGTTCAAGACAATTAGTGGAAGAACTGGGGTTCAAATGAAAGTCTTCACATTTTAAGTCCAACATTCTTTCCAGGGAGGCTTCCTAAAACAAAACAAAACAAAACAAAAACCAACCACTACAACACTAAACTAATCCAGTAGGGGTGAGCATATGTTGGCATATCACATTGTGTGCTGAGTGGAAATTCTGTCTGCAGAAGCAGGGGATGGCAGGGGGAGGCAGTGGAGGGCAGGGGAAGGCAGGGGAAGGCAGGGAAGGCAGGAGCCTCTGGGGTTCTAATTCAATCAAGAGGCCTCAGAGGTGCGAGTGTTCGAATGGGAGATTTACTATGGTCTGGGGATATGGAGCCAGAGGCTGCTTCCAATTGAAATTATAATTTCATCTTTCCAATCCAGAGCATGTGCATTAGCTATAATTTATGTTATTTCAAGTCAGGCTCACCACACCTTTTGTGTTCTGCAGGCTCCCACTGACTTTCAGAAAAGGGAATTTAAAGGAAGCTGCACCTTTATTGACGCAGTAAAGCCAGAAACTACGTACTTTTCTAAGAAAAGCAACTCTTATATAAAAGCCTGGATTCCATATCCTTTAGCTTCATGTGGACTAAAAGTAAAAACAACAGTAAAAAAAACTAAAGTAAGATATAGTGGTTTCTTTAATGTGAATAGTATTGATTTAAAACTATATATGTTTTTTCACAAACTCTTTCAGAATAAAATCAAAAGGGAAAGGAGGGCAAAGAAAAGCAAAACCTATCCATTCGCCCGTAGGAGGAGGGTTTTCAGACCAGATGGTGAGTTCAGGGGCAAGGACAGCATGCCACCCCCCTCATCGTCTATCTTCTCGGTAAGCAGTTCTTTTGAATGAAGTCAGGGCACCTTCATCTGAAATTGAAATCCTTGACACCTTCCACACGCGGCTTGGAAGTGGATGCTCAGATCCTCGGGGTTGCCTGCGATGTGCTCTCAGGGCTGGTCTCTGATGGATGCGATGACTTTGAGGAAGAAGAGGCTGGGCTGCCAGGGGACATGCTCACCATTACTCGTGAGGAAAGGCACGGCCAGACGCAAGCTGAGTACCCAGAAGACCTTTGGGGTGGAACTCACAGTCCTTCGCTTCAGGGCCACGTGTTTGTGAGTGACACAGGCCTTCGCTTCTAGATGTTATCTGCGCCTATTTCCCCAAAGAAGGCAAATTGGCCTGGAAGTTTGCTTTCCATTCTGCTCCCAAGGCATGGTCAAGAGGGCTTACTTTGTGCTTCTGAATGACTTGGGCGGGAAGCAGATAGATTAATTTCTCCATATGGAACTCACTCTGTCTTTGCCTTTTGGAATATTTTTCTAGATTAGACCTGGCCTTGGAAAAAGGAAATCTGCAAGCTTTACCAGTGGTCTTGGAGCCTTAATATGACTAGGAGCAGGGCAAGGGCATTTGAAGCACAACCTGGGACTCATGGCAGTGTTCCAGTCACCAGTGTGACTGGAAAATGAAGAGTTTCTTACTCCTCCCACCGACCAGAATGACATCACTCCTTATGGTTAAGGCTACTCCTTATTTTGGGGTTGTGTTGGCCAGCCTATTGCATGGTGAATTTTTGCCATGATGAGCCATGAAAATTGCTTTTTTGATGACAATGGGAATATCAATAATAATTCATATCTGTTAGGGCAAGCAACCGTTGTTGTTAGCCTAAGACTGAAAGGTTTCCTGGGATATAAGATTTTTTATTTTAAAATCAGCATAGCCCCAGACAAATAGGGATGTTTGATCATCCTCTCAACAGCAGGAGAGCAGGGTGTAGAGCACTGAACTAAGAATTGGAAACCCTGATGTTAAGTACTGGCTCTTTAACTGACCCCTGTGTGGCCCTGGGTGACCTTTCTGAGCTGCAGTTCCCTGAGCTGTAAAGTGACAGTTCTGGCTGTGTGGCCTATGGGGTTCTGTCCTGCTTCAATAGCCCATGATTCCAGGATGATTTACAGCAACAGAACGGGAGCAAGATTATAAAGGATTTATAAGATGTCTTCAAAAGGCTCCATTGGCAGCTTGGGGAGAGACTCTGCCCACCCTGGAAATCTGGGAATGCCTCCATTTCTGTTCCCATCAGCCTGTGCTACTGCATCTTCCTGCAGTCGCCCCCTAGAGTTCAAAGCAAGCAGGCTCACCTCCTGCACCCCACACTGCTCTGTTTATTAACGCTGTCTTGTGCACTTGGCCCTCCCTGCCACTGTCATGACCTTCATTCAGGCTGTCATCACCTCCCACTTGGACTTACTTGGCTTCTGCTGTGTGTGTGTGTGTGTGTTTTTTAAGCCACTACATTATTTATATATTCTACAGTTTAAACTTCTTTCATTAAATTAGCTTTTCTCCACAACTCCCAATTAATTTGACCTACTGAGGCTTTACTATGCCTAACAATACATCAAAAACTGTAGTTATATACTGAGTTTGGGCAAACACTCTCATGGTGGTAGAAAAATTAACATCTTAACCACAGACTCATTTGTACTTTTATCATCAACTTTCATTTGTAGGTTTAAAATTAACCCCTCTGCCATTATTAGGATCACAAACGCCATGTGCAGTTCCTACTTATTTTAAACATTTTAATTTGAACTAATAGTTTGCCTATTTTGAGGTGGCTTAAACAAATAAAACAGGAAAATTAAGTTTCAAATTAGAACAGAAACCATCTATAACAACAGATGAAGGAAATGCCACCTGGCATTTAAAATAAGATACCAATTATTAATAATTGCTAATAATAGGAACTAAATGTAATGGAGTGTCTACTATGCCCAGCACAGGTACTTTTCATAAATTATGTTATTGTTTTTCAACAATGAAGATACATATGGAATCACTTGAGACACATAGCTCTTATTGTCTGATAAGAAAATTATAGACGTTGATTTATTGAGAGCAACTTTTCTAAAACTAAATTGAAGAGATTGTTTTATTATGTGTGTACTTTTGGGAGGCACTGTAGATAATATGCAGAAAGCTTTTCTTCAATTATGATTTTGCAAAAGCCACAACACTTTTCAAAACAGTGCTTAGGTGCCAACATAAAACTAACTTAGTAGAATATTGAATTCATCATCAAGGGCTGAGTAATATTTTTGGGATAATCTGTGTTGGTAGAGGGGTAGAATTTAGGAAATGTGGAGTAGAAAGTTGGCATTCTCTTTAATACCAGAGGACTTGGGTAAGCTATTGTGAGGTTTCAGCTCACAGTTAGGTCATGAAGAATTTCTTTACATATAGAACTGGTGTTCTGGGCTTCTGTGCTTAACTTAGGATCATATAGTTTACTAGAGGCCTGGTGCATGGATTCATGCACTGGTGGGGTCCTTCAGCCTGGCCTCTGGGGATCATGCCAAAACCAGCTCTCCAAAATTCCTCGAGGGGTCCCAGATTGTGAGAGGGCGGTTCTCGGATGGCACACCCTGGAATCTGGCTTCCTCCTCTCTGGTTCTGGGTGCATCACCCGAGAACCGCAGCTGCCAAGTCACTGCAGCTCCTGCATTGAGTGTCTGCCCCCTGGTGGTCAATGTGTGTCATAGCTACTAGTCCGATGGTTGAATGGTCGGATGGTTGCTTAGGCTTTTATACATATGGAAGTACTTAATGTGTACTAGCAAAGTGGATATTCTCATTTGGTTGCTTAAGAACCCAATTCTTATTTTTACTTCAACATGGGCAGGGGCACCTGCAGGAAAGAAGAGCTTTAATCTTCTCAAGCCCTTGCACGACCACTTGGCAGAGATCCTAGAGTTCTGTACCACACAGCACGAAGGAATTCATTTTAGCATGAATGATATTAAAAGCATTTGTGACCGACAGGCCAACTTGTCTGAGAAGGAAGTACATCCTGATGAGCTGGCCAGAATAAAATTAACTGTAAAAGACACTTCCTTACCGTTGAAAGAATGAATGCATTGTGTGGAGTTATTTAAAATTGATGGAGTTAATCAAAATGTAATTAATGTTGGGAAATGCCTTTCAATTCAATAAGTTTGCTTTTATGCTTGATGTCTGATACTGATTTGCATTTCCTGAAAATAACTAGGAAGTGAATCAATTTTATATGATAATTAAAACATATCACCAGAGTTAAAAAAAAAAAAGAAGAAGTATATCTTCCTTCAGTGTACATGTGTGTGTGGAGGGATGTCATTATTCAGTTATCTATGAGGTATACCAAGTTGTCTGATGCAAATTAAGAATACAGGAAAGGAATTAGGACATAACCATGATTAACATGTATATTAACATGTATTATGAAAATATCCTTGTTAATTCTGATTTTAGCTTTAGTATCAAGATACAGTAGTTTCTTATATTACAACTGTCCCAGATTTTGTATTCATTGACATTATTGTTCATAGTAATAATAACAATGAACTCTGAATAGTACCTATAATTTTCCAGGCACTGTTAAGGGCTTTATACATATAAACTCATTGATCTATGTACCTTAAATCTAGAAGGTTTATCCTCATTTTACAGATGGGAAACTGTAAAACAGAGATATTAACACAGTTAGTAACTGGAGAATCCTGAATTCAAACCAGGGCACTCTGACCCTGAGTCTCTGGTCATAACTACTAGGTAATATTGATGCTGTCATAGATTGGTGAATTTAATAAATGGCCTTAAATTGCTTTTATGTGATATTTCATGGAGATAAAACACTCTATAAAACTGATCACAGTGAGAAAATTATGCATACAATCCTCTTGCTTCTCATAAAGTTACTCCTTTTGGAAAAAAAATTGTGGTCCTAAAATTTGTTTAGAATTAATCTGCCATGTTATTTGGAAAAAAAATGTCCAGTAGTCTAATAGGTCTACTGTTTTGAACAGCTAAAGCATTTTTATTTTGGAAGACAAAGAAATGTATTTTATATTTTTCCTAAGGGACTTATTAGAGCTAATTAGAGTACACAAGTTTAAAAAATTGGGTTTACTTAAGATAAATTCTTAAGAGATTCCTTGGTAACAGACCTGCTCCTGGGTCATCTTTTCTAATAGGAAGTGATTGATCACATGTTTTAGAGAGGATAGAGGCTCCCAGCTGGGCCAGTTCCTGGAACCTACAAAACACAGAGGCCATGGTGGCTAAGTGGAGTGACCTGCCCAGGCATCGACAGAGACAGGCTTCCACATGCCTTTCCCTAAAGTCAGGCCGTGTCTCAGAACCTGCACTTAAGTGCGTCTTACAGCTGAGCCCAAAACTTCCCACTGGGGTCCATTGTAATTATTGCACTTCAGGATTTTTTTTAACTGAAAGAAATCATTGGTTAAAAGATCTTTTGGTGATATCAAATACAATCTGCATTTTCTAAGTTTTAGACAATCAGTATTTATTAAATCAAGACATATATTGGCAAATTCTTTTCCCCCAGTTCCAAGTAATGGTATAATATAGCTGATTTAAGCTTATCGATGATTTATAAAGAAGAAACTTCTCCCAAAAGACAGGCTGAGCTAAATACTACCAAATCAAGTAGGTTAATTAAAGAGTTGGAAAATTCTCACTGGATTTAACCATTATATTTTTTTGTAACAAATAATAATATAATTTACAATGAAAAATTTTAGAAATGTATTATGCCATCAATAATTTCAAAATCAAAAGCACTTTTTTTCCTATCTGCCCTCAACTCTCAGATAATCAAACATGTTGCAAGTTCTTGGAGGCAGGTAAATTCTTGGAACCAAGGGGGTCCAAATTATAACTTGGACCCCCTTGGTTGTGATAGTCCAAGGGGGCCCAAGTTATAATTTTGAAACAGAAAGGAAGATTGTCTCAATCAAGTGTTGGGAACCAAGACTATTTATAGTCTGTAAAGGAAGTTGGGTGCCTCCTTCCATGATTTTCTTGGAACAAGATTCACTCCTTTATTGTTTCAGCAAAATATATTGAGTTCCTACTGTGTGTGCCAGGCACTTCATATAAGATTGATTATTTCAAAACCATGGGTAGAAGCGATTAATAATGGTAAGATAATTAAAAATGTAAATTATTAGATAGTTCTTCTGACATCAATCATTAATTTACATAATGTACTTTATTTCCTGACTGTATTCAGTCACACACACACACACACACACACACACACACACACACATACACACACACACACACACTAATCACACACAGAAAAGGAGAATAAAACATAGTTAGCTACTTAGCTTTTTTCATAATTCTCAGCATATTAGTAGAAAATCCAAGGCATGAAAATTTTGTGACTCAGTTTTTAAAATTCATCACTGAAGACATAAAGTGGCATACCTGGAAAATTTGTAGATGTTATTCTATTATCTATTGTGGAAGTACCCAGAGAAATATACAAATCTGTCTTTTTTTCTATTTTAGTTTTGCATGTCAAGGCAATCTTGTGACATGTCTCCCAAGGTCTCTTAGACCTTTATAAAATAAATACCAAAAGATTATGGCATATAAAATAACTTGTTTTTGTATTTATGCCATAAAAATGTATCGTGTGTTCATTTCATGTCAACATTATCTTAGGTACAGAGCATAAAGTGATGAAAAGGTACATTTTGGTTTTCAAGGGATTCACAATTCATCTAGGAAAAATCAAGCAGAGAGGCAGACATGGAAATGAACAACCATGCTATGCAGTGATGAAGTGCTATAGTAATAGGAGTAATAGTGACATGTCGCAGCATCTTAAAGGAAGAAAGCATCTACATTTAAAATTATTGCTTTAGTACAGAAGAAACCCCTCACATTTCCAATGAGGTAGCCCAAACACTGGGGATAACTTATCCGTGCCATAGCACAAGGAAGTTTTGTTTTTATTAAAATTTATAATCCTAAAGTTTCACTTAGGGTAAGAAAAAAGCAATGAAGTAATCTGCTATTGGTTCTCTATTTTGGTCTCCGACATCAAGGACTTGATGGGGAGAGTGTGTGAATGTGTAATGCAATGTCCATATATTATGCTTTTCAATTTTTGAAATCAAAGTACTCAATCAGCATTAATTAGGAGTTATTGTGCTGTAATTTCCAAGTGCACATACAATGGGCGGCCTTCTAAATTGTGAGCAATTTTCCTTTTCTTTCGAATTTCCACATGGAGCCTTTTCTATTATATATTAAATTAAGAGGCAGTTAGTTTCACATTCTGGGCTCCAAACATGAGGTTTTTTTATATTTCCACTAGAGGCCCGATGCATGAAATTCATGCAAGGGGCTCAGCCCTCGCAGCCTTGGCTTCATGCAGAAGGTCGTCCGGAAGGACGTCAGGTCTAATTAGCATATTAGGCTTTTATTATTATAGATGTGTCACGTGCAAAGTATGCCTACTTCTGGAAAACTTGATACTTTCATTGTCCCCATAGCCCATACTTTATAAACCTCTGGTAACAAACTTGGAACTGTTCCTTTTGGTTTTATAAATCATGTCTAAGGGATTCCAAGCCACATTTAATTACACATGACAGAAAAGCTTCATGTGCTAATGTTCTTCTGGTTGACCCACCATGAATTCCTGCTAAAATTTTCATAAGCCTTGGAGACAATTCTCCAGAGTATTCCCCCAGAGCATTTCCTGGACACCGATGATGCGAGAGTTTACCATCTCATTGATGGCTGTCCCAGAGCACCCAGGATGGATTCTTCCACCCCCTGAAAGCCACTCGTGGGCCACGATGCTATTAGAAGTGGCTGAAATGTGATGCAGCTTCCCCTGCAACTTCCTCCAACTCAGCCTAATGGAGATTAAGATCCATTAAGAGCTCTTTGCTGCATGTGCAATTTCTATTGATCAGATTGACTCATTTCATTTCAGCCAATGATCCTATTACCAAAGCTACTCCTTCCAGTATTTTACCGGCACAGGGAAACCTACAAATGCTCTGTACTGTAACAGGCGGGATAGGGAAGGGCATGGGCTGGAGTGTTGTTCTCCGGCTCCTGCTATACATCATTTGCAACATATAATTCTTAAAAGTTTGGGGGAGTTGTCATTCATGCTTTTACTTGGAATTGGCTTAGAGGTTAGAAGTCTATGCAATTCTGTTTAAAAATAAACATTTGGTTGTAAAACTGTTAACCACAATATAGAGGTATGAGCAACACTGTGGCTTGGAAATGAGGTTTCCCTGAATTGGAAACCTGTGAGGGAAGCAGCTAGAAAAAGGAAACGTTTGCTTATAATGGCAGCCTGTACTAAATTAATAGTCATCTTTGTTTATAAAAGGAGGTGTTAAGTTAGTGGCAAACATTATTGTTTTAGTGGTCAACACTAAGTGGAATCATGGATTTTTAAAAGATGTAAGAAGTGTACCTTCTAGAAAGTGTTTATGGGAAAGGATACGAGTAGAAGTTCATGGAGCAGTGCAGGTATCCTGAATGAAGTTCTTCTTTGCCTACTTACATGAATATATGATGTGGTATTATTGACCTGCATATGCAAATCCCTTCATATTCCCCAAACTTTTTCACATAGACGTGTAATAAATTCAACTGCCATTTATTGAGCACCTATTATGTACAATATCTTTAACATATGTTGTGATGTTTAGTCCCTCGAAGGACCCTATAAACTTTAAGTTACTACCAGCTCCGTGTTTTAGATGAGGAGATAGACATAGGGAGGTCAAATGACTTGCCCAAGGTCTTGATGTGGATGTAGCACAGCCTGGCTTCCAACTCAATCTGACTGGTCCCAAGGGTAGATTTTGTTCTTGTTTTGCTTTTAAATCACCCTCCACTTTCTTAACTCGCTGGATTCTCTCAGCAGCTTTGCTCAGTGGGTAAGGTAATGCTAAAGCTCAGCAGAGACGAATTGTCCATTATATGTATTACAAGTGAATGATGGCAGCAACCGGATTAGCCAAGTTGCCTGGTATTATTTTCTCATGTAATGTTACAATCAAAATTTAGATAGAGCTGTGGGATATTTATACAGTAATTATGGAAGTAAATTTCTGGAGGTGAAATTTATTATCAGTGACTGGAATTCTAGTTTTAATTCTATTACTTTTATCTTTATCCTACACCTCTTACTCTTGGAGACAATTCTCCAGTTCTTAATAATGTAAGAGACTGTGATATTTACTGAGTTATATGTAAAACATTTTATTAGGCTCAAGTTAAGGAAAAAGGGATGAATCACATCTTTTAAAAAATGATTCATACTTATTTTGAGGAAGTAGGCATTCCTTGAATTTTTTTTCATGGTCACGTAAGATAAGTCCTGGTGTAGAGCTGAGATATGCCCAAATCACCTACTGAGTTTGAGAATCACTGTGTTTGTTTGTGAATTTCATTGGATTTTAGAAGTCCAATGAACTGCTTTAATTGGAAAAGCAGTATTTCAAGTATGAAGCTAGACAAATATATGCTTTGTACAAATATGTCTTAGTTTGGAGGTAAATTAGAGCTACCGTGAATTCTGTTTTGTTAAAAACATTAAATATAATTTGATTTTAAATAAAAGTTGCCTGCAAAACAAACGAAGAAATGCAGTTCAGAATGTTCTCAACAGGAACACTGTGGGAGCAATCAGGTCCCAAGAACACTCTCGCTGCAAAATGTTCATAGTGCACCCGAGCCCTAGCTCCCTACAGCTTAATCCTTCAGGCTACACCTACACTCTGTCACACGTGGCCATGAACAATGATTTAAAAGCATAAGGAGAATATCAATCTTGAATATCAATCATATATTGAAAAGTTCAGATGTTTTCTGGTAGATGTGCTTCTTTTAGGATTAGAAACAAGTAATGATTTGGGTTGGAAAACAAACCAACAGCAGCAAGCATTTTTCTTGAAAGCAAGAGTTAACCTGGATTATGCTAAGTTTCTTAAGAGCTTCTAAAAAGGTGCCTTTTATATTTACTGTAACTATATAACTATAATTTATATAACTATAAAACATATTTTGCTTATCTTCTCATGTCTGCATACTATTTCAAATGTATTTTTTGAATGTTAAAATGTCCCTTTATTTTTTAAAAATTTATCTTTATTATTGAAAGTATTACAGATGACTCTCTGCTTTTTCCTCCCATTGACCCTCCTCCCCTCACTCCTAAGACACTATATTTGGGCTTCTGAGAGCTGCTTCAATGAACACGTGTCTTTCTCTTGAAAGTGGCATTGAATAAAGATAGTCCCTCATCTGGTGTATATTGAGAGGAAGAAAAATCTCAGAACCAAGAGATATGCTTGGATGACATGGGTTGTATAGAATTATGCAGGTACATGGTACCTCAAAACTTAAGGGGCACAAACATGCTTTCTAATGAAATTCATTTGAGGTCCATTATTTTTCTGGATTCTTTAATATAAGAAGTCTTCTGATACTTCTCTAGAGCCTGGATGCGGAAACTCTAAGACCCTGGTGAGGCACCAGGCAGGAGTCCTCCGGAGTTCTCTAGACCTGGCATGATAAAGAGCGGTGGCAGTGAGAAGAAAGAAATGGTTTGTATTACTTTTAATTCATGAACATTTGATCTATCTCTCATGTTCACCAGACCAAATTTGAATTCTGGCTCTGATTTGATTTCTGAACATCAGAAATCTACTTTGTTGATGTACAAAGTAGACTGCCAATTCCCTAGTTAGTCAGACATGGCTTTTTTTGCTCAAGAAGCAATCACAAATTCAACATGGGGCTGGATTTCCAGGCAATCCAAGGGGAAAGTAAACAAATTATTTTTGAATTAGTTGGGCTACACATATTTAAACAAGGATATGTTCGGTGTCAATCCCAGAGAAAATGAAATAATCTGAGTTTAAAAGTTAAAACGACAGCATATACCATCTACTAGTAGATCCTAGTCTTAAATTAAAGGGTAAGTTCCCTTAATAGGACAGAGTTGGCACAAATAATTCCTGCCATTGGTACTGTGTGTTGTTTGAATCACAGCAACACCTCCTCTAAGATTCCAAATTTTTACTCTGTTGCTGAACCGTATTGTCTTTTTTGGATGTTCATAAAGAATCCTGATTGACCCAGTGCAGTGAATGCACTACAATCACACTAATTTATTTATTTTATTTTTGTAAATATATTTTATTGATTTTTTACAGAGAAGAAGAGAGAGGGAGAGAGAGATAGAAACATCACTGATGAGAGAGAATCATTGATCAGTTGCTTCCTGCATGCCCCCAACTGGGGATTGAGCCTGCTACGCAGGCATGTGCCCTTGACCGGAATCGAACTCGGGACCTTTCAGTCTGCAGGCCAATGCTTTATCCGCTGAGCCAAACCGGGTAGGGCAATCACACTAATTTATGAGTCCTGAAGCTTCTAAACAAATAAGTGGTGACATAAGGATGGGGATTTGCAGTTTATCTTTTTGTCCTATAGTTTGTAATCTGAGGAGATAGTGAAGAGTAAACAAAAGTGGTTTGTTATAGAACTATAGATGCTCTGAGTAAAACCCATATTTATCAGAATCAGTTCAGCAAAGTCTCCATAATGAGGAGAGATTTTTATTTGTTGTTTTTGTTTTTTCTGTACCCTACAGTTTCAGTATTAAAACAAGAGGCAAAATTCCATTAAAAACTGGTAAAGAGGGCTAATTCTCAAAAGCAAGTTTAGTGTACATTCTGGGATCAACACAAAGGCAACCCTAATTTTTATTTATTGTGCTGCACAATAAAAGCCAATATTCAAGATGGCAATATTCAGGCACTGTCAGGTTTTCACATACAAAAGATTTTGTTCTATCAACAGCACAATTTCCTAAAGGAAATTATGAACTCAAACTCAAATTGGGAACATCTCAATACAGCTTGAAATGAACAATTCTCCCTGTTTAATAATTAAGAAAACCTTCTATTTGTCACATTCTATGCCATGAACATTTAAGTTATTAGAAGCTCCTTTTTACTTCCAATTACCACTAAGTACCAAATCATATCATGTATACATTACTGAATAAAAACAGATATAAATATTATATATAACATTTATCAAACAGATTGGTGATCGGTGTTCTTGCTTTGGAAACCCTGAATTTCAGCAGACTTGCAATGGTACATATCCAACACTCTTTGTAGGTAGATGTGCCAATGGCACTAAAGCAGTGTTAATTAATTGGTTTGGGAGAGTTTTATTGCCTTCTCTGTGCCAGGCACTATGCTAGATGCTGGAGACACAGCAGTGAACAAAACATAGAACATGTAGTCTAGTGCCTATGCATTTGGTTGTTTGATAAGCCCAACAGGAATACTGCTACATTCGAACAAGCTTAATCAGGATAATGTTCCCTCTCCCAAGCCTATGCTTTGTTTCACATTTACAGCTGAAAGTTGATCTTGCAAAACCTGTGAAGAAACATTGAGCAATGTTCATCCAGGGTGTGAAGAATGGGGTTGTGGATAAATTATCACATGTAGAGACTTGCAGACAAAAAGCACTTCCTAATGTGCCTTTTAAAAAGCAACAACAGTGCCCTGGCCTGTGTGGCTCAGTTGGTTGGGAATCACTCTAACTACCAAAAAGTTGCTGGTTCGATTCTGGATCAGGGCACATGTCTGGGTTGCGGGCTCCATCTCCTGTAGATGCAGCCGATTAAGTGTTCCGCTCTCACATTAATGTTTCTCTCCCCCCTCTCCCTTCCTCTCTCTCTAACAACAACAAAAAAATCTTTTAAAAAAGCAACAACATTGTGACAATTGCAAATAGATACCAACAGGCACAAAAATACCTCTTAACTATGCTCTTCCATTAATAATAGCACTTTCATTGTTTAAGAACCTTTCAGACACATTCCTCATTTTGTGAAGCAGTCAGGGAAGATGTCTCCATTTGCAAATTGGGATCCTGGGGGTTCAGTGGGTTTTCAAAGATCACACAATAATTAAGTTGTATAACTAAAAGTAGGACTCAAATTTTAGATCAATTAATCCAAGTTGATTGGCTGGGCACCTATATATTACTCCTTCCACAGGCTTTGCTGGTTTAGCATGGGACTGTGATCCCTGGATATTTTACTTTCTAAATGATTATAGTTGAGTGATGTGTGCTGATTTGATAGATATTCTCATGTCCCAATGCTGAGAATTCTAGAAACAAAATCCTGATCAATAATATTAAGAACATGCTGAGTTACTGGAAGTCCTGGCATTTGAATTTGAGCTGTTGCCCACGTTCTGACCTATTTTATTTATTAACAAAATGGGTGGCAGGTTTCATCAGAGCAGGATGATGAACACTGTTGTCCTGGCGAAATGCCAAAGCAAGCAATCATAAACGGCAATCTCCAAATGGACTAAGTTAATTCCTTGGAAAATAAAATCAATATCTGGATAGAACTTTCTTTGGGTGTTAAAACACTTGGGTGGATGGTTTCATTCACCTGGTGTGGGCTCTATATTGGGCACTATGTAGGGGACAATGCAACAAGAAGTTTTACCTGAAAGTATTGTGGCAGAAATTCATGTTCAACTAGAGACAACAACAGTCAACAGCATCAGTGTCTAAACACACACACACACACACACACACACACACACACACACACACACACACGCCTTTGAATTTCCAAGAATACACTCAGGAAAGGATCTAGATTAAATATTTTCAACAATACCATCATCTAGAATTGTTGTGTGTGAGGACTTAACCCAGATTTAAAGGAGTGCATATACAGTACATGTATAAGTTGGTTATTTGTAAAGCCGCTCTAACCTCTCACATAATTTTACAGGATATCATTTATAAAACACCCCCAGGAAATACAATTGAACCACCCCTGATGGGTTCTCCTTCTAGAAGGAGGAGATCCATTTCAATCAAATGCCAGCGCAATTCTAGTCTGCAGTCTGCAAGTGTGTGTAGAGGCACCACTGTTTTTGAAAAACTGCTTCATATGCCATTTCTTGCTTTTCCAAATGCTTTACTCTTTTCAAAACGCTTTCACAATTTTTCACAAAAATCCTTTGTGTGTGTATTGGAGGGGGCTCCTATCAATCTCATTTATAAGAGGAAACATAAACTCATAAGAGATAACTATCAGACCCAAGATCAGAATCAGCTGAAATTCAGGTCTTTGTAGGGCAAATTCAGCTGTTATCTCTCCAGGCCTATTTTCCTTAGATACAGAAATCTCCCCTCCCCTCCAGATTAGGTGCTACGCTTCAAGCTGGGCTAGCACTTTACATTGCCTCTGGGAAAGCCAACAGTTGCAAAGCAGGAAGCGTGAGAACTGACCTCAACATTAATTATGCATCAAATAGGAAGAAGTGGGTCAATGGAAGAGCGAAAGGTATTTGTCTGTGATGCGCCACTCACTGAAACAGCTGACTTCCGGTCCTGGGAGAGACCTCCTAATTTAGAAATGATCTTCATGGGAATTTCGTTCTCAATTTGATGCCTCCTCCAGGAAGATGGACGTCTGTGTTAGGCTGACCTAGGATGTTATGTGTTCCATGATTCGCATTTACATCTGGCGGCAGAAGCTCAGTGGTCCCAAGGAATCAAGAGCTATGTGATAGAAACACAAACTGGGGACAAGTTTGTTGTTAATTCCCAGGTAATGGCCTTGGGGGAGCTACCGTTCAAGTAAACGTGTCAGATGCACAATTCGATAAGCAGCTTTTCCCTCTGAATATAAATCAAGGCCAAGATGTTTCAAGTTGGGCTGTACGAGCAAACACTTATAAAATATACTGAATTATATTAGCCATTACTTTTCCTTGCAGTTATATTTGTCTATACAGAATCAAAGAAAATATTTAAAAAGGCAAAACCCAATGGTTCAGGGAGAGTTCCTTCGGTTTAAAAGATCCTTCTCAATATGGCAGAAGCAAACACTTTGAACCAGAGATGAACAAGATAAAGGGAAAAAATAAATGATTCTCTGCTACCCATCATGAAAGCACATGCTTAATCTTTTAGACTAAATTTAAGTGAAGACATTTTATATATTTTTTCAACTTGTCAAGATATGCTAAACACATTACATAAACCCAGTTCTCTTGCTCAAAATGTATGAAATTTCTTTTCCATTTTTAGGGTATCTTCACACACAACTGACATAGCTGTTTGAACTGAAAAACTGTTTATTTTTATTTTTTTTATTTCTGTATTTTATTCTGAGCCAAGATGTCAATTTTGTATTGTAAGTGTATTGTGTCCATATCACATGTGGCACATACTACAAATGGACAAAATATTGATGGATTTAATTATGTTTATCTGAACATTTTATAAAACAAAACAAAAAGCCTTCAAGATGATCCTTTAAGGTTTCCCCAAATTAATTGGAACTAAATCCCAATAATCTTATCTCCTGATGTTAGAGTGATGTGATTTATATAATTTGTGTTGTTTTGAAGTGTATATTTCTACATTTGATAGTTCAGGACAGTGATATCAATAGGCTGATTCTGGAATCTTGACCCCTTACATCTGTTCATGAACCAGATGGTATCAGTTTCTCTCTCAGTATCTGCTTCCCCATTTCTCAGGGCTGTTTCGTTGTCTCCTTTGGAGTGTGTCTCAGAGCTTTCTTCTTTGGGGCCTCTGCACCCCTAAAATTACTTCACTGCAGTCCTTCACCTTGCTTCGAGGGTTATCTTTTTGAAAGATAATTATAGTTGTGTTCCATTTCAGCAAAAACCTCTACTGAACTTTTGTCTTTGGAATAAGCATAGAATGATAAAAATAATAGCAGGAGCCAAGCATTCCACACAGTCATGTAACAAATCTGCAAGATGGTTATTTGCCATTCTAGAAGATACATAGAAGTATCTCATTTTGTATTAATTTATATATTTTTTGATGACGTGGTGTCCATAAACTTTTCATATGCTTATTTGCCATTCATAAATCTTCTCTGGTTAAATATTTAGTCAAATCTTCTGACCATTTTAAAATTCTGTTGACAGACATAACTTTCTATGATACAATATTGAAAAAACACATCCCCTTTAAAATAAGTAAGTAGGCAAAGGAGATGCTCACTGTCACTGCTTCTATTCAAATTGTATTAGAAGAGCCAGCCAGTGCTAGGTACATCCACGGATCCTCTGAGGTTACAAGGACATGTGACAAAAGTGTACAAATGGAAAAGTCGGGCCATTTAATAAATGGTGTGACATAATCAGTTACCTGTTGGGGGGGAAAAAGTTGAATTGCTGCCTTGCAATGCACACTAATATCAATTCTAGATAGATTAAATATTTAACATGGAAGGTAAAACTTTAAAACTTTTAGGAGAAAATATTATAGACTATCTTTATGACTTTGGGGCAGAGAAATATTTCAAAAGCAGTCACAAATGGTACTAACCTCAAATGAAAAAAAAATTGACACATTAATTACACTAAAATACAACACTGATCATTAAAAGACACCATAAAGGAAGTGACCTACTTTGGCAAAAATCTGGTAGAAATAGAGAAATAAAAGAAAACATATCAACCTTACTTATAAATATTGATATGGAAGTCTAATATAAAATATTGGCAAATAGGTGGTGGAAAAATGGCAGCGGAATAGACAGATGTGTCCCGAGCCTTGTCCTAGAGCACATAGAAAGAAGAGCTGAGGGTCACATGGGGAGTGTCTGTTGGAGAGTTAAGGGACTGCTATACTCCAGGAGAAGGTTGGGGACTGCTGGACGGGGGTCCCCTGATTGGGCAGCCCTCACTGCTGCTGGGTTCCCTCCTGGAGCCACCAGCTTGGACGTGGAGACCGCGCCATCTTGAAGGGGAAAGTGGATGTTATGGGAAGCCTGAAAATCTACAACTGCGGCATCCACCGAACAGCTGCGAACTCCAGAGCACTAGTCCCCAACTGGCGCAAACACACGGATTCAGAGGAGCTCTACACTCCACCATGGAAAGGTCAGATTTTACCTGGGATAAGGTGAGGTCTCTGGTCCCAGCAAGACAGAGAAACACATGAACTGCGGGAGCTGGAGGACCGGGGGAAGTCTGCGCCTAGAAAAATTCGTGGCTGTTGGGGCTGGCGTGATCCGTGAATGTGGAAGGGGGTCCTCAGAGCTGCTAACAGAGGGGACCTCTAAAAAGCAACCCATTTTGATCTGACACAGAAGGACAGCCTAAAAATTTTGGGAGTGTGCCAGCTGCTTGAACACAAGGGGGGAAAGGGAATTGCACAGGCTTGCGCACAGACCTGGAGTTTGCACACTTGCTCTTTCTCCTCTTTGAATCCTTGCTTCTGATTACTGAGCCCAATACATAGGATCACCCAGTTGGGGACACCCTAGGAGACTGCAGGGGAAAGTTGTTTTTCTGGAATACCTGGGTATCAGAGTGGGGAGTGACCATCAGAGAACCAGCTCTGGGGCAGCCCACTCCCACAAACCGGTATTGAGTGCCAAAGGGAAAGCAGGACCCAAGCACAGGCTAGAGAGGACCTATAGACCTGGAGGTCAACCCAGAAACACTGCCACCCAGGGGCTGAATCACAAATTGACTCTTGTGTAATCACAAATAAAGGAATACAAGAACGTAAGACACACCACCTGCTTAAAAATCAGGACGGGCTTACAACACTGAGGAGCAGTGGAACACAGGGAACTGCAATATTGTCCTGACTGGGAAACAGGCCTGCCAAACAGAACAATAGAGGAAGTGAATGACCTTCACTACTGCACATTTATTTTTATTTTTTTATTTTTTATCTTTATTTTGTTTTATTATTATTATTTTTTTTCTTTTTCATCTTTTACTTAAGAAACTATTTTTTTCTTTTTTCCTCACTTGTTTTTACCTTTTTAATTATTACATTTTTATTTTCAATCAGTATTATTACTACTACTCTTTTACCTTTTTTTTAAGTGTCATTTTATTTTCTCTTTATTTGACTTTGAGATTAGTGTTCTACATTCTGTTTTCATCTTTCCTTCAGCATCATTCTACTCTATCTCAACTCTACCTTTATGCCATCACTCTCTTCCTAACTTTTCCCCTTTTGTTGTCCTGTTTCTCTTACCCTTATCCAGCTTTAGATTTTCCCTATTCTTTCTTTTTACCCCCTGTTAAAATTTCACCCTACTTGTAAATCTAATTTCCAATCCCCTGCTCTGAGTTCATACACACCTCTCTCTTCTCTGTCTTCACTATCCAAAAAAATTGCTTTTCTCTCTGTCCTTTTGTTGTTGTTTGCTTGAATGTTGATTATATCGATTTTTTATGCTTGTTTGTGAGATTGGTTTGCTTATTTTTTTTTGTTTTGTTTTTTGTTTGCTTTGTTTTTTGCTTCTGTTTTCCTTTGCCTCGCTTGATATTAGTGGTTGTTTGTAGTTTGTATTCATCTCCAGGTACTTGTTGCTGGCATTTGCTGGGATTGGTGGCTCTTCTATTGGAGTTTTCTCCCCATATATATAGTTTTTTCCCCTATTCTTTCTTATTCTCTTTCTTTTCTCTCTTACTTTTTTTTTTCCTTTTCCCAATTTCACTTTGGCACTCCTTTCTTTTTTTGTTCTCTTCTTCTTTCTCTCCTAGCACATAATTTGCTTTTCTCTGGTGGTCACCTTTATTTGGGGTTATTAATATCGTGAATATATTTCTGTTCAGTGCCTTGTGTGTTGTACCTGGTCGTGTTGTATTTTGTGACTTTAAATCAATGTAGGAGAGAGAGAACTACATAACCAGACACCCGGAGAAGAGAGACCATGGGAAGACAAAGTAAAAGCCCTCATATGAAAGAAAAGCAGGCATCACCAGAAAAGGAAGTAAATGAAATGGAGGCAAGCAACCTGCCGGAGAAAGAATTGAGAGAAATGGTCATAAGGTGGCTGAAAAGCATGGAAGACAAATTCGACAATATGAGTAAGAACCAAGAAGAAATGAAGAACCAAGAAGAAGTGAAAAATGACATCACTGCTGTAAAGAACTCAATAGAAAGCATCAAGAGTAGACTAGAAGAAGCAGAGGACCACATCAGTGAGCTAGAAGACAAGATGGGAAAAAATACCCAAGTAGAGCAGCTTCTAGAAAAAAAAAATTAAAAAGCAGGAGGAGAGCCTAAGGGAACTCTGGGACAACACAAAACAAAACAACATCCACATAATAGGGGTTCCAGAAGGAGCGGAAACTGAGCAAGGAATAGAAAACCTGTTTGAAGAAATAATGACAGAAAACTTCTCTGATATAGGGAAGAATAAACCCACACAAATCCAAGAAGCTCACCGATTCCCAAGCAAAATGAACCCCAAAAGACCGACGCCAAGGCACATTATAATTAAATTGGCAAACACCAATGACAAAGTAAGGATCTTAAAAGTGGCCAGAGAGAGAGACAGAAAGTTACCTACAAAGGAACCCCCATCAGACTAGCAACTGATTTCTCAACAGAACCTCATCAGTCCAGAAGGGAATGGAATGAAATATACAAAGTCATGCAAAGGAAGGGTCTGAATCCAAGAATACTGTACCCAGCAAGGCTATCAATCAAAATTAAAGGTGAAATCAGGAGCTTCACAGACAAAAAAGGACTAAGGGAATTTATTACCACCAAACCAGCGATGCAAGAAATGTTAAAGGGTCTGCTGTAAAAAAAAAGAAATAGGAAGTGAAGAAGGAACACAGGGGTAAAGAATAAAAATGGCAACAAATAAGTACCTATCAATAATAACTTCAAATGTAAATGGATTAAATGCCCCAATCAAAAGACATAGGGTAATGGATTGGATAAGAAAACATGACCCATATATCTGCTGTCTACAAGAAACCCACCTCAGAAAAAAAGACGCAACAGACTGAGGGTGAAGGGAATGGAAAAAGATTTTTCAGGCAAATGGAAATGAAAAAAAAAGCTGGGGTAGCAATACTTATATCTGACAAATTAGATCTCAAAGTGAAGGACATAACAAGAGATAAGGAAGGCCACTTCATAATACTAAAGGGAGCAATCCAACAAGAAGAAATAACTCTGGTAAACATATACGCACCCAATACAGAAGCACCCAAATACATAAAAAAACTCCTGGAGGATATCAAGGGAGAGATTGACAGCAATACAATCATAGTAGGAGACTTTAATACCCCACTATCACCATTGGACAAATCCTCTAAACTAAAAATCAGCAAAGAAACATAAATCCTAAATGACTCACTAGACCAGATGGAATTAATTGACATCTTCAGAACATTTTACCCCAAAGCCACAGAATATACATTCTTCTCAAGTGCACATGGGTCATTTTCAAAGATAGACCATATGTTGGGTCATAGGCAAAGTCTCTTCAAATTCAAGAAGATAGAAATCATATCAAGCATCTTCTCAGATCACAGTGGCATACAACTGGAAATCAATTACAATAAAAACAATCCAAAAAAATCAAACACATGGAGACTAAACAGCATGCTATTAAACAATGACTGGGTTACCAGAGAGATCAAGGAAGAAATAAAAAACATCATGGCAACAAATGACAATGAAAACACAACAATCCAAAATCTATGGGACACAGCGAAAGCAGTCTTGAGAGGGAAGTTCATAGCTCTTCAAGCCTACTGCAAAAAACAAGACACAATGGTAATAAATTACCTAACCCTACAACTCAAAGAGTTAGAAAGAGAGCAACAAGAAAAGCCCAGTGTAAGCAGAAGGAAGGAAATAATAAAGATCAGAGCGGAGATAAACGATATTGAGACCAAAAAAAAAAAAAAATACAAAAGATCAACAAAACAAAGAGCTGGTTCTTTGAAAGGATAAACAAGATTGATGAACCTCTAGCTAGGCTCACCAAGAAGCAAAGAGAGAGGACCCAAATAAATAAAATCAGAAATGAAAGAGGTGAAATAACAACAGACCCCACTGAAATACAAAGGATTGTTAAAAAATACTATGAACAACTCTATTCCAACAAACTGGACAACCTGGAGGAAATGGACATATTCCTAGAAAAATATAACCTTCCAAACTCAATCAGGAAGAATCTAAACATCTCAATAGGCCAATAACGATGGAAGAAATTGAAGCAGTCATCAAAAAGCTTCCAGCAAACAAAAGCCCGGGGCCAGACGGCTTCACAGGGGAGTTTTACCAAACATTGAAGGAAGAACTAAAACCTATCCTCCTCAGACTATTCCAAAACATTCAAGAGGGAGGAACACTTCCAAGCTCCTTCTATGAAGCCAGAATCATCCTAATACCCAAACCAGATAAAGACAACACAATAAAAGAGAATTACAGGCCAATATCCCTCATGAACATAGATGCCAAAATCCTCAACAAAATTCTAGCAAATCGGATCCAGCACTACATCAGAAAGATCACACACCATGACCAAGTAGGATTTATCCCAGGAATGCAAGGATGGTGCAATATCCTCAAATCAATAAACGTGATACATCACATAAACAAATTGAGAGATAAAAATCACATAGTCATATCAATTGATGCAGAAAAAGCATTTGACAAAATCCAACACCCTTTCTTGATAAAAACTCTCAACAAGGTGGGAATAGAAGGATCATACCTCAACAAAATAAAAGCTATATATGATAAATCCACAGCTAACATCATACTCAATGGGCAAAAACTAAGACCATTTCCCCTAAGAACAGGAACAAGACAGGGGTGCCCACTCTCACCACTCCTGTTCGACATAGTACTGGACGTATTAGCTATTGCAATTAGACAAGAAGAAGAAATAAAAGGCATCCAAATTGGAAAAGAAGAAGTAAAGCTGTTCTTATTTGCAGATGACATGATATTGTACATAAAAAACCCAAAAGACTCCATCAAAAAACTAACAGACTTAATAAATGAATTCAGCAATGTAGCAGGATACAAAATTAACGCCAAGAAATCTATGGCATTTCTATACACCAATAGTGAACTTACAGAAAGAGAGACTAAAAAAGCAATCCCATTTACCACTGCACCAAAAAAATTAAGATACGTAGGAATAAACTTAACTAAGGAGGTAAAAGACCTATATGCGGAAAACCACAGGACATTGAAAAAAGAGATAGAGGAAGATGTAAACAGGTGGAAGAATATAGCATGTTCATGGATTGGGAGAATCAACATCATTAAAATGTCCATACTACCCAAAGCAATCTATAGATTCAATGCACTCCCCATTAAAATACCAATGGCGTATTTCACAGATCTAGAAAGAACTCTCCAAAAATTTATCTGGAATAAAAAATGACCCCGAATAGCCACAGCAATCCTGAGAAAGAAGAACAAAGTAGGTGGGATCTCAATACCAGATTTCAAGCTGTATTACAAAGCCACTGTTCTCAAAACTGCCTGGTACTGGCACAAGAACACATATAGATCAATGGAATAGAATAGAAAACCCAGAAATCGACCCAAATCACTATGCCCAATTAATATTTGACAAAGGAGGCATGAACATACAAAGGAGTCAAGACAGTCTCTTCAACAAATGGTGTTGGGAAAATTGCAAAAAAAATGAAACTAGACCGCCAACTTACACCATACACAAAAATAAACTCAAAATGGATCAAGGTCTTAAATATATGACGAGAAACTGTAAAAATACTAGAGGAATCCACAGGCAGAAAATCTCTGACATATGCCAAAGCAATTTCTTCACTGATACTGCTCCTAGGGCAATGGAAACTAAAGAGAAAATAAACAAATGGGACTACATCAAAATAAAAAGCTTTTGCACAGCAAAGGAGACCATCAATAAAACAACAAGAAAGCCCACTGCATGGGAGAACATATTTGCCAATGTTATCACCGATAAGGGTTTAATCTCCATCATTTACAGGGAACTCATGCAGCTTAACAAAAAGAAGATAAACAACCCAATCAAAAAATGGGCAACTGATCTAAATAGACACTTTTCAAAAGAAGACAGAAGGAAGTTGAAAGAGACATATGAAAACCTGCTCAAAGTCACTAATCATCAGAGAGATGCAAATCAAAACAACAATGTGGTACCATCTCACACCTGTCAGAATGGCTATTATCAACAAATCAACAAATAACAAGTGCTGGTGAGAATTCGGAGAAAAAGGAACCCTTGTGTACTGCTGGTGGGAATGCAGACTGGTGCAGCCACTGTGGAGAACAGTATGGAGTTTCCTCAAAAAACTAAAAATGGAGCTCCCATTTGACCCAGTGATCCTACTTCTAGGAATATATCCCAAGAAACTAGAAACATGAATCAGAAAGGATATATGCACCCCTATGTTCATAGCAGCATAATTCACCATAGCTAAGATTTGGAAACAGCCTAAGTGCCCATCAGCAGATGAGTGGGTTAAAAAACTGTGGTACATCTACACAATGGAATACTACGCTGTGGTAAAAAAGAAGGAATTCTTACCATTTGCAATAACATGGATGGAGATGGAGAGCATTATGCTAAGTGAAATAAGCCAGGCAGAGAAAGATAAAGATCACATGATCTCACTCATTTGTGGAATATAATGAACAACATAAACTGATGAACAAAAATAGATCCAGAGACAGAGAAACATCAATCAGAACCTCAAACCTCAGGGAAGGTAGGGGAGATTTGGGGTAAGGGGGAGAGATCAACCAAAGGACTTATATGCATGCATGTAAGCCTAATCAATGGACACAGACAACAGGGGGGTGGGGGCATGAATGGGAGGTGGGGGGTAATGGGGGAATAAGGATACATATGTAATTCCTTAATCAATAAAGAAATTTAAAAAATTGGCAAATAGAATCCACCATCATATTAAGAGGTGGACACCCACTATCTCTGCTTTCATTTAAAATTTGTTATGAAGCACCAACTAACACTATTTGAAGAGGTGAAAAAAAATCAGAGGTACAAAAAATTGCAAATGAAGTGGAGAAATTATAATTATCCATAGATGATTTTATTGTATTTCTGTACAGCCCAAGTTAATCATCTAAAATTCAGTTAGAAAGAATGAGGGAAATTATTGGTGACTGGCTACTTTTTTTTTAATCATGAGAATTGATGACTTTCCAGATCCCAGCCACCAAGTGAGATAATATAAAGAAAGCACTGCACTTGCATACCATGCACAAAGATAAATACCTAGTCATAAGCTTAATGAGAAATATGCAGGATGTATATAATTTTAAAAAAACACCTCTACTTGAATAAACAAAAGCTGTCATCTTTTCTTGAATAAGAAGACTCTGTATTATAAAGATGTAAATTTTCCCTAAATTAATTTATAAATTTAGTAGAATCACATGAATAAAACTTATTAATTTTGAGTTATTTTTAGAACTAATAAAGCTAGTTTTAAAATCCATTAAAGAAACAAAAAGGAAATATAATTTTTAAGTGGAAAATAAAAAGTTATGGGGCTACCCTAAGTCTGACACATATCATAAAGTATTAATAAGGTATTTTTTGTACTGACATACAGGATAGTCAGAACCATGGAACAGTGCTGAGGTCCATGATAGATAAAAATGCACAAGGTAATTTAGAATCTGATACAATTGGAATTTCAATCAGTTGCCACTGAGGGGAAAGTCTGGATGTTTAGTTTATTCTTATTCTTAAAATGAATTCCTTATTTGTCAACAATTCAAATGTTAAAATTAAACCAATTTTTCACCTGGCATCATCTAAAACAATTCTGGAAAAATAGAAGAAGAAAGTGGAAGAATGTTAATGTTATAATGGAATGGGAAATATTTTTCTTTCTAAACAAGATAAAAAACTTAAAAGCCATTAGTTTAGAATATAAAATAACAATTACATAAGACTAAAAAAATTGTTGAACAAATTCTGTAAACAAAGTCAGATTAGGAATTATATTTGTGATAGGTATGAGGTAGGACTTTTAAGCTTAACCTCATGAATATGTGACACTTTCTTCAAAACAGGAATAAAAAAAATCTAATTTTAAAATGTGCAGAAAACAGTTCAGAGAGTAGTATGAATGTTTTATAAACATATGAAAGAGGCTAAAACTCACTCATAATGGAAAAGGTGAAGGGCCCGGCCGGTGTGGCTCAGTGATTGAGTGCCAAGCTATGAACCAGGCGGCCACAGTTCAATTCCCATTCAGGGCATATGCCCAGGTTGCAGGCTTGATCCCCAGTGTGAGGCATGCAGGAGGCAGCCAATCAATGGTTCTCTCTCATCATTGATGTTTCTGTCTCTTTCTCCCTTTCTCTTCCTCTCTGAAATCAATAATAATAAAAAACAAAACATTAAAAAAAGGTGAAGAGATTAAAGCAAACCCCCGCGTCCCCCCCCCCCCCCCACTCAAAACCTCATAGACACAGACAGAGGGAAACAGTATTAGGGGTAGGTAGAAGAGGGTAAAGGGGGATACTGGTGATGGAAGTGATACTGTTGTAATAAACCTGGTTATTTTAATAACTGGAAAGGAGCAAAGGAAAGGCCACATATCATAGGCACTCATTTGTGCAGCTTTGCCAGAAAGCTGCAAAGCCACTGGTCTGCTCCCTGCAGATCCTGGGGGAAGGGACTGGACAAAGGAAGAATAGACACATGCCCAGTAAGGTCTGGGTGACATAGGGAAGGTACTTGTCTGTCAGTCACACCTGGGATCAAGTCATTGGCCAGAGTAGGCGTAGCCACTGCAAGCCGGAAGATGAGATATTACATCTCCTAAACAAAGGGGTTTGCTCTCTTGTGTTTCTGGGACTCTCAGGGGCACATTTTCTTGTCTCACAGCCATGTGGACCCCACACAATGGGCTGATGGACTGAAACTAGCCTGATGCTACACAGGACCCAGCTCCAGCATGGAACAGAAACTTAGACACTGGCTTTGCTTCTAGTTCTGCTGAATCCCCAACCATGCTTTTTCCAGGACTGGGGGTTAAGGGAAAGGGGACTTTGGAATCCCAGGGATGTCGTTCCACCCAAATAAACCTTTCTACCACATCTCATCCTCCTGCGGGGCCTCCAGAAATGCTTATTCCAGAAGTACCCCAAGATCCCCACTCCCACCAGCAATGGAGAAAGGCCATCCATATATATCTCAGGTATCAGAAGGAGACTTGGCTTGCGGAGGTGAAGACACAATACAATATAGTACGGATGATGTATTATAGAATTGTATACCAGAAACTTATATAATTTTATAAACCAATGTCACCCTAATAAATTTAATAAGGACAATAAATAATTGAGGAAATGATTTTCACATTAGGTCTGCCAGGCTCAAAAATTTTAATAATATACTGTGTAGACCAAGGTGGGCAATAATCACTCTTGTAGATTTATTTTTTTAATTTTTAAAACTACATTTTTTGGGTAACCCCTATGAATGTATATCTGCTGTGCTGTACACCTGAAACTGATATAAAAAAGTTTTGAATGCAAACTATAATCAAAATAAAAACCTCTTATGTAACTTTTAATGGAATTGCAAAACAGATGTTATTTTGAGGGAATTTTGGTACTTTCCAAATTTTAAAAGTACCTATTTTTGGGAAGAAAATTCAATTTCTAGGAATTTATTATAAATACATTTTCATGTATTCCTAAGAATATATAACTTAGCAGTAGCTTCATAATGTTGGGGATGGGGAGAATTTTGCCCCTCTCTACCTATCTTGAGTTTTTATAGCTGGACTAATAATAAAATTGGCACAAGACCAGAATAACAGAAGAAAAAACAATTTAATACATACACGTAAAAATCCATGATGAATATGGAGAGAAATGATCAAATCAGTCACCTTTTTATACTTTTTAGACAAAGAAACAATAAATTTTCAAAGAATTGACAGGACAAACTTAGATTTGGGTGGTCATTAGTGAAGAATCTAAACAGAAAGAGGGTAGTAAATTAGCAAAAAAATGCAGCTTCTCAGCTCTGGATTCCATAACTCTAGCGATTAGGGTGTTTCTCTTGGCCCCCATGGAGCAAGGAGGACACCTTCACAAGGGAGACTTATTTCATGTGTTCAAAGAGACAAAGGAGGATCAACATGCACTTTTTGCACCTGCTGCTTTCAAGTAACGTTCATTCAAAATAATCAATCTGCCATTGTGGGATATTTTGGGATGCTTGCCCTGGGTCAGGACAGTAATAACAAAAGAATGTGTACAATGAATGTAATTTTTGATTGATAGGTGACTGGTTAAACAAATAGAATAAATACAATGGAATACTGTGAAGCTGTTAAAAGAATAAGGTAGATTAAAAAATCCTGATGAAGAAAAGTCCTCTGAAATATATTATTAATTGCACAAAATAAGATGCAAAATAATACATAAGTATACTTTTCATATAAATCCTATCTAATAAAAGAGTAGTATGCAAATTAACCACACTCCGCTATACCCACAAGCCACGCCCATCAGCCAATCAGGAGCGAGTATGCAAATTAACCCAACCAAGATGCCTACGGCCACAGAGAGAACAGGAGGCTTGGGTTTCCCCGGTAGTGGAGGAAGCCAAGCTTTCCGCACACTCTGGCTGGCCAAGGCCTCCACTCAAGGCTACAAAGTTTCAGTTATAGAAGATAAATAAATCCCAGATACCAGGGCCTCCACTTGGGTCCCGGGGGGCGTGGCCAGCCTGCAAACCACCACAGGCTCCTCGCCCAAGCCGCCCCACGCCCCAAGGGAACATCCACCCTGATACGGGACACTCTTCAGGGCAAACAAGCTGGCCCCCACCTGTGTACCAGGCCTCTATCCTATCTAATAAAAGAGTAATATGCAGATTGACCGTCACTCCAACACACAAGATGGCTGCCCCCATGTGGTCAAAGATGGCTGCCCCGATGTGGATACAAAATGGTTACCACAAGATGGCCAGCAGGGGAGGGCAGTTGGGAGGAACCAGGCCTGCAAGAGAGGGCAGTTGGGGGCGATCAAGCCTGCAGAGGAGGGCAGTTAGGGGTGACCAGGCCAGCAGAGGAGGGAAGTTGGGGGCGACTGGGCCTGCAGGGAAGGGCAATTGAGGGGGACCCAGGCCTGCAGGGGAGAGCAGTTGGGGGGGATACCCAGGCCTGTAATGGAAGGTGGTTAGGGGTGACCTGGCCTGGAGGGGAGGGCAGTTAGGGGTGACCAGGCCTGCAGGAGAGGGCAGTTAGGGGTGACCAGGCCTGCAGGGGGGACAGTTAGGGGCAAACAGGCTGGCAGGGGAGCAGTTAGGCATCAATCAGGCTGGCAGGGGAGTGGTTATGGGGTGATCAGGCTGGCAGGCAGAAGTGGTTAGGGGCAATCAGGAAGGCAGGCAGGTGAGCAGTTGGGAGCCAGCAGTCCTGGATTGTGAGAGGGATGTCTGACTGCCTGTTTAGGCCTGATCCTACTGGGCAGTCAGACATCCCTCAGGGGTCCCAGATTGGAGAGGGTGCAGGCTGGGCTGAGGGACACACTCCCCATGCATGAATTTCGTGCACCAGGCCTCTAGTACTAATATATGCATTCAAATTTTTCTACAAGATCTTTAGTATTTAACATTTTAAAAAGTCTTATTTTTGTTACTAAAATTATAGATGAAAAATACAATAGTTTTAAAGGTATTATAAAAATATAGAAAGAGAAGAATGTGGGCATCTGTTTGATAATGGGACTCCAGAGACGACTTGATGGGTAAACACCTCCCTGATATTCTCTGAGTCTCTTTCAAACAGGAACTGGCTGAGATTTGGGAACCTCTCCTTTGGTTTACTTGTCTTGTTCCTGCCTCTAGAATAATGTCCCACATCATCTACCTTCTTTTACTCCTCATTTTTGTGACCCCCTGGCTTTCTGCTTGACCTTGCCTCTCTCATGACCTCTCGATTCCAGGTGCTCCTTATTTTCCTTGCCTGCCTAGCTCTTTCCTGGTTTGTTGCTGAGCCACCCAAATAGGGTACTTTCCAAGACCTCCGACAACCTGCCCAGCTCTTGGGTTCTTTCTCTTGAGTGGAACATATAGTGGAACATATGCTAGTGCTTTCTTTTTTCTCCCTTTGTCTCTCACTCTTACTCAGATTCCTCATCTTCTTCTTGGGCATTTACATTCCTTCTCCTAGGGTTGAGCACAGATGGAATTGAGTAATAAAAGGAAGCTTTTTATAAAGAAAGCTCCTTTCTTCCTTACTTTTGAGAAAGTTGTAGAGCCCAAAATTGGAGTGTTCATTTTCCCCTGTTGCAATAGTCCCCCAACCTCTCCCACACCACTAGTCTCCTTACCTAAGTCCCAATTTGCTTTTATTTGACACCATACATAGCCATTACAACATTATTGACTACATTCTCTAGGCTGTACTTTATATCTCTGTCACTATTTTGTAACTACAGTACCAATTTGTATTTCTTAATCCTTTCACCTTTTTCACCCAGTTCCCCACTGTCCCTCCCCTCTGGCAACCAACAATCCACTCTCTGTGTCTATAAGTCTGTTTCCTCAAAAATTACCAGTTAAAAGTAAGAAGGTGTTTTCAATAGATGAGTGGATAGAAAAGTTGTGATACATGTACACAATGAAATATTAGCCATAAAAGAAAATCTTACCATATTCAACAGCATGGATGGACCTATGTATTATGCAGTCTGTTTCATTTGTTTGATTGTTTATATTGTTCTCTTCCACATGTAAGTGAATCATATGGCATCAGCATTGCACTGATTTCTTCTCGTTGCCTCTGCTCTAGTTCTATCTCAGCCAGAATGTGTCCTTTCTACTCCCATATTCCATGCAAGTGACTGACTTGGTCATTTCTGGAGCTTTTATGTTCTTACATGAGATGTGCATGCATCGCAGGGGTGTGGGATGTCTTTTTTCTTTTCATTTTCTTTTGTTCCTCTGTCCCAAATCATCTAAGCTCATTTACATCCTGAGCTGATTAAGTTCAAAAAGAGCTGATGGCACTTTCTGAAAAATCAGCAAAACCCTTTCCTCTGCTGTGAACTTGGAAGTTTTGGGCCAAAACAGAGCTAGTGACCTTTGACAGCATCAGGTTTAACTCCTCATTCCTGAGGAAATTAGACCAAAAGAAATTCCGCACTATTCTGGTATCCTATGCTATTGGAGCGACAGAGCAAGGCCCCAGGCCCCTCGGGTCACAGCCATGGGCCCACCTGATTGCAATGCCTCAGCATTAAGCCAAATAGAAGTCAGGTACCTTGCATAAAAACTCAACCATCAATCTTTCTACTTTGCATATGTTACAGGAGAGAGAGATTGGATTTTAGTTAGCTATTTGGACTCTCTGGATAGTTACAGACTCTGAGACTATCATAGGTTGGTGTCCTTTAGGCAGGTGGTACCTACCCAAATATAAATAGATGTGGGCTATTAGGTCTTTTACCCAAAACAGACTCATTTTCCACTGTGTTTTCTTTTTCATGGCTGGGCCATCCTGATTACAGCTTCTTGACTTTAAACACATCATCCTGATTGGCTGTCATCACCTTAGTGCAGCCGTGGGCAAACTACGGCCCGCGGGCCGGATCCGGCCTGTTCGGCTGTTCTATCCGGCCCACAGAGCCGAAAGAGCGGAGGGTTCTCTTGCTCTCCCCTTCGCTCCTTTACTTTGAATTTATATTAGTTCACACAAATACTCCATCCATGCTTTTGTTCCAGCCCTCCGGTCCAGTTTAAGAACCCATTGTGGCCCTCGAGTCAAAAAGTTTGCTCACCCCTGCCTTAGTGGCTTCATGATGTCAGGCGGACAGAATTCACCAAGGAGAAACACTTTGGTGGCCAAATTACACAAAACTAGCTTTCAAAATTACAAAACAGAATTATCAGAAATGGTAGCACTGCAAATTGGACTTGTGTAGGTGTGTTTTTCAGAGGAGTAGGGGTTTAAATAACTAAATGAAAAAAAAACCCCAAACTTTTCCTTTGCTCATGAAAGTTGAATGATCAAAGAGGAAGCTGGGAGAAAGCATGGCTCTGAAAAGTAGGATGGCGTAGGGGTGGGGTGGGTTGGGGAGCTATGTTGCTGTCTCCTCTTCAGCTCTGGGGGTTGGTGGGTAGAACTCTGTTTGCCTCTTTTATTAAAAAATATTTTTGCTGATTTCAGAGAGGAAGAGAAAGCGAGAGAAACATCAGTGATGAGGGAGAATCACTGATTGGCTTCCTGCACTCCCGCCCAATAGGGATTGAGCCTGCAACCTGTGCAAGTACCTTGACCGGAATCGAACCATGACCTCCTGGTTCATAGGTCGATGCTCAACCACTGAGCCAAATCAGTCAGGCTATTTGCCTCTTTTGTAAAACAAAACAAAAACATGATTGCTCTTTAGGATATTTCCAACAATGAAATTAGATTCCAAAATTATATTTAATTGTCAAAACTATTATTTTAACTTTTTTTTTTGCCCCTACGTTTGTCAATGGCTTGAAAAAAGTAGAGTAACCATACTGTATATTTATGTTCCCAAACAATCTTATTACTTTATATCTGATAAAATTCCAGCAGAAAATTCCCAAAAATGTCATAGGTAGTTAACAGTTACCTTAAATATCTCAGAGTTCAGAAGCCTCATTTCAAGCCATCGCTGGGGCTCATGAAATCTGTCTGTTTGTTCATTTCTCCAGAAGACCCTTTCTGTTCTTGCATCTAAGTCAGCGTGTTGTGATAAATAATGCAGTGCCATACGAGGGGGACATTTGAAAAAGAGAACAAGCAGACACAGAAATGGAAATTAACCCCAGGCCTGCCAGCCTCCTCCAGGAATAATGGCGTCACATAATTCCAGGGTTAAATGAGAAGTAGGTGCCTTTTTACCCAGTCCGGCTCTTTGTCCTTGCTTTAGTGTGTCATTGTAGCAACTGTCATGTAAGGTTAATGACAGCCCCTCATTACCCTTGTCAAATATGTAATAATGTGGCCCAACAACGGGTCTGAATGGCTTCTGCTTGTCAGACCCCTATGTTTTGCCTAGCAGATGGTCACTGTGTTTGGAGAGGCCCTCGCTCAGCTCCATCACACTGATATCCTGAACACGTGTGTGTGCGGGAAGCATTTTCCCTTGATGGGACAGTGTGTGGCTAGAATACAAATTGAGCACAGCAAGACGACTGCAGATTTCCCCCTCCCTTCCCTTCTCTCCTCCCCCAAATCCCTGTTCGTTTTCTGTTGGGCTGGGGGGTAGGAGAGAGGGAAGATAGGACCTTTCTTGTCTCTCTCCTATTATTTCTGGTGACACGCAACACTTTTCAGCTGTGATATGCACCCGTTTTCCAACCCTTTATTTGGATCACTTAGGATGCAGCACCCATGAAATTTAGACATTCTATTCTCAGAGACATGAAGACAAAGGGGAAACAGCTCAGTGGAGGGAAGTGGCAGGGGGCAGGGTTTACTGGGGAAGAGCTACAGTCCAGGCGGCAGGAAATGGGAATTCTAGGTGGTGACCTTGAGCAAAGTCATTGCTCTGCTCTGTTTGTTTCCCCAGGAAGGTCACCTGGCTGCAGGAGGTGAGAGACCTACATGAGGCTAGACACAGGATTCTGTGTCCTGCCACAGGGCTTCGCAATGGGCCCTTGTTCTCCTTCTCTGTGGCTTTTCACACAATGTCACTTCCTGTCTCAAAAATGAACAGTGGCTCCAAACTGCTTCAAACATCAACTTAAACTCTAAATCACATCTGCAGAATTAGTGGCTGGGCAAGCCATTGTTTTTCCCTTACTAATCTGTTCCCACAATTTTACAGGCTGCACAGACACACATCTATCTACTTTTCCTATGAATGGGTTTTCTTGGCTCCTGTCTTTGCTAGTGCCTGCCCTGCCCTATGAATCTCTCCGGCGCTCCCTCTACTCAGCTCCTAGTCTTCAAAAACATTTCCCATAGACCTCCACTAGCTCCACATAGCTCTGGCAACTGCTACATCTTGAAATACTCCCAATAAATAAGAAGTTGCTTTCCTAGTCAATATACATTCAAAAAATTTTAGAACTGTAAGAGAACTTATAAATCATTCCATGCAACCACTTCATTCTGAAGATGAAATAGTCCAGTCTGCATTGGTCAAGCAAGACCAAGTTCAAAGAGCTAATACCATAGCAAGAGCAAACCTAGGTCTTTGGATTCTGAGTTTTGTCTCTTGTTTCCCCCTGTAGCAGAGAGCCCACTCCTTTCATTTCACTGTATCAGAGCCTGTCATTATCATCTGTTCTCTCCCACAGGGATGGCAAACTCCTCGGGAGGAGATGCAGCCTGTCTTCCTTTGTAGGTGCCGACAGACCCTGCATGGTTCTGTGGGCACAAGGATGTGGCTGCAGGTCTCAGTGCTGATGCCAATCCCTTTTGTAATCTCCATGACTTTTACCACTTTGCCAAATTATCTGTTGGCACTAATGTCTTGGTACTAACCTAACAAGTGACATTTTCCTTTTTATCTTTTGTGTAACTATCCCTGAGGCCAGCCAGTCACTGTGAAGCAATCCTTCTGAGCAAAAGGGCATGTTAGGTCTTCTGGGGAGAGAAGCCTCCAGCCTAAGACAGGGAGCCTCCACCTTCCAATCATCTGAGAAGTGATGCTGAACTAAACCAGAATGGTTGGCATTCAGCCTTTCCATGGTGGAAAAGGAAATAAACCCTGAGTCCTTTCTAGCCCGGTTCCCCTGGTGGGGAGATGTTAGATTTGGCATTTACTATCTTCTCTTTTTTCATCTTTTAGCAGTCATTCCTTGCCCTCTCAACTAACATTCACTGAGCACCCAGTGTTTCAAAAATTATTCTGAAATATAGAAAGAAGTAAGACAAAATTCCTGGTCTGTAAACACTCTCCACTGGTAGAAGAGATATATACACTGATAAACCTTATCCACCTACTTCCTACAGCCTCTGACCTGATGCATCCTCTCTCCCTCTGATCCCTGAGCCTCACCATCTGCCGTGTGTCAGGGAGTTCGTATCCACACTCAGCAATCTTCCCTACCTCCCCAAACTCTTCTCTGAATGCTGTTCCCACTTCCTGAATCCTTACTTGATGCCTAGCTGGTCCATAAAGACTTGGTTTTCTTAAGACAGGTTCATTGCTTATTTTCTCAAATCACAATAACTCAGGGCTGAGTTCTGGAGTCAGAGCCCTCCTCAATCCCTATTGGCAATTTTGGTCATTATTTATGCTCCACTTTATAAAAAAATACAACGCCATCCTACTCCTCTGAACCTTACACCTCTGGTAAAACCACCTATTCTCCTCTTTGAGCGGCCTGCCCGTGATCTCTTGGTAACCAACACCCTGTAAGACAAAATTCCTGGTCTGTAAACACTGTATGTCATGAGTTCTGGATCAATGTACAGCCACGGAGATGACCTCTCAGTTCCTTGACCACTTACCTTTAGTGGCTGATTCTTTCATGCTCTTCATCTCAGCCATCTTCTCTCATATTCTAGATGTCTCCATAAGCAGGAACTGTACCACATTTAAAATAGCAAAATAAAATGGCAGATTCCCTCCCATTGACCTCCTAATTCACTAGTTGTAACATAGCCTGGAAGCATCATTCCATAGATTTCTACCATCTATTTTCCTCCTGGCTCCACTTGCCTTCTTATCAGTGAGGAGTCAGTGGTAACTCGTGATAATCACTTCCTTGCAAAAGCCGTCAGCTGCCTTGCTCCTGTTTACATCCACCATACTTTCCATCCACAATATTTCTTGGCAAAATCCCAAACTGGGATAAATCCAACCATCTGTCTCCCCCATGGCTACATCTGAGCAGTTGATTGTCACTGGTGAGAATTAGAAACTGGGCAGACAGGATTTCCTTTAAATGTACCAATACCATGTCAAATGAGTATTTGACGCGGCCCAGAAATCTGTCTAGTATGCTTGCCCTAAAAGACCGCTCTTCTATCTTTTCCCCTGTCTTCAACCTTGTCTCCATCTCCTTCCCCAAACATCTCTTGCCCAGTTTTCCTGCTCCCTCTCTGGATCCCTCCAATTCCTTGGTCACACATCATCCAGAGTGAGTTTTTAACGCTGCAGAATAGATTGCATTTGTCCCCTACTGAAACCCTACCATGATGTCCCAATGTACCAGAACCAAGTGCAAACTCCTTAACTTGGTCTGACTCCATCTGGAACAGGCAAGAAAACAGATTTTCACCTGGAGCCTGCAGAAGGGAATGCAGCCCTGCGGACACCTTGAGGTTAGCCCAGTGAGACCCATTCCAGACTTCTGGCCTCCAGAACGAAGGGCAAGGTCATACATTTGTGTGGTTTTAAGCCACGAAGTCTGTGGTAATTTGTTACAGCAGCAGGGGAAGGAAATGCAGGAATGAAGTTGTGGATGTAAAGTGAAATGGGAGTGAGGAGCCTACTGCAAAGATCAGCAGTTGGCCCTCACACAGCAGGAAGTGGGGAAGAGCAGGCATTTTAAATCTGGGGGAAGCATGGTCAGCTTTGTTCATGGGACCATCTCTCTGCATAGTGTGGAGGCGTGTTGCTGTAGAGGCAAACAGATAGCACAGGGACCGCTGTGGAGGCTTGAAACATCCCCTGTGAGTGATTAGGAAAACCGGAAAGAAGGTTCAGAGGCATTTTCTTTTTTTGGTCTCCCACTGCTATTTAGCTCTGAAGTTTCCAAAAATTTATGTTTATTTCTTTTTTAAGAAATATATTTTTATTGATTTCAGAGAGGAAGGGAGAAGAAGGGAGAGAGATAGAAGCATTAATGATGAGAGAGAATCGTTGATTGGTTGCCTCCTGGGCGCCCCCACTGGAGATCGAGCCCACAACCCCGGCGTGTGCGCTGACCGGGAATCGAACCGTGACTCCTGGTTCATAGATCAATGCTCAACCACTGAGCCATGCCAGTTGAGCTATGTTTTATTTCTTAATCTAGAATAAAAGTGTCTGAGAGGTAGTGGCTTTTTAAAATTCTGGTTTGTGTCTTTCTGAATCCTTAGCAGTAGCTGCTCAATAAATATTGATTGGTCTTATAGTGGATGATGAGACTGGGAAGCTGGCCTCACATCTCTGGGTCCATGCCAGTTTCTTAGACAAAACAGGAAGGGTGTGAGCAAGACCAATGGTTCTTCCATTGACGGGCTGCTGCTTCTAGGACCAAGAGTTTCTCGTCTATAAAACAGGCATTAAAGTAATTCCTCCTCTCCCAAATTCAAAAATGAATGAGGTAAACTTGAAAAGAACATCGATTATTGGGAGAGGCTGCCCTCGTTCTGAGGCTCTGAATTCAAAGCAGAATCCTCAAAACACCATTGATTATGCAACATCTGCTGATCCAACGGCTCAAGTGAAATCACTGGGACCTTAATTTCTCCTGCTTTTGAAGAGAGTGTGACAGAGGATTATAAAAAGCTGTGTGTGGTTTAGTTTCTAGCTGCCTCCCCCCACCCCCTTGTCTAAACTACTTAAAAAAAATAAAGAGGACAGCTGTGGAATGAGCCAGTTCAGCAATCTGTTTCTTGCCTGTAGTCCTGCCCCGCTCTCTGTGTGTTCCTCTGGGAGGGAATCTGGGGAATAGATGGCAGGAAATCACAGGCAAATTCTCGAACTTCTTGGAGGTGGGGCCAGGCAGGGAAAGCGCAGTAGAAACTGTAAAATGCAACAGTGGAGCCGGGTCCTCCCTCGGGGCGGATTGGAGAAAGCTGGCCTTCCTCCTCGGGGACTGAGGCATTTGAAATGAATTGTTTCCATGTTATACAAATACTTCATCTGAAATGAGAGAAATAAAACACCCTAATGCAACCGCAGGCCTCCTTATAAGTATGAATTTGAATTCACGCTCACATATACACACGTATGTGCCAGAGAAATCAAGCAGTGTTCGTTAGCATAAATGATCAGGTGTCTTCATGCCAGTCGTTTTCCAGGTAGCAGCACTGGCCTTGCGAGTGAGCGAGCAGTGAGATCTGTGTTTGCCCAGCTCCCACGTCCTGCAGTGTCTTTACTGCAGCCTTTGGGCACAGCTGCCACAAGCTGGCAAGGTTAGTGACCGTTTGCTGTTGGTGACTCCTCTCTAGACAGGAATGAATTCCTGGTGCCTCTTGTCCAGAGTAGAGGAATTTAGCTTTTAAAATGCAGACCCATGTGTGTGTTATCCACTCCACTGATCAGAAACCTATATACTAATGTCTTATGCTGGCTCTCTCTATGGCTCTCTATCCTGGCCTTCATTTCCTTCTTCCTTCATTCCCCCGTCGCAGATCCTATGGCTCTACTCCCTGTTTTCAGGACATAAGCTGCTCTTCCACATGTCTGTGTCACCACTTATCTTGTTCCTCAATCTGGCCTTCTTCCCTATCCCTTTTTCCACCTAAGAAACCTACTCATCCTTTATCTCCCTGCTGAAATGTCATCTTTTCTGGGAAGCCAGAAACATGTTTGAAGGCCCATCCTTACCGACCCAGACAGATCAAATTACCATTCCTGAGCCTCCACACTTCATTTACACTTCTATTTTCAGCACTGATTCCACATTCTGACTTGCATAATTTGTGTTTTTGTCCTTTTTTTCCCCACTAGAGTCTGTGATTCCCTTGGAGCTCAGGGTTCTATTAACTTCATTCTTGCAAATTCCATAGAGACTAACATGTTGCCAGATTTATAGTCAGTGTTCAGCAAATATGTGGGCAATGAAATGGATCCAAGTCAATCCCCAGACCCACCAGGCCAACCCTCTCCTCTCCTCTGAGCATCTCTCTTTGGAATGAGTTGCCAAAAGAAAGGCAAGTGTGGCTACCTTGTAGGGTACCAACATACGGAAGGCACTCAGATAGGGTGCAAGGTGGGACTCACATGAAGCCGGGAGATAAGGGGCTGCTGGTGTCTTGATTTCTCAGTTGTTAAAATGCCGCTTGAAGAGAGAACAATGCAGAGGTCAGTTCACATAAGAGAATGCAGCCTTTGCCAAAAGCAGAAATGACAAGGATATTGCTTCTCATATTCTTCAAAATTATATCAGCTTTTGAATTTACAAATTGATGCCAAGTTCTTTCCAGCCTCAATGTGGAGGCATTTGTTTTCATCTACTTTATATTATCTGGAGAGCAGGAAGCATTATGTCAAAGTCATGTGTGTATGTTGGGTTTTGTCTTCCTCCTAAAGAGAGAAGCACTTATCAATTTGGGGACGAGGGTTAAAAAGAGCAAGATAATAACAACAAGCAACAATTGCATAGCAATTTGCAGCCTACAGCCCCTTCAATCTGCAATTTTATTTAACCCTCAAGACAATCTTGTGAGGCTGGTACCATTGCCCCCACTTTGCAGAGGAGGAAACTCGGGCTAATGATGTTTAAGTGACTTGTCTAAGGCTGTGTAAAAGCAACAAGACTGACAGAATGCTATTTATTCAGAGTAACATGGAGTGAATTGAACTCCAGGATGATTATACTGGAATTTTCGCTATAATCATGCAACCCTTACTGACTGCTTCTGATGGAGCAGACACTGTTCTAAATGCTTTACATGTATTAACTCATTTAATCCTCAAACCACTGCATGAGGTAGAAACAATTATTATTACCCTCATTTTCAGATGGGAAAACTGAATTCCAGAGAGGTTAATTATCCTGGTCCTGCTCATGTAACTGATGAATGACAGAGTGAAGATTTGAATTGAGGCAATCTGGCTCCCAAGTCCATATTCATAACCACTGTAGTTGACGGCCTCTTGGGAGATGTGGTGCCAATGTGAGGCAGTGACTCTAATGAATAGTAATGGAATGCTTTCATCCTTATATAAATGTTTAATGTTTTTATTTTAAGACTTTCAGAATCAACAAAAATGTTTGAGAGATAGAATCTGCTACTTCTTGGATCCCACTCATCCCTCCTTGTTTTTATCTGCACACCTACTGCCCAGGACAGTGCCCAGTACAAAGGAGGGTTCGGGAAGCGATCTGGGGAATGAATGAAAATGATGCATTCAGTGTTCAGTTACCAGTCGTTGGGGGAAATAATCCTATGGACCGGTTGAAACACCAGACCATAAATCTATTTCAAACTCCTCTGTTTTCAAGTTAAAGGGACAATCTTCTCTTTTTCTCTAGCTATTTCTATTCACCTTTCGGGTCTTAGTTTATATGTCACTTGCTTTAAGAAGTCTTTCCTATCCCTCTGTGCTACCCCAGTATCACCATCAACTCTGCGGTAGGTGCTCATTGGGGGAGTATATAGTTTTCATTTATATAGTAATATTGTAATATTTGTGTCAATTTCCTTTCTATGATATTGTGGTACACACACACACACACACACACACACACACACTGTGATTTCCATACATGGTGTTTCATTCATTCATTCATTCATTCATTCATTTATTCATGTTGTTTTTCTGGAGATTAGAAGTCTAAATGTTCCAATTGTAGATATCTATTGGAGGAATAAATGAGGATGTGAATCAGCTTTAGCAGCAGTCACCCAGAAGTGGTCAATGATTAACACAAACGTATAAACAAAATGCATTATCCAAGCTGGGAAGTCAGTTATTGGTCTCCTCAGCACAGTTATCCTAGTGTTTGAAGAACTGATACCAACACAGTCCCTGAGCATTTTCTTCTCTCACGTAGAAGGACTCAGGGAGTCGTTATTGTGACTCCTGCTTCTTGTTCGTTAGCTCCCAGGGCATTTGCAGGATATTGACCTGCCCTGTCTCCCATCTGCCTTGATTTGGACGATCCTGATGCGACTGTGGACTTGTTTTTTCCACTTTGAAGTGTAAAAATTAACATTCATCACATACGCACACGCACACACACACAGAGTATTAACATCTCAGCCACATTAACATCTTATTGTTTATTTATGTTGGGTTATGTGTATTTTGATCTCTGTCTTTTAAACTCTGCACTTGAGAACAGAACGAGGTTGGCAAAATGAATTGTCTTATAAACCATCAACATTGTGTTCCATCTCTCATATATCATATACCATAAAGATTTCTGCTCAAGTGGTTTACTTCTGAAGAGACTTTTTTTTTTTAAATAAATGAAAGCCAAACTGTAAGGCTGAAAGAATTGCAGTTTTTAGTTACTGTTTAAACACAATGTCGCCATCTGCCTCAGATCTTAACTTGATCTCCAAACAGATAAAATCCAAATCTACTTATTTCCACAGAAATGGAATTTCTAACATTAAGTAATAATTCAATAAAGAATTTGTAGAAATTTCTTGTTCGCAGTCATAGGATTAGTTGCATTGGGTCTTTTCTAATGGGATATAATTTACAATTTTCTTGGTATATAATTTTTAGAAATCTCTCCTACTCACATAGATCCAGTGGGGTTTCACCCATGAGTAATTCTTTGTTTTGTTAAGTATTTGCCATAACATATACTTACAGATTTTATTTATTTAAAGGTGAGTTTACTGTGTAGTGTGATGCCCAAGTGAGAAACCTAAAATATTGTTGTTATAATCTTTCTCCATCCTTATATTTTCTAAGTTGGCTACTGGTATCTGCTTGGGTAATAGCACTCTGGCTTTTTAAATTCTAAAGGTTTTTAGAAGAGAGGAAGGAGACAGAGACTGCTAATCCCTCAATAGTAGTTCTTTTCTTCTTATTTAGCAATAGAATCCTTTGAGTTTTTGTTGGTTACATTCCATAAAGACTCCATTTGCAAGTCTTCCATAATAGCTGTGGCCAAATGACTATGTTTTGGCCAATAAGATATAAGCAGAAGTGCCATATATAATAACTTTTGCAAAATATTCTTGTGGGTAAGGATCAGACTTCATTTTAAACTCTCTTTCTTCTTCCTGGTTAGGAGACAGGCGGGCTGGATCGTGAGCAGCCCTTTGGGGCAGTGAGGTACAGTTATGTGCTGAAAATAGACAGAGCAGGGGAAGCCACCCACCAGCCTTGAGTTGCCCACCACTGGACTTTGTCTGCCTAAGACAATAACAGCCTTTTGTCTTGTTTAAATCTTGCTATGCGATAGTTTCTGTCACTAGTTAAACCTCACTATGTAAAGAGCACGACTTGATTTAAGGAGACTTTCATAGGTGGGCTTCAAAGTTCTTGTTTTGTGAAATGATTTGTTCTTGTGGAAATTTGGGAGATGATTCATGGATGACGATGACTCTTACCCTGAGAAGTACGTGAGCTCTGGGGATCCAGTGTGCAGTTTCAGCAGTGGTAGGTGTTGTCATGTACTCACCTAGGGTACACTGGGTACTGGCAGGCCAGGTATGTCAGCTGCCTGTGAATGGTAGGTAGTGTCAGCTCTGGCAAGAACAGTGAGATTGTTTCAAGGGAGAAATCACTTGCAGATTTCTAGCCATCAACATTTGATATTCACATTTTGAGTTCAAATATGTCTCTGTCTGACCTCAAAGAAAAGATTAACCTTTCCGCATATCCCAATAATTACCTAAGAACGTTCAAGTATTCTTAAACACTTAGGTACATTATTAAAATTTAGTGGAGGTTTGAAAATGATTCTGATGGCATTTGTTTTAGAAGAGGATTTGAAATTGTTTAGAAAGAACGCTTATTAACATGGTTGAACAATTTTATGACAATTACTTAAAGGACTTTAATTCTGTCTTTGATGGGAATATGTTGTACTACCTCTTTAAATCTAATGGATTCCTTTTAATTTGCTTTTTATTTCTATATCTTCTATTCTAAAGAATAAAATGAGGTAAATAAGCAAAAAAGGTCTGAAAAATAGTACTGGGACTAGGACTATGCTGTATTAAATCAGCCTATAAAATACATGTGACATTAAAAAGTGATATTTACATGGCTTATATGGTTTGAAGGGTAAAAACATATTTTCTGAATTTGTGCGAGTGTGTTTCTCATACATAGATAAAATTCTTGAAGTTCTAGCCTAAATAATTTTCTTGGTTTACTGAGAATTTCTCAATTTTTGATAGTGCAACCATGTGAAAAGAGTTGCATGAAGTATTGATTTCTGGTATAAAGGAATATTTTATACACACAAATGCCCCTGGACTTATGATGGGTTATGCCCTGATAAACCCATTATAAGTTGAAAATATAAAGTAAAAATGAATTCAATACACCCAACTTATAGAACATCATAGTTTAGCCTAGCATACCTTAAACATGCTCAGAACACTTACATTTGGGCAAAATTATCTAACACAATGAATACAACGTAGAGTATGTTTTTTTTGTTTTCATGATCACATGATCACCCTCAAAAGAAATTGACTCTTTCTGGTAATTTTTGTGTTGTGATTGGAAGGAGGAGTTGGGAGTTTGTTAAGGGGTACTTGCCTTTGAAAGTCAGCTGAATCCGTTTAAAGATCTCTTTTCTACTGTATTGAGAATAAATCAATAGATGTGGCAAAAGAGGGACCCAGTAAATGATTCCTTTTCATAACCATGAAGCAACCACACTACTCTTTAAAATGCTAATCTTTAAGCACTGACAATTATAACATATTATAATTAAACATTTTAGATTTATACACTGAGTGGCCAGATTCTTATGTGTTCAGAGATCATAATAATCTGGCCACTCAGTGTATATCTCTAGGTTCCTTTAATGTGCCTAACTCTTTAAGGTTATAGCAAACTACAGCAATTATTGATAAAATTTAATTGTATTCTGATTGCCCACTTGGACAATTTAGTTAGTATTACAGAGTTGAGATGAGAATGAGCTTGTGTAAAATAATTGAACCCTGAACAATTATTTTTTTATGTTATTTTATTTGATGGGAAGGCATAGGCACAAACATATTATTAAATTCCCTCTAAATATCAAAATGAAGGCTCATAGTCTGGATTAGAGGGCTATTTTCAGAGGCTCAAAGAATATCTGGGGGTTTTTTTCCAGAAGGAAGTTATTTCCTGAATTACTTGAATACTTGGGTTATGAGTTTGTATGAATTACCTAGGTTCTTTTCTGATTCTTTATTTCTATCTAGCCAACATCAAATGTTAAAGATTTTTTGTTTTAAAAACCAGTTTTGTTTCTTGTGCTTGCAGGGTAGATAGCAACATGCTCATTTATCTCATTTTAAAGTTAATTGTACATGTATCTTAATATTCTTTAGGAGAATAGCATAAATGAGTGGTAGGAATGGATGGATGTAGAAGCTTATAGAGAAGCTATTGAAGGATGGGACCCCATCATCCCCTTATAGTTTTAAGTTCTGTTTTTATATAATGTTCGTTATTTTACCTAAATTTTGATTGAGAAAGATAAATATTGAGAAAATGGAGATGTAATCACCTAGACAAAAAGCAGTGTATTTTAATTTAAAGACTTTCTGGTAGAAAATTCATGGTCTTCCATTTCAATGTTTATAGCACCTTTCATGCTTCAGAGACTCTGGAATCCAAACTTTGGGAACAACATCTTTTCCTCATCTAAGACTCAAATTCCCTTTTAGCAACTGCAAACATCACCTCTCCCTTACCTTTCCTGGGAGCTTGAGTCATATCACCTGTCTGTCTCTCTGACCATTTCTCAATCTCTCCATATGGCTTTTGTGTGTTGTGCTCAAAATCTCAGGTTTAAGGCTTCTGGGGGGAGATATTACCTTTGGGAAATCTGGAATCACATACTTAAAACCCTTAGACCCAAGGGAAAGAGGTGCTGATTGAGATTTTATGAATCCACTCTGTGTCTGGGTGTGGGAGGAGGTGCTGTGATATGCAGCCTACGAGGACATGCAGTGGCAGGGGGTCAGTTACCCAATGGAAGGTAAAGAGGTACAATGTCCAGTGGGAGCAAAGGGATGGTGGAGAGATAGAAATAACAGATGTCTACTCCAAGTACTAGAAATCCCTCGTACATATGACTATGCCCGTATCTTTGTGTTTACACTTATATCTGCATCTACATATCTATAAGTATGTCTATATCTATACCAATATCTGCATCTGCAATACTCTGGGAGAAGATATGTCAATATCCATATCTATGTCTACAGCTTTTTCTTATATCTATACTTTTACCCATGTATATATGAGTTATTTATTCTATAGCACTTTGGAATATGTTTCGGTTAAAGATGATCCATTATATATATGTAGCTACTAGATATATATTTATAGAACACTAACAGTATAAACAGTTCTAGAAATATAAAAAATCAAGTTTAAATATGCCTTGTCTTATTCTTCTTTCAGCCATTAGAATATATGCTGCTTCAAAGCAGGTGAGATATTCCTACATTTGCACACAGTATGCACATATTATTTATTTGCTTTTTCTTTAAATGACATTGACAGGAGGAATACTCCTGGGAGAAGATATGTGACCGTTTACATAATTTAAAGTGTTTTTGTATTGAAGATACAAAATTTCTAACCAGGAATCTTAACTTTTTAATTTTAGAAGTTGTTTTCTTAGTCATTGTTATGATATTATTGGCTAAGATACAGATGATAAAACTAATTTTTAGAGCATGAGTCTGGAAAATAAGCTTAAGATTAATGTAGAAAATTATGACTAGTCAATGGAAGTGTTTATATAATGAACAGTTAGTTTATTGCTTTGGGCAGTGTGCTCTGAATTTTTTTAATCCCAGAGAATACAATATAGTTTTATTTAAAATGTTACCTGGAAGAGCTTGAATCTCTGGTTGAAAAAATGATTTGTAATGATGAGCTGAAAAATGTATCCATTAGCAATAGCAGTTTGATAGTAGGCCATATATTGACTGTTATTAATTTTCACTTTTTCATCTTAAAATGGATTAACCATCTTGATGGTTTGCTCTAGGGGTTACTGTGTGAAATCACGAGTCAAAATGATTATAGTACAGATGAAAAACATAGGGCTATGGCCTTTCCAAATACACCAGTTTCTCCACTAGGATTATGAATTCTACTTCTGAAATGTTTCTTCATATCATGATACCCCATACATTATAAATTCCATGGTTCAATTCAGGATTTATTCACTTCCAATCAATATTGGTGGCAAGTGAGTACAATATTCTTTAAAATGTCTTGAGAAAAACAAACACAAAACTGGGGTCATTTACTGACTTAAATAACCAAGCCATGCAAAGGGTGGGCTAGAGCTAGTCTCAGGGCAGATAAAACCAGAGCCTGAAGGAGCTTCTGACCTCAGTGTCTCTATCTCTATTCTATCTGCCTTTCTATCTGTCAACCTCTTTACTTGGCTTATGTGTGGTGCTTATAGTTTCAGATTTCAGGCTTCTCCATGTGGTGGAGTCATTACCTTTGGAAAATCTGGAATCACATCTTTACTGCCTTCAGACCCAAGGTTAAGAGGTGCTGGTTGAGAGTTTGAGTCCACCCTAAACCTGGTGTGGGAGGAGGTGCTGAGATTGGCAGTTGACCAGAATGTGTAGTGTGTGTGTGTGTGTGTGTGTGTGTGTGTGTGAGTGTGTGTGTGTGTGTGTGTGGCGGGAAGTGGCGTGGGGGGGTGGTCAGCTCCTCAGTGGAAGGGAAAGGGGTGTTCTTTTCATTGGGAGAAGAGTTAAAGATGTCTACTTTCAAAAAGAAAATCTTTTGGACATTTTTACCAGTTTAGAGCCTCATGTAGAATATTGGTGTTCAAAGTTACTCATGAATCTTTAAATGCAAAGCAGCATGACAATGAACAGAACACCTTCTGGCATCAAAAAAACCTGAATTAGAATACCAGCCATACCTCTTAGTAACTTTGTGACCTGTATTGTGAATTGAATTATGTCCCTCCAAATTCACATGTTGAAGTCTAGCCCCTAAGTCAGAATGTGACTTTATTTGGAGATTGGGTCTTTACAGAGGTAATACATTTAAAGTGAGGTCCTTTGGGTGAACCCTAATCTAATATGACTGGTGTTCTGACACAGGGGAAATGTAAACACAGAGAGACACACACGGAGGAGAGACTATGTGAAGAGGCAGAGGGAGAAGACAGCCATCTCCAGGCCAAGGAGAGAGTGGGAACAGATTCCCCTTGAAGCGCTCAGAAGGGACCGATGCAGCTGACACCTTGATTTTAGACTTCTAGCCTGCAGAACTTTGAGACCATACATTTTTTTTTGTTTAAGCCACTAAGTTTGAAAATGGATGAAAAGGATGGAAATGGGCAGAATATTTGAGGAAAGGGGGAGGAAAGTAGATGCAAGATTTTAAATAATGTTTATAAAAATAACAATATTTTGAGCATCTGATGTGTAACAACTACTATGATTAGAATTTCACATTCATTACTTCACTTAATCCTTATATATAATTAAAGTGATAGTATACCAATTTTATACATGACATAAAATTTAGGGAAGATAAATAATTTAGCACAGTGCAAGTAATAGTAGTCAGAATTCAAATCTAAGTTAGACTTATTGCAAAGAGCATGCTCTTTAAAAAAAATCTTTATTGTTGAAAGTATTACATATATCCCCCTTATTCCCCCCATTGACCCCTTCTAACCTGCCCCTGCCCCCTGCCCCAGGCCTTCACCACCCTATTGTCTGTGTTCATGAGTTATGCATATATGCATACAAGTTCTTTGGTTGATCTCTTCCCATCCCCCCCTTTCCTTTGAGATTTGATCCCATGCTCTTAATTATTGTGTTAACCTATGGTAGAAATTTAGCTCTAAGGTTAGCAACTAGAGAAGTCTGGCATAGAACGGAGTATGTCCCAATAGTTGAAAAGAACATAAGTCAAAGATAAACAAGGCAAATGCAACAGTCAATAGTCCAAGAAGATTGGCAGCATTGGACGCTCCTCCACTGGCACTAACTCCCTCTGTCAGACATGGTTACTGACTGGACTCCAATCCTCTGCAAGTTGTTCACTGAGGAGACTGTTAGGGCAGTCCCAGGAAATTAATGCAGCCCTGAACATCTTACTTCAATTTGTATATTTACTCAATCAATATTAGCACCTTTACATTCTCTTCTTCCTCCCCCTCTTTCACCCATTGTTCTGCAGTCTGGATGACGATTTTTGTGTCCTTCAACCCTTTTCACATGTAAAATAGGTTTTTAAGATTATTGACAGAGTCAGGTGAGAGAACCCATGGAGAAGGAGGAGGGGTAAGATGGTTAATTAAAGGAGGAAATAATAGATGAACATACTGGGTTTTAATTGAAACTATTTGTTCAGAAGGGAGGAAACTCATTTTTAGAGTACATTTGCTAAGAAGATAAGTGCTAGAGTTAGACTGCCTGCATTTTAAAATCTCAGCTCTGTGTGATTCTGGGTCACTTACATACTCTTGAGGTTTCTCAGTTTCCTTGTCTGAAAAATGGGAGACAATATAGCTGAATTAGAGTTAAATGAGTTAATAAATACAGAGTGCTCAGAACCTGTATTTATTAATGCTCAGAATCAGTGCATGGACCACAGTAAGCCTTCACCTCAGGCTGGCTTTTGTAATAATTTACCTCTTGCTCACTCGCAAGACTGATGGAAAACTATGGTGAATGAGCCAGGCTTGTGTTATGGATCATTCTGCTCCACAACAACCACCACAGATATATTTTGAAATAGCATCAGTACTTTGCTGACGTGGGGAATCAGCATTCTAAAGAATATCCATGAGGCTGCCCATTGTCTCCCAAGGCAAAGAACATAATGATCTATTTCTCTCTTCGCTAAAACTTCTCTACCTCAGGAATTAATGGTAGGATTACCCAGGAAGCACAGTAAAATCATCTTCTTCCTGCCTCATTTATCCACGCAGCTCTGACTGTAATTTGGGTCCTTTATTGTTAATGCCTGGGCACGGTAGACTGAAGGCCCTTTGTACAGGAACACACCTGGGAAATGCTGCCGTAGGCTCCCTAATGAAAGCGATGCTTAGAACAAAAGACAGGCGGTGGGTCTGCACAGAAACACCAGAGAAGCACCGGCTGTGCTTGTGATGATAATCCGAGAAGGCCACTCGTACAGGAGCATGCCTTTGAACAACCTGCACTACCGCACACATTTCCCAGTCTAGACCTCTGCTTGCTCAGTGGGACAATGCTTGAACAGTCACCTTGCAGAGGACAGACTAACTCAGTGATATAATTGCCTATGACGTAATTGATGGCTTAGGGATTGGTGCAAACCAGGCTACAGTAGTTTATTGTCCTTGGAAACTTGGCCTCGTGTCCTAGCATAATGGAGATCTGTGTGGTCTGTTTTCAGAAGTTTGCAATTATTCCCGTGTTTGATCTGCAAATAAGTTGCAAATAAAATGTATTCACTTGCAAGATTTTTACGACTTATCTCAAATCTCTATGCAGTTTTGTGTGGGGATGCATTTTTAATTTTTAATTTGTTTTAGAACTAGCCTTTGCCACCAACCCCCCACTTCCCAAATAGATCTGTGGATCAAGCAAATTTGTACAGTAGCTTAAAGAAATGATTTCACTTAGCAAGTGTGTGGTTTCTCCCTAAAGTTGCTGGTATTGAGCTACATATAATGGCACACAATTTTTTACATATGGATTTTGATGGGGTCTTCTCTGAAATCTAACTCTATGGGGAGACCAAATGATCAAGGCTGAGAAATCAGTCCCAGGTATGCCAGGAAAAGAGAAGAGATTTTTGTCACTGTGCAATTTATTCATTCAATTCTATGTGATATGTATATGTTTACATATTACATAGGATAATGAGTAGCAAACGGTTCTTAAAAGTTACTCACACTTCTTATACTTTTACCTTAAATGTGGCATTTCTTAAGGCTTTGTCACTCGTCACTTGTTTTCTTAAAATTCTCATGTTCACTTACACATGCATTTTTCACTTACACATGAATGTTATACAATTTCTATCTTGGCTTCAGCTCTGCCTCTCCACCTGCTTCTTAAACAATACACGTACCAGACATGCAACAAAATCAATACCATTTTTGCTCCTCCTCTGAGCCAAGCCCTCTGCTGGGCCCTGCTGGGTTACAATGTGAGAAGGTGAGCATGGCTTCTGTCTTTTTGAATCTCTAATAATCACATGTAAATAGCTTTAATAACTCATACTGTAATAAACGACAAGTAAGTTCAATTAAGCATCCTTAGACTTAGGAGCAAGAGAACTTGACTTTCACTTGGGGGTTTGGGAAGTATTATGGGACATTAGGATGGAATAGGGTCAGCCTTTGACTGATACGGGAAAGAGGGGGAGGGAAATAGGTGGAGGAAGAGGTTTAGTGTAGGAATGAGGCTGAAAAACTAGCCCTGTCCAAGGAACAGGGGCAAACAGGAGCTGCATCTGCTGTGGAGAAGTGGGTGTGTCAGGTGGGGCGGGAGGAGGTGGAGGGGGAGTGGCATCAGGTGAGCTGGGAAAGGCCCTACAGGCTCACCCTACCTCAGGAGGCTGCCCAGTGGAAGAGTGTGGGCTTCCTTCAGAATGCAACAGAAAGGCATGGGAGGTCCAGTAGGGGTGTGTGTGTGTGTGTGTGTGTGTGTGTGTGTGTGTGTGTGAGACACCTCTGAGGACAGACAGAGGAATGAATCTGACACAGATGGCAGAGTGACAGGTCAACAGGTCATAATGGTGACCTTTGAAAACATTTGGGAGTCTGAGAGATTTGCATTGAAACTGCAGCTCTCACCAGCCGTGTGAGCCCGAGCAGATCGTCAACCCCTCTAAGTGCCATCCTTCAATCTGGAACATGGGACCAAGAGAACAGGTGTGAGTTTTAAAGGACAACGTATACAAAGTAGTCATTATGGTGTCTGGCACATACTTAGTAAATATTCCAAAATTTTAGCTAATATTTTTCTTTTTCTTGGTATGCTACAGATTCTGATAGATTCAATTCACTACAGGAAATACTTACCCAGCCATCTATTCTATCAACAAATCATTCAGCACCTACTTTGGTCAGTTACCTTCTAGGCACTGGGAATGTAATCATGAACAGAAGTCTGTGACTTCTTGGAGGCACAGTGGTGGTTATGTACCATGGACCATATATCCTGCTTCTCCTGGAAAAGTCCTGATTTATGTGGCACCTGTAGTAGTCATCAATAGTGTCTCATTTCAGCCGCATACATGTTTCTTTGGCTAGTAAATTAGATGGTCACCCCAGATATAGAGAATAACTGAGCAGAGCAGGGGGGAGAGGGAATGTTGATACAGGTCTGGGGTGGGGGTTACCAACTTACAGTAATTATTCAGTGAAGGTCTCATTATTAGTGAGTGTCCTTTGAGCAGGGATCTGAAAGGAGGAAGGGAGGCATGTATATATCTGAGAAAAGAAATTTCCAGGCTAAGGTGAGAACATGCTCAGCATGACGAAGTACTAGTAAGGAGGCTGGCATGGCTGGAGGTGAGTGGATGAGGTGAAGAATAACAGAGGCCCTGTCACCTAAGTCCTTGTGACATAGCCAGTACAGTCAATAAGGACTTTGGCTTTACTATGAATGCATTGGAAGCCAATGAAAAATTTGAGCAGAAGAATGACATGAGCTAACACACTTTTAAAGGATCACTCTGTACTGCACAGGATGGCAGAGTGGGAGCAGAGAGATGAATTAGGACCGTGTTGCAATAATGGAGATGATGGTGGCTGGAAGCAGGTGGTAGCAGTGGTCAGGATTAAATGATGCAAATCTTTGGAGCTATAACTGGCAAAATTTGCTATGGATTGGATGTGGAGTGGGGAGGAAGAGAAGACATAAGAATGACTCTAAGATCTTGGGCCTGAGCAACTAGAAGAATTGAGTTGCCATTGAGAGACATGGCAAAGATGATGGGAGGGACAGATTTTGTGGCAAAGAAAGAGGGAAATTGGGAGCTTGATTTTATTAGATCTCTCTCATTAGAGACCCAAGGGGAGGTATAGAGTCGGCAGTTCAATATATGAGTTTGGAGTTCGGGCGGAGTATGGGTTGGAGATGTAATTGTAGGGATCTTCAAAATGTAAGTGGTATTTAAAAGCACAGAACAAGATGAGATTGTCCAGGGGGTGGGTATAGCCAAAGAAAGGGAGAGGTCTGTCCAAGGACTGAGCCTCAGTAAGTCCACATTTGGAAGCTGGTGTGATAACTAAGATGGTGATAACTAAGTGTTTCAGAGGCCAAGTGAAGGTAGACTTCAAAAGGAGGGAATGAAAAGCTGTGTCAAACGCAGCCCAAGGAGCTCAATGATAACACGCACAGGGTTTGTTTTGGTGGTATTGCATGAGTGCCAAATACTGCATCATAAATGCTGTAGGCATGATAATGTAATTTACCACGGTATTGAGTTTCCACATTCCATTCTTATTTGTTAACATAGAATAATGATACATGCTCCTTGGACAGGTTCTTCCAGGCAGGTGTAATTTTAGATACCAGGAAGCTATTTTGTCTGAAGAGCTCCAGCGATGAACTCTCCACACCCCCTGCCAGCCACTTCTGCGTTTGATCAACCTGAAGTTGAATTCATTTTTCTTTATGTTGAACTGAACTCTGTCTTTAGGCCCATTTCTTCCTGTCAGGTCCTCTGTCGATATGGAGAGCAATCAATCACCATCACCTTTATAGAATGCCCTCTGTGTACTTGAGACTAGTAATCAGATCACCTCCTAACCTGCTCTTCTTCAGGATAAACAACACTGCTGCCTTTCATCTTCACTTAAAGCCCTCTTTTACCCTCTTCATGTGTATGAAGATAGCATATTAAGTAAGAATGATCTTCTCTAGGCCTTCATGCACCCTAGTCCTGTAGACTTGATTTTTTGTGATGTTTATAACCCATGAACATTTTTTTTTCTTAAAAGAGGCAAAGAATGAATTTCTCTGGATCCTAGATTCTATCATAGATCTGACCTCAGTGGTTTGCACAACCTGAGACAGAGAGAGTGAGAGGAGAGAGAGAGAGAGAGAGAGAGAGAGAGAGAGAGAGAGAGAGAGAGAGAGAGAGAAGTGTGTGTGTGTTTGTCAGTGACAGAACCTGACAAACAGTTCAGCTGAAAGAGAATCACGAATCATTTCACCTCTGGTGGCTGCTTGCCAGCCAGTGTGGTTGGCCGGCTGCTGCCATTTATTAGCAAGAGTCCATATTTCTGTGTATCTCTGTGCCCTTGAAATGTCTGAAGGATTTTTTCTTGCTTCTAAAACAGATAAACTGGAACTTAATTCAAGTTGGCTTCCTATACCTGCTATTCATTTTTTGTCCTACTTCCAAACTATCCCATGTCCATGTCCCCAAAGTCTGAACATTTGGGCCATCGGAAATAGTGACAAATGGGCAGGAAACCAACATTAGGAGGGAAGTATTCCAGATCATAGGTGCTTCAGAACTCCCATGGTCCTCAGTAGGGATATTGCAGCATTATGACCGAACAGGAGTCTCTAACTCACCACCCTTTTGTCAACTGCTGAGGGTAGTTTACTGGTTGAGATTTTACAGATTCCACATCTTTGGACATTAATAATACCTCATGCATTTAAGTCAGTTTTGGACACTCATCTTGGCTAGACCACTAATAGATTAAACAACATGTAGGGTTTATCAATGATCTGATTTTTGTTTTTGTCATATGTAAAATGGAAAATTCCATAATGGGGAACTGGAAATGCACTTGGGTATATGTTAAGACAAAAGAGAAACTCTGTACAATGAGATGCTTTATTGTGTGGCTACCTACACAGAGTAGGAAACTAAGGCCCTTTAACAAAGAAGAGTGTAATTGTGTGGCTGCACCTAGATGCCCTAATTGTATCTCTGTCTGCAATCACTAATGTGCTGATCCAATTCGATAGTCCGAAGCCTTGATTTTCTCAAAGGTTAAAGCTGGAAATAAAAGCAACGCTGCTTTGTAATGTCTATTGATCCTGAGTTTATAATAATGTCTTTGGGAATGTGGGGGAATCATTGCTTGTCCTGACAACCACAGTTTGCTTTTAGTCTTAGCTAAGGAGGCCACTAAATGGGCAGGTCAAAATTCTGTGGAATGTTCTTCTTCCAAATGTTTCATATTTAACTACACAAAACATGGTAAAATGATAGGCCTCCCTATCATAAACCCACACAAGCAAGAGGAAGAAAATCTCGCGCCTCGGTTCTTATCTCACTCATGCTGACAGTGCAGGTCTCCGAACAGTAGGGAGGCATAAATGAAATTTATCACTAGATAAGCTTCCAAAAGATTAGGCGGCTGAAGAAAGTGTCTTTCTCTGGCGGATGGTATTTCCTCAGGACAAGGCATTGGGGTGGGGGGCCTCCAAGGCCCTAGACTCACCACATGCCTTCCTTCCTGAGCCTGGAGCATGCAGTGGTGCACAAATGTGCAGTGAAATTTTAAAAAATGTTCATTGACCTTTCAGAAGCTTTCATGCTGCTTAAGAATCTACTGACCTACAGGCAATTACTGCACATAAATGCCTAACTTCTGCTGGGAATTCAACTCTGGGTTTTTGTCTGCTGCTTCTCTCCTTCATCCTTTCTCCAAGCAACCATGTCCAACAGCAAGACCTCAACTGCTTCAGCCCATAGGGAAAGCATGAGGCCTGCCTCTCTTTCCGGGCTGGCTCCGGACTGCTGTTTGCTTGCAAACATTCAGTTACCAGGAAATGTGGAGTCAGCTCTGCTCCTGTTCCACTTAATTTTCTTCACCCCATGCACCAGGTTTTTCTCTTCTGCTGCCCCAGCTGCTCTTGCTTTTCCTAGGATAGCGGAGTCCGTTGCAGCTGCAATCTGTGCTGCCTACAAAGTCCCTGCTGCCTGCCTGACCTCAGCTGCCCTGCCCAGAGCTCTCATTTCCTGAGCCGTCCAAACCAACACGACAATCCAGTGGTAGCAGCAGCAGTGGCGAGTGACCTCAGCATTCCTTGAGGTGGTGGCCGGACATTGACTTGGGAGTCAAGCCTGGGTTCACATTTTGCTTACAGTACTATTACCGTATGCAAGCTGTGTAACCCTTCTGAATCTCAGTGTATTCCATTGTAAAGCAAAGATAATGCCAGTCTGAAATAAAATAACATGTAAAACTTCCAGCACATAGTAGGCCCCTCCTACATCAGTTTTCACCTTGGCTTCCCTTGGAGAAGGTACAGTCTGCTGGAAGTAACATTCTGGGGTTAGTATGCAAAGGTAGAATAGAATCAACAACCCTACCTCATGGGGCCTATTAACTATGAGGCTGTGGGTCCCAGTAGCAGAAAAGTTAAAACCTCCTCCAGGTTTTAAATCACATTTGTAAACAAACAATAGGAGATAAACCACGTGGCAGAGAAAATTGATGAATTAATGTGTTATAGGATTTCACTCTGGAACAATCAAGAAAGATTTTTTTGGAAAGGATGTAGTTTGAACTGAGCCTTCAAGGTGAGTGGCCAGTGGAGAAAGGCAGGCAAGCTGGACAGAAGCAACAATGAACAAACCCGTGCCGTCGGGAAGTGCAGACATGTGGGGAACGTGGAGACCTGTTCTGGCAGGAGCAGAGGGCTGGTTCTCCAACTTGGGAAAATTAACTGAGGAGGTGTTGGGACAGTGGCTCTTTCTCTGATTTGCAAATAAAAATTTAGGACATGCCGTTAAATGTGAATTTCAGATAAACAATGGATAGTTTTTCAGTCTAAGTATATACTTAGAGTATAAAATGTACTTGTTGTTTGTCTGAAATTCAGAGTTATCTAGGCATCCTGCATTTTATCTGGCAACTCAACCTTAAATGCCATGCCAAGGATTCTGCCCTTGACTTCACATCACTGAAGAGAGGAATGAATGGATGAATAAAGGATTTTAACACAGATCACTTGATAAAATGCCAGCATGGCTTGGGGAGAGAGAGAGTTTAAATGTAGGAAGATTGGCCCTTGCATATTCTCCCCAGTTTAAACCCTTGTCCTCATATATACAGACAGAATTCTCCTAACAGCTTATGACCCAAAGATATATTTGTGTGTGTGTGTGTGTGTGTGTGTGTGTGTGTGTGTGTGTGTGTGTTTGTTTTTTTGGCAATTAAAGAAATACAGATTGTGAGGATGCTGGATAAGTTTAATGACCAACAAGATGATGTTTCTAATGAACATTAATCCAGGCTCCTAGGACTGCATCATGCCATATGTCACCAGTGGAGGGGGACCATCCCCAGCATGTTCTAGAATTCTGTGGGTGAATCTAGTGACAAGCATGTTTCCTGGAAAACTATTTCTTTCTTTTTATTTGAGTCTACAAAGACAAGAAAGAAGTTTGAGTAGTATTGTTTTCCTTGGATATTTCTTTAGCTAAACTTAGGAAAACATTAGGACATGCTTTTTATTCATTTTTATCTGGTTGCTATTTAAAATTAGGTTTTCATATTGAATGTCTGTTTACTCTCTGAGTCAAAGATAACAAATCTCTAGGTTTCTTTTTCTGATAAAGCAATTTCTAAGGTAATGATTTTAAGACAATTTCAAAATGGATATTTCTCTTCTTACCTAATTTTATCAAATTTGATTTAATTTGCTAAAATTCAGCCAGTTTAAAACTGATAGTATTATGCATCTTTATTTCCTTTATGATAGTTTATTTCTTCAAGCGATTTCACTAAATATTTTCACTGAAATAGGCAACATTTCCAATCTTGAAATTGATTTTAGAAGATGCTGAAAGCATGAATGTGCGAGAAAATATTTTCCCATTAATTAAATAAGAAGTTAAAATGTGTATTTGCAAAATCCTATTAATAATACAGACACCCCATGTGCTCATCTTTGTCACCTTGTACAAGGACAGATAGAAATTAATATCAGGGGCTCTGTTACTATGGTCAGTTGAGATCTTATCTCAGAAGGTTTGTCGAGGAAACTAGGTGCATGTACCTGGCAACCACTTTCTTTAGAAGCACTGTGACTCTTACTTTAATCATTGATGAGCAGCCTTTGCTCCCTCATATCAGGAGTTTGGGGTGGTGGGAAGCAAACTGCTTGTAGCATGTGATGCTTTCTGACATATAAGCTCTTAATGTGAGTCATAAGAGACACTTTATTCTTCAACTACTTTATTTTCAAAGGTGATGTTGTTTCTTGAAATAAAGACATTCAGGTGCAAGGATGCAAATGATAGAAAGCCATCCCCATTTGATTTTTGAGCTAAAAGTCAAACCAGGAAACCCAAGTAGTAAAAAATTCCATGTAGAACATGGTGAGACTCAGTCTAGAGAACTAATCTAGAAGGTCCACCCATTCAGAATGTGAGATCTAGGTCACAAATGACTCCCAGCTCTGTCAAGAGAATGCAAGTGGAATTGCTGCAATGACTTGCCTGTGCTGAATGCTGGCCATAGACATGCTTCTCTCTTCACCCAGAAGACCGCAGGGGCAAATCTGCTCACCAGGGAAACACACCTTTCCTGTTTTCTGTGCTCTGAGTGCAGGAATTTGAAACCATGTGTCCAGAATCAGCTGATAGATACATACCAAGCCCTAGAGTTTAATTTTGTTTGAGACTTTGCTCCTTAATTTGGTTTGAATTTTGAGTACCATTCTCTATATAGCTGGAATCCTTACAATTACTGAAGAAAATTCTTCAAGATCATGCAAATGAATTCAAGGTTAGGAAAACTGGCCTTCCCTCCTAATCCCGTTTCAAATTCTATAGATTAGTCTTGGAATTATTTTTAAAATGACACTCACTCTTTATTCGTTTTCACATCAATTTCATTGTCTCAAACACCTTGGATTGGTTTTACCCATATTTACCAATGTCAAATTCTGTCCCCAGTACCTTCTCTCCTTTTTTTGTACAGAATGTGATAATATATATAAAAGCCTGTGGTGAATGAACAGGAGAATTACTGCAGTACAGGTTCTCATGAAAGCTAAAGCAAGAGGGATTTTTTTTTAGCTTATTCCCAAATTCCCTTCCCAAATTTTGACTTATGGGCTATTGCTTATTTTCATGACTACCTAAGTTTTGTTCCCCTAACTTATGCTTTTAAAGACAGATTGGTATGTATTATATAAACTTGCTTGGGTAAGTTCTAAAGAAAGCTTTAGTTTGACTTCGGGGTAAGATCCACCTTTCCTTTCATGTAGAGGAGGGTTCTGAGGTCTACTTTCTGTATCTTCTTAAATAATGTGGGATAATTGAATGTTTTTGTTGTTGTTGTTGTTTTTAAAGACCTTGTGCCCTTTGCCTGGGGCTAACAACAACAATAACAACAACAACAACAACAACAACAACAACAGCTCTATTTGAGGGAAATTAGTTTGACTTAAAAAGAAAACCTATCCCTAACCCATTTGGCTCAGTGGATAGAGCATTGGCCTAGGGACTGAAGGGTCCCAGGTTCGATTCCGGTCAAGGCATGCACCTTGGTTGTGGGCACATCCCCAGTATGTGCAGGAGGCAGCTGATCGATTTTCCTCTCATCGATGTTTCTAACTATCTCTCTCCCTTCCTCTCTGTAAAAAATCAATAAAATATATTTTTTTAAAAAAGAAAACCTATATCATATAAGCTAAGGGTCTTTGGGAGAAGAAAATATACCTGAAGTGTATGTACCTTTTTTTGATAAATAACCCACCAAGATTTGCCAAAAATATGATTGAAATATGCATTTCATATGGTTGAGAATTCTATGAATTGTTGGGTGCCTTTTAAGGTTTTCTATCTGGATATCTGCCACATGCACATAGAAGGAACTTCCATGAAGACAAGGCATAAACATTATTTATTCAATGCCAGCTAAGATGTTCTTGACCCAGCCAAGGAGTCAGCCACATTATCTAAAACAGTCATCCCATTAGCATGTTGAGCCACATGAGTTTTTATAAAAGATGAAGTTAAATGTGTCATGTTCCAGTGAGAGGAAGCGGGCTGGAGAAGCTCAGGGGAGCAGCCATAAGGATGGTGGGAAGTGATGAGAAGCCTACCACTGTGGAAACCGGACAGGAGTCTAGATAAGTTGAGGAAACCTACAGGAGACCAGAGGGATGTTTGCAGCATATGGGAGCCTCGAGCTGTCCAAGAAAGTTGGCTCCCTCGTATGCCAACAGTCTTTCTCCTCAATTTGATATTAAAAAATGTGCCAAACAAGAAGCCTCATATTGAAAAAAATAACCCTTAAGAGTTCAGGAATCTTCCCTTTGGATGACATCTTTTTTAAGTGTAGGAAAATGTTGTTGTTGCAAATGAATGTATAAATATTTTAACACTTAAAAAGCTTCTAGAATCCATTTAAATGATTACTTGTCCAATGAGTGTATCTCTCGTCTCTAGATCACTCTTACAGGCTGAACCAAAGGATGCCTGTATTAACTCCCTTCTGCAAAAACAGCATCCAAGTGTTTCACAGATTGAAGAATGCAGTGCACGAGGATCGGCCAGTTTAACATCCTTCCCCGAGCTGATGCTGCAGAGAGGAGTTTCAGGAACAAAGGTATCACGTGCTGACGTATTTCACTTTTTGGGGGGCACAAAATGCTTTCTGTCGTGTTGAGAAGCTACATGTAACCTGGTGTCCTATGCCTTCTAAAATAAAAATTCTTACCATAAAATAAGAAACATGCATTCCAAACACGTTCTGTGCTCCACAGGGGCAGCGCAATGCAATGTGAAATCAGTCCAACAGAGGGCTCTATGGGTTTGAGTTAGAGCAAGCAAGAAAGTGAGAGAACACTGTTTCTGGGGTTTAGGTTGCTATAGTAAATTCTGTATTATCTTTAAAAATAGAACGGATAAAAATGGAGTCAGTTGAGTTGAACTGGAAGAATCATTCAAAGATTAAATGGAAGGACTACTCTTACAAGACAGGATTTCATAATTCTTTGAATTGATGTTCTTTTCACAAGACAAAATACATTTCACCATCTCTAAACACGAAAGTAGGCAAATTAGAAATATTGCAGGCATTGAAGTACTATTAGCATTACTTCATTCAGTTACAGTTTATAAGAAAAAAGGAGCTGCTGCATTCATTCTCTCTTGGAGACTTTTTATCTTTGCTGTTGGCAAATAATTTAGTGTTGGTATAGGAGATGTATTATGTACATAAAATGCATCATAAATATTTAATACACACAATATATATTTGTATGCATGCTCAGTGAAACATGTCACTAAAATATTTTACAAAAACAAGTGATACTTCTTATAAAGGTAAAGTACAAAGGCATAAGGACAAGCTCTAGTGAAGTTTACTGTTCTACCTATGCACACTGAGCAGTACACTCTTTCATGTTAGGCCTAGCTGTTTATTTTCTTTTCAGATCAGAGAAGCTTATAATATATGCATTAAAGCAAAACAAAAAATAAACTAAAACCTTAAGTTACTTTTGGACTATAGATCTTAGTCTTCGGATTTTAAAGCATGGTTTATTTTATATGATCTTTTTCAGTGCTTTTCGAAATGCATGGGTTCATTATATTCTATGAGCAGACAGCTTTTAAAAATTTTAACCCATCTTATTATGGCTAGCTGAAAATATTTATTTCATTTTAAGTAGAGGTGCTTTGATGACATAACTAAAATTCAATTTAAATAAAACATTTTGAAGTTTAGATATATTTTCTAAAATATATTTACCAAAATTCCAAGGTTACCCTTTTAAATATTCTCTGAATGTCATTGAGAAATACTGGCATCTTAATAAATGCCTATGTTCACTACCCAAAATGTTTCCTTCTAGAGCTTCTTGAATACAAATGCAGATTATAATTTAATATTCTGGGTAAACTATTAGTTATAAAATCCGTATAATGAATTCATTTTATGTATCTGTTTTCATGTAATACCATATTAACATATTTTGTTTTTATAATCTATATTTCTTCAAAAGGCATACAGTTATTTTTATTATTTGATCTGCTAAGATTTTGCTTTGATCTGATAACATTAATAAATAAATCCTTATTTATTTTGAATAATATGTTCATGACATATGTTTTTAATGTAATGTGTTATCAAGCAAATAAAACTTGATTTGATTATCTATAAAAGCATTTTCAGTGTTTTTTATTTACAAAACATTTTGCTAAAACAGAATACTTTAAGCACAGTCACAACTGGGTATTCATACAGAGGAGTTTGATTATCAATTATTTTCCCACTTGTCTTTTGTTTTCTTTTTCTATAAATTGGGGGAGAGAGACTTCTAATACAATCAAAAGGAAATCCAAATGAAGTTACTTATAGACCTTTCAGGGTTTTTAAAAATAAAGGTTCTTTTTGCTATAATTTTTAGGGTGGATAAATGTTTTCTAATTTTTGTGTAAAATGAAACTATCTGGAACATGATGACTTTTCATAGATATAATAAAGATTCAGCAGCTAATAACTTGCCTTCATAGGGCTACTATTTAATATTGCAAGATTTTACCGATAGTTTCAGAATTCTTTCTTATGTGTAAAACCTACTAGAATGTTTCCCCTTTCAGATACAGGGAAAATTATGTTGTTTGGCTTATTTTTACTTGCCAACGATGAACTGGAAGTCATAGGCACCCTGCCCTAAAGTGCAAGGACAGTGCATATGGAGCACTCCACAGAATCCTTGGCTAAAATCGTCGTCCTTTTTTATCATGGGATCTAGGTTTTTACATAACTTTTCCAGGTAATGGTCAACCTGTACTAATATTCCAATGTATTTATTTAAAAGATGTTTACATTTCAAAACATGTGAAACGCTGAGTAAGGATAATGTGCCTACATTTTAGGGTCCATTTTGATGAAAGATAATAATCACCTATATCTAAGCATACTTTTATATAATGTCAGCAACATATATATATATATGTAAAATTTTAAAAGGAAGTTGTAGAGTGGTGTACCCCACCAGGTTTAAGCAAGGCAGAGATCAGCATTATTTGCATCTGTGAGTATTGCTTTGTATGGATATGTGAAAAAAAACAACAACAAAAAACAATAATATTTTCTAAAATTAGCACACAAAGCTAATGTCTTGCTTTGTGCTCCTGCCAGTTTGGGTTGCTATTAAAGCCAGGCTGGAAATTCTCCTTTCTTTGTGCAATATTTTATGCTTTTCTTTTCTTCAGGGCAGATTGGTTCTACCCGCACTTTATTCCTGAACTCACGTTCATTCAAAATGGATTGGCAGACTTAAATGCTCTACCTAGTGTGGCTGCTGCTGACTAATAATGCCCCTCCCCCTCCTGCTCCCACCCCTCCATGCTGGGGCGATGACTCTCTCTCTCTCTCTCTCTCTCTCTTTCTCTCTCTCTCTCTCTCTCTCTCTCTCTCTCTCTCTCTCTCTCTCTCTCTCTCCCTCCCCCACACCCCCCACTCCCCCCACACACACACTCACAGGCACGAGTGGCCCTATTGTCAACAAAGAATGCATAATGGTGATGTACTCAGCAGTAATTTTGGTGATGTTTTGCTTTGCATGTTTTGAAAGTATTCTGAAAAAAAAAATAAATGGGACCTAAACTTGCCCCCTGCCTTCTCTATGCTGATATTTGGAGCTAAAAACTCTCTTCTAGAGGCTCAGAACCACAGTGGCTAGAATGCTTTCAGGGAACAAATATGTAGCCCAATGGCTTCCTCTCTTTGCAATAATATTAATATCACATTGATTTAATAATAGGATGATTGAAAACATTTTGATGATGGGGCAGTTTCTCTGATTTCCAAAGGACAGCATCTGATTTGTTCATGTGCCAATTAATTATGGAAGCAACAGAAAATACAGACTACTGTGCTTCCTTTCTGCAAAGAGGAGGCAGTGAGTGTGTGTGTGTGTGTGTGTGTGTGTGTGTGTGTGTTGTGTTTTGTGACCTATTGTCTGTGCTCTTGGGCTCATGTTTATACATATGTGTGTATCACTTAAAAGATAAACTTGGCCACAAATTTCTTCATTCTGACCTTGACAATTATTGGGAGATTTTCTGTGTGTGTAGGGTAGAATTTTGATGTTATAGGCACAATCCTTTTTCTTTTCCCTTTTAATATGTTCTTCCTCCATACCACCTAAATGGGCCTCGCAGCCAAACATCACCTTTAATTTTAGTTTCTATTTTGAGTTTGTATTTTATTAGCACCTTTTCTGTTTTACATTCTACTCGCTGATATGACACCAGATCTGTTGTGAGCAAACAATATGGTTTTGTTTCATGTTCCAGTGAACACTATTTTACTGCGTGGTGTATTCTCTATACTTTGTACCTTATTTCATTTGCTTAGGTTTGGGGGACTATTTCATGCTATTCAGACTTGAGTTCATCTTATTTTTCAGGGGTCCATCAAATTTTAAGGTAAAGAGAGAGCATATTCTTGGGTTATTGTAAAATTTGTTGCTTTATATTGTGACAATAGTGTTCATATGCCTGACATCCTCATAATAATATTAAGCTCTATTTTTTAGTGTGATGTACTGTATACATTTGTATAAATGTCACAGTCTGTAATCACTTCCTTTGTCATCGACGATTAATCTAAAAAAATCGAATAATTCACTGCCCCTTGCCATTTACATATCGTCTGCTGCCATCTGCTCTTCTCAGCAGCAGTAAATGATGGGTAATTAACTCAGTGCCTTTGTCTTTCCCTTGCTGAATGTCTGACACATATAGATTTTCCTCTCTGTGCGTATGCATGCACTTGTGTGTATGTGCAAGTAAGGGGAAGAGGAAAGAGATGAGAGCGAAATAGAATAAATGATAGTGCAAATATGGGAGTCAATACAAGGTAATTTCAAGAGAAAAAGCAAAAGATATTGGGTCAGAGAAGGGGCCATATCTCATGACCTTAAGTGTTCTCAAGCCAACAAGAACTGTTAGAACAATGGCTGCTTTGCACAAGGAAGAAGTGCTTTTCTAACACCTCAGTGGTCAAGGTCAAGATGCAAAAATCAAGCAAAGGCTCCAGAATCTATTTGTATCTACCAGAGTGCAAAAAGATCATAGAAATGAGTGTAAGGTACCTACAACCCACATAAACGTTCTAATTGACTTCTGAACCAGGAGTCAGAATCTATGTTTTTGAGAAATGGTTTATAGACAGGAAATCTCAGTTGATCTTGACATATTTTTAAAAATAAAAAGTATCAAGGGAAATTTAAGGGGCTTATATGTTGGGAATATATAGATATGCATATTTTAAAGGGAAACAACATCACTAGCTCGGATTTCCTCAAACTTCCTGTTAAATTATTCAGTTCCTCCTGGTGTAGCCCAGGAGTGCTCTAGAAAGGAATCCCGGCTATTCTGAAGACTTTATATATCACAGTGCTCTAAAAATTCTGTTTGAAACATATTTTATATTCCATAAAACTTATTTGAAAGGTGGTTAATTTTGATAATGTTAAAAGAAAAATAATTAAAAGGTAAACATTTAAAGAAGGTACGAATCTGTTTTACTCCACATAGTTTTTATGCTAAGTAAGTTAAGTCAGCTACAGGCTAAGTACCAGAGGTTTGCCATAATCATTTTCACATGGAATTAGTAAAGTGTGCTTCAATTAGAGATGATAACTTTTTGCTGTCTGTCATTTAAGTAAGCTAAATACATGTCCTAGGATAAGGTTATTTTGTTCAAGATGGCTTCATTATAACCTTGAGGAGGAAAAAAAATGTTTCTTGACCACTGTGTGTGTGGAGTTTGCTCATTCTCCTCATGTTTCTGTGTGTTTTCTATGGGTCCTCTGGTTTCCTCCCACATCCTAAAGATGTGCTTGTGAGATGAATTGGTGGTCTACACTGTGCTGGTCTGAATGAGTATGGGTGGGTATGACTGGTCCTTTGATGGAATAAGTGGGTTGGCAAATAATTCTTACTTATTTTTATTCATCCTTCTTAAATGTATGTATAGCTTACATTTATATTAATGTTTGATATTAGAAGTGTTTTGAGTTTTTAGTTAGAGGTTGGTGATGTTTTTGTGGCCATAAATATGCTATTGAAACTCTTGTTAACTCTTGTCAATTAGTCTATGGTAAAACTGGTTTCATTATATGTCGTTTCCATTAAAGTCACAGTTTCCAATTGACAATGTTAAGTGAGGACTTACTATGGTACAATTCTTGTTCTCAAAGAGTTTGTCATTTATATATTACTAGAGGTCCCTTGGCCTGGCTTGCAGGATCAGGCTGAAACTGGCTCTCTGACATCCCCCAAGGGTCCTGGATTGTGAGAGGGTGTAGGCCAGGCCGAAGGACCCCACCAGTGCATGATCATGGCTGGGGAGGGATGTGGGAGGTTGGCCAGCCAGGGAGGGACTGCGGGAGGGCTCCAGGGTGTGTCCAGCCTGTCTCGCTCAGTCCCAATTGGTCAGACCCCAGCAGCAAGCTAACCTACCAGTCGGAGCATCTGCCCCCTGGTGTTCAGTGCATGTCATAGCAAGTGGTTGTGCGGCCTTAGCATATCATTAGCATATTACTCTTTGATTGGTTGAACGGCCTACCGGATGACCAGACACTTAGCATATTAGGCTTTTGTAATATAGGACGTGTATATAACCACTTACAAAGATTACTAAATCAATCAATCAAAGGAATAAGATATCTATATATATAAAAGCCTAAGTGACTGTTTGACCATTTGACTGGTAGCTATGATGTGCACTGACCACGAGGGGGCAGACACTCAATGCATAGGCAGGGAAACATGGAACAGACTGATGAATCTCAGAGGGAAGGGGTGAGGGGGGAGGGTGGGAAGAAATTACCCAAAGATCTTATATGCATATACTAGAAGCCCAGTGCATGGATTCATGCACCAGTGGGGTCCCTTGGCCTGGCCTGTGGGGACTGGGCCGAATCTGGCAGTCTGACATCCCCGAGGGGTTCCGGATTGTGAGAGGGCACAGGCCAGGCCGAGGGACCCCACTGGTGCAGGAATCTGTGCAATGGGCCTCTAGTAGGTATATGAGATTCTGATCTTAAATTCCTTTAGATTTTTGTCACTGTGTGTTCTCAAGGTTTGAATAAACTTTGAACTCCCTAGTGAAGGGGAGAGATCAATGGAGTCCAAAGAAGTTCTTAGAGCCCATTTCAGTCTGTGTGAGACTTTCTATGTGATAATTCCTTCATGCAATCCTAGCTCAGTATCTCTCCTTTTCTATCTATACAATGGCTATGGAAACATTCCCTTATTTTTCTAAAACAACAATTTAATAAAAAGCAATTGTTTTATAAATTTAAGCACTATATTCCTAGTGAAACTTCAATGCAAATGGTAGTGCTCAATTCTAGTATTTCTATAAAACAATTAATATTTCTATGAGTCATGGATGCTTGAAAAGTTATTTTTTTGCTTAATTTTGGTATTTGTGGTTAATCTTTGCTTCAGCATATACCACAACTCATCTTCTGAAGGTTAAATGATTTGTCCGTAATCATAACACAACTGGACATCACTGGAAATCCATTGAATTGTTGAGTTACATTTTCTATATTAGTTTTAAATGGCAGAGACAACTTAATGCATACATCAAGTGATGATATGACTAAAAAAATACATAATTACTAAGTCACTTAAATATAAGAAAAGAACATAAATATATAAAAATGGACTTCATTCCTTAGCTATTGTGTTAACTGTGTGAAGTACATGCACTTTAGGAAACTATTTGAATTTCATAAAATTTTTATGACTTACAGGTAAATTTGTCAGCATCTAATTGACTAAGAGATTCTTGAAAGCTTTCACTGCAATTGTAAATTCAGCATCATTGTTCTCGCAGGCTGTTACGTGACCCAATAGGCTGGGAGAACAATATTGCTGAATATAATTGGCATATGTCAGCAAAATATAATTAGTATCAAGCCTCTTTCTGAAATCCTCTTTTTGTTGGTTTAAAAAGTTGAAGATTTCATCTTGGATTAAATTATAGCTTGGAATTCTCTCTCATTTGATTTTGGTAGGACTTTAAAAAAAGACAAGTTAATTAAAACATTTTTTAAAATACTCACCCAAGGATATGTTTATTGAAGAAAGTGGAGGGGGGAGACAAAAGGGGGGCATCAATTGGTTACTTCCAATGCCCCAACCGGGATCGAACCTGCAATCTAGGTATGTGCCCTGACAGGGAATTGAACCCGCAACCTTTATGTTGTATGGGCCAACACTCCAACAACCAATCGATCCATCTGGTATATATTGACCTCTTGGGCTGTGCAAACACTGAAATATTACCATTCCTTCAATGGGTTTTAGTTTAATTCTGGGTCTGAGAGCATTGTATAGGAACTATGGGACAATGTATTATCAATGTTAATCACAAATCCCTATCTCATATTAATCCCCTAGTCCTCTTGAGGTTTCTAATAGGTGTAATGACCAGCTGTTTCTCAGGGATTGTGGCTTGGTACCTACTGACACCAAAGACACAGAACAAAAGAACTTGTTTGAATTGTTTTTGGCAACATTTCTTATAGTTTAACTCAAAGGGTATCATGGCTAATGTTGGTAATGTGGAAAATGTGTAATAATTATCTTCTACTTCACTGTATAAAAAAGAATATAAATATTTTATATTTTAGGAAAAAATACTGTTATATGTAACCTCTTTTTGGTAGGAACTGAAAAATATTTTCCCAATTATTTTTTGTGAGAAAAAAAATAATTGCAAAATTTCTTCAGAACCCAGGGTTGGAATGAGACATCATTTTAATGAAAGGCTGCTTTGGAGTCACTCCTAGACATGTGATGACATTTCTAGGTGAAATGATTATTTTACCTAAGAATGTTATGACTTCGCAGTTGAAACCAGTGTGACTGAGTGGTCCTATCTGACCTAGCCCATGGCATCAGTGGGATGAACCCACAGGAATAAGGAAGATGAGGAGACAAGCATGCAGCCATTTATACTGGCCCAAACCTATGCTGATGATGCACCCATGCTACATATCAGAGACAGGTCTCAGTCACCTCCTCCTGGCCAAGGTCTTTCTCTCACAGCTTTAACCTAATCAAGCCCCACACTCTGCATCCTTTCTCACTTGCTTTCTCTCCCTAGTTTGGACATCATCCCTGGCTCCTAAGCAGTCTATTGTTCATTTTCATGTTCTACAGTCCTCATGTCCTTTTTGTCCCTGGGTCCTGTGTTCCTGAGAGCTTGTCTTTTTTCCCTCAGTCCTCCACACAAACCATGCCTTTATGTTATACATCTCAAGCTATGTCATCACCCTTTACCAAATAGGGATCATTTTAAACACAGAACAGCTCTGCATATAAACTGAATTTGGGAAGTGGAGGAGAAAAGGTAGGGGATCTAGCTATCTCTCTCCACACACACAGTCCATTTCAAGACCTGGAGAGTATTATGTTAAGTGAAATAAGCCAGTCAGAGAAAGACAAGTACCATATGATTTCACTTATATGAGGAATCTAATGAGCAAAGTAAACTAACAAACAAAACAGAAACAGACTCAAAGATACAGAGAATAGACTGACAGATATCAGAGGGAAGGGGGATTGGGAGGCTGGTGGAAAGGTAAAGGGGTTAAGCAAAGAAAAAATATACCCTTCTAGAAACAGATAACAATATGCTGATTAATAGAGAGAATGGGGAGTGGGGGAAGGTAGAAGAGGGTAAAGGAGGAATAAATAGTGAAAAGGAGACTTGATTTGGTGTAGTGAACACACAATACAATATACAGATGATGTATTGTACAATTGTACACCTGAAGCCTATATAATTTTATTAAGCAATATCATCCCAATAAATTCAATAAAAATTAAAGAAAAAGAGTCAGTTGAATTTAGAAAAAAGGTCTGAAAAACCATGAAAATAATAACAATTATAGGCTTATTGTGGTGACCATATCACAGTATATATAAATAATGAATCTTTGTGTTATACCCCTGGAACTAATATCATGTTATATGTCAATTATACCTCAATAAAAATCATAATTATCCTAAGGAGATTTAGAGGTAAAGGCCATCAACAAATTCTGCTCTTTTCAGGATACTTATCCATAAGAAGTAATATAGACAGAGGCCAAATAAAGTCCTCACAAATAGGCAGACTGTCACAGAGGGGTGTAATGTAGCACAAACTCTAGGTAGACCAAGAGATAATGAAATCTAGGCCACGAGAAAATTTTATAAATGCCAACCAAACTTCCAAAACTGATGCATCAAAAGGATGACTATTTGGTATCACCAAATAATTATATGCTTTATTAAAAGGTTGTCAGCAGTTTCAATTTAAAAATCATTAGTTCACCCTATTCATGAACATATGATATGAGTTCTTCAGAATGATAGTTTATATGTCATCTTTCAATGAGGTAGAAAGGGAAGAGAGCTGAATCACAGGTGGGAGAGATGGTGACAGGGCAGCGCATTGAATCTTGACAGGCCTAGTTTGTTCATCTGTAAAATGGGTCCATAATTTACAAAAATAGTGTGGAGATGTGAGCATGCCCTGAAGGGTGTCAGGCATGGTTCCCAGGTATTTCCCCTGCTTTAACCAGGACGACTTCAGTTGGTGTTTTCTGCTTTTAACTTTCCCATGATTTATTTTTAAACCAAGAATTGCATAGCTGAAAAAAAGGTGTTTGAAAACTCTGGTTGAGGTTGAACTCGGGAAGCATAGTATGGTGTAGTTAGGAAGATAGGCTTTGGAACAGGCAAACCTGGTTTGAATCCTAACTCTGCCTTTGACAGAATAGGGGAGACAAGAAACACATATTAAAAGTTATATTTTAGAAAGAAAGTCTTGGTAGGGCTATGAAGCATGGGTGTGAAAGAATAGAATCTGGAAGCAGGGAAAAAATTGGGACATTTTTGAAATAGTTTGGATATGAAATAATGAGGCAGATTCAGGCAGTAGCCATAGAGATTGAATTGGGACTGTAGACTTAAGAAACATTTGGGGAGTTAGAGTGTGTAGGAATGAGTACTGTTGAGGTTTAGGGGATGTGGAGGACTGCCTTTTTCTGGTGACATGGACTGAAGGGGAAATTCAGGAGGAGAAGCACTTTCTGGGAACATATGATAACTTCACATCTGCACATAGAGTGATTGAAAGGTCAATTGGATGTATTTACTAAGGTCTGGAGTATAGAAACAAGAGGCTGTGATATAGGGAGAAATGGAAATTTTATTATGTATGAAAATACAGAAATTAGAAATCACAGTAAAAAATTAAGACCTTTTCAAGGGGGAAGGATCTATAAGAAAATTAATCCTGAATGTCCTCAGGCATCCATTGTGTGTAATGAATTAATTTCACTTCTCTGCATCTAGAATGGCATTAGTTATATAAAACCTGTATTAGTCAGTTTCTCCAGAGAAACAGAACCAACAGTATGCATGTACAGGAAGAAATTTATCATAAGGAATTGGCTCACATTATGATAGATGCTGAGAAGTCCCATGACTTGCTATCTACATGCTGGAGACCCAGGAAAGCCAGTGGTGTAGTTCAGTTTGAGTCCAAAGACCTGAGAACCAAGAGTGTCAAGCAGGCGAAGATGGGTGTACCAATTCAAGCAACCAGGCAGGAAGGCAGGAATTCTTTCTTCTGCCTTTTGTTTTATGTGGACCCAACAGATTGGCTGATGCCCAGCAGCACTGAGGAGGGAAAACTGCTTATTGCATCTTCTACTGATTCAAGTGCTAATTTCATTCCAAAACATTCTCACAGATACACCCAGAAATAATGTTTAGCCAAATATCTGGTCATCCCATGATCCAGTCTAGTTGAGATATAAAATTAAATATCACACCATCCTTGGGTGAATTGAAAAAAATAGTCATCAAATCATATTGTGTGTGTGTGTGTGTGTGTGTGTGTGTGTGTGTGTTGTGATCTATACAAGGAACCCTAGTTGATAAAAGTGTTAAAAGAAAACCAAATTTAAAACCCTAATGATCATCAGTGATACTCTTGGGGAACTCACAGTGCAGTGCATGATATGCACCTGTTAACAAATAACATTAACAATGATAGTAGGTAAATGTTCCAGTATCAGGGCTGCTAAGCAAGTCAGTTTCTGGTATCTGTCTCTCTCTGCCTCAGTTTGTTTTCCTTTGTCTTAGCTTCTTTGTCCAGCTGGCATTCTTCATCATCCCAGCAGCTTGAGGGTGTTGTCATCCTCAATTTAGCAATCCCATTGGAAAACACATAAAGTTCCAATAAAAGTTCCTGAAATGATTCATGTTGGCCAGATTTAGATCTTGTGCCCCTTCCTGAACCAAGCACTGGGGCCCTGGGAATGGAACACGCTGATTACTTGGGCCTGTGTCACGAACTGCTGAAGGAATGTGATGAGTCCCAGCAGGACCCCATGGACTGGAAGGAGGGGGAGGAAGAGGCTCACCCAGGATGCAGTCATCCTGAGAGAGAAGCAGGCATATTAAGATGGCCAAACTGACAAATGAGCTCCTTGACAGTATGAGGAATCAATGACTCACATATCCTTCATGGTGAGCTGGACCATTGAGGTTGAATAGGATTTCACTAAGATCATACAGCAGTATTTAGAATTATGAGCATTCCTGGTGCTGGTAGTATAATTGAACTGAAAACCTATCATCTTGTGCTAACTATGGAAAAGACACAGGGCTAGAAAACTTGAGAAGATGCAATTATTAGGAGAAAACTGAAGGCCAACCATTAAAATAAACAACAAATAAATAAAATTTTCACCTTTTGAGGACATGATGAAGAAACACATTTTTATTGTACACAGCATTAATCTGTATAAAAATTCAGATCCTAGGAAATAAAGTCCTGTTCATTTCACAGCACCATATTTAGCTGGCACATTAATAAGTTCCATGGAATAGAGAAGGATAAAAATAAGGAAACTCTTAAGTTTTCTTCCAATTCTAACTGTTGGACTCTAAGTTAATTTAGGATTTATCCTATAAGTTAACTATGGCCCTCAAGTAAAAGAGAAAAAACATACACCTTCTTCTCCACCCACTTTTCCCCCCCTCTTTATGTAAAGGATAAATGCAATACATCTTATTAAGGTCCATCTGTGTGAGTCTGTACTCAATGCCATCCTGGAGGAATTATTATTATGTGAAGATTTAAGTCAGCAGACAGAAGGTTGAAGATCTAGAATTGGAATAGAAAAGGAAGGAGTTTCCAGGAATGTGGAGACAATTACCTCTCTTTTGAAGCATATTTTTTCCTGCAAAAGAAGGCACCTTGCCTTGAACAGTGTGCATGATATTTGGTTAGGGCATTCTATTTTAACAATTGTATCATGAAAGATTTACACAGATCTTTCTATAAGTGTTCATCTAATGTTATGGATAATAGTGAAAAAAAACACACAGCAATAATCTACATGCCAAATGTTGAAGAATGGACTAAATAAATTATCCACACAATGCAATGTATAATGAATAGTTGAGATGGAAAGCTATTCATATTGTATTGTTAAGTGAAATAATTTAGATTAAAATTTGTATACATATTATTATTATTATTTGCATTATTTATCCAAAAGTCTGGAAAGAACGGATTGAAAGAATAATATGGTAATTGTGGCTCTGTCTCTGGCTGAGGAGATTTTAGGTCTTTCATTTTAATTTTCTTTTTTTGGCTTGTTTTCTAATTTTCCCTCAGCAAATTTGTATTGCCTTTGTCATAATACAAATGCATTTTAAATTTAAAGTTATTCTATATAATAAAAGCATAGTATGCAAATTGTCCCCTCTACTGGGAGTTCTTCCAGGAGTTCATCCAGGGGGCGGGGCCAGCCGGGGGAAGGGAGGGAGTACTGGGCCGGCAGCCAGCAGCCATTAGGGACCCTACCAGTGCACGTATTTCATGCACTGGGCCTCTAGTGTGTGTGTGTGTGTGTGTGTGTGTGTGTGTGTGTGTGTGTGTATTAGTATAATATAGTATTTAGGATGTAAAATATATACACATTTGTCTTAGGAAGTAATATATATCTATTTATAAAAAAGTTATGCATTATATAAAGATACATATGTGACATAAAGACAAAGCCTATATTTTTCTCATGCCCCACATATGTAGTCAGTCCTATGTTCCAACTAAATTGACCTTTTTTGGTTCTTTGAACATATTATACTTATTCCCATCTTAATATCATTGCTTAAGTTGATCCCTCTGTCTTAAATTTTTTCCAACATCTAAGTAGTTGACCCATTCTCATCTTTTAGAATTGGTTTCAATGTCACCTTCATAAAGAGTAATTCTCCAGTCACCTTCCTTCAAGTGGTTTTCTCAAATTTTTCTCTATCTCTGTTTATTTTCCTCAGAACATTGATCACAATCTGTAGTTCTCTTGCTTATTATTTGTGTGCTTGAAAAATGCCTGTCTTCTCCAGAACATAAGCTTCATGGAGGCAGAAACCTTGTCAGCGGTGGTTGTATCTTCAGAACCTAGCACAGGCCTGACATAGAGTGAATGTAGAGTGAATTAACTCATGAACATTTCAGTGAGAATGGCAGATATTAAGATTTTTATTAAAAAAAAAAAAGCTGGAGAACCAGTATTCAGTGTTGGTTGGAGATAAACTTTCTTCATGGTCTTGCTATTATGAATACATGTTATGTACATTTAAATTTATACACATAGATAAGTATATATACATGAACACTTACTTATGTATACAGGTACATATCTATTTATAATTTATATATAGTTAAAATATATGTGTAAATATATTTATTTATATACATATACATATTATACAAAATTTCAAGCATGTACAAAAGTAAGAAGAGTATAATGAAGCTCCTCCATGGGTCTATCAACCACTTTTAGCAGTTATCATGGTTAATCTTAATTCATAGATAGAATCCCTCACTTCTCCCCCTGTCTGGATGAGATGAAAGCAAATTCCAGACATATTATTGCTTCCTGAAACTGTAATGTGTACTCAAAAATAAAACCAACCATAGTTTAATTATTGCACCTAATCTCTATATATAAAACCCTAATATGCAAATAGACTGAACAGCGGAACAACTCAACAATCAGTCGCTATGATGTGTGCTGACCACCAGGGGCGTGTGCAGAACATGGTGGGCATTGGCTGTGGCAGGATGGTGGAGCAGGTGAGCAGGGGCACCAGATCAAGATGGGGCGCTGGTCGCTGTCATCGGGATGAGCCTCTGGTAGTTACTGAAAATTCTTTGCTCCCGTGAGCCATGGTCCTGCCTGGTGCTCACACCTGCTGCTGGCACCAGCCTAGCTCGCATCCGCTGCTGGTACCTGGCACTGGCCCCAATTGCTCAGTGCCGTCAGTGGGTGCGAGCGGTGGCTGCCAGCCACGATCGCCCCTCAGGGCTTCTCCCCCTCCCCCTGATCCTGAGGGGCGACCGGGGCCAGCAGCTGCCTCTCGCACTTGCTGCCAGCAATGGCCCAGCTTGCACCCATTGCCAGTGCCGGAGTTACCGCTTCCACCTGCTGGCAGTGCCAGTCCCGCTCACACCTGCTGCTGGTGCAGGCCCCAGTTGCTCAGTGCCGTCAGCGGGTGGGAGCAGCAGTGGGGGTAGGAGGGGCTGGGTGGGGGCATGGAGGATGGGCCGAGACCTGTCCCTGTGCCCACCACAGCCTCGTGGTCCACAGTTCCTATCAAGGTGCATGAATTCATGCACTGGGCCCCTAGTATTATAATAATTTCTTAATATTTTAACTATATATTTAGGATATAAAAGATATACGTATTTGTTTTAGGAAGAAACATATATAGTGTTTTCAAAAATGTATCTTAAAACATTTTTAATCTAAAATATTTTTCTATAACACTCTTTCACATCCCATCTTTTAAAAAGTCAATCTTAATTCTTAGTTTTCATGTAGTTAAAAAGAGTGGCTATTTTTTTTAACGTGGATAATTTAATTAGCTTTCAAAAGTGAACTCCTTTTCAAGTTGCCTAAGGCAGTGGTCGGCAAACTGTGGCTCAAGAGCCACATGCGGCTCTTTGGCCCTTTGAAAGTGGCTCTTCCACAAAATACCATGGCCGGGGCGAGTCTATTTTGAAGAAATGGCATTAGAAGAAGTATAAGTTTAAAAATTTTGGCTCTCAAAAGAAATTTCAATCGTTGTACTGTTGATATTTGGCTCTGTTGACAAATGAGTTTGCTGACCACTGGCCTAAGGGATAAGATAGCCAAACAGTCTTGTCTTTTACATTATCTTTTTTTTTTTTTTTGGTGTTTGCCATGATTTTTTAAATCAGTCTTCTCATTTTGTTAATCTGCCATCAGATGATAAATCGCCTTCAAAGAGTAAATGATCCTTAAACTCCATTCTAATGAATAGTCTGAATTTGTAGATGGTCAATAAGTATTTGTTGATTTCATTTTATTCTGACATTTGGATATTAGGGATAGCATAGTTTTGATAGTAATTTATGAGTTGCTGTATAGGAATAATCTTGACTTAGTTACATAAGAATAATCTTGCCTTTCTTTTTCAATAAGCTGCAGTTTTTCCCCCCTGTATAACCTTAGGCTGGTCCAATGTCTTAAGGCAATTCTAGATAATTTTATGTAATTGAGTTCATCATGACTTGTTAATAAAAACAAAAACACAATCTTCACAAGTCTGCAATATCTTGGCACAAAGGCACAATTTGGTGGCAAAGCAGAAAATCCTAGTTAGTTGCTGTAAATATTGCATGATTGTTCCAGATTTGAAATTGTTATTAAATTACATTTTTGGTCTTCGAGTCAGGATGCTAAGCTGAAACATCAGTGTGAGCACTCCCATCTGTGGTTCACTTACTTGGTGAGTAAGAGCATGCTAACGAACCCTTTCCAGCGGCTGCCAACAATATATGCTAGATATCAGCCAGTTGATCGCTAAGGCAGGTCTTTTTTCTCCCTTCCATTCCATCTATCTCACACTGTCACATATTCATCAGCTCGCCTCAGAATGGTGGATAAAGGAGTGATGGAAACGCCCCTGGAGACTTGGAGATTTGCCTCTGGTCTTGATGGAATATTACTCTCAGGATTTGCACATTTATTGACCTCAATACTAGTGAGGTCAACATGACAATGCAGTGTGTATTGATTTGGTTCAATTCAGGAATTGCTCATTTATTGTTTATATTTATGTAAATAAAGCACTAGCCTTTCGTCTTTCAATTACAACATGTTACTGAATTAATGTGATTAAAGATGAAGCTGAACTAATGTTAACAGGGTCTTTCTTTCTGTCATAAAGTGCAAAGAAATAATCATGTAAAATTAATATATTTCTAAGGAGATGAATATGCCTTCCAGTGTCAGTTATTATAAACTCCCTTCTCTTTTTTTTTTTTTTAAATTCCTGTTCAAGCCAATTTCATGTTAAAATACCTTGACATAGTTTCTTTTTATTCCTGGCTTTTCTCTCTGCCTATGCCTGCATTTCCAAATTACATTATCTGGTAGATTTTTCTATAAATGGGACTATAATATCTTTGAGAAGAACAAGGTTGGCAAGAATTTAGCATCCAAAGAGTTTTGAATAGGCATGTCTGTTATTTTTATTGAAATGTTTTCAGCTACCTATTTTTCTTAACACAAAAATAAAAAAGACTGTATGGAGTAGGAATTACAAGTTCATACATTTGGCAACTGAACTGCTTTTTCCTAGGTCATTGCTTTGTTGTCTAAGCTTGAAATCACATTTTGGAACCAATAATATAGAAGACACACAGCTATGACCCAATAGATTAATATTTTCTTTTTGATGGGGGAGGGGAAATTAAGGCTAGGAACGTGAAGGATTATACGGTTCTTGCTCTAATTTCTGTAACAGAACAGCTCTGGCCACTGAAGTATAAAGAAACACATATGCTCTATTTATAATTGGCTTGATATCTTGACTTTTAATACTGTTTGGTATAGAAATCGTTTCACTGAAAGATGGCAATAAAAAAGGGCCTTTGGTATCTGTTTCACCTCATCACTTATCCATTCAGTATAAAAATAAATTGAGAAGTACATTCTGTAGGGAATAATTTTATGGAGAGTACAGTGTGGTGGATATTGTGGTCTATTTCTTAAACTTATCAAACTATATCACCACCAGGATACATTTACTGTGGGGACAAGATATTCATTCCTAAGCACTGCTTTTGGCTGCCAGGTAAGGGATATTCAAGAACTGACAGCAGCATAGCATTTAAGGGCATCAGTCTGGTACAAAAAAATGAATATAGAAGAGATGGAATCACTGGGTATTGAGCAACGGGGAAGGAAATGATTTGTGCTGCCTGCTGATATATAAAGGTATATTATGCACAATAAGAACAGCTTAGCTCCTTCCGCACCGTGGCTTCCCACACTCTAGAATTGAAGGGACATAATGTACAGGGTCAGTTTATCTTGCAGCGTAGCCTGGGCAATTATTTGGTATTGATTTTCTGAAAGTTTGGTTTTACATGTCAGCATTTTGTTGGCAAACTTCGCAACATAATCCAATCAAATCGGTGCAGAGATGAGTGTGGGTAGAGATAAACCCTCAGGAGCCAGTCCTTTGCATGCTCTGTAGGTCGCCCCCGTACATTAAGGACGCTTCTACCACGGTGCTGTCAGGGGAATTGTAAGCTCAGGGAATCCCTGTGCCTGATTGCGGCTCTCCTCCCAATGGTGCACTTTTGACCTCTGTATTGATTCTGTCCTCTCATCAAAAGCGCTGATGTAATTCCATGCGCTAGGATCACGCAGTGATTTGCATTTAGGAGCTGCAACTGTGCGCTGACCCCAAACCATTTCATCAGAATGAAAGTAGACCAAATGGCAGATGCGTTTCCCATACTATTAAAGTCTATTGTGCCATTTGGTAGGTTTCCTTATCATCTATAGAGAAAGAGCATACACCACTGGGTCCAGACTTTTATTTCATTCCAACCAGAAATTGAGAAATTCTTTGAAACATAACAGGGACCAAAAGGGATTTTATTGCTTTCCACATTCAGGCCAATAAATAGCATCCCTATTTGTTCAAGCTTAACACAAAGTAAGAAAAGTATCTGAATATATTTTCAGAAATTCTAGTACTTTACAAAATTATTTTATCTTTTCCAGTGATTTCTTACTAATGTATCCTAATGAAGTCTCAATTCATTGACTATCTACCTACATATACTAAATAGAAATACCATTTAAGAATTATCTGAGGGAAATAGTAGGCATTTCATTAAAAATACAATACAATCTAAATATGGATCATTGAATTATTTTTGTTTCTCCTTCCATCCTGTTCATCTTTCCTCTCTTTTCCTTCTTCCTTTAAGTAGTATGAAAAATGGGGAGAAAACCACTTCTGAAGCATAGACACCTCAAGACAACTTCATTGGAACTCAATGTAGATCTAGTTATTTGCATTGTATTCTGGTTTCCTATCTTACATTTAGACCTATTCATTCTCATTTATTAATTTCAATGAATAAATATTTATTGAGAATTTATGTAAAAATTCAGTGATGAAAAAAACAGATATGGTCCCTCATAGAATGGAGAATCCAAATGGGGAGACAAGCAACAAATAATTGTACAAATAAATATAATAAGGAGGGAAAAGTTTATATTAGCCGTTGACAGCAGAAATTACTCTATGAATGGAATCATACTTATCTGAAAAAATAGTGAAGTGAGCTTGGTTAGTGGTAGAGTGCAGATACCGAAGGCCCTGGAACTTGATGGAACCATTCACTGGACACCAAAGGGGGGTGGGGTTGGGTGGCTTTACTATTGGTTGTAGTATGTAGGGGGGAGGGAGAAGAGATTTAGTGGAGATAGAACCAAAACAATGGGAATAAAACTGTGAGGTATTCTGGGATCCTTCAAACTTATGAAAAGCTTGACACAATGGGTCAAATGTGAAAAACTATAAAAGAGCTGCTTTTTTGTGCCCAGATGCATGAATTTAAATCAAGGTGACATGGGGTGGGAAGGCGGAGAGAGTGGGAAGGAGGAAGGGGGTAGAAGAGCTCTGGGATTAGCAGAAAATATGATAATACTCTGGATTCTTAAACTAGGAACTTGGAAGCTTAAGGCAATAGTCTGTAATTCTCTCTCTTTTTTTTTTTGGTCAATCTTCACCCAAGGGTATTTTTCCCTTCACTGATTTTCTAGAGAGTGGAAGGGAGGGAGTGAGGAAGGGGGAGAGAGAAACATCTACTTGAGAGAGACACATGGATTGGTTGCCTCCCACACATGCAGGGGATCAAATTGCAACCCAGGTACATGCCCTTGACTGGCAATTGAACCTGTGAGGAAGGGGGAGAGAGAAACATCTACCTGAGAGAGACACATGGATTGGTTGCCTCCCACACATGCAGGAGATCAAATTGCAACCCAGGTACATGCCCTTGACTGGGAATTGAACCTGAGGTTTGAGGGCTGATCCTCCAACCACTGAGCAATCTCTCTCTGCAATCTCTCTCTCTCTCTCTCTCTCTCTCTCTCTCTCTCTTAATGAGTCTTCAGTAAGTGCTGTGAATTACTGAGTGTATAAAAGCGTGTAACAGGGGTTCTACATTAGATTGGGGTTGAGAGTGGTTTTAGACAAGACCTCTTGTTTTTTTCAGGCCTTGAGGTTACTTGATTTCATTTCAAAAGAAGAAAATAATTGCAAAAACATCTGCATTTATAAAAATGTTAAATTAGAAACTATTGATGATTATTTAGATTGCATAGTAAATTTATAGTTTATATTGTGCTTTAATGCAAATTGTGTTAATAAACTCTTAAAGCAATCCTGTGAAAAAATATACATGAAATTATTGACATTCAGACAGTCACTTGCTAAAGGCTATTCAACCGTAAGTGGAAAGGCAGAACTTTGAATCCATATCTTCACCCTATAAACTCCGTGCTCTTTTCATTAACTTTGTAATACAGTGCTTGAAGTTGTGAGAAAACATTCAGCAGTGGTTTTTCTTTAAATAGCTATTTATTTCAATAAATACAAAACAGGACCCAATATTTCTTTTAAGAAAAGCACATTTTATTCAAATTTCCAGGAATGGATATAGTGAATACATTGAAGTTTGCTTCTAAAGGCTCTGTACGTGTGGCTTCTAGAGGATTGAAAGGGGTTTCAGATGGGCTGCCCCATGTGCTTCTCATTGACCTGGAAACAGCAAGAGATGAGATAGACCTTTATTGGGCACATAAGGGTCCTCTAAATTCCTACCTTTAGAGGCCAGCTTTAGGGGAGAGGGTGGGTGACAATAACCCTGTCTCTGAGATAAGCATCTACAGAGAAATATGGTGGTGTCATTAAATAATCTCCATGTTGTTGACTTTTGTCTTGGGGGAGAAAGCCTTTGACTAACCCCTGTCTCTTCCACCATATTCCTGTGATTAATATGTTATGGCACAGGCTCAGTTCTATGAATCATAATCCACAACATGATTGTACTTATTAATTATTATTTAAACCAATTATTTGATAAAGATAATCAAGTGAACTGTCCAGTATATAAGTAAGGATGCTGATTAACCAAGTTTTGACATATTCATTGCTTCTTTATTATCATTTGTTATCTGTAATTTAGTTAGGGAACAAGTCACTGAACTTGTATTCTAAAGCTCAAGGTTTAAAAACCAGCTTCACCACTTTATCTAACCCTAGGTAAGTTATTTAAACTTTCTAGGCTTCAGGTTTGTCATCAAGAAAATGAGGTTCATGATACTTAATTTACAAAATTCTTTTCAGGGTGAAATTAGATTTCAAACATGAAATAAACTAATGCAGGGCTTTGGGCTCTTTGTTTTATTCATCTGGGAGGCATACAGACCAAATGAGCGGCGCTGTCCATGGTCAGGGAACAGTAACGATTGGGTAGATCAAGAAAGAATATTATCCATGTCTTCTGTTAGCATCAAGGTCTCTAGACCCAGATCCTGGGATGAAGGTCACCTGCATATGGATGTCGTGGTCTTTTCCTCACTGGTGAGCTTTCATGTTGCTACTTGATTACATTCTCTTTTGCAAGAGTTACTAGTGTTGATCAGAAATGACAGGTAGAACCCATGATTTCAGGCCCCAGGTCTTCTTAATTTATTTGATGGCATGTGTTCCTAACCTTCTTATTCATTAAATTCACCCAGAGAGTTCTTCAGAAAATCAAAGTCCATGAGTGTAAGTTTGCAAGTGAGGGGATGGAGCATAATCTAAGAGCTTCATCATGGTAAGAAATACTTGCAAGAAAAATGTGGCTGTTTTTATTCAGAAGCACAGATTTCAACTCCTCCCCAGGGAGCTCTCTAGGATGCTTTGAAGCTGCTCTTGCTATATGTAAACCAGATATATGTATTCATTATTCCCAAGGATGATAACTTTGGGAAATGTTAAATGGCATTCCACCTCAGATTGTCTCATCTCAAATATTGATTGTAGCAGATAACAATAGTGATAGGTTGTAAGTAGTCCAGGGGTTAAAATCAAGGACATTTAGACCAAGAAAGAGGGACCTTTTTGAGTGTTCATGATCTTACTTTCCTGTCTCTTTTTGTAACAGCTAATTTGTTTTATTTTCAATTTAGAACTTCCTAACATGTTGATTTCATCTGTCTTTTCTAGATTCATTTACAAGAAAGAGAAAATGTTCCTAAAATTATTTTGCACCTTGAAAAACATTACTTTTGACAACCAGGTGTCTGATGAGTACATTTTTGATGTTGTTATTAAGAAGGACGGGCCATGTCTACTTATATTAGTTCATTCTGAGGCTGGACGTATGTCAACATTTCATGCATTAATTCTTACTAGGAAGAAATAACAAAGATTACAGGACACATTAAAGATTGCAACTTTTCTCCAAGATTAAAATCTTTCAGATACTTTAAAATGGGAAAAACATTAGGAGGCAAATTTAGCATTTAAAATGGCATATGGTGCCTGACTGGCATGGCTCAGTTAGATTCCCGGTCAGGGCATATGCCCGGGTTGTAGGCTCAATCCCTAGGAGGGGGCCTGTGGGAGGCAGCCAATCAATGATTCTTTCTCATCATTGATGTTTCTTTCTCTCTCTCCCTCTCCCTTTCTCTCTCTGAAATCAATGAATATATATATATATATATATATATATATATATATATATATACATATATATATACAAAACAAATAAAACAGCAAATGGCTATTGCAACATGTGGCTTGCACTTGTTTATGGTGTCAAAACCTTATTTGCCAGGGTTGCTGTTATGTATTGTGAATTTGCATATATATGAAGGAGTTATATATTGTGATTAACTCTGGAGACTAAGAATATACATATACAAATATAACATAAAACAAGAATATATAGGGGTCCCAAAAATGTATACACACACTTTGAATAATTATGAAGGCAGTTTTTAAAAAAATATTTTATTGATTTTTACAGGGAGGAAGGGAGAGGGATAGAGATTTAGAAACATTGTTGAGAGAGAAACACCAATCAGCTGCCTCCTGCATACCCCCTACTGGGGATGTGCCTGCAACCAAGGTACATGCCCTTGACCGGAATTGAACCTGGGACTCTTCAGTCCACAGGCTGACGCTCTATCCACTGAGCCAAACCGGTTAGGGCAAGGCAGTGTTTTTTTTAAATACATTTTGTTTTCAAAAATGAGCTATCAGCTGTTAAAGTGTATACATTTTTTGGGGACACCCTGTATTTTCTGCACTTGCAATAACTATTGGCTTTGCTTTTGATAACTAACTAATACCATTTTGTTTTTTAAAAAACTTATTTAACAATTTCACAGGGACATCAGAATCATCTGTTTGGTTAGAATAGTCAGAAAAAAGGCCCATGATATATTGCAGTACTATGTCCATGTCACAGGTGTGGGAAATGTGGTCCACAGATGGTGAGAGAGCAGTTGTGCTATAGGAATCTAAAAGGTGACCAGTGAGGGCACCTGCCAATGGGGCTCTCAAGAATGATAGGGACCCTAGCTGGTTTGGCTCCATGGATAGAGTGTCAGCCTGCAGACTGAAGGGTCCAGGGTTCGATTCCAGTCAAGGCCACATGCCTGGGTTGCAGGCTCCATCCCCAGTGTGGGGCATGCAGGAGGCAGCTAATCAATGATTCTCTTTCATCATTGATGTTTCTATCTCTCTCTCCCTCTCCCTCTCCCTCTCTGAAGTCAATTATGTACTACTAGAGGCTCGATGCATGAAATTTGTGCAAGAGTAGGCCTTCCTTCCCCCGGCTGCCGGCACTGGCTTCCCTCTGGTACCCGGGACCTGGGCTTCTCTCCTAGCCCCGGCTTCGTCCAGAAGGTCATCCAGAAGGATGTCTGGTCTAATTAGCATATTACGCTTTTATTATTATAGATAATGGTAGGGGGAGCTACCAGGTAGAAGTATGGAAACCTGCTTGCCCCTCTCCCATCATGCTCAGAGCCTTTCTGAGGCTTAGCCACTGGAACCATAAACTTCTGGCTTTTATTTCCAAGTTTTTACTAAAACAGCTCCAGCCCCTCTGGTGTAGCTCAGTGGTTAAGCATCAACCCCTGAACCAGAAGGTCATGGGTTCAATTCCTGGTCAAGGCACATGCCCAGGTTTTGGGCTTGATCCCCAGTAAGGGTTGTGCAAGAGGCAGTTGATCAATGATTCTCTCTTGTCATTGATTTTTCCATCTCTCTCTCCCTCTTTCTACTTCTCTCTGAAATCAATAAAAACACAAAAAAAATCTTGAAAAAACCCCAGCTCCACTCCATGCTTACCTGAGAGGAGGTGAGCATCACTAACTCTGTATTTCTCAAGCAAATGGACATAAAGTATATATTAAATACAGGGTGTCTCCCAAAATGTATACACACTTTAACAACTAAGAGCTCAACTTCAAAAGTGAAATGTATTTTATTAAACACTGCCTTTATAATTAAAGTGTGTGTATACATCTTTAGGGGATACCTTATAGAAGCATTCTAACCACCTCTGAATGTTATCAGTAAGTATTTTCCCCAGGTTTACTAATCAAGTCTGCAGAGCCTTTAACCCTGGACTACGTTGCACATTGGGTACATGCCCAAATGGTAATTTTTCTAGTGGTTGCTTTCTGCTACATCAGTGCCGAGAGAAGCTGAACATTTCAGCCCTCCCATAGTGACAGGTGATGTGGCTGATTGTTTGCTCATGGTGATTCGGAATATTGATGCTTTGGAGAAAGAACTACATCGGGCAGGCAATCTGCACAGCTCACAAACGACACAAAGAGCATTTGATATAAATAAAGTGTCAACCGGGTGCTGCAGCTTTGTGCAGACTCATTTTCAAATTTTCCTTTTTGAATTATTAAATAGACCATGTCAGAACAACGCTGATTATTATCCAATCCATATGCTTCAACACCAACCTTTTATGTAATAGCAAGTGACTGCGATGATCAATTGGACCAATCACGACTGCTCCCTAGTTCTGGAAAGGATTCAAGCACTCGGGCGCACGGCAGCCCTGCAGCATCCTATGGGGACACCTGCTGCATCGCTGACGGGCCAGAGCGGCTCCGCCTTCAGGAATGCGTGCAGGCTGCGAGACACATTTAGGTCCTTATCAAGGACTGTAAGCACGCGTCCGTCTTTTTGCAATTTCAAGCCTGTTTCGGCGGATTAGATATCTCCCTAGTATCCAGCGATACCTCTACATGGCAGAATTAGTTAGATAACCTGCATTGTAAATACAACGTGGTCCATGCCTATTTCTGAAAACCGTGCTCTAAACAATAAAATGCCGCTTTTGGTTTTTGAAACAAATGCCGTGTCTGCCCGCAGCGGCGACTGCGGTGTGGAGGCATGTTGCCACGTGTAATTGATAAAATGTGATAAAATGGTCATCTCTCACCTGCCTTAATATACAGTCTATCTAGATAAAGAACTCTTAGAATGAACACTGTGGATGCCTTTAGGGTTTTAGGCATTTAATTAAAATGGAACAAAAAATATTAACTGTCAGCTTTGGGATTTTAGCAGCCTCTCTTGAAAAAGGGTATCCTTTCGTCGGCGAACAGATTTGTGACATTCACAGGGAACAAATGTGAGTGCTGTTTTTCTGGTCCTCGTGAAAAAGAGGCTACAAATGCATGGTGCAGAAACCCTGAGATGAGCTGGCTTCCGAGGCCCCTGCTGGCCCCGGCGGCTCCCTCGCAGGGCCTGGCACCCCGGGCACCTCGGATAATTGCCAGTGTTGGAGGTAGCACTCTTTCTGGGGCACTTCGCCTTCGTCCTGGTGTGTTGCCATTACTCACAATGACTGCTGAGGCAAGAGCTTTCTTTCATCGGCCTGTGTGTGATTTTGACGTTGGACACAGGGAGGCAGGGCGAAGCAGCAGCAGAGCCCCAGCCTGGGGAAGAACGGGGCGGGGGCGGGGGCGGGGGCGGGGGTGGGGGGGCAGCTGCTCTCCAGAACGCACAGAAGCACAGATTACAGGCGGCTGGAATCGGACCACCTGACCCTAAACGCGTCCCAAGCTGCAGTTCCAGAGACATAGTCAGTAATGACTCCTTTTAGTCATTGCATTGTCTCCTGAAAATGAATTTGGGTTTTCTTTGAGTCACTTCCCCCCCCCCCTGCCCCCCACCCCCCGAAAAACACTGGTACCTTTCTATGACAAACTCTGCCTCTTTAAATACATAGATTATGCTGTGTATACATATGTGTATTTCTTTTGTCTATTTTTTGCTCTACATTATAGGATTTGGAATACAAAGAAAGGAAAGGAAAGCCTTATATGGCAATGCAGTGATAGCTTATTGTTGGACAAATTAATCTGGATACTTGTCCATAATTGTGATGATAGATGACATGCTGACAAGGCATGAAATTATTACTATAAATGAATGGGGTAAGATTTTTTTTTTTACACAGTAGAGTCAACGTACATATAGCATGATTTAAAGGCTCTATTGCATGTTTGCCGATTTTTAACACTCTCGGGAGAGGTAAGAAATGGTCTCAAAACTTGAGAAAAATGAGTAAGGAGTTAGATTTTAAAAACCACTTTTAGTTCTTGTTTGTAATAAACTGTGATTTCACCTTTTGATCTGGAAAATGGGATGTTTTCTCATAAAACAATGATTGTGATGGGACTTAATTGATATATTTTGTGAATAATTAAATGGGTCTGGAACAAAGATGCTATTCAAATGGGTAAACTTGAGATAATATGCTAATAAATAGATAACAAACTAAAGACAGTAGGTGAGGGTGTGTGTATGTGTGTATGTATCCCTTTTCTCATCATACTTGAAGACTTATACAATACTCATAATCAAAATCAAAATATAACGCTTATAATTTCAAGTGGAAAAGAAATTTAGCCAGTCAATTATTAATAATCCAGGTTAATAAGGACATTATTTATTTTTTTCTTCAGGTGCATTTTAGCCATCAGTGCTGACAAACACTACCCAAAAGGGGGTATTTCGACATTTCAAAATTATTGTCAGAAGAAAAAGGGTTGGGTATATTATGCTATATATTTTCCTCGTGGGCAATGAAATAAGCTCTTATGATTCCATAGTTTCTTAGTCTCTCTCCCCTCCCCCCTTCATCTGATCACATTATTCACACAAAGAACCAATGAGCCATTTGCCATTACCTTAAAATCCTATATTAATGAGACAGCTACAGTTTTTAATCATTTGAGTTAAGCCTTGCATATTGTTTGCTAATGTCTTGCATTCATTTAAAATGAGAACAAGCATTTTATTATGTTTTATTTGCAAATAGTAAATAAAATAGAGATTTTCTTTCTTTGTAAAGTTGTCAAACATTCTGAAGAAGGCATCTTATTTCTAGCGGGTTAGTCTTATCTCTGAAAGCATGGGTTAAAAAAACAAAAAAAACAAAACTAAAGAATGTGTCCTAAGAGTCCGCTGAGGAGATAAGGGTCCTGGCACTCTGCTTTCTTGCAAAATTTTTGGGTGGAAATAAATACATGTAAATACTGTGTGGTGGGCCTACTTCTATCATTTAATAAAAAGCAAAAACATTTGAGATCGCTCTTAAGTGATGCCTGAACAACATATACTTAGTGTCTTCTGCAGTTATCACTGAATAAAAGAAATATATTTTTGTTTTTGCTTAATCTTTTTTTATGGTAAATTTGCTTTTGTTTATTGAAATAGCTTAGAAAAGCACTTTAAATAAAGTTTATACAGCACCATAATTTAACCTTTTTAAAATTCTTTTTAGCTGATAATTCTCTAATTTAAAGCATGACATCCAGGCCACCTTGACTCCACACGTGTCAATATCACCTGAATTAAAAAATGATCTCACCTTTTAAAATTCCTATATAAAAGGGCAGTAGCATATTTAACCTCTTGAAAGTTGCCAAGGAAATGATCTGTGGACTATTATTATTATTTTCTTTTATAATTTTTTCTTGTTTGATGAAAAGTCTGGTGTTTGTTGGCATGCTAGTCAAGAAAGGGGTTAAGCTATTGAATTCTGAATGCCTCTTACTTAATGAATATAAAGGTTAAGCTGTAAAATACTAATTTTAAATATGAGGAAAAGTGTTTTAAAATGCAATTTTACTGTTTCCCTAATACAAATTACATTCACTAATTAAAATCATGAGCAAAATTTAGTAAAAATTAAAAGGAATTTACATAAGTGGAGTTTTAATGGCTAATAAAAGATACCAGGCACTTTAATAAATTTATTGCACCCATATCACTGAACATATACTTTAAAAAATATATAAGAACATAAATGTGTATTTTCCTTGATTTGTGTTTCCCACATCTCAGCATTAGTCTTTTATCTAAGATTTTTTTCCAGTGTTGATATAGGGGCTTCTATACTGGCATTTTAAAGAATTTGGGGGTCTGCCTAAAGCTAAATCTTAGTATTTGGGTGAGATGGCAATGCTATTTCATTTTACAGACAACATACTGGTAGAACTAAGGAGCTGCTTGAGAACAGGCTCCCAAATGAGCTCTTCACTTTCACAATTGGGATAATCTCTCCAGTTTATTCTAACCTGGAATGCAAACAGCTCCCATCTCTCCACACTCCTGTCTTGACCAGTCCCCTTCACCACATACAGAAGCCCTCTTCCTTGAATCAACTCTTTTTTAAAAAATCATGATGATTTCTGCATAAATAATCACTCAGCAAATAAGCATTTGATCCTATTAACTGGTCAGGGCTGTCCAAACCACGAAATTTTGCTAAGCTCTAGCTGATGCATTCTTCTATAGAAGCAACTGTATTTTCCTCAAAGTAGTTATTAGACATTTTATTTTAGTTCCTGACTTTTTTTTTTAGCAACAGACTCTAACCAGCCTGATTGGAATTTCAAATGATCGTCACACTGAATTTGAAAGTCTGTCTTACACAGAATGTAGCATTTTCTTATGTTTTAACCACGCAGAAGCAAGGAGAAGGTCCTTTCTATCTTTTTCTAGCCAAACGTATTTCTATATTATTAATTCAAACAGAAAAAACCTCACATCTTGGATTATTTAATAAGATTTTTAGACTTTTGTTAGGTTATCAGTTGGTCCCTCTCTCAGTATTAAGTGGTACACCCTTTCTGATTTCATTTTTTTCTTAAGGGATGTGCAGTCATTGCTGGCACTCATCAGAGCACACAAAAACCAGTTTGCTAGAAAACAAGGCATTGTGTTATTTTGCTTGTTTGTTTATTTATTTATTTTTTAAGCAAGAAAATGAGTTTGAGTTATTGCCTGGTTCCTCTTGTCTGTTTGCTTACAGCCAGTTTCCCTTTCTTCACACATGAAGGAGCAAACACTGTCCCTGTCAGACAGTAAATGAGGCAGCATTGGTGACGTGTATGTTTGTCAACATAAGCAAGATCAAATGATTGCTCAGCAGGAAGAAGCCACGGGAAATCCAATGATTTTTGACTAATTAGCAAAATAATAATAATGTCTCCCTAATGATTACCTTGTACCGGGTTGTGGCCTTTTATCAGACAGACATTCCACCAGGGCAAACTAGAGTTTTGAAGACAAACTAGTGATTTCACTTGAAATCATGGCTGTGGAGCATTTCTGAGAAATCTTTTGAGGACTCCTGTTCTTCTATTATTACTTGAGTAACTGTGAAAACGAAGCCATAGCTGTTGTTTCGCATTGTCGTATAACCCACGTGTGTTTTAAGTAATGCTTGATGAGAAAAAGGCAATGTATATTTTTCAGGACCATTTAAAGTTCAAGTTCATTCTATCTGGCCAGGGAATTTCACCAGTGGTATTGCAAGGAGTAACTTACCTGAAAATAACAACGTAAACAAGAATTTGTTTGAACATACTAGCCAACGCTGTAGTGTTCATTACCATACAGAGCCATATTTTTATTAATCTTTTAGGAAACTTCCAGAAGATATTAAAGTAGACCTAAATTCTTAGTCCTGGCAAATGTCCAGAAATGAGCTGACATTTTCTGTGCGGTTCAGTAGTCAACCACTATTTATGGGAAATTCAGCGAAGAAAGGAGCACCTATCAGGCCGCAGGGCGTGGGTGAGCTCTGTGGCTTATTTTGCCTGAGATACATTCACAGGGTTCTGGCTCAGGACAGAGCTACAGGTTTCTCACGTTACTGGGGGCCAGATTAACACCTTACAAATAGAGATCAAGGATGAGTGAGCTTAGAACCAAGGGAACACTGACTGGGGGAACAGAGCTCGCCACAATGGTGTTAGGTTGGGAAGAGCTACATGGACCTTGCTGATTTTGTCATTCAAGTTGCCGGAATGGTATTGAATGCCATCGAGAGAGCTGGTCATACTTCCAAATAATCAGATGCAAAAGTACCTCACCAAAATAAAAAAAAAAGCAGATATGCTCTGCAGTTATTTTTAAGACTAGTAAGCTACTTGTTTGCTTGCTTTTTAAAATGTTTACCCTTTAATATAATATCAACTGTTATTGTTGGTTTTTCTGTTGTGATCCTTAGGGGACATACTGATTGCAATAACAAAAGAAACACAAAATACATTTTATATCTTTATATCCAAACCACCGATAAGTTTTATTGTTGGGTAACTATTGTTTGTGCTTATCACAGTTAATATAGAACCCATGATTATCTTTTTCTTTGGTGGGGGGGACCCTACGCCTATTCATAAAGTTGTTCTGCCATCCCTCTCTGCATCAAGGTCACTCTTAGTTTCTTTCCCAGGAGCAGCGATTTCTATGTTAGTAACCTGTGCAAAGCCATAGTAACATCTTTCCTTTGTCTAACCCAGGAGTGACCACTCACCGGGAGAGACAGAGAATGAGGAGATGACAGCAATGATGGGGACATGGTAATGACGGGGAGCACAGGAGGGGTGGGCAAGCAAAAGACAAGAGCAGTGTTGATAATATGCTGAGGTGGGGTCGGGGGGTGAGAGGACAGAGATTACTTTAATGAACCACATGGCTGCCACCACCAAACAGATGCTCAGAGGTTTCTCTTAAGTCTTCATCAGCCTCAGTGAATTTCTCTATGGCTGTCTAGTTTTGCATGTCCAACAGAGCAGCCACTAGCCACATATGGCTATAGAGCACTTGAAATGTGCTAGTTGAAATTGATACATACTTAAAGTGTGAAATCCATACTGGTTTTAAAGATTTAGTATTAAAAGGTATTAAAACATTATATTGCTCAATAATGTTATATCAATTACATGATGAAATTGTTATATTTAAGATTTTCACTACAATTCATTTATAAATATATTTTTATATATTTCTTACTCCAAAAAATGTCTACTAGCAAATGTAGAATTACATCTGTGGCTTGCTTTAACAACCACATTTTCTAGTTTCTGTATTTGATGCTTTGACATTTGGAGCCTTGCTGAGTCTGAAGGGACTGCCTCTTCCAGGACTAGCCAATTTCTAGAGATAGTGAAGGACTTGTCTATGAACACCTTCCATATGCAAAGCAACCAATGTAGAGCTCATAGCCCCAGCTCCCCCCTTTCGTGGGTTCCTACACTCCAGGTCACTATCCACCTGCTCTAACCATCCCAGGGCCAGATGTCAGGCCACTGGAGCCTGCTGAAATTATTTATGACAGCCACTGTTTACCTCACTCATTCCTTCCTGTGGAAAACACAATGAAGGCTCTTGTCCACTTGTCCCCACGCCCGTATCTGCCTCCTCCTGACTGACTGACCTGGGTACTTTGCTTCCCCCCGACCCCCGCCATGGAATGGTGTGCCCCTCTTCTTGGGATCCATGAATATAACAAACTATATGTTCAATGGCAGTCAATTCCTGATTTTTGGCTTTGCTCTACTTGAATATTAATATAAATGACATATTAAACACTTGTATCATATGGGACAGTGCTGCTAGAATTCTGTTTCCCCAAATGCAATCCAGCATCTACCTGTGGTACAGTCATCTAAAAAATTAAACATCCAGATTTTTGGATCCCCTTAGAATTAGCACAGATCCTGAAACATGGTATAGCTCAATAAATGTTAGCTATTGCTACTTTAACACCATACTAACAATAATCTATATATATAAAAGCCTAAGCGGCCATGACAACCAAATGACCAGAATGACCGGTCGACCCATCAGTATGATGTACACTGACCACCAGGGGGCAGATGCTCAATGCAGAAGCTGCCCCCTGGTGGTCAGTGTGCTCCCACAGCCAACCTCCCCTGTCCGGCCAACCTCCCAGGGTCCCTCCCCCTGGCCAGCCAGCCCCGATCGGCCCCAATGGGGTGGGGCGGGCCACCAACATCTCTTGGTCCCTCCCCTCCAGTTGGCCAACCTCCCACGGTCCCTTCCCCTTGCTGGCTGGCCCCCTTGATCAGCCCTGATTGGGGGGGCTGCCCAGACAACCTCATGCAGTCCCTCCCCCTAGCATGCCCAGCCCCGATGCGCCCTGATCAGGGATGGGGCAGGCCAGGCTGGCCAGACCAAGGGATCCCACCTGTGCATGAATTTGTGCACCAGGCCTCTAGTAGTAATAATAATGATGATGATGATACATGATTTACTTCTGGCTTGAGAAGACCATTCTTCCTTTTTTTAATTATTATTTTTGTTGCTATTTTGTTATATACTAAAAATACATATTTATGTGTATTTTTATTTGTAAAAGCATTTACTGGGTATTCACTATTGGCTAAGCTCATGTTAAGTATTTTTGACATCATTTCATTTAATCCTCATGACAACCAATGGTGATACAAATAAGTTAGAAAAGTAACTTGCCCAGAGTCACACAACTTGCTAGTGTTGGAGCATATATTATTTTATTTGTTTAAAATATGTTTTTATTGATTTTAGAGAAAGAGAAAAAGTGAGAAGGGGAGAGAGAGAGAAATATTGATGAGAGAGAATCATTGATGGACTGCCTCCTACACACCCCCTACTGGGGATCATGCTAGTAGACATATGCCTTGACCAGCAATGGAATCCATGACTTCTCAGTGTACGGGTTACATCAGCCAGGTTCATACTTTATTTTTGAATGATATATAACTTATGTATTTACTTAAGACTGTTAGGCACAAAGGCCTTTCAGAAGGATAATAAAATGGATATGTACAATTTAAGAATTACAGTGAGACAAACACATGTGTGCACCATCCGGTGAAGATCAGGGCTCTTCCCTGATTGCGTTCCTACCTTTCTTCACCATAAGTAGCCCACCCTGACTTTTCTGGTCGTCACCCCCCTGCTTTTCTCTATGTATGTGTCACCCACCCACGCATGTGTCAGTAAGCAATATTTTACTTAATTTTGTGGGCTCTCAGATTTTTGACAAATGGTCTCAAGCTACTTATATTCTGTGATGGTTTGCTTCTTTTGTTCTATATATGTCTATGAGATCCATCTATGCTGATGGGTGTAGGTGCAGTTCACTTGTTTTCACTACCATACTGAATTCTAGTGTAAAGATATATTTTTGGTTGACATTTTTCTGTTTGACATTTAGGTTGTTTTGTGGGTTTTTTGTTTTGTTTTGTTCTCATTTTGCTATTAAGAACAATGCTGCTAGAAAGACTCTATTTCTTTTTCTGTTCCTGAACATTTTCAATGATGTGTATTCTTTCTTTTAAACAAAACAAACAAACAAATTTTCACTAGTGTTAGTTAACTGATATTAACTAATATTTTAAAGGAATATTGGGCTTACAGAAAAGTTGCAAATATCATACAGAGAGTTCCAACAGACCAGTCATCTTGGTTATTCTAATATTAACATCTTACATTACCATACTATAGTGATCAACTAGGAAATAAACATTGATAGAATATTAGTAACTAACTTATGGACCTCTTTGACTTTTATCAGTTTCTTCACTGGTGTTCTTTTTATGTTCCAGGATCTTATTCAGGATTTCACATTGCATTTAGTGTTTATTTTGGGGGGCCTACTTTGAACCTATTTCTTACTCCAAAATTCACAAGAACAGTGTTTCAGGGAGATTAATTTTAAGGCAGCATGTGAAATAGATTTTAGGGCAGAGAGCTAAAAGCTAGAATGTCATGAGACTTTTGCTATATTGTAATTGCTTAAGGCAGAGAGAGGAAGGGGTATGGCAGTGAAGGGCCATCTAGGAATATATATACCTTGCTATAGCGCAGGCGGCATTGTAATAATGTGCTCATCAGTCTCCCATAGAAGCCCAAAAGTTCCTTGAGGGCAGGGAGCACTAAAGCTAATTCATCTTTGTATCTTCTTCAGGTACTCAGAGGGCTATAGCAGTGATTTGGTGAAGTTTTGTCCAATAAACGAATATACTCGAGAAAGGCAAGCTGAAGGGCAAGCAATGACACACAGGAAGAGTGAGCAAAGGCAAAAGGAGAAGAGGGAGAGCAAAAATAGAAAAGGAGAGAGAGATCAGCTGCGGGGCTGGGGAGACAAGCACGGAAGGCAAGACAATGATGGCAGAGGACAAAGAAACAAAGGCAGAGGAAGCGAGGAGACGGAAGGTACGAGAGCCTCATGATTCTCCCCACTGTGTTTCTCCCTTAGGTTCTGTATATTATCATCCGTCTCAACTTTAAAACCTTGCCTCCTTTATTTATTGTTGTTCACAGCTCTCAGAAGGTATTATTCACTCCCTCCTCCCATTCCTCCCTCACACGATGCTGCTAAGAACAGGCTCACGCCGCAGCAGTGGAAGGTCATATGGTGCCTACCTTGGCTGTCGGTGGTCACGGGGCCATTTCCCTCCTAGCTGCTTTCTGCCTCAAGGCCTTTGCACTTGCTGGCCCCTTATTCTAAAATTCCCAGTTCCAAATTGTTGTAAGGTTGGATGCTTCTCCTCCTTGAAATTTTAGCCTCACTTGTTTTACCCTCTATTGTATTATATTGTTTTATTGCCTTCGAATGCTTAGGGGTTCTGGGGAAGTTTCTTGTTTTTCTGCTCACTTCTTTTTCGTTTGTTTTCATCCACTAGAATATTAGCTTCACGAGAGAAGGGATTTTGTTTGTCTTATTCACCACTGACACGTTAGCATCCTGAAGAGTGTGCAAGGACTGGGATGATGAACAAGTCGCTCTGCATATTGGGTTTGATTTAGTCATGGGCTACATGGAGGTGGAGGCCACTCATCTCTTAAAACTCCTTTGTGCCATTGTTAAATGAATGCTCAACACCCACTGGTTGTTTTGCTTTCTTTCTCAATTGGGCAACTATTTTTGAAGGATGAAGGAGAGCAATTGTTACAGTTCCAGGATAAAATTAACTTAAAACCATTTATTGGATGGGTATAGAAGTGAGGGAAGAACAATTTCTGAGCTAAGATAACATTTCAAGTGAATCTGATACTTAGGCAATTCAGTGCTTCAATTAAACATTTTTTTTGGAAAGCCTGTTAAGTACTAGATACTGTAACAGAAACACGAATTTTGAGAACAACAAATTTCTGTCCTTTAGGACCTTTCTTTCAAATGGAACTGTTTGACAAGCAAATAACTGGTTGAAAACTAATTTAGTAAGAGCTATAATAAAAAGATGCTCAGCAGGCCTTGGAGGCAAAAGGGGCAGAAGAGGGCAGGCCTTAAAGGCAACTTAATATCCTCCTCAAATATACATATTTGCATTTCAAATAATGCTCTGAATCACGATAACAGGTGTTACTGAGGGGGTTCCAGTAAATGTGGCAAAACTGGGTTAAAAGTAACCACTTGGCTTCTATGCAGGACCGAACAGAGCTTTTAGCTTGCTAATGTGTGCCATTCATTTATGTAGGGAGCTTGTTAAGAATCATTACCTAAACTTATGTGACCACAGTGCCTTTTTAAAAGAAGATCTTAGAGAACTAGTTTCTGCTAATCAAACTTTGGGGAATGATAATACAAATTACAGAACAAAAGCAGATGAAATTTATTTATAATTCATCTAGTCTAAGAGTTCTAAAAAACAATTTCTTGATGTTCTGGGTTGAGGATTTCCCATTTGAAAATTTATGAATGGGACTCAGAAAACCCTTCATTACTTCCCCATCTCTATCCTTCCTCTTCCCTTATCCTTCTATGACTCCCCCTCCACACAAGAAAGAGTTCATGTTCTAATTAAAACTCCTGATAGCTCTAAAATTTTTTTTAGAAATTGTACCTTAAGGGATGCTAACATAGTAAAAATAAAGCATCTTGGTGTCTAATATTATTTCCTATAAAAAGGAATTAGGATTCCTTGAAGAAATGGCTGATTCCACGGCTGGGGCAAAGAAAATACAAGATGAGGTGAGGACAGCTGATTATTCCACAAGGTAAGAAAGTGCTAACAAAGGGGGTCATAATATAAGGATGGACGTTATTCTTTTAACTTTTCTGTAAATTTAGTATTATTTCCAAATAACAGAATTTTATAAGTGAACGTAGCACCAGGTACAGTATTTCTCCGTGGCTCGGGGATCAGCTTGGTGGGCTCCGGGTTTATAGACACCCATTTGAAATCTTGGCCTGACCACTATGACCTCCTGGCTTTTGGATAGTCTCTCACCCTCTTTATATCTCTTTATCTGTGAAATGGTAATAATAAGAGCACCCTTTCTAAGGGTGATTGTGAGGATTAAATGAGATAATCCAAGTTAAATTTGGCACTGTACATGACACAGAGCACTGTTCCATACATGTCACTGTCATACAATGTGTATTCGGTTGATTCTAGTTGATTGAAGGGGTTCATGGTTGAACCAGTTCAAAGACATTAACAAGAAACACGGTTTAAAGACATAGGTTTAGATGAAACGTGCTTCTGAAGTCTCTTTCATTGTTATGATTCTTTGGCTCTTTGAAATGGGCCTTGTATCTGTTTCAAAAACAAAGTGATTGAATTTTTAATGAACTTTACTCTAAAGCAGTCTGTATTTATTTAAAAAATATACGAAGCTGACAGTACGGTCCCATGGCAGATTACAGTTGATATTCAGAAGAGCCTTCAAATGAAACAGGATTGAACATCACATGCTTCTTCCCACCAGTCCAGACTTGGCATATGTACTTTCCTGCTCCACCACTCTCTCTAACACAGGTATTTTCCAACTTCATACACCTGGCTTACGTTGATATCAACCTTGAGTTGAATAGCATGTTTTTTCACTCTTTTACTTGAGTCTCTCATTCAAGGAGCTGAATCCTTGTTCGATTGCATTAGAGAGTTCAATGTGATGAAATTCAGACTGCCTCCTGGGTCTGGTAAGCTTCCTTCAGGTGAGTGAAGTCTTCCACTTTAGTTCCTTACACCTTTGGCAGAACTGACCTCAAAACAGAGTTTATCAGCTTCATTTTTTCTTTTCTTCTTCTTCTTTTTTAAATATACTTTATTGATTTTTTTGCAGAGAGGAAGGGAAAGGGATAGAGAGTTAGAAACATCGATGAGAGAGAAACATGGATCAGCTGCCTCCTGCACACCTCTCACTGGGGATGTGCCCGCAACCAAGGTACATGCCCTTGACCAGAATAGAACCTGGGACCTTTCAGTCCGCAGGCCAATGCTCTATCCACTGAGCCAAACCAGTTAGGGTTAACTTCATTTTTTCTTACCAAGACTTCCCAATTCTTTTATGCTTCAACCTCTGTTTTGGCAACTTTTTGAAAGAAGGATTGGAAAGAGGTGAGGCTTTGGCATCAAGCAGAGTTGGATACAAAATCTTGTCTTTATCACATTCTTACTGTGTTTTCTCAGCAGGGAAGGCAAGATAATCTTAACAGTAGGAGCAAGGTTTCTGGGGTCAGACCGCCAGGATTAGAATCCTGCTTAGTAGGACCCCTTGGTTGAGTAAGTACTTTTACTTCTTTCTGTCTCAGTTTTCTTATCTTTAAATGGGGACAATGGAGCTCACCCAACAGGATTTCAGTGCAGATCAAATAATAGAATTATGTGAAATACTTATAATAGTACCTGCCACATAGTAAGTACCTTTCCAAGTTTCAGTTTTTTTATCAAAAATTGAGGATGGAGCCTATTTCATATGCTTAGTGCATGGATTAAATAATCTATTGCAAGTGAAAAAATAAAACAAAACCCTGAGCCCTTTGCAGATCTGGTTTATTAATGAACATTCATTCATTCGTAGGATAGGTGCACATTTCTCGTACTGTACATCTCCTGTTTTAAGGGCTGGGCATTCAGAGAAGATTCCCACAAACAAGTCTTTGCTCTTCTGATCTGTGAAAAAAAAGTTACTTGCTGTTGTTATAAAAGATAAGGACTAAGTGTAGGCCTGACCTAGAAATCTTAGTAATATTACATTCTGTTTTTTTCTTATCTTCTATCCCCATTTTTTAACAATTTTATTGATTTTTTTTTAAAAAAAGGGGGAAAGAGAGAAACCTGGATGTGAGAGAGAAACATAGACCAGCTGCCTCCCACACCCGTCTCAACCAGAAATTGAACCCACAACCTGGGTGTGTGCTCTAACCGGGAATCAAACCTGCCACCTTTTGTTTTATGGGATGATGCTCCAAAGAGCTGATCCACACCGGCCAGGACCTCCTCCATCCCCACTTTTAAGGATATCTAATTTCTCTTCGAGTCAAATTTTAGAATCTCACTTTCTTTCCCACAAACATTATTAAAATGTACCTAACTTAGCATTTAGCTAATAAGGAGAATTAACATTTTTGGGGCATTTTGAAGTTTACAAAGGACTTTCATGTATGTTTCCTCCTTTGGTCCTCCTCTGAAGCTGGGAGGAGCAGATGCAGCCCATTATCTTCATGAAAGCTCCCACCTGAAACACGTCTGTCACACATTCCTGTGATTAGCAAAATAAAAGATTTAGAAGCAAAAAGATTCCTCTCTTTTTTTTTTTCCCAAAAAGCAAACAATTTCTAGAACAGGCAGGGACAAGAGCTGGAGGAGAAAAATTGACATTTTTTTCTGTGCATAATTTTTCTGACAAAACACAGAAACTTCAACGTCATTTTTATGACAAACTGTACCCATATCTTGGAAATTTTTGTAAATGTAGCATCAATCATGTACATCTTGCAGTTATTTGCATTGAAATTTCATTCTATTTATCTTGTTGGCAAAATGAAAAGCAATTTTTGTTTGCTAACGCTGCCTTTTCCCTTGTTGCAGGAAAAATGGCAATGCTAGGAGGACTAGTTTTTTTTTCTTTTCCCTTTTTTTGCGGGAAGGCTCTAGTGTGCTTATCTTTATGCACCATCTATCATACTATGTTAGCATGTGTTCATTTTATATACAGGTTTGAGTCATTCAGTATTTGCTTGCCAACATTTTCCCAAGAACTCTTTAATTGGTACAGATAGCAATTAAAACTTTATTACTTAAATAGTTTTTGGAACAGGAAAGAATAGGTATCCAAATCAGCATAATCAATTTAGCTCTAAAACACTATGTCTGACTTTTTATTTTATTTATAATAAGGATTTTGTTCTAATGCTATGTAAGTAGTATATAGCTGCTCTTTCTAGTTCTACATAAATGAGATTCATACCTAATGTGTCTCCAATTTTCAAAAACAATCTCTCAAATACAGTTTTAACTTGCCATTAAGGCTGTGTCTACTCATCAGAAAATGAATGTTTGGGAAGGGATTACTGGTGCATGCAGGGTATTAGTTTTTAAATATGAGAATCAGTTCTGCCCTGCAAGTCGCTTCACCAAAACTTTCTTTTAGAGAAATGGCTTTTGCTGTTCTTAGGGGATATTTCTAGACAAAAGTCACGTCAAGTCTATTCCCCTTTGATTGAACTTTAGCAGTCTTTATTGTAGACACACTTTACAGGTAAATGAAAAAAGATTTTTGATATAAGTGTACTGGTTTGGATATGTTTATTCAGTGTAAGCAGAGCATCTGTTAGTGCCTTATATCCCTTGGGAACTTTTCCAAAAGACTGTAACAAATAAAATGGAGAAACTTAGAAATTTTTATAAATCACCAAATTATTCAAACAATGATGAAAATTACCTTGTAAAGTTCTGATGAGTAGGTGGTCAGAAAACACACAAACACATCCACACACACACGCACACACACACACACACACACACACTGCATATATATATGAAGGACCAAAAATGAGTCAAATATTGTGTTAGGCACTTTTATCTACATTATCTCATTTAATCCCCACATAATTTTACTGAAAAAAATGTTATTATTCTGTTTATAGTTGAAAGAGCAGAAAATAACCATGAGATAATGATAAAACTGATAAGTTAGATTAAATATACAATAAGCTCAGAAAGAAGGAGGTTATAAAAGGGGTAGATCAACTACTTTAATGAGACTTGAAGATATCTGCAAAGAAATCTTAAGCCAGCACTGAAGGACACTGCAACCTCAGAACCTGCCCAGCTTCTCCCTCACGGTAACTCAGTTCCCTCTCTCATCCCCAGCCACTCGGATATCTGTTGTCATAGGCCTCCAACCTCCACAAACTGTCAAGTGTGTTTTCTCCTTTCTAGGACTGTGAATTAAAACTTGGAAGGTTTTGAATTAATTCTTTATTTCAGTAAAATAAAAGAGCTTTTGTAATGTAGGCAATAAAATATTTTCTTCACATAGTCAAGGCCAAGATTGAAGACCAACACTGAAATCCCAAGGGGGGCACTGCTTCTCCTTAGCACTGGGTTGGATGCCATGATAGGCTACACTTTTAAGAGCGAACAGTAGAGGCGCACCAGGGTGTGTCCAGCATTCATCTACATAACTAATTCCAGTTTGCTGACCACGGGCCTAGAACAATGCATAAAGTCAGTCCTCTATATCCGAAAATTCCAACTGCTGATCAAAACTATTGTTTTCGATATGTGGTTGGTTGAGTCCAGGGATGTAAAACCCAGGAATACCAAGGGTTGACTATATGTTTATTGAAAAAATATGCCTATAAGTGGACCTGAGTAGTTCAAACCTGTATTGTTCAAGGGTCACTGTATTACATTAGGGAGATAATATTTGTGGCAATCTAAATTATCAGGTCACCCTTTCCCAACAACAATCTAAATTGGTTTAATATGGGTCACAGAGTAATAAAAATATGGTAAGTAAATGCAAATAAATCGATGCCAAGTAGGTGAGTGAAAGCTATTTACAAGTCTTGGGGAACTTACTTCAAATTTCTTTTATTTTTGAAATAAAATATGCTCTGAGTTGGCCCTGTTCCTTCTCCTCACTTTTTATGGTGGCATTCCATATATTAGATACATTATTTCATGCTAATTATCTGCAAGTAGGAAAGGCACGTGCCCAAGGTGAAGTCAAGGCTTTCTTTAGTCTCTCCTTGATCCTAGCCCAAATTTCAATGTGGCCTGAATGACACCTGACAGAAACATTCAGGGTCACAGCTTTCTTGCTTATAAGAGACCCTAATCAAACAAACGTCATTTGTCTAATTCAGTAGTTACATCAAAAATGTTATCTTAAAACTATAAACAAGGAAGATTCGATGAAAATAGATATACTACACTTAGCATAAAAAGGAAAAACTCTAGAGATCAGGGCAGCTAGATTATTATTTCAAAAACTGTGCTTTATGACTGACAGATCATTCTGAGTTTTCCACTTCTCCTACACTGACGTTTTTAGAAAGATTCTCTCCTCAATTTTGTCTGCTTTTGAAGATATCAATACTAATAAGCTAGTAGTTCTAGCTTTTCCCAGGACTTGCTCGATACTTTGGAGAACACAAAACCATTTTGATAATTCTGAGAATACAAGTTCTTTTGCAGCTTGCAAGGGAAAATATCTTCAAATTGTTCGTTTCTGTTTTTCACTTAGAGAAAAAGGTTAATAGATGTGAAAGGTTGCTTTCCCGAACCACTACTATTTAGGGAATGTGTTATGTTTTCTCTTCAGTAATTTTTATTTTTGCTAGTTTCTCTTCCCCTTTAAAGGTATAAATGAGACAAATAAATGATGTTTAGGAGTGAAGAAAAATAAAATTTGCAGAATCCAAAAGCTGACCCAGGTGGCTAGCCAAAGTACCTGAATATCTTCATATCATTTGAGTTCAGAGGATCAGTGAAAATCATCCACTTTTCTAAAGAATAGACTTCACTGGGGATGGATTTGATTACTCACTTGTGAATAACTTGTCATAAAGCCACAATTTCATTGCGTAAGTCCCTTGTTCATGCTAAGTCTTTTGTTCTCTATTCAAAAAGGAGAGGCACACAGACATTTCCCAAAATTTTCCTTAGAACATTTTTTTTCCAGAAATTAGGTTGGAGTTTGATGAATTAATGAACAGAAAAACATTTCCCAAGTTGCCCATTTATATATGGCAGCAGGTGCATGGGTTCAAGCGAACATAAGCACGCATAGAAATCAGGTCAGGCAAACTCCCTTATTTGGCTAAAGGAATTATCCCTGGGATCACACAGTAAAACGACACAGAAAAAAGCACTCCTTTCTGTCTTTGATAGCCTCAAAGGAGTAAAAGATAGCTCCCCTTGTAAAAACACATTTGACACTTCTCTCAAGTCTTAGAGTCCCCATGGTGAGGTTCTTACAGGTGGTTCACAGAGAATGAGATTACATAACTAAGTCCTAGGGAAGTGGGGTCATTTAACACCCACATAGGATGAACAAATAGAGGCTGGGGTTTGAGCAATGGGGAAACTCTGATTCTTTTCATTTAACTTTTTATTAAATCACAAAGGACTTTAATTCTCACTTTTATATATCCTACAGCCTGTGGCATGAAAAAAGAGTTTATAGCAATTCTGAGGAAGATAAAAGTGTGTGTGTGTGCATGTATATGTGTGCACACGTGTGTGTGTGTGTATGCATGCATGTTTGTGCATTGTGAGGAGGGCTGCAAGCATCATCCATCTGCCCCTGACTAAAATATTTATCTATATGTGTTGAAGATTAAACACATTGTTTATTAATATAAAAGGCATTTCTGGAGTATTTATCTAACTTGATTGGCTCTGACAGTTAAATTTGAATATGATTAAGTAAGTAAACAGACTAAAGGTTTTTAAAAGTATATTTAAGAATGTCCTAATTACCCAAAAGTCATTTGGGGGGAAAAATAGCCTTGAAAATGGTACTGGACTGAAGTGTTTGACAACTCATTTTAGCTATCTTCCAGATAAAGAATAAATTCAAGGATTCAGTCACTTGTGCTTACAGAAGAGCATATGGCATGTTCTGTGGGAGGACGGAGTAACCCTCAACGCACCAGCCACATTTTAGCTCGAGTTATTGCAGCCTCTTTATCTGAGGCTTCCTGTAGCGTGCACTTCCCAAGTGACGGGGCCAGATGAAGAGATGATTGTGCATAAAGTGGCTTTTGATCTTCCTAAGGGAAGGACTTGATGAAACGTGGGCTCTTCTTGGGATACAGCAGATGTGCAGAGAACGGTGAACGCCCTGCTGGCTCCAACGCCATGAATCACACATTGTCACCTTTCGGCAAGCAGGGTGGCTTGGCCCGCAGGGGCTGGGCAGGCAGGAAGCGGGCTGTGGCAGGAGAAGCCGCGGCCTCTCCAGGTCTTTTATAGCAGGCCTGGAGGTCAGCTGTGCTCTAAACTTGGAGCTGGGGCTGAGGGGGAGCTCTCAGAATGCAGGCATCCTCCCTGCTTTTTATCACTCACCCAAAATTCACATAAATAGGCTCAAGAGGAAAAGCCCCCTGCTCTGGGCCTGGTACACAGCATCCCATTCTTGGCTGAGCTAGAGCCAAGCAGGCAGCTCCGGCCACTGCTGAAATCCATCCTTAGGACAAAGGAAACTTCAGTCAGAAAACAAAGACCAACCCGCACAGGGCAGCGCGTACAGGAGGGCTGTGCCGAGAAACACAGGCTGATGCTCTAAGCAATTCATAGAGAGGGGGAGAGAGAGCATGTCGTCAGCCTCGGGGGCACATTTGGCTTTTCTTCCCTTCTAGCCAGAAGCGAAGTCAGCTATTCTCCATCTTCCCTAGGGACAGAGAGCTCCCTGCCAGATTCAGGAAGTGATCTGGCTTTTAGGAGACTTCTTCAAGGTTATTCATTTCATGTGTTCATCCGGCAAGTCACTGTAGTGTTCCTACTGTGTGCCAGGCTCGGGGCTTGCCGCGGGAGGAGCACACAGACCTGCCCCGGGGAGCTTACAGTTGGGGCAACGTGAGCCGAGAGACACGGAAAGCGAGACCCTTGGAAGCAACGGGGAGTGAAAAGGTGGGCTCCAAGGGCACTGGAAGGGCACACCTAGCAGGCAGCTCACGGGCCCTGACAGCTCCGTGTAAACATTGCTTTGGTTCCTTGCAGCGTCGCAGCCTTCGCGTCAGCATTTTTGAGAGCGAGCCGGAGCTTGGCAGCGGCCCACACATCTGCTGCATTGCAGGAATAGCTAGAGGTTTTGAAAGCTGTTTCTTTCGGGAGAGCACACAGTCCCTGACTTCCGATTTCCACAGTGGCTGGGAGAGAAGGCAGTTGGGAAATGGGATGCCTTACGACTCCCCTGGTGTGGTGTAGAAGCAACAACGCATGGCGAGTTTCTGCTACCAAAATAATAAAAGGAAAAAAATCAAGATGATGCTGTAGAGAATGCACCATCCCACCGTTTGAGTGAGATTTGAAATATTCCCAGGCCTGCCTGCTGCAGTTTTCCACAGCCCATGGTAGACACACAGCATCATGAAACGCCAATGCTTTCTGGTGGTTGTCCTTGCGTGTTTTTTTAATGTAATGAAATCTTATTATTAGCATTTGTCAGAGAATTTAGTTTTGTTTCTGTTTGGCATCGAATCCTGGAGAAAGTTCTCATATCGGAGGTTGCTGTTATGGTTTTATCAGCTAATGCTGTGAGTGTACGTGTGTGTGCCTGTTTTAATATATGTGATAGCGGTAATGAAAAAGAGGAACGGAATGTTAATACACACCAGCTCCCAAGAGAGCCAGGAAGCGCTGCAGATACACACAGTGGCATCAAAGCAACATTTCTTTTGAACTAAATAATGCAAATTAGGTTTGCCTCTCCCCATCTCCCTTTTCATTGAAATATATGTTCAAAAGAAATGAAATATGGGTTTCCCTTGTTTTCTTGCTACAAACTAGGCCTCCCTACACCAAATCAAGGTTTTGAGGCTGTCAACACGTCTTTCAAATGATGCATTTTTAAAGCCTGTTAAACGGGAATAGGTGTGGCAGCTGAAGCTTCTGCGTGCTTGTGTAGCCCCCTTTCTTTGCCGTGGAGGTGAATTCACGTTGGCTGTCTTCCCTGCACTCTTGTGCGGTCAGTTTTCATCATCACGTGGGCTCTGGGCCCCAAACACACCCTCACATTCTCTTTGTTGTGCTGTTTCCTGCAGGTTTGCCTCACTTCCCCTCCCCCTCTCTTGTCTTCCTGTACGTATTCTCCGGGAGTTTGTTTTCCATTTGGAATCTATTGTATCCCCTCTCGGGGAGTATTGATCCTCTGTCATATAGACCACCTGCTTCCTGGTGTCCCCTCTTCACTGTCACACAGGCTATTATTGCTTGTAGGTCATTTTTGATTATTTCAATGTTGGCTGCGGTTTTCCCAGCTGATGCCATAGAGCTTCTCGTATATCATCGAGAGCATCCAGAAGGCCCCCTGGCCTTTTGCTCCGGCCGGATAATCCACTCAGAGGCTTATATTAAAAATCAAAAAGCAGCCAAATTTTCTTATTAATGTTGACATAACTTTTGGGGGTGGGAGGCTAGAAAACAGATTAACAGTTAAACATGGTTTTGCACATGACCGAAGAGAGAGAAAAACACCTATACATTTTTCAGGCTCTGACATACAGAGATTCTTGTGGATCTGTACATAGTGAGGACTTTGATGAATGGCTCTCTCCTCCACCCCCCATCCAGACTTGCCTGGTGCCAAGGAACTGGGTTGCTATAGCTGTTCTACTGGGTCAGGAGGCTAGATAACCACAGTTGTCATTTAAAATGTAGGGTAATTTCAGGAAGATGTAAAGTATGCTAAATCCTATTCAATATATTTTTAGGCAGACCTAATCTGGAGAGTGTTGCCTTTGATTAAGGGAACTTGGTAAAAATTACCTTGCAATTCCGAAGAATTGTTTTAGGTAAAATAAAACAAGAGTACTGATGCTTAATGGGTTTAATTCGTCACTTTGAAGTGTGGGGAGCAGGTACATAAAGGTACCTACCCACGTATAAAGGGAATAAGACATCTTCATGTCCACTTTCTAGTCCAGAAAACTACTAACCATGCTTCAATGCCAGGAGGCTCCTGACAGAATAAGGGAGAGTGAACTAGAAATGTGGACTTGGTGATTCTTCCTTGGGCTTCCTTGGACCAAGTCTCCTCTCCTCCTAATGGCAGAGTGAATGTATCAATATGTCACAAAATATATCGCTCCTGTGCAGTATCTCATCATATCTTACAAGGAGCAGCAATCTAGTCTCTTTGGAGAAGCCTGAGTCTCCTTCTGTGCTATAACCATGACAGATAGGGAGTGGACGGAGAATTGTGCATGCTTTCCTTTCACCTGCCTTTTGGACACTCAGCATCAAATGGTGCTGAGCTGCCAAGCCATAAACCCTTGACGTTTCTCTGGCCAGGAAAGTGCAGCATATGAAATATAGAAGAGCTGGTGGGAAGAAGGGTAGAAAAGCAACAAACATCTTTTCTTCAGATACCCTAGGAGGAGCATCATCTGCTGATGTCAGTAGAACACACCTATTTCTTAGCTTATGGCTATGTATTTTGAGGAGAATGAAGCAGCTCCAGTAGCTGTAGTATTAGCTTCTTCATTTTAGCCTTTCTGGAGTTGAAAATGTAAGAACTATACACTTTAATTTGTTTTTTAATGGGTAAGATATTTGGGGACAATGGAGGTAAAATAAAACTCTCCTGAAAAAAAATGACAGCAACAAAATTTTGATTAAGAATAGATCAGATACTGTGCCTTTAAGAGTCTCACAAATGCTTGCATTTAAAATATGCATATAAAGATGATGTATTATAGAATTGTACACCTGAAAACTATATAATTTTATTAACCAAAGTCATCCTAATAAATTCAATGGAAAGAAAATAAAAATAAGTTAGAAAAATATAATAAAAGACTTTAAAACCAAAGGTTTTCTTCCAGTTTATGGTATCTTCTCAGACATGAAAAATCATCTTAAAGCTCAAGTTAAATGGTTTGTATATAATACACTGTCCCTTAAATAACTCTGCTTGAATTAATTTCAACCAAGAGCATTGCCTGTTATAAACAGAACTGATGTTTTCAATACCAAAATTCTCTCAGAAATATAGGTTTTCTGATAAAGCAAGAAATTAGATGTCATTTCCCCTTTTAAAGGCTCACATAAATCCCACTTTCTTATTTGGTGGATTTTCTCTTTGTCTAACATACTTGTGGAAGCTCAGGCAATACCTGCAGTCATGGAGCATCATGATTGCAGTCCAGGGTCTAATAGGTGTTTTCCTTTGTTCTGGTTACAAACTAAGTCTCTGCCACGGTCCATGTTTTTATATTTAATCTTTGAGTTCATTCCAGTGGAACCAACATATATGCCATTGGGGAAGGGCAAAAGGTGAAACACTGTAGAATTTGAAGCTAAAGAGGAAAACGAAGTCTCAGATGGAAGACTTTGAATGTTTTCAAGGGAAGTAATGTGAACAGAAAGATAAGATTTGTTGTAGAGATTTTCCACTGTGGGCGCAGGGACAAGCCTGGTGTCAGGGAGAAGGTTAGGAAGGCCATGAAGAAGTGCCTGACTCCTTCCTATGGAGGAGATGATGGAGATCATTTCCACAGCCTGGACTGAAAGATTAAGGAGTAAATGAGGAGGACTTGATAACTGATTGAATATGGAAAGTGAAGAAAAGAAAGGATTCAAAAATAAGGTCCTTGTTCATTCATATGTGACAGACAGTCATTTGCTGAACTGGAAAACCCACCTGGAGATGAATCATTCAGTTTGAGGTATGTGGAATTCAAAATACCAATGGGACAGCCAAATGTTTTAAGAGGCCTGGGGTGGAGATAAATATTTGGAAATCAATACCTGGAAATGAAAAATAATTACAGGTATGAAAAAGGATGAGGTCTTACATGGGAGGGCTACAGTAAAATGAGAAGAGAAGACAGTCTGGGACAAGAAGAGAGGAGCAACCTAGGACTCAGAATCACAGGGACCAGAATCCAAGAGACAAGACTGTTTTATGAAGGAGGAAGTGTTCCATGTGAAATACTGGTCAGAAGATAAGGACTGAAAAGAATGAACTTGATGTTGGTTCAGGAAATATAGGTTCAGTGGAAGAGAATGGATGGAAATTTTCTTGGTTTGAGTAGGAGATAAGGAAATGCAGACAAATCCTCCCCCCGCCACCTCCCACAATATTGGCAGTCTATTGAAAGCCATGAGTTACTTATATAGATCTTTCAACTTTATCATAGATGAAAACGTTATTTAGGTTTAGAGGTCATAACTTTAATTCGTATGTTTGTCTTGATTTATTCCTGTGGCAGGAAATAGCATCTGTTATAAGAATAGTATCTGAAAAGAATGGCCAGGTCAGGTGAAACCTTTGCTATTGTATGACTGCAAGGATTTGTCTTTGTCTCCGTATGTGTTTTGGTTTGCAGCCATTAATAGCTTGGATTCCATGAGGCAGTGGCAAAGGGGAGTGTGTCAGAGCAGCAGGCCAAAATTAAATTACAGCAACCTCGCACTTTGCATTTAAACCTTCACTCAGAGATGGAGGTTGGTAATCACGTCCAGCTTTTCCTTAAAGACAATGGCCCTCCATGCAACTGGCCACACTCAGTTAATTCATGCTGTCAGCTGCCTTTATTGGCTGTGGGGAATGCAGTATTGATTCTTGAACTCAGCAGCAGCACAAAGAGCCACTAGTGCATGGTCAAAATGCTGCAATAAAGGGCTGGCAGCTTGAGAAAAGCAGCCATTCCATTGCACAAACAAGGTCAATTATAGGACAGTGCAGTGTAATATAAATAGCATTAGCATCCCTCTTCAACCCCGATGATATCACGCTGGTAGAATGACAGTAAGGAAAATAAGGTTTAATGCCGAATAATATAAAGACATTTAGTGTAATTTAATTTCAAGCTCTCTATCATTTTAAAAGTGCTATGAGTAGCAAAATATTTAGTTTCATCGTGGGCTGGAACTTATGTCTACAAAAATGGTTTTCTGATAAAACTTCGGGTGAACTAGCCAATTAGTTATGTACGGTAAAACTGGTATTATTAATTTTGTTGATAAATAAACCATTTCTCATTCACAGATTCAGTGTAGTGTGCCTACCTGCCATTTATTATCCTTTTTAGCAATAGACTTTCAAAATCTCTAGAGTGTCATGAAGAAGGAACAAAAGATATCTTGGTGTTTTTAGTTTAAAAGAGAGCAAATTGAGTTTTTTTCTTTTTCTAAGTGGCTGGAAATTACTAGGGCCTTTTGTTTCAATACTTGCATTCATTACTTTTATTTATGGGAGAATTTTTCCTACCTTCTTTGTCAGTTCAAAATTAATTACAAATGTAAAACGCATCATGCTGTTAACACATACTCTATGCGGGAAACAAATTATACTCTCAAAATAGATAATGGACAGCTTGGAGAGGTAATTGATAAACTTACACTGCCTACAATAACTGAATAGATTTTAGAAAATATATAATTGTTAGAAATAGAAAGAATGTGCTTGAATTCTCCTCAGTAATGAGTGTGTCCAAGGTTGACTAGGAGCAACTCATTAAAGTGCATAAAAGAGTTTAAGAAAGTTTGAATCATGGTGCCTTTGAAATGTTCATTCACCTCTGAGAGTATATGTAGTCTCTTAGGTTAATGGTGTTCAGTAATTTGGTCAAAACCATTTTCTGAAAGATGAATGTTCCAAGTAACCTAATGTATTTCCAACAAACCAGCCGTGTTCATTATGAATTGGACCAAAGAGTCCCAAGTTGCTTTCATAAACCTCCTTGAGTAAATGAGTTAACATATCTCATTTTACCCCACACCTCCTCCTCCATCAGCTAAAAGATAGTATTTGTTACCTCTTAACAGAGATATTGTGAGGCCAAATACACACATCTCTACAGACGTTAGAGTGGAAGTATTACTCAATCTCCAAGACAATAGACTAATACAGAGATTTTTAACCTTATTATCTCATGGGACACATAAACTAATTACTAAAATTTTGCAGCACACCAAAAATATATTTGCAATATATATATTTAATAAAGATTTAATATAAATTTAATATTATATATATACAGCCATAAATATCTATTTCTATCTATCTCTCTATCTCTATATGTATATAGAAACTTGCATTTTCCTTTTCACAATATACCACAGACAACTTTTTGCCAGTAGTTGTAAGTCTAAAACACATGCTTTCTAATGGATACATAACATTCCATTTTATAGTTATAGCCTCATCTAATTATTTAATCTCCTTTTCTACAACATTTGCTTTTTTACAATTACAATTGATGTGTAATGAATATTCTTATATACATATTTTTATACTTGTTGCAATATTTCTATAGATTACATTTCTTAGAAATGGGTTTGCTGGTTAATTAAAATTCTTAACAAATTTTACATTTTGAAATTATTTTAGATTTACACCCTTCACAGATACCTCTAAAATTAACATCATATATTACCATACTAGTATAAATAAACCATGTTTAGTTGTCAAAAATAAGAAACCAATATTGGTACATAATTACTAATACTAATACTAATGTATTTTGTTATTGTTCTAGAACTCAATAGAGGATAGCAACTGCATTTAGTTATCACTTCCCTGTTTCTTCTGATCTTCTGTTTCTTGGCAGGCATGTTGTAGAAAGAATTGATTGATATTTGCACTTAAAGTTTAATAGTTATTGCTAAATGACCACACAATATTTTAATAATCTTGTCACCTTGAGACAGGTACTACTGCTATCATCTTCTTTCTGTAGATGAAGAAGTTGGCATGGAAGGATGAAGGTCCTCATCCAAGGTAATCTAGGTTCTGAACAATGAAGATGGAATTTGAACCCAGCTGCTCCGGCTCAAATGCTCCTGCCATTAATCAATATGCCATCATGCCCCTTGGAGTTATGCCTCAGCTTATTGATTTAGACGGGGCTTAATCACAAGGAACAACAACAGCCTGTAATTATTGGAATTGAGAGTCTAGGTCAGTGGTCGGCAAACTCATTAGTCAACAGAGCGGCAAACCGCAGCTCGCGAGCCACATATGGCTCATGAGCTGCAGTTTGCCGACCACTGGTTTAGAGAATTACCTTGTATTCCTGTCCGTTTTTTGGTGTCTATTTTACTCCAATGAAGAAACTGGAACTCATTCTCTCCCTTATCTTCCATATAAAATGAATGACCAAGTATCAAGGTCTTTACTTCCTACAGGTTTTCAATCCTTACTCTCTCCACCAAACCATAGCTCTTATCTGAGACTTGGGCTTTATTATTCTTTGCTGGGGCCACTCTAACAACCTCCAAACTGAAACACTGAATCTGGTTAGCTGGATTACCAGTCATCTCTCTAAAGGACAACTTTGACCATGACATTCCTTTGAATAAGTTCTTCAGCAGCTGGCTGTCCATCCTACTTTGAGTTCTAAACTCTTTCATAACCTATATCAGCAAGGTTCTCTACACCCTGATACTTGTTTCCTCTGACCTCCATTGATTTTCACTCTCTGCCCCATGCCTACCTCGGACATTCCATTTTGCTCCAAACTGTTTTTTTTTTTTAAATATATTTTATTGATTTCTTACAGAGAGGAAGAGAGAGAGAGAGAGAGCCAGAAACATCGATGAGAGAGAAACATCGATCAGCTGCCTCCTGCACACTCCCTACTGGGTATGTGCCCGCAACCAAGGTACATGCCCTTGACGGAATCGAACCCGGGACCCTTGAGTCCGCAGGCTGACGCTCTATCCACTGAGCCAAACCAGCTAGGGCTGCTCCAAACTGTTTTGCTTGGCTTTGTCACTCACTGTCTAAAACTCTCTTCATACAGCACCTCTTTCAAGCAGTCACCTCTCCAGCCTCTGCTGCCAGGAGGCTGGGTCTGGGGCCCCTTTTCTATCACAACACTTGATTTCACAGGGTACTGAAGTCAGCTGCTTGTTTGTCTCTCTGAGCTCCTTGAAAGCATCCTCTACTCTCTCTTATTTGCCTTTACTTCCATCGCACCCAGTAGTGCCTGACACTGCATAGGACACTTGTTAAATGTTTGCTAATCTTAATTCTAATGGCAATTTTATAATATCCTAAGTACTATGCCTGCCGCATTGTCACATCAGAAGGGATTTTCTGAGCTCTTGAACTACTTTAAGCAGACATTCAGTCACGAAGGAATAATTGTACACAAGTCAACTATGGAAATCGTTGCTTTCAAATAGCAAGTAAAGGAACATTTCCTGGATGGATAGATGCTATATTATTATAGTGTTTGGTACATGTAATTAACAAGCTGCTCTGGTAGACATTCCTTGACTTGCTATTAAATCTGTGCTCTGAATCTCTACATCTGTTGAAGTATAACTGCAGCTGATCTGCATCCCACATCCACAATGTTAAGGGCAGTGTAGAAGCCACTATCCAGTGATGGGTCTTTCTGATATTGATTTGCGATGGGATTAGGAATTTGGGGGCCTTTAAGGCAGCATGGGAATAAATGAGAAGTCAGGATGATGGAGAATATATATTATTAGAAAAACAAACATCGTTTATTTAGTATTTTCTATATGCCAGGCGCTGTATTAATCCATTTAATATTTAGATCAACATTTTCAAGTCATCATCACCATCCTCATTTATGGGGATTCTAACTTGAAGTGTTACATTATCCAGAAAGAGCAATACATTTTGGAAGCTGGTTTGTTTGAGAGCTCAAAGACTTACCAGATTAATGACCACTAATTAATATTCTGTATTATTTTTTATTGAGGTGACTTGTGTTTATACTATAAACTTATTTAGACCCACATTTCATGACATTTTGAGGGGACTTGATGAATTTTAAGTTTGCTATTCTATGTCTCCCTGGGCCTTAAGAGAGAGCATTTTTATTATTTGTGGTGGAGATAATAATTTCATTCTTTTAACTTCCTCTCAAGAATTTTCAACTATTAAAGTGCCTTACTGCAGTCCAGCCTGGACCCAGCATGGACCAGCACATTCTCTTATTGTTCCTGGCTGTTTCCTCCCCAGTAACACCTTAGTGTGTGGATTTACCTTCACGCTGTTACCACATGATCACAGAATGGCTGCTTCACCTTCATATCTGAGTGCCAGGCAGTCACATAAGTGGGAAAATGAAGGGATGGCACTATCAAAAGTAAAGAAAAAAAATGTTTTTAAGAATCCACATAAGCCTTGTGCACATCTCTCATTGGCCAGAAGTGTGCCCATGGCCACATATATGATATAGGTTGGATATTGAGGGTTTAGTTTTCAGGGCACTTCACCATCCTAAACAAAATCTTGATTCTCTCCTTAGGGACAAGGAGAATGAATAATGGAGAGAACAACTAGCAATATAGACTCCCTGGCCTATGCTTAACAAGTGGATATTAACAAATGAATTGCATAAATATATTTTCAATATCATCTCTGAGGCAGAGCAGGATTTCTGCTTTTTGGAGAAAAGGAGTCTTGGGAAAAAATGGTGCAGTGATGTAGCATGTGGAACAAAACCCACCGCTATTGAAGTTTAAGAGAAACAAAGTTCACCCCATTGGCAAGAAATTCCCCAGTTGTGTGATTTGCCCAGAGGATCAGATGCTTTCTGAGCTCAGGATTATCATCCTGCCTTTTATGGGTCTCTGCAGTGTCATTATTATGGTTCAATATACTGTTTGTGACTCTCTTGGCCAACCTTGAAGATGGGTTCAAAAGAGTGTCTTATCCTGCACACACTTTTCTAGCACTGCCTACACCAAGTCAGCTAGGTTTACCTCCAATCAGCAACTCATTGGGTGAGGCAGGTACTAAAAGTAACCCAGAACCAGGGAAATATAGACAAGAATCCCTGGTGTGCCTGCTATGAATGCATCTGTCCGTTCCCAAAGCCTTTCATCCAGGAGGTGCTTTTATCCTTATTGCCAGTGAGCATCCCTAGGGTCTAGCAGGCTTTTAATCCCGAGTAAAGCTCTAGTGGAGTGTTTCTCAGATTTTTTCCACTGGTGTACCCCTGATATATGAAACTAAACCTGGAAAGGGGTGTGTGTGCATGGGGTGAAGTGTGTGAGGTGTGTGTGTGTGTGTGTGTGTGTGTGTGTGTGTGTGAGCGCGCGCGCGTGTGTGTGAAGCATGCCACCTGGCATTATTCATTTTCATTCTGGAAATAACATACCATGTTTGCCTAGTTGGGAGGGGATGCTTCTACGTTCAATGTATAGATTTCTCTTGAAGTTCCAGGGTGGGCACGAGGAACGTTCTGAAACCAGTGAAGACGTGTTCTTTTTCCTGGGACTTCTGGGAAAGAGACTCTTGCTTTCTTCCCTGAGATTAAAACAGAGAGGATATCTGTTGGATGGTTATAAGAATGAAGTCAATATGGAGGAGAAGATGATGAAATGTGAAGAAGAAGATACTGTCTAAGAAGATACTTTTTGAGCCTCTGGATAAGCAACACCCAAGTCCAGATCCTTCCGTGGACTTCTCATTTATAGCAGTACAAGTAAAGATGCTCCTTTTGTGTTTAAGCCCCTGGGCACTTCTGCCACTTGGAACAGACAAATAAAAATCTTCACTAACTCACTAACAAAAATTCTACATCTTTAAAATGTAAACCATGTTTAACTTTTCATTTAAATTACTTAACTTTCTGCCTCAAAATTTTCCAGTAAAATAAAATTTATTTTCCAGGAGGAGATGTCATATTTATTATAGATTCTCATTCCCTTGACACAATTCTGCCTGTGCCAGGTGGTACATCTCCTGCAATTTTGGAAACACAAGCTTAAGGAGCTGTGCATACAAGTATAATAGGAACTTCTGAATACAAAAAGTTTTCAGGACTCAAAGACATGGAATTGTAATAGTAGCATAATAGACTTTGGCACAAGAAGGCCCACTTGGGAGTTTACACTCACTCCATCCACAAATAAAGTTTCTTTGTAGAGGAATACATAAACATAAAAATTTCATAAGTTCATGACTAGTGAGATGCACAATATGAATTTCAACAACTTTATTGAAATAGCTCTGTGTAAACAGAGATATCCCACTTTATAAACTATGACACTGAAGGAAACCAAGTATGATGCTAATGTCTCAAGGGAGTGTGTTTTCTTTCTTTCTCTCTCTCTCTTTTTTTATTTCTCAAAGTTCTTATTATTTTCCTACACCACAATATCTCTTAGATTATGAACTCCTGAGATCAGCTTTTTTACAAAATTAACTTAAATCCCTATTTTTCAAAGGGTTCCAGTTTTAGGTGGGTATAAAAAATAGTAGATACTTGATTCTGTGAAGAACCTGCATTACTATCTATTGCTAAGTGTGTGTAGTCTGAAAGAGGTAGGAGATGCTCAAGATATCAAATCTCCTATCAGATTTCTTTCAAGTAAACGTCTTAAGCAGGTGCCAACTCATCACTTACTGGAGAGTAGAATAAGTTTGATTCAAAGGGGTTATTTCCACATTTGAGTGATTCCAGAAATCTTGAAGAAATGAGAAAAATTCAGGCAAGTATCCTGATGTCTTGTTCACCTGTTAGCTAATACTTCAGTAATTAAAGGCATATGGATTTTTGTCTTTATTAATCGAATCATAAGGCTGCAGTAAACTCTGGATGTTGTGTAACCTCTTCTCTGGCCAATAGTCTAAACAAACTCAGAGGAAGGGCTTCAAGATTTCCACCGTTGTCTCCAGATTTTATTTGCATGAGCTTTCTTCACACATGAGACTAGAATGCTATGCAACAGTCATAAAATATAACAAATAATTCAATATCTCACCTGCAAACCTTCTGAAATAGCCAAATTTTTGCAAGAAAGGAGAATATCACTCTTGATCTTCTGCTATCATTCATCTCACCTAAAAGGTGTTGGCTCCAAAATTTGCTGTTTTTCTTTTTCTTTTTTTTTTCCTTCCTTGGCTGAGCCTTACTTGGGTACTTTTAAATATTTTTTCTAGCAAACTAAAGGAAATTAAGATCACTTTACTACCAAAAGGATAAATGGACAAGAGAGGATATTTAGAATGGTTTATTAATTTTTGAATGATAAAAATTTTTTCTGCATACAATAAGAGCAACTGAAAAAAGGTATTAAAAATTCTGAATTTTCAGTTCTTTATTTTCTCAAATGTCCTAATATGATGATGGTGACTTTAATCCTAAATAGATTATAATTATTTGGGGGCTCCTCAATCTTGGTATCCACTTAAATACTCCTCAGAAACTATTGAATGTGCTTTCCAGAAATGTATATACTAAAATAATTCCAAAATACTAATGCTTTAAGGATATGCAGACAAAATGGAATATTTATTGTACATTAATGAAAATTCTGGAATAGCAGAATTGGGCTCTAGCAATTAGAGGACATCAGTTTTTTTAAAAAATGGCAGTGCTTCAATTTACAATAGCTAAGATTTGGAAACAGCCTAAGTGCCCATAAGCAGGCAAATGGATTAAAAAACTATGATACATCTACACAATGGAATACTATGCTGCTATAAAAAAGAAGGAACTCTTACCATTTGCAACAGCATGGATAGACCTGGAGAGCATTATGCTAAGTGAAATAACTCAGTCAGAGAAAGATAAATATCACATGATCTCACTCATTTGTGGAATATAATGAACAACATAAACTGATGAATAAAAATAGATCCAGAGACATAGCAGCATTGAACAGACTGTCAAACCTCAGAGGGAAGGCAGGGGGATGGTGGGGCAGGGAGAGGTAAGGACTTGTATGCTTGCATATAAGCATAACCCATGGACACAGACAGTAGGGGGGTGAGGGCATGTGCTGGGGGGTGGGAACAGCCAGAGAGAGGTCAATAGGGGGAAAAGGATACTTTAAACAATAAATAATTTTTAAAAATAAGATAAAAAATTGCAGTGCTTAATTACAGGCCTACAAAATTCAATTTGATCATCTTTGCCCCCTTAAATTTTCCAGTGAGAAGCAGTGAGGGGGTTGGAAGCCGAAGCTAACATGTTCTAGGTAATTTACATATATAAGGTTATTCATATTTATTATTATAAAAGCAAATGAGGGAACCCTGTGCATTAATCCCAATAATTCTAGTGATTCAAGAAACACAAGACAAAATAGGGAAAGGAGATAACTTATGACAAAGCCTTGCTAGCTTTTCTGAAAAAAAAACACAACAAAACAAAACAGAAGACAGATCTGAACACTGACCAACATGATCTTATGATTATACTGGCTGGTCCCATGCTCACCCCTGCCCCAGCCAACAGTGCAGAAGGCAGCCTGGTAATGCAGGAAGAAAATAAAGCCTAGACTGTCAGACACTTTTTAACCTATTCCTCTCCTTGAAAATATGTTATATCCCAACTGTTATCTTTACTTTTTAACCACACATTTCTCTTCTTCTGCTTTTGGTAAACTACACATTTTCATTTAGCATTTGGTTATAGGTCAAAACAACTCAAAAGGCTTATGAAGAACTTCTCCCACCCACCAGGTTTACTGTTACTCCCCAGATGCAATCTTTTTTGTGTGTCTATGATCCGAGTTATTGGTTGTAGGTCCCTAGTCTTAAGTAATATTGTTATACTCTTGATTTAAAAAAAATTGATTTCTTGATTTTTCAATACTATGCTGTCCAAGGATACCAGAATATGCAAGATAAAGACTTAACTCACATAAACTATCTACACAGTAAGTGAGGTTGACAGGTAATTTGCATTTCTCATACTGATATTAAGGTTACCTAAACTCATTAATGGGTGGGAAGCATTCCCCCGGTTTTTATCTTCAGGGAGAGCAAACATGATGTAAAAGATGTTCACCTTTAAACTTTGGTGGAATTAATCTATAAAATTGTCTGTACTTTTTCGCATGAAGATTTTTAAACATCTATTTCAACTTCTTTTCAGGTTTTCTGATTCTTCCTAAGTCAGTTGTACATTATATGTCTAGAACTCTGTTCATTTCATCAAAATTTCAAATTTACTGGCAAACAAAAGCTCATAATTTTCTTATGCATTAGTATCTTTGCAATTCTTGTCATATCTAAACTACTTCAACCTTAATTTAGTGGTTTTTGTTCTTATTTTCCCTTGAACAACCAGGCTAATAGTTTTTCTACTTTTTTATTACTCTTTTTAAAAACATGTTTTGGTTGATTTTTTCTATTGAATCGTTGTTTTCTTCTATTAATTGATTGATACATTTAACTTTACTTTTTTTCTTTTTAATTTATCTTTTATTGTTATACTTTAAAACTTTTAAAATTGTCTGCTTATTAGTTTTTATCCTTTTCTCTTTTGTAATATGAGAACTTTAAAACTCTAAATTTTTCTGTAGATACTGTTCTTATTATGTAAGTTATTATCTTTTAGATGTAAAATCTAATTTCAGTTTAATTAATTTCATATATTTCCATCATTATTTCTTCTGAGACCCATGAGTTATTTAATAGTGATTTTTAAAAATCTCTAAATGTATGATGTTTTAAAATTTTTATCTTTTTGACTTAATAGAATTGTGATCAGAATATATGATTAGAATGGTAACAATTCTTTGAATTTTTCAATTTTTGTAAATGTGTCAGGTTTCTTTGAGAAAATTTAAATTTTATGCTTGTTGAGTGTAGTTAGATCAAGATGGTTAATAATGTTGGCATTTCCCACTACTCCAGGAAAACCAGGGTTAGTAGACATCTAACATGAAGGGAAAATAGGTTGAATGGAGGTAGAAGGTGGCTCACAGCAAAAAACCAATCAAGTTTTTTTTTTTTTAAAGTTTTATTTTTATTTTTATTGATTTCAGAGAGGAAGGAGAGGGAGAGAGAGACAGAAACATCAAAGATGAGGGAGAATCATTGATCGACTGCCTCCTGCACACCCCACGCTGGGGATTGCGCCCGCACCAGGGCATATGCCCCATGGGGAATTGAACCATGACCTCCTGGTTCATAGGCTGATGCTCAACCACTGAGCAACATCAGCTGGGCTGTTGTTTTAAATACAGTAAAATAGAGTTTCTAGTATTTTATTTTAAAAAATAAAATAGGCTTCAAGTTGAGTTATTTGCTCTCAAATAAGACCACAAATATGTATAGTACATATGTAAGTTACAATGCGAGACATAGACTTTAATAAAATAATAATAGCATACTATTGTACACCATATTCTATTATTTTAGGAATTTCTAGAGATTATTTTACTCATTTCTCTTAACAAATAAATGAGGTCAAAATTATTATTCCTTTTACAGATGATACTTACTTAGTATGAATTCAGCAACTTGTACAACTTAACCCAGCTAGTCAGGGATAAAGAATTAGAATTGCCTCTGGTCCAACCTCGAGGCCCTGCTCCAAACCATTACCCACATCTGCCAAGTGCTTGCTAGGCTCTGTGGGTAACACAAAAGAGGGGTGAGATTTGTTCTTGCTGTCAGTGACCTTGTAATCTCATTAGGAACACATGTCTCATGTGCTAAGATAATTAGAAAATGGTACCAGTTAGTGAAATAATAAAATTCTAACATGAAATTTACATGGTGCAATGCAGGTCTTAAGAGATTGTCAGAGAGGAGAGGCCATTATTACCTGCAGTTGTTAGAAAGGTGAGTTTCAGGAAAGGTGAGATTTGAAATGGAACTATAAATACTGATAGGATCATATAAGTGGAGGAAATACGTTTATCTGGACTGTTCAACTGAATGAAGCATTGGTTTATATATTTTATATAACTGTAGCAGGTAGACTGAAAATGTGGTAGGATTTTATTTAGTAGAGAAAAGAGGAGAGGGTCATCTTGGTTAAGAGTGCAATGAATAGGAACAGCTATAGAGTCTGTGGAGGGGGAAATAGGAGTGGAGGGGGTAATGAGACCTGTGGGAGGCACATTTGAATGGGTTAGGTGGTGTCAAGGCTTTGATTTGGACTTGGTCTAAGGGAAAATGGAAAACATTTGTGATTTTCTTTTGTTCATAGGGAAATGATACAGACAATAATCTCCCTCACTTCTAAATTCTAGAGGATTGGAAATAATATCGAGGAAAAAAAACCAAGTTCTACTATCTCCCATCTCTAATACATTCCATTGCTTCCTAATCCTCAAAGACTGGAAGATTTAATTTTGCTTTGACTTTAATCTCTTTTGTTGGCTTTTAAGTCCATGTCCTCTGTTGTCTTTCCTCCATGAAAATGGAAAATCAATTGCAATATTTTTCAATATAGTCATAGTTTAATTTTTAATCTATTCTTAATGGCATTATTGGAAACTATAGTTTTATTTATCATAGTAATAGAAATCTGATCATTCTTATCACCTGACCTAATTTTTCCTTTTTGAAGAAGAGTTGAGTAATACACATACCACATATCACTTTTATGAAAATAACAATATGTCAAACTGACTCGGCTTCCTGTGGATTGATTCAGTTGACTGAATTTTATACATTTCAGAAAACCAGTTATTTTGGTGACATGCAAATGCAGCCTGAATTTTGGACTCAGAAATGCTGAGATGAGGAAAGACTTCTGAAAGCTGGGAGGCCTAGTCAAGCATCTGCTTCCAGTGTTAAGCTTATGAGGATCTGGTCCAGATAAAACTATGTGCTGTTGTGATGAGAGTAATTCTGACACACACTAAGATGACAAAATAATAGTTGATTTTATGATTCCTGGTATTAATCAGAGTTAATTATGGGCTTCTGATTGGTCAGCATTAAAAGGGCCATGCCAAAGTGAATGGACATAAAAGGAATTTCTCCAACTCCTGACTTCTTAACATAGAAGTGAACCTCAAGAACACAGTCTATATATAGGCTGGTTTGCATTCAGTAGGAATCGATAAGCACATGTATATTTCAGTCGGTTCTTTTGTGCTGGAGAAATTCTGTCTTCCTAAACTTTGATGGGTTTTTAGAAGTAAACAACAACAAAAATGCAAATCTCAAATTTGAAAATAGCATGTGTAAAAATGCTATTATCAGATCGTAAGTAGAATGATATTAAAATTTATGTTTTCTGTCCAGATTCTGCACCTGATGTCATCTGCAGGGGCCAGACTGAAATAAAACAAACTTGAACGCCTTCCCACAATGCTGCAATAGTAAAGGAGGGTCACTAACATTATTTTTTTTCTTTAAATGCTGATATTAAGCTTTTCTTGACATTGCACCTCATATTGCTGGGTATTTTAAGTTGTTTATCTGGAATCTGACACACTTTAACCTACATAATTCTGGTGATAATTGCTGAATTTCCAAACTAAAAGGAAAACTGGCACAATACTAGATAATATCAGAGTTTATTATTTGTGAAGTGCCAATTTTCTGTAATTAAGGGAAATTGCTAATTATCACTGGAACTGTTCATTAATATTTAATATTAAAGATAAAAATTAATAGAAATGCTTTTTTAGTGGCTAAAATTTTTGGAAGACACCTGCTGTCATCCCTTTGATGAATCCAACTCTTCGCATCTTAACAAACAACTGGGCAGTTCTGAGGAAAGTGGAAGTAGCATTATTTTCCCAGAGGTTGTGATGGGAAGTTTAAAATGAAAGACTTAATACATCACTGAACTAGTACTTCCGGTGTTCAAGTGCAAATTGGGAGATTTCCATAGTTAATCACCTAAATACAGTGCCTTTTATGTAAGGCCAAAGTGGCCCTGGTTCACTAAATAAATGGCAGAGTCCTCTGCATTCATTTAGTGTTATGAAAAGAGGCATTTATTTATGTGCTTTGTCTACAGCAATACTAATTATCACTATTATATCCCATAATTTTAGGAATATGATAAGATAAGAGCAACAGCGTTTAAAATGAGCTAGCATGTTCAAAGTTTAGAGAATGTTTATCACAGACAGCCTTTTAAGTCTTATTTCTAAGCATGGTCTTTGACCCAGAATAAAAGTAAGAACAAATGTAAGTGATGTTTGAAAGCCCTGAAATCTAATAATTTTCTTTCCTTTTCAATAAAAGTTTAAAATATGTGCTCATTAACATAGGAAAATGTCAGAAAAATTATAAACATTTTTTTGCTAATGGGTGTAAAAAAAAGTCATTATGAGATAGTGAATTATTCATTTATTCAAAAAATATTTCCCTGAGCCTTTACCCTGAGAAAGATATTCAGACAATTGTAGGAAACTACTGGGTTGTTGGCCTAGATACTCTGGAAGGAAAGGAAACAAAGTTAGAAAAGAAAGCTGGTGATTCAGGGTCAGGATGCAGCTGAGATGAACTTCTCTACAGGGGGTTGACCAAGAAGACTGAGTGATTAAAGCAATGCCCATGGACTTAGGGTCAGGAAGAAGCTGAAATGGTCAGGGAACCAGGGAGGATAATTAACTGAAAAAGTGGAAAAGATGTCCTTGGTTGAATCAAGCCATGGACATCATTCAATTCAATTTAGTACAGAATTGATTGAGTCCTTACTAGGTGTTGAATAAAGTCCACCCATAATTTTGAAAACTTAAGAAAGAAAAATTGGTGAATGCACATGATTTTACTGGTGATGCCAAATATTCTCTCTTCTTTGTATTGGATAATGGTACTGATGATTAAAAGTCATAGCTAGTGAACATCAGTGCTTGCAATTTAAGTCTTCAAGAGCATGAGGAGATGTTATAGTGGGAAGGGATCTTAGATATAATGCAATCTAACCTGTTACCTCAGGATGAAATTCCAAAAGCATTTACTCTAGGAGACAAAATCCTTAAAAGGATCCCATTGGATTATTGAAGGAAAAGTGGTTGGCAGTGACTCTGTCATTCTAGCCTGGAAGCTGCTGTCTGGAGAAACAGCCCTCAGGACCTTCCTTATCTGATAGAGTTTCCAGCACTGTTGTCCTAGCTTAGCCCCTTTGGGATCAAGTTCTAGTCTGACAATATCTTTTCTAATACCTGACACTCAGAAATTAATGAAATTTGCAGATGTGTCCTGATCAGGAAGAGTCCAGTGAATGTTGCTGAGGTTATTTCACTTCAACTCAAACTTTTCAGGACTTCTGAGGATGTCTAGCTCAAAAAAGCCCATAGGGGTCACTCTATCAGTCAAACAGAGTTCTTAGCTTAAGCAACAGAAACATATTGTGGCTGACATATGAAAAAAAATTATTAAAAAGATATTGGGTAGCTTACAAAATCTCCATCAGGACCAGAGAACTAGGCTCAGAGGGTTTAAAAAAATATATATTTTTATTGATTTCAGAGAGGAAGGAGAGGGAGAGAGAGATAGAAACATCAATGAGGAGAGAGAATCATTGATTGGCTGCCTCCTGCATGCCCCACACTGGGGATCTAGCTCACTACTTGGCATGTGGCCTGACTGGGAATTGGACCCTGACCTCCTGGTTCTTAGGTTGCTGCTTAACCACTGAGCAACACTGGCTGGGCAAGGCTCAGAGTTTATGCACTCAGGAATGGAGCCTGAAGTCATGTTTCAGGGTGGTGCCTGGTGGAGAGACCACTGTCCCTGGCACTGGGCCCTCGAGCTTTAATTGGCATAACACAGAATTTGAAGCCTGGTGCTGCCCCTAGAATCACAGCCGCCACTGCCTGGATGCTGCAGAATGGCTGGCTAATGCTTCCTATCGAAGCTCTAGGTGTGGCCAGGACTCGTGTACCCGCCATGGTTACGAGAATGGCCCACTGTGCTAAATAAGGGGTGGCTTCTCTAAACCTATGCAGAACGTTCTGAAGCTGAGCAGCCAAGTCTAACAACATGGCCTTCTGGGCCCTCTTACTAAGACTCCCTCCAAATCTTTTCTAAGGTATCTTGTGGTAGGTTAGGAATTCAATGTTTTAGTTTCTAAGTAATACTTTTTCTTGCAAGGTTCCATCCTGACTGCCTGCAGGAGTACGAATATCAGGAACGCTGTTTTTAAAAATAAATAGGTGATCATGACAACACAGTATTTAAGAGTTACTAGGGTTAGCCTCAGTGGGTAACCCGAGGGCATCTTTGTTTCGCGTGCTCAGACATCCCTGGCGTTCGCCGAGGAGAACGTGGAAGTGTCATGGGTTGTACAGCATTACATTGCAGAACTTCATTTGAGAGATGAGAGTTAGCAACGTCTCCTCATCACCCCCCCACCCCACCCTGCATGCTTAGACCCACGGAACAAAATAGAATGGTAGGCAATAGGGGATATGCTGAGTCATGCAGCTTCTTTCCAGCACCATCATAGATCGGTAACGATGGCCCTAGAATAGCCATACTACGGAATTCACTGAGCTCTCCTTGTGCTGTGAGACAGCATCCGAGTGCTTTCCATGCACGCACTTATGCAGTCTTCACAGCAGCCCTAGGAGGAAAGACAGCTTTCATCCTGCTTTGCAAGTGAGGACATGGACTCAGGGAGCGTAAGTTACCCATCTGGTTCCATCCCTTGTAGGTGGCCAGGGCCAGGCTGGAAGCCAGGCAGTCTGACCCACTCCCCGTTAGAAAACAAACACAGCGACCCCCGCAGGGCTCTCTGTGGTGGTCAGGGGGACCGTCCCTGCAGTGAGCAGGCTTTTGCGCTGGTGGTTGCCACCTCTCAGCCGAAATGAGAAGCCATTTTACTGCCACCGGCACAGAAAATTATGCTGAGTTTTGTTTTTGTTTTTTTCTCTCATCCTAATCCCAAATGCAGGGAGCACCGTGACTACCTGGTGTGAAAAATATTCTCAGCATTTTAGCTGATAATTCTCATGGAGCTCTGATGCCTTTTGTGACTTTGTTTAGATTCGTTTAGTGTTCCACGCATAAACTGCTGAAATCTTTCACATACAACCTTCCTATTGCCTATTAATTAGAACGGGCCTAATTGCACCGGCGTTTCAGAATTAAGTCAATATAGTTACAGGGTAGAATTCCCTGGGGGGGAAATTTATTTATAGGAAGCAAGTGATGTTCAAAACAACAGAAGCAGCAAACAATAAAACTCCCCATAACATCTACACCCCGCCCGCAATCTCCCTAAATCATTTGAGGATAAAACTCCATTTTCTAGCTGCAGATTAAAATGCACCCGATGCTAAGCTTCCTTCCACATCCCTACAAGAGCTGTGAAGTCCTGGAAGTTTTCTCTCTGTGTCTTTAGCCCCCTCTTTTAAAAACTTATTTCTCCTTCCCCTGCAGGAGGTAGCCAGTACCCTCCTCCTCCAGTTTTCAGTCAAAACTGAAAAAGATCACACATCCATCTTTTCCATCTGATGGGTTGTTCTATTTTTTATTTCACTGACTAACCATTACCTCATCCAAGCATTTGCATTTGAGGTCATCTCAGCTCTCAGTGTCTAAAGGAATGTCAGCTAGTGACAAAGGCTGGGGAATTTTGAGGCAAGGCAGGACGAACTGAAATCACTTTTCGGTCGGGAAGGTAGGCTTGATTTTACATTTTGGGTCACGTTGCAATTGGCCAGTGGGAAGGTTCAGAACCTTTCTCCTTTACCTTCCAGGGGACAATGAGGCAGTCGGCAGAGACAGACAAAGACTTGGTCCTGGGTTGCTGGTGGATCTGGGGTCTTGGTTCCCTGTGTCCTCACTGGCCTCCCCCAGGCCCATGCCCTTCACAGGGCCCATCTTCATGTCCTTGCCTGAGTCTGTCTCCTCATTTGCCACTGCTCCCCCACCTCAGCCATCCCTCTGATTCTTCCTCCCTTTCACCAAAAATAGTCCGAAGTATATATATGCTGACTGCCATCAAAGGTTATTTTGGTTAATGGTAGGAAGTTCCAGACACATAATTCATTAGTGGATGCATAAATATATCCAATGCTGCTTATCTACAAACATCCTCATACCGCAATCTCTGGCCTATATTTCAAGTCTCGTTAGCTCTTTACTCCCTGGAGTTCTGAGTCAGGCTTTTTGTAGTTCGCAGAACCTAGATTTGTGAGCCACCGTGTAGAATAAATAGCATTTCTGCTGCTACCAGGAGTCTTGGAGTCAGTGCCCATGGTCTTGGCTGTTGGTGCCATCACTTTCTGATGATAAATGTTTTATGGAATTCGCGTTCATCTGAGGGCTCAATTTCCTCATCTCTAAAATGAGAGGGTTGGATGTGTTCCTAGTTTTTTAACATTTATTTGTAATTAGTGGCATGTCTTTTGATCTTTTATTCCCAATGAGAGCTTTTAAAGAAGTTAAATCTTATCTTACAACCTCAAAGGAGATATTTTGTTTTATTATGCTTCTGGATGAAGCTCACGCTAAGTGGGAAAAGAGGAAAGAGCAAAGGATACACAGCTTGGATCACATGATCCATTTCACGGTTCCCGATAGAGAGAAAATGAGCTGAGCAAAGGGGCAAAGGAAGAAGGGTCTGCTGGCTCACGTTGTGCTCCCAGCCCCTGAAGCACATGGCTAAAGCCCCGGGGACATCATTAATTTGTCCCGCTGTAGTCCTCCAGCCTCAGTGGCCAGCCTTGAAGAGATGGGGCCCTGTCCTACTACCAGTGCTGAGTGGCCTGGAAGAAATGGAGAGGGCAGTTAATACTGAAGGAACAAAGGAAGCTGTCTGTCTGTGGCAGACTGTTCCAGCAGATCGTGGCTGACCACGGGGACAGTGTGTGGTCCAGGGTTAGGTAGGATGCCATGAAAAAGCCACCGTTTCTCTGATTCTCTGAGAGTCAACCAAGTACAACACACAGTCTATCACTACGTTTTGTTGTTGGCTTTGTTTAACCTGGTCTCTCTTGCCTCTTCTTTTCCCCTTATATGGACCCAGGTTTGAAGGGTCAATTTGTTAAATGCACCTTCTTTTTCATCTCTTCATTTGTTTTCTCATGTCTCTCTTTTCTTTTCTTCTAGCTCTTAAGGTGTTTGTCGTGCGTCAACCCCCACCGGCCCAGGCTCAGTTCATAGAATGCCTAATTTTACCCACTGCCTTGGAGATGGGGCCAGGTTTCCTTAAAAAAGAAAAGAACCCCTTTACTGCCTGTTCATATCCCTAAGGCTTAAGTAATTTCAAAACCTATTGTTTGATGAAAGGTTGAAAGGTCATTTCTAATGACTAATACTAGTACACAAGGAAGAAACTGATTTTTCCCAAGTGAAATTCCTGGCAACCCATGAACTCTATGGAAAGAGGCAGACGTCCTCTCTCTGTGTTGACGGCGGTACCACGTCTGCAAACTCGCATCCCAGAAAAGACTTTGTGCATAAATAGACTGTGTGTTAATAAAATAATATTTATGATTCAGCCTTTCCCCCCTTTTAAGTATCAAGCTGCATCCTGGAGGAACAAAAATAAAAGAAGTTGATGTCTACTATGTAACTATTGCGGGGAAATTTGCTCCACTGTTATTTGGATGTAATTGGCACTGAGCACCACAATGCACTTGTAATTGGGTCTGTACTTGTTCACTTCAAGGGTCCCATGCTATTTCTACTTGAGCCCATTTTTTTGATACCGTTCAGCTCAGCAGTGCCAGCTAACTCTTGTTATGCAGTTGAAAAACTGTGGCCATTAAAAATAGGATACGGTGTGATTTTGTTTTGCAGCGCTGCATGGAAAATCAGCTGCTGTTCATAACAGCTCTGTGGTTGGTTGATTTAAAGCAGGGGGGTGACTTGGAATTGACAAGCAGACAGTTTGTGAAAAGGGATATTGTATCTTTAAGGCTTTCTGACTGATTGTGTTTAACTGCGCCACGCAGCAGGCAGTAATTAGGCTGTAGCTTCACTGAGAGGCTTAAAGCACCAGCTCTGGTTCTCCCTCCTACAGAATTTTTTTTTTAAAGCACAAACATTTTTGGGGGGTTTGGGGGGCATTTGAATACATGATAATTGTTTGAAACTGTGAGTGAGTGTGTGAGTGAGCAAATGAAGGACGGACCCGAGAGGCTTCCTGTTAAGTGTCTCTGGGGACCACCCTGTGGCCCTGGGCCCTTGGGAGACCAGGCGGTCACCCCGGGAAGCAGTGAGAATCATGATAGGGGCACAGGACGTGACTGCTGGAGAAGGTCAAGGTGCTGTTGAAGCGAAAGGAAGGCAGCTCTTCTAACGTGACATGGTTTCTTCTGGCCCATTTCACAATATTAATGAGGCCAGTTGAAGTATGCTTCTAAGATTAATAAACAGAATGCCTAATAATTTTTATCTAGGGAAAAGAGAAATGTTCCTTTAGTTAAGCTCTTAAGTAGAAAAGAGAATATGGTATAGAAGTCAATCAAATAAGTCATTAACTTAAGAAGTCGTTTCCATCCACCACTCTTCCTTCCTCACTACCTCCACCAACCCCTTAAAATGCCCCATTGCTGTTTTGGGAAGTGGTGACCATTGCCAATTTGTTATTATTTGATAGAAACTGAGTTTCAAGTTTTCCAGGCATTTGTTATCACAGAGGAGCAGTTGGATTGATCTTATATTGACCTTATAATAAATGAATGTTCAATTACTGTTGGGTTGACCATAGTACCTGTCTTTTTTCATTGTTAACCAGGCAACAGTGGCTGAATCCCAACTGTATGCAAGATGCTGGGTGTTGGGAGAGATGAAAATTGTTCTGAAATGCAATTGTGATTATTCCTGACACAATGTCCAAACTTTTTATCCTTTTGCTAATTAATTATATGAGTGAGTTATTCCATATAGATTTGGATACAACTCCATTCTTAAATTGGTATGTTTTTCTTTTTCCTAAGTAATTGCATTCCTAAGGTTTTTCTTAACTATAAATATCTTTACTTATCCATTCTACCACTTCTGTAGATTACAACTGTATATGGATCATAGACATTTTTGGTTTTAAATAATAGCTCCTCATATTTGTGGATCACTTCAGGGTTTTTGACATGTTTTACATCACATTATGATGTCATTTGGGTCTCCCTCCACGATCCTCAGAGTTGCTGGGTAGGTGATATCATCACTTTTAGATGCGCAGGAGCTGGGCAGTACAAGGGGCTGAGATTAGGAATCAGATTTGTTGGACTCTGCTCTTCTCACATAACACGATCATATATTCAATCCCAGAATGACACATCTTCTAATTCAAGAGTAGTGGAAACATTCTGGTATAACTTTATGATGTTATAACATGGATAAAAAGTCAAATGTAGGCAAACAGAAAGGGATTCTCAATGTAAAAATTTGCTTCTACCAGTCTTAAGCCAATCTTCGTCTTTTCTCTATAAAGTTTCAAACATTCAGAAACATGTTTTATCTTGGTGTTGAAGATACATTAGTTTAATCTGTAGCCCAAGTTGCACTGATGTGTTTATCTTTCTCAACATGCTTTGTCCTAAGGTTAGTGCTTCTTTGAAATATTTGTTTTAAATAAATTATAAATGTGTATCAAAGTCGATTTGCTATTAGCATAAACTCATTCAAATGATATCACATTATTGCTTTGAAAGAAGCAAAGATGAATTCCATTCTATATTCCAAATTTCAAATGTGTGTGTGTTTACTTCTATATAGATCTATGTCTAAATGTCGAGGTCAATATTTCTACAAATTTCTAAGGTTGGTTCATTTTGTAGTGTTGACAAATGCTCCCTAGAATTAGAATGTACAGAAGATCAAAGATTAAATTGCAGCCTCCCCCCACCCAAAGTGACAATGAGCCTAATTCACTGTCAGTTAATGCCAGGTGTTTCTCCCCCTAGTATTAAGTTCTTCAAAACAGTGGCTGTATAGGACACTATTCAGAGAGGCTTAGCGCTGAGGAGAAAATGATTACATTAACACGAATGTTATGAATAATTCATGACATCACATTTTGTAATCCTGGTGTTAAGCATAAAACCAGTGGTTTATTTTTCAGCAAAATGTTTTTGTATCATTTTAGATAGTGCATAATGCAAAACAATAACTGCATACATAATGCAGAAGGATGGTAGTGAATAGGGTCCTTAATAGTGCTTGCAGCATCATCTGGGGCATGATCACAATAAACACATTTTGAACCAATGCCCATGGGTGCCCAGCGCTTGCTGGAATCTTTTGAGTCCAATAGAGTGGCTGCCTTTTAATTTGTTTTTGAATATTACATCTGACCTTTATGATGGATCTGAAAGTCAGTCCTTGTATATTGCTAAACCTACAAATGCTTTTGTCCCCTTTTCCATTCAGTTTACTAGGAGGGTGATTCTATTGGGGGTAAATAGCTAATTTTAAAAATGACGTTTGCTTTTCCAAGATGAAGTTGGAAATACTAGGAAAATCCATGAAGTCTGAACTTACATTAATCGATAAAGGACTTAAATATTCTTGGATAAAATGCCATTTATTTAGCAATTCATCCAGGTACCTATTAGAAATGGCACTTATATCTCAGGACGAAATACATGATTCCTTGTTTTATTTGAATCGTCTACCTATTTTGTAGAGAAAACATCTTTTCTTTATAATTATTAAAGGGCATTGAAGGTGGCCTTGCAACTGTCATGAAGCAGTTTCCAGGTCATACACAGTGTAGAAACACTCTAACATGAGTCTGATTATTCTGATTTCAGGCTGAAGTAATTGTGTACCTGGACCATCTGTGGCTGCCTTTCCCAGCACCTTTTTGTGGACAGCTCCAGGGCACTCTCTGGAAGCCAGAATGGACTCCTGCTGATTTCACCCACATATTTGTCTTGAATGAAAGAATGGTGTATGCCAGTGGATTGCAAAGCTTTTCACAAAACATCTCCACATTGGAAGTCTCAAGAGTTTATGCCAAGCATTTGTATTACTTACAACCAATTAAATATACTACCCATGTTTTACAACATGAACACATCTGCTGATAATGTTGTAACCTGTATTACTACTTATTTGAAACAATACATTAGCATTTAATGGCTGGTCAGTAATCTTGAAACCCTGACCTATTTATAATAAATATTAATGATCATGCTTATAGAAAAGTGTGCTTTTAAACATTTCTTCACAAAAGGATAATTTGGAAACAAGTTAGAATGCTTTGCTTCAATGTATTTATTTACTATGATACCAAGAATATTGTTTAAATTCCTATTTTGAAGGTTTTAAGCAGATCAACAAATGGGTAGATTATGATAATGTTGTTAGGAAAAAAAATTAACAGATGTAGTATTTAGAAGTAAACTATAAAGTTTTGTTAAGAAAGTTTAATGGGGGGGGGGAAAAAAACTTGACCCAATTAAAAGGAGTGGAAATCAGAACGCTGCATTGGATTTGAAAATAGAAATGCTGAGATGCATGATACACAGTATCTGCTTTTCTTCTGTGAAGCCATATAAATTACCCAGATCGAACTGAAAGCTGAATTCAGCTTCGTAAAGGAACTGATAGTCTTCTGAGAAGTGCAAATCCCATGTAATTGTCCAAAAGTCTAATGCATTTAAAACTATGCCACAGTTGGATAGTGACAAAAGTTGCTATCCTTTTCCAACCCCCTTCTTATTTCTACAGTCCCCTATAAAGTTACCAAGTTTTGATGACAAAGTGATCACTCGATCACTGGCAACCTGCTCATCCTGCCTTTGTCCCGATGCTATAGAATAGCTGCTTTATGAGCGGCCAAAGATTTCAGGTCCCCTCTCCCCCATTTCTTCTCATCTGGTATATGGAAACAGAACCTTTTTTTTTTTTTTTTTTTTTTTTTTTTTGGTATAGCCTATCAAAAACAAGTGAAGAACTGTGCTAGTATAACTCCAATTCAGAATACCTAGATGGGTGAAAAAATTGCTAAAATAAAAAATCTATTTATCCAATAGCAAATATTTTCATTATTTCCCTTTAATTTACAAACTATTCTATTCTGGATAAAACACAAGTTCCAATGCCAACTTGGCCACTTATCATCTGTGTGAATTTGGGAAAATTAGTGGGTAACTGAGAACCTCATTGGCCTGTGAAATGGGAATAGAGACATGATCTTGGGTTTCCTATGGAAAAATCAATGAAATAATGCACAGGAGAATATTGTGTAATACGTCAGAATGGAAATTATTTTTAGTTATTTAAATAATGCCTTTTGTCAGTTAGTAGGTTATTAAAATACTAGAGGCCCAGTGCACGAAATTCATGCACAGGTAGGGTCTCTAGGCCTGGCCGGTGATCAGGGCCCATCTGTGGGGCGACCAGCAGGGAGATTGGAGGGGCCCCCTGAAGGGCCCGCCCCACCACCCGCCGCCACAGCTGGTCAGGGCCAGCGGGCTAAAAACAGCTTCTGCATTGAGTGTCTGCCCCCTGGTGGTCAGTGCGCATCATAGCGACCAGTTGTTTGGCCAGTCATTCTGCCGTTTGGTCGGTTTGCATATTAGGCTTTTATTATATAGGACTAGAGGCTCAGTGCACGAAATTCATGCACGGGGGTGTGTGTGTCCCTCAGCCCAGTCTGCACCCTCTCCAATCTGGGACCCCTACCAGGATCGGGCCTAAATGGGCAGTCAGACATCCCTCTCACAATCCAGGACTGCTGGCTCCCAACTGCTCGACTGCCTGCCTTCCTGATTGCCCCTAACTGCTTCTGCCTGCCAGCCTGATCACCCCCTAACCACTCCCCTGACAGCCTGATTGATGCCTAACTGCTCCCCTGCCAGCCCAATTGCCCCTAACTGCCCTCCCCTGCTGGCCTGGTCACTCCTAACTGCCCTCCCCTGCAGGCCTGGTCACCCCTAACTGCCCTCCCCTGCCGACCCGGTCACCCCTAACTGCCCTCCCCTGCCAGCCTCATCGCCCCTAACTGCTTTCCCCTGCTGGTCTCGTCCCCCCACCCCCAACTGCCTTCCCCTGCAGGCCTGGTCCCCCCCCCCAACTGCCCTCCCCTGCAGGTCTGGTCACCCCTAACTGCCCTTCCCTGCAGTCCTGGATCCCCCACAACTGCCCTTCCCTGCAGGCCTGGTCCCCCACAACTGCTCTCTCCTGTAGGCCTGGGTCCCCCGCAACTGCCCTTCTCTGCAGGCTTGAATGCCCCCAACTTCCCTCCCTTGCAGGCCTGGTCCCTCCCAACTGCCCTCTCCTGCTGGCCATCTTGTGGCGGCCATCTTGTGTCCACATGGGGGCAACCATCTTTGACCACATGGGGGCAGCCATCTTGTATGTTGGAGTGACAGTCAGTTTGCATATTACTCTTTTATTAAATAGGATAGAGGCCTGGTGCACGGGTGGCGGCTGGCTGGTTTGCCCTGAAGGGTGTCCTGGATCAGGGTGGGGGTTCCCTTGGGGCATGGGGCAGCCTGGGCGAGGGGCCTGTGGTGGTTTGCAGGCCAGCCACGCCCCCTGGCGACCCAAGTGGAGGCCCTGGTATCTGGGATTTATTTATCTTCTACAATTGAAACTTTGTAGCCTGGAGCAGAGGCCAGGGCAGGCCAGGGCAGTTGGGAAGTTTGTCTTCCTCCATTGCTGGGGGCAACCCAAGCCTCCAGCTGGCTCCAGCTCCATGGCTGCTGCCATCTTGGTTGGGTTAATTTGCATACTCACTCCTGATTGGCTTGTGGGCGTGGCTTGTGGGCATAGCAGAGTTATGGTCAATTTGCATGTTTCTCTTTTATTAGATAGGATACTTTATATTTTATTATTTTTTAAAAGTATATTTTTATTGATTTCAGATAGGAAGGGAGAGGGAGAGAGAGAGATTGAAACATCAATGATGAGAGAGAATCATTGATGGGCTGCCTCCTGCACGACCCCTACTAGGGTTTGAGCCCACAACCCAGACATGTGCCCTTGACCAGAATCAAACCCTGGACCCTTCAGTTCTCAGGCCAATGCTCTATCCACTGAGCCAAACTGGCTAGGGCTAAAATATACTTTAAAAATTAAATTAATTCAAAAGGCAAAAAATAACCACCCCAAAACATTAGGAGGTGCATCTATATCTTTAAGCAATCTTTTAAGCAATTTAAATTCGTGATGTGGGCTTTCATGTGTGTCTTGCTTTCTCACACTTAAATGCATAACCTTGAAATTAATAAAATTTGCTGAATTGGCTCTTTCCCGAGCTCCTCAGAACATATGTCAATGGAGCAATAGAGAATTAGCTGTAGCAAAGAAAGATAGTTTTGTGGAAGCTTGTTCAATAATTAATCTGCTGAGTAACTGTATGAATATTTGATAAATATTTAGTCAACTATGTGCATTATGCAGCAATGGTTGCATACTAAAGAATTTGCAAAGGCAAAAACTGCCAGTCACAGGCATCAAAGACCTGGAGGTTTCAAGCTCACAAACCGGAGATGTGCAAATTATTCCACATAATATCAATCCAGAACTATAAATCCATGACTATCCATACGATGCTATTCTGGGAGGGTGATAGGAGACCATTACCTTGTGCTTCACTGTTCTTTTAAAGTGTATATGGCATAACATTTTAATTTAATAGGTGCTCACCTGCTCACCTGTGTGAGGTAAAATATTCTGATGCACACATGCAATGGAATTAACGACCCTGTGTCCTCCTGAAATCCATACTCTAGTGTTAGAACAGCATTGGTGAGTGATCCACTGCTATACGCAATGGAATCAGAACTTGCTGCAGCACCTGGGGACTGGGCATTTGAATTCAACTTAATAAACAGCTATTAATTGCCTAAGATATTCAACGCTCTGTGCATAAAGAGGAGGGAATCTAACATGTGTGAATCTTCTGAGTGCAGAAAATGTAAAAAGTAAATCTGTGTAGTCAAAATAAGTAAATAAAAAAAACAACAAGATACTGCTCTCTGATTTCTGGAAATATATTTTGTAGTTAGAATTGGAAAGTTTCGATTTTCCTCTCTAGTTAATCACTCATAAATTGTGTTCTGACATGAATTCTTAGTGAAATCCTCACAAATCCTAAAAAAACCCTCTAGCGAGTTCATGATCTCCTTTTATAGTGTCCACAGGCCACCCCTCAGGAAGTGCCAGGTACTGGGCCTTCATAGGTCTGAGTAGCTAGAAACAGAAGGTGAGAGTGGCTGCTCTCCTTGGCACCCCCTGCTGGCCAGAGTAGCACTAATGATGGCTCCAGAGAGGCCTCATCTTCTCTCTTCCAGCCCATATGAACCGTTGCCATGGCAGCCACAGCATTAAAAAGGAAGGGAGCCCAGGGGTTGCAGCTTGTGGAAGAAAGAGATGACCCCAAATGAGGCGCTGGAATGAAATGCCTCTAGTATTTGCCTCTAACAAAAGATTGATCTTGCAGGGAACTGTTCTACCTGGATATATTCACAGGAACCATGTTCTATTCCTTAATTACTCTCCCTTGTCTATACCACTGTACTTCAATTCTATTTCCCTATTATGCTCCGTTTTCACACATGACCAGTAAAATAAAAATACACTGAACAAAGGCAAACAAAGAGACAGCACAAAATGTTTTTTTACACTAATAGAAGCAATTTATGGATTGATATTATTATGATGGTAATGCTTCTCAAACTGATCTATAGATACAATGCAACCCCTATCAGAATCTCATCTGGTTTCTTTGTAGAAATTGACAAGCTGATTTCTAAAATTCGCTATATAGAAAATTCATATAGAATTGCAATGGAATCATAATAATCCAAACAAGCTTTGGAAAAAGAAGACAAAACTGGAGAACTCACACCTCCTGATTTCAAAACCTATCCACAAAATAATGTAATCAAGACTGTGGTATTGGCACAAAGATAGACATAAAGATAGATGGATTAGAATTAAGAACCTAGAAATAAAACCATGTGTCCATGGACAACTAATTTTCAACAAGGGTGGCAAAACCATTGAATGGTCAAGAAATAGTCTTTTGAACAAATGGATAGCTACATGAAAAAGAATAAAGTCAGACCCTTACCTCACACCATACATAAAAAGCAATTCATAATAAATCAAACACTCAAATGTAATAGCTAAAACCTTAAAACTCTTGGAATAAAATGTAGGAGTTAAAATTTATGACCTTGGGTTTGGCAATGAACTTTCATATGAGCAATAAAAGAAAATAAAAAGATAAATTGGACAACATCCAAATTAAAAGCATTTGTACTTCAAAGAACACAATCAATAAAATGAAAAGACAACCCCCAAAATAGGAGAAACTATTTATAAATCATATGTGTAATATTAGACTTATACAAGAATATGAAGACTCTTACAACTCAATTAAAAAAAAATGACCTGCCCTACCTAGTTTGTCTCAGTGGATAGAGCGTCAGCCTGTGGACTGAAGGGTCCCAGGTTTGATTCCAGGCAAAGCACATGCCCAGGTTGTGGGCTTGATCCCCAGTAGGGGCATTCAGGAGGCAGCCAATCAATGATTCTCTCTCCTCATTGATGTTTCTATCTCTCTCCCCCTCTCCCTTCCTGTCTGAAATCAATAAAAATAAATTTTAAAAAAAAACACAAAAAACAAATGACCCAATTAATATGGGCAAAGACAGACGTTTCTCCAATGGAGATATAAAAATGGCCAATAAGCACATGAGAACATGCTCAATAGCATTATATTCAAGGAAATGCAAATCAATACCACAATGAGAAATCACTTCTCATTGACTAGGATGGCTAAATATAAAATAATCAGATAAATATTGGTGAGGATGTGTAAAATTCAGAACACTCATACACTATATGTGGAAATGTAAAATGACGCAGTCACTTTGAAAAACACTGTGGTGATTCCTTAAGTGGTTAATATAGAGATACCACGTGACCCAGAAAGTCCACTCCCAATAAAAATGAAAGTGTATGTCCACACAAAACTTATACAAGAATGCTTATGGCAACATATTTATAATAGCTAAAGGTAGAAACAACCCAAATATGCATCAACTAATGAAATGTAGTATATCTATACGGTGGAATATTATTCAGCCATAAAAAAGAATGGGGTATTAATATATTCTACAGCATAAATGTACCTTGAAAATGTAGTGCTAAATAAAAGAAGGCAGTCATAAAAGACTACATATTATATGATTCCCTTTACATGAAATGTTCAGAAAAAGCAACTCTAAGGAGATACAAAGATTAGTGGTTGCTGAGGGCTGGAGGGAATGAAGATAGACAGGTGATATTACAGTTTCTTCTGAGATGATAAAAATGCTCTAAAATTGTCTGTGGTGATGTTTGCACATATCTGTGAATATGCTAAAAACCAATTAAAATACACATTTTAAATGTGTGAATTGTATGGTATTTAAATTATATCTCAATAAAACTGTTAAAAAATGAAGTGACTTTTACAATATTAGAATCAGTTTACATGGAGAGAGGACAAACTTGCATCCAAACTGTTGCCACCCCTTTCCACAGACTTCTTCCTTGGAGCTCTTGTTTAGGAGCAGCTGCCTCTTCTATTACCCATCCCAGGGGCTGAAATCCTTAGTCTCTTTTGAAGTTTCCAGATGCAAAGAGCTATCATTGGCATTTGACCCCTTCTTGTCTAAAGAACTCCTGGTTTCCTTGCTTTGGAGCTCTGTGCTTTCCAAGAAAACATTCGGTTTATTTAGCAAACTAATCTGAATGAGCAGATGAGAAAAGGCTAAAGCTCCTTATGGTTCGCACCCCTCAAAAACACACTACATTTTAAACATGGCTTCTCAAGGCTGTGTGACTAGAGCCTAGATGTTGTCTCCTGTGCCTGTCTAAAGAGGCAAGAAAAGTTACAAACACACTTTCGACGTCGTTCCATTGCAGCTAGGGATGAGGATGTGACACAGTATCTATGAGATGTACACTAAAGTGAGCTGGGGTTCAGGCTATGGTTTTGCTTTCCATGTATATATATATTGAAATTGAACCAGGGACCTTTCAGTCGTCAGGCCGATGCTCTATCCACTGAGCAAAACCAGCTAGGGCTATTTTTGCTTTCTTGATTGAAGGGGCACACACTGCTGGCATGGACAGCCCTTTTTCTTTACTCCTGTCTTGAATGTAGATGTGAGTGATGGCACTGTGCATCCACCTTGTGACTCTGCTCATGAGAATTACAGAGATACTGACTCTGACATCTGAGAACCACTGAAGCAATATTAATAGCCACCTGTCTTCAGATTTCTGGGTAAGAAAGAACTGATTTGCTTAAGCTCCTCTTAATCAGGTGTTCTGTAACTGGCAGGTCATAATAATACTTACTGATGACTCATCTTTTTTTTTATATTTAATGTCTATTTCAAAAGAGTAGTGGGGATTTTAGGTTTTATGTTGGAAGGAGAATTAGAATAGACAGAATAGTCGAAATATGTTTGGGGCAGATGGAGTCATATATAGAATACATAATGTAATATACTTTATATATGCATAGGCAATCATGGAATTATAATAGCTTTTCCCCTAATAATCTGAGCTACATAAATATACTCTATATGAGTGTAAGGAAGTAGAAAGAGGGCTGAACCTAGAGTTAAAAAGCTGGACCCAAATCCTGACTCTTTTCATTAGCCTCTATTACCTTTTCCTTACTATATCCCCAGCCTCTAAAATAGTGCTTGAAGAATAGTGGGTACTTGATCATTTTCTAAGAATAATGAATATGTGTATAATAGATATAGATGAAATCTCATTTAGATTTAAAAGAAAAGACATACTATACATACTACTCACAGAATCATAAACCCTCAGCTAGAAAGGGCAATTATAAATAAAAAAAACCCAGGGATTTGAAAATATAAGATATATTTTGTCATCATGGTCCAGTGTAAATGCTCATTCAAACGTAGACTGAGTTTGAGGAAGTCAGGGAGAAACACTGGGATGAAAGGTGACTGAATCCTGCAGCCTGATAGAGAAGAGCGGTTCTCCATGGTGACTGCACGTTGGACTCACCCAGGAAGATTGTTTAACACACAGATGCCGGTTCCATACTCATAGACATTCTGATTTAATTGGTCTATGATGAGGCCCAGGCACTGATATGCTTTGAAACTTCTCCACATTATTCTAATATGCAACCAAGGTTGAGTGTCACTGGCATAGAGAAAAAAATGACAGACTTTGGCAAAGATGCAGCTATGTTTGATAAATGATGGTTCACCTTCTGACTTAGTCGCCCTTGGGAGTTACTGTCTCTTCACTGCAGCTTCCCCACCGGTAGGATGAGGATGATACCTGCTTCCTAAATATGTGAAGATTCAGTGAGATGACCTAGGTAGCATTCTGAAAACAGTGGTTATTTAATATGTGTTCACTACTGTAGAACCCTCAGTGTGCTCCCTTTCGGTGCTTTGCTGCAGGTCAAAAGAAAAACCCCAGCCATTGGGACTGATGAGAGGGAGAAGCCACCCAGGAACAGGCTCTTAAGGCTGCTCTCTGCCTTTTGGTGGCATAACAGCATTATGAATAGTAGCACATTACTTTATGTAATCCTCGATTTTTAATTTTTTTTTCATTTTTTTTTTTTTGCTGGAAATACAGAATTCTCTCAATAAGCAAATATGGAAAAGAATAGAGGGGTCATCTGAGGCCAGTTGCATGTCATCTTGAGTCATCTGGTTAGAGGATGCTTATTTTTAGAGTTTTAGGAAACTAGCACACATTTTATTTTCATCTTCTGCAAGCTTTAGATCCTAGAATTCCATTAAAATTTTCCTGTTGGTAGCTAATATAGTGCCTGGCATGTAATCAATGCTCAAGAAATATACTTTTAATTGAACTGAGTTTTAAGATGTTCCTTTCCCCCCTTTGTTTGCCTCACTATTTCCACCCGGTGCTCTTCCAATATTTGCAGATAAAAGTTTTACTTGCAGTAAAAATCCAGGTGACTATTGATCATATTATCAATATTAGGTCTGTGACCCTTCACGCTTCAATATTAATTTTACTTTTTGGTCTCATTCAGTTGGTTCGTTAAAGCCTGGTTTGCCCACCCATTTTGTTCCTAGTTTTAGATAATCTGGCATGTATTCCTTCTTCCTTACTTATATTTTTGTATCTATATTATCACTAAAGCTCAAGATATCTCTGGGATTATCACCTATTTTCTCTGATTCCGTTTTTAGAATATAAAGTCCCCATTTCTAGGTCTGAAGTTCTCTTGGGACTCTCCAAACTCCCCTCTCCCCCAAGTCTTCACCTCTGGGAGTGTCAGCTCATTCTTCTCACAGTGGAACATTTATCTGTCCTTTTTTATTGGTGTCATCTCATGTGACTTCAAATGTGCTTAGTTTTCTCTTATTTTACACACAACTTATTTCAGCCTTGATGCCTACTTTGGACTATTGTTCTATTTTTCTCTTCTTGACATCCTATTATCTTTGTTCTCATTTTATTTTTGTGATTCCTTCTATTTTCCCCTTATTTTACTTCTTCCTTTTTCCGTAGAGGAATAAAAATCACAAGATTGAATTCTTATTTATTTACTGTTCTCTCTCCACATATTTTTATAAATTTATTTATTCTTATATGCCAAATATCATATTACATGTAGAGTTCAATTCTTATTTGTTCGTTCTCATTTACCTACTTTTATTTTGAAGCACAATATAATAACCATGCGCATGACTATAAGAAAAAAAAATAATGACTTTTTTCTTAAAATAATTTTCTGATGTTTAGTTCTACTATTATCTAATGGACTTCATCACAGCCTCCAATTATATGCCAACAATCAAGCTAGCTCTCTTACCCCCAAATCTATTTCTCCCAATACATCATTGTTCCCTTAGTGACTTTGCCTTGGTGGTTTGGACTCGCCCTTTATTTCTCTCTCTTCTCATATAATGTGTTCATCTCATTTCTCTTTCAGCATGCTCCTTCCTTTTCCCTCTCCATATGAACACTCTAGGATAAAACTTCTGTCTTTAGTAATATAAGAGTTTCCAACTGACATTTTAGCCAAAGTCTTCCCTGATTTTTGGCACATGATTTCCAATTGTCAAAACACAAGCTACATCTTCTATTCAAAGTCTTGTTAATGTCTTTCTATTACAATCTATATATATATAAAACCCTAATATGCAAATAGACTGATGGGTGGAACAACCAAACAACTGGTTGCTATGACATGTGCTGACCACCAGGGGGCACGTATGGAGCATGGCAGGCATCCGCAGTGGGATGGTGGAGCAGGTGAGCGGGGGGTGCTAGACCAAGGCCAGGCAATGGTCGCTGTCATCAGGGCGAGTCTCTGGTGGTTATTGAAAATTCTTTGCTCCTGCACACTGTGGTCCCGCCCATCGCTTGCACCTGCTGCTGGCACCCGGCACTGATCCTGATTGCTCAGTGCTGTCAGCGGGTGCGAGTGGAGGCTGCTGGCCCCTATTGCCCCTGAGGGCTTCTCCACCTCCTCTTGCTCCTGAGGGGCGATTTAGCAGCAGTCGCTGCTCACTCCCACTGATGGTGCCAGTCTCCCTTGCACCCACTGCTGGTGCCAGCCCCAATTGGAACTGTGGGCCGTGGGGAGAGGGGGATGGTGGGGGCATGGAGGATTGGCCGAGACCCACCCCTGTGCCCACCACAGCTTCGTGCAGTCTCACAGCCCACGAATTCCTTTCAAGGTGCACGAATTCGTACACTGGGCCCCTAGTACAATAATATTCAAACTCCTTAACCAACCAGTCAACACCCAGTAGTCAACTCTTTAACCAATTCAAACTCCTTAACCAACCAGTCAACTCCCTGCTTTGTGTCCATCTACGTAAACTATCCACTTCAGGTGATCATAATTTCCAGATCTGTCAAATATATTTCTTCATCTCTCTTCTGTGAGCTAAACCTAACATGCCTTAGAGTTCAGGTTGAAGTCCCTGATAATCCCAGCCCTGTAAGTACCCCACTCGCACATGAGTCACAGACCACTTGCTGGTTGGCACGCTGGTTTTCAGTAAGCACTTTTTATATTCAATGCTTTAGTATATGTGCAGTGCCTCTGGAACAGAATGTAAGCCACTTGCTGGTGGGGGACACATGTGTGCCCATAAATGCAACAATAGGTGGAATCTCAAAACTCTTCTTTCTATGAGCCAAGCAGTGAGACCCAAACAAACATTTGTTGATACTGGAGATGTTTCATTTTTTAACTCCAAGTAGCATAAAGATGAAACCTAAATTGTGATCATTGCTGATTAGCCTCTTGAAAGGACTGTTTTCCAGAGTGAACAATAATGAGTGTTTTACTGATGCACTGATAAAGTAAAAGAAAGAAGGAAAGTGAGAGAGAGATAACTATATTCTTTCTTTTTATGCTTAAATAGGAGAAACTAAAAAAAAATATATTTTGTGCTCCTCAAGCATAAGCAATATAGTATTTTAGTGAAATAATACATAGGGACTCAGAAAAATGAATACATTAAATACTTTGATCTTCTCTTGTGTAGTGATCCCATCTTATCTACTGTAAGAGTGACTCCTTTATTCCTTTATTTCTGTAGTCAGTGCTGCTCAGAACATTAGTGCTTATCCATACCTGGAAAGTGACAGTTAAAAGGCATACATTTGCCTATGTTAATTGTACATAGGAGAAAATTAGCCAAGAAGGGCACCGGAAAGAATAGCATAGGCGAGTACTTTTTGCTTATGGCAGCTGCTTAGCTGCCTGTCTCCTTCTCTCCCTACACTTTTCTCCCCAGAATGTCTTCTTTCAGTTGGATCAGAATCCATTTTCTCTTATCTGGCCCCACTCTGTTACACTCACTGGTACTTCCTAATCTGGGAGCAAGCCATCTATTTCGTTTTTGTGATTTCTCATAATTAAAGTGGAAAAAGAGCCACTGCCCAAGGGCCCCTGAGTAAAAACCCACAGAAACAATATTATCTTCCCACTTCACCCTTACCACTCCAAGGAGCCTGGCTGGTCCCTCCGACAAGGCCCTGGCGGTGCTGTCCTGGGGAACGGACACATGGGCTGGGGACAATGCCTGAGGCCCTCTGTGTGTGTGTGTGTCTGTGAGCCTGTCTTCCCCACTGACCCTCCTCCTCAAAAGAGCTGTTCTGTGCTCAAGGAAATCACAACTCACCATTGTCTTTTTCACCTTTCTTTGAAGCATCACAGCCCAGGAATTTATGCATTCCCTTGTTGACCAGACATTTTCTTCAGTGACAAAGGGGTGCAAATAAATATGAATCCTAGGACATTTCAGTTTGATGGGTAGTAATGGTACAGCTCCTGGATTTTTGTCACCAGGAGCTGCTTTTTTTTAAAACAGGAGAAAATAAAAATTTTAATACTTGTTCATGGGAAATCCGCATAAGAAAGAAGATTCCAAAGACAGTGAGACAACAGTAGGTATATTTGACATTTTGGGCAAAGGAGAAAAAGTGGGGGAGAATAGGGTCTTAGGTTTCAGAAGTGAGAAAAAGCGATTTGCAAGTGGCTGAGGAAGAGCGGGACACAGGCAGGTAAACTCTTGGTAGGTGACTCAGGAACAATGGGACAGAGTCGGAACCCAGTAAGCATGCTTCTGCTTGCTTGGAGGCTTCCTGTCCAGTGCTAAGGTGATTATGGTAAGGTTCCCTTCACAAAGCAGGTTTTTTCCCATCTTTTATTGGCTCTCTCCTCTGGGGTTTTAACATCCATCCATGAATGATGTCATCTTTTCCCCTATCACCCAAAAAGAAAATTTGAGCACTTTATGCTCACTGTGGGGGTGGAATGTAATTAATTCATAGTTTTACCATGCGGGGCCCTCACTAGACTTCATCTCTAGGAAATGAATGACAGCCCAGGTGGTACTATGCTTACTGCGTGAATGACTTTCTCTGCTTTCTTTGCCTAATCACCCTCATGACCTCCGTATCTGACCCCCATCTCACCGCCCTCTCCTGGATTCAGGAACTAAATGGTGATCTTTAGGTATCCTTAAAAAAAAACAAACACACACACACCAGGTTATGTTTGCTCTCAGAAGCTTTTATTGCCATTTTTAAGGCTTAGTAATCAACTGTATAAAATCTTGGCCCTAGTGTAACGGTTCTTATATAGTTCTTTGACTCATTTAGGAGTATTAATGTATTTTTTTTTCACAGATATATTTGGCTAGATGTTATCTATCTATCTATCTATCTATCTATCTATCTATCGACTTGCTTAGGTTAAAATGTATGAAAAAGCTCCATTGAGTTTTGGAGGGTGCTGGTGAATTGGGTGGAGTAACTAATTGATAATCATATGATGAAAGCATAAACAAGACACAAAACAAGATGTTTATTATTCAAGGTTAGTTTAATTTTTATGGGGAAGTAAAAAATATGCAGCTGTAGTTCAATTATTCTGGATAACCCACCCATACCTGGATATGAGCAGAGGACTAATTTTAATGTGAATTAAATGTAATCAATTTCAGGCTGCATACACATATGCAGTAATATATGCATGTGCTGATGAATGGAGTTTTAAAACTATCTGATTTGATTTACTCCTAATCGACTTTTAATTTTTTATTTAGTGGTAAATCCACTTTTCTCTAATGTTAATGCTGATGTAAGAGTTGGAAACAAAAGGCTTTTGATTGATTGTCTGTTTTGTAAAAGGAGTTTGAACTTCAACATGCAAATGTCCATATCTTTTGTTGCTCCTACAATCTGATGGATTCCTAATTGGCAAGAGCTGCTTGGACATTGGTGGCTTGGGCTTGTGTTACGAAGAAAGTGGTTACCTAACACGTGTTGTTGTTTTTTAATGTGGGCATACATTTAAAATTCTCATGGCTCTCCCTCTCCATCCCCCACCTCCCAAAGCAAAATGCACTTAGCTGTGAGCTGAAGAAAGCTGCGGCTGGAGCAGGCATCTAGATCACACAGGCATTAACATACACGGTCATTGTCTGGGCTGCTTCCCACCACAGCTTTATGTAATAAAACAAGCCACATCAAATAGGCAAGGCTGTAATATTAGGTAAAATCTAATTTCAGTTTGGTTATCATATAGTGTTCATTTCCCTCAGGGAGGGAAAAAATTAAATTTGTAAGCTTAAGATTCCAGCTGAAGCAGTGGAAGATATGAAAGGCTTCCCTCCGCCTTTTATTATTCACTTTATGAATTAGCTTTAGTTTACTTGTTTCCATCGGTGTAGACATATTTCTGAATACTATTAGCATAGCAATCAGGGCTGTTCTCAGGTTATTGAATGGTGTGTTGACTTCCGAAATAAATAGATATGCAGTGTGAAGGGCGAGCTGTCACTTTAGGAGAGCTTTCCTGGGCTAAATTAAAAGGCACTTCTAATTGAAAACTATAATAGCAGAAGGGTTAGAGAGACAATGAAACTGCTCGGTCCCTTTCAATTTCCACAGGATTCTGTTCGTGAACATAGGAGAAAAAGTAAAATGAAAATATTAAATTACAAATTGCAATTTAAGTAGCAATATTAAATTATACCTAAATGGCCAGAGTGCTGAGAAGCAATTTTAGATGCTTGATTTAAAGACTCTCAGTGCATTTGAGTTTTCGCTATTATATTCTGATTTATCTGTGTTATCACTTAACATATAATTCTGTGTTTACACCAGCAAATGTGTCTTTATCTATGAACTAAGAAATCGGTCCTGAAAGACTCCTGATCTTCCACTGTGTGCTCCCAAATCAGTGTTGTGTTAGTGTTTGTGTATCTTTTATTATACCTGAGGGGCTGCATTGGGGTTAGGGAACCTCAAAGTCCACAATTTTCTAAAAATCGAGATAATTATTCATGATTTTTCCAACTGAAATATTTTCAGAAATTAATAACCACAATTTAATTATGAATTTAAGTAATAGATGAAATTATTACCTATTTCAGTTACATGAATAGCTACCAGCTGTCTGAGTCTATATGTTTTGGTCCTTTAAGGGTTAACAATTGAGGCCTGTCTATAGCTCATTTCTATAGTAACAGCAAGACTGAGACTTTTTATGGGCACCTAATAATTAGAAAGTGCTAGAAGGTATAACAATATAATGAATCAAAACTGATAGACTTGTGGGTTTCCATAGAAACATGTATAATTATGATAATCGGTCCCTGGCGTACCCTCAGAATCGTATACATCCAGTTAAATGCAATAAACATTAGGCACTATTTAGTGAGCTGTGATGCAGATTAACAGTGTGAGATACAGGGAAGCTATGAATAAAATTGCTGTACAGTTTATCTCAAACTAATTTCCCAGATTGCTTTAATAGATGCAGTGTGTGGATGTGAAAAATTGGGAGTGTATTTTTGTTAGTGGTAAAGCTAACAAAGATAATATTTCAAAAAGTGGCTGACTGGTTGTTAATTTCAGTGCAGATCGAAATGGGCCGAGGCACGTTATTCAGTGTGGGATCCCAGACCCCTCAGAGCAAATAACGGATGGGGCCTCCCTTTGCTGATTTATTTCCAAAGTAAATTATAAATCTCTTTATGGCTGTCCATTTTTCTTTAACCATTTCCTCCCCTTCTCTTTTCTCCCCATTTTAGGGATACGTTCCTCAGCTCTGATCCAGGAACAGGCAACAACTCCTAGCTCTTTTGAATACCTACTTTTTATTGTTTTCCAGCTTCTAGATTTCAAATGTACTGGGCCTTATCACCGGCAAGGCCCAAGGCACGGCCAGAATTCCATTGTAAGGTGGGGCAAATAATTTTGTATCCATTGTGTGTGTGTGTGTGTGTGTGTGTGTAAGTGTGTAGGGACCGTGGGAGACAGTGTTATAGGATGTTAAATATTATTTTATTGGGTTTTCCCTGTTTCCTTATTGAGAAAGTATGGCACCAATTTGGAAGGTCCCAGACTGTTTTGGGGGGAATAAAAGGGCTGGGATAAGATGATGTGGGAATGGAGTGAGATGAGAATATTCTAGCCCATAAAATGAATGGAGAGAGAAGCTTCTAAGCCTGTGTGTGTGTGTGTGTGTGTGTGTGTGTGTGTGTGTGTGTGTGTGTGTAGGTCTGGATTACCTATCAATATTGTCCTCCTCTACTAATGCTCACGATAACCTCCCAAATTCATTTCACAAGAGAAATGTGACTTTCCCCAGAAGCCGGTGGGATGAGAAGGGAGATATACAGGTGTGAGATCTGAGAGCCCCTAGTCAAGAGTCGAGCTTCAGATGAAATTACACAAATGTGCTGCATTATCTCTTGTACTAACTTTAAAAGATAAAGTAAATGAAAAGCCTTTTGGGGGAGAAATGTTTTTTCCCAGCCAGCCTCAGAGCTTCTCTTAGACATGACAGTTTAGCTGGGTAGGTCTTTTCTTCTGACTTAGTGCCGCCACAGTATTCCTCCCAGGGGGGCCTTTCAGAGTGCGCGGTGTAGATCAAGCCTTTCTTCTCTCCTTTGTGACTGTGTTACTTTCTAATGCTGTAATGGTCTCTACAGGAGACTCTAGCTCCTGCCTGGCAGGAGTCACTGTGCTGAGGGGGTGGGGGTGGGGAAGGCGGCCATGTTTTCTCTACAGGCATAACTTGCCACTCGAATTTCTAGTATTTCTTGTCTTCCAAAGACGCTTGGAATACTTGCTGATTTCTCTCTCTCATCTATGGCAAAAATATATATTACTGGGATAGTAAACAAAAGCATGATATACAGTCTTTCTTCTTTTAAGTTCATTTCACATATTTTATCTTCTATTATAATCAAACTTTAGCATTCTTCTTCCTTCACAATTCAATTCAGTGACATTTGGCATATACCATTTATCCCAACATTTATGGTATTGTTCGACAATGTCTAAACAGTTTTATAGTTTGTTTTATATAACATATGTAAATATGTTAATGAATTATTCAACAAATAGACAGGCAGGATCTACTTAACAAGCACATACACACATGCACACATAACACACCTAAACACTTATGACATTATATTTGTAGTTTTGTACATGTATGAATGATAATTCAACTCAGGTTTCTTTTACAAGATTCCTACAGTACTTGTTATAGTAAATTATGAATATGTGCTACTAGGAAAAATATGATTCTGGTACTTTATCTTCACAATAAGCACTGATTTCTCTAGAGAAAAGTAAGAAAATATATTTCTGTTGGCAGAAGACATACTCATGCATATACTAGTATACTATATTGGTTGAATAAGAAGCTCGTATTAATATATTTAACAAATATTGATTAAATGTTGATTATATTCCAGGCACTATTAATCTTATATGGAACTGTAGAAGTATATATTATGATACTATCTATTCATGTATATATTTATTTATAAATAGCTGCCTGTGTTGTTGCCATCTATTTCAGTAAGAAATGCTGGAAACAGCTTTAAATAAAGCATTATTTTAACAAATATACAGAGTGCCCAGTATGTGATAGGAATATTTTCTTGTTGGTAGACATTCAGCATTGAGCAAAGTTCCTGCCCTTTTGTAGCTGGAAATTCCAATGGCAGAAAATAGAAAACAAACAAACAAATATGTATCAAGTATTTACAGTGGAGTATTTAAAAAGGAAGGAGCAAACTAACGTTTGTGGACTATCTAGCAGGTACTATGCTAAGCTGGATTTTTATCCGCCTCAGGGCATTTACTGTGTGTATTTGCCCTAACAGGTGGGCAGGTGTTGTTAGCTCTATTTCACAAGGAAGGAAGGTGAAATCTAGTGGCTAGTCCAAGGTCACTCGGCTGGTATGCTGGGAATGAAACTCAGCTCATGTTATTCCAAAGCCCATGCTCCATTAATGGCATTGTGCCTCTACATGTTAAGAACAAAGCATACTTCATATTTTCAGCAGCACACAGAAATGCACCTAGCTTTCTTTATGCTTTTTACAGCTCAAGAATTCTGTTTCTCTTCCAGAGGACAGAGCCTAACTCAACCACACACTGTTTTACTGGAGGGCTGCTCTCTCCCACAGCAGCGCACACACCTATTATTCTAGGCTTTCTTCTTCAAACCCTTGGGGATTTGTAAGGAAGGAAAACTTCCACATGGCGAATTCTCTGCTGCTTATTTTTAGTTGAGTACTATTTCTGTGAGGGTGCTTTTACATTTTCTCTTACACTGCATATTATGCCTTTAAAATGAAATGTTCTCTGTCCTGTAAAAACTATGAAGACTTGGACTATTGCCTATTTGAGGGTCCTAGTTCATTATTTTGGCTGAATTTACCAATGATTTTGATCAAAGAAAAGGATTTTGATTCTTTTCTAAACTTCTTTACTGGTTTTTTGGTTTTGTCGAATGGTCAGTATTAGCAATATTGTTCAGCAGGATTCCATGGAGAAGAGCCTGGGGTTTGTCTGTTCATCAGATTTTGGAAAGGAGAGATGATAGTTTGCAGCATTATAGGTAGATCAGCATTTTTCCAAAAATGAAGATATGTGTGGGTTTAAAATGAGAAAGGCATGTACAGCACATGCACTATACATGTGCAGCACGTATCTACCTTTGTACATAGTAATCCTCATCCCTGAGAATTTACAGAATCAACAACCTATGACCATTGATAATACTGTTAGATTTACCTAATATTTTTTGTTTACTCGATTTTAAAGGTTGAATGATTTAATGAAAAATGCAATAAAATATAAAAATTATGTATTACATTCTTATGTAAAGATGCATGCATCTTCTGTCTTTGGAATTATATATAATCATCACTAATGACCAGTTTAATGATACAGTTACAATTAACTGTTTTGATAGACTTGATTAAATAAATGGTTTAGTTTGATGCTCTGATCATCAGATGCTTTAGAAAAGTCAACTTTTCTGTAAGAGTGGGCAGCTTCAGATGAATGTGAGAAATAAGATAGGATTTATTCAGGAAAACATTCTTAACATGGCTTCCTGCATTTAGTTTTAATTATTTCCTAAATGGATAAGTAAGGGAAAATTAAGGATTCCTGCTGTATTTTGCTTGTGATTTCCTCTGCTGTTTAATGAAAGTCACTGTCTTGTATCTATTTATTTTTTCCCAGTTGCAGAACTGGGAAACCGAACACTCTTTAAACAGTTGCTGTAAGTAGCAATTAGTTTCAAAGCATAGTGCAAGTTTGCATATGGACATTTGTAAAATGGTGTTTGATTATAAAATTCCAAGAATCCCTCCTATTCTCCTCAGTAATTTATTTGGAAAACGACTGTTCTATAGGCGAGAGGGCCTAGTACAGACCTTTCTGTTTGGGCCAAAGTTGGCTACTCCGGCTGAAAGCTGCTGCTCTTGTGTCAGGTTTCTGTAGGTAAGTTCTGCTGTCGATATTTCAGGCAGTGGCAGCTAGGCAGGTTAATATTGTGGATGCTCAGGTAGATGTAAGAACTGCAATGGGTCTCGTGGTTCTCTCGTTGCAAGCTAGTTAGTTATCCCATCACACAGTACTCCCAATCACACACAATTCTCAGTTAAAAAAGAAACCTATTATTTAAAAAGTGGTAGTAAATGGCCATTCATATAACTCAACTGCCCTACACCATGTTGGCTAAACGGTGCACAGCCATTCAATGGCATGTTATTCAGCTGTTAAGAGACATGGTGTAGAAATGTAGCTGATGACACTGTAAGATGAACATGGTGTGTTGTTGAGTAAAGAGATTAGGTTAAAATGGAATGTGGAGTATGAGCACATAAATAGGTATAAAGAAAAGAAATAAGCTACCCAAATACATGAATAATAGAATTTGGAGTCATTTTTCTTTTTTGAAATTTCCCCCACATTTTCTAAATTTTCTATAATAAGTATCTATTACTTCTATACTAACATACAGTTTTAAAAGCAATAAGAATGTTTTTCTACATTGTAATATTATTATATATACACACACAAATACATGTGCAAGAAAAAAAGGTGAAATACTAACAAAAGTTATCTCTGGATTGCGAGATTATGTTTGGTTTCTTTATTCTTTTCTGTAAACGCTAGATTTTCTCCAATGCATGGCTTTTATAATCAGAATAAAAACATTGTTCAAAAAAGCAAAAAGGAAAACAGCATATTTTCTAACAGTAAGGTAAGTCATTTGTCCCAATATAGATCCTGCAATATAATGAAACCCTCCCCCCCCACACACATCCCACAATGAGTTTCCAGTAGAAGACCCTGTGTTAAAACATTAGGTCATAAAGCAATTTTTACAGTCCTCTAATCCTGTTGGCAGCTGCATTTCTATGAATGCATATTACTCCTCATTTTTAAAGTCATGATAAAATAAGTTCCCTTTCTCCAACCGTTGGCACTCTCCTTTCTCTGCCACAGGAGGCTTAGGTTTTCTTCCCAGGTGCCTTTGCTTCTTGTTTCCCTTCATTGCTGCCATTGGTCATCTTGGCAGGAGATTGTTTCTAATCAGAGCTCTGATGTTGGATGCAGTTACTAATTTGAAACACTAGCTTTCCCAGATTGCAAACTCCAGTTTCTCCTTTGCGTCATTGCAAGTTTATTTGAAAACCATTACCCATCCCGCCCCCCACCACCACACACACACAAAGTAAAAAGTTAAAATTAGTAGGCAGAGCCAATTGAAAAATGAGGAAAGAAAAATGCGTCTAATTTTAGAGTCTGAGCAAGCCAGAAAAGAATGATTCATTAACTAATCCCAGTATTCAGAATGTGGTAGGATCATGAGTCACTTTTTCGTTTCTCCTAAATTGGGATATGCTAACTCTTTGTATGAGTTTTTGATATAGTATCAAAAAATGAAAATAAAATAAAAATCCATTTTTGAACCAGCAATTGTTTTGGAACTTGGGTCCCTTTCTTATAAATTACAACAACAACACCAAAAGAAAGAAATAGAGAACTAGAGAGAAAACAATCGCCATATTTGTTGTTTGGTAATAGTTATAAACACAACTAAATTAACATCCTAGACTGTTAGTGCTGACACGATCTAAACATAATCTTTGTCCTCAAAACATGTGCTTTTCTATCTTACAAAAAGTAATTTTCCTCTTTGTTTCCCCTTACAAAATATAAAAAATCATATTTTTGTACTTTTCCTTTTTTCACTGCAACTTTTGATGGAAGTCATGATAGAGAGGAGAATGAGTCCAAAGAGGATGTCAATACCAAAAGCCACAGAGAAATCATCACTCCTCTCAGCTTTTCAACTGATTTTTGGGATGAGTTCCTGCTTGTACTCAGACCAGAGGCCATGCCTCCTTAATACAGTCAGGACAGCAAACTGCACTATATTTGATTTCTTTGAAGTGTGGTAATTATTGCTAATTATCATCTTGCTCAGTAATTAACAACTGGTGACTGTAAGCTAACTTCCTGCATCCCCCAACCCCGTGGCTGCAGAGGAGGAGAGTGTTATTTGCTGGATATTTCCTATTTGAACACCAAGAAAGGCATTATCACACTGGGAGGGGTCTCCACCAGAAACACGGTGAATCCTAGACTTCTGCTTTACAAAGTTATTTCTTGATGTATGGATGCAAGATTGTGTTTTACGTACTGACTAAATGTGTAAAACTTCTCAGAACTTTTCTCAACCTCATTGCCTTAAATTAGTACTTTAAACTATGAATCCCATTTTGATTATCCCCCTTTCCTTTCTTTATATTCTTTTTAGTCCACAATTCCTTTTATTTATGAAGGAAGTGTCTAGTGTTACTTCCTTATTCAAGTCAAGTAACATAATACTATTGCTGTTATTACTAGTAATAGTAACTGGGACAACAATAATAATGATAGTTATTATGATGTGCTAGGCACTGTTTTAAGAGCTTTAAATTTTATAGTCATTCAATTTTTACATCAGATTTGTAAGATAGGTGCTGTTATTACCCCAACTTCCCACTGAGGACATTGAGGACCAGAGAAACTGTGGTAGCAAGAGGTAGAGCTGCCATAGAAACCAGGCAGTTAAGCTCCTCAATCAATATTTTTCATAGTTCTTTACCACCTCTCAAAGTTAAAGTCTCAAATGTAGTGCCTTGCATAGAATTGGTGCTAATAACTGTGGATTGGATCTAATTATCTACATGATTGCATATATACGAGTCCTTGCTACCAGTAGTGATAAATTTTGGAGATCCATACATGCATAGTTCTGAATTCTCATTTACATATTTGAGTTTGGAGTGATTTCTTCAGCTTCTTTTTTACTGACTCTCTCTCTCTCTCTCTCTCTCTCTCTCTCTCTCTCTCTATATATATATATATATATATATATATATATATATATATATATGCCTAAGAGACCATTCAACTGTTCAACTGGTAGCTATGATGTGCACTGACCACCAGGGGGCAGACACTCAATACACAGGGATGGAAACATGGAACAGACTGATGAATCTCAGAGTGAAGGGGGGAGGGGGAGGGTCAGAAGAGATTAACCAAAGATCTTATATGCATACTAGAGGCCGGGTATCCGTGCACGGGTGGGGTCCCTCTGCCTGGCCTGCGGGGATTGGGTCCAATCCATGCACTGGGCCTCTAACATCCCTGGAGGGGTCCTCGAATCCAACCACCTGCCTTCTAGTGGTAAATAAGAAGTCTGCTATTTATGGAAGCATAGATTAGTTTCTTCTGTTTTCTATGTTATACAGAGCAAGAAATGGAAGGAAATAGATGACATTGTATATGTAAATGTATCCCAATGCCTTGCTTCACCAATTCAATTGATAAACATCTATGTTAATTTTTAAAAATGAATCACTTTATCAAGGAAATTATCATATAAGCGATGAAATCTTAGATGTTTGTTTTGAAATCCCCTCACATCAAAGGCTCAAGAACCTCTGTGGGCTCACTCCTTCTCAAGCAGAATCAATTCTGCCTCATCCAAGGAGGACCTGGAACCGCAGCATTGCCACTGACTATATCTGCTACGTGGATCACTCTTGTAGACTGCAGTGTCTGAAAGCCATTGGACTCCTCTGCCACATTGCTGTGATGCTCAAATCTCTGCCAGTACTGCAAGAGTGCTCACATTCACAGGCACCAACTATTGGGCCAGTGTGGCTGGGTCAGTAGAAGCTTCCAGAATCTGGCATGTACAGCAGCAAAGAAACATACAGAAATTATCTCTAATGAACACTTAATCCCTTGTAGAAAGAGCAGGACATTAGCTCAGATTCTTCCTTTCCTTCAGATAATTTAATGTAGGAACATTAGTGCTTTTTCTCACCATTGTACCTCAAGTGGAGCATCCACATTCACCCCAATGGATCTCCTTATATCTGAAGACTCCTGAGTGGCTTTTGTAAATTGGTCATAGACCCCAGCTCTCTACACAAGGGGGCTTGTGGGGGAGGGGATTTTTTTTTTTTTTTTTTTGGTATGGAAATCTAAAATCAAATCCTTGAACATTCTTATTTATTTAGTCTCTTAATATCAGGGGCATCTATTTACCCCTTATACTTACACAATTAAGAAAAAAATTATTGAGAAAACCTCTCTAATATACCTATTCCTAGTGACCATAGATCTCCATTCTTAAATCTAACATTTCAACTCCCCACCTTAGGTAGAATTCATTTAAATTTTGTTTGCATGAGACATCCCCTTACCCTCAGCCCCTTTGATAAAGTATAAAATAGTTGGAAAATCAATAAATGATAGCAATACCCAGAGAGAGCAATCAGCAATAAACAATAGATGCACCTAGAAAGACAAGTGAACTAACATGTATGTCATACCTAATCTTGTGCAGGACATTGTTTTAGGTAATTGACACGCATAGCAAGATGCCCTGCCCAGAGCTGAAGTTGTGTGTGTGCATACCAATGCAAACACATCTGTACGTGCTTTTGCTGTTGCAAGACTAGTGCCCATAAGAGAAGTGATTGCTATTGTAGGAAGGGCAAATATAAGTTCCCTGGATATAAGTGTAATCACCCTTCAACTGATGCACTGACAACCAGTCCCTCTCTGTAAGGGTGATGAAAGTCAGCATTTCAATGGAAAAACCCTTATGCATTACTGGTTTTTAAAAGAAGTCAACAAATCTAGACAGATTTTGATAAAGTTGTCAGGACTCTGGATCCATGAGATGGCAGGTCATGGATCCTGACGCAGCCATGACCTTTCCCTCTGGTGCTATATTCCTCCCTGAAGGGGGCTATGAAAAACAAGAAGAAAGATGGGTGCCAGCCTCATACCAGGTTCTGGGCTCACTTCTAGAAGCCTGTTGTCATCCTACCAGCAGTAAGTAGCAGAGCCCAAAATGTCCTCTTGTTTCATCACAAGTTAGTGGCAGAGATTTGCATATAGACTTTTCTGATCTTAAAACCTTGTTTCAGCAATGCAGTAATAAAAATATAGTAATAAACTCAGGTTTAATCTGGTCAATTAACAGCAACAGCATTTAGCAGTGTGTCAAGGATTCTGGTGTCACTCTTAGGGGCCACTTCCAGGATCACTGTGAGTATTTGCAACCAGCTGGGGAGGAGAGAACTGAAGAACTTGGGTCAGACACCCCATCTCAGCAATGCTGCTCTAGCCTCTGCAATCCAAACCAGCAGAACAACAGCAGCAATGTGCTACCATGCTTGCTACATGACAAACAAATCAAGCAGATTAGCTCATGTTTGCAAAGTATAAAAATTAAAATCCAGTGTTCATTTAGAGCAAAACTTGCTTTTAACCAATTCTATAAAAAACGTGTTCTTCTACCCGGCCAGTGCAGCTCAGTGGTTGAGCATGACACATGAACCAAGAGGTCACTGGATCAATTACTGGTCAAGGCACATGCCCAGGTTGTAGGCTCAATCCCCAATAAGGTTGTGTAGGAGGCAGCCGATCAATGTTTCTCTCTCATTGATGTTTCTATCTATCTATCCTTCTCCATTCCTCTCTCTTTAAAATCAATAAAAACATTAAAAAATGTGTTCCCTTCTAAGCAATTAAAAAATAATAAGCACAGTCTAATACTTAAACATATATTGTACTTGAGATTTTACTGCCTTTTCTTCTCTCAATTTTCAGCTTAAAGAGAAATTTACTAAAGGCAGAAAGACCCTGATAGGTATTTGGGTCTTCTGGATAATACCTTGTAATAGGCTGTAAGAGATATGGGAAGATGAATTCTACTTAGGAAAACAAAGGCAATGGGAAGACAGTGAGGTGACCAATTTCAATTTGCAGAATATTTTTAAACAATTCATATAAAATATGGTAGTTATTTTGGGGTTGAGTAGGTAGCTGAATGTGTGAATTCTCTCACAAGATGTGAGCGAGATGGTCTGCAAGTGCACAGCAGAGGTGTGTACAAAAAGCTCATTCTGAAAACAAACAATAGACAGGAAATCACCAAAGAAAACGGTAAACATAATGAAACATAACTTGTCTTCTGCCTTAGGAACTGCAGAGCTCAAAATTAAAATCATTGATGTTTTTCTGCCTTACTTTAAGTAACCTTAAATAATAGGAACTTCACTGCTGCAATACATCCTTAAGCTATTTAGACAGTTTCTACGTAAACCTTTTATTGCTTAAATCTCAGTTGCTAGATTTGTATAGATATTTGGCAGAGGTTCTTAGGGGGTTACAATCAAAATATTACACATTTGAGTTTACAGTATTATTTTAAATAGAATTCAAAACACAAGCAAAGAAATAGTACTGAGAGACAAAAGAAAGGAAAAAACAAGGAAATAGGGGTAAAAAGAAGGAAGTAATTTAAAGTTGCTTTCTTGTTTTACTGAATCCATACTTTATTCTTATTGTATTTTTAATTGAGGTTACATTGGATTACAGCATTATATAAGTTTCAGGTGTACAACATTATAATTTGACATCTGTATATACTACAGTGTGCTCACCATCAAAAGTCTAGTTTCCATAAATCACCATACCACTGACCCCCTTTATCCATTTTGTCTTCCTCCCACTCCCCCCTTAACTCTGATAACCACCAATCTGTTGTCTGCATCCATGAGTTTGTTTTTTTTTGTTGTTGTTTGTTTGTTTGCTTTTATATTCCACATATGAGGGAATTGATACAGTATTTGTCTTTCTCCATCTGACTTATTTCACTAATGCTGCTATAAACATTTATCATTTGAATTAGTGTTCTGGTATTCTTCACATAAATACCCAGATATAGAATAGCTGGATCAAAATTTCAATGGCATTTTTTACAGAAATAGAACAAAAATTCCTAAAATTTTTGGAACCATTAAATTCCCCAAATAACCAAAGCAATCCTGAGAAAAAGAACAGAGCTGGAGGTATCACACTCCCTGATTTCAAAGCTATAGTAATTAAAACAGTATTGTATTGGAAGAAAGACACACACAGACCAATGGAACAGAATTGAGAATCCTGAAATAAATTCACACATACTGTATATGAACAACTAATTTATGACAAAGGAGCCAATAACATACAGTAGAGAAAGGAAAGTCTCTTCAATAAATGTTGTTGGGAAAATTGGACAGGCACATACAAAAGAATGAAACTGGACCACTATCTTACACTGTGACCAAAATAAATAACTCAAAAGTGATTAAAGACTTGAATGTAAGACCTGAAACCATGCAATGCACAGAAGAAAACATAGGTGCTAAGCTGTTGAACAGAAGTCTTAGTGATGTTTTTGTGGATTTGACACCAACAAAGGGAAACAAACCCAAAAATAAACAAATGGGACTACATCAAACTAAAAAGCTTCCGCAAAGCAAAGAAATCATCAAACAAAAAAACATACATCTAATAAGGGGTTAATATCCAAAATATATAAAGAATGCAACAACAAAACAACAAATCAAATTAAAAGAACAGGTGGAGGGGCTGAATATAGGTTTTTTTTTTCAAAGAAAACATGCAGATGGCCAACAGGCACATGAAAAGATATTCAACAGTAGAAGTTATTAGAGAAATGTAAATCAAAACCACAAGGAGATATCACCTCACATTTTTTAGAAGGCTATCATAAAAAAATGACAATAAGTATGGGGGGATAGGACCCTTCTGTCCTGTTGGTGAAATTGTAAATTGGTGCAGCCACTATGGAAAACAGCATGAAGATCTCTCAGAATAGAACTACCATAAAGATTCTTTTTGTGACTGCTTCTACACATAGTGCTACAGTAGAATTAGAGAGACCACTGGAACTTGAGCTTTTTCAGGGAAGGTCAAGTGTTGTAACAACAACAAAGATAAATACCTAATTCTCAGTGGCTTAATACAATAAAGATTAAATGCTTGCCCACATCACAACCCACATGGTTGGGAAGCTCTCCAATGAGCAGGAGACACAGGAACTCGGTTTCTCTTCATCTTGTGGTGCTACCATCTTTACTAACTGTAGGAAGGCAGGCACAATGAGGCTCCCAGGAGGGTAACCCTGGAAGTGGCCAGAACTGATTCAAAATGCCCCACTTAATTGAAAACAGGCTGGGAAGTGTAGCTTAACTCTGTGTCCAGGAAATGAAGACAGATTTGGTGAACATCTACCCAGTCTGTCACAGCATGGTCACCCCAGTTTAAGGACAGGTAGAAACAAACGACAGAGGAGGAGAAACTTTCCTTTCTACAGAAGCTAAAGTCTCTTTTGTTAATTTTTTTAAGCTGAATACTCATAATAAATGTCCATATGAAATGATTTAGATTAGCCATGGCCAAGAAGCTGTTTTGACTTCTTCCCAGGCTCGTTGTCAGTTAAGGGTGCATTGTGTTCCCTGATGAACCTCAATGCTTAAGGTCATTTTCCCTTAAAATTCCTGATGAGCCCTTACCCTTGTCTAAGGACTGGAACAGCAGGCTAAGTCCAGGTGCATTGGTCCATGTCAACACTCAAGAAAAAAATGGGGGAGACATTTTTTTGAGATGGCATAAAATAGGTTAAAAAGATTCCTTTCAGTTAAGTTCAGTTATTTCAAATTATTCTGTTTTCTACATTCATGCTAAAATTTGCTAATAACTAACCTTTTTATTTTGACATCTTACAAACTATTCACAAATCTTACCCAGGTAGATATGTTAGTTCTTGCCAAAATTTTGTGTTATTCTCCAAATACTCTTTCTTAATTCCCAATCATTTAATAATGGTAAAAAATAACAAATTCAAAGCATTCATACTTCAAATCAAAAGTTGCACTTTTATATTCTTATAATTATGCAGAAAAGAAAAGAGAATGCAATTACTAGAGTAAATTTAGCTTTTGTATAAAAGAAATCTATGGTAGAACTATAATTATTATAATAGCATAGTAAATATTCAGTTTGTAACTTGCAGCTATTTCTCAGTATGATTATTATAGTGTTGCTATTACTAGAACCAATTTACTATAGTTTTACTAGGCAAAATATTAGTTACTCTATTTTTCATGTAATAACTATGGTTTGTTATGGTCTTATGACAAAACTAGAATGCTATTATAATACATTTTATTATGTTTACTTACAAGTGGTAGAGAGAGACTTTTAGCTTATTTTCTAGCTTGGCTTTGCACTTAAATTATGACTTAGAGCATGTCACTTGAACTGCCTTCATATTTGTTTTCCACTGTGGAAAAAAATTTTCATTAAGAAAATAATCCCATTGGAAAATAGAATCTAAAATCCAGTCCTCATTAATGTTCTTATTCTCACTTCATGATTAACCGAAGTAAAATATTAACCCTTTACTAGTGAGTATATATTGGAATATTTCCCTTTACTACAAGTGAATTAAGTTACTCATAATAAATAAATCCATATATATATTTGCTCTCAAAAATTAAATAATGAAAACTGGATCAAGTCCCAGGAGACCTTTGTCCTCATTCCTCTTCTGTCACAAACTTTTTGCCTAGTCTGATCTCTCTGAGCTTCAGTTTTTTCCTCTCTATATGTGTGTCTGCATGAGTCACCAGGGCATCCTAAGATGTTAAGCTTCTGTTGTTCTGAAGAAAGACAAAGCTATTCTTGGGATCATTTATGTTACTAACCACCCATTTCAAGGTCCTGCTCCATTACTGGTTATAACCAAAGTTAAATAGCATGAGTAACAATAAAATTGTCAAGTATTGCACAATATATAAAAGCTGTTATTTTTTTATTGTCTTAGGCTTTCCAATGGCTGCATTTTCTTTTGGGAGGGAGTTAGTCATCTTAGGCATACATTGACTTTTTTGTTTTGCATACTAAAAAATACTACTCTAGGAAAGTAAATAAAATAGTACATTACTATCAGATCAGCTAAACTTCATGCTTTTCCCTCTGAAGTTTGGAACTACTAGAGAGAAAGGATTGAGATGAAGAGATATCAAGACATGTTAGTGAAAAACATTGGGAAAGTGGTTCAGATTCAAGGCCAAGTCCTTCTAATATTCACATCCAAAAAACCTCCATTCCTCAACACTACTAGTAGTCTCCGGCAAAGCTGTACATACCCCTGACTAGGCAGACATGTCCGATGTAGCAGATGAAGAAAAACATTCTGAAGACAGGCTGCTCTAAATAAATCAGGAAGACTGATTCAAGCATGCATGCTTGGGTGCTTCTCTCAAATGTACCAATTAAATAAATTACTTCAGAAAGTAATGATGTGAAGATAGGGAAACCTCTTATTTTGATAAGATCCAAGGAAGAAATCATCAGGTTGAAATAACATGTAGAAAGATAAACGGTGCAAACTCTTTGACTCGAGGACCACAAAGGGTTCTTAAACTGGACCGGAGGGCCGGAACAAAAGCATGGATGGAGTGTTTGTGTGAACTAATATAAATTCAAAGTAAAGGAGCAGAGGGGAGACCAAGAGAACCGGATAGAACAGCCGGATCCGGCCCTCGGGCCGTAGTTTGCCCACGGCTGTTTTAGAGTCAGACTATTTGGGTTTGAAATCTGTCTCTTTCTTTGTTGGCTCTATGACCTTGGATGAGCTACTTAGTACCTCCTCTCTTCATTTATAAATCGAGGATAAAAATATTCACTTCTTCACATAGAAGAAATGTAGCTTTCATTATGTGAGACCTTTTCTTTTTCCCACCTTGGCATTCAGGAAGACTATATTTCCCAGACCATGTGACTGCATTCAAGCCAATGAAGTCTTTGGCAGAAGTGAAGTTCCTTGTGTCCAGGCCTGGCCCATAAAGAATTCTGTATAATCATCCACACTCTTACTTCCTGTGTTCCAGCCAGATCCCAAGGATCTAGTGCAATAATTCAAAACTCCACAACTCATTATCTTAACAACAACCCAACTTTGTAGTATGATTCATATGTATTTTATAGAGTACAATATGTCCTCTAAAAGTTGTCTTATTTCTCATGACCCAAAAGTAATTTTTGGTAGATTTATATAGGAATGAAAACAGGCCTTAAACAGTACAATAAATGGAGATTAGAACTAAGAAGGAATGAGGGAATTAAAACAAATAAAAAGTGAAAGAGACCACAGATCAATACTATTATAATTCATAGATAAAATATAATTGGAAATATTGACACTCTTGTTTAAAGTGCGAACCATTTCTCTGCCCTTTAAAGGTTTATACTGTATAGAGAATGACAATTTATGTAGTGATTAAATTAGAGTGCTTATTAGTTACCTAAAGGGGAAAAAAAGCTTGACTAGCTTTCCGATGATTCTGATGACACTATTTTTTTTAAAGCCTTAGATCACAAAAGGTGATTTTTAAAAATTGTAATTAATCTAGTCACGTGTTTACATGCTCAGGGAAAACTGAACATGTAGTGTTGGGTCATATTTAAAAAATTGTTCTTGCTCTGGCCAGTTGGTTTGGCATCATCCCATGCACCAAAGGTCACCAGTTCAATTTCTGGTCAGGCCACATGCCTGGGTTGTAGGCTCAATCCCTAGTAGGGGTGTGCAGGAGGCAGCTGATTAATGCTTCTCTCTCATCGATGTTTTTCTCTCTCACTTCCTCTCCCTCCCTCTCTCTCTAATAAAAACATATTAACAATAAATAAATAAATATAAAACAAAAGCATTCTTCTTGCCCTAGTAGGACTCTCATAGGCACTACACTCACAGCTCCTTAAGAAAAGGAAGACAACTTGTCTGGGTTGCTACTGTATCTCTGACAATTAGTACATATAGAAAATGCAACAAGTGTTTTATTAAAAAAATATAGCCCAAAGAATCTGCATTATATTCTTATTTAAAAGAGTAATCTAATTCAATTTTAAATTTTTTAAAGTTACTTAATAGCACATGCTCAGGAGACCAGTTTCCCTGCAGTGTTGAGAGTGGTTTGAAGTTATAGGGACTGATGGATGGTAGAAATGAGTTAGGAGTCCTTGATTATCCAGCACATGATGCTGAAGACTTTGGGACAGTGTGGAAATGAAAACAGTGCAAACTCAGGATGTTTTGGACATTATTCAACTGAAGATAAATAAATAAAGCATATCCTTTGGATTTCTAGATTAAGCAATGATTGGAGTGGGAAAGTAAATCTACTGATCAAAATAAGGACTCTAAGAGGACAAAAGCATTACCATCAGTCACGGTACATTGTATATACTTGGAAATGGACGGTAGCATTGGAAATAGGAGTCAGAAGTTTAGGAGAGAGATTGGGAGTCAGCAAGTCTCCACACAATTACATCTCATGTGGCTACTAAGTGTTTGAAATGGAGCTGGTCCAAACTAAGGTGTTCTGTAAGGATACTATATGCACTGACTTTGAAGACTCAATTAAGAAAACCCAACAAGTCAAATTATTTCAATAATTGTTCTGTTTGTATGTTGAAATAAAAATATGTTGGTTATCTTGGGTTAAGTAAAGTGATAATGTTTTCTTAGTTTTAGTGGATTTTTAAAAAAATCTATCTACTAGAAAATGTAAAGTTGCATATGTGATTTGTATTATATTTCTATTGGAAAGCCCTAGGCTAGAATATTGGCTGCTAAAATAATTGATGCTTTTTAAAATGTGATTTTTCTTCATTATTTATTTTAAGTATTATAGGTATTATTTGAAAAATCCTAAAAGTATACTGAATAATCATAAAAACACAAGATAAACTTAACTTTATAGACAAATCGTTGTGTATTGTGTGCCTCTGTGAGGAAAGTTTACATTTTGTGCTGTCCTAGAAGTTCCTGCAGAGAAAAGATCAGGGCTATGTGCCACATTTGCATCAGGCAGAAGGTGTGTGAATGTGTGAACGTCTGCTTTAGTGCATGTGTGCATGTGTGTGTGTGTGTGTGTGTGTGTGTACAGAGACATGAAATCTGCTATCTTCTTTTTTTATACATTAGATATAAAATATTGTTTGTTGGGAGGAAAAAATGGCGGTGGAATAGATGGACGAGTCCCGAGCCTTGTCCCAGAGCAGATAGAAAGAACAGCTGAGAGTCGCACGGGGAGTGTTTGTTGGTGAGTTGAGGGACAGCTATACTCCAGGAGATGGTGCGGGACTGCTAGATGGGGCTTCCCTGACCAGGCAGCCCCACTGCTGCTGGGTTCCCTCCTGGAGCCACTGGCTCAGATGCGGAGACCACACCATCTTGAAGGGGAAAGTGGATGTTATCAGAAGCCTGAAAATCAACAACTATAGCACCCACCGAACAGCTGCGAACCCCAGAACACTGGTCCCCAATTGGTGCAAACACGTGGATTCAGAGGAGCTCTACACTCCACCATGGAAAGGAGAGAACTACATAACCAGACACCTGAAGAAGAGAGACGATGGGGAGTCAAAGAAACAGCCCCCATATGAAAGAAAAGCAGGCATCACCAGAAAAGGAAGTAAGTAAACTGGAGGCAAGCAACCTGTCAGAGAAAGAATTCAGAGAAATGGTCATAAGGTGGCTGAAAAGAATGGAAGACAAATTGAACAATATGTGTAAGAACCAGGAGGAAATGAAGAAAAACCAAGAAGAAATGAAAAATGACATCGCTGCTGTAAAGAACTCAATAGAAAGCATCAAAAGTAGACTAGAGGAAGCAGAGAACCACATCAGTGAGCTAGAAGACAAGGTAGGAAAAAATACCCAAGTAGAACAGCTTCTAGAAAAAAAAATTAAAAAGCAGGAGGAGAGCCTAAGGGAACTCTGGGACACCACGAAACAAGACAACATCCACATAATAGGGGTTCCAGAAGGAGAGGAAACTGAGCAAGGAATAGAAAACCTGTTTGAAGAAATAATGACAGAAAACTTCCCTGATATAGGGAAGAAAAAACCCACACAAATCCAAGAAGCTCACAGAATCCCAAGCAAAATGAAGCCCAAAAGACCGACGCCAAGGCACATTATAATTAAATTGGCAAACACCAACGAACAAAGTAAGGAGCTTAAAAGCGGCCAGAGAGAGACAGAAAGTTACATACAAAGGAACCCCCATCAGACTAGTGACTGATTTCTCAACAGAAACTCATCAGGCCAGAAGGGAATGGAATGAAATATACAAAGTCATGCAAAGGAAGGGTCTGAATCCAAGAATACTGTACCCAGCAAGGCTATCAATCAAAATTGAAGGTGAAATCAGAAGCTTCACAGACAAAAAAGGACTAAGGGAATTTATTACCGCCAAACCAGCAATGCAAGAAATGCTAAAGGGTCTGCTGTAAAAGAAAAGAAATAGGAAGCGAAGAAGGAACACAGGGGCAAAGAATAAAAATGGTGACAAATAAGCACCTATCAATAATAACGTTAAATGTAAATGGATTAAATGCCTCAATCAAAAGACATAGGGTAACGGATTGGATAAGAAAACACGACCCATATATCTGCTGTCTACAAGAAACCCACCTCAGAAAAAAAGACACACACAGACTGAAAGTGAAGGGATGGAAAAAGGTCTTCCAGGCAAATGGAAATGAAAAAAAAGCTGGGGTAGCAATACTTATATCTGAAAGTGAAGGACATAACAGATAAGGAAGGCCACTTCATAATACTAAAGGGAGCAATCCAACAAGAAGAAATAACTCTGGTAAACATATATGCAGCCAATACAGGAGCACCCAAATACATAAAAAAACTCCTGGGGAATATCAAGGGAGAGATTGACGCTATACAATCATAGTAGGAGACTTTAATACCCCACTATCAACATTGGACAAATCCTCTAAACAAATAATCAGCAAAGAAACATCAATCCTAAATGACTCACTAGACCAGATGGAATTAATTGACATCTTCAGAACATTTCACCCCAATGCCACAGAATATACATTCTTCTCAAGTGCACATGGGTCATTTTCAAAGATAGACCATATGTTGGGTCATAGGAAAAGCCTCTTCAAATTCAAGAAGATAGAAATCATATCAAGCATCTTCGCAGATCGCAGTGGCATACAACTGGAAATCAACTACCATAAAAACAATCCAAAAAAATCAAACACATGGAGACTAAACAGCATGCTATTAAACAATGACTGGGTTACCAGAGAGATCAAGGAAGAAATAAAAAAACATGGCAACAAATGACAATGAAAACACAACAATCCAAAATCTATGGGACACAGCGAAAGCAGTCTTGAGAGGGAAGTTCATAGCTCTACAAGCCTACTGCAAAAAACAAGACACAATGGTAATAAATTACCTAACCCTACAACTCAAAGAGTTAGAAAGAGAGCAACAAGAAAAGCCCAGTGTAAGCAGAGGGAAGGAAATAATAAAGATCAGAGCGGAGATAAACGATATTGAGACCAAAAAAAAAAAAAAAAAATACAAAAGATCCACAAAACCAAGACCTGGTTCTTTGAAAGGATAAACAAGATTGATGAACCTCTAGCCAGGCTCACCAAGAAGCAAAGAGAGAGGAACCAAATAAAGGAAATCAGAAATGGAAGAGGAGAAATAACAACAGACCACACCGAAATACAAAGGATTGTTAAAAAGTACTATGAACAACTCTATTCCAACAAACTGGACAACCTGGAGGAAATGGACATATTCCTAAAAAAATATAACCTTCCAAAACTCAATCAGGAAGAATCTAAACATCTCAATAGGCCAATAACTATGGAAGAAATTGAAGCAGTCATCGAAAAGCTTCCAGCAAACAAAAGCCTGGGGCCAGATGGCTTCACAGGGGAGTTTTACCAAACATTCAAGGAAGAACTAAAACCTATCCTCCCCAGACTATTCCAAAAAATTCAAGAGGAAGGAACACTTCCAAGCTCCTTCTATGAAGCCAGCATCACCCTAATACCAAAACCAGATAAAGACAACACAATGAAACAGAATTACAGGCCAATATCCCTCATGAACATAGATGCCAAAATCCTCAACAAAATTCTAGCAAATCGGATCCAGCACTACATCAGAAAGATCATACACCATGACCAAGTAGCATTTATCTCAGGAATGCAAAGATGGTACAATATCCGCAAATCAATAAACGTGATACATCACATAAACAAACTGAGAGATAAAAATTACATAGTCATATCAATTGATACAGAAAAAGCATTTGACAAAATCCAACACCCTTTCTTGATAAAAACTCTCAACAAGGTGGGAATAGAAGGATCATACCTCAACATAATAAAAGCCATATATGATAAACCCACAGCTAACATCATACTCAATGGGCAAAATCTAAAACCATTTCCCCTAAGAACAGGAACAAGACAGGGATGCCCACTCTCACCACTCCTGTTCAACATAGTACTGGAAGTATTAGCCATTGCAATTAGACAAGAAGAAGAAATAAAAGGCATCCAAATTGGAAAAGAAGAAGTAAAGCTGTCCTTATTTGCAGATGACATGATATTGTACATAAAAAACCCGAAAGACTCCATAAAAAAACTAACAGACTTAATAAATGAATTCGGCAATGTAGCAGGATACAAAATTAACGCCAAGAAATCTATTGCATTTCTATACACCAATAGTGAACTTACAGAAAGAGAGACTAAAAAAGCAATCCCATTTACCATTGCACCAAAAAATTAAGATACTTAGGAATAAACCTAACCAAGAAGGTAAAAGACCTATACGCGGAAAACTACAGGACACTGAAAAAAGAGATAGAGGAAGACGTAATACAAAGCCACTGTCCTCAAAAGAGCCTGGTACTGGCACAAGAACAGACATATAGATTAATGGAATAGAATAGAGAATCCAGATATCGACCCAAACCACTATGCGCAATTAATATTTGACAAAGGAGGCATGAACATACAATGGAGTCAAGACAGTCTCTTCAATAAATGGTGTTGGGAAAATTGGACAGATACATGCAAAAAAATGAAACTAGATCACCAACTTACACCATACACAAAAATTAATTCAAAATGGATACAGGACTTAAACATAAGACGGGAAACCGTAAAAACACTAGAGGAATCCACAGGCAGCAAAATCTCAGACATATGCCGAAAGAACTTCTTCACTGATACTGCCTCTAGGGCAATGGAAGCTAAAGATAAAATAAACAAATGGGACTACATCAAAATAAAAAGCTTTTTCACAGCAAAAGAAACCATCAACAAACAAGAAACCCCACTGTATAGGAGAACGTATTTGCAAATGTTATCACTGATAAAGGTTTAATCTCCATCATCTACAGGCAGCTTATACAACTTAATAAAAGGAAGATAAATGATCCAATTAAAAAATGGCCAACGGACCTAAATAGAATCTTTTCAAAAGAAGACAGAAGGAAGGCCAAGAGACACATGAAAACATGCTCAAAGTCACTAATTATCCGAGAGATGCAAATCAAAACGACAATGCAATACCATCTCACACCTGTCAGAATGGCTATCATCAACAAATCAATAAACGACAAGTGCTGGCGAGGATGCAGAGAAAAAGGAACCCTCGTGCACTGCTGGTGGGAATGCACACTGGTGCAGCCACTGTGGAGAACAGTATGGAGTTTCCTCAAAAAACTAAAAATGGAGCTCCCAATCAGAAAGGATATATGCACCCCTATGTTCATAGCAGCACAATTCACCATAGCTAAGATTTGGAAACAGCCTAAATGCCCATCAGCAGATGAGTGGATTAAAAAACTGTGGTACATCTACACAATGGAATACTACGCTGCTATAAAAAAGGAATTCTTACCATTTGCAGCAGCAGGGATGGACCTGGAGAGCATTATGTTAAGTGAAATAAGCCAGGCAATGAAAGAAAAATACCACATGATCTCACTCATTTATGGAAAATAAAGAACATTATAACCTGATGAATAAAAAGATAGATACAGAGGCAGTAAATCACCGAACAGACTGTCAAATTACAGCGGGAAGGCTGGGGAGGGTTGGGGAGGGAGGAAAATAGATCAACCAAAGGACTTGTATGCATGCATATAAGCACATCAATGGACACAAGACACTGGAGGGGGGGTGGGATGAGGGCATGCAACAGGGGGTAGGGGAGGCTGGGGGAAGGTCAATGGGGAAAAAAAGAAGATATATGTACTAATGTATGTAATATTTTAAACAATAAAAAAATATTAAAAATAAAAAATAATAAAAAATAAAAAAATATATTGTTTTTTGGTCCCCAAAATTTGTATGTATTCTTTCTAAGAAAAATGAACCCAAGTTACTGCAACAGAATTTTCTTCTGGCTTTTGACCAATGGAATGAGGAACAATTGTTCCAAGTATATTGCAGGGGGAAATTGTTCATTTAAAAATCTGGGAGTTAAACTACACAACATCTATAGATACAAGTATGATTGTTAATCTTTTGCTCTTACTCTTTCCTTTAAATTAAATTTATGTAATAATAATCTGATACTTTTACCTTTTCTCATCAAAACATCCGGAGAAGATTCAGATTGAATGTTACAGCATGGGTAAAATTCATTTCATCTCATAGAACTTTTTTACCCTTTCATTCAGGTGTCCTTGACAAAAACCACTGTTTTATTCTATTGCTAATATTGCCTTATATTATCTTTTGTTCTAGTATGTTCTCACTGGCGTATAGAATCTCCTGAAAAAAATTGAAAGCTACCTTAAAACCTTCTTATAATATGATCTTCAGGATTGAGTAGTTATGATCTTTATAATTTTTGTTTTGGAGAAAATAATTGTTAATATTTCCTCCCCCTTTTTATTCAACATGTACATTTTCAGCATGTTGACAAGAACAGGCACAATTGTAAAATATGCAACTAGCAGGAGATGTTCAACCATGACCTAACATTTTCAATAATAGATTTGATTGTAATAGGTTTAAATAAAACATAACCCAAACCACATTCATTAAAGTCCTTGTCTTACAGGATTTTTTTTTTTTTCTGAATTGGTCATGTTAGTTAAAAATTTCCAAATTTAATTGCTAATGTAGTTATCTCTTTTAAATATTAGTTATGCATCTCCACTTACCATGTAGATTATCATGAAAAGCACAAATATTTGTTTATCTGCTTTCTGCTCCAGTGAATGTTTCCCAGTGAATCCTCATCTATTTTTTTATTTCTTAATTTGAACAGATAGAAATTGGTTACAGAAATATTTATTGTCCCTATAACACCCTTAATTGCTCTTTTCCCTAAATTGGAGAGGTTGGTAAAGTGGAGATTTTAGTTAGTTTTTCAAGAAGAAATCAAATATTTATGATTATTCTATGACACAGATGAACATCTATTGATATTCAATGAAGAATCCTAGTTCATGTCACCCATAAGCAATCAAATATCAATATCGTTTAGATTTTCCCAACCTTGGGCAAATTTGAACAGTGGCCTAGTTTACTTTTTGCTTGTTACCCAGCCCCTAAAAACCCAATTCCTCCATGATTCTAATGAGTCACATTTAATACAGTAATCTAATTAGTGTATAACTTCAAACATTTAAAGCATAACAACAACAAATAAAAGACGGTAAAACAATAACAACAACAAATAAACAAAAGACGGCAAAATAGAAAATATATTATTTGACATTGTGTATTTAGCTCGTTTCTCTTTTCTGAAAAGTGAACAGGGAAGAGGCAATACTGGAAAGTTCAGCTCTATGGGTTTGTCATATGTTGTCACAAAGAGCATGATATTCTAAGGTGTAACATATTTTCTAATGTAATTTTAAATGTTCCCATTCATATATAGAAAACATATAACAATATATTGTAAAAGGGCCATATTATAACTTGAATGAAAATGATAAAGTTTGCTCATAAGCAGTCAAGATTGTGACATTTTCCGATTATCCCTTTCTAAGTCTCTATCTACACTAATAAAAGAGCAACATAATTGACTGTACCTTCATGATGCCCACCAGCCAATCAGGAGTGAGTATGCAAATTAACCCAACAAAGATGGAAGGTTAATTTGCATACACAGGTGCCGAGCGGCTAGGGTGGGGCCGGGACACTTGCATTCCATGGTGACGATGCAGGCATTCTGCACCACCCCAGCTGCTCTGGGCCTCTGGGCAGCGTGGGAAGGTAGAAAGGCGGCTCCGGGTGGAGCTAAAAGGCGGCTCCGGCCAGAGTGAAGGCGGTGCCGGCAGCCAGGGGAAGGAAAGCCCATTCTTGCATGAATCTTAGTGCATCGGGCCTCTAGTTTTACCATATTCTTCTATAGATACCAGTGACCCTCTTAAATCTACTCCACATTTTTTTGAAAAAGGGAACATAATAGTAATGAAGAAAGACAGTACTATTGTTAAACTCTTTATTTTCTTAAAGATATCTACAGAAACTGTAATACTAAAAAATATCTTTACTCTAAATTTAGAATCAGTACTTAAAGTGGGACGTTAGCAGGTTTTCTTTCTTGAAAATATTATAAATATTCCAAATTCTTTGGAAAAGTAAAGTCTGTATTTGTAATCCTTTGTTGTCTGAACTAATTGCAGGCGAGAAATATACTCAACATATATAATACCTACACTTGTACTGTTGATTTAACTTGGTCAGTGTATTTCTCTCAATCCCTAAAGGCAGGTAAAAGTCTATTCAGATAATTCTCTACAAAGGATAATATAACCTTTTTAAAGGTTACCATAAGTGGAAATGTTATACAAGACCCTGTGGATTTGTGTTTGTAAAAATAAAAACACAAAATGACTTCACAGTTCTGTCAATGCACATTTACAGCCATTCATTACCCTTTGGTGCTCTTTGAGATGGTGCCTCTAGGTCAGATTCATTTCCAGGGCTTAATGAATCCATGCAGAGGGGTGCTTGGATCTCCAGCTTGGCACTTCTCGCATGTTTGGAGCATCTATAGGCTAAAATCTATTTCACAATCTTTCTCCTTCTTATTTCAAAACTTGAATGCACTTCTTTCTTTTCTCTAGTATCTATGGTGTAACAACTAACCCAGTAGAAGTTACTGTGAGAAGACATTAGTGAGTAATCTTCTCAGAGAGCCATATATGCATCAGGTTATGCCCATGGTGCCATGATATAAGTCTTGGTGAACATGAGAGCAAGGAGGGCCCTTACATGTCCAAGATAAAGATCGTTCTCTCATGACTGAATTGTGAAAAGATATGTCCTGTAGTAGATATGATGATAAAACATGTTGTCCCAGTGTATTTGCATGGTAAATAACTTAATATGTTCAATATAATTTTTCCCCCATTGTAAGAGAAGAGTTGGGATGGAATGGCTGAGAAGGTCAAGAAATGGATGAAAGCTGGAGGAGGGAAGGCCTTTAAAGCCACACTAAAGACTGTGGGTTGTTATTTTTTAACATCCATCCACAAATATCCTCTTAGTGCTACCCTGTGCCCAAAACTGTACTTGGTCCTAAAGTGCCCATCAATTGGCCCGAGAAGAGAGAGTCCACTGAGGCCTGGGGCTCTGTTTTTTAACATAAACACATTAGTTTAAGTTCAGATAACTAATATCTCCAAGATGATTCTAAACAGAAAAATGGAAATAAATACGAAGAAAGTATGTTAGGAAAGACTCTCTTAGATTTTGCTGAATACAATATAAGCTGTTTTGCATATTCCTTTCTCATTTTTTTCAGGCTTATTTTTATATTTTTCCTTTGTTTATAGAATATTAGAACTGGTGTGATGAACTGGAAAGGAGCCCCACAGACCTAGCTGCAAATCTGATTCCTTATTGATTTTCTGTGTGTCTTTGGACAAGTTACTTCATCTCTCTGTGCCTTAGTGGTTTATCCATCCCCTAAAATGGAATGGTAAATATTACATGGCAAACAATAGTGAGGTAATACATGGCAAGCTTCTTAGAGTTGTGACCTGGAATACACTGAGTATTCAAAATAACATGTTTCTTCCATTTGCCAAAAAAAGTTAATTGAATCAACAGACATTTTACGTGGCGAAGACAATTCTTTGACTTCTGGGGGAGTTCTCAAACTTTCAAACTTTGGTTGCCTATAGGCAGCTGCCAATCCTGCAGCCACCATCTGAAAGGTGCTCCAGATGTGTGCTCCAGTAATAGTTTGAAGAATAAAAGCTATTTATGTATGTGGAAATAAAATTCTTGATATTCATCTACCAAACAAATTCTTCCATCATTCTCATTTATCTCAGTGCATGGTGTCTAATTGCTCATGCCACAAACTTAGGAGTAATTTTCCATCTCTAAACCACCAGAAAATCTTATTGTCACAATCTCCAAAATATATTTCAAATCTGACCACTATTAACTTAACTCTACTGCTGCTGCTCATGTCCAAACTAACATCATCTTTTACTTGGACTCTTGCAATACCACCCAGGCTTTAGGTTGAAAATCAATGGTCAAATCTTAAGAGTAAAATTAAGGTAGAAATAGATCTGCTCTTACAGAGACAAAAAATCAGCTTTGAGTTATCTCAGATCCTGATTATATTAAGACTAGAGGCCCGTTGCATGAATTTGTATATGGGTGGCTTCCCTCAGGGTGGCCTGCAGAGATCGGGTCCCAGCTCACACCCCCAGCCTCACAGCCCCAGCTTGCACCCCCAGCCTTGCAGCCATGCAGCCCTGCCTGGCACCCCGCCTTGGCCTGGTGCGGCCCCCTCACTTGCTCTACCATCCCTCCTGCAGGGCAATTGATTGGGGGTGGGCCCCCCGGCCTAGCTACCTCAGCTCCTGGGAGCCAGGTGGTCCCCCCCCACCACCACTGCCACTGGTTGCCACTGGTTGGCATCTGCAGGGTGATTGGCAGGGCGATCGGGCCCCCCACTGCACCTGCCTTGGCCTGGCACCGCCCACTCACCTGTTCCACCATCCCACTGCGGTCCTGCTCTTATCAGGGCCCACTGGGGCTGGCAGTGCCTCCACTGCCGCCCACTGCCAGCACCACATTGCCAATGCCCACCATGTTCCACGCCACTCCCTGGTGGTCAGTGCACATCATAGCGAGCTGTCAAACGACTGCCCGAGGGGACAATTTGCATATTAGGCTTTTATTATATAGGATGATGTGAGATTGCTAATGACCCTGGTCACCTGTTAGAAATAAAGAAAATCTGCTCTGATAGATGATAAGTTCAAGCTTTAAATTACCTCTATTATTATTTTTTATATATGATGGTCATTATTCAAGCAAAAAATAACCTAGAAAGTGAAGATAAAAAGTTGATAAAAAATTAAAAAAAACAACAACCCACCAGGTAAAAGAAAAAGAGCTATGTCGGCTGGGCCATCTCCTCTCTCTTTTAATCCTACTTATTCTCAGTCCATTATGATCTGGCTTCTGCCCTAACACTCTGAAAGTGCTTTCACCAAGCCACCAATGACCTCCTAATTGCCAATTGTCTATTTTCAGTCTTGTCCTGTTTGACCTGTCCACACCATATGACATTACTGAACAGCCCTCATTTATAATCCTCTCTTCTCTTGACCTCTTCCTCATTCTTCTCTTTCCTTGTGAACTATTTCAATACTTTATTGCCTTGCTTGACCCTCACGTACTTGTTTTCTAGTTTCTTGGCTCCCAAATAGGTGTGTTTTACTTATACTTGTTCTGGTTGCTTTAAAATCAGAATTACAAGCTGGTTGTAGACATGTTCCAAGTGTCTTAAACACACTGTGAATTCTTTGTCATTGTATAAAAGTCATCAGAATTCACATAAAAATTAAGTTTTATGGCATCAGGAAATTAAAAAGTTTGGTAACTCTGGATTCAACTGTTGAGGGGCAACAGTTTTCCAGAAGTGAATGGCAGTTTTTTCAGCCCAACACAGAACCCACACTTACCTCTATTTTCATAGCCTGCTTGGAGCCCCACAGGTACTTAAATTTCTCATTACTGTTATGCCACAGGTGGGTAGAGATTGAAGAAAACGAGGGCTTGATGAAAGGAAGTTATGTAAAAGAAGGAGATTTTGGAAATTAAGATCTCAGAAACCAATGATTGTTTGTAACAATAATATTTAAGTAGGTTGCTGAAATGCAGTAGAGTTGAAGGTCTTTAGAATTGACAAGATTAAGTAACTATAAAGCATGGGGTACTTTTTGTGTGACATAAATGTATTTCCATATATAAGTATCAGAAACAAAAGGTTACTATTTTTGTTTTTCAAATGGGTTATCTCTGCTATTGCATCAGTTCACCTACACCCTGACTCATGGTCATTATCACTTTGTTAAAAACACTTGGCATGTTTTATCCTTTTAAAAATTCAAAATTTTATGCCTTGGAAAGATCACATTGTGCAGAGTAGTTCATTCAAAATAAATAAACGATTGCTATAACAATAACATATCATACTGGGGCATTCCATAATTTTCAAAACACTTTTTACATAAATCATATAATTTACTAAAACAACTCATGAGGTAGACTAGGGCAAAATCACCACCTACTTTTAATAGATAAGGGGCATGAGAAGACTAGCCGAAGGTAACAAATTAATAAGTGACACAAGCAGCTCTAGGATGCATGTAGTTCTTACCTATTTTTAATATTTTATATACTTCATAAATTAACAGTTATTGGGGATACATTTATTGTTACAGGTTTTTTTTTGTTTTACAATGTCATGTCAATGCATTTCCTATTGACGCCCACTAGAATATTTAGCTATTCAAAATCATTAAACAGGTAAATTTATTTTGTCACTAGAGATAAAAAGCCTATGAAGACTAAGACTTTTGTTTCTTAGTGTTGCACAGCTTATGTTTATAGGATATAAATAGTTAACCAATAGAGTTTATTGAAATCTTGATTCTTTTTGTGTTTTAGGATTTTTGGTAGGAATAACATTATACTTGATGTATATGTCTGTATTTATGTGTGTGAATTCTCATAAATACATGGAGCTCTAGTTGTTTATATAAAACACAAATATCAAGAGCCTCTTCTAAAGTTTTCTATCTCTATTCAATATTTCAACCCTCATTCTTCTGTAGTGTGTAGTACAAGAGGCTCTTTATTGACTACTTTTGGAAGGAATGTTTTGTGTACAGGTGCCAATCTCAAGAATGAATCACTCAGGGAGAAAAGTCCAAATGCTTGAGTGATCTGTCCTTCCTTTTCTCTCAATACACTCTCATGTAATTTTCCAGCTTGATTTTCTATGAAATACATCCCAGGGAAACAGATGTCAAGGAAAGGATGCAAAAATCTCTCTTTTGAAAATGGGGGTTCAGTGACGTGTGAAGCACTTTTTAGCCTTATACCTAGAAGTGATGTAATAGCTTCATAGCTACCGTACTCAGTTTTCACATCTGTAAAATGGATCAAATAAGAAAATGTAAGTGGAAGCACCTGTAAAATATAAAGCCCTTTGCAAATAATGTGTTTGCTGTGGAAGAAAGTACATGGACTATAGAACTATATCTTCTACAGATTTCCTTATAGTGTTACCCTTAGCAAATTACTTAATCTCTCTGAATCTCAATTGCCCATCTGAAAAATGTAGATAACACATTATTGCTAGGCATTGCCTTAATAAACTTGAGTTTAAAGATCAGACCATGTGTAGAATCTATATTTCTATTTATAAATGCTAAATTTAACCTAGGAAACAAGGAACAAGATACCTTGCACAGTGCCTGGATTTTCTTACAGATTAAAACACATTTTCTTTCATAGAAAATTGTGCTGGAATGCTATGATCACAACATATTTTTTAATATGAAATAATAATGCAAATAAATGTGCAATATCTGCGTGAATATGCACAAAGTTTATAATAACCTTCCTATCATATATCTGTCTTTATATAAGTTGGTGTTTTTTGTCTCTAGGTACATATAATCTTTTTAAAGGGTACATATATTTCTTCTAGGTATACATGTAAATAGTTATAGAATTGTCTACAATAAGCATGTCAGACTTGTGGCCTGTCCCCCGTAAGCAGCCCACAACGAATATTTTTGCAGCCCAGCCAATATAATGGTATGTAAGAAATGTTTTAATAAAAATTTCATAACTTAATTTTTACAATATCCTGTTATACATAATTATTAATAACAAACAACGTTTGCTAATAACTGATTACTATAATCACGTTGCATTCATTCCCCTTATGCTCCTGACACGCAGGCGCACCATTTCTCTCCACTAGTACCAGCAGCGAATATTTTAGCAGCCGATTGCCATGTCATTAGTCTTGTACTGACTTGTTTGATGTGAGCAACAGGAAATATTTTGCTTTCAGAGAACAAGAAAAATAGGTTTATTTGTGTTGCACTTATTAATTTGTGCAGTTATTCAGTGTCTGGTAAGTTAATGTTAAAAATATTAATTTTTATTAAAATGTTCTATTATTTTATGTTAACGATTACTCATTTATTTCAGACCTTTGTATTCAGCATGTCTCTATTGAAATAAACCTACATTTCTATGAAAATTGAAGCTTTTGTTTTTTGCAGCCCACATAAACTTAAATCTTGTTTATTTGGCCCGTGTTAGTCTTTGAGTTTGACATGCTTGGTCCACAAGAAGGTTTAAAAGCCAGAGCACATTCTAACTTTGAACTATGATTGACCTGAAGGAAAGATATGATATGAAGTATAATCAGGTATGACTAAAATATAGAACTCAGTTATGAACACTGGTTTGCCTGGTCCTAAAATGGACAGAGAAATCACCTTTTTACAAATAATTTTCATGTGCGATGGTGGAGTCTGCAAGTTTCTAATTCTGTCATAGTTGTGTCATTACTCCTTAATGGGTGAGAACGCCCTTTCCCAATCCACTCTCCACAATGCTGTCAGTGTTCTTTAGCAAATGTATGCTCATTTTAAAATCCTTCCGTGGTTCTTCAGGGTAATATTTCTATTTCATATCAGGGCTCCTGTCTTCCTCACTATGCTCACCTTCTCTCTGGGTTCTATCAATGTTCCTCCAGTTGCAATAACCTACAGCATAGCTTCTCTCTCAACCAACCCTACCTCAACCTTCAAAACATCTGAAAGCCCTCCCTTGGCCTTGTGTGTGTAAGTTTCACTCCTCGACATTACCATAATATCATATGCTTATCTTGACCATAACGTTTATCTTATCATTTCATATTTATTAGTTATTTCATCTAATAGAAAATAAATGTCTTAAGTGCAAAAAGCTTCTCCCTTTTACAGATTCTTGATGTCAAACACAGTGTAGCAAGCACAGTAGGTTCTGGGTAAACATTTGCTGAATGAATGAATAAAGGCAATGGGCGTTAACTAAGCACAGACATTGAGATAGGTTCTTTGGAGAGACTGATATTGACCAGGTTGAGTTTACCAAATCCCTACTTAATTACTTGGAAGTTTAGAAAGGGAATAGATATTCCCTTTGTAGAGAGGATTTATAAAAATGTCAGAGGGAAAATCAGTGGGAGTTCTCATCTCATCCGTCTGTCTAGGTTAGAGAGGTGCCTTGAGAGATAGTCAAGGTTGTGTATTTACAGGGCACAGATATTACTCCGGAATGAAGTCTCTGCCAATCTTTCTTTTCAGCAAAACATGAATTCAGCTTTCCTATTTTTTTCTTCCTTCCCTAGGCATTGGTTGGCCCACCCCTGAGATTAAACCAAACACCAGGTAACCTTAATGCAACCCATGAAGAGATAAGCACAGCTTTTCTGGGACAAATGATTCATTTTCTCCAACATCACCCATTTGTACACTGAGGATAATAGTATAGCCTGCCTCATAGAGATGTTGGGAGGATTAAGGAGCTCAGAGAGATAATCAACATAAAAGAGCACTGAGCAGCTGCTTCAGGATTCAGTCTGAGAAGCAGAGAGAGATGTCCTAAATGCTCCTTCTCATTTACCCATCTTTCATCTCCAGACCACTTTCTGAATGTGCAGACTCCAAGAGGCAGATGGAAGAAGTTGGGGGCAAGCTCCGGGACTATATTCAGGCCTGACCTACAATATTATGGCCATTTTTTTGTAGGTTATTCCAGCCAATGACATTTCCTGAGCCCCAACTGCACTAGACCTCACAGTCGCATGAGCCAGATAAGAAGCCCAGATGATCCTCTAAAGAAACGTTTGTTGGAGTGTGGAGGCCATGATAACCCCCGAAGCAAAGGACACAAAGCTGCCTCACTTTTATAATCTGAGTTAGGATTATCTACCAATTTCGCGGACTTTTAGGGGCACATTTAAAAAATTATTTAAAGTAAAAATATATATATATTTCAAAGTGACTTGCACAAAATAGACATTGAAAAAATAAACATTGAGTCAACTTAAATAAAATTGAACTGAAATACTGTAATTTTCCTGAAATACCCAGACATTTTCAGGGCTCTTTTCTCACACTGTATGTAGATGTGTGTTTGGAAGATGCTTGTTCATGTCCACACTGTTGTATTGTGGTAATCCATGGTAGCAAACAATGGACATTTTTCTAAAGAACCACAAGGGCAGCAAAGAAAACCTATATTAGTTGTGGAAAATATTTTGGGGAAGGTAAAGTTTACGCTAAGTAGTTAGACAAGGTTCCATAGATATAATATGTGTGAAATATTTTTTATGTAGGTATAAAGGCTAATGAGTGGAAAGAGAATTCGGATGAGATCTGAAGAAATAACAAAAATAACTTAGAAAACTTTAAAAATTCCTAATTTATTGAATTTTACATTGGAATTCATTAACCTAGTTACTTGTTGTTGTTGTTGTTTTTTCTGAAATTAAAAATATATAGTAACTATCTGGACACAATAATGGAACTCTTACAACTTTCCCTAGGGAAATTTTCTCTTTTTGTGAATCAAAAAGCAACTTTGCCCAGTACTACTGATCATGTATTGGGACAACCAGCCTCTTCTCTTTGAGACACAAGTCTTACAGAACTCATATTTTCATTATTTGGATGCACATTAAGTAAAATTTGCAATATTTTAGGTTCTATACTTGAGGCAATGTATTTTTAGTCTGGCTAATGATTTTCTCAATAAATACTTATTATTGGGGTCAGCAAAGGGGGTGATTTCCATAAAATTAACATAAAATATGTCACTTCAAAAACTGAAAAACTAATCGTTAATTTGGTTTCATTAATTTTTCTACTATAGTCTGATTTGTTTGACTCAAGATTCTGTAGTCCTTGGTTGGAAAATATTTAACTGTGTCTTTATTTCACAAGTTATGTTGATTCCAGATAATTTAAAAACATTCACATTTATATCATTTTGTGAAATAAATTTTACACTTTGTTCTCCTTTTCTAATATTGAAACATTGAGTTTCTGTACTTTTCAGTTTGTTTCCAGTGTAATTATTTTACCATCCCTAGAGATAATTTTATCTTTCAGTTTCATAGAACTTGTTTTGAATTTCAGAGTTATTTTGGACCCAGCAGGTGGCTAATTTCAACTATTTTGATATCTTGATTTAAAAACAAGGTGAACCACGCTCTGTATTTTCTATGGGTAAACGTGTAGTTACTTTTTATTATAGTAATTCTCCTATCATATATAATGTTTTTTTTTTAGCAATTTAACTTGGTATCTGTCTACATTTCTATGTTGGGCTAAAGGCTAAATGAATACAACTTGTCAGCAACTTCTCAAACATGTTTCTAAACAGTATGCTGTAGCACCTTTCCATTAAGTATATATTTCCAATTTTATATTTTTTTACTCAAAAGCTCATTATTTTGCGTTTACCTATAGTGAACTACATTTGTCGTGTATTAGCTCAGGTACTTAAATGTTTCAGTCTTAATAGATCCCTCACAATATTATTCTTCCTTGATTTTCTAGTCATTTGAAAATAATCTGAAAACAAGCATGGTAAAAGCATGGTGAATCCTAGTTAGACTAGTATATACATACTAATATATATATACATATACACCTATATCTGCAAAGACAGATGAAATATGAAGAGATTTAAAAGAAAAGAAAATAGTGAAATACTGATAAGACTAATTTGATATTTTGGCCCTTTGTCACTGACATGAGCATCATTGTTTTATTATTTATTTATTTAACTAATTAATTCTTTATTGTTTAAAGTATTACATAAGTCTCCTTTTCCTCCCCATTGACCTCGCCCCAGCTGCCCTCTCCCCTGCCCCCAGTCTGTGTCCATTGGTTATGCTCATATGCACGCATACAAATCCTTTTGGTTGATCTCTTACCCTCTCACCCCCCACCTTCCCTCATAGGTTGGACAGTCTGTTTGAGAACATCATTATTTTATTACACATCATGATAATAGCAGTAAAATAAAATGTATGACACTAGCTAATAACAGTTATCCATAGTGACCCTCCCAATAAACATGTGATTATTATCTCACTGCCTCAAAACTACAGGGGAACTATGTTTATACATTTTGGTGAATGGGTTCAAGATCTTCGATATGATGGCATGTAGGAAATTATAAAATCAGGTAATTGATTAAATGAAAATGAATAACAGAGATTACAAAAATAATACTGAAGAAAAAGGATTTAGTAGGTTTTCGGTTGCAAAACCTTCTTTGTTTGAACTGATTTGCAAATAGAATAATAAAATCTATGTAAAGAGTATTACAATGAAGGGTATGTATTGCTATTAGAGGCTATTATAGCCAGCGAATCCAAATGCCCACTTCCTTCCATGTCAATAGTTCTTCCTAGAGGAAAGTATTAAGAATAAGTATTAAGAATAAGTATTAAGGTAACTTTTCATGGCTTTCATGTGTTTAATAATTTAACAAAGTATTTCCGTTCAAATTGACTTGGAGAGTGTTTCTTGAGCTTGAAGATTTAAGTGGGGACTGTTAGTAAAAAAATATTCTGATTTGTGGACCCAATCTCTGGAAGTAGAGAAAGAATGAATGGGAAGAAAAAAATAATTTGAGTTCTCAGACACATCTCATCTCATTCCATAGAGTGGAAGAGAAAAAGGTTTCCTGGATGGCCCCAGGAGCTAGTCCTTCCAGGTTTCACTTACCACTTAGAGCTAGGAAAAGAGAACTTTTCAAGAGAGGTAGAAAAGAGTACATCAATCATACCTGTCTGAGACTTAAAACATGTTAATCCAGTATGGCCCAGTGAATGTCCTGGAACTCAGAAAAGTTAAATAAAACCTCCTTATTTTCTTCCCAGAAGAACACTTGGAAGTCAAAGTTTCCATGTGTGAGGTTTTGGTAGGACCGTCCCTAGCTAAGTGATATACTGAAAATGGCTCTTTATTCCAGTTCTGGTAAGGAACAGGTAAGGCATTCAAAAGGAGCTAATGTCTGATTTGTCTGGAAAGATAGGTAAAAACTGGTCAGGTGATAAAAATGGGCCAGGATGCATTTCAGAGCAAAGAAAAGGATGTAAAAAAGAATCAGGTGTTTTTCTATGGAACTTTAAGTAGCTTGATTTGGCTGGACCATCTAGAGAGCAGTCATATATCAACCATGCCCTGGGTGGTCCAGAAAGTATCCTCTCAGACTGATTTCAGATCCCTCAGGATGAGAGAACACACCCCTCTCAGACTTCTTTGGATATTCTCAAAAACCTCACTATGTCGCTTTTTTTGAGGCAGGCATTTTCATTCTTGGTATAATTTTGGAAAAGTGAATGCAATTCTTTGTGTCTTAGTCCAACCACATTTAAATAAGAAGAATATAATACCTACTCCACAGGTTTGTTGGAGCACATATGAGATCATGTCTACAAAAAGTGCTTTGTAACCTGGAAAGTGCAATACAAAAGCTTTTTATAATTAAGCTGTTGAGATTTCTGTCATGTCTTATATTTTCTACCATATAGCAAAAACAAAATTCAAATATCTTCAATGGGTAATATTCAATAAACACAAATAATTTAATCTTACTATGTGCAACTATTTTTATATAGTTAGTTCAACTCAGTTAAAGTGATCATATTCAAGAAATGCCTTAAAGCACTGATGACAAATGTATTGCACACGGGACCTCATTCCTCTTGTGCTCCCAAGGTAGACATCACTAATTGATAACAACATTTTTTCCACTGAGCCTGGGTGGAGCTTCAAAATTCTTCTTAACATTCTAAGTAGCTAAAACCAATATATAAGAGTTGAACCATGAAATCTATTATTTTTTAATTGGATTAAAGGCAGAAGAAGGCAGAGGGCATTTTTCTTTCCTGCAAGCCCTCACTGCAAACAGCTATTTTAATTCAGAGAGAAAAGGCTCTGTCTTTACACATTTTTAGGAATAAGAATGTGAAATGTGTGATACTGAAATGAGTTTTCTTAACAGAATAAGAGGAATACTTTAAAATTGTTGAGGTCTTTTTGTATCTCAGATTATTGGTTTGTTAATTTTCTTCAAACCCAACATAGTTTTTTATCAATTGTGTTAAAGTGATGACTATGAAATAACTAAGTTTGTGCCAAATAATAAATATAAAGTCAAGTAAAAACACCCTTAAGTAGATCAGAACATTTTTTTTGGATGGTGCCTAACATACAGGCAGACACATTAAAATCCTATCACCATATATACACATAGTTACCAAGTCATTGTCAAACACCATTTTCATGTGTCATTTTGATGCTGCTTAATGTAGGATATGCTGAAAGCTATTATTTAGTCTTTTCAAAAGTACCTAGTAAATAACCTTCTTCCCAATTACAGTTTTCCTTAAGAATAAAAAACTAAGGCCTTAAACATATACAATGGTTTTCTTCTGATTATGTAGCAAAATATTTTTTAAAAATCCTCTTTTAAACTGATTACATGATAACTAACATCCTTAGAATAGATAAGCGATATGTCAGGGGAAAGGAGACACACAGTATGAGAAGAAATGTTCTTAGCTTTATGCAAAGTTCTGCTAGGAAGGGAATAAAGGCAAGGCTGAGAGTAAACTGGACATTTGTATTCTTTCTGACTTGGGGTTGACCTTTCTGTAAGAGCAGCACAAATGTGCCCAGTAAGGAAACTGCAGTGTTAGTTTTGAGCCATGAGGAGCAACAGCCATAGGTCACTCCCTCAGTCCCTCAGTCCCACTAAGACCTGGCTCATGGATTTTTTCTATCTTGATAATGGAGGTTCATCCCACTCTGTTCTACCTCCGAGGGATGAGTATTTGTATTGAGCCAGGTGACAGATTTATGGCGCTAAGTTGTTAAGAAAGGGGATTGTCATAAGATCAACATAGCGGCAAATTCTATTTACTGCTATCTTGTGCGTGAATGCAGTTTTGTTAAGAAGCTATATGTGTATGGTGGTGGGGGTGAAAAATGCTGTTCTGTGATGATTTCAACCAATATGTGACATAACACTGGATTCAGATACATTCCATGACGAAAGGAACATTTTACATACCCTTTCATCTGTGGCCCAAAAAGTGGGTACACTTGCTCCAATGACCAAAATGTTTCAGTTTTATTCATTTAATATATGCAGTACAGAGAGCTAGAGAGCCAGCCCCGCAAGATGCCAGTTTTTCCTTGGCTAGTCAATAGGAAATAGACGGAGAACTGATAACTCTGCACACTCAGACGTCCTGGGGGGAGATGTCAGATCAGATCAGATCAGATCAGATCAGATCAGATCTAAAAGGTAACCTCATAGAAATAAAAGAGAAAAATACACTTATCCAATCACTGGTAAGCATTCATCAGCTATTTCAGTTTCATAGCAAGTATACTGATATATCTTATGTATAGCCATTTACTGCTTTACCGTGTGTAAATAAATGAAGAATGGGCTCCAAAAGAAAATTATCCCATGTTATAGGGTACATAATTTTAACTCTTGTTAGTCATTTCTTCATGGTAACAAAAGGAAAAGCAGTTGAACATTGTAGTTAAACATTTGAGCATCAGAGTTGGATATTGAATGGATAGACCTAATCTAGTCCTAGTTCTTCCACTTAATAGTTATAGAATATCACATTCTTCATCTTGGAAAAGTGGATAATAACAAAAACTATCTTACTGGCACTATTGGGAAACAAATTGAGATGGTGTTTGTAATATTTTATGTTTCTATTTATACATTTTCTGAAAATAGCTTATGGATAATGTAAGGTAAGCATTCATTTATATTTAATCATTAAATGAAACACACACTACCTATCTACTATGATCAATTTTTTTGTGTTATGCATAGAGATATAAAAATGGGAAAATTTTTTCTAACATCTTATTTATTGAGACATTTATAACACCAGCAGTTTGACTTCAATACTTATATATCTATATCTATCTATCTATCTATCTATCTATCTATTTATCTTTCTATCTATCTATATTACACATACTCACACATACACACACACATACACACATACTAGTACACACACTAACACAAGGCACTGACAGCATGACACTTAGGTAACCTAGAGCCTCTCAACACACAATCAGTAAAGTGCCTAGTGTTCAAGGAGAAAGTAAGTCTTCTAGGTGTTAGCTTCTTGAGGCTGTATCTCCAAAGGAGGTCACTACCAGGAGTAATGAGAACAGTTGGGAATCTTTCCCATTCTCTATCGCCTGAGGTCAACAGCCATCTGGCCTAATTCATGCTGACTTTCCAATTGAGAGTGAAAACAGATTTTCTATCATGTCCAAGAACAAAGGGCATGGCTGAATTGTGGAAAATGTAGATGACACAGTTGCCTTCTTCCATACAGAATGTGTTATCTCAATTTTCTGTAAATGTATTTTTGGGGGCAAAGAGTCCTGTGACTAAAAGGCAGAAGTACGGGGTGCATTAGAAATAGGGGAAAGATGAGCCATACACCAGAATCCCCTTGGAATGATAGAACAATTACAAAAACGAGAAGCTTCTCTTTGGGTAACCAAGTATCTTTCAAATACAGAGAATAAATTCACAAGTCAACGAGCTGCCTACTCCTTGCAAACCATGAAACGGAAGTTATATACTGTGTGTTATGAACCTTTTCCTTGGCATTTCCATAAAAGAAACCTGACATCCTGAACAGATCACTGACCAACAGATTAAAATCACTTACTATGAGTGTCCTTTCATTTTCTTGGCTGGCCACATGCTGATCCAGCAGTTATCCATCTTTTTCCCTTTCCTAGACACTGGTTAACAAATATTACTTGGTGATAAAACTGTCTAATTTTCTCATAACAAAATTTACAAACATTGGGAAAAAATGCTGAGCTTGCCTAAGATAGCTTAGCTGGGTTAAATATTTCATACATATTACAGAGCTTTATGCACTTGGTGAAATGTTTAAAATAAATATCCAAGTGCTAAATACCTAGTTCTTTCCAATTTATTCGAGGATATGTTGCAATTAATTTCATATGCTGTATTAAGACATTCCATTTATATGCTCGAAACTACAGGGGCCTCCATAACAGCCCTAAGTAATTCCATTTTGCAGTACAAGGGACATTGTTAATGTTCAAAGATTAGAAAATGCACCCTCTTTGATCTTTGCTTCTTATTGAAAAACAGCATTCAGATACCAAGAATGTATTTTTCTTTATATAGTTGATTTATCCTAGAGGAAGATATGATTAAGTAGAATACTCCAGACTGAATAAGGCCACAAAAGAACTGGCAATTTCTATTTAGCTCTCTTCCTTCTAGCATTTAAAAACTGTTTGCCTTGGGATTTAGAAATCAAGGGAGAATAAGTTGCTAACCCTAGAAATGAACAACCACATTAGTTATTTTGGTTATGCCAGTGTTGAAATGGAACAGGTGCCAGAAGCAGGCACACTTTGCCGAGTGGGCATTTTCTACAGTTTATTTTAATTGATGTCTCAGCATATACGTTGGGCATCTGTACAAATGCTTTAAAATGAAGAAAAAAATATATATATATTGGATTTTTCAAGTCATGAAACCAGAGGTTTAGAAAAAAAATGGTATTCTCTGGTACTTTCAACATGTTTCTTAGAGTCTCCCATTGTAACCCTTGATTCATCTAGTCATTCATTCAGCAAGTACTACTCACAGTGATATTGCAAAGGTAATGCTAGACAGTAGTTTTACTTATGTTCACAAGTTCTTTTGATGAAGATACAGTTCATTAATAAGAATTCATTGCTAGATATTTAGAGCTTCAAGCAAAAGTCTTGTCTCAACAAGTCTTGTCTATTGTTACCTTTGAGCTTTCACTAATTTCAAGACACGTTCCAATTTGTGCCTGTGAAAAAGAAACAACAGATGGCTATGGTCAGGCTCTCTCCCACAGTCTCTTTCACGTATGCTGGACCATCGCACTAGCTTCACTCATTCTGTCTTCCAGTTCACCCTCCACTTGATAGCCAGTGATTATGGCTCAGAAAATGTGCACTAGCTTCCCATTGTACTTAGAATGAGGACAAACACCTTTCACATGGCCTTCCAAGCACAGCATGATCTGGCCCTGTGGACCAGTCTAGTCTCACCTCAGGCTCAATGGCCTCCAGCTATTTTCACTTTCTCTCAGTTACTCCTCTGTGGCAGGGTTATCCCAAAAGCTGTTTCCTCAGTTACTGCTATGTGGCCAGGCTGACCCAAAAGCTTCTATGTTTTTCACTTCCCATGTAAATGGACGATGTTGCTACTTACTGAAATATGGAATGTATGGGATCCCTATTCACTAGTATTGATATAGGGAGCAGGCTTGGAAAAGAAGGTAAATCAAACATCCTGGTCTGGGCCTGCTAACTTTGAGATACTTTAGAGATCTCTATGAGAGTTAGATTTATCACCCTGCGGCTCAGAGGAGAGGCCAGAGCTGAACACGCATGTTTGTGAGTCATTGAGGGACCATAAATCGAAACAGAATTATCTACCCTGACAGTACAGTCACTTTGCTGCTCTGTGCAGTTTGGGAGAATCCCAACGTTAAGATTCTGAAAGGCCAGGACACCAAAATATTATAATATCCCTCAAGAACTGAATCAAATATCCTTTTATTGCCTCATTTCCTTTGCCTTTCAAACTCACGGTAACTCACTTAATAGGAACAGTTCTTTTCCTTGCAGTGGTGCAGCACTGATTTCCGATTGTATTGTACATCTTTCTTTCCCCATCAGAGAGCTTATTGTCCCACTGTGCAAATATAATTGTTCAAATCTGTGGACTATTCTCATGCTCCACACTCTAGCTTCTATTGTATTTGTATCACCAGGCTCCATATTTGAACTCTTACGTCCTCTCAGATGTTTTTACTGTGCGTGGGATGTCCCAGACTCTGTTCTTCTGTGAGGTGGTGAAGGAATGGTGAGCAACATAAAGCATAATTTGGTTTTCTTCCTTCTATGCAATAAGAACAAAGAAACCGGGAGTGATCAGAATTGTGTAAAACTAGCTCAGTTGATTCCCACAATTATCTGAATGGAGTTGGGATGCAAGGCCATGTTTCTAGGGGCAGGCCTGGAAGTGAAATGTGTGGAATGGTGCTGACTGGGGCCCATGTTAGCAGTGCTGAGGTCAGAAGCTAACCGGAGAGTTGGGAGGAAGGTTTTAAAAATAACCATTTTGATGCAGACTTTTGGTGCCAGGGGTATTTTCTGGTTCTAAAAAGGAAATGTTCATGAAAACAAATAGCTACCAAGTAATAATTTTTCCATCACTGATTATTACTTTATCTCTCACACCTAGAGACACAAAATGTCCACAGCATCAAATGGCTTCTCAAAATATCATCTAACATATCTAAAAAACAACCTTTAGGTGAATTTGACATTAAAACTTTGTAGTTCACCGAAACCGGTTTGGCTCAGTGGATAGAGCGTTGGCCTGTGGACTGAAGGGTCCCGGGTTCGATTCCGGTCAAGGGCATGTACCTTGGTTGGGGGGAACATCCCCAGTGGGAGGTGTGCAGGAGGCAGCTGATCGATGTTTCTCTCTCATCGATGTTTCTAGCTCTCTATCCCTCTCCCTTCCTCTCTGTAAAAATATCAATAAAATATATTTAAAAAAAAAAAAAAAACTTTGTAGTTCAAGGAAAGCTTTGACATGAGGGAATGAGTTACAGGTGCCAAGACAAGACATGGGGTATTATGTTGGAAATTTGGGGGAGCACCAGAACAAAAACACGGGTTCTGAATTAGGAGATGTAGTGTTGAATATGGACCCAGAAGAGACTGTCTGAGCCTCTTAGGCAGGGTCATGAGATCTTTTTTTTTGGCACTCATGACCTTGGTACGTGGCTGTGGAGTGGTTGGTGAGTACTCAGCTCAGTCAGTACCCAGAGATACACTCTGCCTTTCTCACATTAACCTGCTCTTCTACTCTTGTCTCTTAAGCTGGTTGGGTTTCTGCCAAACTGGAGTAAGAGTTCCCACTGCAGAGGGAAGAGGCAGCCAAGCACACAACATGCTAACATGTTGGAAAGATGAGATTTCTTCCCTACAATGACATCCTCAAAGGCAGAGACTTATCCAGTCATCAGATACATTAGCCCTTACCATTTTTGTAGATGTATATAAAGGAGTGATACAGATATTTAAAAAAGAACAAAAAAATCACTTTTTAAAGGACTTGAAGTTGTAGTTGATGACATCAGTTCATTCTTAATGAACACTATAACTTTTCAGACATGTTAGATAAATTTGTCTTTCTGGACTGCAGGTTGTGATACTGACACCTGCGTTCTTGATCAGAGACTGACAGGATAATGAGCAGGAAGAAGGCATGTGGTAAGAGATTATCTTATATTAGCAGGAAGCTTCCAATTGAAGGAGAAAAATACCCAGATAAAACTATTAACAAAATTCCTATGGAGGAAGATAATTGTGTTACAGGAAAATGCCAAGTGAGAAGAAATGCCCAGCAAAGCTAAGGAGCAAACAGAAGGAAAGGGTATTGGAAGCAACAGAAGGTATAGTAGTCACATCCATCTTATCACATTTTCTGTCTTTTGATATAACCTAAAACAGTTAATGAGAAAGAGTACTCCTTAATTTCAAAAAGCAATCATACAACTTCCTCATAGTTTCCCTTAATGGGTGACTTTTAGAACTGTGGTCTCATAGCATAACGAGATGGATTCAGAGTTGATTAAACATCAGAGAATGTATATTCTTATTACACCAAGAGAGGTCTCTAGTAGCAGCCCAGACACCCTTTCTTCATGAGCACTTGTATAAATTTTTACTGATGACTTAGATTAAGTCATGAATCATACATCCTGTCCAACTCTGTGACTGACTCAAAATCCAAGGTTAACAGCAAATACTAAAATAATAGAACTAGTATTGAAAATGATATGAACAGGCTAAAAGGAAGGCTTAAACCTGAACCTGTGAGATAACAGTGATAAACATAATAATCTGCAGTTAGCTTCAGAAAGTCAGTGCAGAAGGGGAAGGCCAGACTTTAAGCAGAACAAAGATCTAGGAGTGTTAAGGTAACTACAAGTTCAATGTGAGCTGGTAGAATGATCTGGCTATAAAAATAAGGCTACATCTGATCTTCTACTACACCAATAAAAGCATGCTGTGCTAATAAATGAAAATAGAGTCTATTGCACTCTCAATTATGTAAATAATAACCATAACTTAGAATACAGTATCCAGTTTGGGTGCCAAATTGACTTAAGTATGTCAACCAAGACAAGTAGGGTTCCCAAAGCCATATCCAGGGAAAAACAAGCAAGGCAAAGAAGAATGTATAGCTCAAGAAAAAAGGGGGAGGGAGCCAATTATGTTAAACACAATTGAGGATTGTCAGCCTAAGAAAATAAATAATCTTATTTTATTTGGTATCAGAGTACAAAACCATTTGAATTTTTTAAAAAAGCACATAGAAGGTTGATAAAAAGGACACCTTTCTAATAATTTAAGCTGCCGGGGTTCTTTTCCCAGCATTACAAAGGGTTCAGCATTCTGGAGAAAGGGGCTGATGCGTAGATTAAGGAGTCTGGAGACGAAAGATAGTTTTGAAAGGCACTGAGGGTAAGAGGAGCTTTCAGCTAAAGGAGCCAAAAGACTACCCCTTGTCTAAGGACCCTGTGGTATTTATTAACACAATTTGTCCTAAGGCAAGGTGGAGATAATACACTTCAAAGGGTAGGGTATCAAAGGGTATTGTCAGTTTGGGGAATAGTCTACAGCTGTTCAGATGTTTGACCAACAGGAGGCAATAAAATGCCCTGAGCTGTCTGGCAGCAGACAATCCTATTCAGGTTTGGGGGAAGTGCTGTTTAGCCGTTCCAACAGGTAAACTACATATGTGGCTCACCCTTGTTGAGCCCCCCAAGTCCCATCAATCTTTTGATGAAATTCTTGTAATTATGACATGTTGGAATTGGTTCCTGCCATTAAGCCATCCCACAATGCTCTAGTTGGCTCATATAATAGTCAGTTTCCCTTCCTGGAGTTTTGAAGCCTTGGTTGACTGTCCCCATATAGCATTGCTATAAGGGAATTTCACACTGTGCAAAAGATTACACAGGGAGTTGTTAAACCTTTTTCCATCGCTAAAAGTCCATGATTCTACTCCTTGCCCCCATCATAAACCTACCACATTCAAGTGAAATGTAGTGTGCCTTCACAAGGAAAAGTATGTGTGTGTTCAAGTGTGAATGTGTGTGTGTGTGTGCAAATGCCCACAAAAGCATGCACACATCTGAAGGGGCAGTGCCACACCAGGGAGAAGGATCACAGACAAAAAGAACATGGTGCTGGCGCCCCTTCCTTCTCTGTTTCTATAGCCACTGCCCTGGGTGTAGTTGGAATCATTCTTTTAACCTTGTCTGACTACGTGCAGGAGAAAACTGAGCTTAATGACATTGACACATCAATGTAACAGGACAGAAACAAAGGGAACCTCACAGTTAGAAACTGAAGTTAAAACCCCACAACATCTAAATTTTTCCTATGTAAGTTTTTTTGCCAATCGTATTTTCATAAGAAGCAAAAAAGATGTTTTTTTCAAAATACAAATCTACTAGAAATAGACATGTTCTGAGATGGAGATTCCTGACCACTGCTGCATTTTAACCCAAGCAATTTCATTGTGTCTTCTGGAGAGAAAAAAAAAAAAAAGGCTGCCTTTTCCCCCATAAAGGCACAAAACATTTTCACAGAAAGCATCTGAGAAAAAGGATATTTCTATTATTTACCATTTCTGTAGAATTTCCATGAGGCCTTATCTTCTCTGATTTTGTCAGAGGTAAGGATTTTTTTTTTTATATAGCTGCATTTCCAACCTTTTGAACATCAAGCACATATAAATTACCTACAAGGCTAAAAAGTCTTTGATTAATAAGCTAGGGAATTGCAGGTATTAAAATTCTTTTTTTATATATTTTATTGATATTTCACAGAGAGGAAGGGAGAGGGATAGAGAGCTAGAAACATCGATCAGTTGCCTCCTGCACACCTCCCACTGAGGATGTGCCTGCAACCAAGGTACATGCCCTTGACCGGAATCGAACCCAGGACCGTTTAGTCCATAGGCCGACGCTCTATCCACTGAGCCAAACCGGTTTCGGCAACAGCTCTGCTTTCAATCTAACTAGTGGCTACTATTGGCTGTCTTCTGAATGAGTCTAACCACGCCCACACCAATCCTGCAGACTTGGTTGCAAAAGAAAGATTCAGCAGGCTCCATTTACAAGGCATCATCCATTCTGGGAACCACGGCAGCCCTGCCGGCTGTGGCCATTTTAACACGTCCAACCTCAGGCACAATCTTCTCTTCTCCTTGGATCTATCAGACCGCATGGCCCTAAGCATCTCTAGAAGGATGTGGATCTAGAAGCACTAAAAGTGTTACGACATCCAACACTTGCCCATACTTTGTTCATTCCATAGATATCTCATTGAGTTCGCTTTTTGTGTCTTTTTCCCCCCTTCCTGTGCTTTTCCCTTTTCAGTTACCATGGAAACAATTTCCCGGGTAGTGGAAGAGCCTAATGGCATCCAGGAGTGTGAAGTAAAGTCAATTTATATCATGGTTTGCGAAATATTCGGAGTTTGTAATGGTTGTTATCACTACATATGGTAAATCAATCTCCCTCTAGAGCAAATTTCTAAATATTGATATGCGTATGGGGGTGAAAAAATGATATAGAATCACACAACTCAGCAACTTGCCTGGCAACCTTCAAGATATACATTTCTAGTTTGTTTTGTTTGTACAAATAGAAAATGAAATACAGGGAGGCAAAATGTACTATTTAAGGTTTGCTATCTACTTTAAATTCTCCAAAGGCATTAAGTGATCTCTAACTTAAAGCCTGTGGTTGTTTTACTTATACAAATTAAGAAGTCATGGGTGATCACTTACAGAGCTTGTGTATAGATATGTATATAAATGTGTAATTTTTTTTCACATGTACCTTATAGATAGCACAGCAGCTATGTCATCTTCATTCTCACTTTAAATCAACTGGTATTTGGACATGCATATTGATTCAGAAAATGCAGGCTTTAAAAGTTTGTCAAAATATGTGCACTTTATACAAGCAAGTAAGGTGACTATGTTTTCAGGTTTTAAAATAGCCTGGTTTGTCCCTCTTGTCTAAATCAAAATTTGTTTATTTGGTTTCACGTGTAGCTTGTTCTGCTTTCTGTTTTCTCTCAAAAGAGTTGTGAATAATGCGACAATCAAAATATTGGATTATTTGTGTTCTTGAAACAGATGCCACCTGAGTTGTGACAGGTATTTTAAGTATAATCTTCTGCATTCACTTAACACTCTGATTTGAAAAATTTCAAACCTTGGGCATATTCTTGTTCATTTACCACTGAAATCAGCCATCTCTTGGGTGTGATGAGAGCTGGGAATAAGATGGGAATGAAATGCAGGTGCAAGGGGGACAGTAAGAGGGAGCAGTGAGGACCGTCGCTAAAAGTTGGGCTGGCTCCAAACACAGATGCAGGACAACCAGGGAGCCCATGAAAAAGTCCTCTATGTTAATTTTAATGAACACAGAAATTGCTGACATCTTTGAAAAGCAACCATTCTTCTCCATTAGCATCTTGTCCTCTGTGGAGCACGGTAATAGAATGACCAGATTTTTGAAACGTTGTGTGACCTCATACCCTTTTTTAATTGGGGGAAAATGTTTACTATTTCATGATCAATTGAGATAAAGAATCTACATCTTAAAGGAGGAAGACATGTTCAAGTAAGTATTACTGAAGATGGTTTGAGATTTTTTGTTTTTAATTTAAACACATACAAAAATTAGAAAATGGAATTCTATGTAATTCCAGAGGGTTGAGGAAACCAAGAGGGAGGGGATAGAAGGAAGCTCAGGATAGCTATTGGGTTTATTTTCAAAAGTGCCTTTGACTTCAGCAGAAATCCTGACAAGTAGGTCTCTGACCCTGCTGTTCCTTCGCCTTTCCCTATCCTCTTCTGCCCAGATACTTGCTGTTGGAAAGGCCACCATTTCTTCCATGCATGTTGGCATCACATGAGTTGGATTGATAATTGTTTCCTTTCAAAGAGTAAATTCAGTGATGGTTTGCTGTAATGTTAGAACACGGAGCATGCCCATAGGGTGGTGTCAGAACAGTGCCTGCCTCTAGAACAGGCTGGAGAAGTGAGTGCCAGACAGAGCAGCTGGAGGCCTGAGGACAGAGGGAGGAGCTGGAGCACACTGTGCCTAGGAAGCCACCTTTTCCTCTAGGATCAGCCAGTAAACAATCCAGGGTTCTGGGATCCATTCTTCTCCCTGTTTCCAGTGCCCTTTGTGGGGGCCCCAGGACCAGGCAGAAAAGGCCCTCCTCAGCCATGGGGACATGAGCAGGCAGAGGATGTCCAGTATTATCTTTCCTAGACTTTACATCACAAAGTTTAAAGGCAAAGAACCGATTTACTGTATCCACACTCTTTCTCCGCTCCCAGTTTCCAATCTTGGAATAAATCACACACACCTTCTTTTTATTTTTATTTTTATTCTTTCTCAGTCTAAACGTGTGCTGGTGCAGGCATATCCTTTTTTCTCTGGAACCCAGAGATTCAGACTAGAAGTCCTGTTAGAATGAGGGCTCTGGGGAGGTAGGAGGAGAGAAGATGTGACTTGAAATTAGAGGACATCTAGAAGAGCCAAATACCTAACTGTTCATGACTCAAGCCAGACACAGGGAAATTTTTCTTCATTTTTTCATTTTTCTTTTCACTAACTTTCAAGGTCTTTAAGTAGTCCATTAACTTGTTTGGAATTAGGGACTGCTATGCTTTTATTGACATTCATGACAATTTAGAGAATGAATAAATATTCATTTATTCACATAAGTATGTGAGACACATACTTCTTCAAAAGTGTCATTGCACCCACATACATAGAGTCAAAGCAAGATGGTAGAGCATGAAGTCCATGCTGGAGAAAGCTGGGTGAGGGAAAGTGAGCCGGGATGGAGATATAACCGTTATTCTAAATTCTGTAACCATGGCAGCTGTATTTCATGAGATTTTACTACTAAATTGCATTTTTATAAAAAGAGAGAAATAAACTACTTAATTCTTTTAGTGCTTTAATTGGTAGATTGGTGTCAGGGACATCTTTCTGTAGTACTTTGCTTATTTTGGTTGTTATCTGCTGTCTGCTAAGCCAATTATTTACTTGAACTGTGAGAAAAATCTATTTCGTTTAAAGAAAAACATATCATTGCTTTAGGGCTGCCAATATTGTGTACAAAATACAAATTCAACAATTAAATTAAATTAAATTAAATTAAATTAAATTAAATTAACTAACTGTTCCAATTTTCCATAAAAAGCACAGCAGAGTATTAAGCATGAGAGAATAATGAAGCCTATTTTTTCTGATGTTTTAATTATGGTCATGCATTGCTTAAGGATGAGGATATGTTCTGAGGAATGCATCATTAGGAGATTTCATCATTGTTTGAAATTAGAGTGTATTTACTCAAACCCAGGTGGTATAACCTACTACATATCTAAGCAATATGGTATTGCCTATAGCTCCTAGGCTACAGGTCTATACTAAATACAGTAGGCAATTGTAACACAACAGTAAATATTTGTGTATCTAGATATAACTACACATAGAAAAGGTATAGTAAAAATAGGGTTAGGGTTAGGGTTAAGGTTAGAAGTTAAAGGGGTCAGGGTTAGGGTTAAACAGCGATTTTCAGCCAGTGTGCCACTACAGGCACTCTTATGTGCCATAAGAATTTTTAAAACACGCAATACCTGACTATTTAGTCAGGGCAATGACCTTTTGTCCCTTATAAAATTATAAAATTAAAAAAGCATAACAGTTGTAGAAAGATAAATATCACATGATCTCACTCGTATGTGGGATATAATGATCAACATAAATTGATGAACAAGAATAGACCCAGAGACAAATGGTAGGGGAGGGGGGTGTAGAGAGCAACCAAAGGACTTGTATGCATGCGTATTAGCATAACCAATGGACACAGACACTGAGGCGGTGGGGGCTTGCCCGGGGTGGGAATGGCTGTGGGAGGGGGGAGGGGTGTCATTGGGGAAAAAGAAGACATATGTAAAACTTTAGACAATTAAAAAAAAAAAAAAGGATAACAGCCAACATAACAATAACAGTCCAGTGTGAATAAATAAAAATTATACCCATTTTTTGCTAGATTGGCAAAAATATGTTTGGTGTGCTGTAGAACTTTATTAGTTAGTTTATGTGTACCATGAAATTTAGAAAGGTCAAATATCACTGGCATAAAAGTTATAAAATGATACACCTGTGTAGGGCTCTTACTATGAATGGATCTTGCAGACTGGAACTTGCTCTGGGAGTGGTGAGTAAATGTGAAATCCTAGGACATGACTATGCTAGTACACTACTGTAGACATTATAAACACAGTCCCACAAGCCCGCCCCCTGCTTCTTCCTGACAGGATCAGATATAAAATATTGAAACTATAAATGCTGCTCCATGAACAGGGATGTGAGCTGGATTGATTGGAACTATTGAGGAGAAACCAGCTGAGTAAGGCATAAATCACCATAACAGTGACCATAGGAAGGAGTGAAAGGTGGCCTGAGGATCAGTGGGAATAAGAAATCAAGATGGAGAGATAGACACAGGGGATTGTCATGGCAATGTGGTTTTAGCTATTGCATGCTGAAGCAGTGATCAGATTAAGGAACTTTGTGATATTCATAAAGAAAGAGAAGAAGAGGATATTTAACATGGGAATGGGTATAGAATTGAGGACTGAATATTTTGATTTTGGAAAATTTGTTCTGGCTTCCATTGACCCTATCTGGCTCAAAGGGCTCTCTCTGGCATTGAATTGATGGAAGAAATAAAACTTATTTATGCTTACATCATTACAACCTGAAAACATTTCTAAAGTACAGGGACAGGGTGGCTCCACACTGCTGCAGACAGCTTTTCTAAAGTGGCAATGGCGCTTAGTACTGGTTAAGGTAGCTTCTGTGGACCTCCCTCCTAGGTTCTCAACAAAGAATTTATTTACAGCAATGTTTTCTGAGAACCATCAAGCTAGATCTGGGAGGGCTGTAAACCTTCTGAATAATGTGTGCACTCAGAAATCGAGGTTCTGTGAGTGAGAGGGAATCTATTACCAAGCCCCCAGATATTTCTCCCATCAAAATAAAATTCTTCCTGAGCCATATAGCCTTTCATTTCTTAGAGAAAACTCAGCTCCATTATAATCTCATGGGATCACCGCCTTTGTGGTCCATTGTTGACCAAAATGTTATTATGGGGCACATGACTATTTACTCTTTTGATTCCCAAAATAATGAATATATTTAAATGTACCTATATGATTTAAATCTTTTATGTAAATTCATCTATTTGATTTATCTATGAACTATTCTCTTTGGCAGCATCTATATTAATAACTTGTCTATTTCAACTGAAACATTAACAACATATTAGGAGTATATAGCCATAATCTAATAACTATAAATATGAACTGATAACTACCATAAAAACAAACTTTCATCATATAATATTGATTATAGCTTGTTTAAAATACAAATATTGCATATTTTTATTTTTATCTACTATTCATTTCATATTATGAGCTCTTGGCAGTCTGGAATGATTTCATTTTCTGTATCTGGCCGTGACTGATATATCACACTTGTAGTCTGAGTTAAACTGAATGAGTACATAGTATTTGGGAGGTGAGTTCTCAGGTTTAGTTCTTACTCTCTAGTTTGAGTATCATGTTCAGACAAAATGTCCTGAGGGTTCTCCTCTCCCTCTTTCTTATCCTCATTCTTCTTGTTTGTGTATTTTACTTGTCTGAATTCTGAATTTGATTTTTACTGTTACTGATATAGGAATTCTGAGGGACTCTGCAGAGTTCTCCATTATCCCTGTTCTTGTTATGCAATACTACAGTGGTGAAGAGAGAACAACGGCTTTTTATTTTTCTGACATATATTATTATTTGGGGGGCACAAGCCGGTCCTTGCTAATTGAGAGGAAAAGGCACTGTGTGTGAGATAATTTCCATAAAGCTAAGAGATTTTTCAGAGGACAGCCTAGAGGCTCTCAAAATGTACTGGCTTGACAAGAGCTGTTTTTAGTGGGGGGGTGGGGTGGAAAGGAAGGATTTAACTTTGAAGCTATTGTCAATAATCTTTTCTAAGTAGCAGGAAAAAGAACTGGAGTCAGAGCATTGATTCGGACCCCAGGTCAGCCACATAGCAGAGTTACTTTTCCTCTCTGATCACAGGCTAACCTCATCAGCAGGAATTGGGATCTTTGTTACATAGAAGTGTTTTATACTGTATTTGTCAGTTTCATGTAGTAACATTTACCAGAGTGATGGAATTTAGGGACGTTCTGGTACCCTCAGCCCTTGGTCACAGGACAGGAGGGCTGGCAAGGATGTTATAAGGTCTATTTCATAGACCTGTTTTGGGTCTCCGATCTCTTGGCTGGGGAGAAGGTACCCATAATCCACAAGTCCTGGAGGAAGGGAAGCCATTTGGGCTGGGGTCATGTAGAGCCATGGCTCTTGATTCCTCCCATCTAGCAAATTAACACATCCATCATCTTACATATTTAACTTTATTTTTTTAAAATAAGGATTTAAGTTCCACTTTCTTAGCAAATGTCAATTTTACAGTAAAGGGTTATCGACTATTATCACCATGTTATATATTAGGTCCTCAGACCTTATTCATCTTATAGCTGAAGGTTTGTATCCTTTTACTAACATTTCCCTACTTCCCTCATCCCTCAGCTCCTGGCAACTACTTTTCTACTCTCTGTTTCAACCAGCTTTACTTTTCATTTCGATTCTATATATAAATGATACCATTTGGTATTTGTCTTTCTGTTTGGTTTATTTCACTTAGCACAGTGCCTTAAAGGCCCATCCATGTTGTTGCCAACAGCAAGATTTCATTCTTTCTTATGGATAATATTTATATTAATATATATAATAAAAAAGCATAATATGCTAATTAGACCAGAAGTCCTTCTGGACGACCTTCCAGACGAAGTTGGGGCTGCGAGGGAAGCCCAGGTCCCGGGTGCCAGAGGGAAGCTGGTGCCAGCAGCCAGGGGAAGGAAGGCCTGCTCTTGCATGAATTTCATGCATCGGGCCTCTAATATATATATATATATATATATATATATATATATATATATATATATATATATATATATATCACATCTTCTTATATCCATTGACAGATTCTTAGGTTGTTTCCATATCATGGTTATTGTGAATAATGCTACAGCAAACATGGGAAGGCAGATTTTTTTGAGATCCTATTTTCTTTTCCTTTGGATATAAACCCAGAAGTTTTGCCAGATTTATTTTAATGGTATCCTCTATTGTCACCTTGTCTATTGTTTGATACACTCAAATCTACTCTTTGCACTGCCTCCAAAATGATCATTCAAAATCTAAACTTCATTGAGTCATTTTTTTTTTCTTAAATAGTTTCTTATGACCTTCAGATTAGAATTTAAACTCTTGAATATTTTCCAAGACATTCCTTATCTGGTTCTTGCCTGCTTCTCTACTCTTACATTTCCCACCTCTCCTTTTTGGACTCAGTAATCCAGCCTCACTCTGTGACTTGCATTTCTACATATGATTGAGCTTTGCTGCCTCTTGCATCCAGAATTGCTATCCTCTCTACACCCACTTCTCTTGGAAACCTTCACATTCCCTTTATGACTCAGGCCAGTGCCTTTGCTGTTAAGAAGTCTTTAAAGCTTCTGGTCTAAGTTAGGTGCCTCTTCCATTTGTGCTAACAGATCTTGTTCACCTCTCCATTGTACCACTTATTGCACTATATCACAATTGGGTTTTGTTATCAGGTCTACCTCTAAGCTTCTTTAGAATAAGTACACAGATGTTTATCTGTATATCTCTATGATGTAGCATGGTGTAAGAATCATTATAGGTCTTTATTACATATTTTTTAAATTGATGAAGGAATAAGTTGGAGGCAATAATTCTCAAACAGGGGCTTAGAAAGCAGTTCAAGATTATAGATACCTCTTGAGAGTAGACACCATTTCCTGTTTACCTTTGTACTCTCAGAACTTAGCACAATGCTTGGAATATAGTATGCAGTCCATAAATATTTATTGAATAAATAAAAGGATACGTAAAATAACGGATGGTTAGATGCTGTCAACAAATATATTGCTATAAAACTTTGATTTTCTGCTTGATAGAGGCATCATTGTCCTCAATTTCGTTTCTCCTGTCTTTGTCTTCTACTCCCTGCAACTGGGTATGTTGCCCAGGCCCAGGCCTATGCCAGTTCTGAGCCAGGTCTAACAGGGACAGGAATTATATTAATACCCTCAGTCCTACACTCCTGGGATTCAGTTTTGTTGATTACCAAGGCCGGGTGCATTAAGAATATGTTCTGGGACGGTGTCAGCAACTTATTAATAATAGCTTTGTGTGAGCAAGGCACACTTGGCAGGGTTATTTCATCATTCCTCCTATCAATTTCAATTTCCTCTGCTATATGCCAGTACATCCCACTTCCAAGACTTAACTTCCTCCACTGACAGCATGTAGGCATTTTTTTTCTTTCTTTCCATTATCACACCCTGCTACCTAGTCTGTTTCTGAATTATTACAATTATCAACAACTCAATGCTTTGCAATACTGAACCTGTATACCTCTGTTTTAGCTCTCTCCAACCTTACATCTTATGAAGTAAGACACAGGGATTATGATTTTTTTAAATCCAATGGGGAAAATCTGGTGATCATCAGGGGCAGTCCTGGTAAGCCATGCTATCCATCAGACAAGTCTATTTATGCTGAGTACCTGACAAAGTATGTTTTTCTAGATTTATTTTTCTTACATAGACATTGCCAAAGTTTTCACTTCTAATTGGCAACATATTTTTATATTGGTGAATTCTTTGGAATCCCTCTTACATATCACCCTTACAACAAAATGCATATCCATGGGTTCTAACTGATATAGCTACATAATTGAATACATAAAATGGGGAGCAAAGAAAGCTATTCTTTATAGAAGAATTCTAATTAATAAATGAGAAAGTACGAAAGTTGAAAATTGCCAATGTGCAACCACTAAAGTAATAATTTTTATAGGCAAATTCCACTGAAGGATGGGAAAATTAGTGGGCAGAGATTTGAGAAGCATGGCATTTGCAAAGGCTTAAACATCTCCTTCCAAATATTTACCAATTACAAAAGAAAAAATAGTAACTTTGTTGTAGAGAAACCTGGCAGATGTCATCTTATCAAATAATCAAGATTAGCACCATGCCCTGATATGATTCACTGAGAAGGGCACATCATTTCTATAGTATTATTGCCAAAAAATGCATACTCTTAAGGTGATCATTAGATAAGATCAAAAAAATAAAACTAACCAGAGAACATTCTACAAGATACCTGACCGGTACTCTTAAATATGTCAAATCATGAGAAACATGAGAAACAAGAAAGATTTTCACAGACCAGACAAGGAGAGACAAGGAACTGTCAGAGATTAAAGAAGACTAAGGAGACACAACAATTTAGTGCAGAAGAAAGGACATTAGAGGATAAACTGTAAAAATTTAGTAGTTTATAGTATAGTTAATAGTATTATATCCATGTTAATTTCTAAGTCTTGATGATTAGTCTATGATTCTGCAAGATAATAACACTAGTAAAGCTAGGTGAAAGGTATACAGGAATTATCTGTACCATTTTAACAACTTTTCTATTAAGTCTATATTTATTTCAAAATAATTTACTTAGCTTAAAAGAATGTAAGTGGCTTATAGGTGACCTTAACAAATTGTAGATAGTCATGGCCAATGTCATTGTAGCTTCAGTCTGCCCAGACTGCCTTGCCAGGACACACCCAACAATGAATGACTATTGCACTGCACAAACCTGCGCTGCACCAAATCTGAGCCTTTTGTGACAGCATATTACCAATATGTAATGCTCTCCAGAAAAGGCATGGAAAAATTTGGCTCCACCCCTCTGTCCCTAAACAAGTAGGAAATAAAAAATGCTATGGCACATTTTTTCTACTTTAAGAGATCTCTGGGACTTCTCTGAATGTAAATAGAGGATCCTAACAAGATTGCTTTGAGATTGTCAAGATAGTCTCATGTGTGGGAGGCTGTATTTCTCTAATTTTCCAGAGCTCTTGGCCAGCACCACTGCCTCAATAGATAAGAAAAAAAATTGTTTTCAAAAAGTGTTTGACAAGGTTTCACATGGAAGATTTATATCTCAAGCAGACCCAGGGAATGGGAGGTAAAATAGCATATTGCAGCAGAAAACTAATTTAAGAGTAGTAGACAAAAGGCGGTCATAGATGGCAAACTCAGCTTCGAAGGGGGTTAGAAATAACATGTTTTTCAGAGCTGTGGGAATAAGGCATACATATCTGGGGACATGTGCAGAGGAGAAAAGATCATTGAATTTGCTGGTGATACTAAAATTGAAGTCTTAGCAAATAATAAGGTGGAATATTATCAGATTGGAGAGGATTTGAATTGTGGGTGATTAAGGCAGAGGATGCCAAATGCAGTTCAGGTAGAGAGATACAAACTAATAAGTACAGGATCAAGGAGCCAATTATGCAGAACATACACCCAGAAAGGGATTTGAAGGGTACGGTGGGAAAATCTGCAAAACCATCAGCATAGAGCACAGCTGCATTAGAAAAAGCACCCTGGCTTTACTAGGTTATCTCATCAAAGGGGAAAAGGATGAGAAGAAAGTGCAGCTCACTTCTGTAAGGCATTTACCGGGTTCCTACTTTGAATACAGTGACCACTGCTAGACTGAACAGAAAGCGGAAGAGACTAGGCTTGGGGATAGGGGATGCAGTAATTGGGAACCTACTTTCATTTTAGTCTCATTGGGAAGTAGGGGGTTTAACAGTGGAGCTTTTTAAAATTGGGTATTCTCAGGAAAATTTGTGAAATACAGAAAATAGTGGACAAATTGTTGTTTGGATGCATGCAGTGTTTTAATAAAAGCTTACTGTGCGACCAATGTGTTGATATGTTCATATAAAGGCAAAATTCAGCCCCAGGGTTCTGCAGGGGAACCAGAGCAGAACTATTTAATGCTACACATAAGAAAAAGCTGCCAGGAAAAGCTGGGAAAGGAAAAATGCAAATGAATTGAAGAGACACTTTAAACTTATTTTTGGTGAAGGTGATTAAAAATCACTGCTAAAAAAAATCACAGGGAAAGGAAGTGAGAACAAATTTTAAATGACCAGTTTTGACAGACAAAGTTTTCCTAATTGCAACATCTCTATATATGTATACTAGAGTGTAGTTATGTAAACAAGCCTTGAAGTTTTCCATTTGTTTATATTTGTGTGCATTGCCTTTCTGATTCCACCACAAGGAATATGCATCCATTTTAATATAAGTACAGTGTATGTCAATTTCACATAGCTCAATCTAGCCTTCTGTTTAACATGATCTTCTAGACTCAGTATGTGTGAGTACAGCACAGAGTTCTGTCTGTATTGGCAAACAAAGTAAAAGCAGAAGTAATTTTGCTGGTGAGTTAGGATTAAAAAACACTTTTTATCTGAAATATGCAGACAAGTAAAGCAAAGTATTGAGCCTTGTTTACACTTTGATACAGCTATGTGGTTATCTCAGTTCTCTACTTTGCATGATAAAGAATCACAGAAATTTCTAGCTGCAAGGGGCCTTAAGAATCATCTAGCACAATCCTCTTAAATTCCAGATAAGGCAAATGAGAACCAGAGGATTAAAAAAATTTACCCAAACTTTCAAAGGTACTTAGAAGCAAGCCCAAAACTAGCTTCCTATTCTTAATCCAGCATTCTGATATTCAGAGGTCTCCTAAATGTATAAACCAAAGTTAATATTATCCCAAATCTCTGATAATGATGTTAATTTATCTTATTTTTTATGTTTTTTTCTAGAATTTATTGCAGCATTCCATACCACTGGCCAGTCACGTGAAGGTAAATTGGTGCATGTCATCTCTAGGACAAGAGTGAGCCCTGACTATTATGCTGGGAGAGGGTATGCCAGTCCTTGAGAAGGCACAGTCCTACATCAGAAACCCAATGCCATAGGGTGCGACATTGATTTGGGAGTCAAAACTACTTTGTATCTAGTGACAACTTTACTGTGCCCTAAGGCAATGTGGGCAAATCTTGATATTTCTTAAGTGAGAGAAGAGGGTTCAGTGATCTACACAGTCCCTAAAGATTTAAGATTCTAACATAATTATAGTAAGAATGTTACCAAAGTAAAGAATGAGGAGGTAGAAGAAGCAGTGAAGAAAAAAGTAGACATGAGGGGGATATAGAAGTGAAGTGTAGAAGGGTAGTAGAGATGACATTGGTGTGTGATCAAATTTACACTTAGATGTTCTTTATAACAGCACCAGTTGGAAATCAGCATGTAGTTTCTCAAGAATCCAGCATTACCAGTTTTCCCTTCTGAAGCAGAAGACATTCTGCTGGGTGAGTGGTGGTGGATGAATCATTTGCATTCTATGTCTCAGCCCCTTAATCTCTAAAATGAGGGATTGAATTACAGACTTCTTCAATCTTAAAAATCTGAGTCCAGGTTTTATAATAGATCAATGTCTGGGTTCAAACCCTGCCTTACCACTTATTCATATGTGACCTTAAGCAAATAATTATACATATACACATTTATATTATATTTTAATATATATATTTATTGATTTCAGAGAGGAAAGGGGAGAGACTGAGAAAGATAGAAACATCAGTGATGAGAGAGAATCACTGATTGGCTGCCTCCTGCATGCCCCACACCAGGGATCGAGCTCCCAACCCGGCATATGCCTTTATGGCAATTGAACTGTGACCTCCTGGTTCATAGGTTGATGCTTAACCACTGAGCCACACCAGCCAGGCAAACATCACTGTCTTGTTAAAAACTCTAGAGATAAAGTATTAATATGAACATAACATAATATCACATGCAGATTTACATAATTACCCTTGCAACAGAAGGACTCTGTACCTATGGAAATCTTTTCATGCATATTCTTTAAATGTTAGCCAGGAGAACTTTGCTTTTACTAATGAAGATCTGTTCAATTATTGAAATAGCATATTGGGTTACATGTTCAAAGCAGGGTGAGAGGAGTAGAATATTGCAGGTGGCATTTCATTATTTGGTACTAGAATGTGAGCAGCCACAATCTATACCTGACTGTGAACTTCATTAACACTGTTATAAGTCCTCCTTAGAAGTTGAGATTACCTGCAATACCTGTTTTCTGAGTGTGATTGAAGTGCATGGTGCTATAATATTGAATTATTTTGTACCAGAAACTCATTGACATTTTAAAATATGTCTATCACCAGGCATGGCAAGATCCATAATTTATTCTGTAACATTTTGGGAACTGGTAAAGAATTTTTATAACATGCTTGATGCTCTGTGCTTTCCAAATAATGTAATGAAAAATTAAATACATGATGCAGTAAGGCCCGAAATAAATAGCTTTAATTGTTTTATTCTCTAGTTCAAGAGTTTAGAAACCATTTTCCCCTTTCCTTTCCTTTCTTTTCTTTTCTTCTCTTCATTTCTTTTCTTTTCTTCTTCTTCTTCTTCTTCTTCTTCTTCTTCTTCTTCTTCTTCTTCTTCTTCTTCTTCTGAGAGAGAGAGAGAGAGAGAGAGAGAGAGAGAGAGAGAAAGGGAGAGCGAGAGAAACATTCCTTCAGTGTATAGGCCTCTCAGTGAACACAATGATGCTCCAACCAAACTGAGCCACACTGGACAGGGCTAGAAGCCAAAACTTTTGGAACTAGCTGCTGTTAATGACAGTGTACTAGTTGGTATATAATATCTTTTATTTTCTTGCTACTTCTTCTTTTAATTTATTCATAAGAGGTTATGTTTTGATATTGCCTAAGAAAGATTGTTATTCATTTATATGTTATTCATTCAGATTTGTATTACAAAGCTAATACTATCAAGTACTTTTGGTGATTTAATTAAATAGTATTTAATAACAAGCAGAATCAGAAAGTGTTTTGGTGATTATATGATTATCACCAAAAGAAATCCTTCTTGTGTTTAAATATATTTAATATTTTTAGCTATATTTTTATATTCAAGAGATCAGTCCACTGATATTTTAGGATTAAGTAGATATATTTATAAGATGCTTAAATCTCTAGATTTTAACTAAATGTAATGAAAACACAACACTGATAGTTGAATAACCAACTATCAATGGATGCTTCCTTACTGTATTATCATGTGGAATACTAATGTGAAAGAGTAAATTTGACTTAATACAATAATATTCAGGTATTTAGTATTAACAAGAACACTTTTGCGACCTTTAAGAGTTATAAAATGTACAGACATATATGAAATTATTATAATTAAATTAAAGGTAATGCAGTCTATATATTTTTCATCACTTTAACAATGAAGTAATAGCTTTCCAAAACTATTAGTGTGGAATTCCATGCAATTCCAGATTATCTAGTCAGTGCTGAAATTAATCAGAACATGGACTTTAAATGAAAAGTACAATCTAAACCTCAAACATTGCTTTAAAATATGCATTTGGGATATAAAATAGGCACCTAATGATAAAAAATATTCAAACTGATAAGGTAGAAAAGAAACAATGAAAATTCCTACCAGAAACTTCTCACTTATCTAGGCACCCTCACACTTTTCACTCAGTATTATTTTTACTAGAAATGACTATACCAAATATAACCCACACACACAAAAAAATAGTTTTGCTTCACTTGCTTCGCCTACAGTGCCAGGGGGATGGATTTAATGATCTTATAGGACTTTTCAATCTTTCTAATATTTGTGAAATGGCAACTGTCAATGTTGAACAAGAAATTGCTGAAATAGCACACCTTTTTGAAATGGATAATATCTCACAGGACAAGAGCCCAGAAATGGAAAGAACAACCATAAACCTCACTGAAACTCATCTTAACAGGATGCCAACTTTACTCTTCGGCTAATAAAAACAACCAACTTAAAAAATGCTATCTGTCAGAGAGTCAAAATCAGCCATTTTGAAACTACACTATTGTGTAAGCTGCAGTACAGTGGCGCTTTCTTAGTGAGCTTATTTTTCATTTTGAGTTTTAAAATTGCCTGACTATTTGGTTTCTATTCATGTCTGATTAAGAAGTATGGTCAATTATGCATATCCTAGATGTGATTAAGTTTAGTGTTAGGTATCACTTAAACTCTGCTATTTGTTGATAAACAGAACTATATATTCTTAGGAAACATTTAAATAAACGTCTATGGAAACAACAACAAAAAAATTAAACGAAAGCATTTTCAGGTTTTTCTGTGACATTATGCAATTAAAAGCTGTCTCCTTTTTCAAAAGACAGTCTACATTTCTAAACATCTTTAATATTTGACCATTGATTTCTTAATGGTGGTCTTGCAGCACAATGGAGAGATTCTGGAGGGAAAGAATGCACAGAGAAAGGAGTGCAAGATACTTTCAGTTCCTCCTTAGAAGCACTTGGTAGATTATAATGTTGTGCAAGGCGACAGGCAAAGAAACAAAGCAAAAGAGTTGGGATTTCAGTACTCTTCCAGTGCTCAGGATATAAGAACTAGAGTTCAGAATTTGCCATAGAAGAAGGATCCAAGACATTTACTAGGATGCAGAAGAGTCGAGCCTGGGAGCTGGGGAGAAATGGAGTTAGAAAGAGACTTATATCATGTTAATTCTGTTGGTTCATTCCTTGTTTAGATGAAGGTGATCTGGCCTAATTGAGTCTCCCTTTAAGAAGATAAAGTATGTGTATCCTCCAAAGACTTCTTTATTTTTCTTGTACAATAACAGCCATTAAGTCCAAAACAAACAAACAAACAAAAAAAAAAAAAAACAAAGTATAGGCATAACAAAGGTTCAAGAGAAAAAAAATCTGATACAAAATTTTCAGGTGATCCAATCATTGGAGTTATCTATCAGACATAAATTTTAAAATAACTGTAATTATCATGTTTTTAAGAAAATAGATGACAAATTGAAATATTTTATGGAAAACTGAATTCCATGAAAAGAATCAAGTGGAAATGATAGAATCAGAAAATACAATTATGAAAATTAAAAACCAATAAATGGGTTTGAACATAGACTGAACATAGCACAAGAATGGTTACATAAACTTAAAGATAGGATAATAGAAAATATCTGCACTCAAACATAAAGATCAAAAAGAATAAAAATTTAGTAAAAGAGTATAAAAAATCATATTGGAAATTGTTTAGAAATGTGAAAAGGTCTAATATATGCATGTAACTGAAGTTTCAGAAAATCAGGAAAGAGAAAATATGACAGAAATAATATCTGAAAAAATAGTGGCAAAAATATATTACCCAAATGAGGAAAATACATCAACTCAAAATTTCAAGTAGAAATCTGAACCCTACATAGGAAAAACACAAACTACTCCTGAAAATAAATTCCTAAAAATAGCAAAGACAAATCTAAAGGTTAAAAGAAGGTGAGGACAGTGAAACACATTACCCTCAGGAAGGCAACAATAAGAAACAGAGCTCATATCTTAAAAATCAATCAAACAAACAAACAAAACAATTGGCAAAAGCATGTCAATTTTTGAAAGCAGAAAAAGTAGATGACAACCTAAAATTTTATACCCTTGAAAGTTATATTTCAATAATTCCAGTAAAATATAGACATTTCCAGATAAGACAACACTGTCATAATTTAATTTATTGCCAGTAAATCTGAATTAAAAAAATAAATTTTCATGCCTGAGAAAAATTATTCTAGAAACACAAAATTTTAGAAAGTAATAAAGAAACAAAGTAAAGGTAAATATGTGAGTAAAAGTAAATGACTATTGACTAAGAAAAACATAGGATTAGTGTTTTGAGCCCTAAAATACATATAGAATTAAGATGCATGATAACAGTAAAATGTGCTATAGGGGAGAGATAAACATGCATATGAACTTTTTATCAAAACTGACCAGGTGCTTTCAAAGAATGAAAATTATTTAGAATATATTTTCTGATTATAAAAGAATCAATCTTGAAAGTAATAGCAAAACATTAAACTAAAAATACCCATCTATTAGAGATTAGGAAAATTAAACATAGCAATTGACCAAAAGTATCAAAGAAGAATTCTCAGATGATAATATAAATATACTGTATTTGTATAATAATAAAAAATAGATACTTGTAAGATGTAGCTAAACTGGTAATTAGAATGAAATTTGTAGTTTTAAATTGAAAGGATGAAAATCTAATCTCCCAAATACTGTCCCAAAATTATAGAAAAAGGACAGCAAATGAAACCCAAAGAAAATAGAAAGAAATAAAACTATACAGAAATCAATAAAATAGAAAACAAATAAATAGAAAGAATTAGCCATACTACAAATCAGTTACTTTAAAAAAATAGTGTGAGCAGGGAAGGTTGGGCGGGGGGAGCTGTAAGAGATCAACTGAAGGACTTGTACGCATGCATATAAACATAACCAATGGATACAAGACACTGGGGGCGGGGCAGGTAAAGGCATGTTCTGGGGGGTAGGGGAGGCTGGGGAGAGGTCAATGGGGAAAAAAAAAAGGAGACATTTGTACTACTATTTGTAATACTTAAAACAATAAAAAAAAAAAAAGAATAGTGTGACTTGATAACATCAGGCAAGACTTACCAAAAAAAAAAAAAAATATGATGGTACAAATGTCCAATCTGGGGATTAAAAAAATCACAACAGATTCTTCAGATCATGAAAATATATTACAAAAGGCTTTATGCTAATAAATTTGAAAATTTAAATAAAAGAAAAAATTCCTAGGAAAACAGTTTTTTACCAAAATTGATGCAAGAAAAAAATGCCAGCAGGTGTGGCTCAGCAGTTGAGCGTCAACCTATGAACCTGGAGGTCAGGGTTCAATTCCCAGTCAGGGCACATGCTGAGTTGCAGGCTTGATCCCCAGTGTGAGGTGTGCAGAAGGCAGCTGATCAATGATTCTCTCTGATCACTGATGTTTTTCTCTCTCTCCCTCTATAAAATTAATAAAAATTTATTTAAAAAAGAAAACAAAATGAAAACTCCTTGTTTAATAAATTAAATCCCTAATTAAAAACCTTTATAGAAAGAAAAGCTCAAGCCTACATGTTCACCAGTAAATTCTTTCAAACATTTAAAGAAGAAATAAACCATTCTTGCACAAATTCTTTGAGCATAAAAATAGAGCGGCGATTCCCAAATTGAACTGAGATCAACGTAAGTATAATACCATAACCTGAAAGGAATATTAAAAGAAATAAAGAATTACATTTCAATTTCACTTATAAGCAAAGCATGAAAGTCCTAAATAACATATTAACAAATTGAATTCAGCAATATGTAAATTGAGTAATGTATCATGACCTAGTTGAACTGATTTCAGGAATGTAAGTTTAAGTCTGAAAATCAATCAGTGTAATTCACATTAATAGAATACTGCAGAAAAATTATATGATGATTACATTAAAGCAAAATAATTTTTAAAAATCTAATACTTAAATATTTTAACAAATAAAGTAGAAATGAGATTTTAAAAAATATATATACATATATTTTTTATTGATTTCAGAGAGGAAGGGAGAGGGAGAGAGAAAGAGGAACATCAATGATGAGAGAGAATCATTGATCGGCTGTCTCCTGCATGCCCCACACAGGGTGTCAGGCCCACAACCCCCGCATGTGCCATTGACTGGAATCGAACCTAGGACACTTCAGTCCACAGGCCAACACTCTATCCACTAAGCCACACCAGCGCAGAAATGAGAATTTCTTAATCTGATACATGTATCTGCAAAAAAATGAACAACAACAACAAAAAAAACCCTCTAGTGCTCATTATTCTTAGAACTGAAATGTTAAACACTTCATCCCCGGTATTGATATTTAGACAAGGATATTTGCCATAGCCTTGTTACTTAAAATGAGGTTTGTAGCTTGAGAACATCTGCATCACCTGGGAGCTTGTTAGAAATGCAGAATTCCAGGCTCCATTGCAGACTTACTCCATTAGAATTTGCATTTTAAGAAGGTCTCCAGGTGTTGCATGTGCATGTTGAGGTATTCTTTAAACCACTTTTATTCTTTATGGTCCTATAGTTGAGGTTAAAACAGGTTGTCTTAACAATTGCAATAAGATAAGGCTGGAAAGAAAAAAGGTGTCTAAGAGTCGTCATTCAGGACAATAAGATAGTGTATCTAGAAAATCTAATGACTCTGCAGATAAGCTACCAGAATTAACAAGGGAAGCTAACACATCTGCTAGCTTAATAAACAAAACTTTAAAGGATTTCTATATACTAGCAAACAGCAATGATAAGCATGGAATTTAAAAATGATACTTAGGAAAACACTAAGGAAAATGTTCTCTGCACTGAAACCTACAAAACATTATTGAAAAAAAATACAAAATTTTGGGTGTGGTAATATTTGAGTGGTGCTACATTAAAGTGTTTAATTTTTTTAAAAGCATCATTTGTCAAAGTGGACATTATGATTTATCTTTGTATAAGCATGCTCTTCTTTAATTAAAAATAGTGGATGGACCTAAAGGGTATTATGCTCAGTGAAATAAGTCAGTCCGAGAAAGACAAATACCATAGGATTTCACTTACATGTGGGATCTAAAGAACAAAACAAACAAGCAAAATTGAAACAGTCTAATAGGGATTGGGGGACTGGGTGAGAGAGGTGAAGGGATTGACATGTACACATTGGTAGTAACAGAATAGTCAAAGGAATGTAAAGTACAGTATAGAGAACATAGTCAATAACATTGCAATAAATATGTATAGTGCCATGTGGTACTGGAAATATCATGGGGAACACTTTGTAAAGTATATGATGATCTAACCAGCTGTGCTGTACACCTGAAACCAATACAAAATAATATTGGGGGAAAATGTGGAATCATGAAGTTTAAAAAAACGTAGAAGCTGTTTAATAAAACTATATAGAACTGGAAAAAATGTTCACAAAAAAGTAAGACTCCTGTGAGAAAAGGTACTTGCTGATATATAAAACTGATACCACTGCAATCAACTAGTTATTAATAACAGGAAAGGAGCAAAGAGAAGGCCAAACATTATAGGCATGCCATTTGGGCAGCTTCACCAGGAAGCTGCAACTTTACACTCCCCAGGGAACCACCGGTCCATTCCCTGCAGGCACTGGGGGAAGGGATCCAACAAAGGGGAGATGAAGGCGTTCACAGTGAATTAGGATGCCAAGGGAAGATGCCCTTCAGTCAAACCTGGAAGCAGAGGTCATTGGCTAGAATAGGCAGGTCCACTGCAAGCCCGTGAAAATTTGGGGATACATAATCCCCTAATAAAGGAGTTTGCTCTTTTGGCTTTTAGCTCTCAGTTCTCTTGCATTTGCTCATGTTTCCTCCATAGCCATGTGGCCCTGCAGACCCACATGCAATGGACTGATGGACTGTAACTGGGGATACAAATAAAGCCAACCTGATGCTAGATTGGACGGTGCCTTAATACAGAATGAAAACTCTGGACACTGGCTTTTATTTTAGCCCTATTGAAGCCACAGCCACACTTCTTCCTTTGTCAGCCAAAGGGAAATGGGACCAGGGAAACTCAACTTGGAGGTATTCCACAGAAATAAAGCTCTCTATAATTCCTCATCCCTTCATGGGGGCCTCTGTAAATTCTTATTCCAGTGGAACCATAAGAACCCTACTTCCACCAATAACAAAACCAATCAATGGTTAACATTTAATCTATGAACATAACTATAAAAAAAAAAAAAAAATCAAGCAAAAAACACAAAGGAGAGACAGAAAAAAAACCAAAAACAGAAAACAACCCAAAAGACTATCCATGTCTTTCACAAAGGAGGAACCAGAAAAGAACATTAAATATAACCAAAGGTTATTCTGGCATGGCCAGAAATTAGGATGGAGCAATGTGTCCTCACCATGGTAACTGAGGTGAGTGAGAGCAGTCCACTCAAGGCCCTTTTACCACAGCCCAACATTATCTCTTCTATACCTAGTTAGTAGGGATAACAACTTGCTGCAAAAAATTTCTGATTTGATAAGATTGAGAACCATTCCAGAGCCAATCTGTTTGTTTTTTTAAAAAAATATATATATTTTTATTGATTTCAGAGAGGAAGGGAGAGGGAGAGAGAGATAGAAACATCAATGATGAGAGAGAATCATTGATAGGCTACCTCCTACAGCCCCCCCCCCACTGAGGATAGAGCCTGCAACCCGGAGCATGTATTCTGACTGGGAATCAAACCGTGACCTCCTGGCTCATAGGTCGATGCTCAACCACTGAGCCATGCCAGCCAGTCAGTCCTGTCTTTTTTAAATGCTGGGGAAAAAGAGGCTGAGAAGAAATAAACAAATCACCTCCCCTTTGGGAGTAGTATTAACGTTGTTACCACTCAAGCATAATAAAAGCAAGTTAGACCAAAGAGAACATGCATGCACAATGACTTCCCATTTCCATTCAATTAATTAATGTGGGGTGTTTTTATGTTGTTAATATTTTTAGAGTGGTAATTGTATTAGGCATCTATTGCTGCATAACACATTACTCTAAGACTAGCAACTTAAACAACAGCATTTATTATCTCAGATTTTCTCAAGGTTTCTCAAGGTCAGGAAACTAGGAAGGCTTAGCTGGATGGTCCTCAACTCAGGGTTTCTGACTACATTACAGTCAAGCTGTTGACCTGCCTCTGCAGTTATCTGAAGGGGCTGGAGAATCTTCTTTCAAGTGATTGGGGGCTGTGAAGAGAGGAGGCTTCAGGTGATTCCATGTGGACCTCATCATCCTACTCATGGCAGCCAGCTTACTCCAGTGATTTCAGAAAGAGTGCTCAAAACAGGAGTGGCAGGCTTTTTATAACTCAGTGTTAGAAGTGACATCCCATTCTTCTGACAGATTTTAATTGGTGAAAACAAGTCACTAAGTCCAGTCCACACTCATGGAGAGGTGAGTTAAGTACCATCTCTTGAGGAGAGGAGTATTAAAGAACTTACATGCTAAATAAGAACTTTAAGCGAAATAAGCCAGTCAGAGAAAGATAATTATCACATGATTTCACTCATTTGTGGAATATAATGAAGAACATAAACTGATGAACAAAAATAGAACCAGAGTCATAGAAGCAATGAATAGACTGTCCAACCTATGAGGGAAGGTGGGGTGGGGGTTGTGGTGAGGGGGTAAGAGATCAACCAAAGGACTTGTATGCATGCATATGATCATAACCAATGGACACAGATGTGGGGGTGGTGGTGAGGGTATGTGCTGGGGGTTGGGGCTGCAAGGGAGAGGTCAATGGGGGAAAAAGGAGACTTATGTAATACATTAAACAATAAAGAATTTAAATTAAAAAAAGAGAAAATATTGAAAGTAGAATGTATAAAGTCACAAATAAGATGACAACAATATGTTTAACAGCTAACTTCTCATCAGAAACAATAGAGGCCTGAAAACAGTGAGATGGCATATTCAAAATGCTAAAAGGAAAAAGAAAACTTAACCAAATAGTTTATATACTTCAAAATTATAAAAACAAAGACATTTCCAGATAAACGAACATGAAAGTAATTTGTTGTTAGTAGACTTGCCTTAAAATAAATTCTTTAGGCTGAAATGAAATGAAACCAGGGGGTAATGAGAGTATACATAATTATATATATACTAGAGGCCTGATGCATGAAGATTCATGCAAGAATGGGCCTTCTTTCCCCTGGCTACTGGCATAGCCTTTGCTCCAGCCCGGAGCCGCCTTTCCGCTTTCCCACGCTACCCAGAGGCCCGGAGCTGCTGGGGTGGTGAGGAACGTGGTGATGACACAAGCATCCCGCCCCATCCCCGTCCACTCAGCGCCTGTGTATGCAAATCAACCTGCCATCTTTGTTGGGTCAATTTGCATACTCACTCCTGATTGGCTGGTGGGTGTCACGAAGGTACAGTCAATTTGCATCTTTCTCTTTTATTAGTATAGATATAGTAGTTAAATATATTTTTAATTTTTTTCTCTTAACTGATTAAAAACAATTCATAAAACTGTACCGTTGTGCTTATAACAAATAAATGTTACTGTATGTAATAATGATTACACAAATAAAGGGGCAGGAAATGAAACTATAAAAAAAAAGAACTTACAGACATAGCTTTAAAGTTGTGTTGGCCATACATTCATATATTATAAAATACAAAATATATTAAAATCTCCCCAGTAACCCCAGTTCTGTTTCTTGGGATTATCAGTTTCTTATGTGTCCTAGAGACAGCCTATGCAGTTAATACTACTAACAGTTGAACTCCTTCAAAGGCTCTATACCTTTACAATGGCCCCAATGTCTCCTTAGCTTTGATCATTTAAAATCAGCACCCCTTCCTGTTCAGGTGTGAGGAAAGGCATGACCTTCCCCATTCCTCTTCTCTAAATTCTTGCCAACTTTGGTCCCTTATAATTATAGTATTTGCCTTTTAAAACATTGGCTTAACAAAAGCTATTTAATTGTAGCTGTTTTTCCCCCTGTGGAACATTCTTTGTGGTTTACATTTACCATTAGCCAGTGCCTTAGGCGGTTACTAGAAGGGACTAAACTGAGTTGCTTTTGTTATTACCTGTGGTTTGTGCATCAGCTTACTGCCTCTAAAACAATTATGGAAGGAAGCTATTATTTTGCATAGAAACTTGAGTATATTTAGAAGAAAATGAACCACATATTTTCTTCTGGCTGCCTTTGCTTTCAAAGAATGAAAGACTAAAAAGGTTGCAAAGAGGGATGAGGGAAGGAAGAAAGGGATAGATTGAAAGTGAGAGCTAAAGATGGAGAGGGAGAGACAGGACTTGAAAGAAGCATGATGATTCTGGAAGATTGGGAAAATGACATATAAAATTTTGCAGAACAAGCAGTTAGATTATTTTATTATCTTGAGATTTCTCAAAATGATAGGATTTGTGTTGACATACTATGCCAATCCACATCAGCCTGAAGAGATCAATTCTGAATAGCTGCATTCTTTTAAAGATATATAATAAGCTCTGTGAGTATTCCTGGGGAAATGATGCAGTATAATAAAATCATTGTTTGTGCGTATGTGTTTGTCCCAGATATGTCATACATGGTTTTGATTCCCAGTTGTTTGAAAAAATAAAATAAAATTTAAGCTGAAACTAAAACATAAAGCATGTTTTCTTTGACCTACTTTATATGTAGCTAATAAGAGAGATTGATTGTTTTCCCATGATTCTAGTATTTCAACATTATGGGTATGCCTTGTGTGTCACTAATAGTTCTGAAAGTTTTAATGTAAGTAATACTTAAGAAGAAACCATATTTTACTAGTTGTTGTGCTAAAACTATACTCCAATTTAAGCAAATCCTTTTTGGAAGTAGGTAGAGTATATTTAAATTGGTAAGTAGTTAGCATAGAATTTCACAGATTTTAGCAGACTAAGAAAATTGTCATCAGTGACATGTTTGTGATAGAGTTTCAGAAAGAATTTTATATATCCAAATGTTCTAAAGCAATGAGCATAGGTGAGATTATTTTTGTTTAAGGAAAAAAAAGTGAAAACAACTCTTTCTTAGTCTTTCAATCACATTTTTACTCCGATTTATTTTGGAATAATTTTAAAGATTAAAGTACAACTCTATACAATTAAGTACAATTAAACAATAGCTGCACAGTCAAAATGTAAAGTTAAAAAATTATTTTGATAATTTTATCGATGTGAAATAAATACCAGGCTATCACTAACATCCATTGTAGATTTATTTTTGTCTACAACACAGCTTTAGTCATGAATACTCCAAGTTCAAAAACTCCAATAGCTCATCATTGACTCTGCCTGGCATTCTTTGTTCTTTAAGTTCTGATCTTGACCTGTTTCAATGGCCTCAGTTCCCACAATCTCCCCCACACCACTCCAGACCTCCTATAGTCCAGGCAAAGTACATTTCTGGGGTCCCCAGGCACTGGTGCCCACAAAGAGCAAAAGTGTTCTGCTGACCCCTTAGATGTCACTGCTCTTTCAGGTTTTCTCATCCTGGATGCAGGGTAAATGGCTCATAAATGCTTTATTCTTTTGTTTTCTGGATTTCTATTAGTACCTAGGCCTGAACCATAGAGGTGAGGACACCCAGGATATCCCTAAGTGAGTATTTGGTTTCATTCTGATGCTAGATATTGGAGGAATCTAAGCATGATTGAACTGTGGTGACAAGATAATTGAGTGGTCCCAAATGCAACTAGAGATCTTTCTTGTGCTCTTAAGTGGGTGATAAATTCCATAGCTACCTAGAGTAGAGCTCACCAAAAGATGAGAAAATTACCTGGCAAGAGCTCTTGGGAATCATCCCCAAATTATAAATTGAATGTCAAATTTTCAGGTTCATTCTTTCAATATCTCATTGAAAAGAATACTTATTATTATAGAAAACGTGTTTTTAAAGTTCAATTGCATTTTATTTTATAGATAATAAAACTCAGTTAAGGGAAACTTTTCTAAGTACCTTTTGATTTCCCAACTTATTGACAAAATAATAAAGGAGAAATTCATTTATCTTTTCAATAAAAATCGAGTACCTCTAAGGTTGAGACTGTGCTTATGCCTGGAAAAGGTCATTATCAGTAGAGTCAAGCATAGAACACTTGAAACTGATTACTGGATAGTAGCTATTATCCCCTAAAATTTATTTAAAGTTCCAGTGGTGGTAAGCCTTTGGGGTAGTAGCCATAACTTCCCTTTCTGTGTGTAGCATTGGCATGTCTATAATGATATTCATTACATTTGGCTTCAGGATGGTCAGTAGCTATCTTCACACCAATCGCAAATTCATCATTGTCATCTCCTGCCATGTGAGCATGAACATCTCCTCTAAATGTCCCAGTGGAAAGAAGCTATCTCCCGTTTTATAGCATTGCACAGTCCATGTCCCAGCATTCAGTCTTATGTGATAGAATTGTTTTCTTACCCAAAAGTCACATGTCAGTTAACTAATTTCGGTGTTTGGATTAGCAAACAGTTGACAGTTTTATCCAACCAATATACCTCTTTCTCCTTAGCCTCCAAAACTCTTATCAAAGTCAAAAAATTGAACTCCAAAAAGGAAATAAGCAATGGACATAATTTATGTTGTAGAATATTAGTCAGGTATAAAATAATTTTAACTCAACCAACTAGAACATTGTCATATAAGCCAAGTATCAACATATCATCATAGCAAACTATGATATCTATGCAAAGTCTATTGGAGTCCTGAACAATCATAACAAAGTAAGAATTTTTAGCCTTCAAGAATTGGTTAGGAAGGTTCTTTAATGGACATTTTTTGGATTTATCCTAGTACCAAATATCTACATCTTCCTCTTCCAATAATCCCTAATTCCTTTTGGTAATCTATGTGATTCAGAGATGTCTCCATTTCTGCTCCAGTTGGATCATGTGACCTATATTAAGTCAAAGTGAAGGTTCTGGAAGAAGTGTTTGGTTCAGTGGTGGGCATGTGACTTAAGGCAAACCCATTTGAGAGAATATCAGTCTTTAACTGAGACTTGTTTATACTATACATGAATGAAGAAGCAGGTAGCCTCATGAGTTGAGGAAAACTGGACTTAGAACAAGGCCAACACAATAAACAGAGTGGGAGATGGAAAGAAACTTAGTTCTTGAAAATCTTTTTGATAAATCTATTTCTAAAGCCAATCTGATTTCTGGACTTTTAGATGCATGACCTCCTCCCATTCCTGAAATTTTCTTTATTGTTTACCACAATTTGAGTCAGAATTCCCACTACTTGCCATAAAAACATCCTAATTAATGGCTATTCTTATATATTATTACATTAACATACTTGTATAAGTGTTTCTTTTTATCTCAAGGTTTGCTTCTATAGCAATCAAATGCTCATTTCACAGTTTAGTGTCTATCTGTAATATTCTCAGTTAAGTGTAGATATAATATTTCCAATCTAGTTAGTTACCATCTAGTCAAAAATTATCTATTATTGTGTCTACAATGCACAAGCAAGGTATTTAGGCATTGTGATAAAATTAGAGTTGTACCTATAAGGAAATACCAGCCTTCCGGGGGCACTCACTCTAGGAGAGAGGTCAGGAAAAAGACAATTTATATACAATAGATCTTGCCTACTGCCCTGCCCCCCACCCGCCCTCAGCATAAGACCTTTCTTTTTTCTTTTTTCCATTAGAATCTGTACTGAAAGGTGGATTACCATAGAGTCCCTTATGACAGGAAGTAATCAAAGAAAGAGTTTAGTACATTGCCCAAGAATGCATGTGCGGCCAGGGATTGGGTCTGGGCGCTATTGCTCACATGACAAGCTTCATTTTCCTTATCTGTAAAATGGTACATACCTTACAGAATTGTCTTGAGGATAAAATGGGAAAAACCAATGCATATAGTAAGAACTGAACAAAAAGTAGCTATTATAAGCTTTGGAAAACCCGAATTTCAGAGGAAAGAATTTAAAGCTGTGATAACAATAAATGTCAGACCTAGGTCTTAGAACAGTCCTTCTTACCCTCACCATCTGTGATATATTTTTCATCTTCTGCCATGCATTTTGTCAGACATGATGTTATGAGCAACAATATCTCCTGTAATTATAGATACAGCTTCTGTAACCCTTTCGTTGTCTTGAAAAGAGGAAACTAATTCTTCAAGCCTATTCATGCCAGGTTTTGGGCACCACAAGCCAGGCAGTCTATGTCAGAATGTGAGTGTTACATTTAATCTCACGTACAAAGTTGTCTGATTTTTATAACAACCAATGAGGAGTTAAGGTCAGAAACGAAGGTTGGGGCCAAACAACTAGACACGGGAAACGTTCAAGGTCAAGGATGGTGCTGTGTCTGTAGGTCCAGAAAGGGTAGAACGGTGGAACAGTGAGGATTCCACGCATTTAGGAAATGGTAAAAGTTCATGCTTCAACCCAACAATTAAGAGAGAGAGAGAGAGAGAGCAAACCAAAAGACTGAAAATTTAGTCTATGAGCATAAACTCATGATTACAAATAAAGCATTTTATGACAATACACTTTAATTAAAAAGTCACTGGGCATTAATGGAATACAACTGTATTTTAAGTCAATATGAATATGTTCACTTTTTTAAAAGAGATCATGGGGAATCTTGTAACTTTTCTGAAATTTGGCATTGCTATAATATGACAGATTCTATATTCTAATCAAAATCCATTGGACTAAAACTGCTGTTCTAAACATATTTTAGAAGAAAAAAAATCATTGCTTAAAATGCCTTTTTTTTTTCATTGTGAGGTTTTCTTTTCACCCCAAATCTTTGAAAACATCAATAATTTATCACAAAGCAAATAACACTCTAACCCCAAATTTTTCTTACACATATAAAAAGCCACCTGGACCCCACCTTCCTCAATTCCCATTACTTTTTAGTCCTAAGAAAAATGAGAATGTGCTGATCAAAAAATAAAAGCCCATTTGTTTCTCCTGGATCTCTTTTAAGATGTCTGCAAATTATATGGCTCGCTTGCGCATACCACAAGAGAATGTGTGGCTGAAAACCATGTATAGCACCAGCCAAGATCAGCATCATTTCCTCAAAGGAAAACATACCTTAGATTTGGGGAATGTTTTAAATTGCTTATGTGTCACATCCCAGCCTTAGCACTCACACTCTGGGTAAGCTGCCCATTTATAATCATGGTTTAGACATTCTTGCCTGTCCCTGATGCAGCTAGCCTCTTAATGGCCTTCCAGGTAAAGATAATTGGCTACTTGCAAGCTTCTAAATGTATCAGTTAAAAAGGTACTTCAAGAAATAAACCCAGTGTATTTCAGAGTGACTCTATTATGGAGGCAGATTAACTGTCGTGTAGACCTGCACATTAATGAAACCTGGAATGCCTTGACCTATGAATATACTATTACCTCAAAGCCTCTGATTAGGAAAAAAAAAAAAAAAAAAAAAAGGGAAATATAGGCAGACTTAATTCAGCCAACTAGCAGTTTGAAAAGTTGGAAAAGTGGTAAAAGTTAGCCTGACACTATATTCCCTTACATTAAAGAATGAGAACTGCGAATGAGCTTTGGGCAATGATTTAGAAGGGGAACACAAAGGAATTGGATTAGCTATCTCTACATATTGATTAACAGCTTTTAAGCCCATCAGTCATACTTTAATTTCTATGTGTGGTAGGTTTAGCATGAGCTCCCAATCCACCTGATTTGATTACCTCACCACCCATAAAAGAATCAGCAGCTAGTGGTTAAAATTGTAATTAGAATCAGGCAGTAATTTGTGCTGGGAGGGATGGGTGAGGGCAAAACCTCTTGCCCCTTTTGTTTAAATGTTTCAGTAGAGATGATGAATAATAATTACATTTTTGGCCAATTGCCTCTGAGATAACAGAAAGTGTATATGTGAAGGAATAATAAAAGATTTTAGATATTTGAACTCTATATCTTCCTTTTCCATAAATTGGTCAGAAAAGAACAGAAAGTGAGTTTCTGACTCACACAGTCTCTAATTTCAATGGAATTGGAGAGTGGTCAGAGGTGAGTATTGTCTTGAATAGTCAATGTATATCCCATTAATTTTTGTTTTATTGACTTATAGCCTCAGAGAAAGAACAAAGTAGTGCCTAGAATGTAAATGAACTTCAAATTCTATTTTTAAATTTAAAAAATATATTTTTGGTATGATCTTGTTGGAATAGATGTTTTCTGTGAGGGTTTTAATAACTATGATTTTTTTGGTTTAGTTTTAGTGTAACATTTATTCCCAGGAAAGGGTCACTATTGCAATCTTTGTTCAAAGCATCTATTTTATTTATAGGTACAACTCTTTACATTAGTTTCTTGTTGAAAACATAGCTTCAGTTTCAAGAGACAAAAATCTTGAAAGATTTTGATGCTTTTGCATTAGCTGTCCTGTTATCAAATATATCATGATACTGTTTTTAAGATGTGTTTTGAAAATTTGTTTCTTAAAAGCAAATTTAGAAAATTAACTTTCATTTGTAATGCTAACAGCAAGACACCCATGAAAAACACACATGGTGTCAAAACAAGCCAAAGGAAAATCTTTTGGGCAAAAAAATGAAAAAGGATCCCAAGTCAAATTTATAGAAAAGATTTCTTTATTAACTTTTGGTCGAGAATATGTTTGTATATTTTCAGAAAACAACTCCAAGACCATGTGGATTCCTGCAACAGAGAGGTATTGCTCCAGCCATGAAGACAGAAGAGAAACAGTCCAGAGATGGAAGATGCTGATGACACCTTGCCATACTAGCAGTCAGCAGCTGTGCATCACTGCAGGTTGCCCAGGACCAAACTAGAGAGGGTCGGACCTGCATTACCACCATTTGTCCACCATCCAGAACTGAAATATCATTGCTGACATGTACACATAAGGAACTGTTTGACATTGAAATTGGGACTCAAAAGAACTGTTGGCCCAGAAAGAAACTCACTACAGACTGATTCATTTGCCCCTCAGCATAACCATTATTGCTTGTCCCATTTTTGGTTCTTATAAGTGTATTTCTAGTATCACATGATCTCACTCATCTAGGGGAAATGGTGAACAACATAAACTGATGAACAAAAACAGATCCGGAGACAGGGAAGCATCGATGAGACTGTCAAACCTCAGAGGGAAGGTAGGAGAGGGTGGGAGTAAGGGGGAGAGATCAACCAAAGGACTTGTATGCATGCATATAAGCCTAACCAGTGGTCCTGGACAACAGGGGGGTGGGGGCATTCGTGGGGAAGGGTTCAGGAGGGGAATGGGAGGATGAGCACAAATATGTGATACCTTAAAGAAATTTTTTTAAAAAAGCAAATAAATTAATTAAATCCAAGATGTGTGATGAAAATTTCAGTCTTTGATGAAATAACACTGGAAAACAATGCAACTGAGTGGAATGAGATTTGTCCGTTTAGCATAAGGTGCCACCAGTGGAATTAGTTTCACCAAATTCACACGGGAACACAACGCATCTGTCATCCCAACCCATACTTACCTTTACTTTCAGTCATTGCTAATCTCTAGGGGCCCCCTGTTTCTAAAAGTCCAGTAATTTCTTCCCTCATTCTTTGATAGTGCACAAGTAGACACATAAAGCAACTATCCAGAAAATTAATAGATTAAAAAAAATAAAAACAGAACAACGTGACAAAAATGAATGTACAATATCTATTACCCAATAATTATCTACATTAGTAATTTGTTCCATGACTCTTAACTGATACCAATAATTAAAAGTGCAACTGGGGGTGGAGGGAAGGACTCTAGGGATGAATCTAGAGATTGCTTTGAAGAAATGATTGTTAATTTGGGTGGGGTAACAAATGGTGCACTTTAAGAATCTGATGACAGCTATGGGCTTTCTCCAAGGTTCACAGATTTCTTACAGCTTGTTATATGAATGCTCTGTTTTCTTAAAGCCCATATGTGAATCCTATGTTTAATTTTTAAAGGGGCTATGCTGGAGAGGATAGTCATTGCTGCTCCCCCGAGGGCCCTTTGCAAGTGGGAGACTCTCCTTTAGGACCTCTGATTGGACCAGAAGTAGATGTGTCTTAATAATCTATGTAAGACCTAGTTTAAAGAAACGAACAACAACAAAAAGCTAGTTGGATTTCCTCCTTGGGATTTTGAAATTGAGGGAAATTTTAAATCAGTTGGTGGTATATTCTAGAATGAGAAATCCTTTTGATCTTGGGAGATGAAAGGGACAATTTTGAACCATGACACACTGATGAGAAAGCAAAGGAAGGTGTTTGGTAGAGGGATGGAGGAACAGAGAAACACATACAGAGAAAAATAATGAATAACATGCATAGAAGCAAAATCAAGACTCACATAACCTGTAAGTAAAGAAAGTATGGCTTAGGTTATAGGTAGCTTTTCAATGCTCAAGAGACCTATTTGTACTGCATTTGCTATTCTTGGATGCTGTCCAAACTCTGAGACATCTCTCCCATCTCCCTCCCTCCCACTTCCACACACACACACACATGCACACACACCCCAAACATATATGCACACTCAACATTTTCTTGAACTAATTTTAAATTGGTCTATTTCTCATAGCCAAAACCTCTTTAACTAGAATAAGCCGTAATCAGTTTTCTATGCTGTTTATATAAGGTAGGAAGTAAAAGTGTTTTTTTTTAAGTTGGAAATGTTTATGATATAAATATTTTCATAAGATATTTAGAAGATAAAGATTCTATGTGATGGTTAAAGCTTTTTGTAATCCTAAACTTTTAATATCTAGATTACTCCTTCTGAATAATTTGTAATTTAATTTTTATGGAAATAAAGAAAATTATATTTATAGCCAAAAGTTTATAAGTGTTTCAAAGAATTATATAAAAATAAACTTTATATGCTTCAAAAATAAAATTTTTGATATAATTTTTTGAAAACTTCTAAACAAGCCATTGCAGATATAAACAAGCAAAATAATTTTCTAGCAAACACATTTTGCCTAATAAAACATGTATATAGTAGCAACAATTACGTTTTCTATTTGAAGGGATACAATCTTCAATGAAGAATCTTTCATGATATTTGAAATCTTTAGCTTTTGTATTATTATCTATAATTCCTGCATATAGTATCCTTACTTTTTAAACATCTTTTCAGCTATTTGGTTGTCTTAATTTTTATCCTTGCAAGTCTCACTGTTAAGCCTAATTTATTCTGCGGTACACATTCAAGTGGTACATAGTACATATTAACACAAATTTTGTTAACTATAAAGGACTTTCTATGGGCTGCTCTAATGTTCTACCAGGGATTACAGTCAGAAATTTATCCCTCCTTGAAAAATAATATATTACACTGTTTTTTTAAAAACATATTTTTTATTGATTTCAGAGAGGAAGGGAGAGGGAGAGATACAAACATCAATGATGAGAGAGAATCATTGTTCGACTGCCTCCTGCATGCCCCCTCCTGGGGATCCAGCCTGCAACCTAGGCATGTGCCCTGACCTCCTCCTTCACAGGTTGACACTCAACCACTGAGCAACCCCAGCCGGGCTGCACTGTTGTTGTTTTTTGTTGTTGTTTTTATGGATTTATTTTTACCCAGGGGCAGCCATTAAATGAAATGCATGCAAATTTAGTGTGGTTTTGTGACTGCTTTTGTGGGTCATCCACAGGATATCTCTTCTTCTCTTCATTCTAGGGGCAAAGATACTATTCAGGTATAGCAACACAAGGCTATAACAGGGAAAAAACATACATGGAACCTGCACCTTTTAGCAAGAGGGTAAATCATGTGCTTCCACAATAAATTTAAAAAAATGTCACTGCAGTCTGGTGGTGTCCTGCTGAACACACACCTTCTGGAAGTCGTTCAGTCATTCTTCTCTCGAATATATTTGAATTTCTGCTAGACCCAGGAGTACACAAAGAATAAGTCAGATAAAGAGACTTTCCTTTGACAAGTTCTCCCACTGTAGCATTGATACAAGTAGCGCCAAAATATAGAAGATTGAGGCTACTGCAGGGCATCTAAATATTTCTGAAAAACAACGATCATATCTACTAGTAAAAGAAAGGATTTAAAGGCCTTGATTATCTCAAAAAAGAAAACATGCAGTTCTCATCATAACTTGCAAAGAATAAGCATTTTAGAGGTGAAAGTATCACTATTATTTTGGTTGTATCAATAACACTCATGAAACTGGGTAGTCTGATTCAAAATAAGCACTCAATGAATTGGTAACATCTTCAGAGCAGATAAAGAATGACAGGTTAAGTACCTTGCAAATTTAAAGCCAATTAAAATTATTTAGTATTTTGTTTCATGAATATGCCTAAATTTGAGACTTGAAACTACAATTTGTACAGTTCTCTTTTAAATGAAAAGATAAAAGTATTTCTCACTGTTCATTACAAAGTTAAATGATGTTTCTAAATAAATCCTGCTGAGGGGTTTGTGTGAATTTATAGAAGGGAGCTTTGAACTACTGAGGTGACATTAAAAGTTTTGATATGTGGCGGGGGTGGGAGGGAGTAGTTATCATGCTGAAGAATTTTGTGACCTTTACTGGAAAGTAATTTCTGAGTACAATTTACTCCCTGAATCATTTTACAATGGCTATAACTCTGCTATATAAAGGTGATACTTGCCAACTATGATCAATCCAATAAATATTGATGAATCAAATATTTCCAGTTTTAGGAGATGTATCTACTAAACTAAAAGCACTCATAGAACAAAATCTTTTAACTGGATACTCACTTTTGCAAGAGTGTTCAAAAATATATATTTCCTTTTTTATTTATAGAGAAACAGCTAATTGATTCCTGAATAAATTGTTTTATCCTGATGTTTATTTTTATACTTTCATGGCATAAGTACTGTTTTGAATGAAGATATTGAAGCATAAATAAAAGTTAAAAGTAGCAGGGAGTTTTATTTATCCCTGTAGACGTCTAAACTGAAAACAACTATTTTGAGGGGTATTATCACCCGGGAAACATTAGAATTTTCTGGACTTAGACATTTTAATAAATAATTATAAACATTAATTTATTTAATCAGTAGTTACTATAATTATCTTCTATACAGGACATTGTAGTAGGTGCAGTAAGGAAACAAAAATTGAGCAAGACATATGTTTTGCCCTCAAGACCTTCAAATCTATTGGCAGAGATATATGCACACAAACAACTTTAATAAAAGATAATATATAATATACAGTGATAGAAGTATAATAAAAAGATGTTGTTAACCCAAAAAGAAAAGTGTTACCATTGTAATTAGCTAGTTATTAATATTAGAAAAGGAGCAAAATGGAGGCCAGACATTATAAGCATGGTCATCTGGGCGGTTTCACCAGGAAGCTGCCATTGCACACTCCCCAGGAAATCACTGGTCCATTCCCTGCGGATCACTGGGAGAAGGGACCAGACAAGTGGGAACATGCACAGTGAAGTAGGGGTGATGTAGGGAAGGTACCTTTCAGTCTAACCTGAAAACAAAGATAACTGAGTGATAAAGAGCCACTATAAGCCTGAAGGCTTAATTGGTTATACTCCTAATTAAAATCCCAGACAAAAGAAATTCTCTTTCTGGTTCTTCTCTTGTTCCTCTGGGTTTGCTCCTGCTTCCTTGCAGTTGCCCGTGTTCCTGGAATCCGTGGGCCATGTGGACCCTACCCGCAATGGACTATCCCTGGGAAATTAGCCTAATGTTAGATGGACTGTGCAAATATGGAACAGGCAACAGATTTAATCTTAGCTCTGCTGAAAGCAAAATGGGACTTTTCCTTGGCAGGATGGAGGGAAATGGGACCTTGGAAACTCAGGGGATTTGATTCCACAGAAATAAAACTTTTTACTCTACCTCATTCTTCTGTGCAAGTCTCAGAAAATTATTTTTCTCATGACACTGCAAGAAGCCCACTTCCGTTGGTAACAACGGAGGCGGGTGGGCGGGGGGGAGGGTGGCAGGGACACAGAGAGCATCCCACCAATAACAAAAGGTCAAAGTGAGAGGCAAGAAGCCTTTATTTGAGATCTAAAAGAATAGCTATTTGTGAAGCACTGATCCAGGCAGAAACCCAAATAGTGTTCCCATAATGAGGTGACAGTAAGGAGCATTTATAAGAAAGGGAAGGGGACTAATTACATGAATAGAATGAAGGAATTTCTATGGGTGTTAATAAGCTAAGGAAGGAATTTATCTAAGCTAATATAGTGATGCTAATGAAACCAAGAATCTTGTAACTCTGATTTGATTTGAACAGTAGTTTTAAAACAATCATCCCCCACACACACCTCTCTATCAGCATACTTCACTAATGTGACCATAGTCTCTCGCCTTGATGATCATTGACCTGTGAGGCAGCAGAAGATAATAGCTCAGTATGAATCAAGGTCACAAGGCTTAAACCCCTGTCAGGCTAAAGATAACATCTTAATACAAATATATTTCAGCTCCTAAACCCTAAGGTGGGAAGACCCCTGGCTACCTCTCCTTGACACCTGTTCTGGAAGTAGGAGTTGATCTTGGAGTTGTCCTCAAGATCTGAAGAAATGATTTATTACCCTAATCTCACCTCTGACCAATCAGCTACTAAGAGAACCCTGAACTTGTAACCCATGGTGTCTTGTGATTCTTACCCAATAAAATCTGTAACCTACACACCATCAAGGAATCAGGTCTTTCAGACACAAGCTCACCATCTCCAGATTGGCCATTTCTAACAATTCCTTTTTTTACTACAAAACCCTGCTGTTGCCTTTTTATTGGCCAGAGGGCCCAGGCAGATTATCTTAATTATTGAGGCTTAGTACACTAATTCTAAAAAAAATGTCTTTAATTTTCAGTTTTATAGTCATGTGACATACCAGGTGTTCCTCTGGGATGGCAGCTCTGATTCCATTTTAAAGTGGCTTTGCTTATTTTAGTTTTTACAATGTGTACTGAGACAAAGATAAGTTTATCTTAGGAAAGAATAAATATTAAGTAAAACTTTATAGGAATAACCCTGGCCACTTTGGCTCAGTGGGTAGAGTGTTGGCCTGCAGACCAAAGGATCTGGGTTCCATTCCGTTCAAGGGCACACGTCTCGGTTGTAGGATCCTTCCCAGCTCGGGCCCTGGTCAGGGCACATGCAGGAGGCAACCAATCAATGTGTTTCTTTCATATTGATGTTTCTCTCTGTCTTTCCCTCGCTCTTCAATTCTCTCTAAAAATCAGTGAAAAAATATCATTGGGTGAGGATTAAAAAAAAATTATAGGAATAGTAACATTCCAGGTCCACTTTGAAAACTGAGTAGAATTTTGGCATAAGCAACATGAAGGAGGACTTGTGGAGAAAGGTGTAGAGGAGACAATGGTGTAGAACTGAAAAAATTCAAAGCATGTTAAAGAATTAGCAGAAAATTGAAGTTAGTGAACTGTTGGTTTCTTTGGTGCTTAATAATGCTGTCTACATAACCAGCTGCTTATTGGACTAAAATGAAGTGAGCTGGAATTCAACATCCATAAAAAGAGAAGCATTTACCAACACAAGCGTTATTTTGAGACAAGTATAGTTCTGTTAATACAAGGTGTTTAGCACTCCCAGAAACCAACCATCCATTTTCTTGCCTTCAGACTGGAAGGTACCTATGGCTTACACTGTTTAAATGGCATATGGGAAAAGAACTTTCTACAACTTTCTTGTAAAAAAATAATTAACATATTTTGCTGGAACATAAGTTATGGAAAGTCCTCCATATGCCATTCAAGTTTCTTCAAATTCAGCATGAATGACTAAAGACATAATATATGGACTTAATTTTGTCATAATTTGCAATATTATACCAGCATTAATATGCCGAGAAAACCATCAAGTAGTGCAGTCGTTTATGAGACATCTACATGCCAGTAATAAAACACCTGATCAAATGAATTTATTAAAGCAAAGTAGCAGAACCCATGAGTCTTGCAATTTGTTTCTTAAATGTTAGCTCAGTGTCACTGAAGCTAGAATAATGCTTTCAATGTGGAGTTATGGACAGAGCAATTATAGGCCCATGGGTCAGGGATGTTGACTTTGCCATCCTCTGGCTGTATACTTTTGACAAGGGCCCCAACAACTCTGTACCTCACTTTGTATAAAATGGCAGTTGCTTAGGTCTTTGAAATTTTAGATACTTTTTAAAGCAACAAAATGAGCATTAAACATTTTTTTTACTGTTGTTCAGTTTAAAACTCCTCCAGATTGTCAAGATTAAAACAAAGGAGCAGAGCCATAAATCTGAAGACTTAAATGTGAAAAGAATGTGTCAAAACAATATTGTTCTCCTAAATCCCTTTCTAAAGGTGTAAATTGCAATCTGACACAACTGCCATTCTGAGTTGCCACACTGGGTTCTTTTGTTTAACAATGGGTTTAATCAGACAAAAAGCTCCTGGAAAACAGGAAAACAGATGGGCCATCAACTTTAAATGTGCAAGCCCAGTAAAATAGTCCATTAGCCTCAGGCAAGGCAATTGTGACCCAATATCAGGAGAAATTGTAGAGGAGGAAATTTAGGGACTTGTCTATTAGTATGGTCTCATGAACATAATGAACAAAGTTAGATGTGACTAAACTCAAATATTTAGTATAATATAATTTATAATAAAAATCCACAATTTGGATATAGTCAATAAAAGTTGGGTGGCTTTCTTTCAAATTAATATATCTATTTACTGACTGGCTGTGTCATGAACTTCTAAACTATTTTTTAAATCCATGGATGTGTGGTGACATTGAGACTGGAGAGAGGTAGTTTAGACGCTTGCCAGTAAGGTCGGAGTGACTGCAAAGATGCCTACCTGCTTGTCTGTCAGTCACACCTGCAAGTCAGTCAATGGCCAGAATAGGCCCGGCCACTGCAAGTGCATGAAACCTGAATATACACTGAATATACACTGAGTGGCCAGATTATTATGATCTCTGAACGCATAATAACCTGGCCACTCAGTGTGTGTGTGTGTGTGTGTGTGTGTGTGTGTGTGTGTGTGTGTATTAGAGGCCCGGTGCATGAATTTGTGCATGGGTGGGGTCTGGCCAGCCTGGCCAGGGGAGGGAACATGGGAGGTTGGCCGGCCTGCCTGCTGGTCAAACTCCTGGTTGAGGGGACAATTTGCATATTAGTCTTTTATAATATAGGATATACACTGAGTGGCCAGATTATTATGCGTTCAGAGATCATAATAATCTGGCCACTCAGTGTATAACTTCCAAACAAAGGAATTTATCTACCCTTCTCTCTCTCTCTCTTCTCCGTCTGGTGTCTGGTATGCACTGGGTTCCTGGTTCTCCTGTGTCAGGGGGATGCTCTCCCTTGTGCCCACATGGTGCATGGCCATGTTGGACTTCACATATGGATTAATATAATTTAATTAGCTTGGTTACCGAACCACATCCAGCTGCAATATGGAATGGAAACTCTGGACACTGGCCCTGCTTCTGGCTCTGCTGAATTCCCAACAGCCCCTCTTTTAGGACTATATTAGGAGAAATGGGACATTGGAAACTGAGGAATGAACTCAATGCCAATAAACTCTTCTACCACCTCTCATTCTCCCCTGGGGGCTTCTGAAAATTCTTATTTCAGCAATGTTTCAAGAACCCCACTCTCAGGAACAACGGAGGAATTCCACTCATGTATTCCTCCGGCTATATCTCCATTTTACATTTTGTCTAATCTTAGAGAGATTTTCCTACCTTGCTTTCTTCTGCCTCCCTAATCTACCACCAATGGATTTCACGTAACCCCCATTACATCACCTCCTTTGGTTCTAGTGTATAAAATAAGCTGTAAAGCTGCCATTCTCCCCATTCTCTGGAGCATTTTCTCAGTCTGCTAAGATTTTGCTTCCCAGCAATCATCGTCAGTTTGATTCAAATAAACTCTAAGGCTTTTTTTTGGCTGATGTTCTTTGGGTGACCTCATTGCTGTTTCAACCTTTCCTGGAAACATTACCTTAATCAACCAGACTGAATTTTTCTGTTCAATCACCAGTAAGATAATCTGTCACTGAGGCCCTCTCCATTCCCCCTAGAAAAAAGAGGCAAGATGCATAAAAACTCTTGCTGTTCCCTTCCCTCCAAAAGAAGATGTCTTTGTCTAAAAATAAAACTTTGTTGCTGTTGTTGTTGTTAATAGCTTCCTTGACTCACCCTTTTTCCTATAAAAACCTTTACAATCATTCTGAGCACCCTTCTAGTTGTTAGATTGGTTGTTGTTGGATTAGTGAATTATTTAATAAAGCCAATTAGATCATCAAATTTACTCAGTTGAATTTTATCTTTTAACATAACTCAGAAGATTTTCTGTTTGGGTTATTTGATTACATGGAATAAAACAGAGTAACCATTGAAAAAATAAGAGTTAAAATGTTTGTTTACCATAGAGGTTAACTTCTTTTGAAATAAAGTGATTACTAATTTAAGCAGAGCTCTTCAATTCATATTCTATACCTATTTTCACATAAAATTAATGCTTTATTCTATTCTAGTTGCAAATTATCTATGCTGAAAAATTTTAACATTATTTATTATACATGATATTATATATGTGAGAACATATTACTTTCAAACATACGAAATTTTCATTTGGTTGCTAAAGAGCAGTTGAAAATTGTCAATTAGTTTTTTTGTAATTGGAACACACAAGCACATGAATTACTGACAATAACTTCCTTGTTGGACAGAAGCATTGTGTGCTACTTCTACTTTGCATCTATTTATTTTCCACACAGCTGAGCCTACTGCTATTGACAGTTTAGTAAGTGTTTGATAAATACTTGTTGACGAATTGTTGTCAGATTGATTAAATAGACTGTGAGACTGACTTCTAAGTTGCTCAACCAAATCTGGAGATATAAGAAGTGTTTAGCCATCACCGGCAGAGAATAAACAGACAAGCTTGAGTGAGAAGAGAGAAATGAATATTATGTGCACAGTCCCACGTGTGTGTGTGTGTGTGTGTGTGTGTGTGTTTAAGAAATATAAATGAAGCCCTGGCCAGGTAGCTCACTTGTTGAAGAATCATCCTGTATACCAAAAGGTTGCATTGGATTTCCAGTCTGGGTGCATACCTAGGTTGTGGATTTGATCCCCAGTTGGGGCATCTATGAGAGGCAACTGATAAAGTGTTTCTCTCTCACATTGATGTCTGTCTGTCTCTCTCCCTTCCTCTATCTAAAATCAATAAAATAATATCCTTGGGTGAGGATTTAAAAAATGTAAATGGATAAGTGGATGGTTCTGGGCTGTCTAAAATCAAGAAAGAAAACCAAGTGCAAATTTTTCATCCAAAGCCCTCATGGAAGAAATAAACTGAAATATTTGTTGTCTTCAGAATGATTGTTGTTGTAGTGCACACCCATAATTAGTTCTTTCTGAGCTGAAAAGCTAATTAAAAAATACCTACCCATGGCATGAAACTGATACTGATGTGTGCTCTGTGATGAATGGGCTTGACACCCAGGATTGTCATCACATCCAAACCCCTAAGGAAAAAAGATTCTGTGTCTCTGTGTGCTAGGTGCAATCCCCAAATGGCAAAAAATGGGTAAATTAATATGCACACATAAGTGCAAAATGAGATGAAGATGTCAATTTCAGGTAGCAAGAATTTACCACCAGCACTGACTTCTGTTAGGCAGAAGCAATCAGAGAAGAGCAAGTCCATTTTTAAATTTAGACATCATTTAGATATTCTTTTTCAGGTAAGTTTGCCAGCCTACGTCCCATGCAAAATCAAACCTTTTCAAGTGCATGAAATATGAAAAGAGAGTGTTCAAAATCATCTTGGCAAGGTAATATGGAGTTTCTGATTGACTAGGAGAGAAAAATCTCTCTTCCCTCCTTTGGTTCTTTTCAAGAGCTAAGTCAGAATTTTGTTTAGGGAATTAATTGCTCCGATATTTTCCAGTATTATACTTTTTTGTTTCTTGTTAAACATTAATTCCTTTATACGTTTGGGGGAAATTGTTTAGAGTAGAAACAGTGGGTACCAATGTGCCATAGTTTATTGACTGCAAAAAAAAAAAAAATAGAACTGAGCTATCAGAAGACAGGAGAGAAGCCATGGAGACAGAGAACACAGATTTCAGTCATGTAGACCTGGAATTAAATATTGATTTCTCTGCTTTCACTGTGTCACCTTAGATAACTTACCTAACTTCTGAGACTTGGTTTTCTCATCTATAAAATGGGAATAATAACCCCACCTATTATGATGATTGAGGCAATGCATGTATTTAAGCACTTAAAACATACTAAATGGCCAATAACTGGTAACTATTTTTTTTTAAAGGTCTTTTGGATTGTAGCTTTGTTCAGGGAAACCAACAGCCCACAAAGATCAGGGACTTAGGTAGACATAGTCCATGCAATGAAGACCTCAGTGAAGGTTAAATGAAAGAAAAGCTCTTGGGTAGGAGGGATGGGAACATAATTAGGAGGAAGCTAGGCCCAGAGAGCACCCAATATTTACTCTTGGCTTCTTGTTTGGAGTCCATCTCAAAGTTCGTCCACCACGTCTGGAACCAACACTCACCTTTAACTTTACAAGCAGTGTTGCTTCTATTTTCAACTCAGCTTTTCCTCTAAATGTATTTCTTCTAAGATCTCTGCAGTTTTGTACTGGTAACCAAAATTGGACTGTTGCTACTCTGAGATTGAAGTTCAAAATCATCTCTACATAGTTTGAAAACTTGTCTAATATTTACCAACACTTATCCCTTTGTCTCCTTTCAATCTTAGCCTTATTTCCTCACTAGATTTACTAAATACTAGGTGTACCAGTTAATAATGTGGATTTTTTTTCAATAGATGGAGTTACACATATGTTGATATATATGCGATTTGATATGTATGCTATTTTGTTGTATTGACAGCAAGCTTCAAAACTTCATATATCAAATTTGCTGAAGGTGTTAACATCATAGATACTTTTATGCTTAAAAATGTTGAATTTCATGCCATAAAAAGAGCATTTGTGGGAAGTTTTAATTCATTATTTTGAAGAAAAAATATTGTATACTTCGGGAAGCTTATGGTGAACATGCTCTATATAATGATACTTGTGAATGCTGGTTTAAACCCTTTAAAAGTGATGATTTCGATGTGAAAGACAAAGAACGTCCAGGTCAATCAAAAAAGTTTGAAGACCAACAATTACAAGCATTATTGGATGAAGATGCATGTCAAACTCAAAAACAACTTGCAGAAAGATTAAACATTGCTCAGCAAACAATTTCTGAACGTTTATAAGCAATGGGAAAGATTTTAAAGGAAGGAAAATGGGTACCACATCAACTGAACAAAAGACAAATGGAAAATCGAAAAGTTATCAGTAAAATGTTGCTTCAACGACACAAGAGTCTTTTTTGCATCGAATTGTGACTGATGATGAAAAGTGGATTTATTTTTAGAATCCAAAATGCACAGAATCATGGGTTGATCCAGGTCAGCCATCACCATCAACTGCAAGGCCAAATCGCTTCGGAAAGAAGACAATGCTCTGCGTTTAGTGGGAGCTTCTAAAACCAGGTGAAACCATTAATACTGATCGCTACGGACAACAAATAATCAATTTGAACCACGCTTTGATCGTAAAATGACCAGAATGGGCCAGAAGACACGGCAAAGTAATTTTGCTTCATGATGACGCACCATCACACACCTCAAAACCAGTTAAAGACACACTACAAGATCTTGCCTGGGAAGTATTAACCCACCCGCTGTAGTCACCAGACCTTGCTCCTTCAGTTTACCACTTGTTCCGATCGATGGCACATGTACTTTCTAAGCAGCACTTCAAAACATATGAAGAAGTGGAAAATTGGGTCTCTGAATGGTCTTCCTCAAAATAAGAAAAGTTCTATTGGGATGGTATCCACCAATTACCTGAAAGATGGGGAAATGTGTAGCTAGCGATGGACATTACTTTGAATAAAGCACTTTTGATATTTCTCTTGAAATTATGTTTTCTTTGATTACAAAATCCACCATTATTAACCGGTACACCTAGTATAGTTCTACATTTGCTGCTTCTGAGACATTATTGTCATGAAACTACCCAATCAGCTGAACTCTCCTTCATTAATAATTTGAGAGGAAGAGAACAGTTTTCTTTCTTAACTAATTCTCTTCTCAGAACTAGAACTTGAGGTGACCTTTTACTTTAATTGTATGCTTCCCATCCATCCATTTATCCATCTGCCATTTACTCATTTTTAACAAATATCTATTGATTACCAACTCTGTGTCAACAGTAGGGGGTCAGGTTGACACAGTTCTTGGTTTTATGGAAATTGTAAGAGGTTGGTTACAAAATCTGATCTCACTAAAATGTCTAGACAGATATTTTTTTGAGTCCTGCATATTGAGAAGTCATTTATGCTTCCTTGATTTTTTTTTTACTCCATTTATTTCCCTTATACTGTGGAGGGAGCAAAGAATACATCATAACATAAAAGTAAACTTTTAGAAAAATCCATTTTGCTTAATTTTCTGAAACATAAACTTGGGAAGAAGTATTTCTGTCATATAATCTACTAGTAAGTGGCATGAAACCTGTAAAATCTCTCTCTTCTTCACTTTGTAAATGTAACTTTACTAGAATGTATGTTCCTTGAGGACAGGGACTTTGTTTTGTTCATGGTTGTATTCCCAGGACGTTAGTATCAACAGTGTCTGATTCATAGGAATCACTGTATATATTTTGTTATTTGAAAAAAGAATGAGTGAGCATGTATCTGTTGCAAAAACAAAATAGTTGTTTTCTAAATTTTTGGTTCTGAATTACAGAAAATAATATATCACATATCATATTTTTTTCTTCTAAGGACCGCCATCCAGAGTATTGTTCTATTTGCCATGTATATTCACTGGCCTTCCTCTTAGTTTTTTCCTTCCTGACAGAGAACAGATGAGTCATATATTCTCTGGAAGGAAAATTTTGACCTACTGAAATTTTTTCCCCATGGTTATATCAACCAATGGTAGAATGAGTGTGTTAAACATTGTGTTACTCTATGTCCCTTAAAAAGTTGTTCGCAAGAGCATAGAATACTACGGTTGAAATCCAACTCCTTAGAGATCACTTAGCCCAGTGTGATACATGAATTCTCACTTCAACTTCATGAGCATCTTTAGTATATGAATATTGTTTTGTCCAGGTTAAACATTTCCAGTCCCTTTTATCTGTTTTCCCACATGCCATAATTCTGCATCCCTTCAACATTTTTGCCATTTTCAATATTGATTACAATGTTAATGATTCCTGGGAAAGGTCATTTTCAGATAATGTGAGTCCAGTACTTTAACCTGAATCTGCATATAAGTGGTTTGAGAGACATGTGTGTAGGGGTGACTTCCAGGAGCAGGATTCCAGAGGTCCAAGGTGGAGGATGATCTGAGGGGAAGTGAGCACAATGTTCAGACTCCTGACCTCTTATTTACCACTAGCTGGACACTCTGGTAGAAAATGCTCATTTCTGCTTGGCATTTCTGGCATTGGGGTCACGACTTGAGAAAATTTTGATGTTCAGGAAGGTAGCATTGTTGACTGCTTCCCCTCTCCTACTCTCTTCTTCTTGTGTTTCGGGACTGTGCAAGTCAGTGCACCAAGGATTGAGTGATGGCAGTGGGTGACTCATGGACAATTTTCTCCAGGAGTTGGGTGTCACTGGGGTGTTGTCACTAATGTCTCCTGAAAATAAAAGATCAAAGACAAAAGAGCTTTTTTTTCATCTACTTTTCCTTTAATTTCAATGGCAATGATCTTGAAACAAACAAATGCGACAACCTGAATCTTAACATGCAGAATGAAAGTCAGGTGATGGGAAAGTGTTATGGGGTACATGCAGGATGTAGAATCTCTCAGTGAAAACTGCCTGAAGATATTCTGAGCACCTTTCCTTTCCTCCCACAAACTTTGATCAAAAAAAAAGAGAGAAAATAAAACTTTTGTGATTCAATTCCAAGTATTTCTTTAAAGGTGCCTCTGTAGATGGGTAAGAGCCAGATCTATTAGTTCACTTTCAAGCTAATGCTCCCAAAGTACAACGAGATCTCACTGTGGTTTTAAAAATCTGTTTAAAGGTATAGAAAAGAAGAATATCTATTAAATAGGATATTTAGAATGAAAAACTGGACACAAACTGTGCTGTCCACTTTGAAATCATATAAAAAGCAGTAATGTGAATGGCACTGTATAGCAAAAAACTGACTGATATGCCTTCTCATTGAAGATAATGAAAACCCAACTGTGAGTGCTTTCTGGGACCTCTTTGAAAATTCTGCATTTCCTCTGCACACCCTCAAGCACACTCATGTCTCGTGACCTTATCTGACACTGTCCCCATCTTATGGGAAAAGCTGGAGCTCACCATTTATATGACATGACCATCTACCCCTAGCACCAGTGTACAGCTCAGCAAGTTATAACCGGGACTTTTTTCTTATTGTTGCTGTTGAAACTATAGAGGATTAAAGATTTCCCAAAGTTCAGTCCAGGTAATCCCTTCTATAGGATTAATACACTGAGTGGCTTTCCGGGTATATTTGTTTCAGGACAGAAAAGCACAGATTTCAAATCCTGAAATCTGGAGGTAACATTTTATTTATTGTGCAGATAACATTGGTAACTTGTGTGAGTGTTATGTGTGTGCGTGAGCATATGGGTGTGTGCTTTTAACATGTTCACAGCTTATCCCATGAGAAATCTAAATGAAAATTAAGAAAGAACTCTATAGTTTTTCACAAACTATAATTACTTTAATTACAGGATAATTATATAAATAATGCATTTGAATGTAGGTTTCAGTTTTCTTTGTTTTCTAAATATTATCATCTTTCAGTGTTTTCAGACGTGTAAACAGGAAACATTTAAGTTTAGATGAAGAGCAGGTGAACTGCCTATGATCCAAGGAGAGACAATCAAAAGATGATTAGGCTATTGAAAACTGCCTAACTAGGTGCTAATTTTTAAGTGAGCAGGTGTACTTAGTCATTATAACTTTAAAATGAAAATATATTTGAATTAAAGCACCCCTCCCCCAACATTAAAATAACATTAGAGGTCTGGTTGTCAGTGACTAATTCCAGCAAAGGCAAAGAGGTGGAAATCCAATGCAGCCTGTCACTCCAGAATGAGGGGGCATTAAAAAGAAAACTGCAGGTTTTTAAAGAAATGGTAAAACAGTTTCATAATACTTTATTGACTTTCTTAAAATATGACCCAAACATCATAATGTGCTAAAATATTCATATTTTGATGACTTTTAAAGGGTGATTAACTTTGCACAGGAAATGCACAAAGTAAGAAAGCTCTTATATTTGCTATGGGAGTAAATCAATTGGTGTTCTTTTTTCCTTTCTTGATTCAGTTGTTTTCCTTGTTGCTGCTGACACGCACCAATACACTCTTAGCTGCTCATGTGGAATGCACGAAAACCTGATTTGACCTCAAAAGGGGATGGTAAACCTATGACTGAAGCATGGGCATTAAATTTCAAGGCGGTGTGACATATGTAATACTGATTTAGTTCACATATGGCTGTAGCTAACATTGAAAGCCCTGTTTTCATTAAAAAAAAAAAAATAATGCAATAAGTAAATTTATATTGCATTTGGTATGGGCTATTTTAGATCTATTAAACACTATGGAAGAATGTAAACTGTTTCTAAGTATACAGGTAATGTTCAGAATGTTTAGCAGTTTAATAAATTTGACCTCAGTACACTAAATTATACTTCAGTGACTCGAAAGAGTTGAAGAGCTCATGAAAAGAAAAAATACACAGCTACTAATTCAAACATATATTAAAAGAATCTGGGCCACACAATGCAATATACAGATTATGTTTCACAAAAATCTACATTTGAAACCTATATAATCTTATTGACCAATGTCATCCCAATAAATTAAAAATAAATAAATGTATAGTTTTCTCAGTTAAAAAATTGAATCTGGATGGACTCCATGTACATTATTTGAGTCGGTGAATGGTGTGATAGAGTCAACTTCCAGCTATGTCTAGTGAGCCTTCAAATGTTGCTAATGGTCTCATCCTGACTTCTCCACCCAATCTTTTCTGCATCATCCTTTATGTATTTTCTTCGAGGGTCAAGGTACCAGTAGGCTCTACTCTGCATGCTCTACAGTGGGTTTGCTTTACTGAATACGTCCTTAATTGCTTCATATTTAGTTCTATAATAATATAGCCAGTTTTCTGGAACTTCTTTGTACTGTGTCCTCCTTTTCTGTCTTGTCACAGGAGCAGTACAGCAGTGTTGCATTTGATTCTATCTGTTTTGTGTTGGCATGTGGCATTTGCAGAAAAGTGTTACTGGCAAATATTTCAAAAGTCTAGTGAATGGTGTCCATCAGAAGTTGTACATAGTTTGCCTGTAGCTGCAGAAGAGAGATTGCTGAAGCAGTAATGCTGGTACCAAAAACTACCATTTTAGATAAACTCAGAATGAACAAAGAACTTGGAGGCTGAAGAAGAAGTTAATCAAAAGTATACAGGTTTCAGGTGCACAATTCTACAACACATCATCTGTACACTGTACTGTGTGTTCTGCATAACCTTATCAATATTTGGTATTGTCAGTCTTTTGGATTTTAGCCATTCTAGTATGTGTGTATAGTGTTATCTTGTGGTTTTAATGTATATTCCCCTAATGACTAATTGCATTCTTTCATGTGTGTATTAGTTATGTGTATATCTTTTTTGGTGAAATATCTATTCAAATATTTTGCCCATTATTAAATTGGGTTGTTTGATTTTCTATTGAGTTGTAAAAGTACTTTATGTATTCTAAATACAAATCTTTTATCAGATATATAATTTGCTAATATTTTGCTTCAGCCTGTGCCTTATCTTTTCATTTTTTTAATCTAACAAATTTTTTTTGAGGAGCAAAACATTTTATTGTTGATGAATTCCATTTTATCATGTTCCCCTTAGGAATCATGCTTTTTTTTTTTTTTTTTTTTTTTTTTTTGTCATATCTTAGAAATCTTTGTCTGAGGTTTCAAAGATTATTTTTCTATTTTTTTCTAGAAGTTTTATAGTTTAGCTCTTACATATTGATCTGCAATCCATTTTGAGTTAATTTTGATATATTATATGAGATAGTAATCTGAGGTTTTGTTTTTTTTGTTTTGTTTTGTTTTGTTTTTTTGCATATGGATACCCAATTGTTCTAACATTGTTGAAAAGAATATTCTTTCCTCATTAACTTGTCTTGGCATCTTTGTCAAAATCAATTGACCAGAAATAAAAGGGTTTATTTCTTAACTTTCTAAAAGAAAAATATAAGAAGTATTAGAAGATGAAGTGTTAATGAGTCATCTTATACTAGGCTTACCCTGGACCAAGACTGGTGTCAGCAATATAGCAAAGGAAATCATTACAGAGGAGTTCAGGGGGTCTTGATATTAGTGTTAATGGTTCTCAAAGTGTCATGAACTGATCCCTTGGTGTTTATTCAGCTATCACATCATGTTATGTGCTGTACGTACATGTAACGATTAGTATGAATTGACGTAATAGCAGTTCCTGACCTCAATCAATGCTTGTATGTTTCTGACACATCCAGGATTAATTCATAACATAGAACCTCAATGAATATCTGTTGTTTGAAAGGATAAACAAATAAACATCCAACTCAACTGATCCTCTATCTGTAGGAATTTTTATTCCTCCCCACTTTTGACTTCTCTCATCCCTTTTACCTTTTCCTTCTTAAAGTCCCCCTGTTGTCTAGTTTAGCCCCTTTCTTTCCTTCATACATCACCAAAGCCCTTCATCTAAACTGGATCCTTTAGATATTAGCTCAGCCAGGCTAGACTAAGTGTTCAAATTCTATCACTGACAGAATAAGTTTCTGTTGTTTTAAGCCAGTAAGTTTGTGGTCATTTGTTAAGCAGCCTCAGAAAACTGATTCAGCAGGGGTTTTAAACTTTGTTTTCTATAAGCAGGATCTTTATGCAGGGCAGTTGTAAAGAGATCTCTGAAGAGATGTGGAAGATGGATCTGAGAGTGGCAGGGCTAGAAGAGTATTTACGTCAAACACCCAGACAAGAAATGATGGGATTTTAAACTTAGAGTGCAGCCATTGGCCTGGACCAGGGAGTGGGGGCTGAGGGTGGCAAATACCAAGACACCAGATGCATAGAACTTGGAGGGTGTGTTAGATGGCTCAGGGAATAACGGGGGAAATGTTAAAATTATTTTTTAGATCTATCTAAGCTGCCTCATTGAAATCGATGCCATTCACTGAGAGAGGGGCTCAGAAGAAACTGGCTTTCTGCTTCTGAAGTGCCTCTGGACATCAAGGTGGAAAGCTAGTAGACACTGGCACTCAAAAGAGACAGAGACTGTAGATACCTGTTTGGGACTTATCAGAATAGGGTGGTAGCTGAAGCTCAGGAAGGAAATGAAATTGTTCTGAGAAAGTGGATAGAGTGAGGTTGGAAGCAATGCAAAGAAAAAAAACAAAACTAGAGAGCATTTAGAGTTGAATAGGCTTTGGAATGTGTGAAGAAGACTGAAAATAAGGAATTGAGAGAGAACCGAGTAATTGAGAAATAATTGAGATGAAGGTCAAGAAGAGGGGGATGGTCAATGAGTTGAGTGCCACACAGTAATCAAAGACAGATGAAGAGTGGTTTGGATTTAGAGATATTTTCTAGGGAAGTTTCTGTGGTGCAGTAGACATTGGAACTTGGCTGCTTGAAGGTAAAACGTGAAGGAAATATAGAGACCTACAGAAGACTACTTAAGGAGCATAACCATGAAGATAAATGGACATTAATTAGAGAAAACACATGGTCAGCCCTGGCTGGTGTGGCTCAGTTGGTTGAGCATTGCCCCATGCACTGAGAGGTCACCGATTTGATTCCAGGTCAGGGCTCATGCCCAGATTGTGGGCTCAATCCCCAGTAGGGAGATGTGTAGAAGGCAGCTGATGGATGTTTCTCTCTCTCATCAATATTTCTCTCTTTCTCTCTCAAGTTAAAACAACAACAACAACAAAAAAAAACACACAACACCATAAATTTAAAAAAAAAAGAAAAGAAAATGCATGGGCAGTGGAGTAATTCACTATAAGGGAGATACTTAGGTGTGTTTATAGACAGCAGAGAAGGACTCAGAAGGAGTAAAGAGGGAGAGGCTAAAAATAGAGGGGAGAGGGGAAATAAATGACAGCAGCTATAGCCAGTGAAGAGGGAATGAGAAGGGGGTAGATTTGAAAGCCCCGGGAGAAGTCAGGAACTAAATAAGAAGCAGATTGTTCTATGGGACTGAAGGCAGGATAAGTCTGAGTATAGATTATAGTATAGGCTGAAAAGGGAGAGGAATGGCCTGCTTTTTTCTTCCTAAAATAGGAGGTAGTGCTTTGCACTGGGATGGAGGCAGTGACAACGCCCTTGAAAAACTAGTAAAGATTTAGAATTTTCACAAAGGAAGCTGAGCAGAGACAAACAACTTCAGTTCTCTTCCCCTTTGTTGAATTTCATATCTCTAAAAAACCATCTCTCTGCAAATCCACAGCCACTATTCTCTCAAAATTTGACTCAAGGATTACTTCCTGCCTTCTCCAAGAGAACTAAACTCTTCACTGCCAAACTACATATGTCTACAGATTAGACTGCATATCATATTTCAGTTTATAATTTCAACTCCAAGTATTTATAACCTTTTTTATTCCTCCCATGGCTCACAAATAGTGATGAAACTAAACTAAACATAATTTAGTTGATTTATCATGGTCCATGGCCTGTATGTAGACTGTCCACATGTCCACATGTTTAAGTTTGTGAATATATATATATATATATATATATATATATATATACATATATATATATATATATATATATATATATATATATATATACAGTGTCTACTAAATCTTATGAACTAGGTATCATAATCAGCATCATATAAAAGAGGAAACCAAGATTCAGAGAGGTAAAGTCAACATGCAATGCTACCCAGCTTGTTAGTAGTAGAACAATATTTGGGTCAATATTCTGAGCTTTTAAGCCTGCCTCTTTCAAATATAAAGGCTGTGGGAATAGGCTTTGGGGAATAGCTGTGATCAATCAAAGACATCTGATGTCAAAATGAATAGCCACCATACTTCCACTGAACGTATTCCTATTTGAATCCATATAAGTTGTCTTGAACGTATTCATGTTTGAATTTTGCCACTGCCTTTGCAGACACTCTGTACTACAAGACTATGGTGAAGTAGTTATTCACGGCACTGAAGATAACTGGGCTATGAACACAAATTGTGTACCAATCCTTGTAGAGTGGTGGTTTCTTGTGGTTTGTTTTGCTTTGTTTAATTACAAACACTATCAGTTATGAGCACTATAAGCAGTATGACGTGTTTTTGGCACAGTCTTTCTTGTCCCTTTTCAGACATGGCTCTTCTTAGACTCCAAGTCAAACTATAATTAACAACCAAAGTAGCTCACTGTGACTCCAAAACAATTCATTCGTAATAATGAAGTTGCTCAAAATGTCCCAAATATACAGTATAAGTAAAAGGGAAAAATCTTACACATACCTACATAAGGCATGTTTATGCATTATAGACAAATAAAATTCATTTGGGAGTGACGTGAATACATTGGTGAACATTATGCTTCCACCAAGCATTTTTTAAAGGTAGTCAGAAAGAGTCCATTTTCCAACAGTGTTAACATTGAAAGCTATGGCAGTGACACCACCATAATGCCCATCATTGTGATGTATAATATAGATGTTATTGCACATAATAGAAAGCATTCTTTGGGCATAATGCATTTTTGTTGCCTACATGCTGACACCAAGCAGATATAAATGTGCTTTAATGTATTTCCCTTTAAAGGACTAGTGTAGACACATCTTTGAGTATGAGTTTTGTATAAGGTTTGGTGAGCAGCTCGCTTTTTGTAGCTGTTTTCTGTAGTCACTTTAGTACCCCTAATAGCTCTAATTATAAACTGCACAGTTTTCTATTCCTTCCTTCCTGTTCTTTGTCATTGCACTGCTCAGAGATATTTCAACAGTGGAAGCTGTTTATAATTCATTAAACATTTTAAGCTGTTGTTCCAAAGTTTTATATTTTTTTTGTATTCTCCCAGTCATTTCCCTCTGCTGTCCTATGAAACCATGCAACACAATTCAATAGAAGACATCGGATAGGCACCTTTTGTGGATAATCAGCAGGGCTATACAGACATAAAAGTATCAGAGACTTTGGCTATTTTAAATTGTGTATGGTATGGAGTCTGGCATAGAATGTTTAGAATTTTTAAAAATGATCCTCTCTAATTCTTCATAAAGTAGTAATTTTGCTTCTTTAATAAAAACACTGGCCAAAAAGGAGTATTAACTCATATTGTGATAGGTTACAACATAGAAATGTGACTATTGGAAAGCTAAGTATTTTCCTATAATTTTCCATGGCAAGAGGAGATGAAGTAATTACTCCAGTAAATGACCCACTAAGATGGCATTACAACATAAAAAAAGAGATTTACCAACATTAAGATTGCTGTGGAGCTCAGCTGATGTGGCTCAGTGGTTGAGCAATGACTCATGAACCAGGAGATCATGGTTCGATTCCCGATTGGGGCATATGCCTAGGTTGTAGGCTCGATCCCCAGGAGGTGATGTGCAGGGAAAAGCCAATTGATGATTCTCGCTCATCGTTGATGTTTCTATCTCTTTTTCCCTTCCCTTCCTCTCTCTGAATATTAATAAAAAACATATTAAGAAAAAAAGATTGTCATGGAATGTGCAGGAGACTATAATCTATCAAAGGGGGATTCTCTCTCTCTGATTTCTCTTGGACTAGTCACACTGTGACTGTCACTTTTTGATGTTCTTCTAGAACACGTCCTGCATCAACCACTGAGTTGGAAGACTACATAGACCTGGCCAATTTAAAATTCCTTTCCTATCTGCCTGTGAAAAATAAAAGTGAGAGGTTAGGGATTTATTCTTTGCTGTTCAAACCAGATGAAACATTGCTGAGAACCAATTCCAGTATGTAATAATTACAAGAGTTCCATCAAAAGGTTGATGGGACTTGGGGGGCTCAACAAGGGTGAGCCACATATGTAGTTTACCTGTTGGAAATGGCTAAACGGCATTTCCCCCAAACCTGAATAGGATTGTTAACTGCCAGACAGCTCAGGGCATTTTATTGCCTCCTGTTGGCCAAACACCTTAACAGCTGTAGGCTATTCCCCAAACTGATAATGCTTTTGTACCCTTTGAAGTATATATTTCCACCTTGCTTTGGGACAAATTGTGTTTAATAAAAGCACAGGGTCCTGAGACAAGGAGAGTCTTTAGCTCCCTTCAGCTGAAGCTCCTCTGACCCCCAATGCCTTTCAAAAATATCTTTCGTCTTTGGACTACTTCTTAATCATCTACGTGCAGCCCCTTTCTCCAGAATGCTGAACCCTTTGTAAGGCTGGGAAAAGAACCCCAAAAAAACATTGCTCCCCATCGTATAAATTTATCAAGCAAAGATACATCATCACATTGAGCAGGCTTAAAAAAACATAGGTCAGTACTAGAGACAAAAGCAGTTCACCACGAACCAAGCTTAAAATGCTATAGCAAAATAGAGTAAAGCAGGTTTGGGGTTAACATTGACTTTCCTAATAATGATTGATTTGAGACTCTGGAGGGTGCCTTCTTCTCTAGGAGGAAGATACCTTACTTTGGAGGGGAGAGAGGAGGGGTCAACCTAAGGTGCAGTTGTGTGACCTGCAGTCAGCAGGCCTCTTTCAATGTCTCCTCCTGCAGGTGTATGAAAATAGAGTCAATTTCCTTCTCATTCCCTACTAAGGCAACATTCTTTCTTCTTGACCTTTTTCCACCTTTCCCCCCATTATTACACTAAATCTCATAATGAGATCAAAATTATCACAAAATCAATCAATAAATAGGCTTATGGTGGACATTTTTATGTACATATAAAACAAAATAGCAAATCTCATTTTACAAAGTGGACCTTATAAACCCTAAGATTTCTGATTCAATATGTAAAGGTGGTGACAAATAAACTCTATGTGTTGCTCCCCTTGATTTTAATTCATGCTAATACGTACTTAACTACACAGTTTGCTGACACTATGTGTATGTTGTATCAATGGAATAATGACCCAATTCCAAAAAAATAAATTTATATTAAAATTATTATAGAATATAATTTTTAAAAAATTTTTCAGGAACTGGACTATATTTCTGCATCAGTCACTTACATCTTTGCATTAAATCTTGTAAATTTATCTCATTGTCTCTCTATATAAAATGTGGAATGTTATCTAACAAAACAATGATATGAGGTCAAATGAGTATTTTTTAATAAAGTATGAAAACACTTTGTGAACTGAAAAATCTATATAAATCAGTGAATTTTCAAAGCATGCAATACCTGACTAGTTAGGGGCACTGACCTCTTTTCCCTTAGATTGTCCAATAAAAATATGACAACAGCCAACACAATAGCCCTCCAGTACAAATGAATCAAAATTATACCTTTTTTTTTGTCAGATAAGCCAAAAATATATTTTTTCAGCAGGCTGTAGAATTTTAGTAATCAGTTTATGTGTGCCATGAGATTAAAACGTTGAAAATCACTGACATAAATGTACGTTGTAATGCTTGTTAAAACTAGTAAACATGTTTTCCCATTGTGTTAAAAGGTAATAAGAAATGAACTGTAAAGAAACAATGAGAAGAAACACAGAAGACTTGTTTTAAGGATTCAAGTGCATCTAGCTGCTCATTATGAATCTGAGCTCCCCTCCATGTCCGTCATGTATGTGGCCACCCCTGCCACCAGCTCTGAGCCCTAATCCCAGTTGTGCTCCTATCATCCTATGTAATAAAAGGCTAATATGCAAATAGACTGAACAGTGGAACAACCCAACACCCAAACAACCGGTCACTATGACGTACGCTGACCACCAGGGGACGCACACGGAACATGGTGGGGGTCAGCAGACGGTGGCAGAACGCGGAACATGGTGGCATCGGCCACAGTGGGACAGTGGAGCAGGTGAGTGGGGGCGCCAGACCAAGGCAGGGTGCTGGTCACTGTCATTGGGGCGAGCCTTTGGTGGTTACTGAAAATTCTTTGCTCCCATGTGCCGCGGTCCTGCCCACACTCGCACCTACTGCCGGCACCTGGCACTGGCCCCAATCACCCCTGAGGGCTCCTCCACCTCCCCCTGCTCCTGAGGGGCATTCAGGGCAGAAGCTGCTACTCGCACCTGCTGACGGCGCTGGCCCCAATCAATCTACACTGTCAGTGGGTGCAAGCAGGGCAGGCGCTGTCAGTGCGTTGGAGCTGCCAGCTGACAGGGGACCAGGGGCCGTGGTGGGAGGGGCCGGGCAGGGGCATGGAGGATGGGCTGAGACCTGCCCCTGTGCCCACTGCAGCCTTGTGGCCCACAGTTCCTTTCAAGGTGCACGGATTTGTGCACTGGGCCCCTGGTCTTTCATTAAAAGGCTCACCTTTTATGCCTATTGTTTACTTTCCCTCTTTCTCTGCTAGAATGTAATCTGCCTGAGGGCAGGCATCTTTGCTTGTTTTATTGACAGATATATTACAAAAGCCTCAGTAACTAGCTCTTAACTAAACAAATGAATGGTTCAATATTCACCAGGGTCTGAAAGGTAGAGAGTTGTCCATGGAAAAGGCTTGCCAGAAGAAGGAGCGTTTAAGAAAAGCTCTGAAGAACAGAAAACAATGTGTCAGTCCTATTCAAACCTCCAGGTTTTCACACTTGTTTTTCCCTCCCATTGGCACATGTTCTCTGAGGGGAAGGGTTCAAAATTAGAGCCATAGTAACAGAGAGGAGAGACCTCTGGCCTAGAAGTCCAGCAGACTATGGCCGTGGATGCCCAATGAGAGTTTATTCAAGGAGCATTTGTGGGACAGTGTCAAGCTCTAGGCTGGATAATACCAGGAACATTAAGACAAATAAGTTTGAGACTCTAGTTCTCTGGAGAATTACAACTAATCCTCACTAACCCTTCCAAGGGTTATCCCCCCATTTCTGACACTTCATAAAGATCTCACTTAATTAGTGGCACAGCAGCCACTCTTGTCCTGCCTACCCCTGCATCTCCCCCTCCATTGTCTATTCTCAAAACAACAGCCAGTAATGTTAGCAAATTTCACTTCCTGGCAAAACATTTTCTCATGTCTTCTCATTTCCCTCCGAATAAAAGCCACAGGCCTTCAGGGGCCCCCAGGCTTAGAGTCTCCAAGTCCAAGCCTCTTCCCAGCATCCTCTCCTGCTTCTTCTTTGACTCATTTAACTCCAGACATACTGGCCTCTTTGCATTTCCTCAAATGTGTCTTTTCTTTGAACCTCAAGGTTTTTACACTTGCTTTTCCCTCTGATTAAAATGATTTTCTTCCAGATAGTCACAGCACTCTGTTCTTCCTTTTATTCAATTTTCTGCTTAACTGTCACTTAATCAGGAAATCTTGTGACCACTGACCATACAATAGCATACCTGACCACACTCTGTCTTTGCCCCTCTTGGTCTGTTTTCATGACTATTATGACCGACATATAGAAGTTGCTCAATAAATATTTGTTGAATGAGGGAAGGTGCCTCTAATAAAAATGCCGAAGTTGAAAATTATACTAACTTAAGGAATAATATGAACTAGAAAGAGGCTTAATTATTTCACAGAATGTTTTGAGTAGGAAAAAACAGAGATAAAAATATTCAACAGATGGTGTTGTGAGAACTAAACAGTAATTTAGAAAAATAATATGGAAATCTCCACTTCACAGTGTATCACTTAAGGTTCTTGGCCTTGAATAATTGCCGATTTTATTGGGAGGATATCGGTGATGGTAATCACTAGGAGACAGTGATATCAAGTGGAGAATGGGAGGGGATCAGGACCTTCTTAGAATGCCATGAAGTAGGACGCGGGAAACTGTCATTGGGCACAACACCTGGTCAGAACCTGTTCACTCCAATCGTTTGTTCCTGACCTTGAATGTTTGCTAATATGTAAAGTGTGTGATCCTTGCATGAGGAGAAACCAGTTAAAATAAATTTACATTAAAATGAGAAATGTGACTATTTGGGAGTACTGAGAATTATGGGGAATTTTTATTTTTTTTTTAGATTTCTTATACTAGTACTTCGTTCCTAGGTTTTTGTTGTTGTTGTTTTTTTTTTTTTTTTTTAACAAAAAACACATATCATTTCTTAATATGATATAACTATTATAAAAGGACATTTCCCTTTGCAGCAAATTGTTATGTTTATTATTAATATGTTGTAGAAGATATGCTTTACTACTTGTTATTTCTCTTTGAGGAATCCTGGAAGAAAATGTAGCCTGATTTTAGTATCCCATAAAAATGTATGGCTTGTCTAATTTTTTAGTCAGTTTTTATCTCAAAGATAGTGTCCATATATCCTTGAGTATGTCAGCTATTAAAAGCCTTGGGTTTCCAAATAAATATTAAAAATAGAGGGTTGGTTATACCAACAATATGCCCATATAATACATGCATGTATACATGTTTGCACATACCTAAAAAGACCTGAAGGCTGTACAACAAACTGTCTCGTGCATCTCCCCAAGCAGTGTGGGTGGTGATGACAGAGGGAAATATTTTTGTTAGTTAAATATTTTGCAGTCAGCAAGCACTTTATTTTAGTTACAAAATTTTATATGGAAATAAAGTCAGAAAACATATACAAAATGTGGAGAAATACAAGGATATTCAAAATGTTTTAAATTTAAGTTTCATAATAATATGTATTATGAAATATCATTTACAAACATTAAATAAAGCCTAAATGAAAGTAACCCAAGTTGGGAAAAATGGTTACCACTGGTTGGCATGATTCTAAAGGAATTTTATTTGATTTCTTTTCCTTCTATCTGTTTAATAAACATGCTTCAATGACCATGTCTTTCTTTAATAAGAAAGCCAGCTTTTCTAAATGAAGTTTCCAGAAAAAATATATTAATTTTTGTATTTAAAATATAATAAAAATTTAAATTTATAAAATGGGGAGAATTTTATTACAGAAAGAGCTCATAAAATGGGAGAAGTACCTAAAGATCTCAATAGATAAGTGTCAAAGACCACTAAAAGACAATCTATTTTGAGGACAAATAGCTAGGAATAACATACAGAAATAAATGTTTATTAATTAGCAAAATGCAAATTAAAACAAAGTAACTCTTTATAGATTAAATTAACTAAATTGCAAATTATATTCAGTACTTTTGAAGGAACAGTAAAACTGCAACCTTCACAATTTCTAGCTGCACTCATTCATTGAATGGGCATTTGTGTAGAGCCTAAGTTCTAAAAACAGAATTCTCTAGTGGCAAATCACATCCCACCACTCTCTCATTACATACCCTGGGCATATGGTTTAATCTCTCCTCGGTTATAAAATGGGGATAATAATAGTAACTCCTGATAAGGCCTATTGGGAGGATTTAATGATTCAATACCCATAAATCTTTTAGAATAGTAAACATTTAATAAATATTAACTATTAATTATTTACTATATGTCAACCAGGATTTCAACAGGAAATAGACACACATAAATTATCATAATTCAAGGAGGATCTATTTCAGAAGGACTATTCACAAAGGTGTGTGCAGAGTGAAGGGAAACCGCAAGGGGCTGTTGAGGCTAACAACAGTGGGCTGTTACTCCCTGATCCTGAGGGATGACGCATGGCAGGAATTACTGAAACACAGAAAGATAGTTATAAGAAAGGAGGCCCAGAGAGAAGTGACTTCTGTCAGGAGACACCGTCAGCCTGAGGCAATTTCTTAAGTAGGGACATATGTGCCTGGACTTTATATTTCTTTCTTCTTCTCTTGCCAAGGTCCCCTACTGGCCGAACCCCATGATTAGCCCGTGAGGAGTCAACTGATGCAGCCCACGTGGTTCTACCTCCAGAGAGCAGGATGCAAAAGGAGGAAGAGTGGGTCTGGAGTATATCTGGCATGGGTTATGTCCTGGGTGCTCTTTGAGAAAGAGGCAAATGCAGATTATGAAGGGCCATAAAACCCTACCAGGCCTTTCTGCCTTCTCCAAGGACTCTTTGGGGATGCAAATATGTATCTTTCCTTTTCCTTGCAGAGTACCTCAAGCAGTCTTCTTTTAAATCCTAGGGACCAGTAGAACACAGGCCTACTCTCTATAGAGCATCATCCAAGTATTCAGGTAGAGTCTCTTGTGGGGGCTCGTCACAGTCAATAGTGCTGCTGGTTAGCTGTCACTAGGCTGGAACTGGGATGTTTTGACCAGGTGGATGAGAGGCGCCCACGGAGCAGCAGAGATGGTAAGCCCTATACGAGATAGAAGTGGCTGTGATGGGGCAAAGACATCCACCAAGGTCAAATCATTCCATGGCTGATTCATAGTTATTGACTAGTGATCAATCATGGCTATTGACCAATGGTTCGCTTCTACCAGCTTGCAGTACACTCTTGTCAAAAGCAAATTTCAGGACTCAAAAGTATAAACAAGGAATACAGAAAGCTAAACAAAAAAGTGCTATATTAGGCATATTAGTGAAGATTCAATTAAAATATATTTAATAAAAAGATGGATGCAAACATACATGCATATTATGGCTATAATAACTGAACAAATTCAAAAAAAATAATTCAAATTTACCATAGTAGTTAAAGTTTTTATTTGCCTATGTGCTAAGGAAATAGACTCAAAATTCAATGAGCAACAGGTGCATTCAACTAAAGGTGAGCTTTCTCTAGGCCTTTATATAAAAGTGTAACCACTTCCTCCATAAAAAAATCCTCAGGTTTAAAATACAACAGAAAATGATACCAGTGCAAATGACAAATCTCTGGCTGCTTCTCATTTTCACCCCAGGATGCTTTTGGTACCTGGTCTCATCTCCTCACTTCTTTTCTCCTATTGTCTGTGTTTGGCAGCTGCTCTACCTCCTTCTCTCTCTGGGTCTTCGTTCAGATTGACTCCAGGAAATGAAAGGAAAGAAGTGGTCTGATAGTATGTCTCCCTCATCCCTGCCTCGTTTCATATTCTTTCTCACTGTTACACAGAAAGAGCAGAGAAGACTTGCCATCGTGAAGACTATAATGCTTAGCCTTGTGATTGAAGTAAAGGAGAAGAAATACAGATCACTTGATAGTACACATAACAATTTCAGAGATAAACAACATGCTATAATCATCCTTAGTCCAAGTTCTTTTCTTGGATTTCCCCAGAAATGATTTTTTTAATTATAAATTTCACTCAATGTAGAATAAAAAGACAATAAAATCACTTTCATAGTACCAATAGATGGGAAAGTGTTACTGGCCTCAACTTTGTAAATAATGCTTTCATTTAGATTTACTACTGCTACTTATATTTCTAAATAATCATCATCGTGTGGTTATATTTATTGAAGTAGACTATCAAAATGCATAACACAGTCTTTCCATTAACTCTTTCACATTAATGACTTGCTATTTAGTAAATTACTATTTCCCAGCACTAAAAGGAATGAAGCCAGTGGCCCGAATGATTTTCCAAAGTGCCTATTAATAAACACCCAAGGCATATATTAAAATACTAGAATGCCAAGGTCTTTGGGAAGTACATAAGCATGTGGACTGGGGTTTTTAGAAATGTGCATTAACACTTTCATGACGATAGCATAGTGCTCAATAAATTCCTCTTCTAGGTTTGTTTATCTCTCTAGTTTTTATTATATCCCAATTTGTGACATTTTCCCCAGTAGTCTTTGACTGCCTGAAAGCTTTCTGTCTTGGTCAGCTGCCCCTCTCCGGTCCTTTGGCTAGAGAGAGCAGGCTTTGCTTGCAATCCTTTTGTGTCTGTACCTGTTGGCATTTCTAGGTTGCCTGCTTCTCCCGTTCCTAGTGTGAGGCAAGAAGGAAATCCAAGACTTGCCACCATGTCATTCCTCGGGTCTTGAGGTCCCTCCCTGGTCTGCTGTCTTCTCTTCACTTTCCAGAGTCCTTTTTGATTTGTTTTATATATAATGACAAAGGTTTTTAGTTCTACTTAGTGGAAGGAATAGAGAAAATTATGTCTACTTCATCTTCCCAGAAGTGGAAGTCTCCAGATTTTATTTATTTGTTTATTTTTTAAAAAATACGTTTTTATTGATTTCAGAGAGAGGAAGGGAGAAGGAGAGAGGGATAGAAATATCATTGATGAGAGAGAATCATTGTTCAACTGCCTCCTGCATGCCCCTTATGAAGATCGAGCCTGCAACCCTGGCATGTGTCCTGAATGGCAATCAAACCGTGACCTCCTGGTTCAGGGGTCAATGTTCAACCACTGAGCAACACAGGCCAGGCCAGATTTTATTTTTTAAAGATGCCTCTTCTGGTAGTGATTTTCTAACATGTGTTGTTTTTTTCCTCCAAAAAAAGGTCAAGCTTAGAATGAGAGAAAACCTGAAATTATTAGAAGAAAAGATGTTTCAAGTTCCATAAATTGGATTCCTTAATACTCTTGCACTGAAGCAAGAGTTAAAGATGCTCGATTTAGGCATAGTATAGTCCTGAGTCTTGGCCTTTGTCTATGGCTAATACAAGGACAAGAATAAGAATGCTATGAAGGTTATCTAATCAGCTAAAAATGTGATACTAGTTGCTATTACTTTCCCCTTCTTGTGCCTAACAGGATACATTATCCTTAATGAAAAATATAATTTCACACCACTTGGTAAGTGAAATTGTCAAGATTGACAATGGCAGTCTCTTTAATAAAGATTATGCCCACCATCCATTGAAGAAATATACTGAGTTTCTACTGTGTGCCCAGCACAATAGGAACTAGGCAGGGCTGGTTATAGAATTTGTGGGTGCAAGTGAAAAATGAAAGTATGGAGCTGCTTATTAAAAAAGCAGGAAAAATGCAATTGAAAGTACTAATATATACAAGTCCTTCGCACTCCCTTTCTTGACCTCTCCTGCTGTCTTGTATTTGCTATTTAAGGTTGCACTCCCTCAGGTAATGGAATACTCCACTTCTTGGTATATTCCACCTCCAGAGCTGCTCCTTTTCCCACAGGCTCACTGCCACAGCCCACAACTGACAGTTCACTAGAGGGGATTTAAAAAAATATTGGGTAGTGAAAGTTTATTTTTATAGATGTGCAGAGAATGTGGTAAGGGCAATCAGTGGGCATAGAAAGCAGAGTCCCCAAGGCAGGTCCTAGGGAGAGCTTAGGAATGAATGTGTGTGTGTGTGTGTGTGTGTGTGGTGTAGGGAGGATGCTGGCCTGAACCTCAAGGAGAGAAAGCATGGTGCCTGATTCCCAGGGTGAAAACTGGTCTTAAATCCTGAAGTTAGAAGAAAACATGGAAGAATCTTAAGGCAGAAAGAGAGAGAGAGAGAGAGAGAGAGAGAGAGTGTGTGTGACCCCAAAGGAAGTACAGTGACAGTGGAGACTGCTCAGGCCTCATCCTCCAACAAATTCCATCACTACTACGGGACTGGGCACCATTTCTGTTGTTGTCAGAGGCAGCTTGCCCAGGCCCAGCAAGCTGGGCCATAGGCCCTCGACCTTGACTGCCCTCTGCTCCTGGATCTGGCATCTCCACCTCACTCAGACTCCATCAGCAAGGCTACCAGTTCCTTCTGTTCTCTATGCACAGCCTGCCAGGCCTCCTGCCAGGCCTGGCTCTACAGCTGCAACTCCCCACCTGTCTGTGCCCAGTCAGGATGGCATCTGCCAGCTGCCTGTGCTTGGCCTCCTGTTTATGCACATGGAGCCTCAGGACATCCCGTTGCTACAGGAAATAGGACACCATGGTTCTGTACAGGTCTTTCTCCATAGTCCCACTAGGGTGCCAAGCTGGCTCCTTAAGATCTTTGCTTCCTTGCACAATTGTGTTCAAGGCATGCAAAACAGCTCCAGTTTCTCCTCAGCTTTTCTATCTAGGCATGCTTGGCACCTATTCAGGTGCAGATGAAAAGTTTGGTTGTCACCCATAAATGTGCCATGGTATTTCTAGCCTTGGACAGGGACAGATGCCATCATGCCCTGCCCCAGACATAAGAGGTCATACTTCTAATCCCAACTCTCCACTCCAGGGTGGAGGGCAGCAAAGGTTATTGGACACAGGCATCAAGGGAGTTCAATAGCACCCAATGTAGCAGGGATGAAGTGCTGGGTAGTCAAGGGCCCATGTCAGGGAAGCAGGAGGCAGGATCTCATGTGAGCCAAGGATCCAAGCAAGTGTCATATGCCCCATAGGACTAATTACAAAACACAAATCAAGTCCAAGACCAAATTCCTAAGACTTTTAAGATGCCAACCACAAAGTATTGGACCCTAAGTGTGAGACCCTTCTCAGCACAGCCTCCTGTGTGACTGCTCTAGTCCCCTACAGTGAAGCTGGCCCCCGGCACTAGGGACACAAGGGTGCAACACCTTGAAATTCTTTTAATGACTTCAAAGAAACTGGTTTAAGATGTAAAATTTTTAAGAATATAGTCCATGTCTTTTGTTAACACACACCCAAGGAAGTTGACTATTTTTTAACTAAATTGTGGTGTTGTTTTGACATTTGGAAAACATTAACAGTTTCCAGTGGCTTTGAGGAGATGAGTCTGTTGACTTTCTTAACTTCATCATATCTTGAGATTATGGTAAAGATACATTTTACTCTCATAAATTTCTTAGTGATCCCATTATTATTCTGTAATTACTTCTTCAAGACAGAAACAAAGTTCCATGACTCAATAGGGACTATTTCATTTCATCTAGAACTAAGAAGCAATAGCATATTTACTGCCAGTGGGGAACTGAAAATCCTCAAATGGATCTCATAAACATCATTATTCCATTTTTTTCACTTTGTTTAAGTATTTTTTTTTTTTTTTTTACCTTCAGTGATATTTGGCATTAATTAATTCTGTGGGCTGACTCTGTATACCCATCAACATGAATACCTAACAGAATTAGATAAATTGGATTGGCTTCTAATTTCTGATTTTCTTGTAAAATATATTTTTTAATGTTGAGTTAAATTAATAAAGATAAAAATGTAGATTTTATAGTAGACTGGGATTTGGGCATGAATTCTAATAGTATTAGTAATGTGAGTGGTAATATGATTATTTTTATTGAATGTTGTTTCTGTGTCAGAAAATATGGTATAGGATTTATGTATCCTTCCCATATTTAAAGTTTATATACAGTCTTTCAATGATGCGAAGTAAGGATTACTGTTTCTATTTTACAGATGAGGATATTGAAAGGCACAGCGAAGTTTTGTAGTACTCCAAAAAAAAAGTCTTCTCTTTCAAAGAAAGAAAGATCCTTATTGCTACACATTTGTTTAAAAAAAACAAAAAACAAAAACACACACACACCTTGTTTTTTAACATGCATGACAAATCCTGACTCTCACCCATTCTATGAATGGGTTATACTTCCTTCTAATTGCTTTTTTTAGAACCCAGTGTTTAATCAAATCTTTCCATTGGATGTATTTGCTGAATTTCTTCTTATTATTAGCTCTTTGGGGCAGAAACTGTTTCTTCTACATTAGAGTACCTTTCATTTACTTATTTTTTATTTTTCAATTACAGTTGACATTCAATATTATTTTATATTCATTTCAGGTGTACAGCATAGGGGTTAGACATTTATAAAATACATGAAATGATCCCCCAATAAGTCCACTATCCACCTGGTACTATATATAATTATTACGATATTATTGACTGTACTAGAGGCCTGTTGCACGATATTTGTGCAAGAATAGGCCTTCCTTCCCCTGGCTTCACTCCCAGCCTCCTAGGAGCTGGCAAGTCCTCACTTCTGTCCAGAGCACCGTTCCTGTAGCTCCTTCCGCTGCCCCCCCTCCCCCTCATAGCAGGCGCCCCACCCCTCCCAGCTGCTCTGTGCCTGCGTATGCAAATTAACCCCACCATCTTTGTTGGATTAATTTGCATATTCACTATGATTGGCTGTGGGTGTAGTGGAGGTATGGTCAATTTACATGTTTGTCTATTATTAGGTAAGATTCCCAATGCTGTATTTTACATCCCTGTGACTATTTTGTAACTACCAATTAGTACTTCTAACCCTTTTATTGTTTTTTACTCAGCCTCCCAACCCTTCTTCCATCTGGCAACTATCAGTTTGTTCTTTGTATCTATGGGTAGGTTTTTGGTTTGTCTGTTCATTTATTTTGTTCTTTAGATTCCACATATAAATGAAATTATATGGTATTTGTCTTCCCCTGGCTGACTTATTTCACTTAGCTTAATACCCTCTAGATCTACCCATAATGTCATAAATGGTAGTATTTCATTTCTTTTTTTTTTATGTAGATGCTATTCACTATTTGATGGGCCTGCAGTTGAGAACTAAAATAAGCTATAGGTAGGCTACCCTTTATCACACACCCTGTACCTCCTACTCTTCTCTCTTTTTCCTCCTCAGTCTTAACCTTCTCTACTCACAGAGGTGGTAAGGTCACTGAACACATAAACAAAAAATTTTTTTCTCAATTTTCCTGTATTTGGGCAAGATCCTTAGCTTATAGCAGAGTAAACTTCAGAACCACTAGCTTGGTATGTAATTTATCTATTGTTTTTTTTGTTGTTGTTGTTTGTTTTTCTTGCTGATGATCAATGTTCCACACTGTAACTTCCCAAAGTATTTTCCCTGGAAGATAATGAGACATTTTGTGAAACAAAAATAGTACCATGGAATATGTACTAATAACAAGCCTATGAAAAAAATCCATGTTTAAATATGGTTAGGAAATGATCATGGCATTGTCCCTTCTTAGACATTATGATGTTGTATGGCATATTAAAGGTCCTGTGAAGGTGTGTAGTTAACAACAAACAAAATTATTTACATTAAATGTTTCATCAGATGTATCTAAAATTATTTGACCAGGGAGTCTTAGATGTGGTGTCTCACAGTTCTTGTAGTCTTTGGTTCATACCTGGGAAATCATGGTCTTTACTGAAGTCACACTGCAATATGTTAGCAACTACCACTGTTTACACAGAGGACTGTCTGTACTGATGCACCAATGTGTTGGTTTTCTTTTTTCAGGTTCTCCCTTGTCAACTTGTCCTCTAATTTCCAATGATGAGGGATGTCATTTTGATTTATTCTTAATGAAATATTTAAAGAAGAGACACTAAAAATGTGCATGATACTATATAAAGCATAGTACTACAAGAATATTACAGCTTATTTTTCTGAGTCTTGGCATACCTTCCTATAAGCTTCTTATTATTTACTTTATAAAATGAACTAATTACATTTTGAGTGTTAACAGAATTTGTAGTCATTTTCATTATTAATATTTCATTGTTTAATACTTCTTAATACGTTTCTCATAGATAACCAGAACAACTGGGAGACACGCTCCAGCTCATGTAACCCTTGGATATTTAATTTAATTTTAATAGTCAAGAAATAGTGTACTTGTTGCTCAACAAGTTTGGGTACATTAAATTTAATATATTTGTCATTTTTCCTTTGTACTTTTATTCAACTTTCTACGTATTTTTTCATTCTTCTCTGACTGACAGGTGGGCTTATTTCTCCTATACATGTTTCCTTTGATAGTATGTGTAATTCAATGGTGAGCGAAAGTAGAAATTAGTTTTTCTCAAAAGAAAATGTTTTCTTCAAGCTAAATTTTATTTCTGAGCTAAAAAATAACACAGTATTTGCTAGGTGACTTACTTACATGGGGAGATAATAAAAACCCATGTTTCAAAGATAAAAATGATGGTGGTATTTTCTTGATAATCATTGGAGCCTAGATCAATACAAGGTCACTTCCAGATCCCTCTCTTTGAGTGCAGTCATTATTTCTGTCACTCAAACACAGGTCAGTTCTCTCAAATAGAGTTTGTCCAATAGTTTTTTTCTTCCTCAGCTTCTTGTTGACTTGACAGATGCTTATGTTTTATGCAGAATTTCAAAATTAAAATTTGATTGTAGTGACTGTATAAAGAATTAATTAATGCCCTCAAAGAAAAATATCTTTCTGTGAAGTTCTTGTTCCATTTATTGTCCCAATCTAGAGAGTCTACCTTGAAACCAGAACTAACCTTGTCTTGATAAGTGTTGATTAGGACTCATTCAGCTGGATCTTCCTCCTTTTAGAATAGGTGTGTCTTTTGTATATGGAAAGTTCTAGAAGCTGTTGCTGGCTTGGAGCTTTCCTGGCTGGAATGAACTCTTTCCTTATTGACTAGTTGTAAGCCTGATTGCATGCCTCTGGTCTGGGGGTTCACCAAGGGGTTGCCATATTTTCTCATCATCCTTCTTAGAGTGGCATAGTCTTCCCCTCAGACACGAGAAAGGAAATCAGGTGACTCAAAGTTACCTACATCTCCATATCATAACAGGGGACATAGAGAAGTTAAAAGCCCTGTTTAATCTACCCAATAGTCACAGATGGTACCATAAAAAGAACATTGTTGTTCTATCCTAACTCTGGGCTGAAGATGTAAATACTCAGTCTCATGGATGAGCTTTCTTCCTTTCTTGGTTCTGCTGCTCCTCACCAACAGTCCTATAAAATAAATCTGCTTGGATATTTGAAGTATAGTTTTCTTGTTTCTGCCTATGCATTTGAATACTCCTTATGTTCTCATCATCAGAAACATTTTTCCTTACGATTCACATTTTCCTCTTCTTCAATTGTTATCCCAAATTTCCTTCCTCTTAAAAACCTTCTTGGTGTGTTCCAATAACCAATTGCATTTTACTCCTCACGTGGATTTTTATACATGACTAATGCTCCAATTTCATTGTGAACTTTGTATCTTCATTTCTCATCCAAGTTCCCCTTGCCTTGATTATAAAATCTGAAAAATCTCATTTTCCTTAAAATTCTTTGTGTGCTTGTTGGGGCAGGGGTTCTGCTTTTCCTCCTTCTTTGATGCACAAAAAAGATGAAATGCAAATATTTCCCCCCAGGAAGGATTTGGAAAGGAAGATGAGGTTTTCCATGACTAATGATCTGTACTCTGGGTTTAATGGTAAATCGAAGTCTATTGAGTAATAGCAGGAGGAAAAGAGGATTCTAAAGGAAGGAAAAGGTGATAAGCCAGGATGAGGAAAAGATTTCCCTGAGAATACAGAGATGATCTAGAAAAGTGAACTAGGGAAGGAGAAGGTTTCAGAAAGGGAGCCTGGGAGACTGGAGGCAGGTGGCAGGGAGGGTGACCAACAGGGGAAATCTCAGGCACAGCTGAGAAACTGAACCTAGTAAAGGACCCCAGGAGTGACCTAGTTCCAGGCCAGAAGGCACCATAGCTAATCATAGCTCATAGGCCAATCCTCATTCCAGCCTTCCCTGGAGCTGGTATCTCTCCTTTCCTCTGCCCAGGGACTAGGAAGATGGCACTTCTGATGCCTGGTGAGCTTACCTGCAACATTCACCAGCTCTCCTCCTATCTTTACCTTCATCCTATTGGGCCACTGAGATCCATATGTATAGGACAGTGTTTTGGCATATGGTATCTCTATGTTATCTCTGTCCTCATGGCATTTCTCTGTCCACCCAGAAGCCATTCCAGCCAAACTCAAATTATGTAATTTAAAGAGGGTTTAATAAAGAACTGTGTACAAAGGTGAGGATGAAGTTTTAAGAAATCACCAAGTAATATTGCAGTAAGAACCCAGGATCCACTCCTGGGCCTGAAGAAGAACAGAAAACAGTGGTACTGAAATCTGAAGCAGGGAGGGTTGTGTGGCAAGGCTCTGACGGTTCTGTGACTTTCAATGTCTGTGGGCAGCCTCAGCACAGCGTGCAGGTGCAGGTTGGAAATAATACCTCAAAGTCGCTCTGCTCAGCACATCAGAACTCCTGTCCTGTTCCTGAAGCCATAATGCAAAGAAAAAAAAAGTAAAAAAAACAAACAAACAAACAAAAAAACCCAACACCCACACACTGTTGATGTAATCCTAGGGGGTGAGCCTCCCAGGACACAGGGAAGAGTCGAGAAGGATAAAGAGTGAAGCAGGATAGACAAAGAAAAGAAATAGAGCACAATCACAAACATTTTCTTGACTCATATCTGTTATTTCACATCAATAACCCACTCTTAGAAATGACCTTAAATGACCTCCAGCATGACCTTAAAGTGAAAACAAACAAATGAAAAGGTGGGCGGGGGGTGGGGAGGAAGGGGAGCAAAGACAAAGTAGAACTTGGGGAAGGGACCAGGTCCAAGGCTCCTTGGGCTGGGGCAATGGCTAATGATCTCCCTATTGCCTTCGTCCAATGCTGCACACAGGGGACCTCCTAAGTGTTTGTTGACTACCTTCAACTGTCAACCACTCAGGAGCTGACATTCTTTCTGGCTTGTTCAGTTCAGTGAGAGCATGAAGTGCCTCTTGAAGAATGACTCTGCTGTTCTCACTCACACACTGACACATAATCATGTTTTACTTAGGTTCCATTATCTTTTCATCAAAATGCTTCAAAAAATATGATTGTCACCACTGAGTTGATTCGATTGAGGACAAACAATTTTCAAAGCAGAATTTTCTCTTCCTGATCTGGTTCAATAGCTTGCAATATTAAATTCATAAATTGAATTACTTCTGCCTTGGACTGACTTTTCTTGAAAACAAGTGTTATTCTCTTTCTTTTTGCATAATCAATCATTGATTAAAGTAGGTAACACAGGTCGTTTGGTACAGATCAATTTCTTTATAAAGCCACAAAAAGGAAGGTCAGACTGAAGTTGCCATGCTAGAAAGACCACCTAGAGATAGAGACAACCAGGGGAACCTCAGATGTTCTAGCCTCCAGCTATTCAAGTACCATATTAGGGAGTGAGGAACCTCTGAGATAATTCCAACTTCATCAGTCTGATAACAACTACATGAGTGACCCTGACCAAGAAACATCTGTTGAGTTCAGTCAACCCCCAGAACCATGAGACATAATTCTAATAAATGACCATTGTTATTTTACTCTAGTAAATGAGCACAATTTTGGAGTAGTTTGTTATATAGCAACAGTACCCAGAGCGCACTGGTGTCTCCCCTAAAGTCTAAATAATGGATGACCCTTGTCCTAGTCCTGGACCTTCTTCTCTTATCTATTATACTCTTTCCCACAGTGATCTCATACTCCCATTACTTTCAGTATCATTTATATGCTGTGATGGTTCATTTTACGTGTCAACTTGACTGGGCCAAGGGATACCCAGACATTTGGCCAGACATTATTCTGGATGTGTCTCTCAGAATATTTTTGCATGAAATTTACATTTCAAATTAGTAGACTCAGTAAAGAAGATTGTCCTCCCTAATGTGAGTGGCCCTCACTCAATCAATTGAAGACCTGACTAGAACAAACAGGCTGAGTAGGAGGGAACTCCTCCTGTCTTACTGTGTGAACTGGGACATGGGTCTTTTCTGACCTTCACACTTGGACTTCTTATGTCTCAAAACTGCCAGCTTTCAGAATGGAACTCATACCATCAGCTCTCCTGGATTTCCAGAATGCTAACTGCAGGTCTTTCAACTTCTCAGCCTCCACAGTCATGTGATCCTATCCCTTATGATAAATCTCTTTGTCTCTCCATAAATATGCACCTTATCAGTTATGTCTATTTGGAGAATCCTTACCAACAGTACATGTGTCATCTCTGAATTTTTTTTTCATCTTCAGCAAAGATTTATTTTCTGAGTTTCAATTTCACATTTGCATATCTGCTCCAGTGTCATGGGCATCACAAAAGTAAAACATCCCCAAAATGACCCTTGATCGTCCTCATCTTAGTAGATGATAGCTCTCTCTCTCTCTCTCTCTCTCTCTCTCTCTCTCTCTCTCTCTCTCTCTAGTTGCTTAAGCCATAAACCCAAAAGTTGTTAAAGAAAAACCCTTGTCCCTTATGTCTTCAAACCAATGCATCACCAAGTCAAAGCAATTATTTTGCTATATAATGGCAAATATAAATTATTTTAGTTCCCATTGCTAACATTCTAGTCTAAGCAAGTATCTATCACATAGGCTAATGCAATAATTTCTCAATATTCTCTTTGCTTTTTTAATCTTGTCATATCCATTGCTGCCACTCTACAATCTATTCTTCATATAATAGCCATACTAATTTTCTTAAACATAAATCATACAACTTTGCTTCCTTGTTTAAGAATATTAAGTTAGTGGGGATCATCAGAGGTGGGGCACAGACCCTCACCCCTGCAACCTTGCAGGGGCCTGAACCCTCACCCCGTCTGAGGGAGGTCTCCTGTTCCCATGGCTGCTTTGCTTCCCAAGCCCAGCTCAGATCGGGACACAGGTGACAGACAGTGTGACTTGGCCCAGCTCAGATTGGGACCCAGGTAACAGACAGAGACTTGGCCGACAGCAGCTGCCCTATATCTAAATCCAGCCTAGCACCAGGAATGCTCAGGGCCTACTCAAGAATGCAAATAATCCTTTCCACTAATATTTACAGGGTAAACTAAGATTGTTGGTAGAGTATTAAATTTGACAGTAAAATAATAATCAAGTTTTCAGATTAAATTAAATAGACTAATTCAAATAAGTGAATATTCAAGAAAATTTAATTGTACTGGACAAAAAGCTGTTCCTAAAGTGTTAACTAAAATTTCTATTGGTAGTTCATCTCATGGTAAAATTCCTGAACATGCAATGAAACTAAAGCAGTCATATTTTTGTGCAAAAAATTAAAATTTAAAGTTATCAAGACTGCATTATAAAATTTACAAAAGCCTCCATTAATCAAAAAAAGGGGGGATAGTAGGGTAATATCATGTAAGGAAAAATATCCTATAAGTAAATTACATCTAGAAAATTTTTACTTTACAAAATTAATTTTCATTTGTAATGCTAACAGCAAGACACCCATGAAAAACACACATGGTGTCTAAATAAGACAAAGGAAAATGGTTTGGGCAAAAATAAAAAGGATCCCAAATCAATTATATAGAAAAGATTCCTTATTAACTTTTGGTCGAGAATATGTTTGTATATTTTCAGAAAACAACTCCAAGACCATGTGGATTCCTACAACAGAGAGGAATTGACAGGTCTGCTCCAACCACGAAGACAAGAGGAGAAACAGTCCAGAGATGGGAGACGCTGACGACGCCTTGCCATACTAGCAGTCAGCAGCTGTGAGACACAGCAGCTTGCCTAGGACCAAACCAGAGAGGGTCAGACCTGCATTGCCACCATGTGCCCACCATCCAGATATCATTGCTGACATGTACACATAAGGAACTGTTTGACATTGAAATGGGGACTCAGAACAGTTGGACATTGAAATTGGGACTCAAACATTTTTTTGTTATTATACGTTTATTTCTAGTCTGCAGAGGCAAGATTTTTTAAAGGAAAGAAATGGGGGAAAAATAGATACAGAGGCAAAGAAGCATTGAATAGACTGTCAAACTACAGCAGGAAGGCAGAGGGTTTTTTTTTGGGGGGGGGGGCTGTAAGAGATCAACTGAAGTAGTTGTACGCATGCATATAAGCATAACCAATGGATAAAAGACACTGGAGGGGGGCAGGTAAAGGCATGTACTGGGGGGAAGGAGAGGCTGCGGGGAGGTCAATGGGGAAAAAAAAGAGACATATGTACTACTATTTGTAATACTTCAAACAATTTAAAAAAATAAATTAATTTAAAAAAAAGAATATTAAGTTAGGACTAAAATTCCATATTCTCTAACTGGATCTTTGAGATCCTACATGATTTGACCTGGATTTTCTCTCCAACTTCATCTTGATTCACTCTCCCTTCCTTGCTCACTCATTCTAGTCTCTTAGTTCCTCAGAATTTCACAAACTTACTGGAAAGCTTTTTGCATATGTTGTTACTTCAGTATAGAAAACTATTCCTCCCTCTTCTGCCCCCCCTCCCACCCCTTATCCTTAAAATTATCTCTTGTCTTAGTTAGCTCTTATTTATCTCTCTGGTTGCAGCTTAAATGCCATGTTCTCAAGAAGAATCTTTGACATTTACCTCCAATAAGATTTTTGTGCTTTATACTAGTCTCCTTTAAAAAATGCTCTTATTTTCACTAATAGGTATTCCCACAATTAGAGGTTATATACACACTTCTTTTGTTTATTTGATGTACAACTAATTTCTATCACTACTCTATAAATTCCATGACAACAGAGACCAAGTTTCACTTATTCACCACTGAGCACTCACAATTTAGCAGTTTTCAGGGTACAATAGGTGTTCAATACATATTCGTTAAGCAAGTAAAATTTGTTTCTTAATTTAATGTTTCTCTGAGATTCCTGGCACTTTTGAGAAAACTACTTTACCTTGTGACTATGTGGCCATGTAGATAGATATCTCAGAGAGAGAAATCTCCACTAGAGGATAAACATTTCATTTCAAGAACTTCATTTAGAGGGAAAACAGTCTTAGACCAGTCTTTAGGAGAGTCACAGGATCTTAGATTCCTTCCACCTAGTAATCTCTAAATTGGTCTCTCCACTTTTCTATAATTTCTTTTTAGCAGATTTCTAATAACATTTAAGCTTCCATTCTACAGGTTCATTGGAGCCAGCATTAACCATAACAAAAAAAAATTGCAAGGTTATTAGTAAGGATGCTTTTTCTAAATTTTACTGAGGAGCATATTAATATTTTTTAAGAATAAAAATTGAAGTCTTCCTCCTATTCCAAATAGTATTATCCCTGGCTTTATATATAATTCAAATAAATTGAAGGAAGTTAATGGACTCTTGCTTTCTGTCAGAGACTGGGCTAGAGGTATACAAACTTGAACCAGCAACTTTGTTTTCCACTTTCATGGACAGTTCAGCTTAGTGGGAAAGAGAGACAACTAAGCACATTTATATAACCATACACCATGTACTTTTAGTGAGAAAATATACATGCAAAGGAAATCCAAGAAAGGAATAAGTAAGGACAATAGGTGAGAGGAAAACCTTGAGACCTAAGTCACACCAGTACAACTAACTAGCTCTGCACCCCTCGCTGTTCATCTAATCTCTAAACTTCAAATTACTCATATGCTTGATAAAGCGGGTGGGACGCTATGACGGCCTGCACGTTCACCAGGACTTGATTTAAAGCATCCAGGAATCCTGGAGAAGAACTAGCAGCGGAGGAGTATCTTCAACGTTGGTTTTGGTTCCTATATATTTTATTATCAAATTACATTAAAACAAATTTAGTAATTGCTTGAAACAAAAGATCACTACTCAGAAAGTAACATTTCAGCTGTGCTGTGATTAAAAGACTTTGAAAAGTTCAGGAAGTAGAGTTATCTCCAACATTGTTTTTCTTCTTTTTTTTTTTTTTTTTACAAAAATCTTTTGTGCAGGTTCAAGTGCAAGGTTAAGATACTAATTTGATTCACCACATTATGAAACAGTCTTGAAAACAGCATTGAGATATGGGCTTACCAAGAGGAATTGGTTTTGAAAGAAATGCCACTTTGTTTTTCTAAATTACCCAGAATAGAAATAACTGGCTGATTTGCTGATATGCAGGTAAATATAAGGTATTATTTAGCAAGCACCAACCTGCCTGAATATCTTTCACTCTGGGAATATTGAACCTAAAAAAGAAGAAAAAAAAAAGAAACTTTGTTTCCTAATGAATACATACCAAGTATTAGATAGTTCTCATAAAAATTAGAAAATTAGATCAGCTCCACTTTCTTGCACAAAAAGAAATTCACCCTCTTCAGATACAAAGTCCTCCTTGGATTTCAAAATGGTGGCACTAAAAATGAAACAAATTACTACCCAGTTATGACCTAAACCAAGACCAATGTCTAACCATTTTCCGTAGGATTAATGAAATCACAACTCACTTATGTAAAGATGGAAAATACAACTTCTTTTAAAGTCCTGCTGGCTGCCTCTGTGGTTTTTTATCTCCACCTGCTGTTCTAAATTCTCTGGCTTTTCGTTTGCACTTTGAAAGACTTTGCACTGGATTAACTATTCAAATTTAAATGAAAATGCCAGTCAGATATATCTCGTTTGGTTTTAGAATATTCTTTTCTCTGACATAATTTTGGTTTTCCAGTTTCAAGGCTAGTCTGTTCTGTCTTCAGTTTCCCACATTGTCAGCCCTGCCACTACATTCTTGTTTGGTAACTTATGCCACCATCAGTTGTTCCACTGCCCCTCCCTGGGCTATTCATCTTACGCTTTTATTCAGTGGACACCTTCATTTGTTCTACATTACTGTCATATAATTATTCTTATCTTTTCCTCATGGTGACCCATCTAGACCACCACTATCTAATACTGGCTACAAAAGCATTATCTTTGAAATATGTTATGTTAAAGAGCATAAAAACCTGTCCATAGCAGCCCTTGTAGGAAGTACAAAGCATCTCTAGAGGTTGCTGCTCCAAAAAAACATTTTAGCTTTCACTGCCTCACCACCCTGCTTCCCTATGTTCCTCCCTATGAAGAGCAAGCCCTTCTTACCTGTGACAAGGACAATTGCTTCTTTTGCCCATCAGTGAATCCCTGCTGTGTGTTTCTGTTGGCACTGCCAAGTTCTAGGCACAAAGTAGACGTGGCCTCTGGCATCTGCCATATAGCTACTAAAGGCCAGATGTGGCAATATGTCTGCCTGCAGATCCTGCACCTAAAAGTCCATATGGCATGGAAAGATACACTCCAGAAGAACAAGATGTATTTTGTACCAACCCAACCCCCATCAATGCCCTTCTCAAATCCTCCTTTTATATTGAAAAACAGAGCAGAAGCACAGAATGAGAACATTTTTAATTACTCAGCTTTGCTGGAGGGAGAATTCCAGGTGGTAAGGGGAGATCTGTGCCCCAAATAGACACAGGCTTAACCTTGCAGGTGGTCAGAGCAGGTGGACACCCAGGTGGTAAAATCTGAGGGGTCCTGGAGACAGCCTTCAGTCTAACAACAATGCACATGAAATATTTGAAATGTCAACTATAGGTGTGCAACCATTTGCACATTTTATGCTACCTGATAAAATGCAAATACCTCCAGGAAGGGATAGCTATATATATAAAAGGTTAAGTGACTGTCGATTCGTCCAACCATCCAATCGACCGACCGGGTGGTACATATGATGCACACTGGCGATTTAAAAATAAACATTGACTGGCGCATGCATGATACATATAAAGCTCTCATCTGCATCAATTGCACGCATGTGTTTCGATCTGTTATTGTTGATCGTGAATTTGGTGGAAACTTCTATTATAGAGAAAGAGAGAATAGCGATATTAAAATATTTCTTCTAGTTAATTTCCTTTCAATGTGCATAAATTCATGCACTGGACCACTAGTAGGATATATTTTAAAATGTATTCATCAATATCACCTTAGAGCAAAAGGGTTTCACAGTCCCCCTTGTTAAATTCATCATGTTTTTATTGGTTTTAGGTCAAAGATATATTTTTTATCCGATAAAAGAGGAGAAAGAATAATAAGGGAATGTGGATAAGAAGGGTAAGGACATTAAAGACAATTGATTAGTGGACAAAGTTCATTGTACAAAATGACCCAATTGACAGTGCTTTCTCCAAGTTCTGGAATTTTGGTCCATGTCTTATTCTACTCAAGTTGCATTAAGGAAAGACATTGCTAAAGAACCTGACTTTTCACTGTTTTCCAGAGGATACTATATCCTTCTAAATCCTAATAAGATACCATAGTATAGTTAATTTTATCTCCATTAGAAGCACAACATTTCCATTATTATTTGAGGTTTAAGTAAATTTCTTAAGACTTTGCATATTTATTTCCAGAGTTCTATGTTGCTAATTATGCAGAATATGATTTCATCTTAAAAAACTCTAAGGACAAATTTTTAATAACTTTTATTTATATATGTTATGTATTTTAAGTAATAATTATAAATTAATTTGCCAAACATATAAAGCATTTAATACAAAGAGAGGAAAAATAGAAAAAAAATACTAAAGTCAAAGAAAGTTTTTATTCTTTTATATAATTTTTTTCTGGCCTTAGTCTAATTCTCTCAATTATAAGAATAATGTTTCATTCTCAACCTTTTTTGTTATATGACATGGTTTTCTTTAGATATTCATTTATGCTGTAGCATGTACCAGTACTTTATTCCTTTTTATAGATAACTAATAGTCCACTCTATGTATATGCTGCATTTTGTTTATTTATTCATCAGTTGATAGGAATTTGGGTTATTTCTACCTTTTGGCTGTTTTGCATAGCACTCTATGAACATTTATATGCAAGATTTTTTTGTAGGCCATTGTTTGCATTTCCCTTGGGTACATATAGGAAGTAGAGTGGAATTGCTTGTAATTCTATATATAACTCTTTGAGGAACCACTAAGCGGTTTGCCATAACTGCTGCACCATTTTTCACTACTAAAGACAACGTATAAGGGTTCCAGTTTCTGCACATCGATTTTATTGAGAATAGCCCTCATAGTAGGTGTGAAGTGCTATTTCATGGTTTTGATTTGCATTTCCCTAATAATACATGGTTTTGAACATCTTTCCAGGGATATAATGCCCATTTCGACATTTTCATTGTGAATGTTTATTTAAATCCCTTGCTCATTTTTTAAAAAGAGTACTTTCTATATTCCAGATAATAGACCTTATCAGATTTAAGATTTGCACATATTTTTTCCTAGTCTACAAATTGTCTTCAGGTTCTTGCCCTAGCTGGTCTGGCTCACTGGATAGAGCATCGGCCTTCGGACTCAAGGGTCCCGGGTTCAGTCCCAGGTTCCATCACAGTCAAAGGCACATGCTTGGGTTACGGGCTCAATCCCTAGTAGGAGTCGTGCAAGAAGCAGCCAATCAATGATTCTCATCATTGATGTTTCTAACTCTCCTTCTCCTTTCCTCTCTGAAATCAATAAAAATATATTAAAGTATTTTAAAAATTTGTCTTCAGGTTCTTGATAGTATTATTTGATGTACAAGTTTTTAATTCGGATGAAGTCCAATTTGTCTACTTTTTCTTTTGTTGCTTTTAGAGTCATATTTAAGAAACCATTTCCTAGTCCAAAGTCATGAGGATTTTCACCTATGTTTCCTTTCAAGACTTTTATAATTTTAGCTCTTACGTTTAAGTAAGATACATTTTGAGTTAACTTTTGTATATACTATGAGGCAGGCATCCAAATTCTTTCTTTTGAATGTGAATATACAACTATCACAGTACCATTTGTTCAGAAAAACTATTTTTTCCTCATTGAATGGCCTTGGAGCTCTTGTCAAAAGTTAACTGACCAAAAATACTTGGCTTTATTTGTGGACTCTCAATTTAATTCCATTCCATTGATCTATCTTTATATCAATAGCAACATGTTTTGATTATGTTAGCTTTGTTGTTAGTTTTGAAATAAGAACATGTGAGTCCTTCAGGTTTTTTTTTTCTATTTTTAAAAATTATTTGGCATACCTTCCAATTCAATATGAATTTTATTATCAGCTTGTCCATTTCTGAAAATGGTGGTTGGAATTTTGATAGGGATTGCATTGAGTCCATAGATCAATTTGGAGAATATTGCCATCTTAACACTATTAAGTCTCTCAATCATGATGTCTTTCCACTTATTTACTAGTAGGTGTTCTTTATTTTCAAAAAATAATTTGCAGTTTTTGATGTATATGTCTTAAATTTGATTAAATTTATTTCTAAGTATTTTTTATTTTACTGTAAATTGAATTGTTTTCTTTATTTTAAGATATTTCTCTGCTAGTACATAGACATATAGCTGGTTTTTGTGTGTTGATATTACATCTAACAACTTTGCTGAGTTAATGTTTCATATCTAATCTGTGAATAGATTTAGCTTTATTTTTTTCTCTCCCATATATATGTCTTTTACTTCTTTTTCTTGCTTAGTTGCCTTTGCTAGAACTTTCTGTATAGTGTTGAATAAAAGTGATGAGAGAGTGTGTGTTGGGGCATACCTCCAACAAGGCCAGGAAGTTCATAATTGTGTTATAGCCTTTACTTTCTTCTTTCACTGAGTCTGAGGGTCAGCCAGATATGAGACTTAGGGCCTTTTCAGATCTTTTCTGGGCATACAGATGGCTTTCTAGATTTCCAGAAATATGTCAGAGCTTTTCATATTCCTTTTCCTCTAAGCTGCTCATTCCCCAGCCTTTCTAGGCATCTAGTTACTTTGTTGTTATACATACCTTCTCTTATCCATTGACCTTGGCAGCAGAAACTAACACATTTTTCTTTAAATATTTTCAACCAATGCCCCACCTCAGCACTAGAAGACTTCAGAGTTAGGTGAGATAAAGAAAACTCTTGATCCAGTCTTCCAGCAAGCCCCCAGCTTGTTAAAACAGACTATATCTATTCTTTGAGAATAAGGTTCATCTGCTATTCCCTGGTATGAGCATCTAAGCTGGCTGTGGGCTGTGGCTCAAGGCCACTGCCAAGCAATGTGTGAGAGATATGACCAGAGTGAATGAAAATGCCAGAAAGCTATCTTACCAAGATTCATTTTCTTGCTTTTCCCCTCCTAGTTGTTTCCTTGTATGCTGAAAGCTTTTGGTTAATTTCCAGAGTTTAAATAAAGTTGATTCTGATATTTTTTGTTAGTTTATGCATTTCTTTTGTGGAAGAATGGGCTTTCTAAATTTCCTACTTTGTCATTTTTTATGTCACTCAAATTTGATGATTTTTAAAAAATAATGTTTTTATTGATTTTAGAGAGGAAAGGAGAGAGATAGAGAGATAGAAAGATCAAGGAAAGAGAAACAGCCATTGGCTGCCTCCTGCCTGCCTGCTACTACTGAGCATCGAGCCAGCAACCCGGTATGTGTCCTGACCATGAATCAAACCAGTAACCTCTTGGTTCATGGGTTGATACTAAATCACTGACCCACACTTGCTGGGATCAATTTGATGATTTTTGACAAGTTTATAAAATTGTGTATCCCCCACTATAAGATAAATGTGGTGAAAGTGAGTCAGAGCCAGTGTCTCATTCTAACTCATTCCATCATAACCCTAACCTTTTCATAAAATATGTAGTAGTAAGAAGTGCATAAATGATAAGTATTAAAGAGCAAAAAAAATGAGCAAACATAATAGTTTGGAAAATAGTGCCCAGGAGAATTATGTAAAGGTCATAGAATATGAATAAATATTAATGCACTTATCATGCAAAATTGGAAGAAATGTGCTGTTACAACTGAAATATTATTCAAAGACAAGCATTATAATTAAGGGTTTCCTTTTCCCATGGCAGTGGTAGAGAAATACAGGTTTATTCTCAGCCTTTAGCCACTTCGTAATCATTTTAAAAATTCAAATGTAATTCTTGTTGCAACAGTGCTTAAAGACAGTGAATAGTTAGTTAATTCCTCAAAAGCATAACACTCTATCTGTTAAACACTCATATTTGTGCCTAGCATGTTCAAAACTGCTGTAGCATTAATTAACTGTTTTAACCGTCAGAAACTTACAGCTAACCAAAAACAAAGTCAATTTGTCTCCTCTCAGGGAAACTAGACATTTTTGAATGATCTATAGACACCAACCATCTACATTTGGGTCAAATTTTCTTCTGCCTCTTCAAGTTTATATTGCATTATCCTAACTCATTTGATTAATTTGGGGTACTATTTTGAATTTGAGAACTAGTATCAATGTGGACCCAAGATAGCTACTTGATTCAGCATTTATAACACTGATATTTATTCCAAGCTCCTATAATAAGTAAAATTGGCAATTATTTAGAGAAGCAGCGTGGTTCTGATCCATGTGTCGCAGAGAAGTGACTGTCTCAGGTTTACTCTCCCAAAGTGCTTCCTAAAATAAGATTGGATTGAGAAATCAGATACATTCTAAGTATATGTTTTCTCTAGTTTGCTTTGCATTTTAAATCTTGCTTGTAGCAAAAGTACATTAAATTAATTTATTTGGGCTACAAGGGAAAAAATGAAAATGGCAAAAACTTTTAAGAATGATGTAGTTAACTTTAATTTTTTTTAATGAATGAACAAGTCAAGAATAAATGGGAAATTCAGAAAAAGTATTAACTGATTGGGTTAAAGTTAAAGAATTGCTTAGTTTTCCATAGACAAATAAATGGAATAAATATTAAAATAATGCACATGAAGTGTTTTTCAAAATTTGCAAATTCATTAAGTGAAATGCCAATATAAACTGGGTCATGGATAAAAGAGCATTAAGAAAGTCATATTAATATTCATATCAAAATATACCTTGCCATGTAAAAACTGACTCTGAGGAGCTATAAATATATAAGGTACACTTATACAAATTATTTCTATAACATAAAAATATGATAAACAGTAGAGCAGATGAATTAATGTTTGGTAGTGACAGCAAGAGGCTCTTTTTCCTATACTCCAAGTATAAAAATTTTAACCTTTTGATGGTATAAGCAGAGTTTTGTTATTTTCATATCCTCCAAAAAGTATGCATATTATCAGGCAAATAATGGCTTCTCAGTAAAGAAAGGCTTATTGAATATTCACATGGACTCATTTATATGTGGAAACTAATGAACAAAATAAACTGACAAACAAAATAGATCCAGAGGCATGGATACATGTAACAGACTGGCAGATTTCAGAGGGGAGGGGGTTGGGGGAGGGACAGGAAAAGTTTAACCAAAGAACATATATGCATATATGCATAAGCCCATGAACACAGACAATAATGTGGTGAAGGCCTGGGATGGGGTGGGGGCTGGGTAGAGGGGGGCAAAGTGGGGGAAAATGGGGGAGGATATCTGTAATACTGTTAACAATAAAAAAATAAAATAGAAGCTAAATTCAGATTAAAGTTCTTAATTATTTCTTACATCATTAATATCACCATTTTCTGCTATTACTATCATTAGCATTATTAGTATTTTGGTTAGTATGGAAGAGGACAACTAGCATTAATAAATCTCTATGAGAAAAATATTTTAAGTTTAAACCAGAAGAAAATATGTTTTAGAAATACTCATATAGCACATTATTTCTAAAACACACATCCAATATTTTCAAGTGGGTACAGTCACAGACATCAAACCACTTTTTACCACACTGTGATGTTTCCTGCTTCCGTGACTTTGCTCATAGACTTCTTTTGACAGAAAGTGTTTTCCTCAATTCTTTGCCCAGTCAATTGTTATGCCTCTTTCAAGACTAAGTTCAACTTTCATCTGATCTAGGAAACCTTGCCTTATTGTTCAGATTGAGTTAAGTGCTCCTCTTCTATACTCTTATATCAGGTTTTGTCTGTCTTGCCAATAACTTTAAAGTGCTTTAAGAAAAGCAATGATGTACTAATATTTTTTTTCGTGTGCCTCTCCTAGTCCTTGGAACAAGGTAGACACTCTATCACTATTTGTTAAAGAACTTGAAAGAGTTATGTTTAAAAAAGAAATCACAACTCTCTTTTATAATTAGTTATTTTCATAGTAGACCTCATAATATATTTGATAATAAAGGTAATATCACCTCTGACAAAATATTATTTATTCATGTGTTATTGTTTTGACTTTTTGTCACTTCAAGAAATGTCCAAACCTTCCAGTCCATAAAAAGGTGTTAGGTGGAGTGAATTTAGCATTTGTCTTTTCTCCGAGAAAATACCCTCAAGTTGCAAAGAAAATATGAAACAGAAATGCACTTTTGATCTCCAGTCAAACTAAGAGATAGCTAAAATTTTGAACCATAAAATCAGAATAAGGACTTCCAAACAGAGAAAATTAACGTTTTAAGAACATAAAGAGAGGAGACTTATTACAACGTGTCCCAGAGACAGCTCGCACAGCATACTTCTCCAGGGCAATGCTCAAAACCGGAAGTCTCATTATGACTAGAGAATTACCTTCAAGAGCTGGTAAGCATACCTGGACTTGGTTTGGTCCTGAGAAGAAATTAAGAGTCACACAGACAGGCCATATGTGCAGGCAAACATCTGTCAAAGAGGTTGGGCTGAGTCATCTCCACATTGTGAGTAGCCTAAAAAAAAAATCATTACATCATCATTTTATGTCATGAGAAGAATCTCGGCTAGCCTAAAATATGGCCATCAGCTTCTCTGACATAAATCTCCTAAAAATAGCTGGACAGGAAGAAATGATAGCTCTCAATAATTAGCAAGAATAAAAAAGAATAGAATTTATAGAGAGATAATAAACATATGCACATACAAATAACCAGAGCAAGGAAGAAAAAACAAATGGCAAACAAAAAACATTTAACAGAAAAAAAAAGTTTGCCATACACATATGAAAACTCTGATCAAACATTTTCCCAGGAATTAAAAAAATTGAGGACAAATATGTGATACCTTAATCAATAAAGAAATTTTAAAAAAATTTAGTAGAGTAAGTATGTTTATAATAGAAAGGCACAAAACAAGTTACAAACGTTCAGAAAAAAATGACAATTAGTAGAATATAAAATACTAATTAGTAGAAATCAAAAGTAAAAGAATATCATTGCTGACATGTACACATAAGGAACTGTTTGACATTGAAATTGGGACTCAAAAGAACGGTTGGCCCAGAAAGAAACTCACTACAGACGGATTCATTTGCCTCTCAGCATAACCATTATTGCTTGTCTCATTTTCGGTTCTTATAAGTGTATTTCTAGTATCACATGATCTCACTCATTTAGGGGAAATAATGAACAACATAAACTGATGAACAAAAACAGATCCGGAGACAGGGAAGCATCGATCAGACTGTCAAACCTCAGAGGGAAGGTAGGGGAGGGTGGGGGTAAGGGGGAGAGATCAACCAAAGGACTTGTATGCATGCATATAAGCCTAACCAGTGGTCACGGACAACCGGGGGGGGGGGGGGCATGCGTGGGGAGGGGTTTGGGATGGGAATGGGGGGATGAGGACAAATATGTGATACCTTAATCAATTAAGAAATTTTAAAAAAAAGTAAAAGAAAAATAACTTAATATAGAAATAAACATCCTTCATACATAAAACTAGCCACTTTGAAAATATAATGGAAGAAAAGTCAACAATTTCAGTGGTTGCAACATGTATGAAACATTTAGGACAGATGTAAGAAAAAATATTTGTGATCTTAAAAAACAATCGGTAAAATGTTACTATGGGGCCCAAAAGGAGATTTAAACAAATGCACCGTCGTATTTTTTTGAAATACTAATCATTATATGTCATATTCACATTAACATATATATGTCAATTCTGCCTACGTTAATATATAAATTTACATGACTACTAAGAAGAAACAGCATATTTTTAATCAGACAAACTACTTCTTAAATTTATGTAGAAAATTTTAACTAGCAATAATAACAAAAAATTCTGAAGAGTTATGAGAAATGATTTGCCCTAATAGATACCAAAATGTCATAAAGTAATAACATTTAAAATAGTTTTGCACTGCACATGAATATACAAATCAATGGAACAGAATAGGAAATATAAAATGCACCCAAATGCATTAAACAATTTATGTTATAATATATATTTCAAAACAAGAAAGCAATATTATTTTTTAAATGGCAGAAAGGTAACAGAACAGCGTAGCTGCTTGGGAAAACAAACAAGAATCTGGATCTTAACTACTTTTCATTCAGATATGAATTCCAGTTTGATCAGAGACATGTTTAAAAATAAGAATGAAGCTATAAACAATTTTTAAATTGATTTTTTAAACTCCAGGAAAGTGAAAGCTTTTCTTTCTTTACTTCCTAAGTGTGTTTTTATTGATTTCAGAGAGAGGAAGGGAAAGGAAGAGAGAGATAGGAACATCAATGATGAAAGAGAATCATCAATCGGCTGCTAAGGCTTTCCTAAGTATGCAATAAATCTTGAAGTCATTAAAAGAAATGATTGAAAAGATAAAATACATAAAAATAATTCCTTCATGATTCAAAATAAATAAAGGCAGAAGACAACTACTAATCTGAGAAAGATTACAACTTCTAGAATATCAACGTGCCAGGCCTTAACATAGAAATGATTCCTACAAATCCACAAATAAGATCTGATGATACAATAGAGAGATGAGCAAAAGATAAGAAAAATGGTTTGTGGAAAAGGAAAATGCTGAACTAACAATTCAGACTAAAATTACAGTCAGATACTGTTTTCACTTTAGAATGGCAAAGATGCCATTGCACATTGGCACACTCCATGATGTGCTGTGTTGGCAAGGGTATGGGGGAAACAGACACTCTCACACAGTACTGGTGGGAATGCAAATAATGCAATCCTCTAAAAAGATAAATTTGGCAATAAAAGTTAAAAATACAGAGATTTTTAACACTCAGGGTTTCTATTTCTAAAAGTATCCAATTGAAAACTCATAGATGTACAACTGGACATGTAAGATGTTATACATGGTCAATGACTTGCTATGCCTTAAGTGTATAATTTCACAGAAGATGTGTCAAATCCATTTGTTATACCCATTTATTAGAGAAATATTCATCCTTTTAAAAAATAATGAATAAGTATTCATAAACTAATACAAAAGCTGCAAAAATGAAGTGGAAAAAAACTATGATGTTAAATGATATATTTGGTAAGCTGTAATTTGCATTTAAAAAGGGAATAATGTATATAAAGTGTGTTTACTCATATTTACATAGAATATTTCTGAAAAAATATTCACGGGTGCAACAACAATGGTTATTTCTTCCAAAAGAAACCTGAAGGCTGGGAGACAGGGCAGTGAAAGAACTCCCTCTCACAAAATAATTTTTACATTTTGAATTTTATACAATGGGTTTATTTATTTAGTTTTCTTAAAGAAGGAAAAGGATAGTGTAGGTAGTAGCATAGCAAGTGGAAACAACATTAAGTGCAAGTTAGGAGCCAGACCACTTAGACCAATTTAGACCAATCCAAACTCTGCCACTTCCTGGGTGAGTGACTTTGGGCAAAGTATTCTTAGGTCTGCATGGCCTATTCTCCTCATCTTCACAATGGGCCTAATAATCCCACCTGCCCAATAAGGCGAAAGTGCTTAATACATGTAAGGCAATTAGAAGAGTGACATAGGAAAGTACTTGATTAGTGTTTTGTTTTGCTTTGATTAAAATAATGAAGTAAAACACAAACACAGACATTGCAGGTATCTGTAATAAAGCAGAGCCAATTGGACTCAGAGTACTGGAAGAGCTTAGAAAAAGAGACCACAGGAAAATTGGATTCAAGACCAGGATTGAATGTCTAGGACAGCACCCACCGAACTGAGAGAGAGAGGTCAGATATTTATCACCTTAGCATTTGTCAACTTGGTCCCGCAGTTGCTGGACATGAACCACTACCACCACTAGAGGATGTGAACATAATCTAGAGTTTAGGAAGAAAACAATTATTAGCTGAGGAGCAGAAAAACACACAAGGTCATCTAGCTCTGATGATCGCAAAATGCATAAGCCAGGTAGAGCTGACCAGAATGCACTACAGACATAAAAGCAGGAGAGAGACTGAGCTTTCGGGGAGACAGAGAACACACTAGGAGTGTCCTGGACCAGGAACTAGCCTTAGAAATGGACATTTCATGAGCTCAGCCTCTGGGATCAGCCGTTCTTGGATTGAGCTAAGAATTGAGACAACTTTTGGCTAAGTTACTGAGCAGAGAAGAGATAGATCTTTCAGGCCACCTAGACTTGTCTTCCTCTGATATTGTAATTTCATATATTTTATACACTGAGTGGCCAGATTATTATGATCTCTGAATGCATAATAATCTGGCCACTCAATGTGTGTGTGTGTGTGTGTGTGTGTGTGTGTGTGTGTGTGTGTGTGTGTATTAGAGGCCCGGTGCATGAATTCGTGCATGGGCGGGGTCCGACCAGCCTGGCCAGGGGGAGGGGACATGGGCAGTTGGCTGGCCTGCCTGCTGGTTGAAATCCTGGTCAAGGGGACAATTTACATATTAGCCTTTTATTATATAGGATATACACTGAGTGGCCAGATTATTATGCATTCAGAGATCACAATAATCTGGCCACTCAGTGTACGTTCTTCTTCAAAAAAAAAACAACAACTACAGAATCTGGTGCAAATCAGGGTAGGAAGTTTTCTGGGTATGATCACCTCTCACTTACCTTAATATATCTGTCTAATTGGTGAGTGGCGATGGTAAGGTCACATTAAAAAATTTGGTAGAGTTTAGGTTTCATTTTGCTATTTCTAGAGATAACTGGAAAGGTGTAGAGTGCACCTCTTTTCATCACTGGAGATGATCAATTTAATAGGTTCCATTACTTTGTATAATTGCACAATTCAAATTGAAAGTAGGTCTTCCTCTTTAGGCAAGAGTTTTAAAAAAATGAAACCTTCTGAATCCCTCATGCATATACAGATTCAAGTAAGATTTGTTGAATAACTATTATGAGCAAATACAAAAGTATTTTCTCACAAGCTCCCTTATAGAAAAGAAAATGCAGAAGATGGGGCATACATTCAACTCAGTGGTCTTGCTTTGAATTGATCTTAGGTTGTTCCAAAATTTCTTCTTAATGGCTTTCCCCGCTATGCATGAAAAGGATGGATTCCTAACACCTTCTTATTTATATTCTACCACTCCCAATTCCTGACACATTTTCACACTAAAGTACAGTGTTGTTTTTTGTTTGTTTGTTTCTTTTTAGCTCTTGGACCTAACTCTTAAACAGTTTTTACTCGGTTCCTTTGAAATTACAAAAAAAAAATTTGTTTGTTGAAGTTTCAATTTTGCACTAGCCTCTCTGATTTCCTTACCCTAAATCAATGTTGTCACTCACCTATTGCATCAAATAACCTATTTTTGTAAACAAAGTCAGAGGCAGGTAGACATCTCTGTATGGGGATAAAATCATGCATAAGAACGAAAAGAACCATTTAGATGTTCTCAGTTAGCATAGAGTAATAAGAAAATAAGTTTACATCTTTAATCTTCTAGCCAGTTATATGCTCTGCCTTTAGAATACAGTCTACTTCGACTATTCAGCAAATATCTGAGTCAGCAAATTAAAGCTCTTGGTTTCTAATCAGTGGTTGTGTTTATGTTTTTGGCATTTTTTGTGTATGTATATGGTGTTACTGGTGTGTGACTTTGGAGATCTATAAAGAGTTCTATATGATTATTATAGAAATTGCTGTTCAAAGATTTCTTAATCTGGGATGAAGTGGTTATGAATAAGGATGTACAAGTCACTATCAATATTCTTCAAGCTGGTCCATGCCTGTTTATCCTTTTGCTGTATGTGATGACATGCATTGCAGTCTATGTGAAAATGCTCCATCCGCCAGTAAGAAAAAGCTTAATAATTTATTTGCACTCCATCTTCCTCTAGACAAGTGCATGCCATGTAGTTGCTGAATTGTGTAACCAGCTTTCAGAGCAGGCACATGGCCAGCTGCAAATGGCTATTTCTGACATCTTTCAATTTTTCATGGTATTGCTATCTAGCCCCTGAATGCCTATTCTGCATTTTCAAAACAAAACAGAAGTTAGGAATCGATGTGTGTTGTTAGGAGGAAATGTCATGACCTTGATTATAACTGTCGTTCTTGAAGGGAAAATTATAGATATGAAAATTTTCAGGGTCAGATCCAACACATAGTACATCTAATTTAGAAGGACATTCCCTGTGCTGTGGGCAAGTTCTCAGAGCCTTCAAACCAAATTGAGAGGGAACCCTTCAGTCATTTCTTGTGCTGTAGTCAAAATTCTTTTCTTTTATGCTGGTATCATATACTGGGGGGATCCCTTAGCAGATGAAGGAAATATGTATTCATTAAAGAACCTAAATTAATCTGACACTGAAGAAAAGCTAAGAAAATTATTGAACTTGTAAAAAATTTCCTTTTGTCCTGATTTATTCATGCATTCATTTTTTACTAACTCTGCTTCCATCTACAAACCAACGGGAACTTATTAATGTGATGAGCTTTTACTCTAGAATGGAATACAAAGTAAACTAAGAAAAACTTACCTATTGGATATTAGTTTGGAAGATAATCAAAGAACCTCACCTGAGTCCTCTTTACTGTAGTCTCAGGGCATAGCCTCCAAGGCCCACATTGTAGAAAGATCCTGACATGCCTCCATATTTTCCTATAGTCATCTTTACCTGCCTTTTGCTCTCCTGAATCAATAAACTCCCAAAGACTAAGTGCATACAACACCTGCCTGTGGGAAATCCAACAGAGCCTCTGGAAAGAAAAATCAGAAGGAAGCCAAAAGAATCGCTGTAAGCATACAGAGTTACTTCATGGACTGTTCTGATTAGTGTCACTTGGTTTTATGCAGACTCATGGCTGAGACTTTTTTCCATGGCTCAAAGGAATTGTTTGGCAGAATGAAATTGCGTTCTCTCCTCAACCTATTTTCTGCAGAGATTTTGCGCTTTGACTAATGGTAATATCATGACACACTGAGAAGAATGATGTTTAAAACTCCTCTACGGTGTCTGTGCAGAATACTAAAAGACCAGAGAGTTAGTGTGTTTATGAGCTGAAACATAATTCTTTTTTTATATTTTATTGATTTTCACAGAGACGAAGGGAGAGGGATAGAAAGTTAGAAACATCGATGAGAGAGAAACATCTATCAGCTGCCTCCTGCACACCTCCTACTGGGGATGTGCCCACAACCAAGGTACATGCCCTTGACCGGAATCGAACTTGGGACCCTTCAGTCCACAGGCCGATGCTCTATCCACTGAGGCAAACTGGTTAGGGCAGAAACATAATTCTTAAGCTTTTGTAGTCAGTTTAAGGAAACATCAGAATCCTATTTTTGTATGTAGAATCACTTTATGTCAATCACCTTGGGATGACATCTCAATGTCCTTTTGAGAATCAAATCCTTCAAATGTGGCTTGACATGTGTCTCTTGTGGTCAGTTGTGCAACCTTCATAGGAATTTTCCATCATAAGTGATGTTCCTTCTAAAATATGGTGCTGTGTGTTTATATTCTACACAACATTTGCCTCTTCTTGGTCATTATATTGAAAGAGAAGAAAAAATAGCTCTAGCACCCTGAAAGACACTGGCTAATCTATGGCAATGCACTCCATGCTTGATCAGTTATAGTCAATCTTCTAGACCACTTGGGTACTTGATGGGAGCCTAGTAGAGCATGGAGCCATCCTGTATGTATTCATTAGGGAAAGTGATTCTAAACAATTGAATTTTTTACAATTGGTATTGAGAGAACACAGGCAGAATGCACATTGTAAACCCACCTATTGTTTGGGTGCTGCTGTCAGCAAAGACTTTAATAAGCTATGAATGGTTCAGAAAATGCCATCAACCCAATGTGGAAAGAGGAATATGCAGAAGAGAAGAAGGATGCAAAGGTGGAAGAGAAAGAATGGAGGCAAATTCAAACTACTGAAATAGCATAAGTGAAGTGTTTCAGTTTGAAAGGTGAAAACTTATGCCTATCCATGCTTCTGTGTCTTTGGATCTATTTTATTCATCAGTTTATTTTGTCCATTAGATTCCAGATCAACCAAAGAACTTGTATGCATATATGCATAACCCATGGACACAGAAAATAGGGTGGTAAAGGCCTGGGGTGGGAGATGGGGGCAGGCTAGCAGGGGTCAATGGTGGGAAAAGGAGGACATATGTAATACTTTCAACAATACATTTTTTTTAAAAAAAGAAAATTGATGCTTATATAAACAAACAAAAACACAACTGTACATATCCGTATCAAGATTGTGACGCAGCAGAGATTTTATCCTCTCTGCACCTAATGAGTTAGCTGCTATTTTCATGGATTCTAGGACTTTATTATTTACTAGGGGTCCAGTGCATGAATTCATGCACCTTGAAAGGAACTATGGGCCGCAAGGCTACAGTAAGCAAAGGGACAGGTCTCGGCCCATCCTCTCTGCCCCCGCCCAGCCCCTCCTGCTGCGGCCCCTGTTCAACTTTCTGCCTGCAGCCCTGCTCCCACCACCACTGCTCCCACGCACTTACGGCACTGGCCCCACTCACACCGCTGAAGGCACAAAGCAATTGGGGCTGGCGCCAGCAGCGGGTACGAGCAGGACTGGCACCGTCAGTGGGTGCAAGTGGCAGCTGCTGCTCTAACCACCCCTCAGGAGCAAGGGGAGGTGGAGAAGCCCTCAGGGACGATCAGGCCCAGCAGCTACTGCTCACACCCACTGATGGCGCCGAGCAATTGGGACCAGTGCTGGGCACTAGCAGTGGGTGCGAGCGGTGGCTCTGGCACCGGCAGCGGGTGTGAGAAGAGGCTGCTGGCCCCAATCTCCCTTCAGGAGCAGGGAGAGGTAGAGAAGCCCTGAGGGGTGATTGGGGCCAGCAACCGCTGCTCGCACCCGCTAATGGCAATGAACAATCAGGGTCAGGACCCTGGCTCACGGGAGCAAAGAATTTTCAGTAACCACCAGAGGCTCGCTACAATGACAGTGACCAGTGACCTGCCTTGGTCTGGCACCCCCGCTCACCTACTCCACCATCCCACCGCAGATGACACCCACCATGTTCCATGCATTGCCCCCTGGTGGTCAGTGCACGTCCTAGTGACCGGTTGTTCAGTTGTTCTCATTGTTCCACAGTCCAGTCTATTTGCATATTAGCCTTTTATTATATAGGATGGCACAGCAGCAATAAGCTTCAGGTTTGGCTCTACTTGACCCCCAAAGCCCTCTGGGGTGACAGATAGTTGTTATATAGGCAATGGCTTTACATCACAGCTGAAGAATCCTGAGATGGGATTCCAAATCTTTTACAAAGAAAACCTTCTGATTGTTGCCCCAGAAGAGATGTTATTCTTGTTATTTTGGACAACAAACAAACCTGCCCTCTGCTCCAGAGTGAGGCACTCTCTCTGTACAGAGATGAATAAGGTGCACTCTGCTTCTAAGCAAGGTGAAGTCTTCCTACAATCACTTGGTTTTTTTTTTAGACTCATAGTATAACCTCTGTTGCCCAAACAATATGGCACTAGATGGTAGCCTTCTCATTTCAAATAACTTGTCTCACTCTACATGTACATACACACTGCACATATACTGTACATCTACATATAAGCACATGCACTAATATATCACTTGAATTTAAAAAAATACATTTTGTTCTAGACAATATGTCAATTTCTTGATCGTGGTAGAAAAATGTTTTTAATGACCCACTGACACATTTGTGTTTGTTTGCCTTATAAGAAAGACAAATATCAATGTTTTCTTGAATTGTACATTTGAACGTAGAATTGAATCGATTCTACAGTTAATGAAATTGAATTACTGAATGGTGGTGACATCTTGAATTACTCCATTCTAAGCATAGGCGTGAGATCAATGAAGCAACAAGTTTCTTATACCCTTACTTTATAACACACAGTACTAACAAAAGGAGGATTTTGAACTGGTTTGACAATTAGACCCAGTAGCTGCATCAATAGAAAGTGTTTAACAACTACTCCAAGGTGAGTAATGCTCTCTGAAACCAGATACTGGCAGTGGGGGTTAGAGGCTAGTCATGTACCTCACACCAATTAATGTATTATGTTAATTGAACAGAAAAATAATTACAAGAAATTATTTCTTAGAATGAGCTTTAAAAGTAACACTATAATGATCATCACTCAAGAAAATTTCCTTCAAAACAAACCCCACTGAAAAACTAAATATAATTGGTATATTTCTTGACTAAGAAGAAAAAACAAGTTGATATCTAGAGACTACTAGGTCTGAAATTTCCTTCATCATTAACACTGATTAGTTTTGGTTTAACATTTAGTGCTGAAAAAAATGGGGGCCAATTATTAGATTATTCTCATTTACCTCAAAGATGTTTCCGTGCTTTGAGGGCTTTAGAATTCAAGATATCTGAAAGAAATTAGTAATATGTTAAAATGAATAAAATAATGTTTTCAACCATCAACTTTATGTAGTTCATTAGTTTAAAAATGTGTTCTTTCAGTTGAACCAATATGTTAAAATTTAGAAAGAGGAGATGGCTATAAAATATAACTACCAAATGTTGTAGAAAATGCTATGGGTCAAAAAGAAAGCCTTTCTTTAAAGCTCGTCCAGTGCTTTTTAATATAAAAAATATAACCAGGGCAATTAAGTGTGTAATTTCAAAGATCAAAATGTTTTCAGGTTTAGGGTTCTTGTTCATCATTATTCTCACATAAAATTCTAAATATTGGTAACCCTCCCTCTTTTACAACCAATTCAGCAAATTGTGTTAGAAAATTGTAGCTCATGGCCCAGCCAGTGTTGCTCAGTGGTTGAGCATTAACCTATGAACCAGGAGGTAATGGTTTGATTCCTGGTCAGGGTACATGCCTGGGTTGCTGGCTTATCGATTCCCAGTAGGAGGCATGCAGGAGATAGCTGATCAATGATTCTCTCTCATCATTGATGTTTCTATTTCTCTCTCCCTCTCCTTTCCTCTCTGAAATCAATAAAAAATATTTTAAAGAAAGAAAATTGTAGCTCATGTACTTTCTTAGTGTATGATAAAATGTTTATTTTCTTCACTTCTGTTTCCTCGGAGGTTGGCATATAACAGGCACCAATTTTGTTAAATGAAGTACTGAAGTAGCCATTTTATGGCAATGGAATTCAACTGAGAAGCAGGCACATTTTAAAGGCATCTTAAAAAAATGAGTTTCTTTATCTGGACCTTTGAATGTAGAGATCCAAATAGTCAAAATAGTTTCTTTTTTTTCTACTACTTGTGTCCCCCAATATACCACTATAATGAATAGTTTCATTATCTGTAGTGCATTTCAATGCAAACACTTAAATGGATTATTATCTCACTAATAAGTTGTCTCCTTTGGGGGTTTTAGAAGATCATCTCATCCACAGTTTTTAAAAATGCTAGTGGTATCATTCTCTTCCTCTGATAAATTACTTAATATGCTAGATAAAGAGGAATCTGATATATTGCAATGAAACATAAATTATAATAATAATTTAAATGAGAGACACGGTAAGATAATATTTAGTTAATTTTGGCAATGGTTTATCACAATCATAATAAATAAAACTTGTTTTGGAACTAGATAAGATTACTTTGATCAAGTATATCTACCATAGATTTCAAATTCCTAATGCACTAGAGTGTCAGTATATTTGAATCTGATAGCCACTGAGATATGCCAAAGAACTATTCTGATCCCAGATGTTTTATTAGACAGAATAGTGGATTAGTGTTTTCAACACTATCTGTCTTGTGTGTTTTTACATTTCTATATTAATAAAGAGATGTCCATGTATTCCTCTTGGCCCACCTGTTTCACCCTGATGCCAAGCATAAATCATGTATATAGATAACGTGGGCCATGGATTTCAATCTGTCTCTGAATCATCTTCATAAAATTGAAGGAGAAAAATAGATTACTATGCATGGATGTGGAAGTTGGACAGTGAACAAGGCTGATGGGGAAAAATTGATTCATTTCTAATGTGGTGTTGGAGGAGAGCTCTATGGATACCTTGGACTGTCAGAAAGACAAACAAGTGAAGTCCTAGAGCAAATTAAGACTCCAATGTCACTGGAGGCAAAGATGACAAAACTGAAGCTGTCAGACTTCTGGCACATCATGAGAAGCCAGGGTTCTTTGGAAAAAAACCAATAATCCTGGGAAAAAATAGAATGAAGGAGAGAAAGAGAAAGACCAAATAAAGGTGGATTGACTCCATAAAAGAAGCTATAGGCCTGAATCTATAGGAGTTGAGCAGGACTGTTGAGGACAGGACATTGTGGACATTATTCATTCACAGAAACCCCAGGAGTCAGAGCTGATTCAATGGCATGTACCACAAAAACATAGATTTTTTTTCCTCCTATTTGAATTACTAAACAAAACAGAAAATACCTATGCATACAATGAATGTTTATTTTTATTCATTAAAACTTCCAGAAGTTATTATATTTAAATATTTTTAAACTTTGAAAGTGGAGTTGTTTCTGCAGCCATGAAAATCTTAAATTAAAATATAACAAACAGGTAATCTCAGATATCTGAAAATTGCCCATTAATTAAAATATTTTTTCTCAAGGACATAACAGTATGATATTTTTCAATGTTATTATATTGTGCTTGAAAGGAAATATTTATAAAGATTGATTATACAACATTGTGAGTATTTATTCTAAAATACTAGAAGAAAAAAGAAACTACGGTTTCTTACATTATGAGCATAATTATATAAAAATGTCTGGAGAAAAATGACTGGAAGGAAGTACATCAAAATACAAGTAGTGATTGTTTAGATAAGTGAAATAGAAGTATTTATCCTCTGTTCTACTATTTTTATTTTCTAATTTTTCTACAATTGATGATATTGTTTCATGAGGATATTTAAAATACATTTTATTAAACATAATCCAAGTTTAATTCTATGTATAGTTGGCCTTTTTTTTACTTTAAATTTCTTCTCAATGTAACTTTTGGTTCCTCTGTCTTAATCCTTTTATTTTTGTGAGCTTTGTGATTTTCTTTATTATTCTTTTTCATTTTTTTCTCAAAATATATTTTGTGACCAACTCCTATCATTATTCTTTTGTCTTCACAGCTTTCTTCTTTCAAACTACTAGTTTTTGTCATATCCTGATTCATTGTTTTCATCTTCATACTCGATAATGACTCAGCCAGTTTGCACTCATAATCAACTTATATTTCTCCTGACCCTTCAATCTTCCATATTTCTAAAGATAAAATGTTAAATTAATAGCAAACAAATAGCTTGTTAATGATGTGATTTATCATCTTCTAATCTGTTCTCTCAAAGATCTTCTGCAACAATAGAAATTCTGTTGACTCTGTAGCCCTTATGGAATTACCTTCTTGCCATATATGCCAGAGGATATTGGCCAGCTTGTTTTGTCTTAGTGTTTTAAAATTAATATACGTTCTTTCCCTCTTCCTCCTTTTAGTCTACTTTCCATTTTCCTTACTCTTTATGGTTTACCTTCTTGCATACTGCAGTCAGCCCCTTCACTGAGGAGTATGTGGCTACCTGAAAATGCCATGCTCTTTTGGTATTGAGCTGGCCTAGAATATTATTGAACCTCTCTCAACGTGGCAAAGTTTTTCTCATTCTTCAAATCTCAATGACAGTGTTGGCATCACCAAAATCCTTCCCCTACTGCTCTCCCAATGTCACCCCACCTACAGCTGGGTCTGGGCTTCCTCTGTGCCTACTTTCTGCCCTTTGTGTTTTCACTATAGTTCCCACTTATCTATCCTTTACCTATGTCAACAGTTCATGAAGCCTGTGAGTTTTTTAAAAGGCAGAGCATTTGTCTCTTATCTCAATACCCTAGGGCAGTGGTCGGCAAACTGCTGCTCACAAGCCACATGCGGCTCACAAGCCGCGGTTTGCCGCTGTGTTGACTAATGAGTTTGCTGACCACTGGATAGGGGCTTAATCACAAGGAACAATAACAGCCTGTAATTATTGGAATCGAGAGTCTAGTGTCAGATTGAGTATCTAGTATGCTGCAGACATTTTATGTACATTAGATAAATGAAAAATGAATGAACGCCAATAAAATTATTTGCATCAAAGGATTATTCAATCTTATCTTTGAATCGCATTGAATTGAAAAAATAAAATTGATCCATCCATCCATCCACCTCCACGTGGGCATTACCCATTTGCGCTCAAGTAAAGAACATAGTCGATGTAAGGAACATCATACTGTGCATGTCCTGGGAGGAAGGACCATGGATTTCAGGCATATCATTGTGTTTGGTCATACAGGATGAGAAAAAAATATCAATTAAATGTTAAATAATTAATATGAAATGCATGTCATTCCAAAAGGGAGTGTTTTAACTGGGAAAAGTAAACCTGCACAGGAAGCCTAAATAATTATTGTTCACTTCTAGACAGTTCCTTGAATTGGATTCATATTGAGCGAAGGCTATCTGAATTAGAGACAGCTGTATAATCCAAATGTTGTGCAGCATACAGAATCAGATTGAGTGCTTGAGTGTCTGCACCCTCGGAAATTGATTTGACGACTATGTCAATTACTTCTGGCACCAAGCTTTCTGTGGGTTGCATTACAACTGCTCTTCTGGTCAGCTGTGACTGCTTCCCCATCCACGCCTATTGTTTTAGATTTATTTACTGCACGGGCAATCATAAATCATGGACTTTTTTTCTATACCATCTGGAAACTGTGATGTCATTGTTTGGGTCACTTTTGATTACTTGCTCTTATTCTCAGCTACTGCCAAGGCTGATGTATCTTGAATTATGAAAGACTTCCGCCTCAAGCTGACCTATTTGTGAGCAACCTTTCAGCATCTACATATGTTTATTTTACCCAAAACATAGCTGGGTAAAATGAAAAGTGAATTCAGTAACTTTTTAGAGATTTATTCCTTTGCCTGTGCTACTAAATTTTTAAAGCTCACAATTTGCTTAACAATTTGCTTGTTAATTCCCTGTGTGAATCTATCATTCTCACAGGGTCAGATTTAACAGATTGACCATCACTTTTTCCTTGGAGCTGGAAATGTAATTTTCCCAATATGTTCCCCCAATCTTCATTTTTACCAGAATATTCCATTTTGAACCTACAATTAGGGTGAAGATTTTTGGTTTGATTTTGGTGGTGTATTTTTCAGATAGTTCTTAAACAATTAACAAACACGCTTTTTATCTTTATTTTGGTGTCCACTATCCTAAAAACTGGAGTTAATTACTATAATACTTTCCTGTTAATCTCCAGAAAACACCCTGGCAATGTGCTTTTTCTGACCAAATGATGCTGATGCCTACCTGCATCGACAGTGTCAGCAGATTACTTTCATTTTAGGCAGATGGTTCACTGGCAGTCCAGATCAAATCTGAAATTGTGCTACCAAGCAGTTTTTACCCAGAGAAGCAATTTGAATATTAGAATTTTGTTGAATTTCCCAGGCCACAGCTGCTTGCATCTGACATCTGCTTCTTTTTTTTTTTTTTTTGAGCAGCCAGTTTTTTGTTGTTTTTTGTGTTGTTTTTTTTTCCTGGCAATCTCAAGATTGAGTTTTGTAGGCTGTGCTCATGTCTACTGAGTCTTGATCAGGTATCCTCTCTAAATGGTGTAGCAATGCACATCACACTGTGGGCTGTGAAATCCTCTTTTCTACTGAACCTTTTAAACATCAAATGCCACCTTAACAATGATTAGAAGAATCTCCATTTTTCTACAACTTTCCCCATACAAGAAACTTCATAAACTGTCATTTGTTGGAATCACTGTCAAATTGAAGGGAGACAAATGAGGTAGCATTGTTAGAATTTTCTTAAATAAATAACCTAGGAGTATTCAGTGGCTAAGGAATACTACATGTTTTTCTCATTACTCGAGTATCTTAGAGAGGCTGTAGATATAAAATAAAGGTGGTTTGTTTTCTTCCAAGACAAAGCCCCTATGAATATAGTCTAATTAACTTTACATCTTGATACACCCAAATGACCATTTCCCATCTTTGACAGTGGTGCCTGCCTGCATAATGTCATGTCAAAACGTATCTGATCACTTTCTGTTGTGTTAGATGTCCAATGCTCCAATAAGAATGATATGATCAAGGCAGTGTGGTAGACATTTGAAAAATTTATATCCTGTTTGTTGCTCCACCATCACCATTTCAAAATACAAAATGACACAACTGATGTGTCAAGCAATAAATTTGAGGTTTGAAGTGATAAGATGTTTCAGCAATTGCTTGTTTCTAAATAAATTCTAATCTACCTATAAGGCCCAAAGATATACGGAGTGTTAGCTGTTAACATATTGTCATATTTTTCAGGTTATTTAGGTAACAAACCTTGCAAGAAATCAAAGAATAATATTATGAGATCACCTGTGATTTGCTATCAAAAAGAAGTTATAAAAAGCACACCATTTTCACTTTGTTGTTAAAACGGTGAATTAGTGTGCTGTATTTTTGTTGTTAAAGAAAAATGTAATAAAGGGTGTTCTTGGCAAGGTGTGATATTACTTTAGACTTTAGACATATGCCTGCTATGTTCTCATCTTTCTTTTACTTCCTGCCTATTTACACAGCTAAGGAGAAGGATAATAAACACTTTAAATGACTGGTGGTTTTTTTGGTCAAGAAGCTCCAAAAAGAAGGGATTCCTTCATATTTTTTTATGCACATTTATAATTTTTTTTCTTTGGCTTTTTTTGTCCTCTCCTGAGAATATATTTATTGATTTTAGAGAGAGAGAAAGGGAGAGAGAGGGGAAAAAACCATCAACGTGAAAGAGAAACATTAATCTTTGATTAGCTGCCTTCTATACATTCCCCAACTGAGGATCAAACCCGCAACCTAGGTATGGGCCCTGACCAAGAATCAAACTCACGAACTCTTGACGGGAGGACACGCCAACCAACTGAGCTACCCAGCTAGGGCTTCATTGGCTTCTCAGTGCAAGGTAATCAGAGATTGGTTTCTAAGGTTCCATATACAACAGACATTTAAACTCTATCAAAGTGAAAAGGAGAAAATGCAACATATGTCTGGCATTGAAGGGTTTACGGTGATAAGATTATACTTTACAGATTTTCATAATCGGAAGAAATGTGGAAAGCCAGAAAGATGAAGTGGTAGTACAGATTTCTGAAAATTAAATTCAGATGTTCAAGTCAGAATATGCAATAATTTCTCTAGTCTATTAACAACAATAGTTGCTGTTGAACAGAAACCAATGCCAACCAAAAGGGAAGTATTTTCTAAAACTGCGAAGATTGAAAGCAAAACTTTTCTTTCTTGTTTTGTTTTAAACTCGCCAAAACAAATGAAAAGATTTTTTGATTATTGGTCATCCTCAAAGGAGCAACAATAAATGAAAAAGTGAAGTCAGTGAGTCAGAGATACATAAAAAAAAAAAAAGCATGCATTATAATGCTGTTTAACCTTTTATTAAGATTGCTATTGTATGGCAATGCATAAAACAGTGGATATTGGGCTCATTACATCAATACTATCTTGGCACTTTCTGAGGTCACACCAGTCATTTTTTATTCATGTTGTCACTGGGAATGGAAGTTATGCTAATAGAGCTGGGTCAGGCACACCGAGGCATAAGGAGGGGTTGAACATAAATCCCAGACAGCAGGCTCATCAACAGTCGGGACTGCGGCAATGAAGCTGCACCAAACAAGGGCAGAAGGGCTCACTTTGAAATCTTTGTCCTCTGTCCCTCAGATGACCAAATGGCTGGCTAATCCCATGTGCCCTATTCATTCACCCTCCTATTCAGTCATTCATTCATGTCCACAAACAAAATAAAAATGGCAAAGTGGAAATAAGAGTTCTCATGCCCACCCTTCCCAAAATAAGGTTCTCGGTGTGCCCTGACCCAGCTCTATTAGCATAACCATGCCATTTATAGAGTTTTACAAGCCAGATTTATCTTCAGAGGGATGTGAAATCTATAAAACATTACCATATAGTTTTAAAAACACATTTATTCATCTTAAAACTTACCATCATGTTCTCTTTCCAGTTCTTCCTTTCAGTTCAACAATTTCTAACATCTCAGCTAAATAAAGCTTGACTTATTTGTCTATGGTCCATTTTTTGTTATCTTGTGCTGTGATAAATGACTGAGATATCATTCAAAAGGAGGCATTTCATGGGTTTTGCAAGGGTATTATTTTCTTTTGGGGTACTATGTTATGCTTAAAAGAACATTATTGTCTGCAATCAGTTAATATTTTAAAATAATTTATGTTTAATAAATTTTAAAATAACTTAAAGAAATAAAACAATTCTTCAAAAAAGATGACCATAAATGGTTAATTTATCAAATTTATTGAAACCATGATTTTATATGTCTCACTAAAAACAAATGACATTATTTCACCATGTGCTTGTTACATGTGATTATATGTAAATGATGGTATAAAATGTGTACTTTTCATTGAAAGATTATTACATACTTGAAAATAATCTAATCTTTATTTCTTATCGGTGCTAAAGATTTAATAATTCAATTTTAATATATACTTAAAACAGAATAAGTGGTCCTTTAAAATATTCTGCAGACCATTATATATCAATAATGTGTGACAGAAAGTAATGTTAGAGTAGATAATAAACTCCAGTGTACATATTGCTCTATTATTTATAATGAATCTAAATAAAATGTCAATAGGTATGGGAGTAAATGCTGATAATGACAAAACCAGGTTTGTCAACAACAGTGTTAAAACCAATGTGCTTAATTAAAAAAGTGAAGTCAATTAAAAACAAAACAACAGTGCAGCATGTACAAATGCTGGAATAATCATTAGGCCTTGCTGAATAATGGAAGAGTAAAGAATTTTTTAATGGAACAGCAGGGGTGATACATTACACAAAGCAACAATCTACAACAATATGACAATTGAATTACTTCAGCCCCATTAGGCAGGTGCAGAGGAATAATTAACATGAATTTTTCCAAGAAAAGGAAAAGACAATAAAACTTTTTTCTCTAATAAAACTAAAGTTTAAACCTCTGCCTACCCTGCACTAAAAATGATAACCTATAACAGCAAAACAACAACAAAATTGTTAAAAATTAGGATGTAAGAGACAAAGATTTCTGTTTATTTCCCATATAAATTGAATAATATAGAAAAAGATACATATACAGCCCTTGTGGTACAATGATAACTTTTAAATGTACTTTGCCTGTATGCATTGCTTTTGATTTTTAGGACTTAAAAACAAAATAACAAAGGATTTGCAATAGTTTCTGACTGTCAAATCTAATTCAGAGATAAAAGGCATCCCATAAAGCCCGAGGCATTATTTGTTATCTTATTTCCAGCTCAAATTCAAAACAAATTGCGACCTCTAGTTTAGAAAGAAGCGAGTCGGCTCAGTAAAATGCCAATAGGAATGAAAGCAAGCTCACATTTCTTCACGAAGGGTAAGGCGTTTAAGATCTCTTTGCTAGTTCCGCTGGCAAAAATATCATCCTACTTTAAAACAGTTGTGATAAAAATCTTCCTCTTTCATTTACTTCCAATGGGAACCATTTAATTTATACTGAGATAAATGGCTACATACATAAAGGAATAAGACTTTTCATTTTTTCCCTTACCATCAAGAATTTTAAAAATGAAAACTCTTTATCCTCAGATGACCTCTTCAATTTAGATAGATCCGAATCAACTGATAGATGTGGAGGCTTTTATAACTGGGTGGCTTAGTTTGGAAAGATAATTGTTTGCCCTCATAGGAGGTCTTTTATCTGTAGGCTTGAAGTACTTTACTAGTGATTCCCAGTCCCTAAGTAGCTTCTAAGGAAGTTCTACTAACTTGGAAAAAAAGAGTCACCAAATTGTTCAAAACTCAATAGGTACAAAAGTTCTCCTGAAGGTCATGTGTGGAATGAGTGGAAGGAACAGAACAAACCCACTGGTTCTTCTGTTGGGAAATCCTGTCAGTTGAAGGGTAGATGTCAGTGGGAGGGTGGATGATGGCTAACAATGTGAAATGAAAATCATTGCTCTGTGGTAGCCATGACTTTGCAATTCCAAAACAGCCTTTCTGCATTTCCTCCCATAGGTCACTCTGAGAAACAGAATTGTTGTAGAAAAGAGAAAACTTTTGCTCCAACACCCTTTTTTTTTCTAGGATAAACAACAGATCTCACGGGAAATCTTCAATTCCCAATTATTATCAGTTTTCAATCATCCACATCTGAGGCTGGAATTCATATAATATCAATAGATTTTATACATAATAAAATTTTAGCCTTCATGTGAGAAATGCGCCAGATGTAACTATTTTCTCTCTTTTCCACATCCAGCGCTGCTAGAGAGCGGGTCGAGTTCCTGAGTAGAGGAGCTGGGGATTGAGAAATAAAAGAAAAAAAGAGATAAGACACAAAATGGAAGGAAAAAGCTGGGAACCAGGTGGGACCGCTGCCCTCTTCTGCCGGAGAGACAGTGACCCAGAGCTGATGCAGCATGTTTATTTTATACCCCCAAATACCAGGAAGTTTCACCAAAAGTCAAGACAAAGGAGATTATTTGCATTCTTGAGTAGGCCGGAGCATTCCTGGTGCTTGACTGGATTTACATATCAAAACCCACTGCCTGACACCTGGGCTGAAATGAAGGTCAAGCTGATAACACCCTTGCCTTTTTGGCAAAGCGTGTTCCCAGGCGTGGCTTTGCCTGTGGCCTTGGGTTCAGCTGACAATTTAAAGAAATGCCCATGTGCCTTCCCAGGCGCTCTCTACAATTTTTCCATTAGGTCTGGAACTGAAAGTATAGAGAATGAAATTTCTAATTGGGCTTTTGGTCAAAATAATTCTTTCTTTATCTCCTACCATACAACCCAGAATAAAAAACTGTCAGAATAAAAGTTTTTGGCAGCTTAAAATAATAGTCAACCTCAATTTCTGAGAAAGCCACTGTATAAGTGAAATATAATATTGTTAAAATTATCTTTATTGATATCAGCATATGGACAAATAACATATTTTAAGATCTAAAGTATTAACATCCCAAATTAATCAATTTTTTAGAACACACGTGTAAAAGAAGATAAAAGTATAGATGGGTGTTTAGAAAAACTCAAGTAAGCTGAGGGATTCAGAGTAACTCAGATGTTTCCTGGTAGCGTGTGGCTTGACCTGGTAAGGTAAAAAGTGACACATACAATCCAATTGCATAAGGTCATAAAATGAAAATGTGCGAGAACTCTGAGAGGATAGGTTAATAAAAAATGGCCAACACAAATATACAGATGATGTATTGTAAAATGATATACCTGAAATCTAAAATTTTATTAAACAATGTCACCCCAATAAATTCAATTTAAAAAAGAACACAAAAACCCACAAATGTAATGAAAACTAAAAAAATTGAAGATCAACCTTCATCACGAATGACACAGTAACCAGACAGACCAGGAAGTTCATGACCATCAGACTACTTCAACGGAAACAAATGGTCATTGACGTCCTTTACCCTGGGATGCAACAGTACCCAAGACAGAAATTCGGGAAAAATTAGCTAAAATGTATAACGCCACACCAGGTGCTATCTTTGTGTTTGGACTAAGAATCCATTTTGGTGGTGGCAGGACAACTGGCTTTGGCATGACTTATGATTTCTTAGATTACGCAAAGAAAAATGAACCCAATCATAGACTTGCAAGACATGGCTTATATAATAAGACCTCAAGAAAACAGAGAAAGGAATGCAAGAGCAGAATGAAGAAGTTCAGGAGGGACTGCAAAGGTCAATGTTGGTGCTGGCAAAAAGAAGGGGTAAAGATTCTTCAGTGGCTTTATTTATGGTGATTGTGCAAATTTTTCATGAGAGTATTAATAAACTAAGAATAAAAAGAAAAGAAAGAAATGGCCACACTGAGACCTTTGCTAAGGAAACATTGAAGGATTAAAGGACTGGAATTTTATTTTTATTTATTTATTTTTTGTGTGTGAGCAATTTCCAGGAAATATCTTTGTTTCTTTTTTTCTTTATTAAAGTATAGTTAGCATACAATATTATATTAGTTTCAAGTGTACAACACAGTGATTTATGTACTTTACAACGTGATCGCCACAGTAAGTCTAGCAACCATTCCTTATCTCCCTTTCCTACTGGATGGAGTGCAGTTGGCTGGGAAGAGCTATCTTGGTCCCAGAAGTGGATGCAGCATGTTAAGAAGGTGGAGCAGCAACTAGACGGAGCCTGGGCCCTGGATGAGTATGAAGCCAGCCTACACAGATAGTCTACTGAAACTTCCACATGAGAGAGAAATACACCTTTATCTTTTAAAACCCACTATTATTATGGGTTTTCTGACACAACTGAATGTAATCCTAACTAATTCAGAATTTTGTTCTGAAATGGAGTTCTAAGCCTTAGCTTAGGCAGGTGGTAGGCCTTGAGAACACAGGTGTTGCAGGCTAGAAAGTTGGTGACTCTGATTACGTGGTGGCAAAACATTTGGTCAATTTTGCATGTGTTTTACCTTGAAAGGCAGTCCACATATTAATTGAAGTGAGAGAAAAAAGGTCAGAATGTTGATGTTGGTTGCTTCTTACTGCTTTTATTTTATTTTTATTAAATATATTTTATTGATTTTTACAGAGAGGAAAGGAGAGGGATAGAGAGTTAGAAACATCAATGAGAGAGAAACATCCATCAGCTGCCTCCTGCACGCCCCCTATTGGGGATGTGCCTGCAACCAAGGAACATGCCCTTGACAGGAATCACCCCCAGAACCCTTCTTCAGTCCATGTGCTGAAGCTCTATCCACTAAGCCTAACTGGTTAAGGTGCTTCTTACTGCTTTTAGCCAAGAAAGGACTGGAATTTTAATCCATGTGTGTCTCCTAAAGAAATGTGGCAGTTCCTCTCTTATCAATTTTTGATTGCCTTAAAAAAGGCAATGATGGTTTTGTAAAAGCATCAAGTGAATATAAACAGGGATGATACCATGACCAACTAATGAACTTACAGTATTACAGTCAAACTTGAACCAGAGACTAATAGACACCTTCCCAGAAATTTAAGTATTTCTCATTCTAATGGGCAACCTCAAGTTTCTATTGAACCATCAATGCTCAGGGTAAACTTTGAAATAAACTAGTTATTATAAAAAATTAATTTATATTTACATTTGGTCAAATCAATGTACCATTTAAACACAAAATTCTACCAACACTGTTGTTTTTTTCACACTTTCTAAAATCCCAACATGTTCATTATAAGTGAAAATGTGGAAAGTGGTGTTCATTTGATGAAGAGAAAAGTTGGATGAAAAAAGGAGTCAGAAAATATTAGGGGTATTTATAAAAAGATAATAAACTCAAAAAGACATTTATATGATCAATTACAATTGGCACACTTTTATTTCTTCGCTCAAAGGGAAAAACTTAAATACAATAGCAGATCCCACTTCTAATTTCAGAGGCATCTCTACTGGACAATTCCATGCAAACCTGAGGCCATAATGGTAGAGCCCCCAAAGCAAGCACACCTTGTGTTTTAAATGTTTGCTCCAGCATCTTTTCCAAATTAAGGCATTTAATTGTCATAACAGATCTCTGAAGAAAGAACTAATAATATCCTCATTCTACAGGTAAGAAATGAAGAATGAAGTAACTTGCTAAAGGTTTATAGAACACGATAATAGAGCTGGAATGTCTACCCAGTAAATAATAGAGCTAGGATTTCAACCTATCTCTAGAGAGTGTCTGACAACAGAACCTCTTCTCTTCATTCAGTATATATAATGTCTCACAGAAATAGAGAAACTATCTTATTTTTCCAAAAGACCTTTGTTTAAACAAAACACTGATATTTTGGCATTTGTTATAATGAGATACGGTAATAACATTTCTCCCACAGTACCTACCACATTACATCTTGGTGGACTTAATAATCCATACAATTTTCCTTTATGTTGATTTAGTATTAAAAAATACCCATATATATACAATGTTTTCATAGGAAATCCTAAGGTTTACAATAATAATTTCTATTGTGAAGCAGTAGAGTGACTGTTTGATAATGATACATAGGAGTTGATTCACAAACTATCTTTTGTAGGAGCTGCCTTAATAGATAGATATGATTAATCAGGGCTTTCAACATTCAGAAAGATTATATATATAGAGAGATATATATATGTACATATACGTATATATATACACATACATATATATGTATCTCTCTCTCTCTCTCTCTCTCTCTCTCTCTCTCTCTCTCTCTCTCTATATATATATATATATAGTTTATATAGAATAGGATTGCTTAAATGGGGGGGAAATATATATATCCTATCTAATAAATGAGTAATATGCAAATTAACCATCATTCTGCTACACCCACAAGCCAGCCCACAAGCCACGCCCACCAGCCAATCAGGAGAAAATATGCAAATAAACCCAACCAAGATGGCTATGGCCACAGAGAGCAGGAGGGAGGCTTGGGTTTCCCTGGCAATGGAGGAAGCCAAGCTTTCCGCCTGCCCTTGCCGGCCTAGGCCTCCACTCAAGGCTACAAAGTTTCAATGATAGAAGATAAATAAACCCAAACAGAAATGGCAGCAGCCACAAAGCTGGAAAGAGCAGGAGGCTAGGGTTGCCCCGGGCGATGGAGGAAGCCAAGCTTTCCGCACACCCTGGCCGGCCCAGGCCTCGCTTAAGGCTACAAAGTTTCAATTATAGAATATACATAAATCCCCCCAAAAATGGCTGCCACCACAGAGCAAGCAGAAGGCTTGGCTCTACTCCAGGCTACAAAAATAAACCCCAGATCCCAGGGCCTCCGCTTGGGTAACCAGGGGGCGTGGCCAGCCTGCAAACGACCACAGGCCCCTCGCCCAGGCCACCCCACGCCCCAAGGGAACCCCCACCCTGATCCGGGACACCCTTCAGGGCAAACCAGCTGGCCCCCACCTGTGCACCAGGCCTCTATCCTATATAATAAAAGATTAATATGCAGATTGACCATCACACCAACACACAAGATGGCTGCCCCCATGTGGTCAAAGATCCTGCCCCCATGTGGACACAAGATGGATGCCACAAGATGGCCAGCAGGGAAGGGCAGTTGGGAAGGACCAGGCCTGCCAGGGAGGGCAGTTGTGGGCAATCAGGCCAGCAGGGGAGGGCAGTTGGGGGCAAGATCAGGATGGCAGGGGAGGGCAGTTAGGTGTGATCAGGCAGGCAGGCAGAGGCAGTTAGGGGTGATCAGGCAAGCATGCAGGTAAGCATTTAGGAGCCAGCAGTCTCAGATTGTGAGAGGGCTGTTTGACTACTGGCAGTTGGACATCCCCCAAGGGGTCCCCGATTGGAGAGGGTGCAGACTGGGCTGAGGGAACCTTCCCCTCCATACACGAATTTCATGCACCAGGCCACTAGTGCATATATATATATATATATATATATATATATATATATATATATATATGCATTTCTGGAGAAATGATGAAGTAATCATGCCAAAGGATTATTTGAGGGAGAATCTGGAAAAGAACTGGTCTTAATAAGATACATAATAGAAAGAATGCAATTATTGCTCAATACAATTAGCAATGCCCCAGTTGTCAGAATAGACATTGTTTTTACTACTCAGATAATATAAGAATTTTTATCTAAGTCCTAGGAAAAGAAATTCTGCAAAATTAAATATACAAAAATGAGTGTTTTACTCTCTCTCTCTCTCTCTCTCTCTCTCTCTCTTTCTCTTTAGGAATTGGGATTCAGAGAAGAACTACTTTGTAACTGTCCTGGGGCACAACACAAGGCTGGAGAGTGGGTTTCTCTTCTGCACAGAACACTCAGGGCCCTTGACCTTGACATATGGCTGACACATCTGGCCTCTCAGCTGGGACAGCCCAACTCCACAGGCTATTGCAGCAGCCCTCTCTGCATACTCTCTAGAAGCACAACAGCTCTGTGCCTTTACTGGGCTCCTAGGGGATTCTCAGCTATGGGAAACAACACTAACAGTTTTGACTCAACTGCAGTCCAAGCCCTTGATGAGGGACACTAGTAGTAGAGGCAGTAGTGAAGCGCTTCCCTGGAGGGACACTAGTAGTAGAGGCAGTAGTGAAGCGCTTCCCTGGAGGTGCTCAAGCGCACATGCCTCAATAGGGTCCATTCGCAGAGAGCTATATTAGAAGAGGAGAAAAAACCCTGATGCTAAATGTCAGGCCTTGGCCTGGAATCAGTTTTTGACCAAGTTCTTACCTGTCTCCTTAAAATGTAAAAAATGCCAGGAGTGAATTTTGCATAGGTCAAAGTCTGTATATTTCAAGGTTTCCTTCAGTTTGAGTTTTTTTTCCTATTTTTTGTGTTAACTAAAATGTTTTTAATTCATACAATATTAATAATTAAGGCTAGTAGACTATTTTACTTTTTAATTAACTTAAATGAAAAAAATTTTAAAGTTCTTATCCATATCATAATTGCTTTTTTTTAAAAAAACAAACAAACATGATTCTAATATTTTAATCAATACCAGGTTTCAGTATTTTAATAAACACTATGTTTTAATAAATATATACTACATATGCTTTTCATAACACTAAATTTCTACTTAAAATATCTTCAAATATTTTTACATACATATTCTTTATACTTCAGAGAGGAAGGGAGAGGGAGAGAGAGATAGGAACATCAATGATGAGAGAGAATAATTGATCTGCTGCCTCCTGCACAGCCCCAACTGGGGATCTGTAACTGGGGCATATGCCCTTACTGGAATTGAACCTGGGACCCTTCAGTCTGCTGGCCGATGCTCTGTCCACTGAGCTAAACTGGCTAGGGCTACATACATATTCTGTCATTTATTTTTAAAAGATTTATTTCAACACAGTCCACTTAGAATTCTTACTGGAATATTTCAGAGCTCAATATCCAGCAATAAGTTAGTTATAAATGTAATCTGGTAACTTTTTCTTGAAATACAAAAACAAATATTTACAATTCCCCTAATATGAATTATATAAATTAATACAGTTTTACCTCAGCAAAATATCAGTTTATACCTTACTTAGTAAATGCCTATTTTTCAAAGATAAAAATGTGAAAATAGACACCAAGAATATATATAGCTATGAAATACAGTCTTGCAGGATTATTCTTTTTTCTGAAGACTAACACATTCTCAGGTAGAAACAAATTCAAACCTTCAGAAAACACTATTCTGTACTGAAATGTACTAGATATAAATTTTAATATGATTTTAAAGGCATATTCCCCAAAATAGATTGTTTGGAAATGTATCAAGATAATGTTATTATTTTGTTTCTCTATCAATAAGTCAATTTTTCACAATCTACAATTCACTGATATTTTAAAATCTTCTTATTTAAAAATTTTGTTTTCTTGAATATATTTCCACCCTCTTTCATGAATTGTATTTCTCTAAAACTTTTATATTGTCAGAAAATTAAATATGTTTATTATTTTTTCACTGTTACCTACCTGTTTATCATAAGTAAATAGAATTGCATAAATTGGAGAGGAGAGATTTAGATGTGTTACTGATTTTAACTCCTTGTATATCTTCTCTATGAACCCATATATTCATCCATGGCTGTCATCAAAATTTCTGTATTATAACAAAGCAGCATAAAATAATAATAAGAGACATAGTTTTACAGAAACTTAAAAGTTAATTTTTAATCTTCTATTTTGACTTTCCTTCAACTATGACAGAATATGAAAAGAAAAGCAGTCTTTGTAGTAACAAAACTGACCAATGTACCCTTGGGGGAAAATTCATTTTCAAGACTGAAAAAGGCAAATTTTGACACCTTAACTATAGGTGTAAAATTTATAATTAACCTCTAGAAATGAGCTTTAATCTTTGATTAGTGATAGTAAGATACACTGCACAATACTCACTATGGCATAGCTATGTATCCCAACATATTCATGCTTTTAAAAATTTGATAATTAAATAAAAGATGATTTAAATCATATGCAATAGCTAATTTCTAAGAGCAGCAAATGTGGAAGTCAATAACGACAGAGAATAGTTTCCTTTTAGCTTGAATCTATAAACAACTTCTTTTTGCTAATCCAGACATTTAAAAAAATCCCTTTGGGCAAATTTTCAAAAATCTATTGAAAGTTACAAAGTTCTGCATAAATATATATCATTATTATATTTCAGAATATCACGAAAATACTATTTTCATTCTGTCAGATTTATTCCAGTTCAAATTGATGTTTGAAATTAATATCTGTACAAAAAAATAAAAACCCAATCAATTTGAAAAATCCATAAATTATAGAATGATTTTGTATATATATGTACATATATATAAAACAAATATATGATAATATATAATCATTTTATAATATAACTAGAGGCCCAGTGCACAAATTTGTGCATGGGTGGGGTCCAGGTAGCTTGCCCTGATGGGGGTTGATGGGGGCCAGACCAGTGGGAGGGGTCAATAGGGGGGGCCGGCCGGGGGAGGGGCTGCAGGCAGTTGGAGGGGACCAATGGGGGCCCCAATCAGGCTGGTTGGCCACTGCAGTGTGTGCCATAGTGACCATTTGTTTCAGTCATTCCAGTCGTTCCATTGTTCTGTTCTCTTGGCTTTTATATATAGAGATAATACAAAAATATTACATCTTATAATATAATAATATATAATATATATAATAAATGTAATATATATAAATATATACATCTAAAAAGTATCAAGCAAAAAATTCAGCAATGTATTGAAAAGATAACATATCATGATCAAATGGAAATTAAGGAGGGTTCACATTTCATTTTCTGAATTTAGCCTATTTATATCTCTAGCTCATTTTTCTACAGTGTTTGGTTCCTCTTCTTAGTAAGTTAATGTGTATTCTTTGAATATTAGTGTTTAGATCAGGGGTGGGCAAACTTTTTGACTTGAGGGCCACAATGGGTTCTTAAACTGGACCGGAGGGCCGGAACAAAAGCATGGATGGAGTGTTTGTGTGAACTAATACAAATTTAAAGTAAAGGAGCGGAGGGGAGAGCAAGAGAACCCTCCGCTCATTTGGCTCCGCGGGCTGGATAGAACAGCCGAATGGGCCGGATCCAGCCTGTGGGCCGTAGTTTGCCCACGGCTGGTTTAGATACATTAAATTAGATAAATATTTATTTGTTATATATGAGCGGGTCATTCACAATAGAAAATTAGTTCACCTAATAAACCCTCTCTAGTAATAAAAACATGAAAATAATTTAACAGCGAGAAACCACTTTTTACTCACTAGGTTAGGAAAAATTAAAAAGAGGGATGGTATCATTTGCTCATAAGGATGCATGGAAGCTGTTCTATCATGCACTGCTGTTAAAACTGTGAATTGCTACATCTTTCCCAAGAATTTAGATAATTCTTATTAAAATGTAAAATACATGTCCAACCCAATAGAAAATTGAAAAAAAAAATTAAACAATACTTTATAAAGGTGAAGCCTGAATATCAAATACATTTCTGAATTAGTACTGGGAATATAAATAGGAGAAATTATGTTAGAGAGAAATTTGACAATATCTAAAAGAGTTGAATATGCACATGCACTTTCACTTTTATGTATATACTGGATAAATTTGAACAAAATCACAAAGTGCTATGTGATGGTTAATTTTATGTGTCAACTTGACTGGGCCACAGGGTGACCAGATATTTGATCAAACATTATTCTGGGTATGTCTGTGAAGATGTTTTTTGGATGAAATTAACAATTAGAAGGTTGAATAAAACAGATTGCCCTCCCTTATGAAGGTGGGTCTCACCCAATCAGTTGAAGGCCTGCATAAAATAGAAAGGCTGACTGACTGCATGAGCTGGGACATCGGTCTTTTCTTGCCTTCAGATTCAAATTGAAACACTGGTTCTTCTTGTGGTCCGAGCCTGCTGGCTTGCAGACTTTCAAATGCATCATCAACTCTCCTGGTTTTCAGGGCTTGGGATCAGATTGGAACCACACCCTTGGTCTCCTGGGTCTCTAGCTTGCTGACTGCAGATCTTGGCACTTCTCAGGCTCTAAAACTACATTAACCAATTCCTTATAATTAATCTGACTCTCCCTCTCATATATATTTCCCTAGCTAATATAGTGAGCACACAGGAAACATTGTGGAAGTACTGTTTGTAATAGCCAGAAATTGGAAATAGCTTAAACATCTATGAACAGGAGACTGAATAAATAAATTGTAGAATAAACAATAGAATATTACATAACTCTGAAAATGAAACAACTAGAGATTAATGTTAAAAACATAACATTGAGTGAAATGAGAAAGTTGAAGAAGGCTACTGAATACAGCATTTATGTACATTTTTATGTCTTTAAAAAATATATAAAATTTACATATTTTTATGGGTACATGCATATTGTGTAAAAGTAGAAAAACATTCATGGACATTAAAATACTACATTCAGGATAAAGTTAGCTCTTAAGAGGAAATGGGGAAAGTGAAAACCATGGAATCAGAGAATATCATCTGTATTTGAAAAATATACTTATCTTCAACTGTGTGGTCAATCCATGAGTGTTTATCTCTGATTACACCATTTTTTTTAAAAGATATAAAATATTTATTATAATAAAAGAGATGAAATTTATATTTCTGGCAACATGCTAAACTAGTTGTTAAGAGCAACACCTTTAGATAATAGCACACAAAATCACTGAAGAAATAATGTCCTATGTTACATATTAAATTTACAGCAGAGCTGGTACAGAGAAGAGACCCCTCTTAGAGATTAGAAATAGAAGGAAGGCAAGAATCCAGAGGGGCAAGGGAACCGGACAGCCAGTTTGCCCAGGTGCTGTCTTTGTAGACGACCCAGAAGAGGCAGGCCTGGGGCCTGAGCAGCGAGGGAGGACAGATTGCCGTCTCTGCATGAAATGAAAATTCTGGAAAGGTTACACTCAGGGGAAAAGTACCTAAGAAAGAGTGAGGGTACGCATCACTGTCTCTCCCAGGGTTGGCCTAGCAAAGCAGAAAAAAGGGGTGGGAATCCTGGAGGTTCCTAACCACAAATCTTGACTGGGGAGGTTTGTGGTCTGACTTCATAATAAGTCTGTGTCCCAATGACCATAATCCAATTTTTAATAATGTTGCTTCCAGGTTGTTTGTACCACCATGTTATTGCTAGAAGTAAAAGAAAATCCTCGAAAAATCCTCACAAATGAAGCCTCAACTACTAGGAGCTCAGTCTTAAAAAATCAACAAACAGATGAAGAAATAAAATGACCAAGAACAATGTTATTCTGCTCTTTCCCAACAAGGGGCAGGTAAGGGCTACCCAGGCCTTTCAGCTGCTATTCAGAGGGGCCACGAACCTTGCCCACACTCTCAAGTAATCCCTGGCTTCCCAGCCCACAGAAACAGGAGTCAAAAGGTCCTGGGCCACATTAATAGCAGCACCTGCATGGACGCCTCTGCCTTAGGTGAACTAATGGTGCTACTATCTAAAGCCAACCCTCTCCTATTGCAGTAAAATACAAAATCCCTTCCTTCTTGCCTGTACAAACACACCACTCCAGAGACTGTCCTCCTCTCTCTGCTACTCTTACAACTTCCTTTCCTCTCTTCCCCTATTTAGCATAACAAGCATGCTCTCATTTATTCATCTTAAACATAAAACAAAAATTAACATATCTTGACCCCATTTTCTTTGTCTCACACTGCCCCATTTCTCTTGGCCCTTTATAGCAAAAACTCTTCTAACTAGCTGTCTATTCTAGTCTCTCTCTTTCTTCCTCTCTCTCTGTCTCTCTGTCTCTCTCTCTCTCTCTCTCTCTCTCTCTCTCTCTCTCTCTCTCTCTCTCTCTCACACACACACACACACACACACACCCTTCCAATGATCTCTTATACCTGTTTTGATAAGGTTGTCCCCAAGTAATCCATGCAAATGGACTTGTTAAGGTCCTCAATGACCTTTGCATTGTAAAACGCAATGAAAAGTGTATTTCTTTCTTAATACTGTCATTTGTCATTTTGTCACCCCCTCCTTTTAGATAAGCTCCCTCACTTGGCCTACTAGAAATATCAACAGAACAGGCCAAAACGTAATTCTTAATCATTCACTTCCCTTTCCACTATCCATGTTCCACCCAGTCTTCTCTCCACCTTGGTTTGTGGAAACCCAGTGGCTCAAACCAAAACCTTGAAATTATTTTTTACTAGTGACCCGGTGCATGGATTCGTGCACATTGAAAGGAAATTAATTAGAAGGTGGCCGGCAGGGCAGGACTGGGTGAGATGGGCTGGACACACCCTGGAGCCAACCTCCCACGGTCCCTCCCCGGTGTCTGCGGGGTGAGCGGGGTCCCTCCAGCAGGTGGGGTCCCTTGGCCTGGCCTGTGGGGATTGGGCTGAAACTAGCTCTCTGACATCCCCCGAGGGGTCCCAGAGTGTGAGAGGGCACTCTGCAAAGTTGCTGGCATATAGGGTGTGGAATGCAAACGCAGGTGTGCAGTAAACCAGATTCAGGGCTGACAGTGCCGCAGCAACAATATAACCCACGGACCGAAGGTGGAATCACATGGCTCTACAAGGAATCGAGCTCCCTCCTCTCTGGTTTTGTGGTGCATCACCCGAGAACAGCCACTGCCAAGTCACTGCAGCTCAGCAGCTCCTGTGTTGAGTGTCTGGTCCTGGTGGTCATTGCACATCATAGTGACTGGTCGGACGGTTGGCCACTTAACCATATTAGCCTTTTTTATATATAGAAGATTCTCCTTTCTCTGTCAAAGCCCACATCCATCAGCCTCCAAAATATCAGCATTTGCCCTGCTGGTGTAGCCCAGTAGTTGAGCATCAACCTATGAATCAAGAGGTTACAGTTTGAATCCCAGTCAGGGCACATGCCCTGGTTGTGGGCTCAACCCCCAGTGTGGAGGCAGCCAATCAATGATTCTCTTTCATCAATGATGTTTCCATCTCTCTCTCCCTTTCCCTTCCTCTCTGAAATCAATTAAAAAAAATACCGAACACACACACACACACACACACGCCAAAATACCAGAATTTAACATGTCTTAAAAATATTGTACATACAAAAGCATAACAGTGTAGAACAGAATTCCTAGATAATAATGTCAGATGAGTTGGGATAGGATTAATTGAAGTTCAAGTATTCGGAAGTTCTGGTATTATTTGGGAAAGGAGAAAAATTATTACCTCAGATTTTTGTTGAGGTAAATATGCCTGTAGAAATTTTGAGAATGGCTACATAAAATATAAGCAGAACACATAATTCCAATGGTTCCAATCTGGCAGAGAGAAAAGAACTAAAATAGAGATAAAAATAAATAAGCTCAATCCAAAAGAGTCAATGGAGGAGAGAACAAAAAAGTATAGATAATGGGGGAAATTATTAACCATATGTATGCCATAAGCATCTATAGACACAAGGGGCGGACCTTTATTAATTACATTCAAAGTATCGTGGCAGTTAACTGGTTAAAAATAAAATTACCAAATTATAACATAGAAGTGTATCCCAATGTGTCAATAGCCACTATAGACATAAGTGTCTAAAAGCTCTAGTTGAAAGAAAAAAATACATGGTTTAATTGGAAAAATATAAATAAAAGCCAGCCATATTTTGAATCAAAGAGACACACCCAGAATAAATGTTTTAACTTCACATTGTGAAATCCTGAGTGGCCCATTTAAAATGAACAGAAGAGAAAACACCACTGAAACTTCCCAGCACTTGTGGTCATTGTAGCAACCTCCGAAAGAGTCACTGGAAGCCCTCCCTGGTCTGGGCTGCAGAACTGCCATGAGCAGTGGTGTGCCCAGCACTGAGTACATGATACCAGGCAACTGCAGAGGCAAGATCTATCTTGTTTCAATAAAAGCATGTTTGAAGAACATTGCATTTTGAATAATAACAGTATTTCTGCCTTTTTCTCCAAATAAGAAATATGAAATTAGATAGTGTATGACAGTAAAGAACAAGGAGCAATGATTGGACAATAAAATATCTAAGTCCCTCTTCTCTACTGATTATTCTAAATCTTCCTCCATAAATAACCATAGTGCTCATGGACCCAGGGATTTTGTAATATATTTTTTCCCATTCAAATTGTTTATAGAAGCAGGGTCCCAGATGCTCCATATTCTAGAATTTTTCAAAATTCTGTTGAATCACTACTAGTATTTATTCAGCCACATTATTATGCTGGAGTGGGAAAATTATTATTTTCATACTTAAATGTAGGAACTAAAGCAGAATATTTAGTGACTTATCCAAAATGATGGTAGCCAATCTAGCAATGAAACACATTTTGTTAATATTCTAATATTTATTCTACTAGTGACCCGGTGCATGAAATTCGTGCACATTAAAAGGGGATTAATTAGAGGAAATAATTCAATATTGCTATTTGCCCTTTCTCTATAATAGAAGTGTCAGAGATTAAAGAAAATTAGTAAAATGTATATGAAAACCTTCCTCCTGTCAGAGTCTGGGGCTCACCACGAGACCCAGAGTCAAGTCCCCACCCACCCACATGCACCTCAAAATTACGTGAGACCCAGACCCGGCCGGCCCCCTCCCCCGCATTGGGCTAGATCCAGACCCGGCCAGTCCCACCCTTGTCAAGCCCTGCCAGGCAGGGGGCATAGCCTCAGGTCCCCTGGCCTGGTGCTGGGGTGGGAGGTGCGGCCTGAGGTACCCTGTCAAGCTCCACCTGGTGAAGGGAGCAGCCTGAGGTCCCCCTGCCTGGCACTGGGGCGGGGGGAGCAGCCTGAGGTCCCCTAGCCCAGCACCAGGGTGGGAAGAGCACCTTGAGGTCCCCCGTCAAGCCCCATGGGGGCAGGGAAGGGCATAGCCTCAGGTCCCCTGGCCTGGCACTGGGGTGGGGGGTGCGGCCTGAGGTTCCCCAGTTTGACGCCAGGGTGGGGGGCACGGCCTGAGGTCCCCTGTCAAGCCCTGCTGAGTGGGGGGCGTGGCTTGAGGTCCCCTGTCAAGCCCCACAGGGGTTGGGGAGGGCATAGCCTCAGGTCCCTGCTGATTGCTCGTTAAGGCTCCTTAATGGAACTTGGCCTCAGCTGTGGGTGCAGCCATCTTTGTGATGGAGTGATGGTCAATTAGCATATTCCTCTTTATTAGATAGGATTTTCATATTATAAAATGGCATTAAAATAATTTCAGACACAAGTAATAGAAAGGAGTATAGTATCCTATCTAATAAAGAGGGAATATGCAAATTGACCATCATTCCGTCACAAATATGGCTGTGTGCATAATCACAAGATGGCAACACCCAGTCCTCTTAGCCCTGCCGTAGTCCCCCAATCCTGGGAGTGGGGGGGAGGGGGGGGCGGCCACTGAGAGCAGGCAGCATGAGCGGCCTGGTGGAATGCTTGCTTCATCGCCACGGCGATGAGGCAAGCATTCTACCCCGGCCTTGGAGGGCCTCTGGGCAGTGGACACAGAGTGGCCGGGGGGTGGGGGGGCGCTTGTGTCATCGCCCCAGTGACGAGGCAAGCATTCTGCACCCAGCTGCGGAGGGCCTCTGGCTGGGGAGGGCAGTTGGGGGCCATGAGGCCAGCAGGAGAGGGCATTTGGGGCAATCAGGCCAGCCGGGGGGGGGGGGGGGAGGGCAATTGGAGGCAAGCAGGTTGGTGGGAGGGAAGTTGGGGGCTAGCAGGCTGGCAGGCAGAGTGGTTAGGGGCGATCAGGCAGGAAGGCAGGTGAGCATTTAGGAGCCAGGGGTCCCAGATTGTGAGAGGGATGTCTGACTGCCGGTTTAGGCCCAATCCCACAGGGACATCCCCTGACAGTCGGACATCCCCTGAGGGGTCCCAGATTGGAGAGGGTGCAGGCCGCGTTGAGGGACACTTCCCCCCATGCATGAATTTCATGTACCAGGCCACTAGTATTTTAATAAAGTGATATAAACTTCTAATGCTGTTTTTGTAAGATTGATTGCCTAGTGATTTCAGTACATAAATGGGGTATATATCCTGAGTGGAAGGGCCATTGGAAAGCAGGAGCTTGTGGTATGGACAGAACCAGGGGACAAGTATTTGGAGTGGAGCTTTCCACTCTTTCTCCTGTATAAAATAAAAAGGCATCTTTACAATCCTAAGACCACCACTTCAGGTTTTCAAGAAAATTTCTGGAAAATATTAATGTTTGATGTCTTTCTTTTTTTAACAAAATATATTTTTATTGATTTTTAGAGAGGAAGGGAGAGAGAGAGAAACATCAATGATGAGAGAGAATTGTTGATTGACTGCCTCCTGGACACCCCTCACTGGGGATAGAGCCCACAATCCCGGCATGTGCCCTGACTGGGAATCAAACCATGGCCTCCTAGTTCATAAGCTGATGCTCAACCAGTGAGCCATGCCAGCTGGGCTGATGTCTTTATGTGAAGCTCATACACCCTTTAAGATAATTCCTTAGAATCAACTTACATACACAAAAACTCAGATAAAATGGATATCAATGTGGTACAATAAAAAACCATGGGTTTTGAAGCCACATAGATCTAGGTTTGAATCTTGGCTTCTGTCACTTAGGAGCTGTGTGACTTTGAATAAGTTGTTTAACTTTTCTGAGCTCCAGGTACTGAGCTGTAAGTGTGAAATAATGAAGTCACACAAAACAGAAAAAATAGGCAAAGCATGCAGCATAAACAGGTGTTTGATTCAAGATAGTTATTACTACTATTTCCCTATAGTGGTGCTTTTCTGATGCAGGTCATTATAATTAACTAGTGACCCCGTGCACAAAATTTGTGCACATTAAAAGGAGATTAATTAGAGGAAATAATTTAATATTGCTATTTGCCCTTTCTCTATAATAGAAGTGTCAGAGATTAAAGAAAATTAGTAAAATGTATATGAAAACTTTCCTCCTATCAGAGTCTGGGGCACACCACGGGACCCAGAGTCAAGTCCCCACCCACCCACATGCACCTCAAAATTATGTGAGACCCAGACCCGGCCTACCCTCCCCACCCCCATTGAGCTAGATCCAGACCCAGCCAGTACCCCCCTTGTCAAGCCCTGCCAGGCAGGGGGCATAGCCTCAGGTCCCCTGGACTGGCCCCAGGACAGGGGGCATGGCCTGAGGTCCCCCAGCCCAGACCGCGGCGGGGGAGTGCCTTGAGGTCCTCCATCAAGCCCCACCAGGTGGAGAACACGGCCTGAGATCCCCTGTCAAACCCCGCTGGGTAGGGGGCATGGCCTCAGGTCCCCCGTCAAGCCCCCCCATCAGGTCCCCTGGCCCAGCACCAGGAGGGGGGCGCAGCCTCCGGTCCCCCATCAAGCCCCACTGAGCAGGGGTGCGGACTGAGTTCCCCCAACCCAGCACTGGGGGTGCACCTTGAGGTCCCCTGTCAAGCCCTGCTGGGTGGGGGGCACAGCCTGAGGTCCCCTGTCAAGCCCAGCCAGGCAGGGTGGCGCAGCTTCAGATCCCCTGGGCCGGTGCTGGGGTGGGGGGTGCAGCCTGAAGTGCCCTGTCAAGCCCCACCTGATGGGGGGCACGGCCTGAGGTCCCCTGGCCTGGTGCTGGGGTTGGGGGAGCAGCCTGAGGTCCCCTAGCCAAGCACCAAGACAGGAAGCACACCTTGAGTTCCCCTGTCAAGCCCCACGGGGGCAGGGGAGGGCATAGCCTCAGGTCCCTGCTCACTACTTGTTAAGGCTCCTTATGGGACTGGCCTCAGCTGTGGGTGCAACCATCTTTGTGATGGAGTGATGGTCAATTAGCATATTCCCTCTTTATTAGATAGGCTAGTGACTACTTTTTGTCATTAAATTGAGATAGAATAGAACAATGGATGTTTGGAAGAGAATTTGGTAACTATTTCATCACTGTTAGGTGTTTCATCCCATATAATAAAAGAGTAATATTCAAATTAACCATCACTCCACTACACCCACAAGCCACGCCCACAAGCCACGCCCACAAGCCACGCCCACAAGCCAATCAGGAGAAAATATGCAAATAAACCCAACCAAGATGGCTACGGCCACAGAGAGCAGGAAGGAGGCTTGGGTTTCCCTGGCAATGGAGGAAGCCAAGCTTTCCGCCTGCCCTTGCTGACCTAGGCCTCCACTCAAGGCTACAAAGTTTCAATGATAGAAGATACATAAACCCAAACAGAAATGGCGGCAGCCACGGAGCTGGAAAGAGCAGGAGGCTAGGGATGCCCCCGGTGATGGAGGAAGCCAAGCTTTCCACACACCCTGGCCAGCCCAGGCCTCCGCTTAAGGCTACAAAGTTTCAATTATAGAAGATACATAAATCCCAATAGAAATGGCTGCCACCACGGAGCAAGTAGAAGGCTTGGCTCTGCTCCAGGCTACAAAGTTTCAATTGTAGAAGATAAATAAATCCCAGATACCAGGGCCTCTGCTTGGGTCGCCAGGGGGCGTGGTGGCCTGCTAACCACCACAGGCCCCTCGCCCAGGCCGCCCCATGCCCCAAGGGAACCCCACCCTGATCTGGGACACCCTTCAGGGCAAACCAGCTGGCCCCCACCCGTGCACCAGGCCTCTATCCTATCTAATAAAAGAGTAATATGCAGATTGACCATCACTCCAACACACAAAATGGATGCCCCCATGTGGTCAAAGATCCTGCCCCCATGTGGACACAAGATGGCCACCACAAGATGGCCAGCAAGGGAGGGGAGTTGGGAGGGACCAGGCCTGCAAGGGAGGGCAGTTGTTGGTGATCAGGCCAGTAGGGGAAGGCAGTTGGGAGGGACCAGGCCTGCAAGGGAGGGCAGTTGGGGGTGATCAAGCCTGCAGGGGAGGGAAGTTGGGGGCGACCAGGCCTGCAGGGAAAGGCAGTTGGGAGGGACCCAGGCCTGCAGGGGAGAGCAGTTGGGGGGGACCAGGCCTGTAGGGGAAGGCATTTAGGGGCAAACATCCTGGCAGGGGAGCAGTTAGGCACCAATCAGGCTGACAGGGGAGTGGTTAGGGGGTGATCAGGCTGGCAGGCAGAAGCGGTTAGGGGCAATCAGGAAGGCAGGCAGGCGAGCAGTTGGGAGCCAGCAGTCCTGGGTTGTGAGAGGGATGTCCGACTGCCCATTTAGGCCCAATCACACCAGGATCGGGCTTAAACGGGCAGTCGGACATCCCTCGAGGTGTCCCAGATTGGAGAGGGTGCAGGCTGGGCTGAGGGACACACCCCTCCCCCATGCACGAATTTTGTGGACCAGGCCTCTAGTCCTATATAATAAAGATGTAATATGCAAATGGTTGTTACGCTGTGAAGCATAACGATCAACCATGTAATGACTGGATCACGGATCAGCAGGAGGGTGGGGCAGCAAGCTACAAGCGGGTGGTGGAGAGCGACAGTAAGAGGCAGAGCAGCAAGCTATGAGGGAGGGGTAGGGGGAGGGGGAGTGAGGGGAGCTACAGGAGGGCGAGGCAGCAGGTGGAGAGCTACTAGAGGGCGGCAGCAAGCTACTGGTGAGCTACTGGCACACGGATTCATGCGCAGGGCTACTAGTTGTATAGTAACGGCCTGAAAAACTTCACATGCTTGCAAAGAGGCTAAATTAACTGAGTGGACTGGGGAATGCAAATGAGAAAGAGAAATAGGTTATATGTTATCTAAGGTTGAAAAGACATTCAACCATTTGTACATAATGTTAAAAAATTATACTTGGATGCTCACAGTCAAATTTTAGTGATAAAAAGGTAGTCAAAACAGATGTTAGATTAAATTGGCTGATACATTTAAAGAAACTGATTGATTCATCCAAATCACTTGAATAAGTAGGCAGCCACAAGTACATATGTGGGAAATCTTCCAATATCCTTTCCCCCCCATTAACATTAATTCTTCTCTGCATTTGAAACTTCTTTTATTTCTTTTAATCAGAAGCAACCATCCGGCTTTAAATTGTATGGTAACCACAGGATGCCTTCTTACATCATGGGGAGAAAAACTCATAATTAAGTCTACCCTAAATATATCTATTATCACAATTTTGACTAATGAGAGAAAGTTTGTAAAATATTATTAACACTATCTGTAGAATAAGTAAATTGCACCCTGATATTATTGCACATATTATAACTCCCATGGCTTTATTATTTTTAACATAATGGCCCAATATGTTTTTTGAAATATAAATGCCTTATTTGTTAATATTTCTAATGATTTATCTGGAAAACATCCTGAAATCTGCACTGTACTTGTAATGTTTTCTTCAGCTGCACGTTGTCATTTAGGAATGTAAAAACTAGAGAAACACTAGTGATTTTGAATATTGTTGTTCATTTTAGTATGTTTTAAATATTTTTATTTATGAGCCCACCTGCCTGGTTATGACAACTTGTGGCTATGACTGAGTTACTGAAATCAGACCTGACTTCCCACTGTGGACAATTAAAAAAATCGGACAAAATACACTAAACAACAACTTTCAGACTGTGACCTCAAAGAGAAGAGAATCACAAAAGCTGGGCCCGAAGCTTTGTGAGTTTAGTACCTTCAAAGGCTATGGCACTTTAAAGAATATGGCACCAGGAGGGCAAACTCAAGCAGAGCCAGGATGAAGAGACATATTAAAGTTCAAGGAGCTGGAGGTGGCTGGACATTGTGGAGATGAGTACTGAAAAAATGGAGAAACCCAGAAAACAGGCTCCATACATCTGCACTGGGGTCTTGTTGAATCTTTAACTGACTACTGAGCTGCCCGTGCATACGGGGAGACTATAAGATGCCAAGAAAGAAACCACTACTAAGTAAAGGGCTCAAAAACTAAAACTATGGAACTTACAGGTAAAGAAATAGGAGAAAATCTTCGCTACTTTGGAGATAGCTAGATAGCTTAGAAGAACATAAGAAACACTAACCATAAAAAAGTAATTATTAGATTTGTTAAAATTAACATTTTCTCTTGAAAAAGACACCATCCTATATAATAAAAGCCTAATATGCAAATCGACCGAACAGCAGAACGGTAGAACAATCGGTTGCTATGATGCACACTGACCACCAGGTGGCAGATGCTCAATTCAGGAGCTGCTCCCAGCCTGCAGGCCCCAGGTCCCCCCAGGTGGGTGCCAGCAGGGCCCTCCCCCGCCGCCGATTGCCCCACTGGTTGCCCCACAGATCAGCCCTGATTGCTGCCCAGGCCTAGGGACCCTACCCATGCATGAATTTTATGTATCAGGCCTCTAGTTATGAAAATAAAAAGGCAAGTCATAGACATGGAGGAATTATTCACAATACATATGTCTGAAACAGACTTTTATCGAGAATATCTATGAAGAAGTCTTACAATTCAATGGTAAGAATATAGACAACCCAATGTTCAAAATGTGCAAAAGATTTGAACAGACACAGCACAAAAAGAAGATCTATACCATCATGTGATGATTAATATCATTAGTCATTAGGGAAATGTGGATTAAGCCTCAGTGATTTTCTACAAAACACACTAGAAAGGCTAAAATTAAAAAGACTGACAACAACAAGTATTGGCAAGTACGAGGAGCCACTACAACTCTCATGCATTAATGGTGGGAGTATAAAATGTTGCATCCACTTTGGAAAATGTATTGGCAGTTTCTTGGAAAGGTAAACATTCCCTTACCATAGATCCAGCAATGTTACCTCTTGGTATTTAAAATAAATCAATAAATCATAACATTTGTTCACACAAGGATTTGTACACAGATGTCCATTGTAATCCTATATAATAAAGAGCTAATATGCTAATTAGACCACAGGGCAGAACAACCTTCCAGAACGATCAGTGGGCAGGGCTGCGAGGCAGCCGGGACTTCGAGGGCTGAACCCCTTGCACGATTTTTGTGCTTCGGGCCTCTAGTTTTACTAATAATAGCCAAAATTCAGTAGAACACAAATGTCCATCAACAATGGAATATTTCTCAGTAATACAAGGGAGTACCGGTAAACTATTGAGCTATGCAACAATATGGATAAGTCTTAAAAGCATTGTGCTGAACAGAAAAAATAAAATACAAAAAGAGCATATATTGTATAGTTTCATTTATATGAAACTAGAGGCCCAGTGCACGGAATTCGTGCATGGTGTGGGGGATCCCCTCAGCTCTCCAATCTGGGACCCCTCAGTGGATGTCCGACTGCTGGGGATTGGGCCTAAACCGGCAGTTAGTCATCCCTCTCACAATCCTGGACTGCTGGCTCCTAATCACTCACCTGCCTTCCTGGTCACCCCTAACTGCCCCGCCCCCCCCCCCCCCCCCCCGCCGCCGCAAGCCTGGTTGCCCCTAACTGCCCCCTGCTGCTGGCCAGGTCGCCCCCAACTGCCCCCTCCCTGCCAATCTGGTCACTCCTAACTGCTCACCCTGCTGGCCTGGTCACCCCTTATTGCCCCCCCTGCCAGCCTGGTCACCCCCAACTGCTCCCCTCTGCTGGCCTGATTGCCCCTAACTTGCCCCCCCTGCCAGCCTGGTCGCCTGGCATAGTCACCCCTTACTGCTTCCCCTGCCAGCCTAATTGCCCCCAACTGCCCCCCCCCCTGCTGCCTGGTCGCCCCCAACTGCACTCCCCCACCAGCCTGGTCACCTCCTACTGCCCCCCCTGCCGGCCTGGTTGCCCTTCACAGCCCCCCCGCCGGCCTGCCCCACGCAGCCTGCTGTTCACTCATTTGGTCATCCCTCACTAACCTCCCTGCCAGCCTGGTCACCCCACTCAGCCTGCTTGTTCAGTTGTTTGGTCGTCCCTCACTAACCTCTCTGCTGGCCTGGTCATAGGCAGCCATCTTGTGAGGTTGTGATGGTCAATGTGCATATCACCTCTTTATTATATAGGATTCTAGCACAGGAGAATGAATCTACAGTGACAGAAAGTAGAACAGTGGTTGGTTGGGGTAGGAGGAAATATGGTGGATTGCAAGTGGGCCTAAGATAAATTTTAAGGGTATAATTTATATCCCAGTTATGGTGGTAGAAACAGAAGTGTATAATGTGTAAGAAATCTTTTACCTCTGTTCTTAAATTATACTTCCTTAACATTGATTTAAAACTAAAAAGGAACCATAATTAAAACTACATTTACAAAATATGATATTCTATAAGAATGTAATTTTTAAACATATCTAAATTCGTCAGTGTATCAATTTTGTCACATTCATATATATACACTATTTAAAGAGATTGAGTTTTTCCACACTTTAATATGTAGGATGGATTTACTTTTTTGCTTGTTCTAAAACTTTTTATTCTGAACAAATGCCCCTTCTCTGTAGGGAACAATGTAATTATCAACTATACAGACTAATCAGTATGAATTAAACATTTTCTTTTGAATAATACAATTTAAACCATCTTGAATATTATACAGATTATTGGTAAAAGTAATTAAGGACTAGAAAAAAAGGTAATTATCTTTCTGATGGATGAATTGATAAGGATAAAGTAAGAACTGATCTGAACTCTCATCTAAAACTAAAACTAATTTAAGCAAAATCCTAAAACTTTACTTGTATACTTAATTGATTTTTACACATCAGTACACTTCCAACTACCTTATTTTTACTGAGGACTGTAAGCAGAAAATTCCTCAAGGAAAGATATTATGGTACTTGCAAAAAGGCAGGAATCTTTTTGAAATATCTTCCAAAATGTATATGACATGGTTTCTTTTCTAAGACCAATATATTCTTAAAGAAAGTTATTTTCAAATGAAATGAGTAATGCTGTTTACATGAACTGAGGAGAAAGCAAATCTTTCTAGGATACTAGTTAAATAATTTTGAAGGATCAATTCCCTAATGGGATTTATTAAAACTGGTGCAGGCATTCTGATTTGCACTGTACCATGTTAATGAAAACTTACTTTTAATGGAACTTGCTTTGCACAGTTCCATGGTAACTAGAGTGCAAGGCAGGGGTACAATTCAGATATACACAAGTTTCAGTTCATGCAGTACTGCATCTTTGACATTTCCCTGTTAACATATATTCAACTAATTTAATACAGATTTCAGTCATTGAAAATAGCTATGTTAGTTTTGACATTAATTTTTTGTTTTACTTTTTCATGTAAAATTAATACATGTATCTATTTTAAACATCATAAAATGTAAGTCTTCCCACATTTCAGTATAACATAGTGCTACCATAGATTGATCATATTTATCTTTATTATCTAAAATATTGATAATATTGAAATGATGTTGTTCCTTAAATTTTGTTCCTTAATTATCTCTTGTTGTACTTGGGAATGTGATTTATTTTTTAATTGGAATGATATCCAGAATCTTGCTAATTATAATAAATATCAGTTCTTGAGACATTTCAGTTGATCATTTTCCTTATGTTGGGCTGCGTTTTCCTCCCTCTTTGCATGCCTGGTATTCTTCAATTGAATGACAAACATTGTGAATTTTAGATTGTTGGGAACTGCTTATTTTATGTCAGTCCTCTTTGTACCTATGTCCAAATCACTACTAAGTTTCTCTGATTCTTCTATTATCCTGATCTTTGATTCTGTTTCCAAAATAGCCACTTCATTTTCTCACAGCCATTTGATTCGGTTTCTGCAGATTTTGTATGTTTTCTGCCTCAGTCTCTTTGTTTTTACTAACCACTTTGTATATAGCTGTGAGAACACATGCATGTGTATCATATATGAGGTGCTTATATACAGGATGACTATAAGTAGTCAACCATGCTCATACTGAGCAACTATATACCTGGCACATATTTTATGCTGGGTACTACAAATTAAGTACTTCCAATATTAACAAAATCTCTTTCAATTGGATGATTAGATAATTCTATTCTCATTTTATAGGTGAGAATACTGATTCTCAAAATCTTCTTGTGTGTCTCAGGCCTCATATGTGGAAAGAGTGGATCTAATTCACATCTATTACCAGGAGGTCATTGATTTCCCGTCAGGGCACATGCCAAGGTTGTAAGCTCGATCCCCAGTGGGAGACATGCAGGAAGCAGCCAATCAATGAAATCAATGATTTTCTCTCATCATTGATGTTCCTATCTCTCTCTCCCTCTCCCTTCCTCTCTTAAATCAATATATATATACATATTTCACATGTGTTTAGCTCCAAAGCTTCCACTCTTTCTAAGGCCATAGCTCTCTTGTAAATAATGTGTTTTGGGTTATGAATGCTTATTTTTAAAGTCTTTTCTACTGGACCGTAAGTTTTTTGAGGTCTTTTACTTCTTTTATATCGTCCAAGCACAAATTGCCTCAGAAGATGATAAATATTGATCGAATAGTTGCATTTTTGTGACAAAATTCCTCAAAATAAGAATAGGAAGTATCAAAGATGTGTTCAACATGGATGGGCTATAAGGTTATTTGGTTCCAAAATTATACTCACTGGACAATGGTCCCTTGATGAGAGAAAATAGCTCTAGAAAGTGAACTAGTAACAATGAGATTATTTTCTCCTTGAAAAATGACCTCAGTTCAATCAGACCTGGGTATTATATTTTACTGATATCCTCTGAAAAGTCTGGAAATAGTTGGCCATCTCTAAAGTTTTTTTTCAAAATGAATTCAGTGAGCTTTAAGTCTCACTGTAGTCAAGGCTGCAGTCACAAAGTGGAAGCATCCGTTAAATTATTGGACAGTGCAGACTAAAAGAACCTTCCCCTAACCCCAGAAGAAAAAGAATGAAAGAACTTTGAGTAAAGGAAAAGATTTGTGTCCTAGCTTATTGTATCTGTTCAGTATATTTCCCATATATTCACGACATAATTGTTGAAATCTTTCCTTTACTTTGGTTAAGGAGATACAGTATCTTCCTTGTAAAGTATGAGCTTTTTCACCTTTGGTTATGACCGAATATAAGAGAGTAGATAAAATTACAAGTGAAATAGACATAAATCTAGAGAAGGAATAGCTATTCTAAGTAAAACTATGTTTTTCCCCATGCGCATAGAAATTTATAGATAACTGTTATAAAGCTACAAGTGAGTGTGGGGACTCTTCTTTGTGTGTTACCAGAATGTAGTCCTGGTATATATACACCTGAAATATATACACCAGGACTTTTAAGTATAAACCAACTTACTCAAATTGCTTACTGAGAAGTAAACCTTATTAACTATTGTTTTTCTGGACATTCATCCTATAAATAAAATCAGATTTGATTTCATATGAAAGCTTTAGCTACATGACTAGTTGCATTTAATTGTGTGTAATATATTCAAGAAAGCAAATTTTAAATGGAACTAACTATCTCTTAATGTTAGCTCTGGTTTTTATTGACTCATTTCCCTGTATGTATCTTAAATATTTTATCATTTTGTTTCCCTGTTACCATTTATGAATATTTTCAAAGAATAATTGTCTTGCCCCACAATCTTCTAAATTAGATCATCATATTAATGTCCCTATCAATATTGTAAGCAAACACTATTATCCCTGTTAATATAAATCGACCAGCATTTCATTTATGGTATAAAATTCTATTAGTGTCCATTAAATTCCCTGAAAAAGAAGACCTTAATCTATGAGACATCTTTCTTGTGTATGCAGCTATAAAATGCCTTCAAATTCTCTTGGCACTTTAGAGTTGTGTTTCAAACCTGTGTTTAGTGATTAAAGAAAAACACTAAATGGATAGGATTGGCAATATCAATTGGCAGGGCTTTAGAAAATATCCATCAAATGGTATATAATGACATTCTCAAATAAAGGACAGATATATTAAAAAATCAAGACTAATACAAATTATTTTTAAACTATTACAACAATAGTTTCTAAACTAACAAACTGCCTATTTTATAACTTTTTAAGCTAAAATCTGAGGGTTAATTTTTAAAAATTATATGGGTATTTTTCTAGCATTTAAATAACATATAAATCAAATTCCTAAAAAGTTCCTCTTACTTAAATGGACTCTGATCCACCATAATACTGATCCTTTGCCTATTATGAAGTTCATTTTATTTCCTCCGCTCTAAAAGTCATTGAATAGGCTTTGTTATGTGACTCTGTTCTTGTAAGAAACATGAAATTAAGGAGACTTGACTTGGAGTGATGAACACACAATACAAGTACAGATGATGTATTATAGAATTGTATACCCGAAACCTACATAATTTTATTAACCAATGTCACCCCAATAATTTCAATTAAAAAAAGAGACACCCCGGATAAACCCAGGTGTGATAGGAAACTGACTTCTGCATCATAGTGGCTTATTGGATCTGTTTCCATGTTTGTTTTCTGGATTCGGTGGCTAATTTGGTTTCTAATCATGCTTTTGACCCCATTTCCAGACTGTTTGTGGTAACAGGGAGAAGAAAGGCCCTGCAGTAGGTAATTAAGCCTGCAAAAGCAGAGCTGCTTACTTTTCATTGCAGCAGATAATCAGAGTGCTGTTGCTCAAGTGTAAAATGCAGAAATTAATGGTCCTATATAATACAGATTAGGGCTTTCATTTTAAAAACTATCAGTGCAGAAGAACAAAGGTAGGAAGAACAGAATGATATTTAGAATTCCAATATATAGTAAAGCTTAGAAATTTTTTAAAGCCTTCTAAGCATAAGATTAATCTAAATTCACCTTGTGTTCTAAAGTGATTGATTAGTTCAGAACTCAAATATATTACTGCCCCATTACATCACTGAAAAGGCACAGTTAGACACATGTGTTCATATCTTTTCAATTGTAAACATGGCCTATTGTTCATTCAGATCAAATAGAGTGAGAGCATTTAGCATGTCAAGTATCACATAGTAAGTTCTCAATAAATGTTACAATGCTTAAATAAAATTTTCCATAAAGAGGTAATAAAACAATATCCAAGAGTCATAAAAATAGAATGCACAAATATTTTAAAAATATATAATCTTGACAAAATGTCCATATACTATTATTTTACCCAGATATTTTCTCTGGCAGAGCTCAATAGTTTGCAAAACTAATATTGCTGTAGAAGGGTATTAGTTTACAGTATTTACATCATAAAGAGAAAATTACTTCCAATGTTTGTTGATAACAATGCCAAAAAATGCATACATGTCACAACATGATCTAATGATTTAATCCTCTGTGTGTATAAACATACTGATATATTTCAACATGATCAATTTAGTCAATGATCCAAACAACAGCTTTTTAGTGTTCTATCCTAAAATCGTTAGATTATTTTGATTATGTATTTTCCAATGTTTGTTAGCAATAAGTTATTTTTTTCAGTGATTTTTTCCTATAAAGTTATTTCTCATTTTTTTATCAGTAATAAACTGGTTAATTTTGTAAACAATCCATTAAGGTAATGAGAATGAAGAATTTTGTTCTTCAGATTACACATGGAGAAACAGACACAAAGTAAAATTACAATATAATTTTCATTTATAGGAACAGTACACATCAATAAAAATTTATTGTTGTTTTCCTAACTTATTCAAGTTCTCATCAGGTCAAGATCAATGACTCTTGGATTAGAAAATATAGTCAGAATATCCCTGAAATATCAAATAAAGTTAAAACAGGAGTTTCAAACTAAGTGATCCAGAATAAGAGCATTACTTCCTTTCAGCAGTTGGTAAAACATTTGGTGTGTTGATCTGGCACAGTTCTAAGCTTGTATTAGAAAAACCATGAACACATGAAAAGCAGCATTTGTTGCATATTGGTAACTGTTCTAATCTATTTATAAAATATGCTATGCAGCATTGTTTTCTAAATAGAGAGAAGTGGAGCTTTGGCATGTCTTCTCCATAAGAGCACTTGTACTTTAAAATGACAAGAACATTGTCTGAAGTAAGCCCAAAAGTTACAACAATGAACTCTACAGCTAAGCACGTGTGCTTTGCAGTTCAATTTTCACACTTGCCAGTGCCCACTCAAGGGTTCAGTGTTTATTCATTGTAACCAATAAATCCAGTAAGTTTCAATAAAATCTTGCTTTCCAAGTTATGGTCAATAACTGCAAAGCCATCACTATCAACAGCACAATGAACCCATGTCCGATCACGCTTAACATGAGAGGTCATGCAGCTGTTCACAGCCTGGTTGATCTATTTTTTCCCCCTATATATTATTATGCAGGGAGGTTTTTATTCTTATAGCTTTCTGAAAGCAAAATTTAAATGACTGTTTTGTTATTTTTAACCAAAATGATGGTGTTAAAAGGGGACACTGTAAACATTGTGTCTCTCCTTGCTTTGCTTATTGGAAGTGGGAAGTTTGGCCTCTGACCCACGGAAAGAATTGAAGAGAGAGAAGGCAGAGGCTGATGCTCTGATGGTGAATCGAGCAGGGCCAAGGACTCCTGACTTTGACAACTACAACAGTTTCTTAGGTACAGTTTTATAGTTTTGAAGTTCATGAAATATTTTAGTCGAAAAGCCCCCAGCCAATTACTCACTAATAAGTGCAAGCATGTAAAATGATTGTTCTCCAAGGACTGGTGAACAATGAGGGATGGTTGATGATTGGTGGCAGAGTGGGTCTGGATTTGGCCACAATATGACCTGGCAATAGAATGGACAGAGAGGGAACAGAGGACTGAAATGTCAAAGATAAAGGATTGAAGAAGAAAAAACCTTCTTATTTCCCTCTCTCTCTCTCTCTCTTTTTTTTTTTTATGAATCAGTTTGTTCAGGTAATTTGGTTTGATATTCAGGCCCATTAATGCAGTTACACAAAAATAAGTAATAAAAGTAAATAGATGAACTACTCTTTTGGAGTAGTTTGTTTTTAACATTTACTAGTTCCCATCTGACACCATATATAGCTTATCAGAATATTATTGACTATATACCATATGCTATACTTTACATCCCTATGATCCTATATAATAAAGAGGTAATATGCAAATTGACCATCATACCCTCACAAGATGGCTACCTATGACCAGGCCAGCAGGGGGGTTAGTGAGGGACGACCAAACGACTGAACAGCAGGCGGCTTGGGGTGACCAGGCCGGTGGGGGGGCCATGAGGGGTAACCAGGCTGGCAGGGGGGGCAGTTGGGGGCAACCAGGCCAACAGGGGGAGAAGTTGGGGGCAACCAGGCCAGCAAGGGGGGCAGAAAGAGGTGAGCAGGCTGGCGGGGGCCAGTTAATGGTGTTTTAAATGTTTGTAATTAAATAAAAATTTAAAATCTGAACAGCCCCCAAACATCTGTAGACTGGATTCAGCATTCTAGTCTAATTTTGTGACTTTGAAGTAGAACAAAAAGACAAAGAAATGAAAAATATGATAGAAAATTAAGAGAGTTTATCAATCTATAATGCCAATATGAAACAAATAAGAGGACCTCCAGAAAGCTTACAATTATGTAGATTGCTATGTATTTACTATATGGCCATTAAACATGACCTACAAGAAAAATTTGGAAATACTCTAGGATGAAAACAATGCCCAGAATATGAGTTGTACAACAGAACTGGAAAGCAATTGATGCAAGTCAGAGTAGGACATCAAAGGCTTCACCAATTTTTTCAAAAGAAAATAGATTTCACTGCAAATGTCTGAAGAAAAAGCTGGAAGATTTCCAAGATATAGTGAAGAAGACATGTTTCTTCTGTCAACTAAAAAAACCCAAGGCATTCGGAAATGCAGGAAAAAAAAAGATGTTCAATGACATCATGGTCCAAATAGGAAGTAAATGCACATATGGCAGACTAATAATCAATTGATGGTGAGTAATAATGTGATTCCACTTGAACTTGATGCTTGGAACACGTTCTTTTTCATACAATGAATACATAAAAACATGGCATTACATTCCTTCTACAGAGGCCCAGCAGGTGCTTTGCTCTGTGAAGAATACTATTTATATAACAACTTAGATTTATTAAATAAGACAGAAAGCTTTACATATTATTCAACATTAAATATCGTAGTAACAGCAAAAATAATTATGTAACCGACATTTTTTAGGGATCATTTCAATGAGTTGAAAGAGTATAAATCCTTTAAAGTTGAAAAGATAAGACAGAATTAGAACAATATTATTTAGAATTATGGTGGTGGCCACCAGAGAAACTAAAAACAAAAAAGTAGCTTCTGAAGAGGACATTGGAGGTATAGGAAGTGAAAAATTTCTTTCCTTTTGTATCTTGTGGATTTTCATTGTTTTCATGATGCACATGATTTACTTTTATGATAAAAACAATTTTTATTAAAAGATAAGTTAATCTCTAAGATAATTTTAAATGGAATATATAGCTTAAAAATATCAGGAGAGATAAAAGAAAACAGGGTATTTTGAGGATTGACTTTTCTTACCATATATTAATATTCTCAAGAAATATGAAATAATATTAGAAAATACAACACAAATTTCAATAATTTTCCAACAGGATAAGAGATAAATATATAACAAACCTCATTTTCAGAAAAGATTAGAAAATATGTAATTGCATATTACAAAAATATTATTTTTTAAATATCTATCAACTCTAATACAATTCCTAAGAATTTACTTTAAAAGACAACAACAAGCTATAAAAAAGCAAATCTATAAAATATGTACTTACATCCTGATTTAAAATACCAGATCATTGAAAGTGTCCTACATTTAACAGTATAGAGAAACAGGTAAATTATGTTAACATATCCTACACCAGAGGATAGGCTGTGGATGGGAGGAGGTAAAGGGAAGACAAGAGATTATTGCAAAGAGTACATTTGATTTGTGGGGTCAATGCTCAAATACTAACTGGCTCACAGCAAACTTTCCATAGTTCTCTGGTATGTTAGCGAAAAGTTTAACAACTGGCTTTCTGGGGAGAAAAATTCTGATTGCCAGGATGTATGTATCCCCATCATGGCTGATTTTAAACCAACTGATGCCACTAAATGTGGAATATAGAGAATGTTATAGTGTTTCCATCTTAAACACAAGAGCAGACACAGGTAATAGTAAAAATGTAATGAAACAAAAAGGAAGTCACAAGTTTAGAATTTGTTTCTCCTTTGTTTTTAATGAAATGTATTTGCTTTAAGCCAAATAATCTAATTTTTATTTTATTTAAATACATTTTTATTGATTTCAGAGAGGAAAGGAGAGGGAGAGATAGAAATGTCAATGATGAGAGAGTATCATTGATTGGCTGCCTCTTGCATGCCCCATACTGGGAATCAAGCCCGCAACCCGAGCATGTGCCTTTGACCAGAATAGAACCTGGGACCTTCCAGTCTGCAGTCCAACACTCTATCCACTGAGCCAAAACAGCTAGGGCCAAATAATCTAATTTTTAAAATGAAGCATTTTGTGACCCTTTCCCCCCAAGAGGATTAACAGTTTCACATTTTTGTTTTCCAAACTACTTTCTATATACATCTACCATAAAGTTTTATTGTATTTCCTTGGTTATATGCCTATTTTCTTCCAAAAGAAAACTATGAGGTGTTTAAGATTAAGAACCAGTTTTATTAATTTTTACATTTTTAGAGTATATAATAGTACCTTATAAGTATGTTATTTGATTTTTAAAAGGAATAAATGAGTAAATAAAACATGCTATAAATAAAATATTACACAACTATTAGAATAGATGTGTAAGGTATAAGATCATGTTATAAAGTATAAAAACTACTAATAGAGCAGAACACAGAATTGTATTTATATCATGCACCTAACTTGATAAAACGTGTACTTAGATTAAAACCTGGAAGTAGTTCTCATTCTCTCTCTCTTCTTTTCTCCTCTCTTTCTCTCCTCTCCTCTATTTTCTAAATGTTCAAATTTCTTTTATAACTATATATATTTATATTTAACTCTATGTGTTTTATTTTAGGAGACAGATAGTTACATATGATCCACAATGGTATATTTCTTTTTACATATGGCATTTCTTTCACAATCAAATGATTCCTCATAAAGACAAATTGAAAAAGTCGCGCCTGGTTGGCATGGCTCAGTGGTTGGGCACTGACCTATGATCCTGGCTGGTGTGGCTCAGTGGTTGTGCATGGATCAATGATCCTGGAAGTCACGGTTCAATTCCCAGTCAGGACACATGCCCGGGTTGCAGCTTGATCCCCAGTGTGGAGTGTGCAGGAGGCAGCTGATCAATGACTCTCTCTCTTCATTGATGTTTCTATCTCTCTCCCTCTTTCTCTCTGAAATCGATAAAAAAATATTTTTAAAAAAGAAAGAAAAATAGTCAAGAGTTGTAGCAAAACTTCCCTAATTCAGTTATACCAACCTCTAAGATCAGGTTACATGTACCCAACTCTGTTTTCTCTAATGTCCCCAAACATTACAAGGCACCATTCAAAATGTATCAAGTTTTAAAAATTTTTCTTTCACAATATGTCCCATTACTTTCTCCCTAAAATGTCTTCAAGGCGGTTCCTTATTCTACATAAGTCTTATAGCTCTTATGTAATTCAGCTGGTGGACAGTTAATCAAAAACATATCTGAAAACCATAACTACAATGAGATCTAAAGCTTCCTGCTTCTATTTTTGGAGTATCCCCTTTGTCAGAAAAATCCAACGACAGAATTCCTTTTCTATCTGTGAAGGCAGAGTGTTGACTGGGCAGCTCAACAGTTTTAATTAATGTCCCCCTAACCCTCAGGCCATAAGCAATTAAAAAACCAAAACATATATGAGTCATCTCTACATTTTTGGTGTCTAGCACATAGAAGTTGCATAATTAATACACGGTGAGTCATAGCATAGCTTTGTGAGATACAGTAGGAGAAAATCCACTAGTATAAATAAGAAAGTAGTGATTAGACAAAATTAATTTTTTTCTGTTTTAGTATTAACATTTTATAGAAAGGGAATGGCAGGTCAGAAACAGCTAGTTGAAACTGAATTTTAATGATAGGCACTATGATTTTTATATGTATTCCTTATATACATATTAGATTAGTGATTAAAAGAGTAAACATTGGTGCCAAAACGCCTGAATTTGAATCTTGGCTCTGCCACTGTATAAATGTGTGACTTTGGACAAGTTAGGTGACTTCCTCAGGTTCATCAACTGTAATCTGTGGATGATGTTAACAGATCTACTTGAGAGAGTAGTTGTGAGAATTAACTTAATATATATAAAGCCTTAGGACAGAGACTGGCATATAATGAACACTATCTAAGTGTGATTTTTAAAATTTTATAATCATTAGTTAACTATTATGTTATCCCTTTGAGGTGTGTATTCCTAGCACCATTAAACATCTGAGAAAATATGCCTAAATACAGAAAATAATCATAGTAAAACTCAAATTCAAACTCAAGCCAAGATTTTGCTCAAGTATCACAAAAAAATGTTTTCATAGAACTCTTTCAGAAAGAACAGAAAAAAAAGTGCATATTATGTTTAAACCTTGACAACCTAAAATTTTAAGGAACTAAGTTTTTCCAAATAGCTGAATTTTCTGGATAACAGAATTTTAATCCTTATAAACACAACACACTTTTGGTTTCAACTCTTTATATTAGTCAACAACATGGACTTCACATAATTTATTTTATTCTTCATAATATGGGCTCATTACTATTTCTAGCAATTATTGTACAGAGTTATAGTAGCCCACGTTGTCATGCCCTGAAGACCTAGTGAGGTCTACAGAGCCATTTGCTCCTTCACTGAATGGCCCAGCCTGCATTTATCCCAGTGTTTATCTGCAGGTCTGTGATTTACTCTTCTCTGCCCTGTGGTGATAGTCTTCATGGGTCTCCGCTGGCAGTGTGCCTGCCAATAGCAGCTCTCTTCTCCTGATAACTTTTACTCTAATTATTCTGTGGAGTTGATAGAAATGAGTACATACAACCAGGCTGACTATATCATGTATGAAATCAGAATAAGCAGACTCTGAGTGAAAGCCTGAAAGGCATGATGTGAGTAAATTCCACATGCTTAATGTATGAGAATTGCTAGTTTCTATTTTGGTTCTTCAGGGACCATTTGCTCACTAACTTGTGCTTCTCTGTGTGTCCAAGAGGAAATGTGTTACAGCACTTAGTTAATTCATTCAACTATGCAACAAGGGTAACTTCGAATATTTCAATCTCAAAATGGGAATTTATATAGGAAACAAGACTAATATAAACCATAGCACTTGAGTTTGAGCTGCCTGTCCTGTGGTGTTCTGCAAAGTTAGGTGCTGACAAGATGTTGAATAGGAAGTTTGTTAATTAGATATATTCTTAGGAATTTTACCTGTGCTATTTTCCATCTGCAATAAGCTCACTAGGAAGCTGAAATAAATATTTCAGACAATCACTTCTTAGTGAATTATCTCTTTAAAGATGCTCACCCCAATGCATAAAACATAATACATAATAATTTTTATTGCAATCCAATCTAATCCTTAATTAGAAGAGAAATGGTGACCTAATTCTTCTAAAATCTATTTCTAAATACTTTAATGCTAATTTTAACTTAGTCATTGGTTAGATTCTAAAATGTACCAAGTTGCGGAGTATTATAACAAAGTTTCTCTTCCTTTAACTTCATATTATTTTCATTTTATCTAATGTACTTTTTAGATTTTTGCTTGTTAATATTCTGACAGGAAGAGAAAAAATGTGACCTATTGAAATACTATTAATTATAATAATCATTGTGTATTTGTTTGGTAATCTCCCTGAATTTGCTTTCATCCTAGATGACTTCACATTTCTTTTAAACTGTGTTTTTATCATGGCATGATTTTGCCCCTAAACATTTATGAATCTTAAACTTTCTATATTTTCATGTAAAAAAATCCTCTCTGTAATCATTGTTAAGCTTTTTCATCAATGAACTTCTACCTCAACATCTTCAACTTCCTCATTCCAATATTTTATTAATCTTGTATATAAAATCTTTATTATCATACTAGAGGCCTGGTGCACAGAATCGTGCACAGGTGGGGTCCCTCAGCCTGGCCTGTGCCCTCTCACAATCCGGGATCCCTCGAGGGGATGTCGGACTGCCGGGTTTCGGCCCAAGGGATGTAGCAGTGCCAAAGTGGCAGGCAGCTGGGAGGAGCCCAAGCCAGGGCCAGGCGCAGCTCTGCTGCTACTCATCTTACCCCACTCTGCCTGCCGCCACCACCCATTAGCACTGCCGTGGAGGCGGGAGAGGCTCCCACCACTGCAGCTGTGCTCGCCAGCTGTGAGCCCGGCTTCTAGCTGATTGGCGCTCCCACTGTGGGAGCACACTGGACCACCAGGGGGCAGCTCCTATGCTGAGTGTCTGCCCTTGGTGGTCAGTGTGCGCGCCATAGCGACTGGTCAACTGGTCATTCCATTCGTTCTAGTCGTTCGATCTTAACGATTGCTTAAGCTTTTATATATATAGACTAGAGGCCCGGTGCACAAAATTCGTGTATGGGGGGTGGGGGGGTGTATGTGTCCCTCAGCCCAGCCTGCACCCTCTCCAATCTGGGACTCCTTGAGGGATGTCCGACTGCCCATTTAGGCCCGATCCAGTCGGACATCCCTCTCACAATCCAGGACTGCTGGCTCCCAACTGCTCACCTGCATGCCTCCCTGATTGCCCCTAACCACTTCTGCCTGCCAGTCTGATCACCCCCTAACCACTCCCCTGCCAGCCTGATCAATGCCTAACTGCTCCCCTGCCAGCCTAATTGCCCTTAACTGCCCTCCCCTGCAGGCCTGGTCACCCCCAACTGCCCTCCCTGCTGGCCTGGTCACCCCCAACTGCCCTCCCTGCTGGCCTGATCACTCTCAACTGCCCTCCCCTGCAGGCCCGGTCACCCCTAACTGTCCTCCCCTGCCAGCCATCTGTGGTGGCCATCTTGTGTCCACATGGGATGGCCATCTTTGACCACTTGGGGGCGGCCATCTTTGTGTGTTGGAGTGATGGTCAATTTGCATATTACCTCTTTATTATATAGGATTATTAATTTGCTGAGCATTCTGTTTACATAACTTATTCTTAAATTCTTGCCTTTGCATATTAATTATTCCCCCACTCTAAAATCTTCTTTTCTGTACTCTGCTAACTTAAAAATCTTGCTTTCTTTGACTCTTCTGGGAAGTCTTCTTGGCTTAAACACACCTGATTTTTGTGTATTTTTTATGTGGCTATAAATTATTTCTATTATTTGTGTTGTTGCATATGTTTCATTTTAAGTTTTCTTTTGCCTTTTTTCATGAGTCTACGCTCTAACTTTCAAAATAAAAAGATAAATCTATCTCAAATAGGCACCGTCTTTTTTTTGTTCATATTTATCTCCTTTGTCCAAGATGTATTCTCTAAAATTTACATCCTAAGTATATTATTGCTCAACTAATGATAGAGGAACTTACAAGAAAGTAAAATGGTAAGCACTGTATAGAGTTTTTCCTTGGATTGACTATTTCTAGGTATTTGGATAAAATTCATGAATGTTAGAATTAGAACAGGTGTCAGAGGTAGTCAAAGTCTGATCTCTTTATTTTACGAATAAGGACTCTGAGGCCTAGAGTAGTTAAAAAACATATCCAAGGTCAACTAGTTAGTCAATAGCATTCTGAGGACTAAAATCTAGTTATTTGATTTTCAATATGTGTCTTGGTTTTATACAGGTTGTCACACCCATATTAAAAGTGTACGCTTCTCAAGTCTTTGGGAGGTGCTATTTTAGCAATGCCTGAGATTTGGGTAGACTAAAGGACCATGACCCTGTTTCACAGATGTGCTGTTTTAGATGCTAAGTGGCTGACCAGAGTAGCAGAACAAATCTACAAAGGCATTAAAATAGAACATGCCTCTACTGTGTTCTAATTGTCAATGTTATCTAGTAAGCTACTCTGCCTTTGTGAGAACAAATTCTATCTTCCCCAGAGGCTAAATAACTCCCTAATGGTAAATTAGTCACTTAGGAGGCACATTAACTCTTCCAGGCCACTGGGGTGTCATTACTTTGAAATCATTTGTTTCTAGTCCATTGGCTACAATGATAGTACACTACTCTAAATGGTACCCTAGTGGCCCAAAGACCTAATGCACCTTCCTTAGTGTGAATCTTGCTGCAAAACTTTGGGATGCCCCTGAAATCCCTTCACCTCATAGAACATTTAAATATTTTAAGGTTTTCAGACCAATGCTGGCACCATGTCAATTTGTGTCTTTCTTTTGACTTCGGAATTCTTATTTCCACTTTCAGTGATTTAACATCAAACTCTTTGCCATTCACTCAGTATCTACTTTGCCCAGTATCTAATTCACCCAGAGACCAGAGTCCTCAGACTGCCTCTAGGTGTTCATTTTGTTGTGCCATCAAGACTTATGCCCATCTTCACAACTTTGCTCTTTTGGACCCAAACTCCTCCCTTTCCCATGACAAAATATATCTAAATTCAGTCCCATTTTCATAGAGATCTACATTGGCCAGTTTTTATTAAGGGACAAAATAAATGCATTCAGGTTTCAATAATGTGAATTATTTAATAATGGGTTAATAATTAACCATTAAACCAGTCAATAAAATTAAACCATTTAATAATGGTGTTAATAGCTAAAAGTGAATTTGTGTATTCCCTCTAACATAGGTTCTATAACTATGTATTTTAATTCATTAGACCAAGGAATTCATTGATATTACAAGGAATTCAAAAGGTATAGAAAGTTTTACAATAAAATACAAGTTTCCCTCCCTGATCTAATCCTATGAATCTAGTTCCCCCTTTTCTTGTGCAAACTTCTTTACCAATGATCTATATTCATATTCTATATATGCATACATTGCTTCTATACAAATATTAACTTTTTAGACATATTAGTATATACCTTGCTTTTTTACTTACAATATAAATTGGGAATAATTATATTTCAATATCTACAGAGTAGCAGCATTATTTTTAACAGATATATAATTTTCCATTCTATTGATATACCATAATTTATCTAACCAGTCCTCTAGTGATGGACATATAGGGTATTTTCCTCCCAACTTTTTGATATTACAAACAATCCTATATACAGTAGTAGCCTTATATGTATAAATCAGCCTTTGTACATATGTGTGCATATATCTGTATATAATAAATGCCTAGAAATGAAATTGATAAACAAAGGATATGTGCATTTTTAATATTAATAAGTGTGGTTAATGACTATCCACAGAATCTGTAACAATTTACATTACCTCAACAATATATTGTGTTATCACGTTTCAGTGTCGGCCAGTTTAGTAGGTGAAAAATTGATTTCACATTGAAGATGTTAATACAGCTGACTCATGGAGCCAAGATTCACAATTTAGACAATCTGGCACTAAGCCAATGCTCTTTTCTCCTTTTAGCCTAGTTATGGAGATGAATTAGGAAAAGGATTTTGTATATGACTACACAAATGACAACATATTTGTAGACACCTACTTCATCTGGCCTGAGAAGTCAAGTGTGAAAAGAAGAGGTGTATGATGTATTGGTAAGCACAAGTGTAAGAGAATAGCCAAAATAGAAGAGAACATGAAGAGAGGAGAAATAAAAGTCACAGCAAAATAACACATGACCACTGAAACACTGATATAAGGCTCTGACTAAAACAGAGCGTGGTGAGGAGGGTAATATCAGTCACCCCGAGATGGAGTTCTGACTTGACTCAACACGATTATTAGTTCTCTCATAAGTCCTCTGGAGTCCTATTCTTATTCTCACAGTTATATATTTGCAGGTTTTACTTTTGAAACATTTGTAACAGACTTTTTACCTAGACATTTGCAGAAATTAGTAAGGAGCATGTCACTTTGGGGTTGCTTTATCAATTCTCTTTAAAATTTTTTAAAAATATTTCTGGATTATCATGTTTGAATCAATGAAGCTAGTGATAAGTGAAAAGTGACCCAAAGACTCTCCTTTCATTAAAAAAAAAAAATTAACTAGGATAAGTCAATCTTTCCCAGTAGGAGGAGAAAAAAATACCGAACTCAACATAACCGTCTTTGTAGCCTCATAAACCACAGTACCACCCAAGATGTTAACAAGCTGGCATGTTTTGAGCATCAAAGATAGAGAGGAAACTGTGTTTACATGTTTGGCACAAAAACTAATGAGGAAAGTCAATTGGCCCTTTGTCTTGGGGGTCTGAAGCGCTGAGCTCAAATGTTTGGTTTCTTGGTTGGCACTTGTTCAAGTAATCACTCGTGGCCTGACAAAGCCGCACTTGTGTTTTATTAGTGGCCATGCTGAACTCTCCCGCCTGGCTGTGTTGTCTCTTAATAGAGTGCTGCGGCAGAGGGCACACTTATTTGAAAACACTAAATCAGAGCATGATGATCTTTGCCCAACCAGAGCAACCCAGAGAACAACAAAAAAATGTTCAGAGTACTGTTCCTTTTGTTTGGAGAGGGAGGGAGGCGAGAAGAGGAGGAAGGTAGAACTAGTGCTTATGGCTGAGTAATTGGGAACTGGTAGCTAAAAACCGAGTTTATAAAAGAAATCTTTCTCCCTTCTAATCATGGGAGTTGCATTAGCATCTGAACTTGCTGTAATGCATCACAGGGCACAATCCATGAGACCTTGACTAAAGCCTGCAGTGGCCGGAGAGGTCAAGGTGACCCTGCAGATCTTTTTTTTTTTTTTTCCTCCTGCAATTCTAAGGTGTCATGAAAGAATAATCACACTACTCTGTGAGGAAGCTTTGTCTTTGCAAATATAGTCTGGTAGAAAGGAAAAGTTCCAAAGTAGGTCAAAGCAGTGTTTGTAGCTTTCCTCACTAGTTAGATTTTTAACCTTCCTCCCTGCCTTTCTCCTTCAATTCCTCTTTGTTGTTATTATTATTACTTTCATCATCACCATTATATCATCACTATTACTATTCCCATTTAGAGATAGGAATGCTTTAGACTGACCTGGAATTTTTACCTCCTCAACTGAACAAGAATCCAAACATTTGGCTGCTATTTTCAAAGTTCTGAACCAAGAATGAGACTCTAAAATCTGGTTGCAAACAACATTTTTAAAATGACAGTTTTGGCAGTCTTACCTACAGATTCAGTAAAAATAAAACCTAGAACAGTTTGTTCTTAAACTATTTCTAGTACCAGTACTGTGAAGAAAGTACGGAGCTACACATAATTAAATTTATTTTTTTTAAGTGACTGAAATTTTACATGTTCAAAATGCGAATTTGGGGTGGTTGAGATATGTCCTTGCGTTTGCCAAATCCTTGAAGCTCTCTCTGGCTGTCTGCCTCCCATGAGATCTTTCTATGAAGGGTGTAAGTGTACACTCCTGCATTCCCTACACTGAACAAGTCTGAGTGATGCCTATGCTGAGAAAATGCAAAATGCGAGTTATTACTGGGGAAGTCACATTATAAACATTAAAACTTTAGAATATACCAAATGTATTTGACTAAAGTGTCATCTATCTATCTTTAAATAAGCAATATATCCTTTGCTAATTAATTCTTAAATGTTTATTTTTTAAAATAAAGAGGATGCCAGTTGCAGTAACGCTGAGTTTTATAATTCTGGAGCACTTTTGATATAAATGTCTCAAGCTTTCATTGTTCCCGCAGAAAGGAAAGCATGCATGTGGGCAAAGTAAGTCCAAATTCTTATTCGTGTTGTTAATAATATTTACTCCTATGCAATGACCCTAGTATGCCAGAAATCCAAATGACCTGTTGGTGGTGATACCATCAGTAAACCATGGAAGCATTCTAGGAAAAGCAATTCTATAATGGGGGCGGGGAGAATGTTGTGGGGGGCTCCTGGCCTTTGAAATCAAAGGCAATGATAAGTGAAGCCCATAGCCTCAGTCGGTGGAGAAAGGCAACGTGTTTAAATAGGATTTGCTTTTATTAATAGGCGGTTCTATTCTCGGCCTTCAGATCAAGGGAGAGCTAATGGGAAGAGATAAGCCTCATCCGCACCCATCTCCCTGCCTGCCTGTGCGTCCCTGCAGCCCATGTCTCCCTCCATCTTCCTGAGCCCTCCCACCCACCACATGCACCCAATATTGTTTCTTCCCGCAGGCTCTGTTGAAAGAATGTCAGACATGGCAGCTCACATTCAGAGCTCGGATTGTTGTGAATGTAGCCAGGGGATGAGGGTGGGGGTGGAAAGGAGGAACTGCGCTGTGCTCAGCTATTTCTCCGGGAGAAGCTGTCCACAGGCCTGGCTCAGGATGGATGTACTTAATGCTGCAGAGGGGCCGTTTCTCTCCACTCGCATCACATCCCTATCTGGGGAAGCCTGATGCTCAGCACGGAGGGAGGACCCACTCTGCACCTCGTACCCTCCAGGGATGATTCATCCGGAATCTATCAACGCGAACGTTAAAAGCTGACCACTACTACAGTCTTTTAGGGAGATGAAAGAATAATCATGTTACTCTGTTATAAAATGTGTACTCTGCCTATAAACCATTTTTAAGGCACACAGGACATTTTTTGAAATAACATGAACTAAATAAATTTACTTGCCACTTAGAGTGGTATGTATGCATACATATTAATACAGCCTAATTATATCATAATGTGTATACTTGCTATATTTATAACATATATTCATATATATACTATAATTTATACATATAGATGCTATTATAATCTATAGTGTAAACACATCAGTCTTCACAATTAGTTACTGAAACCTCACATACTCAGTTCACTAAATCATGAGGTGTAAGGGGGCTTCACTCACCAAATGTGGAAGAATCAAGGCCAACCAAATAGCATAATAACAAAAGTATATTAGCCAATGTGGACTTCACAATGTGCACCATGTCCCGTAGAATAAAGATAATGGCTCTGTGCTCTACAGTCCCTCTGTTGGCATCACCACTGTGTTACCAGCCTAAGGATTCGCCAGGGATGATAAAACTTGTTTGATGTACTAGAAGAGTTAGATGAGGGCAGTGCATTTAAACAGTGGACCAGGTGATAATGGATTCACCTATTCAGAAAATGGAAGAGGTAGAACAAAGGATAGGCAGTGGGGAAGGTAAAGACATAGAATCTTGGGTAATTTCCTTTTAGAGGTGAAATATTTTCAGAAAATAGTTCAGATTACAAAATGAAAGCTGTTTAGAATCAACACCCCAATTTGAATAGCACTATGATTATTGACCCTAAATGGTAATGAAAAATAAAACACTTTATCATCTCCTGAACATATTTTCATAGTGACATAAAGAATATTTAGTCACAAGAGAAAGAAACCAGACCATTGATGTGTGCAATCAACAAGCAGTAGATTGTGCACATCAAAAAAAATCCAGAGACTTATTAAAAGTTTCATAGTCTATTTTCTTTGAGGACTACTGTTCTCTTGTTTCTCTATCACTTTAAAGACACAAAATATTAAGTCCTATTTTAACATAAACTGATAGCATATTTTGCAAATGATTCATGTATTTACAGAATTTGATTTTTAAGCATTTAATGATAACATACATTTCATTCAACACTTATCAAAATACTAACCAATAATATCTATTGTTTGGTTTGCAAAAATTGCTTTAAAATAGAATTGCCATTGCTCTAACTATGATAGACTTATCAGAATTAAATAAGTCGACCACCTGCTTCTATTGATAATGACATTCTGTGTAAGTCTATAGGCTATTTCGTCACTGAAAAGCATTCCATTTAAAAATTTTCAGAAACCAAGTTTTCATATAACTTCAGCTGTTTTACAATAGTTGCAAAAATAATGTTGCCCATCTTGTAAAAAGTTGGAGATTATAATATGTTCCCAATAACTGAATCTGACATATTTATGAACTGTCAGTAGTCTCAATTGAAATTCAGAAAGTATTACCAGAGGTTTTCATTAAAATTTAAAGTCTATAAATAACAAATAATGACATATTTTACTTTTTAAAATAGAAAAATGATAAAAATATTTCTTATCATTTCTTTTTTATGAATTCTGCCTAAGGTCATCAATATTATTTTATTATGATATCCAAATAGTAGCAGTAAACATCTCCCTACTGTCTCTGTGCTGTTGTATTGCTTCCAACTGTATTCTGAGCTCCTACATTTATCAAGTTTACATTTATTTTTTTAGAGGCCACATTATAATTAGTTATATTCTTACCACTTACACTATGCTAGATATCATTATTTATATATGTTATTTTTCTCCTTCACACAGAGATGTTTGATTGCTAGGCTGGACACAAAGCAGATGATCTGCATGGCAAATGGTTTCAGCCTTTTCTCCTTTGATGTAAAAACAAACAAACATAGTTGTCTCATCTATCAAAAAATAAGTATATGAAAACACAAATATTTCTGAAACATTTCAGAAAAAAATCATTCCACAGTCCTGGTTTTAGCTCTTAGAAATAAAAATATGCCTTTAAAATTTTTGAGCCCTTCAAGAACTGATGTTTTAATATAGATCTAGATGACCTGATGCTGTTATCTCTACATGGTACAAGTTTTTGACCTTTGAAATTATTCATAAGCCTCAAAGGTAGTCCTATGTTTTAAGTATGTCTTTGAAGTCTTAGACTAGATTCAATGTTTACAAGAATTCGCTCTGTGCATGAATCGGGTCATGTTGTTACCATACAGTGTCCTCAAATCAAAGAAAAATGTAATTATATACCAACACATATATGATCCATCCTACATCTTTAGGATGAAAGGACAATTTGACTTAGCATTTTAGGGACTGCTAAAATATAGTCATAATTTAATTTACTTTTCCTAGGTTGACTTTTTGCAAGTATCTAATGTAATCTTTCTTTGGAAAACAGAGGCCCTTACTAAAAATCCAAAGGGTCATTTGGTCATTTCAATCATGTAAATAGAAGATAGATTTTCCTGTCTCTGATTTTCAACGATTGCAAGGATTCTACTGAGTAGAGAGATAATGCAAATGGACCAAAGCTCCAAGCCAGGCTTCCACAGAGAAAATCTGAGTCCTGCAAGTTCGATTAAGCCAGCTAATTTTCAGTCCAACAAGCTAATTTCCAGACAGACTCTTCTGATGTTTTCCCTCTGTTTGTAATTTGCATCATTAAATAGCTCCGTGTTTCAAAGCAGCCACGGTGCTAAGGTCACAAGGCTTTGTGTTAAATAGCAGCCACCTCGATTTCTTTTTTGTAAAGGAAGGAATAGAAGAGCAGCTGATCCTGCTGTAGCGTGGTTTTTTTTTTTTTTTTTGGTTTTTTTTTCCTTAGTGGGAAGAGGCTGAAGTGTCTTGTGGATCACAGAGATTTTGCTTTGGTTCGGAGAACAGCTTTCCTCAGTGCCTTTGTGCTCCAGAAAGCAGCCTAGGATCACAGGTGGCCTTGATTATCAAGATTTTTTTTTTAATGGTGTCCCCCTCCCTTTCCTAGAACAGCAGGACATCTCCCTGACATGAATATCTCATTTTAAGTGGCATAAAATTCAAAAATCTTAAAGAGATATCCAAAACCTAAATTTTAAAAAAATTTACCATTGAACTTCAAAGGGTAAAATCGGTTAACAAACATTACTGGTACTAAGAAAGGATTATATAGGCAGATGTGTAGAGTTATGGCAGCTCATGGCCAATTTTCCCTAGAAGGTTTTCAAAGGACTGCTTCTAAAATGCCAAATGCAGAGGAGCCGGAAAACACCTTTTTCCCTCTGAACTGTACCTCTCCAAGATAAAAATGATTTCTCTTTGTCTCTTTGGACACAGGAATATGTACTTTGACTCATTGGCACCCTGGAGCACTTCTTTCTATCCTACACACTGATGTTGGTGCTAATATTAAAAAATCTTCCATCATATAACTCCAAGCCATTCATATTAATGTGCCTAAGTCAAATTACCCTTTCTATTCTGCAGGGGAAAGAAAGACCATAAAATGCTCTCTGAATCCATACAGACAATCCCATTGGCACAGATGGGAATTCTGCTGTGAAGTGACAGCTTTGCTTTCCTGAAACGTGACCTAATGACGGCAAAGACTTTCTTTAGAAACACCATGTTTTGTCGTTGACCCATCTCTACCACATCAGCCACTCCTGAGCCATCCCATCGCAATGTTCCCGGGAAGTTAAAGATGGCTCAGAAGAAAACCGTCATCTCTAACAAAGAAATGCAATAGCTGTTTATTGTCGGGGGAGGCCTAATTCAATGTGCACTATCTCTGGATTTCTATTTTGACTTGAGTTGTTTTCAGCACATTCTCTCCAAGTTACCAATAGTTAGAAAATATATTTTAAGAAATGCCAACATTTTTGCTATTTACTGAAGATAGCAGGCTCGGGGATTTATTTCCATGAAAATGTAGACCGCAGCATTTAGCAACACACAGTATATAAGAATTTAGCATGTTTCTGGATACCATGAAAATATAGGAAAGTTTTGGCCAGACCATGATGGGATCTTAGTGTTAAAGTATATACACTCTGTTGCCTATGTCTTTTCATTGACCTTAGCTTTTATTGTGACAGGTAAACTTGCAGATTATAAAAGATTCCACTTTTGAAAGGAATACCTTTTTATGTTTTAACTATAGTTCATTAACACCTATCTCTTTCAAGAAGTAAAACTATTTCCTCCTCTCTGGTCCCTCAGCTGTTGGTTTCTGGATAAATGTAATGCTTACCGCTTTGCATCATACTATCCCTCAGTAGAGTATGATCAGCTTGCAGGCAGGGGTTGATTGCTCTGTAGCACTAACATAACGCTTGCCACATTTTCTGAACCAATCTTATATGGAATTAAAATACACTTTATTTTTCTTTCCACAACTGTGCATGGCTTCTCATTACAACGTCTCAGCTATATTAAAAAGCTTTGATTTCTTAAAGGGGAAGGCAGGAAACTCTGAAAAGCCCCTCCAACAAAGACAAAATGCCAATAAAACCCATTAGCAAAATGAGTCTGAAGAAGCAACAGTAACCAAATGCTCAGAGGTAGGCAGTGTGTCCAAATGCTCCAGTGCAAACAGCCCTATGCTATTTAAATGGATGGATTCTTAACATGAATTCACTATCCATCCTACTCAAAGGATGTTAGGAAAATGGGAGCAGATAGAGTTAGTATCTATCGTTCCTTGCCTACTTAGATCCCAGGGATGAATATGAAAATAGTTCAAAAAAATAAATGATGCGAGAAAGGTTCTTTTGAGTGCATTGTGATGTGTGCAAACATGACATACTTAATTAGCATTATACGCCATCCATTAAGAGATGCTCACTATTTGGGATACCGTAATCACCTCCTCATAACTTAGAGCTGCTAAACTTCGCCGGTAACCAGAAGAGTTGCGGGCTGTCAGTGCAGACCGCAAACAGGTCACACAGTAACAAAGCTAGAACTGGAAACTTAGGGTTTCCACACTTCTCCGTGGAACCAGGCCAAAGAGCTGTGCCCTCATGTTGGAAGTTCATGTGACTCTAAGCAGAACAGCTGCATTAAATAGATCACGAGATGACTTACAGTAGGTAACAGATGTGTTACTGAGGACTTTCGCTCATCTATTGCACTTAGGTGGAAGAGAATCTCAAGCTTTTAATAATGCTCAAGAAAGCTAGTCTTCAAAAAGCAATTTTTTTGGCCCCCACTCTATTGGGCTGAACAGAATTTTCAAAGCAGCACAATGTAGGAAAAAAAAAATATGCCCTTTTAATCAGATTACCCTTGGCGATCGTCCCAAACGCAGGCTGAAGTGCAGTGCTTGTGGTTTCTCGACAGCTTACACTAAGCCTGCACCATGGAAATAATCTACTTTTAAAACCCAGGAAACAAATCGACTGCACTAAGGACATAAGTCGCTGTCATTAGGGAGTGATTAGGCTAAACATTTTTATACACTCTCCCAGCCCACTTTCAAATTATATATCTCTGGCCGAAAGGAAGAAAGGTACTTCAGGTGAGTGTTCGGAACAACCATGCGGAAAAGTTAGTTAAGTCCGAATAAACAGAACAGCAAAAGGAAGAATTGAAAGAGCTCTTGTTTCAACTTTAACCTAATAATGACTCAATCAGGGTGTTCTAAACCCAAAACGAGTTTTGTCACATAATACACACAGAAAATAGGGTTTTTTTTAGCACAAAAAATTTTCAAGGATCAAAACATCACATGTCCCTATTATTTATTTTAACCTGACGTGTTTCCTGTATTGCATACTTAATGTAAGAAATTCTAGGAGAATAAAGAATAAGAACATAGCATTTTTAAATGTATCATTATGCCATTCATCTTTCTTTCATAGTAAGGGTCTTGGGGATTTGGTGACTCATCATCTTGTTATATTGGGAAACGGGAAGGGAAGTTACAGCTTGGTCCTGCACACACCTACCCCTTCCTGTCTCCTAAGCCTCCCCCCCCACCCCCACCCTGGCGCACACGTACCCTAATAAAGCGCTTTGGAAACAGGAGGCTCACACCCCACCTTGCATTTGCGTTAAAATGTGTGTAATCATTCATGACATTCTTAGCATGAAGTTTATTGGTTTCAGTGTCACTTCCGGGGTTGTTTTCTTGGTTTTTAGTCTGTTTTTGAGAACTCCGCGTGGGAAACACCAGCATGCCCACACCAGGGGGAACACGTGGACTCCTCAGCGGCAGGAGCTGCGTGGCCGTTCCCAGCGGGTGGCGGGCGGCTCCCTCCCTCCCTGTGGACCCGGAGGGGTGGACTCAGGGACCGGCGAGGCCCGCGCCCAGAGCCCTCGCTGGAGCCACGGCCGGGTCCTATTTTGGACATTCTGCTGATAGTTTCATTTCTAATTTATGAAACATTCCATTAATCCCCAATCTGTCAGCTCTTTCGTGACAACAATAGAGGCTGACAGACAAAAGATTAAAATGTATTAAATACTCTGCACTTTAGAAGTTTTTGAAACGCTCTGGTCGTTTTCCTTCCCGGGTCGCCTGATTTTAAACACACTGCATTCTTCTTCATTTCTCCCGAAAGCCAGTAGACAACACAACCAAACAATGTTTCAATTCCAAAATACATGCCACTGACTCTAAACACGACTGATGGGGGGCTGGGGGGTGCCAAAACAATCTCACTTCAGCTCCCCTTGAGCAGAACTGCTGGCACGCACACGAAAGGCATCTCCCACCCCAAGCATTTCAAGCGTCCATTTTCGTGTATGCTCTTCTTCCTCAACCTCTGCATTTTCCCACCCCCACTTTCCCAATCTCATAAATAATTCATGACCTGATAAATATGCAATTTCAAAAAGTGCAGACAAGGCAGCATTAAAAAAAGGGGGTGGGGTGTGCTTTCTCCACGCCAGGCCCGGGCTGGCTTCCCGGACGGACGACAAAGCCCTGCCTGGTGTCCACGCAGGAGTGTGCCCGCCAGGCCGCAGTACCTGGCCACGCTGAGGGGTCGGCGGGAGACCGTCGTACATCACACAGACACGTTGTGGAAAGGCATTACGCCAGCCCTGATTTAGAGCCCGGCGTTTTACCGCGGGGATGCTTTAGGAACCGCTTTAAGGGTTCACTGTCTCAGGGAAGAAGGGCAGACACACGCAGCTCTTGCTGAGAGGGTGATTCCACAGCACCGGCCACCAGGCGGGTGGCAGGCCCCTAAGGTTCCTCTTGAGCAAAAGCCATTGATCGGACACCATTAAGAACATCTTTCAGAGGCCAGTTTAGTCAGATCGGCGGTGAGCTGCCGCGCCTGAGCTTTCAGGCAGGTAAAGCCACCTCTCCTGGCTGAGGGAGAACCTCCATTTTGTGGACTAGCTGTTCGACTCCATGCCTGGAACAAAATGGAGGCGAGGCCTCCGCCCAGCAGCTCCGGGCTGACGCGTGTGACCAGGGAAATGCGTTCCGGGCCACAAACGTTCCTGAAAGCACGTGGGGACCTAATCAGAGGGACAGTGCAGCGGATGCGGTCAGCCCGGGTGGCCCTGCAGGGCCAGGCTGGGGACAGGGATGGCAGAGAGGAGCAACGTGCCGTGGCAAGAGGGCCGTTCTAGGTTAGCCACAGCTACGCGTTACTAAGACAGGAAACCCGGATTTCGGTCCGAAAGGTAACCTTTCCGAGGAGCCCTGAAATGGGCAAACACCGTGGGTAAGAAATAGGCCTCAGCATTTCATTTGGATGGGCTAGTTGGAAGCCTGTATTTACTGTCCTATAATTTCAAATTTAATTAAGTCACACTGCTGACGCCAGGAGCATCCACACAGTAAAGATGATTAATTGCATGCGCAAATGAAATATAAACAGCCCCTAAAAGTAGCGCGAATGCGGAACCGTGCACCCAGAAACGGGGTGATGGATTTAAGTGCAGGCGCCTACCTGCGTCTGCGACACACGTGCCGGGATCGGGATGAGGGCCCTGCGTGTGGCTGTAATCACTGTACCAAAAATATCACCCTTTATGGGCCATTATTTTTCGAAGACGTATGTCCCACCTTCCCCTTTCCTCTCCTCCGTACCCCAACACCCCCCTTCCCCCCCCCCCAACGTGATTTGTTATCTCTCTCCGAAGACTTTTCACCCAATTTGCATTGTCATCTCAGGGATCGGCTCCCGGTACACAAACACGAGCTGACACAGTGCAGTGGTGGGACTGGGCTGTCACCACGAGGCAGCTGGACTGTTACATATTCCACTTTGCTTCCATTGTGCTTCCACTCACAGCAGCCGGGGGACAAAGGGCCTGACAGAGCTAACCACGGATTGTCACCTTGATTTGTCCAGTCCAGCAGATATGCAGGAATGAATTAGATTCTCCTGCGAAGGAACACAACACAGAAGCAAATGGGCTTGCACATAGCATCTTCCAAACCACTTTGTCTAAAAACAAACAAACAAACAACAACAAAAAAACACACACCAAGCTTCCTCCTAGATACTACGTGCTGCCTCGCTCAGGAGGTGAGGGGCAGCAGAAAAAGCCCTGGATGAGGGAAGACACAGAAAGGCTCTCCTCCCAAAATATCTGCTTGGTATTAGAGCCTAAACTCCCTCTGACTGAGAGAGACGTCATTTGCATTCGCTCATAGCCTGTGTTTTCCATGAATGCTACCCCAATGCTTCAAAACGCGAACTTAAATCATATTTTTGCCAAGACTGTGCAGTGTGAAACTTTGTAAATAAAGCCATTGTTCTTTGAAGAACAACCACGTTCAAGTGAAATATTGTTCTTAAAAATACTAAAATGAAGGGCTTCCTTCAATGTCTGGTATAATGTACTTTTCAATAAACCCAAAGCCGGTCTTATTTAAATTTTACCAAATGTGAAAGCTCTAAGCCTGAAAGCACCCCAAATAGTTGTCTGTTAATGAGGAAATTCACGGGAAGATTTTTTTTAAAAAATGCCAATTGTTTAATTTACTGCTTTATTGACAAGGTGTCTGCGTGCCTTTGAGACCCAGGCAGTGTTAATAGCCACACATGGATAAATGAAGCACACCGGGTTTGGCGATTTCTTTAGGAAAAGATGCCTTCAAAACAGGAGAAAAGGGGAAACTGTTTTCTACCAACTTTTTGAAGAGACATAAAAGAACATTTCTTCATTCAGCAAAGAGAAAAAAAAAAATAGTTGCCTTCTTCAAAAAATACTGATGAAGATAACGATCATTTCACATACATACACATGGACTTACAAATCCTTTCCATTTTCATAGACAATGCAGTGTGCTTGCTGATCCCTCAAAAGACACGTTTTCATAAAACCGGAGCCTCATGTCTGAGAACTCTGGGGGAAACATGGTGTAACCTGGTTTGTTTTACTGTTAGTCTCTAATGCTGCCCTCCTTGGCAGTCTGTGCAGAGTGCTTGCCTCTGACCAGAAGCCTTGAGAAGTATCTCATTTGTCCCCCTCCCCATTTTTTTTCCTGCTTTTAATTTATGAGACAGTGTTAATCTAAAGAGGCAGCACCTAAAAACCCAAATATTGCCTTTTGTATTGAGCATATAATATTTAAAATACCCACACTCAAACTATGTTCCCTTCCTAACACCTATTCATGTTGAATTTTAAATTTCTCGGGTCTATTGTCTTCTGCTTATACATATGGATTCTGTTCACAAGACAACACTTGGTACCTAGTGTTTTAAATGGTGACTAGCACAAGCCAACACGATAGACGCAGTAGACAGCATGTATGAGAAGAACATGAAACCCGACCTCATACAGAAATGCAAATGTTACATGATCAAAGGGCTGCACGTTCATCGTGAAGGATTCGATCAGAATAAAACCTTCACTTCAGGGAGGGTGCGTAAGAAAATCCTGCATAACTTGTTTCAGTTTTATTTAGGAAAAAATCTACATGTACCAAAAAGTACTGTTTATTCTTGTCCAAAGTGCACCAATGTGCCTCTCCTTGGAATGCTATGCAGCCAACCATAAGAGCTCTGTGAGCGTGCACCTGACTGCAGCAGAATCAGGCTTGATGGTTACGGTGGGTGACAGAAAGGGGCCATTGCAAGTGCTATTATGCAGTTTGCGCAGGGAGGTTTTAGCACATTTCAGCTTTATCTAGTTATGCTAGGTAGTTGCGTGTATGTGTGGTATGTGTTTTTTTTCCTTTCTTTTCTTTTACTAGTTGTGCATGGCTCCCAATATTGAAATCCAACTTGTACTCTGCAACCATCATTTACGTTAAGATTTAGCATTATTTGACAGATTTTCACGTTGCTTTGGCATTTCAATCTGCTTTATAGTTGTAAATAAAATTCACATATTGGAGCCTTCATGCACATGGTCCTCTTTGAAAAAGACAGAATTCCACTTTATCCCTTTATTTAATTATAAGTTCTGAGAACATAATACAGATACTAAGGGTTTTTTTTCCTAATTCATAGTAGAAATACATGCCAAGTTTAGGGGTCTAGTGGGGGAACAAAAGCAGCCAACTTAAGAACTAAATGGTTTCCTCAAAGCTTGTCTTTTATGTATTTAAAATATATGATGTACATCTTTCTTTAAAATTGAGCCTGTCATAGTACACATGATTCTGGAATTTGGAGTTATTTCCAGTTATTTTATAATAAGTACAATGGGATCTCTGCTTAAAAGATAGGAGAATATTCTATAGTCGTTGATGAGTAAAAAAATGCCAAGGCTAAAAATTTAAATGTTCAAAATAAATAAATACAACCAGGTATCTTTTTAAAATCAGTGATTATGTTTAAGCAAAAGGAAGTTTTAAAGCATTTCATGGAAGACACAAATGAAGTATTTAGAAACATCCGATTTTGTCCCAGAGATTTTTAATTGTTCATCTCCTCTCCCCATTACATTCCCACCCCACACCAGAATGTTATTTTGAAACATAGGTTAAAAGGGAGGGGCAGAGGGGGGCATCAAATCACTGTTCAGCATTGCCCTAAACTTTCATTACATTTAAGAGCAAGGCAAGCCACGCAGCTCCGCTGCCTGATATATTGTCGAGTGGGCCGTCTGAGGTTCTACTTTCCACATAGGGTCAAGACTGCTGACATGGGATTAATCAGCTACTCCTCCTAAACCATGAATCAGAACAATTGCTGTCAGCTTCATATGGTACAACGGCCTGGAAATAGAAGAGCTGGGAAGTGGGAGAACATATCGGGAATGTAGAAAAGAAAATGTTAGTGCGTAGTTGTAATTCCCATTCGGCTATTTGTGATTTGGTTTAGTACCCAAATTAAAAGGATGAAATGTACATGTTCAACCAAGTGATTTTGGAACCCCTTCACCCATCTTTTTTTTTTTTTTTCTCTCTTTGAGGTCTTGATCATATACCAATTGTGACATTTTATAAAAACTTCAGACTCATTTACTTTCTTTTGGTAGGCACCACTTATGTTCAAGGCCACATTTAAACATGCCTTTGACCCAGGGTTAAATTCCACGAAGACCGTGCAAAATGCATGAAGGTCTCTGTATACATATTGCAAAGCCAACATTGTATTTAACCTCTCCTTGAATGTTTGCATTACAGAATTGGAAAATACTAGGTGCAAATGTCTGCATGAAGGGAAACTGAAATCCTTCACTATTAGAAAGGAGTGTGACAGGCTGCTTTTTATCCTAGAATACACTTACATTAAAATGACCTTGCTTCTAAATGAGGTTGCTTCTGCTACTAACAGTGACATAAAATGGACACATTGATCACATGTTTGGAAAAAAATATCTTGCTTTATAAATGATATTCATCAAAACCAAGACTTATTTTTTTTGCGGGGGCGAAGGGGGAACATACCATATGCAAAGGCTTTTTCTATTTGTTAGCATTAGAATTGCATATTTTGGGGAAAGCAAGTATTAAGACTATATGATATAATATATGACCAAGCTACATGGGCAAGTGATTAATAATTGTGCCACAAAAATTAAATACTGTTTTATTATAGAATAGAAAACATTAAAAAATTTCATAGTGAAAATTTATTTTAATTATTAAATTTAATATTATTTGATAACAATATTTTGTTCAATTTTAAGGCAAGAGTGCTTAAGAAAATAGCCCTGCTATGATTAAAAAAGTAAATAAATGTTTTCACAATGATAGATTCTAAAGTTAAAAGAATTTATTATTCAAGATGTTAATAACAAAAATTCTGTACAAATACAATGTACAAAGAGTCATTTATAAATGTAATTATTTCCGATGTACCCTGCATTCTGCTTTTACATAACTGATTGAAGGCAATAAACTTATTTTAATGCTAACACAAAAGTGTTTATAGTACATGATATAACATAAAAATATTCAAATTGCCAGTAAATAGTGTAAAAATTATAATTCTATATATTAAATCCATTCAACATATATTCAAATGGCATTTTATCTTAACCACATACTTAGTATAGACATAGGCAATTAGATGTTTGTTATTATTAAAACATACTGCAGAATTAGTATGTTAAATGAAATAAAATTGTTTCAAAAGAAAGGTGTGTAAAATAAAAAGTACATGTTTTATTTTAGAATGCAATAGTAAACACTCATGTTATACCACAAAAATTCTATGGTCATTTTAAATGCAATATTTAGTGCATCTACACTAAAGTCCTCTAGAAGATTGAGTCACTGAAGAAAGAAATGGAATAACCTGCAACCATTTGTCATAAGGATTTATTTTTTTCTCCAAAAGAATTGCCCTATAACATTAGGACTCTACTAGGAAACAAATGTATAGCTATCATCCTCACCTCTTTAAGTTTAGAACAGTATATAAATATTATTTAATTAACTAGTATAGGGATTGAAATTAAAATATTATATTGCTTCAATAAAAAATACCTTTGTTTGATTTTAAAAATGTACAAAATTATGGGAACATAAATTAGCCAGGCAAAAGTACTTATAAGAAGCACTGTTTTTGAATATAGCTGACTTATTTCTATTTAAATGGGATAAAAGATTAATACATTTTATAATTGATGTAATATTTGATTATAAAAACAATTAGTTATAGTATAATTCAAAATGACTGTTTAACTCAGACAATGATTTATAAGATGTTTGATAAAGTTACTGCCAAGTTTCTAAATTGTACAAGGCAGTCTAAATAATTGGTAAAAGGCTATTTGAAATGACTTTAATCTTTTTTAACATTTTTGTTAATAATTTTATATGAGTACAAATATTTTTAAAGAATTCCATAAAAGTAGCTAGGTTCTATACGTATTTGCTTAACATTTCCAGGATTTATTCTAATTTGCAGCATTTAGTGCTATTCTTCTTATTTCAAAAGAAAAGCCATAGCATCAATGTTATTGCCCTAAAGCTTGAACAAAAGCTTTATATGAAGGGATTTATATAACAAATGGTATTCTAATCCTATTTTGAGAAGGAGAATAGTATGCTTATTTAGAATCAAATAACGTGTGATATATATTTTTATTTATTATTTTATTGAATTTATTGGGGTGACATTTGCTAATAAAATTATATAGGGTTCAGGTGTACAATTTTATACTGCATCATCTGTATATTGTATTGTGTATTTACCATCCCAAGTCAAGTTTCATATCATCATCATTTACCCCCACTTCTACCCTCTCCTACCTCCCCCACTCCCCTTTCCCTCTGGTAATCACCACACCGTTGTCTGTGTCTATGAGTGGATTGATAAAAGGTGGTCAGAGATGAAAACACATGCCATGAACCTCAGAGGAGAACCAGGGTAACTGAAAACAAGTAAGATGAGCAGGTGTAAGTGTTACACCTGGAGACCATTTCTGCAAGGCAAAGTCAAATTGCTCTAGAAATGCAGAAGTGCTCACAAAGAGTGGGGGGAGGGAGGAGGCAGGGGAACAGGGGAGTTAGGGTCTTGATAACCTTCAGTAAGGCAACCAATTCAATGATGTGACTCCCACCTTTCTCCCCAGAATGATTTGCTCTGAGAAAGGCTGGACACCTAGTTCAAAGCCATACTCAGCCTCTGGACTCTTGCCAACTTATCCTCAATTATAGATGACCTTTAGGCAAGGCAGAAAAAAAGAAATACTTCTTTACCATTAAATGGGACAAAATTAGTATTTTAAAATTGCTGAGTACATATACACAACTGAACTAACCATTTTTACTTGCCTTTTTTCCCACCTACATTTCATCTCCTTTCTGCATACAATATGGAAAGAGTTTTTTTATGTATCCCTATAAAGTATATAATCAATGCTTAATATGCTTTAAAATTCCATTTTAGTCTGTATAAAAAAATCAAGAAACGTGTATGAGGAGGATTTAATAAACTGGTTATTTTTCATATCTGTAAATTGATATAAAACCTTGATTTCTTCTAATGAAAATATCAAAAGGGTTGCTAATAATATTAAAATCCAAAATGCTATTACCTCTACTTTAGAAAAAAAATTCCTTAAGCTATTTGTTTACCAAATATATGGATGATACCTTAAAATTAAATACTGTAGCGTATAATTTGAGGAAGAGAATTCTGCTGGCCACTTAAGAATGTTTAAAATATATATCTGAAAAGGACTTTAGTAATGTTAAAATAACTTTTAGCTTTATGAAATTTCTTTTACTTGTAAAACACATAAACAAAAATTTTGGTGAAATGCTACTCTAAAAATCCACAGGAAAGGAACAGAACTATCACAGGATAATAATAGTACTGTCAAACAATAAGAATTCTTAAGTATCAACACACTCCCTTCAGGTAGTATTTGGTTAATATAAATTTTCTTATAATTAGGAATTTATTCTTAGAGATATAAATCACACAAATAACCCAGTCTCCACTCAAATCATTGTTTGAATCGCTTAAGAAGAATTTTTAAAGGTTTTATTTTTAGAAAGCATTTATGTCTTCCTTGCTTTATTCCAGAGATGTAACCCTATAAAAGTTTTCAGATTCCTTTTTGTTCAAATAAAAACATCTTTATAACATTTTTAACTCATTGTGTATAATCTATAAACAAAAACAAAAAAAGAAAAAATGTGTAAGAAGAAAATAAACAATTTACAATGCTAAAAACCATAGGCATCAATTAGAAATATAAGGTGTCGCTAAAAAATGTATACACACACGTTGAATAATTATAAAGACAGTGTCTATTAAAATACATGTTATTTTCAAAATTGAGCTATCAGCTGTTAAAGTGTGTATACATTTTGGGGGGGACACCCTGTATTTTTTACTATTTTCTTCAGCCTTTTTTCCTAGGATTTTGCTTTTTATGACAATACTTTTTATAAATTTTACATAATTTGATATACTGCACTTTTGTTCTAAAGTATATTATTAGAATTTTCCCACATCAATGAAAGCCCTATGTAAGGAAAATTATAAAGATATGAGAATCAATCATAAGAAAATGTTACCTAATTCATGTTTAAGGAAACAAGGAAGGAAATGTGCTATTTAAATGGTGTTATGGTGAATACTTTTGTGAAAAATAATAATTACCCTGGGTTCCTTTCTTCCTTTTCCTGTAATAGTTTAGAATTTTTTCAGTTATTTAAAACAAAAGATGAAAACAAAAAATGCTGAATTATAGTGAAACTGTTTATCAGATAAATAGCTCAGCTTTAACAACACATCTTGCCAAAAGCTTGCAAAGCGTTCCTCTTCACTTTGGGGGGCGTGGGTGGGGGACATGTGAGAAAGGGCTGTGACAAGAATAGCTGAAATTTGCTGGAGCCAAAGCTAACAGAAAGGAGAATCTGCAGGTTTGAAAAGGTAATGCTTTAATCTTACATTTATTCGGAGCAAACCACAGAAGTGCAGTGTAACCATTTGCAAATGTCATTTTAAAAGGACACAAAGCAATGAATTCCATATTCGTTTCAGATAACCTTGTTGTTTTGAATGCTGCAATGATATTTGTGTGTGCGTGTGTGAAGTATGCACATTCACCATAAAATGTAGCAAGAATCAAAATCACAGTGGCTGCTAAATGAAATAATGAGGAAAATGTGCAATGCAGTGTGTGAACAAGGTGCTCATTTTAGAACACTTAACAATGTTTCAGGTAACATAAAGGTCTCTTTCTTTGCCCACTTTCCCAGTACAAAAAAAGTCTCCCCAAAGAAAGCAATGATCCCATTTATATCAATAGGGTTTTGGACGTGATTAGGGACATCTTGGTGAAAAACCATCTTTATTAGATAGTATCTCAGACATACAGGCAAATATTTTTCTCCTCTTTCACTGATCATTCTAAATGAAATGACCTGATGCTAAAGATAGGAGGAATATCTTGAAATAAATATAATGATTAATTTAACAATCTCATTGAAATTTTAATTTAACTGAGCAGCTATTTTGCTCAATTGATCATCGTATTTTGTTAGGGAATGTATTTTGTGTGCATGTGTGTGTGTGTGCGTGCACACATGTGCCTGTGTTTTGAAAGGTGGAATGTTGGGTAGGAAAGCTGCATGCCTAAGAAAAAGGAGAAATAATCACAGATGCAAAAAGTATTCAAAATAATGCATACAAGCATCTCTGGAACGTTGATTACATGTGTCAAACGTTTCTCACATGTTTCAACTATAAAATGATCCTGGCTCCATTACTGGACAGAGCCAAAATATATGGTATTGCATATTAATTATCTAGATGGGGTATTAATTCTGGTCTTTCTCATTGTTCAAAGCCAAGTGCACAGAATATATTTAGAAATATGGTATGATAGATCCATGCTTGCAAAATATCACAGGGTTGATTTAAATGATTCTACAAAAATGAATATATCCCAAGATATGCCCTCTCAGCTCTTTTGTTGGTTTATTTTAATATGAAAAAATAATCTAAACAATAATAATCTAATTTCTGCTTGCAGAAAATTATGTAATATAGTCATTTATTTAAAATTAGGATATACTTGATATCATGTGAGTTCCAGACATGCAAAGCAGAGAATTATGAGCTCAAACACAAATGAGGGTCTAAACTTGACTATCTGTTTTATTGCAACCCTCATTTTGTAAAGTAACAAAAATGCTCATTCTTCAACAAATGAAAAAATAGTTTCTATTTTCCCCAGCAAATCATCAAATTGAAAAATGAGCACTACTAAAATTGAAAGAAAGTAAAAGCTATTTTCTATTTTCTTTGGTGGTGAAAAGGCAGATTGTTCTTTTCCAATAATTTTGTACCAGGAAGTTAAATTTTATTTTGTGAGTAACTTAATTACCTTTTATAGCTCATGGATTTAGAACATTTCTAGAAATGTTTTCACTTTTCCCCATATCTCACATATAATATGTGATAGAAAATTTTGAAATGCTACTATTTTCACCCAAGTATAATTCCTTGCAAATATAATCTTTGTTTTTTGAAGAGAATATTTGTATGAATTTAAAATTCATATGTTAGTCTAGCAAAATGTTTAAAAACTCTAAATGCCCTTGTTTTTTTTTTCACTGAGTCATTTCCTTTAAGAAGCTAAAAGCAATTTCACTGGTGGATCCCATTCATGTACCATATAATTGTTTCCTGATTTTGGTACCAGAATTATATAAAACATAAGAGGTTAGCATAAAGTAATAAGATCAGTCTAGCAAACAATTCCAAACTTATATTTTCAAATAAGGCTTTTCATTAAGGGGAATCACCTCAAAAGTCTGGATTTATTCCACTTGTGTGACCATTCTTCTCTTTAAAATTATATATTTTGGTGGGCAGCCTGCTTACAAATCTGTAATGAGGTCAAATTATTGTGTATTGAGGGATTTGTGATATCATTCAGTGCTGAAATGGGTGAACAGAAAAGTGATCTAGCTTGTTTTAAGTAAAGAAGATAAAAAGTAAAAGAGAAAGACTATAATTACACAAGAAGACTGGGCAACAAAATAATGTGACCCGTCTTCTTGTGTAATTCATGAACATAATCAGAAGATAACTCTAAAATATGAATTTCAAAACTAATTTTGAACAAAGACAGTAGTATTGGTGAACTGGATATATGAGCTCCAAGCTGTCTCATTTGAAAGACAGTACTCATTTGGATATATATATTCTAATTTAAATATATACATTTATTCCTTTATGAAAAATTAGCAACACTTTATATGATTTTGTCTGTATTTATATCTTAAAAGAGAAAAAGTATTATGAACAGTGCCATTAGAAACTGGAGCAATGGTATATTCTGTAGTGTGGGTCCCAGCCAGTTGACTATTTTCTTTCAAGCTTGCCATTTGAAAATATAGCTTTTTTTAAAATAAATCTTTATTGTTCAGATTATTACAGGTGTTTCTCTTTTTTCCCCCCATAGCTCCCCTCCACCTGATTCCCCACCCCACCCCATGCCCTTACCCCCTGCCACTGTCTTCAACATAGGTGTAAGATTTTTGTCCAATTTCTTCCCACACCCCTCACACCCCCTTTCCCCTGAGAATTGTCAGTCCACTCCCTTTCTATGTCCCTGATTCTATTATATTCACCAGTCCATTCTGTTCTTCAGATTTTTTATTCACTTGATTTTTAGATTCACTTGTTGGTAGGTATGCATTTGATGTCATTTTGTTGTTCATAATTTTTATCTTTACCTTTTTCTTCTTCTTCCTCTTCTTAAAGAATACCCTTCAGCATTTCATGTAATCCTGGTTTGGTGGTGATGAACTCCTTTAGCTTTTTCTTGTCTGTGAAGCTCTTTATCTGACCATCAACTCTGAATGATAGCTTTGCTGGGTAGAGTAATCTTGGTTGTAGGTTCTTGCTGTTCATCACTTTGAATATTTATTGCCACTCCTTTCTGGCCTGCATAGTTTCTGCCGAGAAATCAGCTGACAGTCGTATGGGTACTCCCTTGTAGGTAACTAACCATTTTTCTCTTGCTGCTTTCAAGATTATCTCTTTGTCTTTTGCCCTTGGCATTTTAATTATGATGTGTCTTGGTGTGGTCCTCTTTGGATTTCTCTTGTATGGGGTTCTGTGTGCTTCCTGAACTCGTAAGTCTATTTCTTTCACCAGGTAGGGAAAGTTTTCTGTCATTATTTCTTCTAATAGGTTTTCAATATTTTGCTCTCTCTCTTCTTCTGGCACCCCAAAAATTTGGATGTTTGTACGCTTAAAGTTGTCCCAGAGGCTCCTTACACTATCTTCATATTTTTGGATTCTTTTTTCTTTTTGTTTTTCTGGTTGGGTGTTTTTTGTTTCCTCATTTTTCAGATCTTTGGTTTGATTCTTGGGGTATGTTGATCTACAGTTGAGTTTCTGTATATTCTTTATTTTAGACAGTGTATGCTTAATTTCTGACTGGTACTTTTCCATTTTTTTGGCATTCTCATTAAGATCCTTAAAGGTCTCACTAAGTTCCTCAGAGGTTTTTAGAAGATTCTTGAGTAACCTTATAAATGTGGTTCTGAACTCTATGTTGTCCAGTAGTTTGCTTTCCTCCATTTCTTTCATTCGTGACATGTTTCTTTGTCTCTGCATTTTGGTTGCTTCCCTGTGTTGATGGGGTGGCTTTGTGTGATAGGTGGCCAGTAGCTCAGCCTCCCCAATCACCTGAGGTGGACGCTCTTGGTACACCCCTTTGTGGGCTGAGTGCAAAGTCTTGGTGTAGTTAAGCCTTGATTGCTATTGGTACACTGGGAGGAATTGACCTCCAGGCCAATTGGCTGTGAGGACCTGCTGTGTCTATAATGGAAGAACTGCTGCGCTGGAGACACGCTTATGGTGCAGGACTTGTTTCAGTGGGGCTTTGGTGCTCACTGAGTCTGCCTCTTGAATGTGTCACTTATGGATGTGAGGAGTTGAAATCTGGTGTCTCACACTGACCACTAGGTACACTGGCTTCTGGATCTCCAATGGGGTGCAGGTCAGCTACTGTCAGAGGCCACCCAGCAGGAGCTACAGCAAGAACTACAGTTTTCTCCTCTTTGCTTGGGGTTTGGAGGTTTTGGAGCTGTCTGACCTGTGCTGCAAGTTTGCTAGGTTAAACTGCGATAGGGCAGGCCATTCATATGCTAAAGCCACTGCTTGGAGCTTGGGTAGGTTTATAGGTTGTGCGGGGTGGGGTTTCAGGGCATCACTAAGCTAAGGCATGGCAAACAGTGATGGCTGCCAGTTAGCCAGCTCTGCGTCTCCAACCATGTCCCTGTGTCCCGCGCCCCAGCGCAGTAAGCAATTATTCCTGCACGCAGCTCTGCAAGCAAGCCACCCTCACTTTCCGACCCTATGGCAGACAGTCCAGCTTCTTCCCATAGGAGTTTGGATCCCCCGCGTCTCCCCAGAAACTGGATTTCAGAGTAATCGGGGGCTTGTCTCCCTTTGGGTTGAAAAAAGCAACACCTGCCACCAGCCAGGATTGCACGCCTCCGTACCTCAGCTTTTCAGTGCTTGTGCAAGTCTTGATGCTCTTTTCTCTTTCCTTCTAGTTGTAGAGGATCCAAGATGGCGGTGTAGGTAAACACCTAAACTGTTGCCTCGCACAACAATTGCAAAACTACAACTAAAAACGTATATAACTCAGAACCATGGGAACCTGGCTGAGTGGAAGTTCTACAACTAGAATGAAAATATAGCTTTTGCACTTGGTTCCAACTCATTGGGTTTTGCCTTCAGAATCCTCTCTTTGATCATTTCTTCTATTAGTCACAGAAGAAAGTCAATCTTATTACTTTGGCATCATGATTATAAACCCCCCAAAAGTCATTATCCAGTTTGGAATATTCAATTTATGTATTTATACTTGGCTTTCAATAAAATCTTATTGTTTCTGAAACCAAAATAATCCTCAAAGGACGAAAGTTCTCAAGCTTTGATGGTAGTTTATAGTTTGAAGAACATGTCACAGATTGTGAAAATAATTCCAAAAAGTCTCTTGTAGTAATATTTTTATCAATGTCCACTCATTGGCTTAAGATCACTATTTGGAGGTGACAGCACTCTGATTTTCCAATTTCTGATATGGGTGTCTAAAACATTTTCACAAAATTTTATTTCTTACATCTATTTATTTCAGAAATACAATTATGAAAGTTTAAATGTAATGACTATAAGTTACATGATTGCTTTCTACCTATGAATAAACTCTTTCTAAGGGGTAAAAATCAACTCAGAATAAAAGTTAGATTTAAGGGCATACTATAACTTTAACTGTTAAATAAAACCTTTCTAAGAGGCAGTATTTTATTTACTCTCAACCCTCATTCCTAGAAAATGGGTCATCAAAACATAATTTGTTGTTGGGAGAAATTGTTATTTTAGCCACAAAAGTTTGGAACATGAAAGAACTATATTTTTATGCCCTGAAAGAAAGGAAAAAAAAAATCCCAAACTTGAAAATATTAGATTTATCAATACTGTAGTTATGAACATTTTATCTACTGTCTCATTTAAAATAGTTAACCATGGATTATATAGTACACTGTCTGACTAAGGAGCTATCAAATTCATTAATATATTTTCCTGGGTAAATTTTTTATAGGTTTGGGTATTTTGCAAGATAAACGTGGAAAATATTAAGTCCTCTTTTAAATTATCTTATTTTATTTAAACAGAGTCAATGAATTTCATTTGAGGATAACCTTTATAAATGTGCTTTGAAATTCTTCATAACTTATTAATATGTTGTTTCATCACCTAACCATCAAGGCTTAAAAGTTAGCTTTAAGAACTACTTCCCTGTATCTGAATCTCAAGCATTTTCTGGACATTTTAGGTAAAACCTCCTTTCACCCTTCAGATTTCCTATATGTTTCCTATAACAGCAACATTATCACAGAAAGTTATAAAAATACTAGAGGCCCAGTGCACGAAATTCGTGCATGGGGCTGTGAGTCCCTCAGGCCAGCCTACACCCTCTCCAATCTGGGACCTGGTAAGATCGGGCCTAAACAGGCAGTCAGACATCCCTTTCACAATCCAGGACTGCTGGCTCCCAACCGCTCACCTGCCTGCCTGCCTGATTGCCCCTAACCACTTCTGCCTGCCAGCCTGATCACCCCCTAACCACTCCCCTGCCAGGCTGATCAATGCCTAACTGCTCCCCTGCAGGCCTGGTCACCCCTAACTGCCCTCCCCTATAGGCCTGGTTCCCCCCAAAACTGCCCTCCTCTGCAGGCCTGGTCACCCCCAACTGCCCTCCCCTGCTGTCCTGGTCCCCCCTAACTGCCCTCCCCTGCAGGCCTTGTCACTCCTAACTGCCCTCCCCTGCTGGTCTGATTGCCCACAACTGCCCTCCCCTGCTGGCCATCTTGTGGTGGCCATCTTTGACCACATGGGGGCGGCCATCTTGTGTGTTGAGTGATGGTCTATTTGCATATTACCTCTTTATTAGATAGGATAATTGATAGGTTATTTTCAGAGCAAGAGGGGATTTAACAATGATTAAATTTAACCTAATCCCATAATCCCAGATTCTATATATGAGAAAACCAAGACCCAAAAGTAGAAGGTGACTTGCTCAAGGTCACTTGGCTTATGGGTATCAGTCAAGTGTTAAGAACTTTTCCAATTCATATGTCTTAGGACACACCATCCTACTCCATGGATACTAGGGAGAAAAAGAAAATCTCTGTCTCTTGATCTCTTTATATTTAGCTGATCCAATGCAGTTTATTATCTGAAACAATTTGGAACTGTTTTTTTTTGTTGTTGTTTGTTTGTTTTGACCAAGGAAAGATATATTTTTTCTCAAGGGAATTAAAAAGAAGCCAAGACTAAAATAGGTCAAGCTTTTTAGAAGTTAACCTAAAATAGGTCAGCTCCAAACTGGAGCTGATTAGAAACTTTCCCAAAGCAGCCAGTGTGCCCTTCCTATCAGTAGTGAGCAAGATTGTCTCTGGAGCCTCTGTCAGCACCAATACCAGGGAGGGGCTAGGGGTGTGATGGGGTGGCCGGCTGCCATGGGGATGAGCTAAGCAGAAAAACCACAAGGCTTTTCAGAATGGTCATTGTGTTCTCTCTTATTTGGGATTCTATTTATGCTGCTAATATTAACATAGATTTTCCTTAATGAATGCTTTCCAACTGAAAGATGGTGAGAGATATACTATGTGAATCTTTTTAATATTAGTTCATTAAATTAAAACCATTCTGACTTGCAATGAAGCCTTTTCCTTTTGATGGTATGCTCAGGTTTGCAGATAATGTCCATGGCAATACAAGTGTGCCCTGCAAAGATAATCTTTTTAATCAAAGTCATTTAGTGTTAGCACTCTGTGTAATAATGTGAGTTTAGCTGTCAGGTAGTATAAACATTAATATAAAAATCTGGCTATTTCACAAAGTGAATCCATGCACTTTTTATTCCCTCAAACTCAGTGACCCTACTTGGCAAAAATATACTTATTTTGCTTAAAATACAAGTGTTAAACTAGGTTGTTTTTCCCATTTTCTTACAAATGATTGGAAGGGAGACTCCTTTAGAATCTCTCTATATAAAACCAATGGGGAAACATCACCACATTCTTGATAATTGTATTTACTAAATCACTCCCAAATTAGATGCTTTAGAAACAACATGCTCCACAAATAGCAAATACTCAATTCATGCATTGCCTGAAGGCTTTGGACTACATTATCCTACATATCCATCACAGGAGCAATAGAATCCAATGATTTTGCAGGGGTAGGGAACTCAAACCCACTCAGGCACTTTTCACAAGGAATATTTGGATAACCAAGGCTAATGCAAATATTCGTTACTAGCCATTATGACAAGCTGGGGACATCCCATGATCTTATTAGAATCTAGTCATTCACAGTTTGCTTTTCTTGTATCAAAACATGCACACAGATAATAGGAATAAATTGTTTATTTCCCATGTAACTAGGCAATTATAAATATTTCAGCAAAAAAGGGTTATACTGTGCCAAGGTTAGAATCTAATAGAATAATTCAAGATGCAAATGCCATTGTCTTGTAAACTAATGCCAGTTTCCGGATAGTTCTCATTTGATTAGCTTCCAGAGAAAAGACTTATAACAGAATAAAGTATGTAATAGCTTTTTAAAAGCTGCTAGCTTATCACTTATCAATTCTTTGAAATCTCCTTTATTTTTCTTCCCTGGACAGTATTCCTAGGAAATCAGGTTGTACATTGTACATAACCATTAACAGCTGAGAACTAATTATTTCAATTTAAGAATAAAATTAAAAGAGTTTCCAAGATATTTGATTATCTTACCACTTTTATTACATAATGCTTTTAGACAACTCTGACTAATTTAGCATTGTAGGAAACTTTTTCCACTATTGTTTTTATAATTTATGTAATGGTTTGCAATAGCAAATATGTAGAGATTTGTTAACAGATTATATCATGTCTGAAAAATAAACATAGGATCATTTATAATAAAAGCATCATATGCTAATTAGACCGAACATCCTTCCAGACGACCTTCTGGACAAAGCCCGGGTCCCAGGTGCCAGAGGGAAGCCAGTGCCGGCAGCTGGGGGAAGGAAGGCCTACTCTTGCACAAATTTCGTGCATGGGGCCTCTAGTGGAACTAGAATGGGCTTGAGGACTTACTAAAGCCAACCATTTCATTCTAGAGGTCAAAGTAAATGTGTCAATGAAATAAAACAATTTGGCCTGAATTGAAGTAGTAAATCTTTGGCAATAGAGCCAAGAACACCACCAAGGACACAAAATATATTGGTTGGTGTAGTGTTCTTTATACAACTTTTGCCTTTTTCTTTCTGGAACTTTTTTTTTTCCAGGAAGAGAGATGAAAAGAGCTCATTTAAGAAGTCCACCTACCCCTTTTTGCATTCTGCTGTGTCACTCATAATCCCATAGCCTTATGGAAATGCTTAACTCTTCTATGTTCCACAATAATTGCTTTTACCCTGTATTGTTTTCATGACATTTGCTTTGGTTCGTTACATTTTACAGAAGTTAAAATGGATTATTAAAAGGCTGTGGTTCTTTTTAAGGCATTCTGGGATATACAAGAAGGATATTTTAGAACAGGAACATTCCTTTAACTTCTAAGACACTGAGAGGATAGACAGTACAGGGCATCCTTTTCGGCAGTCCCTGGGATTTACCTTTGGAAGAAAGTCAGGAAGAGAGTTCTCCAGAAGGCCGGGGATATTTTGTGATTAAATTTCAAATGACTACTCATGAAAAGAGTCTTTTGCTCATTTTGAAAGAAAGGATTCATAAGAGATGTAGAAAAAATCAGACCCTTCTCTTGGGTAGCCGATGAAGGAAACAAAGTAAAATGGAGAACCAGGCCAGTTGTCCTAAATCTTAAATGTAAGAAGGATGGACAGAAACAAAGAGTACATGTGTATCGGTTTAGTATTCCATGTGGCATTAGTTAATAACTAACATACCTATATTAGTTTAGCTGAGTTTCTTCTCCCTGTGTGTGTGTGGTGGCAGCGAATATCTCACACAGCATCACTGGATTTACAAAGGCTCAGAGCTACTCCAGGAAAGTCAGAGAACTATTTATTTCTTTCCTAGGCAAATATTTCACTCATTGTGCAATCATCAAAATGAAGAAAAATCCAGTTAACTGACGAAGGTTGTTCAGTTCAATGCTGGTAGATCCCAGATGAGAATACAACCTTCTGGAATATGTGCTTTAAGGGGATGGCATCCAAATATTTAACATATTAATTAAAATATTTCAGCCTTTGAGACTCACATTGTATGCATTTTTACATTATTTATTTATTTATTGGCATAATAACTTTTTCTGGCTATATCAGAATATGTATGTATTATATACACAAAAATATATTACATATAATATATATAAAATATAGAATACTAGTATATATAAGTACATGTACATTTATGTAAACACATGTATTAATTGACAAAATAAGTTGCAACAGCTAAAACTATAGAACATTACCCCCTCACACCACAAAAAAAAGAAATAAATTCTAGACAAATAGTGAATAGGCTACTAAGGAACACTGAGAAAATGAGCATGAGGCCTGTTGTACACTGGCATTTCCCCTTGGAGTGGCAAAAATATTTTAGTAGGTTTATTTTTTTATTTCCAAAGGCATACAAGGGTTGGGACATCCCATCTTTAATGCGCAATAAAACGAAATGGCAATTTTCCAAGAGCTGTGAGACTGAAGCTAATTAGCACATTAATTTATATAAATAAAATTCTCTTTGCTGTTCCCCAGTGTTCTGCCTGAGAAATGCAACAAGATGAATGAACATGACAAATCAAAGTGAAATTTACAGGCTTCAAAAAAAAAAGATACAGAAATAATCCCTTGACTTTATTCCAAGTTTTCTGACCCTCCTTCATCAGTGCCATTTTCCCTCAGAGCCCCTAAAAGTGCACTCGTTCTGCCAGACTTCAATTCTAAAGACAAGGTCACAAGAAGAATGCACTCATCTTTTTACTCCCAGAGCTGGCCTCCACACCAAAGGAGCCACGATTACAACTCAAGAGAATGATTGTCATCTATTTTTATATTTATTTTCATTTTTTGTCACTTACTTTTTTTTAAAAAAAATATATCTTTTCTCTTTTTAAATTGCTTTCTTTACATATAAAATATTTTGTTCAATCATTTTTAGTTCTAATTATTTTTATGGTTAATCCAATTAAAAAATTAATATTATCTCAAAGCCAAATCAGTATTTCAAAAGAAATTTCTGGTTGAATAGAAAAGCAGGGTTCTAATTTCCAGGAAATGTTTTATTCTATTTATCTTTCAAAATAAATTTAATGTAATAAGGGCTTAAGATAGGTGTATATGTATATACTTATTCGTATATAGATACATATTTCTGGCTATTTCTTTGCTAGGATACAGCCTATAAAAACATAAGTAACAACCATGGGAATAACCCATTACAGAGGGGTAAACTTGCTTTTATGAAAAACAGAATATATAAACTAAGAGAATGCATTTCATATAGTAAAGATAAGTACTATTTGGCGAGACATGGTTATTAGTAATGTGTACCTGCCTGAGTGTATATACTGTTATGTATTACATATTTCTTACTGTGAATCAGTAAGAGTTGGAAAGATCTTTCAATAAAGCAGTGTATAAAGAGCACAGAAGCCGAAACCGGTTTGGCTCAGTGGATAGAGCGTCAGCCTGCGGACTGAAAGGTCCCAGGTTCGATTCCGGTCAAGGGCATGTACCTTGGTTGCAGGCAAATCCCCAGTGGGGGTTGTGCAGGAGGCAGCTGATCGATGTTTCTCTCTCATCGATGTTTCTAACTCTCTGTCCCTCTCCCTTCCTCTCTGTAAAATATCAATAAAATATATTTTTTAAAAAAAAGAGCACAGAAGAAAAATAGGACCTGGGCTAGATAATGAAATGCAACCCCTAATTCATATACTAGTACAACAGCGAACAAGATGAAGTCTGTGAAATCATAAACCTTACACTATAGTGAAAAGTCAAAAAGTAAACAAATAAACAAAAATGTATATGTGATATAATATCTGGTGACAAGTGCCATGAAAAGAAGATAAGAGGATTAGAGAATGAAACCAGGGGTAGGACATGGGCTATTGCATTACAATTGATAAAGGAAGCTCACTGCGGAGGTGACATCTGATCAGGAACCTGAGTGGTTGTGAAGATGAGCATTTCGGCCAAGAGACAACAAATGCAAAGTCCCTATGGTAGGAATAAGATGGGCATGCATTAAGGAAGTGCAGCAACGTCAGTATGAGTAGACTGGAGTGACTAAGGTGGGGAGTGGTTGACATGGCACGAAGAGAGAGAGGTAGCTGCCAGATAATAATGCAGGACCTTGTCAGTTTTGCAAGGAACTCTGGATTTCATCCTAAGTAAGAGGGTGAAGCCGCATGGAGAACGATCACAAGATTTTCGTTTCTAAAAGAGTTCTCTAGGTACTATGTGAAGAATAATGTGAAAATGTTGAGAGAGAGAGAGAGAGGAGGGAGCCAATAGAAGTATAGGAAAAACAAGATGACAATAGCGTGGTGTTGAATGGCAATGGTGGACGGGTGAGAAATGGTTAGTCAGGATATATTTTGCTCAACAGATCTTTCTGATAGAATAAGTGATGAGTATGAAGGAGAGAGATATATCGAGAATGATTTTTTTAAATTTATTTTGAGTTCTAACAATTTTGTGAATGGTGGCAGACTCTCTTACTGATATGTGGAAGGCTTGAGGAGGAGAGGTTATCAGATAAGCTATTGGATAATTAGGCACTTCTGCTTTTTTCTTCCATTAATATATCACCATTATTATAGCATTCTAATAAACACTGATTAAACAGTTGGTAGGAGCCAATCTCTGTGCTAAGTGCTGAAAATATAAAGTAAAAAAATCATCGTGTATGTAAAGAAAACAAAAACAAAATACAACTAAAAATTGTAGTATTGGATAAGTTGTATGATGATAAGTGTATGTAGAGGATATATGAGCTGCAGACAGTAAAGAATCTATAGAAGTTTGAAAGATTATCCAGTATTTCCAATAAAGATGAAATTTTAGGGAATATTGGAGCTGTGTTTTACAAAAGTTGAAGTTAATGGGAATTATAAGTATTAAGAGAGATGGAGGGATATTTGAGGCATTTAGAATAGCATGGACAAATACATAGAGAAATCAAGCACAATTGGGAAACTAGAAGCTCACTAAATGATGGATCACTATTGTATATTGGCAAATGATGTAGCTAACAAGCTAAACAGAGACAGATTCACAAAGGGGAAATGGTATGATTAGATAAATTAGATGGAGATCAGGAAAACGTTGAAAAATATATTAAGGATACTTTTTTGATAATCAAGAAATGATGAGATCCTAAAACAAGGCACTGATAGCAGGAATTGAAAAGAGAGAGACTGTTTCTACTCTAGTAAGCAAGGTAGGTAATGTACGGTGAGAACTCTGTGAGAGAAGAAACTGACACCAACTGAGTATCAAGAGTGCAAACAGATTACACATTAGATCCATTTTATGCCTGGTCAGGAAATATTTCAAGAGGTCCAATCATAACACTTAACCAGATCCCTTGCCTAGCTCTACACTTCTCTAACTTAGATTTTTCCTGAGTCCCTGATCCTTTATACTTTGGGATCCTAGACTATATCCTGATTTCTGCCATAATAAACTTCATCATTTTCATTTTTCTTTGACTTGTATGCTTCCTGTTGCTCCATTACAAGTAGTGTGTAATAGAGTCAAGAGCAATGCCAGAGAACAGAAAAGTGGTGTAGACCTCACACCTGGTGCAGCACTAGCCACTGACCACTATATGACTTTCAGAATTCAAGGGTTTTCATCACAGGGATATTTGTCATTGTAACAAATTAAACACATTGTGAGAATGCCCAATAGTATGTGATATATTAAATAAAAATGTTTGAAAAGCATAAAATACAATATCGCATTAAAGTCATGATTTTATAAATATTTGATACAGAAAGTACGCATGATATAGTTTTACTAATGCTTATATCTATGAAAAGTGACAATGGGTAATTTTTATTTTCTTCTTTGTGATTGAAATAGTAATTAAAGGCATTTCTGGATTCATTTGATGGGTTTATCAATAATTGGACATAGTATAGAAGGAATAAGTGAATGTGAAAACAAGTCAGCAGAAGTAATCCAATATGGAAATACCAAGAAAAATAGAACAGAGCATTTGATATCTGTGGGACAATAGCAAACATTGTAACACATGAATAACTGGAGTTGCAGAAGGAGAGAAGAGAGAAAGTGGGCTAGGAAAAAATATTTGAAGAGATAACAGCCAAGAATTTGCCAAAGTTGGTGAAATACATCCACCATAATAACCCACAATAAATATATTTACCAACAAATCCCAAAAAAAAGGTAAATACCAAGAAACTACACTAGGAACATTGTAATAAGAATGCACAAAGCTAACAATTAAAAAAATAAGTAACATGTACGGAAAAGAAAATATATTATCACATATAAAATGTCTGAAATGAAATAGTTACAGAATTGACTAGTTTAGTATCTCACCTAGGACAGGAACACAAATTCCTTCCATCTTTTCCTTTGAGGTATTTAGGGAGTGCTCACAGGAACACCAGGAAGCACATTATTGCACACTTCCAAATGACAGCAGAGAGAGTGGGTCTCTTTCCTATATACCTTAAGAATAATCACCCCTTCCCAGAAACTTCCTGGAAGACAGACTCTTCCAGCTAGGACTGCACCATGTGCTTGTCCTTAAACAAATCACCAGCAAAGTAGAAATAATTGATTGGCTCACACAAATTACTGTCTAACCTTCAAGCCTCTATTGTAGTATGTGGTTCTTCATGCCTTTGCCAAAATCATACTTCTTTTAGCAAAGAAATAAAGGCAGGGCATGGTAGTTGGATAGCAAACCAGAAGTGTTTGGCATTTATTAAAATGGAAATGTACAGCCCTAACCGGTTTGGCTCAGTGGACAGAGTGTCAGCCTTCAGACTCAAGGGTCCCAGGTTCGATTCCGGTCAAGGGCATGTACATTGGTTGCGGGTACATAGCCAGTAGGGAGTGTGCAGGAGGCAGCTGATCGATATTTCTCTCTCATTGATGTTTCTACTCTCTATCCCTCTCCCTTCCTCCCTGTAAGAAAATCAATAAAATATATATTTTTAAATGGAAATGTACAGATGGAAGCCGTTTTGACAGAGAAAGGATGAATATAATCTTAAATTTTACCATTGCATTGCTAATGGTTTCATTACATCTTTGAGCAGGCCATATCATTATTTGATTACTTTTATATTCTTACACTCCATTCATTCTACAACCTCTACTGAGTGACACTGTGCCTGCTCGGAGTCTGCTTTGTGGTCATTGTTGGAAGACATGACAGCAGAGTATAGATCTAACCTCAGCTCCTTTGCTTATTAACTAAATTTCCTTGAATAAGTCACCTAAACTCTCCAAGTCTCATGATCTGTCAGTGAAAGAAGCTAACATGTTTCATCCTCATATAATTGTGGTGAAATTTTAATAGAAGTGATTAGCAAAACTGTCCAATAAGCATTATCTATTATTATTATCATGTATTAATGTGTTTATAGAGTTTAGCAGATGTGCATGCAAAACAGTGGTTGGGGAAATGAACATGGAAATAGTAAAACTTGAATATATCTGGATATATAGCTTCTCACCTATTGTAGAAACAATTGGAATAGTAATGAAAGGCATTTCTAGAAGAATGACTGGGATTAAAAAGAAATAAAGGGGGCAGGGGTTCTGTAAAAGCTAATAAGCCTGAGTGTAGGCCTTATGAGTAGAGTCTCAGGCTGGGAGATGAAGACATGGAAAAACACTGGGTGAAGAATGAAGCCTTGTATATGACATGATTGAAGTGTCAGACTCTATTATCTAGGTTCTAGGCAATAGGAAATCTTTAAAGGATTCTTTTTTTAAGTAGAACTACAGAGGACATTTCTAAAGATCATGATGGCAACAGTGAATTCATTCAGATGGGCACTAAAAAATAGTGATTGGTGAGATATGGTGTCTATGCCAGAGAGTCACAATGACATAGAAGACTTGCAATAATCCACTCGAGAAATCGTGAAAACCTACACTGAGGCCATTCGGAAAGATTGGAAAAGAGGAAGTGAGTGAGAGACATGTTATGGAAAAGCTTAATTCTTAGGAGAAAGATCGCTTTGAAACTATAAAGTTTGAGGGTTATGATTAAAACATTGACAGGCTATTGAATGACTTTCAATCAAACAATAACATAAAAAATAGTAGTAAATGAAGTAAGTGTTGTAAAATAGACATTCTGTAAAAAATTTAGATTATTAAAATGAAGATTTTTAAAAACTGGTGGCCAGTAGCTACTATTAAACTATTTCAAACCCATCTGAATGTTAAACAAGGGAATTGTTTATTTCTAGAAGAACAAAACTATTTTATTTACTTTATTCAGTTATTTAAGTTTTCTGTTTGTTTTTAGAGACAAGGGTTACATGAAAGCTCAATTCACTTCTGGTGGAACTGTGATGAATTATAAATGAGCAGATTGTGAAGTAAAGATTTTAAAATATCTAGTCTTAATCGCCAATACTTAAATTTAAATTTCTCTGTTATTAGTTTCTCTTTGGAGATCAAATAAAACTGCTTTAACCTTATATTTAGGGAGCACAACTAAGTGTCTTCTGGAAATACCCCAAATTATAAATGAATTAACATTTCCTCTTGGAAAAAATCTCTTTCCCTGTTAATCCCAGTATTTTGACAATACACCAAATCTCTCTTTCAAGTGCTTTCCTGATCATTTGAGAGGAGTCTGTCAGGGTTATCTATTAATCCTCACTCTAAAGCAAAGCCGTCATTGGTTTATTCCCATTTCACAGAGAATTTATTTATTTAGGCAAAATTCTTTAACACATAATTCCATTCAAAAGTAATTTTTATGCAAACCTTATTATACATATTCTTGGCTGTCAGTTATAAAAGTGGAAAGCTTTTCTGCTTTCTGTGCTTTTCTGCAACTCAGTTAAAAACACTGTAGGCTATAACCTGAAATACAGTATATTGTTGGTTACGTAGTTACATTTATCAAGTATCAAGCAATCACATATTCCAGTTTCTACAATATTGTAGTAGTCTAATCTGCTTTATTAAAAGATTATATTCTAGTGATCATTCTGGCTTTAGAGCCTAAAGATTATAAATGACAATGTGGACCAGTTAGAAAGACCTTTAAATCAGAGCAGGGCTATCTTCTCAGCTGGGACAATAGTTAATACTTCTTCAGACAGTTCATTAAGAGCTTTCAGCATCTATTTGGACATCATGGTCCTGGATCCTCTTCATTCAAAGGATTGTGTGTGAATGAATGCAATAATTTGTCTTCAGAAAGTGAGAAAACACTTCTTATTTTATAACTATTATGCTGAGGACTTCCTATAGATCCTCTACTGATTTTTAATGACAAGAGTACCTTCTGAATCTCTATTCTTACAATATCTTAAAACTCTACTTCCTTGGATGAACTGGTTTCTGTTCCTTACAAAATGCTCTAGGTAGAAACACAATTTCTTTTTCAGTCTGTGTTCATATACAACAAAGCTGATGCTATCCATTAGAGGTGAAGTAATTAACTCTGTCTGCTAGATACTTTGATCTAAGGCACAAATAAACTCCCAGTTACTTTCCTCTGCCAATTGCAATCTTTTAGAATAACCTCCTCAACTCTCCACCAGAAAGGCTACTCTACTCTTCAAAAGCAACTATGTAAAACACCAAAACAAATGATTTGGATGTGGGATTAGCTGTCTGTCAAGGGAGGAGGGAGGCTGAGAATAGGGAATGGAGGGGTTGAGCCAAAAAGAAAAAAAAAGAAAGAAAAAAGAGAGAGAATGCATACAACACAGCAACAGTGTGGTGATTGCTGGGGGAGGAGTGATGGGTGGATGTGGAGAAGGGTATGGGATAAATGGTGATGAAAATAATAAATAAATAAATAAACAAATAAATAACACCACTATTTTAACAACCAAATCAAAATAAGAACAAACAACAAGTTATATTATAGCATATATATGAACTATGTAAATATCTATATATTTTATAGTTTATATATCTACATAGTTTACATGTATGTTTATATATGTATAGTCTATTCCACAGTTCACAGATAGTGCATTAACATTGGAACATTGGTAGGTGCTCTTGGATATTTCAAGATTGTAGTATTCATTCTCTAATCTGAGATTCCAGTTGAGCTCGGTACCCTTGGTCCTTTAGAACTTCTGCCCAGGCGGCAACGTGAGCCCCGTGTTGTGTGCTAGAACGTACATGAAAAGCTTGGGGCGCTGGTTATTGCCCGGGCTATAAATCCATGCATATCCTTATGTGAAGAACACTAACAGCTTATTAGCTTACAGTCTGCTTTTCTTTCATCTGTGAACACTGCATCTTCCTTCATTCAGACTGTACCCCGGGAGCCTGGCACCTTATTTATACAAGAGTGTAAATTCCCATTTGGCCAAGGCAGAGCTGCCTTTGGAGTCCACATCTCTGGCCACAGTTGTGTTTATCCTTAGCATTTAGTTTCATTATCTTTTTTTGTGATCACTTTGTTTCATTTACTAAGTTTCCCATTAAAGAATGGTGAACAGGGCCACGCAGAGATGGCATAATGTGGTGAGGCTCGGCCTCATTCCTAGCCCTTTGGCACATAATTACTACACTTAGCTTGCCAACTATTTCTTGGCATCTAATTTAATTCGGGGACTTGTCTAAGCATTTAATTGAACTTGGAGAACTCCTTTCAAATATTTATACCCACTTTCTCTTTCTTTTCCTGCCTCATTATCAATAATTCTTCACTATATTTTAGATCAGATCCACTTTCATTTTCCCCAAAAATGCGTGCCATTCCTCTTTTTTCTATGAAATATATTGCCTCACACCCCGAATTCTAATAAATGTTCATTTAAAAAAATACTTCGACCTCCTTTTCTTCTAAAACTTTTCCTGCCCTGTTATAGTAGAAGAATCCTACAGTTTGTCCATAAAGTTTTTATTCCCTCATTTTATCCAACTAGTATCTTGCCTCTAGTTGGGGGCGATCAGGCCGGCAGGGGAGCAGTTAGGTATTAATCAGGCCAGCAGGGGAGTAGTTAGGGGGAGATCAGGCTGGCAGGCAGAAGCAGTTAGGGACAATCAGGCAGGCAGGCAGGTGAGTGGTTAGGAGCCAGCAGTCCTGGATTGTGAGAGGGATGTCCCAAATTGGAGAGGGTGCAGGCTGGGCTGAGGGACACCCCACCCAGTGCACAAAATTTGTGCACCAGGCCTCTAGTTTATAATAAGAATTAAATACAACCTATATACTCATCCATATGGGACTAATTAATTAAATTACAGTATGTGCCCATTATAAAATACTATACTAAAATTAAAACTAAAGTTGAAGTCTATAATGACATGGAAGATAGCCACAACGTATTATTCTCAGTAAAACAAAATAATGGTGGAGTACAATATTATAAAGTTAGATAAGTATATGTATGTGTGGAAGTACATATATGTGTGAACAGTATATATAATATATGTAAATTTCTATAATGGGAAGGTTGAAAGGACCTGGATTAAGTTAACATCTTACCCTCTACTTTTGACATATTTTATGTGACAGACACTACTCTAGGCAATTCAAAATACTGTGTTTATCTTTGTATAGACTGGAAAGAGTCTCGGAAAGTATGAGCAACATGCTTTGAATAAGTGGGGAGGGCGGTACAGAAGCCAGACCCAGGAACCTTAGTTTCAGACCAGCATTTGATCCACCACATGATAGCTGATCCTATGGAGAAGATAATCATTTCAACCAAACCAGTTATTTTCTATCTCTAGTAAGGCTAAGAAGGAAAATAATTGAAATTAATTTACTAGTGCCGATATTATAAAGAATCTTGTTCTCTTTTTCTTTTTCTTTATTACAAGAGAGGAAAACTGATAGTGAAGTCCTAGGATAGGTACCAAATAAAGTACCTTCCACTGATTTATTTGCAGCCTTGCCAAGGAGATAGCACTATTGGTATGCTTCCCAATGATGACATCTGTGGGTTTAATACAGGTGCACAAGATGGATTGAACATAGCCTAAGACATGAAACAGGTAACACCTACCTGGGCTGTGTGAAGAAAGATCTTTTCTTCCCCAGCTTATGATTCAATCCCACAAAATTCATCTCAGCACCCCCGCCCAAGATAAGCTTATTCATACAAGGGGAGAGACATGGGGAGTGAGGGCTGCTCTCTACTCACTTCCTAAGTGGAGAGGAAAAGCGGGGTCACTCACTAGTCTTTATCCATATGACTCCTCTCACTTAGGAGAGACCTGACTCACTGAAGAGTTTTAGTTCACAGTCAGAAACTTCATTAAAAGTGCTGGGGAATTCAGACAATAATTAGAACTACTGAATAGAATCCAAGTATCACAGGTGTGATAACTATAAAATTCCAAATAAATCTAAAATGGCAAAGGGGAAAAATCTTAATATTTATTAAAACTGACTGTGTTTTATGAAACTAGGTACGTTATATACGTTATCTGACATTTTAATCCTCACAACAGAGTTTACCAGACTAGAAGCCTGTGCAGATAAATATCTGAGAACAAAAATCACAAAACACAAAGCTACCTAACTATATTTATTTACTTACTTCTCAGGCAATTATATAAAAAAATCTCTGGCAAAGAAAAAAAGTATCTAAGTCAAGCTTCTCATTCCCATAATATTTTATTCTGTTAAGTAATCACACTGATTCTCCTATTTCTTTTTTAAAATATATTTTTATTGATTTCAGAGAGGAAGGGAGAGGGAGAGAGAGATAGAAACATCAATGATGACAAAGCAAATCACTGATCGGCTGCCTCCTGCATGCACCCCACTGGGGATCCAGTCCGCAACCCGGGCATGTGCTCTTGACCGGGATCAAACCAAAGACCCTTCAGTCCACAGAAGACACTCTCTCCACTGAGCCAAACGAGCTAGGGTTGATTCTATTTCTGATGTCTTCGTTTGTTTGATACCCTTCTTCAATCAACGTTGTGCATAATTTCAAACTAAAGTTGATACGTAGTACCTTTGCATTAGAATTTAGATAACCAGTGAAAGTAAGAACAGGGTAAGCGCAGCAATTCCATTGGGCATGAATTCTCCAAGACCGCAAGGTCGCTCTGTTGCTTTGTAGAAAGTGATGGCTTCAGTGCAGCATAGCTGCTACACAGAAATCCTTTCTCTTTGCAACACATTTTATATTAATGGGGTGGGTCTATTTAAGTAACATGCTTACTTTTTAGAATATGACATTTAAAGTAAAAGTACATTATAGATGAAGTATAAAAAAAGTATATATAGCTAGGAGCCCAAGTGGAAGTCACCATTGCTTAAATCAAATATTTTAATAAATTATTAGTTGTTTAGAAATAAGTAAGAAAACCCAAAGCCTGGTCTTTCTTCATATTTGACAATTGATCTTCATGTGCATGTTAGAAAGCAACTGTGCCAGTTATAGATACTTGGATTGGGAGATTTAAATCTTTCAGATTAAACATCAAGTAGGCACTGTTACAGTAAAAATTCAGAACATTTTTACCATATTCATAATAAGAATAAATTTCTTAAATTGCAAAATTTAGATATGTCTGTTGTTGTTGAACTATCAGTTTAACAGTTCCCTAAACTCCTCATTTCTATCTTTTTTCTTTTATTTAGTGTGGGATCATCTATAGCCCACAATAACTAAATGTAATGAAATACGAATACCTTTCTTACTACACTGTGAACTTGGATCATTTCTCAAAGAAACTGAGGGACAACATAGGGCTTGGCTAAGCATGTTATGCAAATTATTGGCATAAAAGGATTTTTTAACATGTAGGTAGTGTAAAACATGTCATAGTGACAATTCTTACATTCAGTATTCATTTACCCCAGCAATTATCATGGTTAAAACGCCTTTCTACATGTAGCCATTTTATATGCATGTTGAAAAGCTAGGCATGCACATGTACCTGCAAGATACTGGAATTATATCCTGAACACTTTATCTCTCGGTTGGTGCTTGGACTCTGTAATTCTCCTCTGTTTATAAAATTGCATACATGAGATACCCAGGCACAGTGAGTTTGTCTATTCAGAATGTTTGAAGTAGAAATATGTTAACATGGAAGGAATTTTTCCTTTGTTCACTTTAGATTCAGTCACATGGGCAGAGGCTGGAATTTACACCAGACATTCTCAGAAATCTTCTGGTCGCCATAGTACTGCTTTCTTCAAAAGACAACTGCACATTGCCTATTTTCCAGCTGCCTTCGCAACACTGTATTGTTCATGACATAATCCCTATTATTTAAAATGCACTTTAGTAAACAAGTTTTAGTTATAAAGCAAAACAGTATGACTACCATCTATGCAATGTGCTACTTTGCATTGTCAGATATGTCTTTTAAAAGAAAAATTCTATAGCAATCAATCATGTGACATAGTAAGGTCTATTTTTTTTTTTTTTTGAGAAAAGAATACCGTATTTCATCTATGAAGGA